>NW_026695224.1:5052500-6465000 GCF_021218885.2 Marmota monax
CCTTCTAATACTATCACATTGAGGTTTAGGGTTTCAACATATGATTCTTGGGGGAACATAAACATAATAATCAGTAATCTATAAATAAATGCAATTTTCCCTTCCCAATATTTATTTGGTCCAATTCTTTGTCTTATTGCACGGACAAAAGTCTCTAATATATTAAATAGAAATGTTGAGAGCAGACACACTTGCCTTTTTGTCGATCAGGGAAGAAGCATTAAATCTTCTCTTCTTCCTGCCTCCCCCCCCCCCCCCCCGTTTCTTTGCCCTTCTCCTCCTCCTCTGGTACTGGGAATTGAACCCAGTGGCACTGTACCACTGAGCTACATGGTTTTACTTTTAATTTTGAGACAGGGTATTGCTGAGGCTAGCCTCGAACTTGTGATCCTTCTGCCTCAGCCTCCTGAGTTCCTAAGATTATAGGTATACACCACTATGCCCAGCCAAAATAGTAAATATCCCATCGTAATTATGATGCTTGTTGTAGGTTGGTTTTGTTTTGTTTTTAAGTTTCTCTCTATTAGGTAGAGGAAAGTTCTCTTATATTTCTAGTTCACTACAAGTTTGTGGATGTGTGTTAAATTTATCAAAAAATTTAAATAAATCTATTAATATGATCCCCTTTTCCTTCTTTATTTTTGTTAATATGATAATTATATTTCTTGCCTTTCAAATACTGTCAGTCTTACTTACTTTCACTTTATTGACATGATGTATTACCCTTTTTTTTACATATTACTGGGTTCTGCTTATTAATATTTTGTTAATTAGCTCAGTGTTCAAATATATGAAAAAGATAATTTACATATCGTGCAATTTTCTTTTATTGGAACATCTGTGTTTGGTTTTCTTGTGGTGTCATTTTTCTTTTCCTGTGGATAAAGGTATTTTCCGTAAAATCCACTGTTCTAAACATCTTAAAACACCCAATTCAGTGGCATTTAGTACACACACAATGTTGTGCTACCATCACTCCTGTCTGGTTCTCAAACATCTTCATCTTCTCCAAAGAAGGGCACATACAGCATCGCCCTAGCCTTTCTTGTGGGCCCTGGCAACCAGTGATCATTCTGTATTTGTGTACTTGGTTACCTTTGATTTAACCTGAATATTTCATAAAAATGAGTTGTACAATATGTGACCACTTATGCTGACTTCTCTCACTTAGCATGTTTAGAACATTCATCCCTACTCTAGCCTGTACCAGAACTTCATTCCTTTTCAAGTCTGAATAACATTCCGTTGTATGGATATACCATGTTTCATTCACCCATTCATCATTTGATGAACATTTAGCTAATTCTACCTTTTTGCTACTGTGAATAGTCCTGCCATGGGTGTTTTTGCAGAAACTTTTGTTTGGACACCTATTGTCAATTTTCTCGAGTACATACCTACAAGTGGAATTGCTGGGTCATAGGTACTTCCATCTTTAGCTTATGAAGCACTACGGAACTGCTTTCCAAACTGGCTACGCCATTTTCATTCCCATCAGAAGTGTGTGGGGCTCTAATTGGTCCCCATTTTCATTAATTTGCTATTTTAACTTGTGATTTTCTACTTCCAAGATGGTGACATGAAGTTACCTCTCATTCTGATTTTGATTTACATTTTCTTTGTTGACTAATAATATTAAGCATTACTTCAGGATTTTTTTTATATCTTCTTTGGAAGAATGTCTATTCAAGTCTTTTGCTGGTGTTTTAATTGAGTTGTTCATTATTTGGCGGTTGCATTGAAAGATAACAAATACTAGATAGCAAAATCTTAGCAGACATATTATTTGCAATATTTTCTTACATTTTGCAAATTCATGTTTACTCCCTTGATAGTTCTCTGGGATGGAAAAAGCTTCTGATTTTGATAAATTATATTTTTATCCATTTTTTTCCTTCTGTTGTGTGTACTTTTGGTGTCACATCAAAGACGTCGTTGCCAAAGCCACGGCCATGAGAACTTTTCCGTGTTTTCTCCTAAGTATTTTATTTATTTTTAGCTCCCACATTTAGGCCTTTGGTCCATTTTGAATTAATTTTTGTATGTGGTAGAAGACGAGGATCCACTTTTACTCTTTTGCATGCAGATACGCCCCAGGGCATTGATTATAAGGCTATTGATTTTGCACTGATCTCGGCCACCTTGCAAAATAATTGACCACAGATGTGTGGCTTTATTCCATATTTTTGATTATCGATAATTCTTGATTCCATTCCATTAATCCATCGATCTACAGGTTTCTCCTATGGCAATATCCACTGTTTTGCTTATCGTAGCTTTGTAGTAAATTTTGAAATAGGGAAACATGAGTATTCCAAATTATTCTTCTTTTTAAAAAGAGTATTTTGGCTATTTTTGGATGGGGGGATGGAGAGAGAGAGAGAGAGAGAGAGAGAGAGAGAGAGAGAGACACTCTACTTACCACGTACAAAATATGTATCCCAAAGACATGCACCCCCTCCCAATGACCCACCTCCTCCTCTACACCTACCTGCCTACAGTTGCCAATTAGGTTAATTAGGTTAACTCTCACAACCCAATGATTTCACCTGCAAACTTTCTTGCATTGTCTCACATATGAGCTTCAGTGGGGGACAACTAATATCTAAACCATAACAAAAGGTATTTGAATCTGTAGATTATTTTAGGTAGTATTGCCATTTTAACAACCTGATGTAAGAGTTTCAATTCACAAACATGAAATTTTTCCCATTTCTTTAGGTCCTGTCATTTCTTTCAGCAGTGTTTTGTAGTTTCCAGTGTTAAAATATTGCTCCTATTTGGTCAAATTCATTACTAAGTATTTTAAATTTTCATGCTATTAGATATGGGATTATTTCTTGATTTTCTTTTCAGATTACTGATTGATTGCACATAAATATCACTGATTTTTGTGTGTTGATCTTGTATACCATATCTTTGCTGAATTTGGTTGGAAAAATTAACAACTGATTTTGTGTGTGTGTAGATTCTTTTGAGTTAGAAGACCATGTCATCTGCTAATACTTGAAGCCTAATTGAATAATTGAAGCCTAATACTTGTGATGCCTAATTGCTCTACACAGAACTGTTTCAATGTTGAATGGAAGTGGTGAAAGTGGGAATTCTTGTCTTGTTCTGACCTTCAAGGCAAAACTTTCAGTCTGTCAATGGTGACATTGGCTGTGGGTTTTCTATAGGTGCTTTTCTATTAGATTGAGGAAGTTTTTTTTTTTTTTCTCTTCCTTCTTGGTATTATGTAAGAATGTTGGATTATGTCAGATACTTTTTCTGCATCAATTGAGATGATGGCTTCGTCTCTTCATTCTGTTAATGGGGTATATTAACAATGATCGGGTTTTGAACGTTGAACCAAAGTTACGTTCCAGAAAAAAAATATCCCATTTGTTTGTTGGTGTAAGACTCTTTAAGTATGCGGCTGACTAGAGTGTGCTAGTGTTTTGATGAAGACATTTTCACCTATGTTCATAGTGTATTAGCCTAGCACTTCCTCTCCTTGTGATATTTTCCTATCAGGGTGATGCCCTGGGGAGGCAGCATTCCCTCCTCTTCACATTTCTGGAAGAGTTTGAGAAGGACTGGTGCCCATTCTTCTTTACACGTTTGCTAGAATTTATCAGTGGATCCATGTGGTCCTGGATTTTTTTTTGCGGGGGGGGGGTGGGAGGTGGGGAGATTTTGATTACTGACTTAATTTCCTTGCTCTTGATATTTCTATTTTATTTTTTAGTCTGTTTAAATAATTTTATGTATCTAGGGATCTGTCCATTTCATCTGGATTGTCTGATAGACAGTTGTTCATTTTATCTCTTTTAAAATTCATGTCTGCCTCCTTCTAAGCTTAGTAGCAATGACTCTACTTTCATTTCTCATATTAGTTGTTTGTATTATTATTATTATTATTATTATTATCATCATTATTTTGGTCAGTCTAAAGATTTGTCAGTTCTGTTGATCTTTTTAAAGAACCAATTTCTGGCTGATTCTATTATTTTTCTTTTCTCTTTCTTTCTTTCTTTCTTTCTTTTCTTTCTTTCTTTCTTTCTTTCAGTTGTAGATGAACACAATACCTTTATGTGGTGCTGAGGATCCAACCCAGGGCCTCACATGTGCTAGGTGAGCACTTTACCACCGAGCCCCAGCCCCAGCCCCAGCCCCCTCTTACTTTTCTATTCTCTATTTTATTTGTCTTACTCTTTTTTAAAAAAAAAATCATTTCCTTTCTTCTACTAGCTTTAAATATATTTTGCTTCTCTTTTCCTACCTCCTTCCTTTGGCAGCTTAAGTTATTGATTTGAGATCTCTCTTCTTTTTCAATGTAGTCATTTACATGCATAAATTTCCCTGAGACTCCTTTGCTGCAATCCATACACTTTGGTATGTTGTGTTTTATTTTCATTTCTCTTACAGTATATTCTAGTCTCCTTGTGAAATTTTCTTTGGTCCATTGATGCTAAAGAGGGTATTTTTTTTTAAGGTTAAGTTTCCAGTTTTGCTTCATTATCAATTCTTATTTTCAATCTATTGTGGTTGAAGAAGACACTTTTCCTAATTTTAATCCTTTTAAACGTATTGAGATAGTTGTTTGGCTGAACACAATGGTGCATCCCTAAGTTTAATTCGTATGCACATCAGAGGAAAGCATATTGTCCCGCGGAGTGTTTGCACAGGTCTGTAAGATCTAGTTGGTTTGAAGTATTGTTTCAATCTTTACTATATTGCTTTAACTATTATTGAAAGTTGGGCATTGAAATTTCCAACCAGGATTGTAGAACTGTCCATTTTTTTCCCTTTTATTCTTTAAGTTTTTATCTCATATATTTGGGGGCTCTGTTGTTAAGTGTGTAGATATTTTTAATTGTCACACTTTTTGATGGCTTGAGCATTTGTTAATATATTAATCTTTGTCTCTTGTAACAATTTTGACCTGAAGTCTATTTTGTCTGATGTTAGTTTGGCCACCCCAGATCTCTTCTGGTTAATATCTTGTCTGTCCTTCCACTTTTAATCTGTCTTTGTATCTAAAAATGTGTCTCTAATAGACAGCATCTAAATGGATCTTATTTTTAAAATATTTTATTGCCAATCTCTTCCTTTTAGGTTGGAGAATTTAATCCATTTACATTTATAGGTATAGTGATGGATAATAAAGAAGGGCTTACTTCTGTCAACTTGACATTTTATTTCTGTATGACATTTTTGCTCTTAATGTTTTTTCCTTAATTCCTCCTTATTTCCTTTTTTGTATATATATATATATATATATATATATATATATATATTTTTTTTTTTTTTTTTTTTCCCCTAGTGTACTGTTTCATTACCCTTCTCATTGCCTCATCTGCTCACTTAAAAATCATTTTCTTAGTGGTTACTGTCAGGATTGCAATTAACATCTTTAATGTCTAACACTCTAGTGTGAATCAAACCTAGTTTTTATAGTATTCAAACTTCAGTTCCAACAGCTCCACCTTTCTTTATGTCAGAAATTACATCTTTATGCATTGATGCTCATTAGCAGATTTTTAGTTATTGTTTTATACATTTGTCTTTTAAATCATATAGGAAAGAAAAAAAGATTAGAAGAGCTACAAGCAAAACATATAAGAATAATAGCTTGTATATTTCTTTTTAAAAAATATTTTATTAGTTGTAGTTGGACACAATACCTTTATTTTATTTTTATTTATTTATTTATTTTTTAAAATTTTTTATTGTGGGTTGTTCAAAACATTACAAATTTCTTGACATATCATATTCCACACTTTGATTCAAGTGGGTTATGAACTCCCACCTTCACCCCATACACAGATTGCAGAATCACATCAGTTACACATCCATTGATTTACATATTGCCATACTAGTGTCTGTTGTGCTCCGCTGCCTTTCCCATCCTCCACCCTCCCCCCTCCCCACCTCTCCCCTCCCCTCCCCTCCTCTCTCTCTACCCCCTCCACTGTATAACCCTGAGGGTCTCCTTCCATTACCATGCAATTTCCCTTCTCTCTCCCTTTCCCACCCACCTCTCATCCCTGTTAAATGTTAATCTTCTTCTCCTGCTCTTCGTCCCTACTCTGATCTTAGTTACTCTCCTTATATCAAAGAAGACATTTGGCATTTGTTTTTTAGGGATTGGCTAGCTTCACTTAGCATAATCTGCTCTAATGCCATCCATTTCCCTGTAAATTCTATGATTTTGTCATTTTTTAATGCAGAGTAATACTCCATTGTGTATAAATGCCACATTTTTTTTATCCATTCATCTATTGAAGGGCATCTAGGTTGGTTCCACAGTCTTGCTATTGTGAACTGTGCTGCTATGAACATCGATGTAGCAGTGTCCCTGTAGCATGCTCTTTTTAGGTCTTTAGGGAATAGACCAAGAAGGGGAATAGCTGGGTCAAATGGTGGCTCCATTCCCAGCTTTCCAAGAAATCTCCATACTGCTTTCCAAATTGGCTGCACCAATCTGCAGTCCCACCAGCAATGTACAAGTGTACCCTTTTCCCCACATCCTCGCCAGCACTTGTTGTTGTTTGACTTCCTAATGGCTGCCAATCTTACTGGAGTGAGATGGTATCTTAGGGTGGTTTTGATTTGCATTTCTCTGACAGCTAGAGATGTTGAACATTTTTTCATGTACTTGTTGATTGATTGTATGTCCTCCTCTGAGAAGTGTCTGTTCAGGTCCTTGGCCCATTTGTTGATTGGGTTGTTTGTTCTCTTATTGTCTAATTTTTTGAGTTCTTTGTATACTCTGGATATTAGGGCTCTATCTGAAGTGTGAGGAGTAAAGATTTGTTCCCAGGGTGTAGGCTCCCTATTTACCTCTCTTATTGTTTCTTTTGCTGAGAAAAAACTTTTTAGTTTGAGTAAGTCCCATTTGTTGATTCTAGTTATTAACTTTTGTGCTATGGGTGTCCTATTGAGGAATTTGGAGCCCGACCCCACCGAATGTAGATCGTAGCCAACTTTTTCTTCTATCAGACGGCGTGTCTCTGATTTGATATCAAGCTCCTTGATCCATTTTGAATTCACTTTTGTGCATGGCGAGAGAAAGGGATTCAGTTTCATTTTGTTGCATATGGATTTCCAGTTTTCCCAGCACCATTTGTTGAAGATGCTATCCTTCCTCCATTGCATGCTTTTAGCCCCTTTATCAAATATAAGATAGTTGTAGTTTTGTGGATTGGTTTCTGTGTCCTCTATTCTGTACCATTTGTCCACCCGCCTGTTTTGGTACCAGTACCATGCTGTTTTTGTTACTATTGCTCTGTAGTATAGTTTGAAGTCTGGTATCGCTATACCGCCTGATTCACACTTCCTGCTTAGCATTGTTTTTGCTATTCTGGGTCTTTTATTTTTCCATATGAATTTCATGATTGCTTTCTCTATTTCTACAAGAAATGCCGTTGGGATTTTGATTGGCATTGCATTAAACCTATAGAGAACTTTTGGTAATATCGCCATTTTGATGATGTTAGTTCTGCCTATCCATGAACAGGGTATATTTTTCCGTCTTCTAAGATCTTCTTCTATTTCTCTCTTTAGGGTTCTGTAGTTTTCATTGTATAAGTCTTTCACCTCTTTTGTTAGGTTGATTCCCAAGTATTTTATTTTTTTTGAAGATATTTTGAATGGAGTGGTTGTCCTCATTTCCATTTCAGAGGATTTGTCGCTGATATACAGGAATGCCTTTGATTTATGCGTGTTGATTTTATATCCTGCCACTTTGCTGAATTCATTTATTAGCTCTAATAGTTTCTTTGTAGAGCCTTTTGGGTCTGCTAGGTATAGAATCATATCATCTGCAAATAGTGATAATTTAAGTTCTTCTTTTCCTATTTTTATGCCTTTAATTTCTTTCGTCTGTCTAATTGCTCTGGCCAGTGTTTCGAGAACTATGTTGAACAGAAGTGGAGAGAGAGGGCATCCCTGTCTTGTTGCAGATTTTAGAGGGAATGCCTTCAGTTTTTCTCCATTCAGAATGATGCTAGCCTGAGGCTTAGCATAGATTGCTTTTACAATATTGAGGTATGTTCCTGTTATCCCTAGTTTTTCTAGAGTTTTGAACATAAAGGGATGCTGTACTTTGTCGAATGCTTTTTCCGCATCTATCGAGATGATCATATGGTTCTTATTTTTAAGTCTATTGATGTGGTGAATAATATTTATTGATTTCCGTATATTGAACCAGACTTGCATCCCAGGGATGAATCCTACTTGATCATGGTGCACAATTTTTTTGATATGTTTTTGTATCCGATTCGCCAGAATTTTGTTGAGGATTTTTGCATCTAGGTTCATTAGAGATATTGGTCTGTAGTTTTCTTTCTTTGAAGTGTCTTTTTCTGGTTTAGGAATCAGGGTGATGTTGGCCTCGTAGAATGAATTTGGAAGTTCTCCCTCTTTTTCTATTTCCTGAAGTAGCTTGAAAAGTATTGGTATTAGTTCTTCTTTAAAGGTTTTGTAAAATTCTGCTGTATACCCATCCGGTCCTGGGCTTTTCTTAGTTGGTAGTCTTTTGATGGTTTCTTCTATTTCCTCAATTGATATTGGTCTGTTTAGGTTTTCTATATCCTCCTGACTCAATCTGGGCAGATCATATGACTTAAGAAATTTATCTATGCCTTCACTATCTTCTAATTTATTGGAGTATAAGGATTCAAAATAGTTTTTGATTATCTTCTGTATTTCTGAAGTGTCTGTTGTGATATTGCCTTTTTCATCCCGTATGCTAGTAATTTGAGTTCTCTCTCTTCTTCTCTTCGCTAGCATCGCTAAGGGTCTGTCGATTTTGTTTATTTTTTCAAAGAACCAACTTTCAGTTTTGTCAATTTTTTCAATTGTTTCTTTTGTTTCGATTTCATTAATTTCAGCTCTGATTTTAATTATTTCTTGCCTTCTACTTCTTTTGCTGTTGTTTTGCTCTTCTTTTTCAAGGATTTTGAGATGAAGTATGAGATCATTTATTTGTTGGTTTTTTTCTTTTTTTAAGGAATGAACTCCAAGCAATGAATTTTCCTCTTAGAACTGCTTTCAATGTGTCCCATAGATTCCGATATGTTGTGTCTGTGTTTTCATTTATCTCTAAGAATTTTTTAATTTCCTCCTTGATGTCTTCTATAACCCATTGATCATTCAGTAACCTATTGTTCATTCTCCAAGTGATGTATGCTTTTTCCTTCCTTCTTTTATCGTTGATTTTCAGTTTCATTCCATTATGATCAGATAAGATGCATGATATTATCTCTACTCCTTTATATTGTCTAAGAGTTGCCCTGTGACATAATATATGATCTATTTTTGAGAAGGATCCATATGCTGCTGAGAAAAAAGTGTAACTGCTTGATGTTGGGTGGTATACTCTATATATGTCAATTAGGTCTAGGTTATTAATAGTGTTATTGAGTTCTATAGTTTCCTTATTCAACTTTTGTTTGGAAGATCTGTCCAGTGGCGAGAGAGGTGTGTTGAAGTCTCCCATGATTATGGTATGGTGGTCTATTAGACTCTTGAACTTGAGAAGAGTTTGTTTGACGAACATAGCTGCACCATTGTTTGGGGCATAAATATTTATGATTGTTATGTCTTGTTGGTGTATGGTTCCCTTAAGCAGTATGTAGTGTCCCTCTTTATCCCTTTTCATTAACTTTGGCTTGAAATCTATTTTATTTGATATGAGTATGGACACTCCTGCTTGTTTCCGAAGTCCATATGAGTGATATGATTTTTCCCAACCTTTCACCTTCAGCCTATGTATGTCTTTTCCTATCAAATGCGTCTCCTGTAGGCAGCATTTTGTTGGGTCTTGTTTTGTGATCCATTCTACTAGCCTGTGTCTCTTGATTGGTGAGTTTAAGCCATTAACATTTAGGGTTATTATTGAGATATGGGTTGTTCTTCCAGCCATATTTGTTTATTTCTGTTACTAAACATGGTTTGTTTTCCTCTTTGATTATTTTCCCCCCCTTTACTGTCCTACCTCTCACTGTTGATTTTCATTGTTATTTTCCATTTCCTCATCCTGTAATGCTTTGGCGAGGATGTTTTGAAGAGATGGTTTTCTAGCTGCGAATTCTTTAAACTTTTGTTTGTCGTGGAAGGTTTTATTTTCATCTTCCATCCTGAAGCTTAATTTCACTGGATACACAATTCTTGGTTGGAACCCATTTTCTTTCAGTGTTTGAAATATGTTATTCCAGGATCTTCTAGCTTTCAGAGTCTGTGTTGAAAGATCAGCTGTTATCCTGATTGGCTTACCCCTAAATGTGATCTGCTTCCTTTCTCTTGTAGCTTTTAAAATTCTCTCCTTATTCTGTATGTTGGGCATCTTCATTATAATGTGTCTAGGTGTGGATCTCTTATGATTTTGCACATTCGGCGTCCTGTAGGCTTCTAGGATTTGGGATTCTGTCTCATTCTTCAAGTCTGGGAAGTTTTCTCGTATTATTTCATTGAATAGACTGCTCATTCCTTTGGTTTGGAGCTCTGTACCTTCCTGTATCCCAATGACTCTTAAGTTTGGTCTCTTAATGTTATCCCATATTTCTTGGATGTTCTGCTCATGGTTTCTTAACAGTCTTGCTGAGCTGTCTATGTTCTTTTCCAGTTGAAATACTTTGTCTTCATTGTCTGATGTTCTATCTTCTAAGTGTTCTACTCTGCTGGTAGTATTCTCCATTGAGTTTTTAAGTTGGTTTATTGCTTCCTGCATTTCTAGGATTTCTGTTTGTTTGTTTTTTATAACCTCTATCTCCCTGTATAGTTGATCCTTTGCTTCCTGGATTTGTTTGCGTAATTCATTGTCGAAGTGATCTTTCATTGTCTGATTTTGCTGTTTAATGTCTTCCTTGATACTCCAGATCATCTGAAGCATGTATATCCTGAATTCTTTATCTGACATTCCATCTGCTGCAGCTGTTACCTCTTCTAAAGTTGCGTTGACCTGCATTGCTTGTGGTCCTTTCTTTCCTTGTCTTTTCATACTGCTTGCGTATCTTTCCTGCAGGCGCGGGCGGCGGCTCTGCTCTCTCCTTATTCCAATTGGGGTGTCATGGCTACCACGCCGGCAGGTCACTGGGCCTGTTCTGGGCGCTGGCGGCGGCTCTATTCTGCCCCTACTCCAATTGGGGTGACGAGTGTACCACGCCGGCAGGCCACCGGGCCTGATCCGCCGGTTGGTTGCAGGTTTGCCTACCCTGCAGGTGCGGGCGGCGGCTCTACTCTGCCCCTACTCCAAATGGGGTGACGTGTCTGTCGCACCGGCAGGCCACTGGGCCTGTCCCGCTGGTCGGTCACAGATCTGCCCACCTTTCGGGCACGGGTGGAGGCTCTGCTCTGCCCCTACTCCAATTGGGGTGTCGTGACTACCCCGCCTGCAGGATGCTGGGCCTGTTCCTGGCACGGGCGGCGACTCTGCTCTGCCCCTACTCCAATTAGGGTGGTGTGTGTACCACGCCAGCAGGCTCCTGGGCCTGATCCGCCGGTCTGTCGCAGGTCTCCCTACCTTGGAGGCGCGGGTGGCGGATCTGCCCTGCCCCTCCTACCACGCCTGCGGACCCCTGGGCCTGATCTGCAGGTTGGTCACAGGTCTGCTCACCCTGCGGGCACGGGTGGCGGTTCCGCTCCGCCCCCACTCCAATTGGGGTCACGTGACCACCACACCGGCAGGGCCTGATCCGGGCGTGGGAGAAGGATCTGCTCTGCCCCTACTCCAGTTGGGGTGACGTGTGTACCACACTGGCAGGCCACTGGGCCTGACCCGCCAGGCTGTCACAGGTCTGTTTACCTTGCAAGCGCGAACGGCGGCTCTGCCCTGCCCCTCCTACCACGCCCATGTACCACTGGGTCGCGGGTCTGCCCACCTTGCGGGTGTGGGTGGCGGCTCCGCTCCGCCCCCTCTCCAATTGGGGTCACGCGGTCACCACGCTGGCGAGCCGCTGGGCCTGCTCCGGGCGCTGGCTGCAGCCCGGCTCCTCCCCTCTGGCTCGACGACAAATTGAGGAGACTCGGGTGTCTGTGCCTCACCCCCCCTACCAGGAGACCAACTGTTTCTGTCCCCTTTATTTTATTTATTTATTTTTATGTGGTGCTGAGGATCGAACCCAGCGCCTTGTATATGCTAGGTGTGCGCTCCACTTCCAAGCCACGACCCCAGCCCTAGCTTGTATATTTCTCTTTGTAGTTATCTTTATAGTGTTTCTTATTTCTTTATATGACTTGAAGTTAGTTTCTGTGTCCCTTCTTTCCAACGTGAAGGACTTCCCTTAGCAATTTTTGGAGGTTAGATGTACCAGTGATGGACTCCATCAACTTTTGTTGATCTGGTAATGTCTTGATTTTTCCTTCATGTTTGAAAGATGATTTTTCCTCACATAGATTTCTTATTGACTTCTTTTCCCCTTCCAACACTTTACAGATGTTAGATCACTGGCTTCTGGCTGTCACGCTTTCTGAGAGCTTCATCTTCTAATGTTACTGAGGCTCTCTTGTATATGATGAATTGCTCCTTCTTTTTTTTTTGCGGGGGGTGAAGGAATTGGGGAATGAACTCAGGGGCACTCGACCACTGAGCCACCTTCCCTAACCCTATTTTCTATTTTATTTAGATACAGGGTCTCACTGAGTTGCTTAGAGCCTTTCTTTTGCTGAGGCTGGCTTTGAACTCACGATCCTCCTGCCTCAGCCTCCTGAGCTGCTGGGATTATCAACGTGCACCACCGTGCCCAGCATGAACTGCTTCTTGTTGCTTTTAAGATCCCTTTTGTCTTTGGCAGTTTGACTGTGTGTCTTGGTGAATCTCTAGGTTTATGTACTTGGGGCTGTTGAGGTCCTTGGATATGCAGATGCATGTATTTGTTGCGACCCCTTGCCCGCAAGGAAGACGCAACTCAGGAATCTTCTTTCAGCAGTTTATTCAGGCCCTTGATATTTCTTCTTGAGAGCATTTTTAATCAATCTCAAGTTAATCTCACAGGACTTTTTTGTTTCAGCCTTGGAAACGCTAATTGCATCAGCCTTAAGACCCAAAATTTGACTAACTGGGAGGACCCATTGCGGTCCAGTCAGGTCTCAGGGAGCATTATCAGTGCCATACTGAGCCAAGTAGTTTCGGGGAAGCAATCAGGCTCAGGGACCCCCGCAAATAGCTCTACTTTAAACATAACTACCTTGGCTATTATCTCCAAGGTACTAATCCCAGTGCCTCCTTCTTCTAATAGTACTTACAATGCCACTCATTTCAAGGCCTCCCCTTACTGTACCCCTAATCTTGGTTTCCCCCCAACATTTACGCCTTGTCAGGATCATTCTTGGGAGAAACATCAAATTTACCTGGGACTAACCCCGCTTTGATCGCGGATCCCACTTATTGGGACTAACCCCGCTTTGGTCGCGGATCCCACTTACCTGGGACTAACCGGTGCACCACCCCTGACTGCTGAAAGTTCTGGTTCCCGGGTTTCGGCACCACTTGTCGCGACCCCTTGCCCATAAGGAAGACGCAACTCAGGAATCTTCTTTCAGCAGTTTATTCAGGCCCTTGATATTTCTTCTCCTTCTCGGATGCCCCTCCCAGCCTTAATAAAGCATCTCAAGCCCCAATGCGAAGCTGCCATGTGGAGCTTTCTCATAGGGTGGTGAAAAACCATGCGCCAACTCTCCCAAATAAGGAGTTGTTTGTCACAGACCACAGCGGAGCCAGCGCCATCTTGTAATGGCGACCATAGTCTGCAGAAACGGCAGAAGCGGCTCACCACATGTATTAGATCATCTGTGAAGTTTTCTACCATTATTCCTTCAAGTGTTTGCTCTTCTCCTTCTGGAGCTCCCAGTGTGTGCGCGTTGGTTTGCAGGGTGGAGTCCACAGGCATTGTTTTCCTTCTGTTCTCTTTTCTTCATTCTTTTTTTCTTTGCATCATAGACTGGGTAATCTCGACTGAACTGTCATCTCCAAGGTCACTGATTCTTGTTTTTCCCTTTGGTACAATCAATCCTGCTGTTGAAAAACTCTGGTGATTTTTTTTCTGCTTTCAGTTATCGTTCTTTTCAGCTCCGGAATTTCTGTTAGTTTCTTTTTTGAAATAATTTTAATCTCTTTATTGTTTTTTTCTATATTGAGACATTTCTGGTTTTCTTTGGCTCTTTGAGCATACGTAAGACAGTTGACTTAACATTTTTGACTGGTAAATCTGGGCTTCCTCTGGGGAGGGTTTCCATTAATTTCTTTTTTCCTGTGGACTATGGACCTGCCAAGTATTCCTATTTCTTTGCTGGTATTTTTGGTTGTTGTTGAAAACTGGACATTTTGAATATTAAAATGGGGTAGGTCTAGAAATCACATTCTCTCCTTCCCATAAATTTATTTTTGCTGCTTGCTTGGGGTCGTAGCTATTTGTTCAGTGACTCTCTAAACTATTTTCATAAATATTGTTTTCTTTATCCCGTGGTCCATGAAAATTCACTTTGTTTAGATTTGTAGCAAGATAGTGATTTAAACAACCTTTTCTTAAATGCTTAGAACCAAAGTCAAAAATCCAGAAACAAACAAAATCCACACACACAAAACCACCACAACAAAACCATCAACAACAACAACACAATCAAAACCCCACGTACCTTTCCCACACTTCTCCCTGTCTTTGCAGACTGGCTCTGTGTCGGGGGCGTTGCTTCAATGCTTAGCCCTTAACGATTCTGCTGTAGCCTTCACTTCCTGCTTTCATGGAGCCTAAATGTCTGTGGGAGATAAAGGAAGGAACCCTTAGTAGGTCTTTTCTGACCTCTCATCCCAGCCCTGGGCATGGTGGAGCCCTCCAGATGCCCCAGTGGGTGCAGAGAGCGTCCCCAGCCCTTCTTCCTCTCCCACCTGCCTCCTGCCCTGCTTCTGCCTCCCCAGGCTTCTTGGTGGTGTGCCTGCCGCCCTCTCTCTTTTCTCTCTCCCTTCAGGGCGCTGCTTTTGATAACTACCCTCCTGAGAATGTGTTGAGGTGGGCACAGCAAGTCCCTGAGCCGACTCTGCAGGAAAACCCCCAATTGCATCAGCAGAGACGACCACAATCCTTCGGAAACAACGCCAGTATTTCCCTCTCTGTCATCTGTGGGCTGGTGTCCCCAAGGCCACGGCCGAATTGGAGGGTCTGTAAGGGGGTGGGGTGGGGGTGACAGATGGGTAAGTAAACGGCCACCAGGCTCTGACCCTGAAACCGAGTGGCTTGTTTTTTCGCTCAGCATTCTCCTGCTTGATTGAAGTCTTCGATTAGATTCCAGAGATCTATGAAAACCAACCCATTGCTTCTTTCATGGAGAGTTGGGATTTTTTTCAATGCCTTACTTTGCTGTTTTTGGTGATGTCACTCCTCTTGTGTCTGGTTCTGATATTAGGACGGTCTCGGGTCCACACAACATGTTGGGAGGCATTTCCTCTACCCCTATGTCCGGTAAGACGGAAACTCATTTTTTTTTTCCCTAAGCATTCAGTAGAATTTACCATCGACACCACTGAGCCTGTGGTTCTCACGTGGAACAGATTTTGGTAAAGAATTTATTTACGAGGTAAAAAGTTATTCATTGTTTCTATTTCATTTTACGTACTTTCTGATAAGTATTAAGTGTATATTTTCATTTTATCTAAGTTGTCAAATGGATTTTCATGACCTTCTTTGTTCCCTATCATTCAACTGTCTTTACGACTTGTAGTGATGTGCTTTTCCTTAACCTAATATTAGTCTTCGTTGTTTAATCTCCTCTTTATTTTTTGCCAAGGTTTATGGATTTATTATTAATCTTTTTTAAAGTGCTGCCTTGGCTTTTGCTAATACTCTCTGTTATCTATGTGTTTTCTGTCTCCCTGCCTCTGGTCTCATTTTTATTATTTCCTGTCTGATACTTTCTTTTTTAAATTTGTTTTCAAATATATATAAATTTTTATATATAAAATTTATTTATTTTTATTTGTTATTTTTAGATATGCATGACAGTAGAGTGTATTTTTACATATTTATGCAAACATGGAGTTCATCTTACTCTAATTTGGATCCCAGTCTTGTGGTTGTCCATGATGTTGAGATTCACTGAGGTATGTTCATATATGTACATAGGAAACTTAAGTCAGATTCATTCCACTGTCTTTCCTATTCCTATCCACCCTTCCTTCCCTTCATTCCCCTTTGTTTAATGCACTGAACTTCTATTCATCCCCTCACCCTTGTTGTGTGTTAGCATTCACATACCAGAAAGGACATTCTACCTTTGGTTTTTGGGAGGATTGGCCTATTTCACTTAGTATGATAGTCTCCAGATCCATCCATTTACTGACAAGTATCATAAATTCATTCTTTTTTATAGCTGAGTAATATTCCATTATATATATATATATATATATATATATATACACACACACACACACACACACACACACACACACACCCCACATTTTCTTTATCCATTCATCTGTTGAAGGGCATACTTAGGCTGGCTCCATAGCTTAGCTACTATGAGTTGAGCTGCTATAAACATTGAAGTGGCTCTATCACTATAGTATACTGATTTTAAGTCCTTTGGTATAGACCAAGGAGTGGGATAACTGGGTCAAATGGCAATTCTATTCCAAGTTTTCTGAGGAATCTCCATACTACTTTCTAGAGTGGTTACACCCATTTCCATTCCCACCAGCAATGGATGAGTGCCTGTGTGTAGATGGACAAATACCTTTATTTTGTTTATTTATTTTTATGTGGTGCTGAGGATCAAACCCAGTGCCTCACACATGTGAGGCAAGGGCCCCACCACTGAGCCACAACCCCAGCCCTGTCTGATACTTTTTTGAGCTTAATTTGCTCTTCCCTTTCTAACTCCTTAAGGTACAAACAGAGCACTGATTTTAATTTAGTTTTTAGAAATGTCAGCATCGAGAGCTATAAATGTCTCACTCAGGATATCTCCAGCTACAGTCTCCAAATTTGAATTCATCATTTGGTTTGAAATATTTTCTAACCCTTATAATATCTTCTTTGATCTATAGGTTGTTCAGAAATGTATTGTAATTTCAAAAAAATTTGATATTTACTAGAGTCTAATGGTTCTTGATTTCCAAATTAGCTTCATTGTTACCAGAGATTTTAGTCTGTAAAATTTCAACCACTGAAATTTATTTGACTTATTTTCTTGTCAAACATGTGGTCGATTTTGATGACTATTTTATGTATTTCAAAAAGATGTATATCCTGATATTACTTGGTATAATGTTTCTACAAATTTCTATTAAGTCCAGTTGGTTGATATTATTTTACAGATGTCCTCACTAATATTTATCTGTAATTCTTTACTAACTACTGTGATAGGAGTTTTTAAAAATTGCACGATTTTGGATTTGTGTACATTTTAGTTTTTGTTTTTTGTTTCATGTATTTTGAAATGATATTATGATGCTGATAGGTATTTATAATTGTTGTGACTTCCTGATGAATTTTTCTTTTATAATTATGAAATGTACTTACTTATATCTGGAAATACTTTTATAGTCTCCTTTTCTAATAATATAGCTATACTGGTTTTCTTATACTTACTATTTGTATGATATATCTTTTCCTTTCTTTTCTTGTGGTTAATGTTTTAATATTTAAAGCATTTCTTTTGTACAAATAGAGTTGGTCTTGTTTGTCTGATTTAGAATGAAAGTACCTGCCTTTTAATTGTAGTGTTTAGAGCATTTACATTTAATGTAATTGTCGATATGGCTGGGTTTAAACCTATATCTAATGTTGGTTTTCTATTTGACCCACCCTTTTTTTCCTTCTGTATTCCTTGTCTGCTTCATTTGGGGCACACAGGATACTTTTACACTCTATTTTATTTCCCATATTCTCTTTCTTAGCCATGCTTCTTCCTATTTGCTGTTATCCTATTCATCAGAGTCTACTCAGAATTAATATTCTGCCAATTCACCCAAAACTTAAAAAAACTGGCACAGTAGAATTCTATTTCTTTCTTTGTTTCTTGTTTTTTTTTTTTTCATATTCAATGTTTTTTCAGGTTTTAAATAATTACCTATCACAAAACGAAAGGGAAAAGTGCTCTTTTTAGTATTATAACCCACATGGTTATATTCTCTAATGTACTCTCCATCTTTTCCTCAATATCTAAACTTTCATCTAGTTTAATTACCCCCTCAGCTTAAATAATTTTTATTAGGTTTTACTTATTTTAAATTTTAATTTGATTCATTGTGGGTGTGGTGCAAGTTCGCGGACAACAAAATTTCTCAACTTTTGCTTATTGGAAGCTGTCTTTATTTCACCCTTATTTCTGAACAACATTTTTTGGTTTTTGCTGGATATTCAATCATGGATTCATAATTTCCTCTCCCATCTCTAGTTTACAATGACACCACCCATTATTTCCCTGAATATATGTCTTTTCCTCTGACTGCTTTATGGAGGTATCTTGTAACCTTTTCTTTCTTTTTTAAAAAAGCATCTGACTCTGAAATGCCTGTATGTGATTTTCTTATATTTACTGTGTTTATTCTTGGAGAAATTTCTTGGGGAAATACTCCTTCAAGTCCATGTTGCCCTATCCTCTCTTTCTTATGTCTGTGGGACTATTTTAGACGACCTGATAGTATTCCACATTGGTGAGTCCCTATTAATTAAAAACAAAATTATTTTCTTTGTCCTTAGATTGGGTACTCTTGACTGACCTACCTTTAAGTTCACTGACTTTTCTTCTGCAACTCCATCTTGATTCTGAGGCCCCATAGTGATATCTCATTTTAGATACAGTACTTCTCAGTTCTAGAGTCTCCATTTGGTTCTTTAGTACTCGGTATATTTGAGGACTCTCATATTTCCAGTCTTTGGGTCCATGTGTCCTTTAAGTCCTTCCACATATATATGACAGCTGTTTAAAGTACTCGGATGCTAATTCTAGCTTCTAAACATCAAGGGTGTCTGCTTTTTTCTTGATTTTGCCAATGTGTGTGGCATTTCTTTAAAAAAGTTATATTCTGGATTTTTATTGTTGTTCTTTAGGTGATGGTGAGTCTGGCTCTGGCTCAATCACTGGTAGATCCTCTTGGTTCTGTTGGACCTGATTTTCTGTTTTCAGGGTAGGCCTGTTTAGGTTTTGCTTTCAGAGTTAGGATGTGGTCCTTTGCTGAGAGCCATAGCCAAGTAGGAATGACGCATGGCAATTTCCTTGTCAGCCTACCCCATGTTGCTTAGAGGGAGGACTCTCCATTGTGGAAGTGGGCTTGCCTTGGACCCAGGGCATTTGCAGTGACATTGCATGAATCTTTGAGAGTTTTGGTTGAAAGGTGACCCTGCTCAGGGATTAGGGTGGATCCGGGTTTAGGGTTTAGGGTGGATCCTGCTGGGAATAGGGCGTATCCTGCTGCCTCAGGCGCCCGCTCCTGGAGTTCCCGTGGAGTTCTCGCGGGGGTTCTGAGAGTATCTGGTACGCAGAGCCCGGTGGAGGGTGGATTTTCCCAGAACGCGCATGTAGGGTGCCGGTGAGAGTTCGGGAATAAAGAATTGCTCTTTGAATCTACAAGGTGGTGTGGTGGCCCGGTTATTTTGTGCCCTGCCAGACTGCGGCAGTCCTTGGTCTAGGTGTTCTCTTTCCTTTCCATGCACCGACTTCCTGACTTAGGAGCTGAATGAACCAGGTGCTCAGTGAGGGCAGCCTTCTTCTGGGTGGGCCATTACTGCCTCCACGGTGTGGCCTCTGGTAGCACCTCTCAGCCTTGGGCAGAAGCTCTCAGTCTTGATGTGCCCAAGCTCCACACGACCCCTGGCCGGCAAGCTTCAGGGGATGGATCTCCAAAGGACTTCTAGATCCCACCTTATAAACACCCCTGTGGTGGCTTGAATCTGGAATGTCTTCCAAAAGCACCTCGTTGAAGTCGACATACAGAGGTGGGGCTCTGGCCTCATAAGTGATCAATCCATTTGATGGATTGATGGTTTGCATGGACTGCTGGGTAGGCAGGGGGGGCATGGTGGGAGGAAGCAGGGGGCGTGCTACCGGGGCCTGGATTCTGGGCCTGCCCTGTCCTGTCTTTCTGCTTCCCGCTGCCACGAGCTGAGACGCTTTCTTCTGCCACATCCTTCCACCACAATGTCCTCCTCGCGTCAGGTCAGAGCGCTGGAGCTGGCCAGCCAGGGACTTAGACTTCTGAACGTGAACCGCATATTGTTTTTTCTCGTTTCGGTTGATCAGGTCGGGTATTTTAGTCAGAGCAATGACAAGCTCCAGTGCTGCTTGTGAGCCTGGAGGGGTTCAGGCTGGTGACAGTCCATGGGAACAACTTGGGGAAGGGAGAAAGCGTCACCGAGTGTTCCTTACCACTTTCCAGCTGTGTGATGGGGACTTCTTGTCTAAGTTCCCAGTGCCTCGGTTTCACCATAGGCAAAATGGGAATGAAAATAGTGCCCAATTGAAACGATTATAGTGAGGATTAAGTAAGGTGATACATGTGTCGTGCTGAGACCGGAGCCAGCACTTCCTCCTGGCCACGCAGAGCCGGGCTGTGGCTCCTCCAACACTGGCAGCAGCCCCAGAGACAGGGTTTGTGGTAAGAGCAGCTCATCCTGGGCACTGAGCTTCATGGGAATCTCTGGATATCTGTCGAGTAGGAAGGTGTCTGAGTCTATTGGCGTTGCTATTGCAGAATACCTGAGACTGGGTGATTTATAAACAACAAAATGTATTTCTCTCAGTCCCGGAGGCTGGGAGTTTCTGGATCAAGTCCTGGAAAGTTCACTGCCTGCTGAGGTGCTGCTGTCTGCTTTTAGGATGGTGGGTTGACGGTTGTGTCTTCAAAGGGGAGGAGCACTGTGTCCTTACATAACAGAAAGGCAAAAATGGGACCCAACTGCTCCACGAAGCCTGTGTTAAAAGGCTCTTTATAGACACTGAAAGTTCCACTGCAGTAACTGAGTCAGGAGGCCCCGGGGCCTGTCACCTCATTCCTTCTTGCCAGAGCACCACCTACACAGCTCCTGGGTGGGTCCCCTCCTGGCTGCCTCCCCCTTCTGCTTCATCCACATGGACAGGGCCCTGCGAGCGCGTGCTGACCCCCTTTCCTGAAATGCCCTGTTTTCTTGCTGGGCTGTGTCTTACCAGAAGCCAGTCTGTGTGCCAATTTCACCAACACTCTGCCAATAAAAGTGGCTCAAAATCAGCCCTCCATTTCCCTCGACCTCTCTAATCGGTGTCTGTGTCTGTACTTCTGTCTGTCTGCGTCTGTGCTGAGTGGGCCACTAACTTCACAGACTTAGGAGAGGTGTGTGGTCAGAGGAGTTTGGAGACTATGGGTTCCACACAGTGAGCGGCGTTGGTCACTGCAGACCTTCTCAGAGCCTTCATTCAGCTTATTTGTACTGTGACTCTCCGAAATGCCGGCACCTGAGCTTCTCTGTCGGCCTAGCTGGATTTTCGCTGTGCATCTCCTCCCAGGATAAGAGTTCTGCTTAATGCACCCAGGGAATGGTTGGAGCTGAATGCAACAGTAGCCAGACCTGCCATTTACAGAGGGGCCACCTGGGGGCTGGCAGCTTTGCTCATGGCCCCCTGCACTGTGTCCAGGCCTCAAAGGTTCCTGCAGGTACCCATGGCTGGCTCCATTCTGTATGAATAAATGGACGAGCGTCTGTGTGTTGCTATTTAACTCGTCCCTTTTCAATACATGCTTCCTCTGTGGGGGGAAAGGGACATTCAGCTGCCTTCTGGGCACTGGGCTTCACGGGAATCTCTGGGTATCTGTCGAACAGGAAGGTGTCTGTGTATTTTATTCTGCAGCACTCGGGGGCAGGCTTGCACACCTAAGAGTGGACATTTGGCAGAGGAAAAACAGGCTCCCAAATCCTCGCTTTCCCTCCCCCTCAGCACTCCCAGTACATCAATCCTGGAGTGAACCATCTGAAGGAAACGGAACCGGAGGCCCATGGAGGCTGAGCTCAAATAAACCTTTCCTCTTTTTAAACAGATTTTCTTGGTTATTTTGTGAGAGCCACGGAAAGCTGACTAACATACTCAACATACTCAACATTTTCATTTGGACAAATGGGGAAAAATCAGGGCCGGAGTGGGAAGCCCTGGTACTAAGCTGCGCATATTTATGGATCCTTTGAGCATTCAAGGGTTGAGGCCTACGGAGCAGGGCTTCTCGAACTTGACTTGTGTTTCAGAGTCATGAGGGGAGATTTGGGTCTCAAGCTGATGGCACCATTGGGAGCCCGTGGACCTTCAGGACATGAGGCCTAGTGGAGGGAAGGTGGGTCAGTAAGGCGGTGCCCCAGAGGGGTTCACGGGACCATGAACCCTCCTCTCCATTCTGCTTCCCAGCTGCTCTGAGGCGAAGAGCTCTGCTTTGTAGATGCTCCTCACCATGATGTCCTGCCCTGTCACAGGCCCAAAGCAACAGACTAAGTGACCAAGGACTGAAGTCTCTGAAACTGTGAGCTCAAATAAACCTTTCCTCTTTTTAAATAGATTTTCTTGGTTATTTTGTGAGAGCCACGGAAAGCTGACTAACACACTCCCTCCTCAATAAGCACCACTTGATATTTTATAAAGTGCCCCGATGGCACTTCCTAGGTCAATCCCGCCAACCTCACAGTAGGAGATGCCCTGCTGAGCATCACAGAAAAACCCTACAGAACCAGTATTTGAAATCTATTCCCCAGCTGCCAGCCCAAGACCTTCAGCCACCCTCTGTCCCCCAAATTCTTTCCTTTTTAAATGATTCACACTCCCCCCTCCCCCACCAATCCCACAGGCATATCCCACGCTCTCCTCTGGATGGAATTGTTTGTTTTGGGTTCTGCGGATTCATCAAGGATGGCCGGTGGTCATGGGGCACTTTGGGTATAGAGATTGCACAGGGGGCTGTGTGGGGGGGGGCAATGACATCTAATTAGCCTTCATTTTAATCTCCATGCAGCAATTATGACTTCTGAATAGCAGTGGTTGTTACTGAGGATGGTCGCCTAAGCAGTGCAGATAATTATTATAATTACCGTGTACCTAATGACGCCTAATAAGGAGCAACATCGCACAGACAGGGCTGCTGCTCAGCCTGGTGGTCTGGGCTCCGCAGGGGGAGTGGCCGGTCCCCAGGGTGGTGAGGGGCTTTTGATGGGGACGCCAGGCTGCCTGTTTGCTGGAGGCCAGGGCTGCAGAGGGTGCAGGGGAAGAAAACCCCTAGAAAGAACATGCTGGGCTTGGCTTGGAACCATGAGCGGGAAGTGGCTACAGGAGAGCTGCCTTTTTTAGCCACTGACTTCAAGGTCCGTGCTCTGGGG
Organism: Marmota monax; assembly: GCF_021218885.2. Taxonomy (NCBI): domain Eukaryota; kingdom Metazoa; phylum Chordata; class Mammalia; order Rodentia; family Sciuridae; genus Marmota; species Marmota monax. The sequence continues at coordinate 5,075,807 of NW_026695224.1, forward strand.
ACACCATTCAAGAAATTCAGAAAGAGGTGGCCCTTTTAGGACCAGGAGTGGCTGTGTGCTTGTGCATGTGCAGATTAATTTAAAATAACCACTAATTTTTACAGAGGCCTCCTTCTGTGCTAAGCACTTTCTGCTAAGAACCACATTTCATTCTCACACCAATCCCATTTCTCAGATGGGAAAACTGAGGCCCCGTGGATCATCCCAGTGAAAACCATAGCTGGCACTTATTAAGCAATTTAATACCTGCCAGGCGCTGGGCATAGATTCCTCACCAGATTCCCCACAAAAATCACACCAGACAGATATTACTGCGACTATTATCAGCCTGCATTCTTATCCTGTAGGCGAGGAAGCTGAGTCATGGAGAGGGATAATGACTTGTCCAGGGTCATTCAGCTGAGATGAGGAAGAGCCAAGATTGGAATTCAAGCAGCCAGTACCTTCCTTCCTTCCTAACGGACACTTATAACTAGCCTAAGTCAGGCACGGGCGGAAGTGGATTGCATGCCAGTTGGGGGAGACCAGACAAAATCAAATAAGAAAATACACATATTAATTTAAAATAGCCACTAATATTTGTTGGGAGTTCACTGCGGGCCTAGCACTTTCCATTTATATATACATATATGATCAATAACAGTATTTATAGCAGGACAGCAGAATGAGGAGGTGGACAGGAAGAAGGGTAAGAAGAGGCATCTATTTGAATTTAAAGGAGGCTGGGTAGCCAAGACCTCCTAATCATCTGAAGCGTGAACAGATTTGAATGTAGTGAGAGGAAGGGAGTCAGGCAGATATTTCAGGAATGAGTGGTCTAAGCAAGTTCCACAGTTCGTGCAAAGGCCCTGAGGCGAACATATGTCAAATGTTCAAAGAACAGATAGAGGCCACAGAGATGGGGCAGGGTGAGTAGGGAGAGAGCTTTGCAAGGAAAGATCAATGAAGTGGTCAGGAACCAGATCCCGTCAGGCCGTATGGACCACCGAAATGTCTTGGTATTTTATTCTAAATATTTTGGAAGCCTTAGGAGGCTTTGGGTAGGACCTTTTGTCTCAGGAGATTGCAGGTGGCAGAAACCCCAGTGTAGCTGATCTGTCAGGGCCCTGGAAGCTCCCACCTAGACACTCACCTCTGGACTGAAGGCTGCTGGCTACCAGGTCCCGCAGTTCTGCACAGTGGGACAGGTGGGACCAGCCCCCTAATCCCTGGAGTCTGAGAAGTGTGCTCCATTCCGTCTCCCAGAGCCCTCAGCAGGAGCACGCTGCCCCGGTGAACGTTCCCGCCTTCCCCAGAGACTGAGGCCTGCGAAGTCTGCAGGGCTTCCAGCACCAGATCCCACCGGTTGCAAGACCTTGTCCGGCGGTCCGATTCCTTGGTTCTGATTGGCTCCTCTTGGGCCAGGCGACCCCGCCCCTGCGGCGCAGTCCAATCAGGGTGGAGCCCGTGGTGGGCGGGGCCTCTTCCTCACGTTGTGGGCGGGGCGAGTCGTGGCTGGGGTGGGGTCGGGTCGTGTGGGTGAGAGTTCTAGACACCCTGGAGTTCAGAGCCCCCTTCAATCGGGCACGTTCTCTGTGCCTAGTGCCTAATGGATGCTTAAGAAAAGCCATGAATCGGATAATCTGAATCTCACCTCTGTTTCTCCATTTACCAACGGGCCACTTCGTGGCCTTTTCCTCATCGATGACGTGGGAACAAGGAGGACCCCTAGAGTTGGCAGAAGGAGGCCTCTCATTAGGGATGCGAATAAGCATGCGCCCTAATGTACTGGGCATCTAGAAAGAGATACTGGAGTTCATGCCGGACCCATTATAACAAGTAGCACAGGAGCTCCCCCTCCCCCGCCCCATCTGCCCCCATTCTCTCAGCTGCCCCAGTCGCCCTCCCCTTCCCCAGTTCATGCTCTGCGCTGTGCCAGACCTGGCTTCCCAGTTAATGGGGCATTGTCCCTGCCTGGCGGGAACAAGGCAAGCTCAGCTGGCCTTAGTCACAGGTCAATTGCTTCATACAAATCTGCAAGGATCCGCGGGTGCTGTGACAAGGGGCGGGGTGCGGGAGGGCTGGGCTTCAGGCCTCAGCTCCAGGTGCCGAGGCCGAGGCCGCAGTGTAGAGGCCAGTCCAGACACGGTTTATGTTGTCCTGAGAAATGAGGGACCTGGAAGCCCGGGGCCCACGCTCTCTGAAGGACGACAGCAGGTGTGGCCCTAAGCATTGTAGGATTTGACCCCCTCTCTGGTGTCTACCCACTAGATGACAGTAGTACCTCCTCTTCCGGCTGTGACAACCAAAATTGTCCCCAAGTTGAGAGTCATTGCCTTGGCAAATGGAGCTTGGAGCTGTTTTCTGGAACAAATCCAATCCGTCTGCCAGGAAGCGCACCTGGGAATGGCGGGGCGAGGATGCCAAAAAGGAGAGGTGCAGCCCTGACCAAGGGCATCCCACGCTGGACAGGAGTGGTGAGCACCCCGGGGGCTGAGAAGGGGCAGCTGTGGGGAATACCAGAGCGGGGCAGCCTGGGAAGCCAGCTGGTGGGGCCGGGCCTGGCCCCCTGCAGGGGGAGGGAAGGAGGCCCTGGGCATGGCTGGACGGGAGGACACACTGCAGATAATGGAGAAACCTGAGCAAAGGACAGAGACGTGGAACTAGTGTGAGACCGTACAAGGACAAGCCTGGCCACAGGCTGGGGCCTCTGAGGAGAGGGCTTGGGAACAGCAACAATGATAGCAGTAGGTGGCTGGTGACATTTCCGAGTGTGCTGGTCGGGGCCAAAGGCTGTTCTGAGCTCTTATGTTATTTAGTCCCCCCAAACCATTGGAGGAAGATCTGGTTGCTGTTTTTATCCCACAGGCTTCAGAGGGTTGGAGGCTCACCATGCAGCCATCAGGAAGGATCCATACTGCAAAGTCCAGCTGGCTCCCCCTGGCTCTTTTCTGTCCCCAGAGCCATCATCCTGCTGGGTGGGATTGGCAGGAGGACCACCGGAAGGTCTCAGGGCGGATCCACCATGTGAATGAACGGACACATGAATGAATGAATAGAAAGGGTCTGGTCCCTGGGGTGTCCTGCTCCCCAGTCAGAAATTGTCTTCCCATTCCTGGGGTACCTATGCATTGGCCCCACCTGAAGGGTGCTCAGCATGAGCAACCCTCTAAGATGGTAGCTTCCTTTCCCTCTGGCCAGGGCACATGGGAAAAAGAGAGGGAGAGAAAGAGCTAGACATGAGGAAGGACTCACAATGGTATTAAACACTGGCAGTTGGGGGTGGTGGTGGGGGGTGTTACTGGTTGTATTAGTCTGCTAGGGCTGCTGTAACAAAAAGCCCAGATGGCTTAACCAATGGAAATTAATTTTTCCTAGTCCTGGGGGTTATGTATCTGAGATCAGGGTGTTGCGGGGTTGGTTTCTTCTGAGGCCTCTCTCTTTGGCTTGCAGATGGCCATCTTCTCCTGTGTCCTCACATGACTGTCCTCTCCTGTGTCCTCTTAAATCTCTTCTTTTAAGGACACAAGTCAGATTGGATTAGGGCCCGCCCCAATGATCTCATTTAACCTTAATCACCTCTTTAAAGGACTGTCTCCAAATAGGGTCCCCTGATGAGGGCCTGGGGACTAGGGCTCAAGGCAGGAATTTGGTGGGTGTGGGAGATGCGATTCACTCACAGTGAGGGTCTGCTCCACAGGGGCTCTGGCTGAGCTGCTGGGTGCCTGCAAGGCCCGGAGCCTGGGGTGTAGCCCCAGAGCTTGCTGGCTCCAACCCTCTGGCCACTCAGCTCCTGGCTGGCCTCGGGCCCTGGGCTCCAGGAATGGAGGCTCCCAGAGGCACTCACAACCATGAAGGGAGCACGAAGTCCCCCCATTTCCCCTTCCCACCTGTCTGTTTTCTCTTGATTTATTCAGCGCTTCGGTGCAGGTGCGCTCTGGGCCTCTCCGGTGCAAAGTGATTTCCATTTATTCTCACTGCGCATCACCTGGGTCTCCAGAGAATATTCTCATTCAAATTCCATTTGATTCAAATTCCGAGAGAGCATTATGTTCAGAAGTTCCCAATCAGGGGAGGACCCCTGGGAGCCACAAGGGTCTCAGTTGGTGACAAATCCCACTGTAGGTCTTTGGTAGGTGCCAGGCCTCCCATTACAAGCCACCTGGGAGTCTTTACAGGGGGACTTTGGAGCAAAGCTGCACATCGCAGCCTGCACAGTCTTCATCAGTCCTCGGTTTCCCCATCTGCAAAACAGGCTTCGTAAGGACCACATCTCGGGGTGAAGAGGGAGAGTTGTAGCGTGTCCTCTGGGGTTCCATCCACTGTCCTCCCCCCCTTGGGTTTCAGTGCGGCCACAGACTACCTGTGCTGTTATGTCGTTAATGACTCTTCAAATAGATGCACTTGCAAACACTGAAGGGGACTTATTTCAAAATGAAATTTTGTATTATTAGCTTAAGAGGGATATTAGTGTCACTTATCACAAATGGAAAGCAATAAGAGTAATTATAAAAGGCCACACAATGACTGCTCATCCATGTAACAAATTAGCTCTTTATAATTAAGAGCCAAACACTGCTGCCTCCATTTTTGGAAGCACACGGATGTGAAGTCCTCGTTGGGCCTGGCACCCAGTGGCCACTCCATAGACGGTGGCTGCTCTGAAGAGGGTGGAGCCAGGGTGGTGTCTGCTCTTGGAACATTTCTCTGAGTTGATCAAGGAGACAATTTTTTGCTTGAAGAAACTACCAGATTGTTTCTTCTCTGATCGAGTTATGCAATCTGTCATTTAGTGAATGTCAAAAATCACGACAGTCCTCAGAAGTGGAGTGCATGTCCCGCCCCGTGGGTCTGGTCGGGCTCCTGATTTGCTTTGAGCAACTGGACGTGGCGGGATGGGTTGCCTGTTCTCAGCCTAGAGGAAGGGCCTCTCGAGAGGGCAAGCCTTGCGCCTGCCCCTGCCCTGTGGACAGGTCTGGCCTAAGCTCTGGAGGATGAGAGTCCATGTGGAGCAGAGCGGGAATGTCCCAGTCAGACCACCCTGGAGCAGCCAGCAGCCAGCCACCTGCCGTTGGCCCCAGATGAGGGAGCCCAGCCCAGAGCAGCAGCAGAAGAGTCCACCTGAATCACAGATGGTGCTTTAAGCCTCTAGGCTTTTGGGGATGGGACTGTTACATAACAATGTCTGACTTTCTCCTTTTGTCTTGTTTGTTGGAGAATTCACAACCAAGGCAGGTGCCCTGTAATGGTAGTTCTAGAACATTCTTGAGGCTTGCCTCCAAACCTTAGAGTGACCGCTCTCTGTGTGACTGCTCTCCTGTGTTCCACCCATCGGCCGCTTCTCCACCCCATTCTTGCCACCTCCTCTACTACTGTTCTGGGGTCACTCCTGGACAGCAGAGCTTCCTTAGTGATGTCTCTGCTTGTGCGTCTCCCCACCCCCCCCAAGAATGGACTCTAAGAAGCGCCAATCAGAGAAGTTTCTGTGCTCCAGACTCTTCCAGGGCTCGTGGCTCTGCCAACAAAAAGATCTCATCCTGCAAATTCCCTGTCCACGGCCTTGGTGTGCCAGGCCTGGCCTCCTCTCCTCCCCTGACAGTGGGCCGAAATGAGATTCATTGCTAATAGAACTGATCTGTGCACATAATTTGCATTGATCCGTATGAACCATGTAATATTCCAACTCTACTCTAGAGGAGAATTACAAGGGAACCAACTCGTCGTAAAATAATCGTTGCCTCCGTCGGGGAACATGCCAGCTCCACTCACCTGCAAGACAACAAAGGCATCTAGCTCTGTCCCCTACATGGGCTCTCCATGAGCTTGACACCCCAATTACGTACTGGGGCTCCACTGACAATCCAGACTCCACAAGTGGCCTGGCTTTAAGTGGCAGTGTCCCCTAAAGGTGAGCAATTACGAAAACAGAGTGCACCCTCCTTTTGAGTTATACGCAGCAGGACTTCCAGGTTCCTCACCGTTTCATGTGCCTCGCAGGGTTCAAGAATTATAAAGGAGCCAGTGTGGCCAGAGAAGGATGAATTTAGGATCAAGAGGTGGGACAAAATCACAGGCAACAGTGACCAGAATGTCACACCTTTGAGGTCATGAAAAAAGATCAGAATTTTAAATCCAAATTGATTTAAAAAAAAAATGTCAGGAGATTTTGCAAAACTGGGACTGCTTTCCTGTAGAGCAAAATTGGGAGGTTTGTCCCCTGTGGGAGGGACATTTGCTCTTGAATTTTCCACAGTCCTCACCACTCCCTGTTGCCTCGCATGCTCACCTGCTTTTGCTCTCTGTGATGTGCCCCTTTGGTATTTTGCATTTGTAACCCCTGCAGGGAGAGGGTGGCAGCAAAGAGCGGATGTGGGATGGAAGGAGAAGGTAGTGTCCTCCTTCCCAGTTCCGGGGAGGATGAGGCCAGGCTTCTGCAGGATGGGCTCTGGGGGTGGTGGGCGAGGCCTGTCCCTCCCACCCCTGGCTCAGCGCTCCACTCCCTGCTGCGATGCTGTCTCAGCGGGGAGGCCCAGGCAGGGGCACCCGTGGGGATGCCATGAGGAAAGAGTGAAAATATTTTCCCGGGGAAAGCCAATGCTGCTGTTTGTTTTAGTTGCTTAAATTATATGTGTTATTTATTTTTTAAAGTGGTCTGTCATTATTGGTGAATGGGGAAGCCACCCGGCCTCACAATGCGACCAAAATTTTAGATATTGCTATGTAGTTATTAACAAATGAGCTTTTCATCTTTGGAACACGCACGGTGCATGGAGCCCCAAGGGCTGGGTTTCTCCTTATTGGGTAATTACAGTCCACGAGGAGCGGGGCGCCCGGGTGTTGGGAGCAGATGGGGTGGGACTTTCCAGACCCTCTGCATCTTGCCCCTCTACCCATTCATGTCCTTATTTAAAAATTCATATTGGGTGCTCCCAAGCTCAAAGTTCTGTTTCAGATGCTAAGAGGCTCTAAAGTGAACTCACTTAGTTATCCCAACAGCCCTGTGAAGTAAAATCATCCCCATTTTACATACATGGAAACTGAGGCACAGATAGGGTCAAGAGATCCAGGCTTCCTCTGAGGATGAAAAATTCCCGTGCGGTGAAAAGAAATGGGGCAGAGTCCTATGATGGATGAGGTCGCCTGTAGATCCAAAGGTCAGGCCTCACCAAGGAGGAGGTGGGGAGAAGGAGCCAGCCACGGAAAAGAACTGTGAGTGTCATGGCACCGAGGTAGGAATGAGCTGGGGCCACAGGGGGTGGCTTTGCTACAGAAACCTGATTGCTCTCTGTGGTCTGATTTTCCAGTGTCCTCTGGGAAGGTGCTGGGCTGGGACCTCAGCCACCCAAATGGGAGATGGGAAGATGGCTGCGAGTGGGGGTCTCTGAGGTGCAGAGAGAACCCTTCAGGGTTGGAATTGACCCTTACGTGGGGTTGGCTGGCCAAGGAGGTGCCCGGCCTTCTGGCTGGGTTTCTCAAAGCAGAGTTGGAGGACATCTCCCCTGGCGTCCCACCCCGACACTCTCTGCTTAGGAATTCCGGGCTTCCTTTTATGTATGCAGAGGCCCGGGCTTCAGCATGTCCTCCTAACGCCAAATGTCTGTGTGTGGAGCCCAGGAATTGGAATGCTGGCCAGTGACCTAGAGGATTCAGGGACATGTGCCTACAGTCACTGTTCCCTTGTCCTTCAAACCTGGATGGTCTGATTAGGGCCCAGCTCGCACAATCCAATCATTTCACCTGGAATATTCCTGCATTAACACAGGAGCTCTGGGGGACCCTCGTATTCAGGCCATAGGGAAAGGGTGCAGGTGATTCCTTCCCCCCACCATGGCCAGAGCTTGTTCGAGGGCTCCTTGGAATCAAGTGCCCCTGACCTGGGTGGGGGGAAGGAGTCATCAGAGCCATAAGCCTCAGTTAGTGGCATTTGCAGTCTAGAGCTCAGGACCTGAGATGGGGCACTTAGAGCTAGAGGTACCCACCTGTGGACTGTCTCCCTGGAAGGAAGTTGAACCTTAAAAGAGGACCCAGTGGCAGACCTAGGACCCAGGGCACAAGGTCCAGGAGGGAGATTTTAGTTTTTGCAGTGGCTCTAGCTGTCCAACCCCTGGAGACGTGGGCTCACGGGTCAGGTGGGGCCCAGTGTGATCTCTGCTCTCCCCTTGCTTGGTCCTCAGACCCAGGGGCTTGACTTCCTGCTGTCTGGCTCTTCTCAGCCGTAAACAGGAGGAACCTCAGGAGCCACTCTTGGGATGAAACGTGTGGGAAGCACTTAGAAGGCTGCATACCCTAGGCACTTAATCAATGCCATTACCGTCTTATGACTAACAAGGAAGGCTTGCCTCAAGGCCGGCCCAGGCCCTGTGATGACAGAGCACACCCGATGCCCCCTGTGGTTTGAGGAGTCGGGAGTCACTCCCTCCATAGGTAGTGACTGCTGTGGCCGTGGGCGACAATGGCAGTGGCCTTGCCCACCCAGCCTGGGTTCTCTTACCGTCCAGCTGCCATAAGCCAGTGAGTGTTTTTCCCCATCACTGCTCACCACCAAGTCACCCAGAGTTCTTATGCCATTGAGAAAGGCTGTGCCCTGCGGGGAGGCAGCGTGGCTGGCCCTGGATCAAAGTCTCTCTCTGGAGGACCTGGGCTGGGGGGTGCTGCTCCTCACCCCAGAAACGCTGTCAGCTAGCTTTGCATCCTCACGCTGGGACTGGCTTCCATTTGCTGAGAGCCTGTTGAGAGGAAGGTGGCAGGGGAGGACCTGCTAATGAAGGAGGAGGGGGAGGCGGAGGGAGAGGGGGAGGAGGAGGGAGAGGGGGAGGGGGAGGGGGAGGAGGAATGAGGGGGAGGAGGAGGGGGAGGAGGAAGGTGGCAGGGGAGGACCTGCTAATGAAGGAGGAGGGGGAGAAGGGGGAAGGAGGAGGAGGAGGAGGGGGAGGAGGAAGGTGGGGGAAGAGGGAGGAGGAGGGAGAGGAGGGGAGGAGGAGGGGGAAGAGGAGGGGAAGGAGGAGGAAGGTGGGGAAGAAGGAGAGGGAAGAGGAGGAAGGTGGGGGAAGAGGAGGGAGGAGGGAGAGGAGGGGAAGAGTAGGAGGAAGGTGGGGGAGGAGGAGGAAGGAGGGGGAGGAGGAGCGGGAGGAGGAGGAGCGGGAGGAGGAGGAGGAGGAGGAAAGTGGGGGAGGAGGAGGGGGAGGAGGAGGAAGGAGGGGAGGAAGGAGGTGGGGGAGGAGGATGGGGAGGAGAAGGAAAGTGGGGGAGGAGGAGGGGGAGGAGGAGGAAGGAGGGGGAGGAAGAGGGGGAGGAGGAGGAAGGAGGGGGAGGAGGGAGGGGGGGGAGGGGGGGGGGGGAGGAGGGGGAGAGGGAGGGGGAGGAGGAGAAGGAAAGGGGGGGAGGAGGAGGGGGAGGAGGAGGAAGGAGGGGGAGGAGGGAGGTGGGGGCGAGGGAAGAGAAAGGAGAGAGAGATCCTGAAGACAATCACCATCACTGCTGTCACTTCTACCTTTCCTGAACACTCAGCAATGGCATTCAGTGGCCCACACGCATTATCCCAGCTCACCCTGGCGGCAGCCATAGGAGGGGGTGCTGCCATCTGTGTCTTTTACACGAGTAGTGAGGCTCGTACAGTTGAAGCTCCATGTTCAAGGCTGCCAACCATCAGGGGGCAGAGCAGAATAGAACAGAAAAGGATAGGACCCACCTGGTGCTGGGTGTCCACACCACTGAGCAGTACTGCCCAGGTACAGCTACCCCGACGGGCAGGTAAGGCAACCCCTTAAGGAAGAAGGACCAGTGTGGCCCATGCTTGGTGCCAACAGAGCTAGACTGAGTGTGGGGTGTGAAGGACCGAGGAGCGTGAAGGGAAGACTTCTTGGCCGATGCTTCCTCAAAGAAGAGCCTCTGCCATGTGGTGCCCAGGACCCCCGCCACCCTTGGCATCTCACGCCCCTTGGGATTGCCAGACAAGGCGGCGGTAACCTCTCCATTTCAGCGGAAACCACTCGTTTTCCCCCCCTTCCCAACTGGGCTCTCCCCCGAGACCCAGGTGTTAATGAAATCAAACAAAATGAAAATGGGTAAATTATTGCAAAGCTGTGGACGCCCCGCAGGGCCACGCCTCGCTAGTTTCCAATAGCGCCTCATTCGGGAGGCTGCAGGGAAAGCGGAGCAATCTTGTCCCAGGGGCGAGGTGGTGGAAGGAAGGGACAAAAGAGACAAGATATTGCAATCAGGAGGTCACTGACCCAGGCTTTTGTATAATTATAGAATTTCATTTCGGGCCAACTGGACGGACGGCTGAGCTTGTTGGCAAATTAGTGGTGAAAAATAAAGCAATTTTTAGCAACCTTGAAAGAGTGGCCACCCCGATGGGGTATCAGGGGTCCAGAGTGGGGGGTGGTGGTGGGAGGGATGGAGGAGGAAGAGGGGCCCGGGTCAGAAGCAGCGATCATTTGGACCAACAAGGCACAAATATTTTAATCTGGGGCTTGGGAGAAGGTGCTTGGCGGGGCCCTGAGGTGATAAGTCGGCTACTCTTGGGGTGTCCCTTCAGAGGAGAAGGTGCAGAGATAAGAATATGGTCCAAATGCCTTCTTCCTAGAATGATCTCCAAAAATCAGGGGTTTGAAGGCTTTTTTTTTTTTTTTCTTTCTTTCCCCAGCATAGGGTCCAGACCAGTCTGATTTACAGCCCTGACTTTGCCAGGACATGACCAAAAGCCAGCCCCAAGTCTCTCTGGGCCTCATCCCCCAACCCCATTATAAATAAGGAGCAAGAACATTCACCTCATAAGACTACCAATAGCCCAGTCCATCACAGATGAGCAAGGGGCTCTGCACATTGCAATACTCTACGGTGTTGCTTGCTATTATTCTTCTCTAGCTATTTTGATGAAATCGCTTTTGGTTTTTAGCAAATAGATTTGTCTCCTCACCCTCATCCCTTACGACCTTTATTCTTTCATTATTTTATTTTCTCTGTCTGTCCATGCACCAACTGTACAATAATTTTTGTGGACATTTTTCTTTAGATTGTTTTACCTTGAAAAATTTCACTTAATACACCTCTTCTCACTTTACGCTAGGTCAAAATATCCTGAAATTGTAGATTTCATGGGTCCATTCAGTATTTTCTAAAACCGATCAAAATAAATATCTATTTTCATTTAAAATGCTCACTATTAAAATTTTCTGAAGTCTTACTTAAATCCATGGAGAGTGAGTCTCATATTATCTGGGCTGAAGGAAGCTCTAGTTTTTCTGCCTATTCCCGGTCTATCCTGGGAGGATCTACATGGGATTACTACACAGCTTCCAGAACATGGGACTTGCTACAGGAAGTGGGGATTCTATACCCTGCTCAAAAAAAAAAAAAAGTGTGCCTTCTGATCATGCTCTCGGGTATTGTGGGAGTTCCATAGTGTGACAACATTTTCTAAACATTTATCCTCAACTATTGAAGTTATTTTGACACAAGTCGATAAGAAGTAATTCATAGACCAGTACTATCTGCAGGCCACATTCTAAGCAGCCTGGGAGTGCAAATACCAGTAAATACTGACATGACAAGAAGCAGCAGGTCCTGGGGTCCTTCCAATTCCTTAGCCTTGATTCATCTACCTGTAAAATGGATCAAAGTGATGCCCTCATGATGCTCCCAGGCTGCTGACACTCCCTCTCTTATCCAAAAGGACCTCATCCATCCTGACATCATCCTGTTTATGGGCCCACTGTTGGGGAAGAAGATGATGTGAGACTTAAGAGATGGTAGCTGAGCTCCTCCGGCTACTCCGAGAAGCAGTGGTCAGCCCAGGGCAATCTCAGGGAGCCTCTGCCAAGCCTCAGGGCTCCTTGGAACAGCTGGGCAGGCAGAGACAAATTCCAAGGCCTGTCGCTCTCTGACATGTGACAAGATGGGATAGAAATGGAGAGTACATAAGGCTCCCCACTGCACTCATTCATTTTGGAAATAGGGGGTCATTTCCCCCAAATAATTCCCTGTGGGTAGTTGAGTCTGAGGAGTTCTTGGAGTGGGATACTGCTCCCTCTCCCTCCCGGGTGAGAAATCCCTGGACCCTCTGACTGTAGCTCTTCACGGGGTGGTGATTGGAGGCAGGGCTGGCATGACTTTTCGGGAGGTGCTGGGCATTGGGCTGGGTGGGCGGGCAAGGCTGGAGGAGGCTGTTTAGACTCTAACCGTAACCTCTCCACTGATCCTCCAAGGAGACTTGGTGCTCTTGAAAAGGGTTGATGCAAAGGTGCAGATGGTCAGCAGCACAGGCACGTACATCCTGGACTACAAGGCCCACCCCACATAACACCGTGTGGGTTCCCAATCCCCCATGGTGGAGCAAAAGTCCCTAAGGATTGGAGAGGGGATAAGATTTGCCTAAAGAGCTAATACCCAGGTGATGTGAGAGCCAGGGCGTGAACCCGGAACCACATGACTCCAAAGTGCCGAGTCCCTGGAGACTAAAAAGTGGTACCTTTACTCTCCTCCCCTCCCCATCCGTAACCTGCTTGAACATGGGGAGTGGAGGGTCAAAGCTGGTCTAGGCCCTGCACGGGTGTATGCCAGCCACCTCACAGGCAGGCCTCTCAACCGATATCAGAGACTGGTGGGCTGGCCACCCAGGGCAGGTGATCCCTGAGAAGGAATGTGGTTCTGGATGTTTCTGGGGAAGGCTAGAGAGGAGGAGTTATGTCTTTAAATTTTAGGATAGGGGAAAAGCTTGCAGCCGGTTCTGTAGGATCTCTAGAGGGGCTATGTGTGGACACCCAGGAAAGGGGTGGGAATGGGGATTCCACTTACATGATGCTCAAAACCAGATAAAGCTCATCCATGGTGTAGAAGTCAGGCTTGTGCAGGGGAATCTCTGGAAAGTGCCATGAGGGGGCCTCTGGAGAGCTGGCCATGCCCTATTTCCTGCTCTGAGTGCAGATTGACAGGGCATGTCCAGTTTTTGGAATTCATCTGTCCATCAAATTATTTGGGGAATTATTTGGAATTCATTTGTGCACCTTTATTACATTACTGATATGGCTTCATTTCTGTAGAAACACATTCACACCATCCTGGTGTCAACTTGCTGAGGATGTATGCAGTGGGCCTCATAAGAGAGGAAACAGGTAACGCTCTGAGGCTGCTGCCTGAATGAACAGGTGCGAGCAGGAGTCAGGAGAGCAGCCCAGGATGGGATTTCTGGAACGTTTGACGCCATGGTTAAGAATGCATTGAATCGAGGGCACTTTCTTGGAACGCAGACAAAGGCCCCAGGAGATGGGACAAGGTCATTGTTAAGAAGACTTTTAGGAGATTGGAGAAAGCAATGGCCCATGCCAAGGAGAGACAGAAACACACCAACACATGGTGGAGGAAGGGAAAGATGGAGGGAATGGGACGTGCAGGATTATTTGGGGCCAGAAGACCCATCAGAGGACGAGGTTTTATTGTGAGACCCAGGGGACACACCACTGAGAGTATGACATCAAGAACACCTCAGGGAGAGGGGCACCGGCTTCCTGAGGGTTCCAGTGCTGGAGGGACTCCGTGGATGGAGGGTGGCAGATGGCCGCAGAAGTGGGCTCCATCAGAGCCTGTCAGGATGGTACCTTCCGGATGCACCAGAAGCCAGGGCTGCAGTGATTGGAAGGAAGGGCAAGGCCAGGACAGCAGCTATGGCCGCTTGACCTACAGAGACGTGAGAAGATGAATAACAGCCGAGTCCCTGGAGCAAATTAGCCAGGCAACTAATAGGGTTGTTGCTTAACAGCTACCCACAGAAGTCGAGTGTGGAGGAGGCGACTGGAGCCTCTGCTGTCAGCCAAGGTGCAGCAGCAAGTTGTGTATGGTCTTTTGTGCCTGAAGCAACCAGAAATGGACAAAATCTATAAAATGCTGGTGATGCCTGAGAAATGGGGATCGTGACGGCAGCCTCAGGCAGGCTCCAGCTTACTATCTTGAGAGCTTTTCCAGGTCATGACACAGGAAGGGGAAACTCACGTAGACCCCCGGGGTTGAAAGGATGGAGTGAGAGTCTGGGGAGATAAAAGGCAGCGAGAGATGGTGTGACGGCAGACTGGGGAGGAGACAGTGGGACCGAGGGAGCACTCTAGAGCCCTGGGGAAGAGCGCCCTTCAGCACCCAGCAGAGAGCTGTCCTCAGCAGAGTCCTGGATGTGGGGAACCTGCCCAGAGCTAGGGATGGAACCTTCTGGAAGGATTGTAGGGGACAGCTCTGTCTACTCACATAGGCTGGGAACAGTGCTTGTTCCCACTACCCCAGTGGAAAACCTCAAGATTCAGGGGGCATTAGAATACGTAGGAGGGTCTTGACCCAGTGATGAGGAATAACTAGTCTAGACTGAGCGTTTAGCTGGTCCTGCTTAGCAACTCTTAAAAGCATGACCATAGAGAATCATATTAAAGCCAGGTGTGGTGGCATACCACACACTGTAATCCCAGCAGCTCAGGAGGCTGAGGCAGGAGGGTGGCGAGTTCAAAGCCAGCTTCAGCAAAAGTGAGGCACTCAGCAATTCAGTGAGACTCTGTCTCTAAATAAAATACAAAATAGGGCTGGGAATGTGGCTCAGTGGTCGAGGGCTCCTGAGTTCAATCCCTGGTAACCACTCCCCCACAAAAAAAAAAATTGGATTGTACTCAGGAAACTTAACTGTAACTAAAACAAAACTCAGGAATATTTTTAGGAGTCAAATATATTAATGCTATAAAGTTGAACTAACACTGTTTGGCATTCAATAAGAAATTACTAGGCATGGGGAAAAAGCATGAAAATAATCCTCATAATGAGACAAATCAATCAAATGAAATTGACTAGAACTGACACAGGAGTTATACTTAGTAGACAAGGACATTAAAGTAATTACTCTATTTGCATTTTATTTATTTAAAAAGTTAAGCAGTGATAAAGGATATATTTAAAATGACCCAATTTCACTTCTAGATCTCAAGAAACAATGCTCGAGAAAAAAAAATTGCATGAGATGAATGGTAGATTAGATATTGCAGAAGAAAATATTAAAGTTAGTCCACCCTCACCCATATTTCATTTTTTTTTGCAGTTTCAGTTACCTGTGGTCAACCCAGATCCAAAAATATTAAACGAAAAGTTCAAGAAATACATAATTTACAAGTTTTAAATAACTTTCATTAAGGTGTATCATCATAATATTTCTATCTTATTATTAGTAGAATTGTTAACCTATTACTATGCCTACTCTATAAATTAACCTTTATCACAGGAATATATTATAGAAAAAACACAGTGCACATAAGGTTTGGTACTATCCAGTGTGAGGCCTGCCCTGGGGTCTTGGAACATGTTCTTCATGGATTTTGGAAGAATGTTCAGTGAACCTGGAGACACAGCAATAGAAACTCTAAGCTGAGACCCAGAAGTGGCATCTTCAACCAAAAAAGAGCATCATTGAGCTGTGGGACTTCATGCTACTTAATATACGTAGGCCCTTGAAGGAGAGAGCACATGGGAAGGGAAGGGTTTCTTTTTGAAGAAATAAGGGTTACAATGTCTCCCAAATCGATGACCCTAGAGATTCAAGCAACTCAACAAAATTGGAGCACAAGAAACATGTAGAAATCTATACGGCAGCACGTCATAATCAAGCTTCTCAAAGCTCGTTGTAAAGATAAAACCTTTTTACAATTGTATTTATTCATTTAATTTAAATATAAGATCTTAAGAGCGGGGGGGTGGGGGGGGTGGGTACAAAAGCTATGTCATACAAAAGGATAAGGGTGACAAAAGGTTCCATGTTCTTAGCAATACACGTTGGAAGAGAGTGGAATGACATTTTTAAAGGATCCAAATTGGGGGAAACCCTGTCAACGTAAAATTCTATACTTAGAAAAATGATCTCTGGAAGGGCCTGAGTTGAGGACAGAGGAAGGTTCCTGGACACAGGCCCGTGGCCCGGCTTGCTGGTCAGGGCCCGGGAAGGAAGGGACTAGCGGATTGGAGACAGGAGCTCTGGGGATGAGGCTCATAGGTGGCTGGGCCTCCACGTGGGAGGGGGCATGCGCTCTGAGGATTTCTGATTCACACTTTAATTCCCACCAGTAACTGTCCCCCACAGAACAGGCGCCAGGCCACTAAGTTGACAAAATGACTCAACATTCTTCATCCTTGGCCAAAGCCAAGCTGGCAGGGTGAGGTATGAACGTCAAGGCCATTACTACAGAGAGGAGGGTTAGTAGGGGTCCAGCACCATGGAGTCCTACTTAGGAAGGGCCGTAGAGTTCCTGCCGCCTCTGATGGCCTCACGTGCAGTGCTTTAGTCCCACACTGAGCCCCTTGGTATGGCGCTATTGCTGGGTCATTCCAATGGGCTGCGTGGTGGCAAGCTGACTGCACCGGGCCCCTTTCGTTCTGGAGGACCACTGGTTCAACCTTGCAGGAGCAGACACCAACTGTGAGTGTCCCTTGCTGCCTGTAGAGTACCAACTGGCACAAATCTCCAGGAACTTATGGGATGCCTGATCCACAAGCACGGAATCCCGCGGGATATAATGTTGGTCCAGGGGACCCACTTTGGAGTGGTGCAGGTGTGAGACAGAGCCTGTGACCTCAAGGAGCCCCGGGTTCGTCACCTCCTCTATCATCCTGAGACAGCTGGCCTCACAGCTGGCTAGAGTGGCCTTCTAAATGCGTGACTGAAATGTCAGTTTGGAGGCAAAGGTTGGGTGTCATCCTTCAGAATATAATATGTGAATTATATCAGAGATTTTTATATGGCCCTGGATCCTTGACAGGAAAACTAGATGGACCAGGAGCAGGGGTGGCGGCTCCCGTACCTCACTCCTGACGGCCCAGCAGGGTATTCTGTGCTCCCGGCCCCCCATCTGGACTCTCCTGGGACTAGAGGTTCACGTTTCTAAAGGGGGAAATATTCTCACGAAGGGGCACAGTGAGAGTTCCTTTGATTTACAGTCCATGTTGCCACCAGGGTGCCTTGGACACCTTGTGTCCAGGGACCAGCAGGTAAGAGGAGTAGCGCCATGGTGGCGGGCATAGTTGACAGTCTCTTCAGGAAGGGTGAGGGCTGCTGTTACTGAGAGAGACGAAGAGGACCATGTGTGGAACCCAGGTGACCCACTAAAGTGCTTCTTCGTACTCCCTTGTCCCATTGTCACTGAGCAGGGACACACCTAGAGACCCCGACTGCAGACGTGCCTGACTACCGAGGGTCCAGACTCAGCAGGAGAGGGTGGATCCACACCACCAAATCAGCCACCGAGAATCGCCTGGGGGAGAGGACACGGATGACGGACCGTGGAGGAAGGAGAGGCTGAGCACTGTTTGGGGCCCCGAGGCCAATGCAAGCAGGAGAGCTGTGGTCACCCCAACTCCCTTCCTCTTGGAACCCGGGAGGGAAGAGAGGCTCACAGTAGCCCCGGAGGAGCTGCGCTTGGGCACGCACAGGGGCACCTGGTTGGGCTCTCCCTTCAGGAGCTCCTGATGTGGGCAGCGTGGTGGGAGGGACCTTAGGACCTACCAGGACAAACACGTGGAGCCTCCGCTTGTGTGGGGTTGCTCCTGCCAGCCGCCGAGCCCTCCCATGGTGCTGGAGCTGCCCGTTCCTGCTGGTTTGTGCGGGTCCCACCCAGGAGCCTGACTGAGACTTTCTCAGAACTCCACAGTCTCCAAGCCTCCCTACCCACCGTCCTTTTCCTTCTCCTCCCAGGCATCAGACAGGCCGTGGGTCTGTCAGTCCCTCCACCTCCTCCTGCTCTTTCCCCCTTTCTTCTTTATGAGCCTCTCCCCTCCCTCCCTCCCTCCCTCTCTCTGTATTTCTCTTTCTTTTCTTTCTTTCAACCAAGGATTGAACTCAGGGGCAACTTGACCACTGAGCCCCATCCCCAGCCCTATTTTGTATTTTATTTAGAGACAGGGTCTCACTGAGTTGCTGAGTGCCTCGCTTTTGCTGAGGCTGGCTTTGAACTCACGATCCTCCTGCCTCAGCCTCCCGAGCTACTGGGTTTACAGGCGTGTGCTACCGCACCTGGCAATTAGCATTTTTTCTAATAAATGTCCTTTGACGTCCCTCCCTGTCCTGCTGGTCCCTCCCTGTCCTGCTGTCTGTCTCCCAGAAGACGGTCATGGGTGCACGTTTTCTGCCGACCCCTCCTCCTCAGCACCATGCCTTCTCCCCTTCTCTACCTCAGGTTCTCCATTTCCCTTTCATGACTGTTGGTGAGGGTTGGCCTCTTCCTTTGTGAAACTGGTACAGGTGCGGGGCTATGGGGATGGCTGGTGTCCACTGCTGTCCCCCATCACCAGGCCCACAACAGACATTCCACAGATACCTGTTAAAGGAGTGTTCAGTGAATGGTGGGAGAATCGAGGAAGGATGAAGCTATGGAGGTGCTTTGGAGACTCTCCAACTCTCCATTTCTCAGAAGTGCCCGCTCAGGGCCCCGCTGTCATTTCCAGGGCAGATTCATCACCTCGGCTCCCTGGGGGGCTGTTTAGGGATGTGCTGGTCCTAGCACGGGGAGGCTGAGCAGCTGGGACGCGGATGCATGTGTCAGCCTGGGGCATGGGCCCCCCTCTCCCTGCCGTGGGCACTTGAGGAACATTGCCCCTTGAAAAGCATCTCGCTGGCATCGCCACCGCGCACGGGTGTTGATCTGGGAGTGCGAAGCGCTGTAATTACACAGCAGGGTGGGGACGGAGCGCGGGCTCCAAACGGTTTCTTTGAAGATGAAAGTCATTAGATTTCAATGAGAATCTAGGACGTCTCATCCCAACGACACCCGGATATTTAACCTACATCTTAGAGTGGGGCAAGCAATTGATGGTATGATTGATAATAACTTGATTGCGGTAATTGCAAAGGGGAATTTGAAAAAAGTTAGATTAGCAGCAGCAGGAAGTGAGTCAATGGGTGTCTTTGTTGAGCAAAATTTCTTAAAATGTTGCAGGTTCTCCGTACATTTTTCCCTTCCCTTCCCTCCCCTTCCTTTCCTCTTCTTTCCATAGAGTCTCATCCAAGAAAACCTTGCAGGGAAAACACATCCAGAGTGTCCTTTGGGTAAGTCCCCTGCTGCCTCTGAAGCAGGACAACCCCAGTGCCTGGCCTGACCCCTGTCCTGCTGCATCCCGAAGGGAGGGTGGCGGGAGTGGCAGTTCCCCCCCGGGGCTGGCACTGCCCTGAGCACTGGAAGCCCCAGACACGATGGTCGGCCCAGGGCAGTGGTCAGGCCAGGGTGGGGCAATGTCGAGTGCTTTGAGCATTTTATTTGAGGAGCTGGGCTGGTGACTTCCAGCTGGGCGTCCCCTCTGAATGTATTTGAAACTAATAAAATCCATCCCAAGGCGCTGGCAGTCACCGTGAGCGAGCCGAGCAGGCCTAACTCGTGCGGGCAGCGGGAGGTGGAGAGGAGTCCTTGTCCTCTCTCAGGGACACAGAGGCACAAGCTGGAGGACACACGGCAGCCGAGGCAGGGTGTTGGGGCTCATGCAGTGACTGACAGGCTCATCAAGGACCCCAGGAGGGTGGGGACAGGACCGCCAACACCGGTCACTCCAACGTGTCGCGACTCTGCAGGATGTGGGCCTGGTGGTGCCAGCTCCGAGTGGAGACTCAGAAGGTTCTGGATTCCTCTGCGATGGTCTCCAGTTCCAATAGCTCCAAGCCACCGTGATGGTACCCATATGAGGCGTCCCCCCAAAGCCGGGTGGGCGACAGCGCAAGAAAGTCCAGAGGTGAAACGTGAGTGACGAGAACCCCAGTCTAATCAGTGCATGCGTCCCCTTGAATGATGACCTGGGTGGTCACCGCAGGAAGGGAGGGTGTGGCTGGAGGAGGGGGACCCTGCGGGCGTGCCTTTGGGGTTTATACCTTGTCCCTGGTGAGCGAGGGCTCTCTCTGCTTCCGGGTTGTTCTATCCCTGAGCAACTCTCTTCCGCCATCACGTTCTGCCTCCCCTCGGCCCAGAGCCACGGAATCAGCCGCCGTTGGACTGAGACCCCTGAAACCACAAGCAGCAAATGACCTTTCCTCCTCTAGAATTGCCCTGGTCAGGTCTGTTGCGGGGAGCAAGGACAAAGCTGGCTGACAGCCACCAGATGGCCAACGGGACGCCTGTGTGGGAGGGTCCCATGAGCCGGCAGCTCATTCATTTCCTGAAGATCAAGATTTTACTCAAAGTCACCTCCAACGGACCGGCTGCCCTGGGGTAGCCCTGCTAGACCTTAACTCCACGTCCTCTTGCTGTGTCCCGGCACTGGATCCCCTGCACTTGTTTTATGTGGACCACGTCGAATGTAAAGGGTGGGCCTGCGGGGACCTGCCTTCCCTCGCTTGTCTGTTTCTGTCCCGGCTGCTGCAGGAAGGCCCTGACCATTGAAGGAGTGTGTCCAGAAGGCCTGAGCAGAAACTTCCAGAAAAAGACGTGGCAAAGGGCACCGAGGCTGGACCCTCGGCTGCAGGAACCTCAGAGGTTAACTTGGAGAAGACGCCTGCTCGAACATTCACATGGTGGTGGAGGTGGAGGGGTAGCGGGAAGAGGCGGGCGAGGGTCTGAGAGTTACCCTCGAATGCCTGAAAGGAGGAAGATGCTTTGTTCCTAGAACTCAAAGCTCAGGTCAAAACTAGAAGGGGGGACGCAGGACTTGCCATTTTGGTTTTTCAAATTTCCCCACTGAATTGTCAAGACTCAGTTGCAAGGGATAGATGGGCAACTCAAGCTGACGTAAGCAGTAAAGGGAGTTTATTGGCTTATTTAAATTCTGGGGAAGACAGCCCTCAGGAAGGGCTGGATCTAGGTGCTCAACAGCAGTAACATTTTTTCTCTCTCTCTCTCTCTCTCTTTGGAGTCCCTTTATCTTTCTGCTCTGTTTCCCTCTAGGTGGCTGGTAGCCCAGGATACATATCCCCACAATTTTTATCTCTTCTCTAATGGCTGGGGCAGAAGTCTAGGAAGAAAAATCACCCATAAGTCCATCCCTGGAGTGGGGTGGGAGACAGAGGCAGGGGGTGGAGTGGGATAATTGGGCAGATTTGTGGCCACCTCTGGAGCTAGTGGACGTGAGTTTAGTCCTCTCATACTCTGGATTGAGAAGAGGGAGGACTGAAAGGAAACCTGGGATGCCTTCACGGGAAGAAGGAGGCCTGGCTCATACCTTGGAGGAAACCATAGGCATCCACCACACCCACCAGGCGCTCAGAGAGACAAAACAGAGAACTCAGAAAAGATGTCGGCCTCTGTCTCTCTCTTCATCCCTGAACCTAGGGGTAAGGTTTTAAATGGAATCTTTCTCCCACACCGTCTACTCCTTACAATGCATTTTAGATTTCTCTATAAACACAGGGACATACATTTGATATCTTGCCTTTTAAAAAATTAAAAATTAAACTTTATATTGACAGTCAGTTTTTGAAGTTGCTGACGACTCCTCATGGATATTCTTTGTGTTTATTTGGGGGGTCCTGGGGATGAACGGGGCCAGCACTCTACCACTGAGCTGCACCTGTGCCCTGACATTATTCCTAATGACAGACGCTAGTGACCTTCCAGGTGTGGGAGGGACACAGCTGGACCTGCGTGGCCCCTTGTCAGGGATGCTGTGGGAGGGAATCCTGTCCTGGATGGAGGAGGAGCCCAGGCCTCTGAGGCCTTGGCCATAACTGTGGCTTCCTAGGGTCACCATGGTGTGGGGGGTTGGGAGGATGGCTTTGGGCAAACCAGGCCACACCTGCTCTTGTCCTTCCCTCTCTCTGGGTGTGCCTCCAAGGCCTGGTAGTTGCCAGGTGTTTGTAGGATCTCACGACTACGGAGCACTTTAGGGATCACCGCCTCTGAGGACGTCACAGAGGAGAGACGGCTCAGACCACTTGCCCCACCCTTTTGACCAAACAGGGACTCAAGCTTGTGGGACGGTCTTGCTCATTGGGAAAACTGAACACCCAGCTCAATGAGGAAAGTGGAATTTTAGCCGAAACCCAGGGGTAGCTGTTTGACAGCTTGATGATGTGACAAATGACATCTCAAGCTTTGTGGGCCAGGTATCTCATGAAACCTTGCAACACTGGTGTGTGGGGGGGGGGCACTAGCGGGGGGTGCTCGAATGACCCTCAAAAGAACATCCAACCCAGGTGGGCCGATAGAGTCCGACTCGTGCGTTAATTCTGACTGGGTGCTTGGGATGTGGTGTTCAGAAGGATTCTGAGGCTACATTTTGCTTCAGGGGACATTAGAAGATGACTGATTTATAGTAATGGCTATAAATAGCCTGGGCGTCCGTAAGTGACAGTGCGCCTGCCAAGAACTCGGGCATTTTTGGTCTAGCTCCAACTCTCTTACCGCTGGTCCCTGCTCACAGTGCTGCTCTTACAATCTCTGGATTCTCCACTCACCCATTCCTCTAGTGAGGCTTCGCGTGCGTCTTCACAGAGGGCGCTGAGGGCAGAACCACCCAGGAGACACAGCACCAGTTCTCCAGCAGCTCGGGGGCCTGGGGATCTGCACTTTAGAGCTTCCCTCTCTGGATCAAGCTGCCCTGTTGCATACCATCGCTGCCTCTGGCCCACCCGAGCACCTTCCCTGCACTGAGGCTTAATGGTTTTCCTTGACTCCCATTTTTACTTGGACTCATTTATTTTGAAAAGGAACTTTCTATGATCACTGTTTAAAAAAGAAAAAAAAAACAAAAACCCTTTGTCTCTTGAATTACATATAAGTATCTCTATTAAAGACCAGGCGAGTTGAGAAGAACTGGGCCACAGATGCAGAATTTAAAAATCAGACTTTCCATGTAGAAGAACCGCAGCCCTGGCAGGAAGGAGCAGGCCCTGGCCAGTTTCCTAACGTCAACCCCGGAAGCCTAGGTCCTTGTAGTTAAGCAGAACACTGCTCGAGGCCAGCTTGGGGAAGGGGGCCCGCAGCCCTTGAGTGGCAGAGACGAGGTCTCGCGAAGCTCAGCCTTGCGGACAGCTTGGGTCACTTTGCTGTTTGAGCAAAGCCTCGTGTTAGCCAACTTTCAAAAAGTCTCTTGGCGGGGGGTGCCGATGGCAGACATTGAGGGGTCCCAGGAGCATGCAAGGGTTCGACTGGAACTTTCTCTGAGTGCTGAGGGGCGGTGCCGTGTTAGGGAGGAGCGTGATTCCCTCTTTCCTCTGGGCATCCCCCTCCCCAGAGGAGCTGAAATGTCAATGGTATAGAACAGGAGCCAAACACGACCCCAGTCTACCCAGAGGTCACTGAGACTGGGCTAGATGGACTACCTGTGCAAGGTCCCTGTCCTGCAAGACGTCACAGATCTCTCAGCCTCAGCTTTCTTCGAGCCACAAGGAGGTTGGGGGGCCTCCCTCTCGAGGCAGGTGCGGGCCTGCAGGAAGACCCCTACAAGACCAGCCCCGGCCCTCCCCTGGACCCTGGCTCTCCTCCCTAAATTTTCTCGCCCTGGCCTGTGGTTTCCGTTTGGTGCATTACCAGAGGAACCAGGTCTCAAAGTTAATTCTCTTAATGAATTGTAAATATCCAGGCCGGTATGGAAAATGCTAACGATCTCCTTTGAAATTCTATGCGTGTCTGGTTCCAGTTTATAGGCCGTCCTCAGAAGGGGCTGGGGTGGAGCCGTCACTGTCTTATGCCAGTGTGTGTGTGTGTGTGTGTGTGTGTGTGTGTGTGTGTGTGTGGTACTCTCAACCGGCTGGCCGGCGGGGTCCCGGGGTGCCAGATGGTGCCCAGTTTTGGAGAGCTGTGCTCAGTGCCTGGCTGGAACCACCTGCATGCCCCAGCCTCCTCTTCCTCTCTCCCGTCCTCACATGCCCTCCCCTAGATTTTCAGAACCCCCGTCTCTCCCATAAGCCCACGAAGCCAGTCACAGGACTGACTTGCGTCTTGTGGCTTTCATGAATTGGCCTGTGGATTTGGGCAGGTCCTTTTCTGTCTCTGGGACTTGGTTCCCTCGTTTGCACAATGAATTTGGACACAAGTCGCAAACCCAGAAGCTTAGGGCTGGGCGGGTGATGTAAAGGGATGAGCACAGGGTGGGCTGGGCAGCCAGAAGCCACCAGCTCTGTCTGCAGGGCCAGCTGCCACCCAGCAAGCGCTGACTGCTGTCGCGTGGGAACGCCAGCCCCTGTGTGTGTCTTCTGATGTGCTCAAGAGAAATGGTGACTTAGGCAAAATCTCCCCATCTGAAACACTGCCAGTGGGCCTCCGGCTCGAGTCCCTGGCCCTGTGACCCTGCCTGTCCAAGGTCTCAGGAGTTATTTCCAGCGCTAGGGCTTTCACGCTGTCCTCGACCCCAGCTCTCTGCTTCCTATTCCTCCTGCCCTAGAGTGCCGTGCTTGTCATTGGTGATGGTCTGGGATATTTGGTCTTTCCTTTCCCTTCCTCTTGAACTTGTGATGTCACGTGACTTCCTTTGGCCAATAAAATGGAAGAGATGAAATGTGATGCACATGGGTAGGAACATCAAGAGATAACAGAAGTGTCCCCGTGCTCCATTTTTCTCTGCCACAGGACTCGTACTGTCCTCGTGCCGCCTGCTCCATCCACCTGGCTCCTGGGGTACCACGATGCAGATAGAGCCCCCTGCTGCCTGCAGTGGCCACCTAGAAGAAATAAGGGTTCAGGCTGTTTGTTAAGGCAGCATCACCTAGCTGATCCTGACTGCTACATCACCCTTTCATCCACAGCTATTGGGTTCACAGCTAGCCTTCCAGAGCCCAGAGAAGTTGCTCAACAATAGGAGTGAGTGGGAAAGGCCACCCTTGATTTGATTTGTTTTATTCTCTACCGTGTCTTCAGTGTGTAGTACAAGGCTTGGGACCTAGTATGTGCTCAGTAAATATTTGTTAAATGAATGAATGTATTGGTACCTAGGAGGGGTTTGGCATATGGGTAGGTGGCCATAAGGTTCAAGGGAGGCTGCAATTAGCTGTAGTGTTTGGGTGCAGCTAGGCTGAGTTCCTAGAGAGTCTTTCCTTGGTTATAGATCTCTTCCAAACTTCTGGGCAAATAAGCCCCGACTCCAATGTCCATGCTTTGAACCCACAGGCTGCAGTGAAACAGGGGAGAGCTCTGAATGTGATTCTGGTGCAAACTCTGCTCTTGGAATGCTGCAAGGCCCCGGGCAGGACCTTTCTGTCTTCCGGTCCAAGCTCCATCTCCACGACTGTTGTGACACCTTCATGATATCCACTTAGTGCTTTGTCTTTCTTTCTTTACATCCTTTATCTTCATCCCAAGCGACATTTATAATCCTATGACAATGACTGGGAAGAACTGGGCGTCTTTCTCAAACCTTCTGCTTTCCCCTGATGCCATTTGATTTCAGTTCTGTCAACATAATTTCAAAACCATGTCCCTATCCCAGTGGCTGGGGAGGCTGAGGCAGGAGGATGGCGAGTTCAAAGCCAGCCTCAGCAACTTAGTGAGGCCCTGAGCAACTCAGTGAGACCCCGACTCTAAATAAAATATGCTGGCAGGGCTGGAGATGTGGCTCAGTGGTTAAGTGCCCCTGGGCCCAATCCCTGGTACAAAACCCAACAACAGCAAACAAACCAACCAAAACCAAAACCACGTCCCGGGGGTCCAGCTGCCACCGTCCCCCACCCTGGCCCCTGCAGCTGCCTAGCTCCGGACACACCTGCTTCTCTCAGTTTCCCGCGCTCTCCAGGCCCTTGCCTGCTGTCCAGGATTTGCACAAGCTCCAGCCTGTGCCCTTTCCTCAAGTTCTCTCCCTGCTGGGTCCTAGTCCTTATGTAGGTCTCAGTGGACACGTCACCGCCCGTCAGGGGCCCTCCCTGACTTCGTTGACTCAGGCTCTTCACCCTGATCCACTCGCGGCCTCGTCGCCGTCTCCTGTTTGATTGCCCATTTACAAGGTTAATCACCTCTTCCCGTGAGAACAGGGTTTCTCAGCGTCAGCTCTACTGATATTGGGGGCCAGAGAATTCTGTTTTGGGGACTGCCCTGTGCCTTGGGGCAGCCTCCCAGGATGGACCTCTACTTTTTAGAGGCCAGTAGCACCCCCTTCTTAGTTGTGATGACCAGAATTGTCCCCCATGGGTGGTTTTGGGCAAAAATCACCCCGGGTGGTTGAAGAATCTCTGTTCTGGAATCTGAGGGTCACAACAGCAGGACAACAACTCCCTTGTTCAGCTCCATCCTCTCAGTGCCAGGACACGGCTCCATAAGTAATAGTTGCATTGAATGCATTGGTGACAAAAAAAAAAAATCATTAAAACAGGGGGAAATTTTGCATAGCACCCATAATCACTTCCATGTCCTCAGGGGTCCCGTAGCCACATTTTGGGAAATGCACACAGCGTCATGTCCGAGGTCACGTCCAGGGATCGTCCCACAGTGAGCTTCTCCAAGGGGACCGCGAGGAGCCTTGAGAGGGAGCCCCCTAAGCATCCTGATGGGCTGTCAGCTTTTAATGCAAAACTGAAAGAAAAGTTTGCAGCCACAACTCGGCACAATCTGAAGAAGATAAATCACAGTTACTTGCAGCCGGCTGACAGCAGTTTAAGCCGCTGCAATCATCCGGCTCCAAGGGGAAGCTTCTTTTATCTTACTAAATGCAAAAAGTAGAGCTGAAATTGGCAATATCGCAGCCCTCTCAGCGGCCCGGCTTTTTACATAAATATCAGCAAGCAGTAAGTAAATTCTGTTGACGAAATGTAATAAAACAAAGACTGTTTCAAATATGACCATTCCCCAATGCATTCAGGAGCCTCGTCCCACTCACTTATTTCTCGCTGCTGAGATTATAAGGTTTGCTTTTATCTGTCAGAAATCAATATTTCAAACATCGGATAAAAGAGGAAATTGAACTGGGAATAGGCTGAAGTGCTGTAAAAACTACAAAGCACAATTATCAAAAAGCACTTAAAGTGCTTAATAGGACATACATATAAAAATGCTCAAATTAATGTCAGGGAGCCATAATGAGAACTTTTCCTATGCTTTTCATCCTCTCCCCGTGTAATTTGAAGGCTGGCCAGTCCATCAATATGGTTTTCAATTTCTACGATGCCCCGAGGACCCTGAGCTCGGCATTGGTTAGAAATGAACCATTACATATGATTGGTTAATATTTCAGTTTATTGAAGATACATTATTTTGTATGGAGTGTTTAAGTTGTTGAGGTTTAACCATTACAAACAGTTATGACAAAAATAGATCTTGGGGTAAACAGCCTCCACAGTCATGCTTTTAATAAGCTCGGCCATAACCGGGAAATTGGATTTCCAGGAGCTGGGAGATGGAGGGGAAACTGTTGTGGGGAGACGTAGGAAGGGGTCCCCCATTCTGCTCTGCACCCATAACACATATTGGAAGATGGACAAGGGTGTCTCCTTCCTCTTCCTCTTCTTCTCCCCACCTGCTCTGTTTTAGATGTGTCTTTACTATGTTGCCTAGGCTGGCCTCAACTCCTAGGCTCCAGCGATCCTCCTGCCTCAGCCTCCTGCATACCGGGAGCCGCAGGGGCGCCCCACCACCTCTGGAACACGGAGGGTTTCTTTTTTCTTTCAACCTACTATTCTTTGGTTATTTTGCTGTTTTCCTCCTAGGTAAGGTGTTATTTCCCCCTAGGGATCGTGAACCTAGTTGCCCCTTTCTGGGCAGGAATGGCTTATCTGACATCATCCTGGGCTCGTCACCAGCCAGCTTTTTCTGTGAAGAGTAAATACTACAGGACTCGCAGGTCAAGAGGCAAAAATCAAGGGTATTAAGTTAGGCACGTACGTAAGAGCTGTTGAAAATGTAAGAGCCGTTCTCAGCACGGGGGCTGCAGGAAGAGACGCGGTGACCCCGTTTGTTTGCCCACCACTTGGCTGGGCGGAAGCGTGTGCTCACATAACTTCAGGATCCTTTGCCTCATGTCAAGGCTGAGGCCCAGGATAAAACCCAGGACCCCTCGACCATGACCTGGGCCCCCCTCCCCGGCCCACCACCCTCCCCTCCACCACATGAGTCCTCACACCAGCCTCTGTCTACGCCTTGAACTTGGCTCTTCCTCTGCCTGGAATATCCGCTCCCCCCATTCCCTCTGGGCTCTGGCTCCTTCAGGAGTTTCAGGCTTGATTCACGGTCCCCTCCTTGGAGAGGTCTTCCTGGCCCCCCAGTGCAGGCTCCCCACATCCCATCTGGTCTGGGCTTTAGTGGTTCCCTGGCTATCTCTTCCCCTCTTCAAGGGCAGGGACTGCGTTTGACTTTGCCCGCCTCTGGGTCCTCCCCAGGAGGAACAAAACAGTTCTGAAGGTGGCTGGCTTTCAGTTTCCACCTCGATGGCATCAAGGTCAATCTTGGGAGGGTCCAAGTAAGCTCAGGAGGAGCGAAGGAGTCAAACCGAGTGACGGCTCCTGGGCACTTCTGGGCCCACTTTGCTGACAAGAAATACAGCAGTCAAGAGACTTCCTCTGCGTCTCTCTTCAAAAGATCACTTCCTTCATTTCGTTCATGCTGTTCCTTTTGCCTGGTGTTCTGTTCCCCTCGCATCCCCAACCCTACTTCATCCATGAAGATCCCAGTCCTCTGCTAAATGTCTGGCTAAATAACCACTCCTCCAGGAAGCCCTCCCTGACCCTCGGGTCATGCCAATGCTGGGCCTGCTTGGGGCCCTTATGTGTCTGTGCCCTTCAGATGACAGATTCAGCTGGGGGCAGGGTCCTCTTCCACTTTCATCTTTTGAGGACCTTTGTGTGCACGGCACAGTCGGCATTAGTGGTGGCACAACCAGCGAGTGACAGCATCGACCTCCAAAATCAGGACTTGAACACTGACCAGGGACCCAGACCAACCATGCTGGGTCAGATGCAGAGAGCAAAGCGGGTCCTGGGTGCAGACCACACGCAACAGTTAGGTGCCGGTGGACACTCTCCAGGTCCTGCGGTCACGCCTGAGACGGTGAGTAGATCCTGCAGGAGACAGGAGCTCATGACACAGGGGACTCGTGCGGGACGTGTCTGGAGGGGACCCAGGAGGAGGGGTGTCTGTCTGTGGTTGGTACCTGGCCTCCGGACCCCTGGACCTTCTCTCTGATCACAGCTCTGAAAACATGACTATTTCATTCTCTGTCCTTGGATTCCAAGGCAGTCCTCAAATACGTCTGCGCCTAAGGACCGTGGGACTGAGGGATTGGATTCTGTGTCCCATTGTGTCAACAAGGCAGCTAGCACTTGCTGGGCGCCTCCTCCACGCGGGGCAGGCACTCTGCTGAGATCTGAACACATGTAAGTGAACAAAACCAAATGGCCTTGGGGACTGACAGCCGCCTGTGTGTGTGTGTGTGTGTGTGTGTGTGTGTGTGTGTGACCATTTTTCTGCACCCGGTGAAAACATGGCTGGGGCGTCTCACAGTTGCACGATTCCTTCTTGTGCAATGTCCACACATCCAGGGGAAAGGGGTCACATGCCCATGGTTGGACCAATACTGTGGGGTGGAGCCTCAGGGTGTGCCTCCCTCTGCAGGATGGATCAAACCCCCTTTTCAGACTTGGAGGCCTTGGGGCGAAGGGGATTGACTTGTCAAAGACTCTCCCAGGAGAGTGAAGATTGGACTCCGGTCCGTCTGACCCTGCAGTGTTGCGCTGTCTCCTCAGTGACGTCAGCAGGCCTATTGGATGCTGCGAGTCCACCGGGGATGAGGGCTTTGGAGTTGGGCAGGAGGGTCAGATCCCAGGTGAGCGGGCACTGAGGGGGACCTGGGGGTTGCTGACAGGCAGCAGAAGCTGTCCTCTGGGTCTAGGTGCAGAGGGCCAGGTGGCAACCCTAGGCTAAGTCAGAACAAGGGCGAGAACATTCCTGGCAGCCCCGGGGGCCAGTGGCTGGCCCTCCAGATGGGCAGCCCTCCGCAGCCACGGAGCATCATTCTCCATGAAAGGCTGCTGCGCCCCCACGGCCGAGGGAGGAGAGGTGGCCCTGCAGAGACCGCTGAATTTCACAGTAGCAAAGTACCTCTCAAAAAAGGAGATAACGAGAGAAAAGAGATGTCTTCTTTCCACAAAGGAGGAGCATTACTCTAAGTAGAGGATTTTGTAATTATATTCATTTGAAATAATCAAGCATTTCCACCTATTAAGGGAGTCAGAAAGGAGGAGCTGGAGAAAGTGATCCAGCCATTTCCCAGGGCTGCTCCTCATTGTTCGGGGGAAGAAAAGGATCTGCAAATATAGATTAGTCTCATCGGTGAAAGGAGGCGGAAGGCGATGGGGCGGAGGAGGAGGGCCAGCCCCGGGTCACTGTGCCCTGGAGCTCAGGAGCCCGCGCTAGGCCAGGTGGTTGCTGGAAAGGGACACTTGGGCACCAGGGAGGGATCGGGGTTCCATGGGGACTTGGTGCAGTGCTGTCTGAGAGAGAGTTCTGAAACTAGCCACTAGCCCCAAGTGGCTATTAAAGACTTGAAATTTGGGTGGTGTCATTAAAGAAATGAAATTTTAATAGTATTTAATTTTAATGCATTTAAATTTAGATTCCGATAGTTACCTGTGGCTGGTGACTTCCATACTGGGCAATGAAGAGGCAGGCCCTAGTAGATCATTTTCTAAGACCAGCTCCTACAGGGGACATGGACTCGTGTGTCCTCAGCATCTGGAAAAATGGTGTCCAGTGAGCAAGATTTAGTAGGTAACTGAGCAAAAAAAATAATAATAATAATTTTTCTTGCAACATGTTGCCCTCTTGGCCCATCTTTGGTTTTCCCATTTTGGAGACACATCAGATAAATAATAGCCTTGGTTCTCTGGTGAGTGGTGGCCTCGGGACTGGGAGACCATGGGAGAAGTGGAGGCTTGCGCCACGAGGACAAACAGAACTTCTCTGGGTCAAAATCTGGAGCCAAAAGCCACCCGTTGCAACCTCTGACATGGTTCATGCCAAAGAGGAACACAAGGGTCAAAGGGGACTCAGAGGCTTGGGCGAAGTTAATGGTAGACCCAGGACTCACATTCCGATTTTATCCTCAGCCAAGGTAAAATATTAATAGCTGACAATTGGCACAGCCCTGGAGAGACTCTTTTCTTCCTAAATGGTCTCAAAAATGGGGAAGATTATTCCTTGCACTCCTGTATGCTGGAGATTTTGCTAGATGCCAGGAAATGGGCTACTAATTAGCAGGATAAGGAGCATAACCAACCCTCTGCTTTCTGGATTCTGCGGCAAAAATCAAGATGAAGCATGAGATGGAAATCCACCTTCCCAGGGTCCTTCTGCAAGTTTGTCTTTTGGAGTAATGGCGCTAGAATGAGAAGAACAGAAACAAAGTAAAGATCGACTTGGGTCCTTTTAGTCTGTGGTCTGGGACGAGGCCTTTCATCTTTCTGAATCTCAGGGTCACCCTATGGAAATGGGAATCCTAGTCCTGTTTCACAAAGGCCGGCTCAGCGACTAAACGTGCCTGAGAGCACCTGCCACAGTAGGTGCTCAGTTAACGTCAGGGGGAAGGGAAGTCAGGGCGTGCTTTAAATGGGTCTCAGTAGAGGCGCCCTCTCTTTTTACAGGAGATCCCCATTTGTGCATCCTCTTCCTATGCTGCAAGATTCCTCTCCAATTGAGGCTTGGGGGACACAGCCCACCACCCACCAGAGTGGCTAACAATTTCTTGCACCCCGTTGCAGAAGCAGATACACATGACCTAGTCCTGACCAATGACCTGCCTCTGCCACGAATATTAATAGGAACCAGGATGAAGCAGGGGCCGACCGCTTCAGCAGTGCCCACCGTCCTGAGCGTGTTCTGAGCCGTGACCTTTGTTATTGCACGGTAATGGCACGGACAGTCACACTGGACTGGATGTGGTGGAAACGTGCTTCTCCTCTCCTGCCCCCTCTCCACACCGCATTCCCCAGCCCTCCAGGGGGGTCTGTGACTTGAACAGCATGTTTATAACAATCCCATTTCTGCTTCAGTTAGCCACTCGATTTTAGGTGATTGCAACTAGGATCCTAAGGGATACACTTTCCTCCAAAGTTTGATCCCAGCCACCTCGTCCAGTAGGAACCCGGTCCACAGGAGTCCTCATCGTTAGACTGTCTGCCACCAGGTCCCCACCATTATGAGGTTGCAGAGATGAGCAGGCACCGCTCAGAGAGATGTAGACACTCATCAATAAGCTGACCCCCCTCTAAAATCAGGGCCCAGAATGCCCTGTCTTCTCATCACTATTGGCATCCATTTATTGTCACTGAACATTGAACATTCAAACATAAACCACGTTGTTAACAGAAAGAGCTGATCATCCTCAAGCTGTAGGATTTCATAACGTCTATGAAAGTAATATTGGAAGTCCACACCACGCCACTGGCAAATAATGACCTGCAAGGGGAAGGAAAGCATCGTCAGGGACGGCCACAGGCTAAGTGGCTCAATATGTGATGTTCGATAATTGATCGTCAAATCCTTTAAGTGTCAAAGAGGAAGAAGTGACTTTGAAAAATTGACACAGCCTTGGAATAGTTTTACCCAAATCGCCCTCTGTACCCACCATGTGCGAAGCCCTGTCACGAGACGGAGGATGGTACCCATTGCCATTAAAACAGTTTTGACAGCAAAACGAAACAAAAAAATCAATACTGGAGTCTTTATCCTGAAAACTAACCGTTCTAGTTATTGCCTATGTTTTATCTCCTAGGAAATAAAATGAAGTCATTTTCATAACTTTTAGTTTCAGTTTGCAAGAGAAGGCCCTGGTCCGGTACTTTGTCCACTGACCATTCAGCAAAGCTGATTCCCATTTTATGTGGACTTTAACAGGAACCTGACCACCGGACAGTGAAGCTACGAGGGAGCACCATTTCTGCACCCAGCGCTCTGCCCAATGCCCTGGCCACCCTGCATCCCGGCTACCATGGTGCCCTGCAAACTAGACACTGTTCCTCTTGGGCTCTGCTGTACCCCTGACCCCAGGCCCATCCCAGCCGGGCCTGCACCCATGAGGACCTGGGCTGTTGAGACCAGAAAGCTTGGGGTCTCTGGCCCAGTCTGCCTCACACTCCTTCCCATCCCTCCTGTCCCCTCGGTGGCGGGCAGGAGCTGGCCAGGACGGCCACAGCTGCTCAGCAGCCCTGGGCCACCCAGGAATTCTGGTCACCGCGGCTGCTCTAATTGCTTTTTCCTCTTGCCTCTTTCTCGGGCTTTCTGCATGCTGATGGTGCAGACTCCGGTCTCCACTGGGTTGCAGTGGTATTTTTTTAGTGTCCCAACCAGTGTGTCCGGTTGACTGAGACATTTCAGGGAAGAAGCAGGTGCATTTACTTTTCAAGTATTATTTTACTAATCAATTGAAAAATTACCTTCATGAATGACAGAAGTGCAGACCTTTGGAGTATTTCATTAAAGGGAGCAAACATTAATTACGAATCCGGCCCAACCTTGCACAGACATAAATTATGGGCCTGATCTATTTTCTCTGTGCTTAATTGCAAGCAGTGACTAGTTCTTTAAATTATTATCTGCTGGGCCTCCAATGAAAAGAGAATTTATGAAGTGGTACCCCGAGGCCTTGTGGGTGCCTATGCTACTGTGTGGGGAAAGAAGAAGGAAGGGGGAGGCCACATCAGAGGACTCAGGGTGGCACCGATGCCCAAGGGAGTGTGTCACAGTTTTTCAAATAACAAAGAAAGGAGCAGTTTCCAAAACCGTGTTCTTTGCAGTCTTTGGGGATCTCAAAAGTCGGCCTGGGTCCTGATGAGACAGATGAATGACAGACAGGTGCCCCTTCCTCAGTTCACTTATTTCCACCTGCCAAAAAGTGGTCACAATAGCTGGACTAACCTACGATGACCATGCGGTCAACAATACCCCCCACAATTGGGCATCATGCATGGCTATACATGAAGGCCCTTTGGGGACATCTGGGGGTCATAACTAGCTTTCTCTTTTTTCAGATGATTTCTGCCTTGGCTCTTGCCCCCACCCTTGCTGAATTGTCACACCTGGGGAGTAAATATCCTTGAGCAGAGGGAGATGCAGGCTTGACCCTTGTGCAGGTGGTCTACTTTCTAAGACCATCGCTCAAAGCATCGAGCCCTAGGGGTTTCACATGAGCACTCCCTTGGTGGCAGGGCCTGGTCACGGGAGACTCCTGGCTGGGGGTGTGTTTTGGAAGTGAGCAGTCTCCAAATTGAGTATGCTGGATACCGGCTTGGAGGATCAGGAAATTCCTAGCAGAGAAACGTGGCCAGGCTGGGCCACGTGACAGGAGTCATTCCTTGGCCTTTGCGAGGAGGGGAGATTCTGGGCACTCCCCTGTGGGCCTGAAGTGGGTGTATTTGTTGTCCTAAAAACAGGTGGGACACCTGTGAGCTCATCCACAGGGAATGTGTGCACGGTCCCTTCTTCCTGGATGGGATAGGAAGTGACATGTTGTCCTCTGTGTCCCCTCCACCGTGTGCCTGGAGTCCCTGGACTACTCAGATGCCCAGAACTGCCTTCAGGTACCAGGGTGGGAGCAGACACCCCCACTAGCTCAAGTGAGGATTGGGGGCCCAAGGGTCCACCCTGGCCCTCTTCTTTTTCCTGCGTTTTAGGGATTTGGTGTCCTTTGCTGTTTTGTGGCCCTGGGGTGGCTCTTTCCATGATGTTTTTTCCTTTTCATTTGTAAGAACTCCCTGGTTTATGGCATTTTCCCCAACAGTGACAGATCTAAGGCCAACTGGACAGGGCCCAAAAGTAACAAGAATACGGCACCAAGATTAGCAGGTGTTGGGGGGTCTATAAAAATCCCACCAACATCCTGGGGCAGGCGTGTTTTCCAGAAGAAAATGAAAAGGAAATATGCCAAATCGAATATGATATTGCCTTTCACAATCGCGAAGCAGATTGTCTCCTAGTGAGGCCCAAGTTTCCTTCTATCAGTTGGTCTTGGATGAAAATAGATGGAACATTCATGCTAATCAACACAGCTTAATCCTGGTCTCTTTATCAAGGTATGGGCAGGATGCAGGGAAGCCATGGGGTAGATCAGTCCCATGGTTGATGGCAAAAAAATGGCAGCCAGGTGGCAATTCTACCCAATTCTCTCAGGCTGAAGCTGCAGCAGTTCTAGGGGCAGCATCAGGACCCAGCATTGGGGTGCCAACAAGCAAGGTGAGAAGAAGGTACGCGGTGACATTTTCAGTGGTGACCTCCAGCTCCAGGTCTGGGGCATGAATCTGGGATCGCTCTGAGATATCTAACCCCCAGTCCTGGCTCTCCTGTTCTCATGGATGTCTGAACAGTTACCGTCTTTTCAATCCATCTCCTCAACTTAAATGAGCCAGGTTGGTTTCTAGTACTTGTAACTAAGACTGCCGATTGAAGCACTAGGTGAACTAATGAAGACAGTGGTATTGGTTATTACAAAATGTCCCAGCATTTTAGTGGTTTAATATAGGGGAATTTACTTCTTATTTGGGGACCTAGTCTTAATACCATTTTGGTCTCGTGGTTCCCAATATCATCCTGGTCCTTGTGGGTGAAAGAAAGAGAGTGTGAAAAGTTGCATGGGTGGGGGGCTTGGGTGGAAGTCTATGCTTCATTTTGCTTCCAATTTAATTGGGCAAAACTCAGTGGCATGGCACCCTCTAGTAGTAATGGAGGCTGGAAATATTGTCCTTGGCTGCGCAATTGCTTCACAACATAGACTCCACAAGTCTCTGCCAGTTGCAAGGAGATTATTGCCACCCATAACTAAAGAGTAGAGAGCATTTAGCATCAGGAATAGCTGCATCCAGGTTTGTGTGTGTGTGTGTGTGTGTGTGTGTCTGTCTGTCTGTCTGTTTCTCCTCAGTTCTTTACCCACCTTCTCAAGTCCCATTGACTCATTAATGAAAAAAGATCCTCAAAGAGAGACAGATGTCAGGAGCATCAGGATGACATCTTACCAGCTTACCAAAACCAGTGGAAATACCGTGCACGTTTCCCAAGGGCTTCAAGTAAAATCCCAGGGCTGACTCTTATTGGACCACCTTGAGGATCCTGTCCTTTCCTGAACCAATCTCTGTGGCCAAGGAGTTGGAATAAGCTGATTGGCTGGGCCTCAGACAGAGGCCTACCTTCCCTGGAAGCCAGTGGAGTCTCCCGTACCTAAACCTCCCTCGGGAACTGAAGAATGGGAAGGGAGAGGGCGGTTCCCCAAGGAGAAACCGGGTGATTTTACCAGAATGGAAAATGGTGAAAGCAACACACACACACACACACACACACACACACACACATTTACTCTTGGCTGTGACCTGTGGAAAAAATGCTCCTGGGAAGTGGGGGACTGATCCTACAGTAGAACATTAATTGACACATGGAAGTTGTTTCCATCTTTAGGATTTTCCACACACAAAATAACAGCCTTCAGCATCTGGGTACCCAAGACAAATCCACTTTTCTCTTTCTCTGCCATCGACCCTTATTATATCCTCTGCTCAACAGCTCTGAGACCCAGGAAGCCGGGGTCCTGCCCCTGTGGGTTGGAATAATTGTTTCCCTTGCTGGGGCCTCACTTTCCCATTCGGTGCCGTTGACAGGGGTAGGACCCGATGATACCTGGGGTCCCTCCAGCTCTGACTGTGGAAGGCAGTCCTTCTGCTGGTCTTTGCTTAGATCTGGCAGACCCAGCCTGTGTCTTATCAGCACAAACAGGAAAATTGAAGGAACACTGGGTTGGTGCTGGGGATTCCTGCTAATCCTTGCTTTATTTTTGTAGAATAATTCAATTCAGCCATTCAATTCAACAAACATTTATTGAATGCCTATCAGAGTCAGGATAAGCCCAGCATTTGCAGAATTACTTTTATGTTGACATAAGTCCGTTCCCTGCTATCGTTCTGTGTGGGCTGTGCAGGTGGCGAAGTCAGCAGGGCCAGCGAAGAGACCCCATTTGACAGATGAGGACACTGAGGCCGCCTCTGCACAGCATCTAGGCAGTCCCCCCAGATCACCTGCCCTGTGTCTTTCCTGTGTCACAGTTGTAATATCACATTTGTGGGCGTGATTATTTGATTAATGCTGATCTGGGCTGTTTGTGTATCTAACAGAGTATCTGACACATAGTGGGTCCTCAACAAGCGTTTGTTGAATGAATGCATGAATGAAAGAAGGAAGGAAGAGGGAGGAGAGAGGAAGGAAGGGAGAAATCAAGAGGCTGTTTTCAACTCTCTGTGGGACCTTGGCCAAAGCCTTTTTCCTCCCTGGATTCAATTTCCTCCTCTGTCAAATGAGGAAGCTGTCAAATAAACAGTGATTCCCAGCAGGCTTTGCACCAGGGCATGCCTGGTGTGAAAAAAGTAATATGATTGTCCTGCTGGCACCCCCGATTGTCGGATCCCGAGTTACGGAGGGTAAGGGCCAGTTGTTTGCACTTTTCGTAAGCTTCCAGGTGATTCTAACACAGTCTGCTGGTCCCCAGAATTCGGAATTCCTGTGCAAGACAATCTCTCTGGATCAGTCCCATCCGGACATCCTGGGGTTTCCAGATGGTGCCCGAGGCAAGCCCACTTGAGCTTCTCCCCGGCCCAGGCCCGCCTGCCAGGCCAGCCTCCCTGCTCTGTGGCAGTGGTACCAGCCAGACTCGCCCTGGTAGTCTCCACCACCTCATTGTGCTCCAGCAAGCAGCAGGTAATTTGTGTCAAATTTTCCTCTCATCTCCTTCTCCTTTCCCTCCATCTCTGGGCTTTCAGGGGCGCAAACTCCTGAGTCTCCTACGCTGTGCAGATTGCGCGGGGGGCGGGCCCGTGCCAGTCGGGCCCTGCTACCTGAGCGGGAAGCTGCCCGCTCATCGGGGAGCACCGTGGGGCTCAGCATTTCCTCAGAGTCGGGGGCTGGTGGAGAAGGGAGGAGACAGGCGCTCAGGCATCACGGCCAGCACAGAGGGCGGTGTCGGGCAAACCCAGAGTCTTCCACTGTGACAAGTGGCCTTGGAGGAGAGATGTTCAGTCATGAAACAGCAGCTGTCTTTGAGAAGCATGGTGCCTTCTGTCCACTGCAACGGGCATCTGTCAAGCCAAGAGGCCCAGGGTGGGCATCACCCACACCTTGAGACTCAGCGTGTCTGTGGGGAATTGTACCCCTTGACCTGCCTGCATTATAGGACACATGGCGGGAGGCAACCAAAGCAGCCCGAGTGTGAGGGAGGGGTGCGCCTGCTATGCAGGCCCCCAGCAGCCTCAGCCCAGCACTGGCAACAGAGGGCGGGTTACGTGGCCACTCACGAGCTTTGTTTATTTATTTAGGGTACCAGGGATTGAACTCAGGGCCACTCAACCACTGAGCCACATCCCCAGCCTGATTTTGTATTTTATTTAGGGGTAGGGTTGCTTAGCACCTTGCTTTGGCTGAGGCTGGCTTTGAACTCTCGATCCTTCTGCCTCAGCCTCCGGAGCCGCTGGGATTACAGGCCTGCGCCACCGCGCCCGGCTAGCTCTTGTTGTTATCCCAGTGAGGTGGGTACTCTCCAAGGACAGGCCCAGAGGGTGTGGGTCTGCGTTCCCCCGAATGCATTAGGCAACACTGAAGAAGTGACTCAGGACAGAGTCCCCTCCATGCTGTGTGGCTGGGCGTCCTCTCTGTCCTCTCTGTGAGTGACGGTGGTCCCTTGTCTCCCTCGCAGCATCCACAAAGCAGGCACTCGTGTACTCAAGGAAAATTGATTTTGGATCAGATTCATATAAAACCCAAGAGTGGGAAGCAATCCTTCTCAGAATTCAGATGAAAAAACATAACAGTTAATATTAAATAAAGCGATTGGGCAACTCTTGCCTGCCTTTTCTTTTTTATGGTGTGTGCTGATGTGTCCTTGATCAGGACCTGTTTTGTTTATGATCAACGAATGACTCACCTTGAGCTGCTTTCTGTTTATCCCATACTCATTATGAATTTGGAGAGGTCATGTTGGACTTGGCCCATTTGGGAAGGCTCAGGAATTTGGGACAAAATTGTTGACAGTTCAGGAGCCTCCCAGGGGTAATGGATACCAGGTGGACACCTTGTTAGCCTGCAAGTTTCCAAAACAGGTTCTCTAAATCTGTAATCACCAGAAAACCCATTAATTTACTGAGCATCTACTATGAGCCAGGTACAGTTCTGCCTTCACAGAATGATTGAAAGAGGGGAACACAATCACCCCCAACACACCTGCACACACAGGTCACATTTCAGCTTGATCCCTTGATCTCTCTGACACTGTCCACTTTCCAAATGAGCACGGTGTGTTTCTTCTCTGTGGTCTCAGTTTCCCTGCCTGTGCAGAGGGGCTTTCTGTAAGGGCTTTCGAGCTCTTTTCTGTTCAGATTTCCAGAGCTGAAAAAACATAAACCAAAGACGGTGGTCTCGTGAGTCAGCAGAGCTGCCTCTCCTTACCCCTGGGGCCTTACCTCTCTCCAGGAGCCAGAGTTTCCATCAGGATCACAAGGGAACTGGACTAAATGCACACACCAGCTGAGGCTGGTCTCCAGATGCTTGGAATTTGGTGCATCCAGGTGCATCCACAGGCCAGCCACCCCCTGGAGGCACCACCTGGTGTGGTCACACACTTTGTGACTTGCCTGGACCTGAGTGTGGGATTTGGGATTAGCCATCTCTTGGAGTCCTCCCTATTCCGCCATTCTGTGGTTCTCGAAGGGGTAGGCAGGAGGGCTGGACCTGGCGGGGTCCTCCCCATGAGAACCTAGCTCTGGGTTCCTGGGAGAGGGTCTCCTAACTCTTTGGGCATCTCTCCAGCTGTCGGGTCCTGTCTGTGCCCTCTGACCCACCAAAGCCCAGAGGTGCTCAGGGGTGCCCGCCACCTCGCTCACGACCTGCCAGCCTGCTCTGAAGGAATGCGGAGCCAGGGGACATGGAAAAAACCCGAGTTCAGAAGAAGCAGTGGGCAGTCATACCTGCCCTAGGGCAGAAGTTGATACAGGGATCACAGGGGCCTGATGCAGATGTGCAGGGGGCCAGAAGAAGCCCCCAGAAGCAGCTGGTAGCCTCATGCTTGTTTCCTGGCTCCGCACCCAGGGGTTGCTTGCTCTTGTACCATTGCTGTTCCTGTCCTCTCAGCTGTGATAGGAGGGGCTTGACCCTGACCTGCTCATTCATTCCTCTCAGACTGCCAGGGCCCAGATGTCCAGGTTGAAGGGGCCTTTACAGTTCTCTGTCCTCGAGGACCTGCCCCGCCT
This sequence comes from Marmota monax, assembly GCF_021218885.2. Lineage (NCBI taxonomy): Eukaryota > Metazoa > Chordata > Mammalia > Rodentia > Sciuridae > Marmota > Marmota monax. Next base: position 5,115,900 of record NW_026695224.1, read on the forward strand.
CACCGAGTGCCTGGATAACTCCAGATTATTCACTAAGCAGTTCCATGTGCCAGGAAGCTGCCACCAACTTGGACCAGGATGTTTCTGCCCTGGAAGATCTGAATTGTGGGTACGGAGCTCACACTCACCTGTAATTCCACAGGCAAAATCTATGGGACACCAGAGAGAAGCGTCCTCTATGCTACTGAGGATTCAGTGAAGAGAAAATCTCCATCTCCTTGGCAGACCAAGGCTGGGAAGCAGCCCCAGCCGGGATGTGGGGACAGCCCTGTGCCCAGTGCTTGCTGTGAGGCTGCTACAACATGATTTGGGACCCTGGAGTCTCGAATAATAACCCGCTGAACTGATATCACACATTCTGGTTCCACAGATTCTTTGCAGACATTCCGATCTGGTGCAAGGCTGTAGGGTTGGCAGCTGCATGGGTCCCCCAGTGGGAAGGGACTCCCTGGGACCTCACCACCTCTCATTCCTGGAGTCAGGCTGGCACCTGTCTGTTCCAAAGCTGTGCTGATTTCCCAGGGCGAGGTATCCTACCCAGGTGGCTTCGGATAACAGAAGTGTATACTCTTGCCGCTCTGGAGGCTGCAGATCTGGCATCCATGAGTGGCAGGGCCATGCTCCCTGGGCAGGCTCTAGGGAAGGGTCCTTCTTTGCTCCTCCAGGCCCTGGTGGGTGCTGGCAGGCCTTGGGGTTCCTTGGCTTGCAACTCAATCCTTTGGCCTCAGCGGCTGTCGCACACGGCCTTCTTCCATCTCCTCCTCTGCCTATTAACCTCTGTGTGTCCTCTCTGGGTTTAGGGCCCACCTGAATCTGGTATGACTTTATCTTAACTACAGTGAATCCTTATTATTTGTGGATTCTGTATTTGCTATTTAACTACTCATGAAAATTTATTCGTAACCCCCAAATCAATACACGTGGTCATTTGCAGATCTGCACGGAGCCGTGAAAAATGTGAGCTGCCCAACGTGCAAAGTCCCAGCTGAGGCCAAAGAAGGCGATGCCCGGCCTTGTTGGTTCAGCCCTCATTAACAAGTGTCCCTTTGGAAGCTTACTTAGTAGCATGGTTTTCTTTCTTCTTTCTTTTTCTTTTTTTTTTTTTTGCACTTTTTTTGCTTCGAGTGGTGATTTTGCTGTTTAAAATGGCCCCAGTACTGAAGTGTGGTGTTCGTGAGGGCAAGATGGCTGATATGGTTTGAATGTGAGGTGTCCCCCAAAATCTCATGTGACAATGCTGGAATGCTCAGGGGTAAAACAATTCGCTCCTGAGAACGGCGACCTAATCTCAGTGGATTCATCCACTTGAGGGGTTAATAATTTGAATGAATTACTGGTGGACTGTAGGCAGGTAGGACGTGGCTGAAGGAAGTAACTAGGGCCATGTTCTTGGGGATAATGTATCTTGTCCCTGACTCCCCCCCTCTCTCTGCCCCAGATCCCGTGAGCTGAATAGTTTTCCTCCACCTGCCCTTCCACCATGATGTTCTCCCTCACCTTGGGGCCCAGGGCAGTGGAACCATCTGACCATGGTCTGAACCTCTGAAATGGAGCGCCCCAAATAAACTTTCCCTCATCTAAGTTGCTCATGTCAGGTATTTTGACCATAGGAATGGAAAGCTGGCTCACCAATATGAATATTAGATAAGCGTCACTCAGGCATATTTGTGTACTTGTTGGCCATGAGTTCATTGTGAACGAACCAACAATATGTGCTAAATAAGGTGTCTTCAAAGAGAAATACACGTAAAACACACACCCCACATTGCACAGTGCTGTCTGACAGAAAACATCGTCACCACAATTTCCTGGATCCTCACCCTCTACTCCCCCTTAGGAGTATGGGCTCAGAGTTCTCTAGTTCAGTGGTTTTGGTTACTCGGCAGAGCCTAACTATGGTCAATAAAAGAAACTGAATGAAATTATCCTCACAAAGACCCTGTTTCCAGATAAGGTCATGCATAGAGTTTCCAGGTGGTCATTAATTTTAAAGTGACCTAATATTCAACCTAGCTCAGACCCCAAACCTACGCTTTCTCTCTTTTATACCAGTAGTTTTCCAAACTGGCCAATCATTCAATCCTTCTTGAGGACCTCATGAAGAATGTGGAATTTTAGGTCCCACACCCAAAATTTATAACTCCTTTGGCCTAAGGGTGGGCCAGGAATCTGCCTTTTACAACAAACTCCTGCACAAGCTTGAGGACTTGTGGATACCACTTCCATCTGGATTTCAGTGTCCCCTTCCCAGAAGAGAAGGATCCATATACAATCTGCTCTTCTGGGGACTCTTGGCTTTCAGCCTCACCCCTTGTGATCAGGGTGAAGAGAAAGATTCAAATGACCCTTTGGATCCAAACTCAGTCATAAATGGGCATAGACTTGAATTCAATCACAAGACTTTGAAGCTGGCCCTACCCTCTCTGGGTCATTTATGGCCGTGTTTCTGCTGGAGTGGGTTTTATAAGGACCATAGTCTATGGTGAGTTCCTCCAGGGGAATCTTGGGTTTCGACTCTGGGAAATGCAGCCATAAGCATCGCAATTCTGCCTCAGGGACCCAGAGCACCAGGTTCAACCGGGCAAGCCCCTTACCCTCTCTGAACTGGCATTTATTTCTGTAATAAAGGCATATTGATACTCACTGCCTTAGAGGGTTGGATGAGGATTAAACTTTAAAATGTGGTAAAATCACCCTGGCACCATATTGAACTTGCAATAAATGTTAAGTAGTAGTATATTAAGTGTTTGGAACTTCAAATTTCCATGTTTTTCTCCAAAGTACTTTCATTTTTGTTCTCTTATACCTGTTTTTAAAGAACCCTACAAAATAAGCAAGATGGTCCTTGCTTATCTGGATACCACCTATCCCCCAAATTCCAACTCTCTGGATTAACTTCCTGGAATTAGAAAAGAATTTGTTAAAAACATGGTAGAGGAGATTGCTGCTAGTTCACGAACATTCTTCCCTGCTAAGAAATTCTTGACTCTGGCTTTATTTATTTTTTTTTTTAATTTTTTTTCCTTTACGGAAATTAGGAAGATTCTTTTTTCTTTCTTTCTATTTTCTTTTTTTTTTTTTTTTTTTGTGGTTCTGGGGATTGAACCCAGGACCTTGTGCAGGTGAGGCAAACACTCTACCAACTGAGCCACATCCCCAGCTTGATTCCCACTTCACACCCAATTTTAACAGGAATCAGTTTCATATTAAAAATGGTTCGTTAGAGGTGAATTGATGTTAGGTCAAGTTCCTCGATGGCAGCAGCAAGAAGGGACAACTGACAGAGAGAGAGAACAGATGCAGCTTCAGAAAGAAGACACAGTGGCTCAGGAATTGGCCATGGACACTTGGTGAAGGGTGTCTAGCTTCACACTGGTTGGTGACCATGAGGACTTCGCTACAGTTATTTTACTGATGATAAGTTTGGAGTAATTTTGAGGAGAGTAGAAGTCTTCAGGCAGATTTACTTGGGCTTGAATCCCATCCTTACCAGCCCTGTGATCGTAGGGCAGTTCACTGACCTCACTGGAGCTTCCGTTTCCCCATTTGTGCAAAGGCATAATACATCCCTGAGACAGATCTGGAGGATTGGAGATAATGATGGTTGTAAAGCATTTATCACAGTGGCTGGTACTAGTATTTTGCAATGGCATGTTCACAAAATATGATCAAAGTATGTTATATGCACATGCAAATAACAGTAAAAATGTCGCACTTTATAATTTCTGAAGCATTTTCATACCTGATCTCTCAATTGCTCCTCACAATGACCTTTCATCCATCCATCCATCCATCCATCCACCCACATATACCCATATATCATCTATCCATCTGTCCATCCATCCATCCATCCATCTGTCCATACACATATCCACCCATATATCCATCTATCCATCCATCCACATTTCCATTTATAAATCTATCCATCCATATATCCACCCATATATCCATCTATCCATCTGTCCATCCATCCATCTATCCATCCATCCATCCATCCATCCACATTTCCATCTATAAATCCATCCATCCATATATCCACCCATATATCCATCCATCCATCCATCCATCCATCCATCCATCCATCTATCCATCCACATATCCACCCATATATCCATCTATCCATCCATCCATCCATCCATCCATCCTTCCACCCACCCTGTGATTGGCACTGGCTAGTTACATGGTAGTGGGCAAAACATAACAAAAAGTCTTCCCCCTTAAGAGCTTAGAGTCTGGTGGGAATACTGGATCACAGACAGGTAAGGAAACAATCAAGTAGCTGTGTAAAAACTTCAGATTTTGTAAATAAACACGATGCTGAGAGAGAAAGAGATTCATGGGGAAGTCCTCGTTAGACAGTGGTCAGAGATTGCTTTGGTGGGAGGACCACATCTAAGCTGAAATCAGGGAGGGCAGCCACGGGCAGACTCAGGCAAGGGGGAGATACCTGGGATCCGTTCATTCACCAGCCACCTGTGTGGAGTTGCTGGAGGCAAGCCACACCACGAGCTTCTGCTTTCTCTTGGTGTCTGAGGAGCTCAAGGGGTTAAATGTGAGCTCAAATGCGAGCTCAAGGTCGCAGGGAAGGAAGTGGCCCACTCAGTATTCGAGCCCTGGCCACAATAGATGAGCCACTGCCAAGAGGTCAGGAGTGTCCTCTGATGTCTCCAAAATGACTTATATAAAACTGTAAAAGATTTCCATGACTTTGGCCAGAAAAAGGTGAATTTTGGCATCCAGCGAGGGTAAACTATTTCATTGTCTAGAATGTTACCTGAGGGGAATAAATACCTCCCTGTGTCCAGCCATGTCCAATATGTGTGATACATTGCTTCACAATTAGTCCCTTGTTGTGTCGGAGAGACTGAGGCCAAGAGAGACAGACAGAGTTTTCTCAATCATGTGGAGGGCTTAGGGTGGGGCCTGCCATGGTCTGGATGTGGTTTGTCTCCCAAAGATTCATGTGCTGAAGCTTGGTCCCCAGCGTGGCAATGTTGAGAGGTGGTGCCCTTAAGAGGCAGGACCTACTGCAAGGTCATTGGGTCACTGGGGGTGCTGCCTTTGGAAGGGATTGACATGATTCTTGGGGAAGCCCAGTGAGTTCCCTCAAGTGAGGGTTGTGACAAATGAGCAAGTCTGGCTCCTGCACTCTGACTTCCTCTCTCCCCGTCTGATCTCTCCCTCTCCTGTGTTTCCACCATGAAGCCTGGAACCATGAGGCCCTCACCAGAGGCTGAACTAATAGGGCTGCCCAATCTGAGACTTCCAGTCTCCAAAATTGTGAGCTAAAGAAACCTCTTCACTTTATAACCTACCCAGCCTCAGGCATTTTGTTATATTAATGGAAAACAGACCAATCCATGGTCTGATCTTGACCTTGGCCTCTTCCAATCATCAAGCCACAGCTCATCTATCCTGTTCATAGAAATCCCAGAAGGGTTAGCCTAACTCATGGCCCCTCTAAGGCAGCTTCTATTGCATGCCCCTTTGTGGGTTTTCCAACCCTGATGAGCCAGGTCATTTTGGTATTAGTGTTACAAAGTCCAGTAACCCTCATTCACGTCTTTTCTTCCAAGAACAGTGCAATCTTGGATTATTGATAAGCCAGCTGCCCGTTGACCTTTGGTGCTGCTGGTTACAATGTGGTTTCTGACTTTGCAACCAAAATTTTCCAGAACAACTTGTGCTTTGGCCATTAATCTATAACCAGGCATTTCCCTGTTGATTTGGGGAGAACAACCACCCGTACTCTCTGTGCAAAGGGCTAACGGTAAAGCAACGCATCACATATGTGTCTCTCTTGAGCGGCGTATGGATGTCAGCTGCTCCAGGTGGTTCCTAGCATCTCCCGAGGCCCTGCTCTTTCCCTGGAGAGGACCCAGCAGGGACAAAGACATGGGAAAGGAGCTGTGGCCATGACCCATCTGTCTCAGTCAAATGCAGACCTGGGAGCAGGGCGGCCAAACTAGCGCGCTTCTGACATGCCCGGCTGAGTTCCAAGGCAAGAGAGCAAAGATGTCCTGACTTGGGGCTTGTTACGCGTCCACAGTTGGCATGCTTTGGTCTGACCGTGGCCTTCGGTCAGAGCAGCTGCCTGAGGCCCATCTCTGCAGGCCCCAGGCCTTCCCTCCCTCCTCTTGGACCAGGGATTCACGTTCTGGAGGGCTTGGGAACGTGACTGGCATGAACCCTCTGCAGGGCTCGAGTGGATGGGCACTGGGTCAGTAGCGAGTGTGGCCCTTGGATAGTTGAGGTGTTCGGGATGACATTTGGGTCTGTGGTGCATATGCATGGTGGCCTAGCAGGCTGTCCTGTGGGGAGGGAGCGTCCTCACAGATCCTCAGAGCTTGTGAACATGGGTGTGCTCTTTCTCTCATGGGACAGTGGGCAGGCCACTTAAAGTGGACAGTTGTGGCACTTACCACTTAGCACCCCCGTGAGGATGAAACGCAGTAGCACACCATTTTGCAGGTGGAGGAAAAGGTAAGCAAATACGAATAAAGATTTTTATTTAAGGATCGATGCCCCCAGTATCCAGGTCCTAAGCCCTGCCTTGAAGGGCCAGTGGGTGAGCCCAGGCGGAGACGGCTGGGAGGGCTCCTTGGATTTGCGCCTGTCTGGCTACCTGGGGCCCTTGCCATGCAGATCCACCTGGAGGTCACAGGGGGGTATTGACCTGCAGTGTGAGGGCCCATGATGGCCCTAGTCTACGTCCATGGTGACTCTATAGCAGGTTCTGCCCAGACCCAACCTGTATCCTCTCAACCTTTCACCTGCAGTTGCTGAGGGTTCCTTCCAGGCGGGTGGAACATGCACCTCCTTCTCTTTCCCTCGGACATCAAAGGAGCACGCTGGAGGAAATGACAGCATCTAACCAGGTAGCATGTGTGTTTGTGTGTGCATGTGTGTGCACACGCATGTGCACGTGTGTGGGTGTGTGCACGTGTGTGGGTGGTGAGCAGGACACAGGGGCCAACCTCCGTCCCTGGGGATGGCAGCTGGTGGGGAAGTGGCCCCACCTCTTGGTCCTCCTGGGAGTTGAACCCAGGTGTCTTCTGCACGTCTCCTCAGGGGGCCCCGGTGGGACTGGGCCCAGTCACTCGGGGCCTCACCAGCACCCTGACACACTCCATACTGTCCCCCCTCCCTACCTGACTTGGTTTCTCTCTGCCTCGCTCCTGGGATCACTATCTGTCTCCAACTAGGGTCCCCTTTTGCAGATTGACCCCAAACGCCTGCCGGAGTTTCTGGGACCCAGGGCCCCTCAGCTGAAGCCCCTGCACTGACCCTCCTGTGAGCCGTGTGCTGTCAGAGCCTCACATCCTGTCAGCTGCCCTCTGAGGAGACCTTGGGGCCTCCCCCCACACCAGCATGTCATGAGTGGGCCCCTCGCCCAGCCCAGGCGCTGTCCCCATGGAGCGAGGCCAAGGTGTGGCTGGCTGAGTTCTCCAGGGTTGGCACCAGCTCCACACAGATGGGTGGAGGCCATGTCCTCTGTGCCCTCAGCGGGCAGCAGGGCAAGCACTGAAGAAGCCAGCCTTGTCCCGTCTTCATGGAGGAGATGAACAGGGAGCCGAGGTGCAGGCCACTGTGGGGACCCAGGCGGGGAGGAGGGTAGGCGCAGGCCAAGGAGGGAAAAGGTTGACTTGAGAGGCTTTTTGTTGGTAGAGGCAGCAGGAGTTCCCGAGGGCTGGGCTGGGCTGGGTGAAAGCAAGAGAATAGAAGACACGGATATTAGGTTTGGGCTTCCGATGTGGGCTGGGCCTGCGTTCGGTTGGTGGGAATGTAAATTAGAATAGCCACTGTGGAAAACAGTGTGGAGGCTCCCCAAAACAAGTGAAAACAGAGCTACCATGCGATCTGTCAATACCATTCCTGGGTGTGTGTCCAAAGGAAAAGAAATCAGCGTGCAAAGAGGTATCTGCTCTCCCAGTCTTATTGCTCACAATCACCAAGACATGGAATCAATCTAAGTGTCCACCAGGGGATGAACGGACAAAGTGTGGTACATACACACAGTGGAATAGTACTCAGCATTAAAAAGGAAAAACGGAGCCGGGCATGGTGGCACATGCCTGTAGTCCCAGAAACTTGAGAGGCTAAGGCAGGAGGATCCCAAGTTAGAGACCAGCCTCAGCAACTTAGCAAGGCCCTAAGCAACTTAGTGAGACCCTGTGTCAAAATAAAAAAATTAAAAAAGGGCTGGAATATGGCTCAGTGGTAAAGCCCCTGGGTTCAATCCCTAGTACCCAATCAATCAATGGATCAATGGAGAAAAGAAATACTATACAGCAAGATGGATGAGCCTGGAGGTTATCACATTAAGTAAAATAATTTAGGTTATGGAAAGACAGACATTACAAGATCTCACTTAGGTGTGGAATCCAAATTTGTCAAACTCAGAAACAGAGCAGAGGGATATTTTCCAGAGGCTGGGTGGAGGGGCACTGGGGAAATGTTGGTCAAAGGATACACAATTTTAGTTAGGCAAGAGGAATAAGTTTAGGAGATCCATGTAGGACGCGCTAACCACCGTTAATAACAAGGTGCCATGTATTTTAAAATTGCTGAGAGGAGGTTTTCAGTGTTCTCACCAGGCACACACAAACAGGCACCAATTATGTGAAGTAATTCATGCTAAATAGCTTGAGTTAGCCCTCCGCCTGCTGTATGCCATCAATAGGTACAAGTTGTCCTTGTCAATGAAAAACGAATGATAAGCCAGGCACGGTGGCACACGCCTATAATCCTAGTGTCTCAGGTGACTGAGGCAGGAGGATCCAGAGTTCAAAGCCAGCCTCAGCAACAGTGAGGTGCTAAGCAACTCAGTGAGAGCCTGTCTCTAAATAAAATACAAAATAGGGCTGGGGGTGGGGCTCAGTGTTCGAGTGCCCCAAGTTCAATCCCTAGGTATCCCCTCCCCCAAAAAAAGGTGCAGTAAACTATGGAAAATAGTTGGGTGGTTCCTGCAAAACAAGACTGAGGTGGATTGTGGGGCAAAGGCAGATGGGGCTAGGCACGTGTCAGAGGCGGAGTGGCAGAGCAGGTGGTTGACTCAGGGAGCCACATGACACCCTGGGCCTCCCTGGCTCCAGAGAGCAGTCCCCCGGAGATGAGCCGAAGGATGGGGATCTCTGACAGCCCATGTCCCTGACTGGCTTAAGGACAAAAGAACACAGCCCCTGACTTTGGGTGGATGCAGCCTCCCTGTTGGCTGTGTCCCTTGGAAACCTGGGTCACTGGAAGGAGAGGTGACGAGTGGGAGGTGACATTACTGCTCACCCAGGAGCCATCTGCTCACTAATGCAAACAGCCTCGTCTGTCAGGACGGGCGAGAAAAAATGACCGGGCCACCCTGCGGCGTAGCCCAGGGAGAGGGGTCCCTGGCCCCGTGAGGTAATCCCTCTGATGATGTATGGCCCGGAGGAGGGTGGGGTTAATGATCTTCAGCGGGACCCGGGAGTAAAACCCAGTAATTTCATAATACAGGGTGTGATGGATTAAGGCGTGTTAATATCAGGAGTATACATTAAGGGAAATGATCTCGCTGGCATACTAAATGGCAAAATAAAAGCACTTTTAGAAACTTCCATGATTAATTGGTCTGCCCTTTTAGTTCTGTACCATGATAAAGTAAAGCTCACTTCTCCTCGTCGCCTCCCAGGCAATCCCTCTACGGCTCCCCGGCCCTCTGAGGACCCCCGGGAGGCTGGCCAGGGGCCAGAGCCCAGACCTGCAGCCTGGGATAGGCTTGTGCATCATTTTCCAGGGGTTCAGAAACCACCATTTCACGAAGTTCAGAAATACCACGGGCAAAGCCCTTGGAAAATGGGAGGGGGGCAGACAGAGTTTAGGAATGTGCGCTGTGACCTTGCAGCCTCCTTTGGATCTCAGCTCCTCTACTTACTAGCTGCCTGGTCTTGGGCAAGGTAGAGAACCTCTTTATGCCTAGGTTCCTTATCTATCAAATGGGGATGTAAGAAACCCACTTCATGGGGTTAGAGGAATATGACAATCACTCATAGGTATTTACTAGGTGTTGTGCACTGTGCATGCATGTCCAGGGCTTAGAATACCCTCTGTCACGTAGCAAGTGTTCAGTAGATTATAACTTCTGATGTGATGACTGTATCAATATCACTCGGCACCTCGAGAGGCAGCCGCCATTAATCTTCCCATTTCACAGGTAGGAAAAGTTGAGGCACGGAGAGTTAAGTAAACCGTAGAAGCTCCTATTAAAAGGAAAGTTTGGAATTCAAGGTAGACAGGCTGAGCTCTGAGCCTTGAACCAATGGGCTCCCCACTCCAGCCCCTGACTCTGTCTCCTTGGGAGAAAATGGCTGCTTTGGTCCTTTTCAGAGGTGCTAACTCTAGAACCAGAGGCAGAAAGAGCCTCTGAGTCTGCGCTCAGACACCCCCCCACACACTGGACGCTGTTTTTGTTCTTGGGAAACCTCGAGGAAGCGGGCTCCCCACCATCGCAGATCCCCAGGGTGGAGGAACTCACTGGTGACGTGACGTTGTGACCAGGAGTCCCAGGACAAAGCTCAGCAGTTTCGTTGTCACACACTGAGACGCCAGCCGAGCCACCTGCCCGAGTCTCTCCACCTCCCAGGAATGGCTGCCAGGTAGGATCGACGATCCCGCCTTCCAGCCACCCTCCCTCTGCCACAGGACAGAGGATGTCCGTCCTGAGCAGAGAAGGCTGTGGGGAGGCGCAGGCTTGTGACTGGCTCTACCTCCCCAGGCCCTGGCCTCCCTGACCAGCACCCATGGGACCTTCATGCAGGCAGCCCCAGTGTCTCCCTCTTCAATCATCCTGTGCCACACTCTCGTCCCTCCTTCTGCGTGGGCCACCTGGAACACAGCCATGACACAGCAGGGCTGATGCTGGTCCCTGTGGAGTTATACTCGAGTGGCAGTAAACAGACTGACTCCTACATTCTGGGACATTCAGGGAGTGGGGGGGACTCACACTCCCACCAAGGCAGGGCCAATGAACCAGGTAGGTCAGACGGGATGCAAAAGCGTGTGGCGTGGACAGCTGGGCCCTGGAGGACACGTTCCTGTGTCTAGGAGGTGTCCTCTGCTCACACCCAGCAATGGCCACCATGTTGGAATGGGGGACCGCTGGGCCTATCTTCTACTTTTCCCAGAGAATGTGGGAATATGGAATTTTTTTTCTTTGAAATTTCCTGATTTTAAAATACTAGCAACTAATAAAAAAAAAAAAGGGTTTAACAACATCAGGTCACAAGGAACCCACCGGGAACCCACCAGCCAGGCAAATCTGGACCACAGCCCCACCGGGAGCACTCTCTGGTGCAGTGCATTCGCTCCCACCATTGCAGTTGGTTGACGGGAACTTTGCTTGTGTCACACGCTCTACATTGTGCATGACACTTTCCCAAAGAGGACGTCATTTGTTGCTCACAGTAGCCGAGGGAAGGCTGTCCCCTGGTGTTCCCTCAATGATCCAGGACACAGGTCCCGGCAGCTTGATGATTCATTTCCCACTTTTACAAATCTCCCAGGAGTGCTAAACCGGAAAGGCGGTGAGAAGAGCAACCTGGTCTCTTTCGTGGTTAGTGGGCACCAGCGAACGGATGGACGAGGGAATGAGCGAATGAATGAATGCATACAAGCTGCTGTGCAGTCTTTGCCTTTGCTGAGAAGCCGTGAGCCCTTGAAAGCAAATCCATCACCTCTAAATTCCAGGCCTGTGGAGTAGAGAAAGAGAAATAAGGAGCCCGTCGTCTGAATGAGCTTCCCTGAAGAATATGGAAGACGGGCAGATTGTACAAGTGGACAAATATAGCACTGGGAGACTATGAACTTGTGGTCTAAAACTGCATTTAATTATTGTGACATTTTAGACTTTGTAGGAAATAGCAGCACCGAAGTGTGACTTTCAAATTAGCATTTGGAAGTGTCTGTGAGGTAGGTGAGGGTTTTAAGAAACTGTGGGGTTTTGAGCCTAAAATTATATGACATTTATTCGCAACCACAAAATTAGGTTGATCGGTTATTGTTCACATTTGTCAGTTGGGGAGAAGAATGGCAATTAGGTTCATCCCCACTATATGCAGATTCGCCACCCTCATATATATATATATATATATATTTTAAAGGACAGGCACATCTTGAGCGCTCTCTCCTCTGTGCCTTGACCTATGGCTGTTGATGAGGCCGAACCCGAAATGCAAAATCTGAAGGAAGAGCCATTTCGCCTTGTTATAGGACAACGTCAGTGATGCTTCCTCAGCCCCTTAATTCATTTCTTATAGTTTTTCTTGTCACATCCAGTTGCTTTATAGCTTACTAACTTGCAAGTTATAGTTGTAATTTATGGTCAAAATTGAGTGGTAGCAAATCAAGGAATATTTCCATTGATTACCCTAAATTGTCTAATCTCCTGTATGTTTTTAGAACTTGATTGGGTGGTATTTACTGATTGCCTTCATCTAATTTAAAAATCAATCAATAGCAACAATGAGGGCTGGAGGATAAATTGAGTCTAATGCAGCAAATATCCATCAGCGGTCTCTGCACAATCACATCTGTGGGCGGTTTTAATACATAAACCCAAACGGCCTGGAGCTGGGCGTCTGGGCGTCCGGATAGAGGCTCTGGAAATTCCTGCTGGCATCTCGGGGCCTCTCGTATTGTCTATTTAGGGTGATTGCCCTCTGCTAAAGCAAACATATTTCACTACAATAAAGCTGTAGCCAAGGAGATAAAAACAGGATCTGATTGCATTTCAAGGCTGGCTAGTCCATCTTCTCCCCCCACACCCTGTGAGGATATTAATGGGAATTAACATAACTCCAGGCTTTCCTTGTTAACTGTCTGCACTATCCCAGAGAGAAACAGTCACACACTCAAGCGTTAATTCATGCCTTTGACACCCAAGTGAATCTGTTTTTATATCCATCCAAGGCTTTCTGGGCGTTTGCTGAGCGCCACACATGGACCAGGGCGTTTGGATCCCTTATATCTCTAGGCTGACTCTGGGAGACTGTTGGTTCCATTGCACAGATGAGCCACCGAGGCACGGCTTGGTGAGTGCCCTGGTGGCCCAGATGGCGTGGAAAGCTGAACCTGCAGGCTGCCCACCACAGCCTTGTTCTGAATGCAGGAGACCCCCCCCCCCCGCCCGAGAAAGCAAAGGAAACCACGCCCATGTCCCCTGAGGAGTTACATCCTGTGGGTGACCAAACCTGTGCTTAATTCATCATAAGACGAAGCAGGAGGAAATAGTGTTGCGATTGTCATGTGATACCAGTTATGGGCAATAAGGAGGCAAAGAGAATAAATTTTCACTTAGGAACAGAAGAGTTGGATATGTCAGATCAGGTGCTTTTTTTTTTTTCACTTTCTAGAGATAATTGGACCCCACTTAAAAAAATTTTTTTCAGGCTCCCCAGCAAGCGCAGTATTTATTTGTATGAATTTATTTGTATTGATATGCTACCCAGCTGAGTCCCCCTTTTGGACCTTGGTCTAGGGATTGGATCTGGCTTCCCCTGCCACACCCTTCATCCTGGAGAAAGGCTCTGGAGGTCTGCACGCTCAACCTGTAGTTTATGTTGGTGAGCACGGTTATCCCAGCCCTCCGATGTGACAGTCAACCCGGCAGGAGTGTCGGAGGCGGGAGTTTAGGAAGACTCTAACTTGCCCCTTCCTTACGGGATAAGTTCCTCACTAAATAAAAGCAAAATCTGGAATGTGGTCAGATCCCATCACTGGGCTGTCAACCTCAGCAGGGCCGTGGACCCTTCTTACCTTGATCCCTGAGAGGCTCAAGCCGTCTTGGTGACTGTGTGAGTGACTGAGATTTTCTGTGCCATGAAGACTCGGGGACAGCTGGCCATGCTTTCCTGGAACCCTCAGTGACAGGGGCGGAGTACTTGAAGTTCGCTCTTTTCCTTCATGCCCAAGAGGTCCCCTTGGCTGAGACCACTGACCATTGCAATACCTCTTCTCCTCCTTCTTCTTCCACAGTAAGGAAGACTTTATATCTTAGCAGGGCCCAGGGTGGTGCCCACCATCACCAGCCTCCCTGGAAGCCAAATGTGGCCAGCTAAATTTCGTTTCTGAAATGGTCTTTGTGAACGTTCTTTCAGGAAGAGTTGGTAGGCCACAGGAGAACACGTGTGCAAGTGTTAGCAGCAGGTTTCTTCATAATTATCAAACAACTGGACACCGCTAAGATGTTTTCATGATAGAATGACCTTGATCTCTGTGGTCTTCTCCCCCCAAACTCAGTCTCATCATGGGGAAGACTTCAGACAAATTCCAAAGGAGGGGCATTCTCTAAAACATCTGGTTCCGTATGCCTCCAAATTGGTGAGGCCATCCAAAATATATTAGGACAGTCTGAGAAACTGTCACAGTCAAGAAGAGCCAAAGGAGAGGGGGACGAATAAATGTGACGTGGTATGGTGAGATCCTGGAAGAGAGAAAAGAGAAACGTAAAGTTAAAACCTAAGCAAATCTCATAAGGTATGGACTTTAATTAAAAAATTTTCAATACCAGTTTGTTAATTTTGAGCAATGAACCCCACTAATGTAAGATGTTAATAACAGGGGAACTGAATCGCAGGTACCAGGTCTCTTTGTACTAGCATCACATTTATTTTGTACAACGATATTGTCTGAAAAAATATTAAAAAGGAAAAAGATTGGGCATGCATCCTTCGTCCCAGTCTCTTCTGCCGTTTCCTCCATGTTACTTCCTGGATCATGGCTCTGCTGGCCGCCATCTTGGAACATGGGGACAAGTGGCCTGCATGACCCTAAAGATTGGGGAGCAGTGAGCTGGAAGGAAACAGGGTCCCTGAGGACTCGGTGCAGCTGAGCAGCCACACCAGGCCCCGTTGGCCGACTTTCCGGCTTTTATGTAGAAGAGAGATAAAGCCTGATCTTGTCCAGCTCTTGTTATTTTAGGTCTTTGTTTCTCACAGTCAAATCCCGTCTTCACAGACACTGCCCTTTGCTTGTTTTTCTTCAGGACACAGGTCCCCAGGGTGGAGGCCCAGGCCACTCTGGGGAGACGGGGGTGCAGGGCGCCTCCCCCTACCTCTTCCTGCCCGAGCAGCCACCGAGGCCCTTCTGCAGTGGGGTCACCGTGGCCCTGTGGTATTGGCCTCAAGGTCCTTCAGTTCTGGGGGACTCCATCGACCACAGGGACTTCTCAAAAAATCCGATGCACAAAATCCGAGCTGCGGTCACTCACTCGGCCGGGGAACCAACACCTGAAGAGAGGAAGAGTCCTGGATCTTGGAGCCTTTGCCTCTGATATCGTCACCTGTCCAGCAACTTCTGGGCTGGTTTCTGAAAGTCCTAGGGGCTCCACAGAAATGAGGGCTGTTGAAAGGGGGCTTGATCAGAGAGGTGTGGCGAGGTGGGCAAAGCCCGGATTCTCCAGCGTCCTGGTGAGACAGGGCAGCGGTGCTTGTCGATGTCACAAGTTGGATTTCTTTGCTTTTCTGTTTTTTTAATGCTGGGGTTGGAAGCTGGGCCTGATGCATGCTAGGCAAGCACTCTACCATTGAGCTACCAACCCCCTAGCCCCACTGAGAATTTATTTTTTAAAAGTTTTATCTGATGACAAAAATAATAAAAATGTGTAAGTGACAATGTGCACAATTCATCGCACTCATTATTCAATGTCGATGCTCCAAGTAGTTTTATTGAGCACCTGCTATGCCCCCAGCCCTGTGCTAGGCCCCCTACCTATGTTATTTCATGGAATGCCCACCACCAACAGGCAAGGTAGGCATTGCGTCATGTGACGTGGAGAAACTGAAGTTCAAAGAGGTGAAGTAACTCACCAGGAGTAACAGCTGGATGTCCTAACCACTAAACCACACTGCCCTCCCTACTGTGGGAGTTGGGAGGCCCAGAGTCCCTGACTAAAGGTTTCCAGTGGACACCTGGGTTCCTGCAGCTCTCAAGAACCCCGTCAATCAGTTACCGAGGCCCAAGGAGCTGGGAAGCTGGGAGCCTTCCTGAACTAGCCACCCGCACTCCTGAGAGGCAGCCGCCCTCCCACTTCCCCCACAGGGACAGGGTCACCTTCCTGCTCTTGCCCAGCATCCCCATCAGGTGTGGACACTGTGGGGATGAGGAGCTTGTCCATTACCTGGACATCTGTCACGGAGAGGCGTGCCCATCACTTACACAAACTCACCCCCAAGACGTCAGGGTGGGCATCCTTTTTAAAAAATTGAAAGGAGGCCATTACCCTCATTAGGCCCACCTGAGAGAGCCCCTCTGGATGATGGAAGAGGTTTCTCTGTCTGGCCTCCTCCTTGGCGGGTCATTAGTTAAAAGGGGAGTGGGGGTGGGGTGGGGGTGCTGGGGCGGCAGGCCGGGTCTGGACCACAGGGCTCCCTTTGGAGAAAGGAGCCAGAGACAAATGATTCGAGTCTGAATTCCATATACACCGGAGATTGCTTATCGATCCACATCAGAATATGCGGGCTGGCCCCGGGGACCAGCCGAGTATTTTCCCAGGGAGTTAATAACGTGGCAGCTGAGCTGTCTTGTCCAATTCACTGAAGCCAGGTCTCTAATCAGGGCCGAGTTTCTTATTTTGAGGATTCTTGCCACTTGTGTGAGCCGCCTCCCTTCCACTCTGCTGGCTCCTGCCGGTGATTGAAATGACAGCCCACGGATGGGAAGGCTAATCAAATTGTTTATTATCGACCTAAATCAATATGTATAGATTGTCGAAACATCACTGTCACGCCGCCAAAAAGTCATACTAATAATTCCCTGCCTGCAGATGTAATCCAGCCGCCATTTCTCCAACTTGAATTACATCTGAATTTAGGGGAGTAAAACAATTAGAAAGGAGGCGGCCTCCAGGAGAGGGGGTGACGGGACTCTGCCCGGGAAGCGTGTTTACACAATCCAGCGGCTCTGCATTAGGTATTAATGATGAAATGTCACTTTGGTCTGTTTCAATAGAGTCCTCAGCTGGGGAGGGAGTCAAAAATCCACTTGGGGAAGCGAGTGGGAAGGATCTGGGGGAGGGTCCTCTGGGGGGGGGGCGATGTGCTCTGCAGGGGTGGGTGGGAGCGTGGACAATCAGGACATGGGGGGCTGGGCCATACCAGGAGACTGAGAGCAAAGGAGCCCAGGCCCAAGTTCTGGGCCATCTAAGGCTCTGTATTGTGGAGACAACATGGAGGTGACTTTGGCCATGTGCCACATTTCCCTCCCTATTTAGTGACTGAGTATGGCTTCACTTCTTTCCAGAGGACAGTTGAGCAGGGAGAAGAGGAGGGTCCCAGGGGCTGAAAACCACAGTATCTAGTACTAATCAGGCACCATGCATGTGTTGTCTCCAGAACCACCGCTGCTAGCCAATGTGAATCTTGTTAAGAACTGGCTAAAGGGACTTCTGTCAGTTTTTCATTACTGTAACAAATAATGACATTAACAGGCTTATGTAAAAAGGTTTATTCTGTTCCAGTCCATGACAGTTTGGCTCCGTGGCCTTGGGCTTGTGGTGAGACGGCACATCATGGTGGGAGCATGTGAGGGAACAAAACCGCTCACCTCATGGCCAGAGAGCGCAACAGAAGGGGAAGGCATGGGCCCACTATCCCTTTTGTGGACACGCCCCCAAAGACCTAAAGACCTCCCATTAGGCCTCACCTCCAAAGGTTCTGCCCCTCCTAACAGCACCACCTGGAGACTAACCCATAACACGTGGGATTCAGGGGACATTCCAGATCTGAACTGTCACAGCCCTCTTCCAGATGGATGCGTTAGAGAAGGTACCCAATCGGGGTGGGTACAAGGCCCAGCCCACCAGGCTTCTGGGTTGCAGCCTCCTCACTGGGGAACCGGCACCTGTGTGCACCACATGGTGGAGCAGGAGCCTGCCCACACCCATCTGCGGGCTCCCTAGGGAGCGTATTCAGCCCTCATCGCAACCCCATGAAGCTGATGGGGTCATTTCATTGCCATTTCCATGGGAAGACTGAGGCACCATGGTGGTAGATGATTTGCCCAAGGTCATGGCCACCATGTGACAGCACCAGGTTTTGAACTCTGGCAATTTGCCGCCAAATCCTGGTGTCTAGCCAGGCTGTGCCCCATCAGGGCTGGCTGACGGGGATTTGCTAAGGGGGCAATGGCGAGGGCCACCTTGGGTCCCCCTCCTACCTTCCTCCGTCAGCTCCCCGCCCGGGAGGTGCCAGCACTCACCCGATGACCAGCTACAGCTTCAGGCCACCGAGTGAGCACCCAGTTTTCTCTTTCCCTCACCAGGCTGTGGGAAGAGGGCCAGCCCCTGGGGTGGCCTTTTCTGCAGGCACAACAGGGCCTGGCAGGCTCAGGTGGCTCCCCACTCCCTGGAGCTTGGGGTGCTCCCAGAGCTGCTGGAGCCACCCCCAAGGGAGGACTGTCCCAGGCTCTCCAGGCTCCTTTGGGAGCAGACCACTTGTTTCCTGCAGGGGGCCACAGGAAACTGGACCCTTGGGCCTGTCCCTTTGTGCTCCTGTTTTGTACTAACCAGAGTACAAAGGCCCAAGGGCCAC
Organism: Marmota monax; assembly: GCF_021218885.2. Lineage (NCBI taxonomy): Eukaryota > Metazoa > Chordata > Mammalia > Rodentia > Sciuridae > Marmota > Marmota monax. The sequence goes on from NW_026695224.1 coordinate 5,134,457, forward strand.
CAGTGGGGAAGGCGGGGGAGGGGTCTACCTGGGGTTTCATTGCCAGCACATCCTCTGTGACACCGTCTCGTCTCCAGAGCTGTGAGGGAGTACCTTTCTGTGGTTTTAAACCACCTGGTTAGGAGTTTTTGTTACAGCAGCCCTAAGATGTCACAGCACAGAGAAACCCCCAATAGGCCTCGTCTATGTCTGTCTGCCCCCACCCCTTCACTGAACCTGGACAACATGTCCAGATTCCATCTTCGCCCCTCGGAGGGACCTCTGCTGGAACATGCTGTCTTTGCAAGGCGCCTGTTGGAGGAAGAACCCAGCCATGGGCAACCACCTTGCTGTGTCTTTTGGGGACGCTGCTCTTCCTCTTCCTCACCATGACTGCTACATCCGGGGGGAGGTGGCAGCAGACAGGCCACGTGCCCTGAAGCTCACTAGGACCTTGTGAGTAGGCCAGGCTGCTGGTGCCACTAGAGATGGAACCCAGGGCTTCTGACATGCCAAGCTGCGTCCACTGCCCCTCTCCACGTCTCAAGAAGCAGCCCCGAGGGGCTGGTTTCCCCTGCCCGGCTCAAGAAGATTCCAGAACACACCGTTCAGAGTCCTGTGAGTATGTTTTTAATAAAACCTAGAAAACTACCTCTCCGCAGCCTCTTTACCCAGTGCAGCCCAAAGAGGCAGGAGGGGAATTTCAGACTCCAGAGTCTCCTGAGAACACTTTGCAATTCCACAGACTTTCAGGTTCAAGTGGATTCCAAACTTGGCAAGCACATTTCTCCTTGTCCCTAGAGAGAGAGAAAGAAAGAAAAAAAAAATGCCACCAGCAAAAATACATTACACTGGGCATTATATTTCTGTGACGGAAATAACTCATTTTCATGACACACTATAATAATAGCAAATTATGGTACACAATGAATCCATTCTCATTAAAGTCTGTATGGAGAAAAGCAAAGAATACAAAATGTATACAATTGTTTAAAGGAAAAATGCCATGTAATATAAAAGATACTCTAATCGCTATTTCTAATTACAAAGAAGAGAAAATCACTAAAAAATTTTTACAGCATCTAATTACCAAAAAAAAAAGAAGGAAAAAAATTCAGAGCCACAAAATAACTCTCCAAAAAATTAATAATGATGAAGGAGAACTGAAAATGACTGTAGTTTCTCTAAATTGCTCTTCTTCCTATTGAATGTACAGGGAGCAGTTGGCGGAGCTGTATGTGACATTGGCTTTCAAGGGGTTCCTTGGCTTAGGTGTGGTGAGACCCTCTTTAAGTCAGGTTTCCCACTGGGCACACAGGTGGCCTCATTCCATCCTCAGGCAACCCCGTACGTTAGGCATGGCCGTCCTCCTGTATCCTCGGGGAAACGGAGGCTCAGAGAGATTCTGTGGCTTACTCAACATCAAGGGTAAGTTTATACTGTGGTCAACCCACAACGGTTCAGTGTGTGCCTACTGTTCTGGGATCATCGTCTAAACCGCCCCGTTGCCATCCTTAATGAACCAGTTTATGGACCCAACCACGGTGGCTCAGTCAAGGGTGCTAGGAGTCAGGACTGGCACATGGGACCACGGCTTTCAAGGTCTAGAACTTTTGTGCTATGGAGGTGGTCACCCAAGTAGGTCCTCCCAACTGCATGACAAGGCTGGGGACATAGCTCAGTTGGTAGAGTGCTTGCCTCACATGCACAAGGCCCTGGGTTCAATCCCCAGCACCACACACACACACACACACACACACACACACACACACAACTGCATGACAAGGCAAAATACTGCCCAATCTTTCTTAAGCAAGCTTATTTGACACCACCAGCTGAAATGTCCCAGGTGAGGACAGTAGGGATGGAGAGCTGCAGGTGGGCCTGGGCCGTGCTTTACACAGAATCCCCACGACTTGGAGGTTGGGGGCTGCAGAATTCCGAGCTCGGGCAGTTGGGTAGGTAGTGGGACCCGTAAGTGAGCTGTGGAAATGTCACAGGGGGCTGGCTTGGGAAGGGGAGGCCCTGGAGATATGTGGATGTGTAGAGTTTGAGGGTTCAGCTCTTTATGCAGCTTCTCCATTTGGATGTTTAAAAGGCAGCTTGAACTTGTGCCAAACAGGACTCTGGAGTCACCATTCCACTCCTCACCATGAACCTGCCTTTGCCCTTTGGCCTGATGTCAGTAAATGGCCACATAATTCTGCCAGCTACCTAGGTCAAAAGACCAGCGTCTGCCAACAGTGACCTCCTGCCTTCACTCCTTAGTCCATTGGCATGGTATCAGCTCTTCCTTCCAGTGCATCCTGAAGGCAGCCCCTCTCCCCTCCTGGACTCTCCCCTCCCAGTCTCTCCCCTCCCGGTCCACGCTGTGGCTTCTGCGTCCTGGGTGGTCTTCTGGTGGCTTCCATCTCAACCCTCTGGGGTCTTTTCTGCCAATAGAAAGTGGAATGATATTTTAATCAGATGAGGTCTTGACCCTGTTCAAAGCTGTTCCCTAGCTTCCTGTACCAACTTGTCCCCCTCTAAAAGACAGGTGGAACTCATAACCCCAGGACCTCCAAATATCACCTTATTTGCAACTCGGTCATCGTAGTTAACACCGAGTGGAGATAAGGTCACAGTGGGGTATCACAGTGGAGTCAAGCTCCTCCTCCGCATGACTGGTGTCCTTGGAAGACACAGACACACGGGAGGGCACCACGCAGGGGCAAGGCAGAGACTGGGGGATGCAGCTGCAAGCCAAGGCCCAACGGCTACCAGGGGGAAAGGCAGGGAAGGAGTCCACCTGGGGTTTCATTGCTGGCACATCCTCTGTGACAACTTCTAGTCTCCAGAGCTGTGAGGCAGTACCTTTCTGTGGTTTCAAGTCACCTGGTTAGTGGCATTTTGTTACAGCAGCCCCAAGAAACTAACATGCCCAGAATAAAACCTGAAGTCCTGCCCTGGGTGGATAAGGCCCCTCACCACTGGCTGTCTGCCTGAGCACAGCCCCTGCCACGCCCTCCTCTCTCGGTCAAGCACAGGCCTCCTAGACCAGCTGTCCCTGCCTGGGCTCCTGGGCTTCTGCTGGGACAGCTCTCCTCCCGGGCCCCTTGTCCGCAGGGCTGGCACTCTCACCCCTCTACTCTGCGCTCTCGCCCAGCTACTCTGTCTAAACCGGCTCACAGTCCTGACAAAGTTTCCCTGGGTTTTCCCCCATTGCCATAGCGAGGATCATTTTCCCAGGATTGAATTGATATTTTTAAAGTATTGCAAAACATGAAACGTAAGCTACCAAACACAGTGGCTTTGCCTGCCTGGGCGTGGCACGGGCAAGGATAACCCTGCAAATGCTGGGACTATGTGCATCGTCCCGTTACCCCTCACCACCACAGAGATGATTGTATTCAATCCCCACACAACGCTATTCATGCTCCCATTTCAAAGATGGGAAAACTGAAGCACAGAGAAGTTGAGGGACTTGTTCAAGATCACACAGCTAGTAACAGATGGTAGAGTTGGAGCAGAAGCCTATTAAGCTAGGATGCCCTGCCCTTCCCTACACCTGCGGCTTACTCTGGGACCATGAAGGACTTGGCTTATAGTGTCATAGCAGCACTCTGCCACAATACCTCTCCCTTAAATCCTCAAAATAAAACAAACAAACAAACAAAAAACTAGCATTTTTCCTCTCCTTTATATTTCCATCTGCATGGGAATCTCCCTAGGGTCTCATAAAGGACTGGGATTTAGTCAAGGGGTTCTGATGACAGAGGGGGACAGAGTTGGACAGCCTTAGGCCAGGGGGTAGCTCTGTGACAGGAGGACCATGGAGGACCCTTCTATCCTCTATGGTTATTTCTCCAGCCCCTGTTTTTCTCTGTCTCCAAGCTCAGAATCTTAGACGGACAGACCAGAGGATTACCTGGGTCGAGACTCCTCTTACCAAACAGGAAACTGGAGGCCAGAGGATGAACATGTCTTTTAACCACTATGTGCATTTAACATGGTTGAGTTTCACTGTGGATCTTATTTTTGCCAAAGAACTGTTAGGCAGCCAGTGATCATCTCACAATGAGACGAGGCGACCTGGTAGCTCGCTTGGGCCCACCCAGGGTCTGCCTGGCTTCCACAGGCTTCTCGGGTCTTTCCCTTTTGGACTGTGAATCCTCGAGAGCAGGGCTGGGGTCCTCCCTAGACATGCTCCCCACCACATCTCATGTCAAGAGCAGCTTGCCTTCCCCCTGACTTGGCATTCACTGTTTGCAGCCTGAAAGCCACCCCCTCTGGCAAAGCCCCCCCCACAATCTCACAGACCTCTGAATCCCCGCGAGCCCCACCATCTCATCCCATCGCGGCTTCCTCTCTACCTCCCGCCCTGGGCGATGACCTGACCTCCCCTCACCAACCTGCGTGTTTCTGCAAGATGATACTGTAGCTTGCTCACCGCTTGGTGACAAAATATTGTTTTACAGTGATAAGCATCTAGTAAGACAATATTTGGAAAGTTATTATCTCAAAGTCTCTGGTTGAGGACATGGAATGATATCACCCCAAACCAGATCCGCTCTGTTTGCAGCCAGCAAATGGGGGTATCTGGGGACAAGACATATGAGATATCGGGGGGCTTGATCTTCCAGTGATTTGCCATGGATTGGTCCCCACATGGCTGATTACGGCCTATTCGGAACCCAAAGCGGAAGCCATGCCACTGAGTGTCAGGGGTGTCAGGACTCAGGGACGGGGGAGAATTCGAGCAGGGAGGCTTGGGTCCCGAGAGCCCAGTGATTAATGAATTTCTTCTGAGGGCTGATGCTGTTGCTACTGCCTGCTACCGGCTGGGGAGGTCGCTGCTCTTAATGACAAAGGGGCCACGCCTCTTTTGTCCATAGTCAACAAGTGCTCTGGGCTCTAAATCCAGAGAAGGTCCAGCCATGGGGATCTGAGACCTTTTCCCTGTCACCTCATCCCCAGGCAAGAACAGAGTGCCACTATTGGTCACCTGCCTTAAAGTGTCCATTGGTGGCTGTCTCAATGCAGGGTTTCCCAAACTCAGCACTATTGACGCTTGGGTTGGTGACTATGGTGGGGGGCTGTCCTGTGTCCTGTAGGACATTTAAGTAGCATCACTAGCCTCTACTCAGCAGATGCCAGTAGCCCTTTCTCCCTTTCCAAGTTGTGACAAGCAAACGTGCTTTTAGACATTTGAAATGTCCCCTGGGGGCGAGTGGAATGGGCAAAATACCCCGCAGTTGAGGACCACCGGTGTTATGGCTGGGATATGAGGTGTCCCCCAAAAGCTCCTGTTAATGGAGTCAAAGGTAAAGTGATGAGATTATGAGAGCAATTATGGTTATGACCTAATCAGTCCATCTTCGTTCAAATGGACTGACCGGGAGATAACTGTAGGCAGGTGGGACATGGCTGGAGGAGGGGGTGCCTGGGAGCACCTGCTGGAAGGGTACATCTTCCTTGTGGCCCTGTTCATCTTGCCTCCTGACCCCGCCATGAGCTGGGAAGCTTTCCTCTGCTGGTCCCTTCCCCCATGATGTGTTATCCTTGGGTCCAGAGCAGCGGAGCTGGCTGTCCACGGACTGAGACCTCTGGGACCATGAGCCTCATATAAATCTTTCCTCCTCAAAGTTGTTCTTGTTGGGTATTTTGGTCACAGCAAGCAAAAGGTAACTAGAAGAATTTCTATAGAAAGCACATTTATTCCCATGACCCCATCTGAACAGTACAAAATTCTGACCGTGCATCTGAACAAACACTGCCTTCTCTTTTACATGGTATGTTTGCAGAGGTTGAGTGAAATTCACGAGGCCGAACAGGAGCCAAGCCGAGAGGCCAAGCCGCAGGCCTAGACTGGTCGGCATGGCCATGGCTCCCCCTTAGGAGTGCGCATCTCCCCTCTCCCCAGATCACTCCACTTTCCTGCTCCTGGGCCACCTTCTCTCAGGTGCCTATGGCTCCCCCTGAAAAGGTCAGCCCTGTAACACAGGCCATTAGGAAGCCATAAACAGGAAACAGGGAAGACACCAACCCAGGGCACCTTCTAGAAGCTTCCTCCTGGCCTTCAAGTGATGAGTATTCCTAAGCTGCATGCTCCGTAGCCCTGCCCCTTGCCCTCAGCTCTCCTCTCCAGTAGGGGTCTAAATCCTAGAGGAGGGAAATGACCACAAAGTGCCTGGCGTCCTAAGGGCAGGGCTTGGTCAGCAAAATGGAACAGAAAAGAAAATAGGTGCCTTCTGCTCTTAGAAATATCCACTATAACCAAGAATGTTCCTGGGACTTGAGTTGCCCTGGTCCCTCCAGTGAGGACGTGGATGAGGTCACCTCCTTGGCCAGCACCTGGGTACTGCTCACTCTTGCTTCCTCCAGATGGTGCAGGACCTCAGCATCCCACACAGCCCCACCCCGCTGGGTGTAGTTGGTGCCCACCTGCTGCCACTAACCTGCCTGTCACTACCACTGCAGACCCCTGGCTTGGCTCCGATCCTCATCCAGGGACCCTGGAGAAGACCAGTCGTCTGTGTGAATTGGAGTTGCAATGTTTGTTTTACTTGGGGGAATTCGTGAGTATTCCAGGGAGAGCTTTCCAAACTGGGTTCAGAAAAGACATCACGGTTTCCAGAAAGTCTCAGGGGTTACCACTGAGGAGCAGAGTGGAGCAAGGATGGAGAATGGACGAGTTTGGGGTCTCTGCCTCCAGTGCAGCCAGAGCTGTGCTCTTCATCCATAGAACGTACTGGAACGTCAGCATGTTTCACTTGAAGACAGGCTTCTGCTGTTTCAAGAAAGCGTCTGAGCCACTTTCTGAATGATAATGTCACCATCATCTCTCCTATAGGTAAATATTAGAACTAAAAGAGGAATGGTAGCACATACACAATTAAAAGACTATACAAAAAACATCTGGGGACCCTCTGAAGTAAACCGAGTCTAGTGGACGAGAAGGGGGGCCGCGGGCTCCTGACTGACGATGATCTTTTGTTTCTTGAGCGGGCTAGTGCCCGTACAGGTGTGTTCATGTTGTGATAAGGCATCAGCTGGAGCCTTAGTCAGCTCCGTTTCTATGACCACATCACACCGACTAGGAGGCTTCAGTGACCACCATTTATTTCTCAGTTCTGGAGGCTGGAAGTCCAAGTTCAAGGCATCGGCAGAGTTGGTGTCTGGTGAGGGCCTTCTCTCCGGCTTATGGACAGCTGCTGTGGTCTCCAATGTCTGTGCCCCCCCCAGATTTCGTGTCTGACACCTTCCTTCCTGGGTGATGGTATTGAGAGATGGAGCCTTGGGATGTCATTAGGTCGTGAAGGCTCTAGCTTCATAAATGGGATCACTGCCCTATGAAGGAGGCCGGGGGAGCCAACTTGTCCCTTCTGATAAGTGCAAACACAGAGAAGGCACCATCTATGGGAAATAGGCCCTCACCAGACAGCCACCCAGCCATCCCTTGATCTTAGATGTTTTAGCTCCATCATTGTGAGCCACCAATTTCTGCTGTCCATAAATTGCCCAGTCTAAGGTGTCAGGCCGAGGCAGCCATCACTGTATCCTCTGAGAGTGGCCCCTTGCTTATCCTCTTTTTATAAGGACGTTAATCCCATCATTAATATCCCACCCTCTTCACCTAAATGTAACCCAAGTTTAGCCCCACCTACTTCCAAACACCATCATGTCGAGGACTAGGGAGTCAACTTGGGAATTTCTGAGAATATAAACTTTCAGTCCATAGCACTTGGTTGTAGCTGGCCAGTCAAATATTGTCTGCTGCAGGGCGCAGTGGTGCACACCTGTAATCCCAGCAGCTCGGGAGGTTGAGGCAAAAGGATCACAAGTCCAAAGCCAGCCTCAGGAAAAGCGAGGTGCTCAGCAACTCAATGAGACTCTGTCTCTAAATAAAATACAAAATAGGACTGAGGATGTGGCTCAGTGGTGGAGTGCCCCTGAGTTCAATCCCCAGCATCACCCCCAAAATACTGTCTGCTGCTTATTCTTACAAATAAAGTTTTATTGGCACACAGCCATGCTTATCCACTTATACTTGGTCTGTGACCATTTTCATGCTACAAAGACAGAGGGGAGTAGCTGCAACAGAGGTGGTACATCCTCTCTGGCTCCTTCCAGAATAGTAGCCTAACCCATTTCTCTGTGTGTAATACTTTAAGATTTTGATTACAGAGTAAAATTTGAAAGGCAATGTTTCAAACAAAAGATAGAAATAAAATCTCATTTTATAGGTAGAAATGCTTACAAAATATCCAGAAAATTGGCAAATTCATTTGCATTAGGTCTATGGCGGAGACATCACTAGAACCAGTGCTTTCAATACCCCACCCCATTAAAAGCTTTCCCCCAGAGCTGCATTTTTTTTTTTTTGAGAGAGAGAGAGAGAGAGAGAGAGAGAGAGAGAATTTTTAATATTTCTTTTCTTTTTTGTGTGTGTTTGGTGCACACAACATCTTTATTTTTATGTGGTGCTGAAGATCAAACCCAGCGCCCCGCGCATGCCAGGCAAGCGCGCTACCGCTTGAGCCACAACCCCAGCCCCCAGAGCTGCATTTTAACATTTCACAGCTACTGGGCCTGCCTCTGGGAGACTTTGGGGATGCCAGCAGGCTCCATGGGCTGGTGGGAGACGGGGACCCGCCTCACCCACCTCTGCTCTGGTGAGGGTTGTGATAGAAGCACCTTCTGGCAGGATGGCCTGGAGGGGGCGAGGGCTGCTGCAGATCCACGTCTGCTCACATGGTCAGGGGACACAGCCAATGAGCGGACAGCCCAGAAGCCCTGGGCCCTGTGGAAGCTGCCAAGGTCAGGCTGACCTGGGTCAGGCCTTGGGAAGAGCAACGACTCTGCTCACAAACATAAGGCCCTTGGGAAGGGGTTCACATGGGGTGAAGGCTTGCTCTCTATCCAAGCTGGAGACTGGTGAATCCTGCCGACAGCTGGTGAGAGATGGCCTAGGGGGATGGTGGAGTGGGCCGAGGGTGGAGCAGTCCTGGAGCAGGGAGTCCACACCATGTCCCAGGAGCAGGCTGGGAGCCTAAGGTGCACTCCCTCTTAATCCTCAAAAGAAACCCTTGCCTGCGGCATGAAGCCACAAACACCATCACCTTTCCCATTTCACAGTGAGGAAAGTGAGGTGAAGGGCTTGAATAATTTTCCTAAAAGTGGAGCTGGAATCTGAACCCTGCCTTGGAACTGGGAGACGGGAGTGTGCTGAGACACTTTAATTCCTGGATGACATAAGCACTGGTGCATTTATCTGTTCTCTAAGAATTTGGGCCCCACACCTACTGCTTCGCTGCACAGGTTAGAGGAAGATGGCAGCTCCTCAGGTCTCAGCTCCCAAGCCATAAGGGACTCTGCTGCCAATTTCCCACCCGACAGAAACCAAACAAGGTCTTCTTCAGGGATTATGTGAAGGAGCGTACTTCTAATTGGGTGTGGCTACTTCCCTACCGATTTTTCTAGACTAAGACAAAGTGAAAACAAACTATGGGAACAATGAGTGGGGGAGATGCACCCTCTACACCTACTGATAATGGGTTACACACACACACACACACACGTATATGGGCTGGGGATGTGGATCAGTGGTTAAGCACCCCTGGGTTCAATCCCTGGCACTAAAACAACAAAAACACAAACATATTAATGAACAGAAATTCAGGGCACCCGCAGATACTCCCATCTGCTCATGGGTGGTGTCAATTCTCACTGTTGCCCAACCCATCAGTCTCTCCATCCCACCAAGTAACCCTGGAGCCCGCTGGGAGTTCATGGAAGGTGGGTGGGGAGGGGAGAGTGTCACCTGAAGATGCCTTGGACAAGGAGGCAGGGACAGAGGCCTGTCTGCAGCAGCCAGCAGGAGGCCAGGGCAGAAGAAGTAGCACATGTTTTTAGCTGGGGAGGGGTAATGTTCTCAAGTTGCCCACCCCCCAAAAAAAAGTGAATTCAAACTTTTATTTGGAACAAGTCCCTTTAAAAAGAGATGACAGTTCATTAACCTAGTACAGGAAGTGCGTGGACATGAAGAAAACTGTGAAGCTCACACACACACACACACACATGCACACACACACTAGCACAAGAGCACAAGTTTGGGGCACACTGTTGTCCATCAGGGTATACAGAACAGTTCAGCGAGAGGAAGCCAGTCTAGGAGTTCCTCAAACAGAGTGTGATAAAACAGGATTCTGGCTCTTTCAAGTGGTTTCCTGGGTAATGAAGTTTGATCGGGGCCCAACAAATTGCCTTTGTGCACAAAAGACTGTGGAGAAGAGCGTATTAGGCCCCGGAAGCTTTGCCCTCGGTGAAGAACTATAACTTGATCGGGCTGTGGTTTTCTACTCCCAGCCCCACGACCCTTTCCTTTCCTGTATTATGCAGCTTCTCCCAGCCAAAAAGAAAAAAAAGGGGGGGAACATTTGCGTTTTGCCTGTTTCGCTGGAAACCTGCTCCTGCACTGTATCATAACTCTCAGTAACAGCCCCTTCCTGCGGTTCAGAGATCTTTTAGAAGCCTATTTTAGGCATTTGATTATTGCCTGACTAATAATAGGGACTCTCTTTGTCAAGGAGCAGACAGGAGGATATAGTGTAAATCGCAGCGTATAATTGCTCAGTGACTGCCACTGGAAATTCCTAGTTACTGGGGTAGGAGAGAGTCTCTCGGAGGTGCGAGAAGCTATTTTTTCATGTAGTAATAATTAGGCTGCAAGGAAGCAAGCAGAGAAACCCACCCAGAGGGCAAACAGGGAAAACGAATAGATAAAAATGGAATAAGGCCAAAAAGGGAAAGTGGGGGAGGGTCCTGAAATACCTGTTGGAGTCCTTCGTACTGCCCTGGGGAAGAAGTTCAGTGAGAATCTGGGAGGATCTCAGAGTCTGGAGATAGTGGCTTGGGTGGTCCGTCACCAGCAGCTGTAGAATAATGCACAAGAGCTGAGCAATGAGCCTGGGGTCCCCATGAGAACTCAGAGAAGACACCCCCAGCACACACACACACACACACACACACACACAACTAGAAGGCTCTGGAATGGACCCATTGGGATCAAAATCACTCAACATCCAGGACAGCTTTCTGGGGACAAGCCAGGAGGAAACCCCAACGGCCCCATCACTGCTCCAGATCTTATTATTGTCTGACTCATAACAGGGACTCTTTTGCCAAAGGACAGGAAGTAGTGTAAATCATAGCCTATAACTGCTCAGTAACTGCCATTGAAAATTCCTAGATCCTACTCTAAGATTTCATCTCACGCCCGTCAGAAGGGCAGTTATCAAGAATATGGACAATAATAAGTGCTGGTGAGGATGTGGGGGGAAAGGCACACTCATTCATTGCTGGTGGGACTGCAAATTGGTGCAATCACTCTGGAAAGCAGGATGGAGATTCTTTAGAAAACTTGGAATGGAACCACCATTTGACCAAGTTATACCACTTCTTGGTCCATACCCAAAGGACTTAAAATCATCATACTATAGTAACTCAGCTACACCAATGTTTATAGCAGCTCAATTCACAATAAATAAACTATGGAACCAACCTAGATGACCTTCAATAGATTGCTAGATAAAGAAACTGTGGTATACATACACAATGGAATATTACTCAGCATTAAAAGAGTGTAAAATTTTGGCATTTGCAGGTAAATGGATGGAGTTGGAGAATATCATGCTAAGTGAAGTAAGCCAATCCCCCAAAACCAAAGGCCAATTGTTCTGATAAGTGGATCCTGATCCAAAATGGGGAGGACATGGGAAAAATGGAGGAACTTTGATGGGGCAAAGGGGAGGGATGGCTGGAGAGGGGGTGTGGGGTAGGAAAGATGGTGGAATGAGATGGACATCATTACCCTAGATATATGTATGACTGTACATATGGTACAATGCTATATCATGTACAACCAGAGAAATGTAAAGTTGTGTTGCAGTTGTGTAAAATGGATCAAAATGCATTCTGCTGTCATATATACCTAATTAAAGGAAATTTTAAAAAAATAAAGAAAGAGAAAACTCTTAGTTCCTGGAGTAAGAGAGTGTCTCTCTGAGGTGCGAGAAGCTATTGTTTCATGTAGTAGTAAGGAGGCTGTGAGGAAGCCTGACTCCAGCCCAGTCACAGCCCTGGGTCTCATCTGAGGACTCATCATTTCCAAAGATCCACATGACAACAGGGTGCTGGGCCACCGAGTCGGCTCATTGTCAAGGTCAACACCTATGTGGTGAGACGTTGGGACGGCTCGGAATTACCAGGAACGCCGTCCTCTCCCCACGGTGCCTGGTTCTGGATCCTGAACTTCTGGACGTCGCGAACTCTGTGATTTTTCCGCATCACCTTTAGATTCTCCTGTGACTGGGAACGGTGCTCCTTGGGTGCTTTATTCTGAGAGATGAGAAACCCCTACTTACTTTTGTTTCTGCTTCAACCACAAACAAACCAACAAACCACAAACAGAGGCTAGTCCTTAAATTTGAGCCTCACGTACAGCTGCAATGGTGCACGTTTTGCTGGGCGTGAATTCATCAATCCGCTCAACAACCCTGTGCTAGGAACTGTCACGACACTGATGTTGGGTCTCCTGGTTTCTTTCTTTCTTTCTTTCTTTTCTGTTCTCAACACATCTAGGTTTTACATTTTATTGATGCATTCTAATTACACATGATGGGGGGGAGGGATTCACTGTGATGGATTCGTATTTGCATGTAGCGTCCTTGGTCTGTTTTATTCCCGGGCACCTCCCCTCTCCTCCGCACCCCCGCCACGACCCTTTTCCCTCATTTCTATTTTCATGAGATCCCTTTTCTTCCCTTTTTTCCCCCCTCACCAGATTCTGTCTATGAGAGAGAACTCATGACCCTGACTTTCTGAGTCTGGCTTATTCCGTCCACTTGGCACGATGTTCTCCAGTTCTATCCATGTTCTGTGAGTGCCATAACCTCTTCTTGGCTGAGAAAAACTCCCTGTGTATGTCTGCATCCCTCTCTTAAGTGCTCCTTGGTTATTCCAGGATGCGTGGACTTTCCCTCTCTAACAGGTTCTGCTCCTCTGCTGTGGGGACCCCACCTCTGTGCTCGGGGCTCAATGTCTGCAAACCCTCTGTGCAGCTTGTGCCCAGGGTAGACTCCAGCCTACCTTGACACCAACAAAACTGCTCACCAGCTAACAGGTTTTGCTGAACAAAGGACTATGAATGCTGGACTTGGGTCCCTATGGAAACCACTAGAAAAGATACTTTGTCGTGGTTGTGGGGTCTCCTGCCTTACCTCACAAAGAAGTGGTTTTATTTCAGAAAAGACTGCAAAGGAAAGGAAGTAACAGGTAAATGCTTCTCTTCTTGTTTAGTAACTTTGTGTAATAATCTTGAATTTTCTGGCTCCTTGAAGAAGTGCAAGCTGAGGCCACACTGAGAGCACGTGGGCTGGTCCCCCAGTAGAGCCAGGCTTGAGATGGCACTCTAACTCCCTACCACTCCGCATTACCCCGACACGCTCTGGTGCTTGACATATCAATCTAGTCGGAACCTCACCATCACTTACTAGACGTTTCCATGGGCTGAATTGCATCTTAACAAAATGTGTATGTTGGAGTCCCCAATGTGACTGTAGTTGGATGTTAAAACCTATAAGGAGGTAATTAAGATTCATTGAATTCACGTGGATGTGTCTCTAATCAGATAAGATTGGGGCCTTTCTAAGAAGAGGAAGACAGAGGGTCACACAAAGCAAAGATCATGTGAGCGCCCAGGTGAGAGGGCAGATGCCTACAAGCTAAGAGAAGAGTCTTCAGAATGACACAGACCTTGCCGGCCCCATGAACTTGGAAACTCCAGAATAAGGAGAAAATGAATTTCTGCTGTTTAAACCACTCAGTCTTGGGTGTTTTGTTACATCAGCCTGCGTTGACTAATACAGATGGATAATCTTACAGGCAGGAAAACTGAAGTAAAGAAGCCAAGAAACTGGCAAAGGTGGAAGCCGCAGAGCGGGGGTTGGAATCCAGGTTTCCCAACCAAACTGAGATGCCTTCTGAAGGCCAGTGCAGGAACTTCAGGGCCCCTCTGTAGCTCACAGCTTCCCACAGCTGACCTGTCCTCTGCCCCTTCTCATCCCACCTGCATCCTCATGGATATTATCCTGAAAAGTCCCACCATTGCCAGCGTCCACTGGCTGCTCCCCGTCTCCAGACATTGACCTTGCAACTGTCACTGGGTGCCTGGCTTAGATGCTGCCTCCTTCAAGGGGTTCGCCCTCTGTATGAATGGTTGCTGCATGGACCCCTGATCACAACTTTGCAGCTCTGCAAAGCATGGACTCTTTTCTGTCCTGACGGCCCCTCCTATTGGTCACCTGACATCAAAGGTAGGACCAACTGTGGTTCAGGCAGCCAAATGCAAAGTCCATCAATTGAAGAAAGTGGCCCCGTCCAGGGATAGATGAAGCATGTGTATGTAGGGGTGGAGGACCTAAGTGGACTGGAGAGTTAAGCCCTGTCCATAGACAGCAGCTGGAACCCGGGTCTGAATGCCTACTGCCATGAGGGTGCGTGCCTGGGTGGCCAAATGTCCTTGTCGTTTCAACAGAAGTCCGATATCTGTGTCTGCATGGACTTGGTGGCCAAATCTGCATAGTGAGCCTTTTGGCAGAGCACGGCAAGTCTAGTGGGGTCAAGGACCCTGGCCACCTGCAGAAGGCCTCCTTGGTCTGATGGAACTCTCCAAATTCAGAACTGGTGGTTCTGGTTTCCCAAGTGTGAAAGGACTTGTCCTCAGGGCTGTGCCACGTCCCTCCTGATCTTAACTGAGAGTTGTCACCTGGGTTCCCGGGAGCTATGTGAAGCTGGAATGCCCCAGGGTGGGAGAGCCCAGACCATCTCCCTTCTCCTGAGCCGACACAGCCTCTTTCTTGACCATAACTGAAGGGAGCGGTGGAGAGCACTTTTCCCAGCCGAGGACAGGTGCCAAGGAGAAAGTGGTGGGCCACCCACTGGCAGAAAGCTGTGAAAGGAGGACCTCTGGAGTCCAGTGGACTCTAACTTGGGTCTCCAGTGGTCCCATGAATAGCCTCCGTGACCTTGGGCAAGTCAGGGACTTCAATTTCTCATTCTGTCAAAGGGGAATAATGAAGGACCTAGCTCGTGGGGGATCGCTCAGTCCATGTCAATACTTAGCACAGTGCCAGGCACACAGTAGGCACTTCATAAATGGTGGATGCTGCTCTTAAAACCCACCCAGCAAGGCATTTGGGAGGACTAGTCTGGTTGTGTTGGCGAAGTTACCAACAGTCAGACCAGTGACCTGGAGGGTAACGTCAGCTGGGACCAAGAATCATTTCTAAGAAGACACAGCCAACCGTGAGAAGCGCTGCATCTGCAAACCTACTCACCACAGCGTCCGTCACAGTGGAGAGAAGCTGAAGTAACTAACATGTCCAACTACAAAGGGAGAGTTGTCACTAAGAGTGGTAATGTGCCTCTCTCGCTGAGTGCCTTCTTTATAGGGACACTGCACACATCATCTCATCTAAGCCTCATGACAGGTTACTCCTCATTTAAAAGAGGAAAGGAAGGGCGGGTGGGGGAGGCCCCAGCTGGGGGGTCCCTGGGTAAGTTTATCACAATCCAATCACCAGGCACAGAGGAGATGCGGGAGGTGCTGGCTGAGGTGGAGGAAGCTGCCAAGTAGAAGCACTTTCTCCCCAAGGGGTGACTTTCTGTGGTTGTTGAGACCAAGATGGCAGGCAGTGCCCAGAGAACCATCAACACCCCCCATTGGAGCTGAACCTTGGGGAGGAAAAAGCCAAATGCTGACACCGGTTTTATGTGCTCTTTGGGATATGGTTTGGCTCCCAAGGTTTCTTGGGGTTGGAAGGTTGGTCTTCAGTTGCTGTGTGGGACCTTTAAGAAATGGGGTCTAGTGAAAGGAAAACCGGGGTAGAGTTTTCCTGGGATCTCAGTGGGTCTGTGATTTCCAGCCTCATCCTGTGATCTTTCTCTCTTGCATATTTTCCCACTGTGATGCCACTTGCCATGATATGGCCCAGCCCAGGGCTGTTCTCATCAGAGAACAAATCAAGGGAGCAGTTCAATCTTGTACTTTCAAGTTTTTTAGTTCCAAAGCTATGAGCTAAATAAACGTTTTTTTTTTCTTTGTAAAGTACCTAGCCTTCAGCATTTTGTTATAGCAAAGAAAGACCAATATATCCTCCACCAACTGATACATGGGGTTAGAGGAGTTAGGAAGGGATGGGAAAAGTTGTCTCCTCACCCATGCATTCATACGTTTCCCCCTGTTATCCACCTAGAGCTAAAGGGTTAAGGAGAAGAAGTAGCAGTTCTGGAACTTGGTGAGATCTAGAATTGTAGGAGGGGTCACTTGTCAGGAGTTGATATTGTGAAGAGATAAAGCTCCTAGCAAAGACCCAGCAAAAAAGCATAGAGGGACCAGGGAAGAGACGCCCCAATTTCTCTCTTTGCACCTTTTCATTTCCCTCTGGTCCTCCTATTGGTCAATCCTAACCAGAAACCAGGGGGCAGGGGTGTTTGGATAATGCAGTCCCCAAGAGTTCACCTCCTAGGGCGGAGAGCAGAGCTGGTGGTAGGTATGGGAAGAGGGCCAACAGAATAACCACCATTGGATGACACTTGAGCTGTCCTTCGAGGTAATGACATAGCCAGATCTCTTTGAAAGGCCAAACAAACAAACAACAACAACAACAACAACTGAGGGCTTCGTGTTGAGCTGGAATAGAATTATATCATCTTTCAGTTTTCTCTATTCAACCAAATATGGAGCCCGTGCTGGCCTGATGCTGCTGACAGGCCCTTAACGTATGCTGTCCCTGACGTCGGACGGTCATGGTATCATTGGGGAGAGAGAGGGAAGAAGGCAGAACAATTGTGAATTGCCATGTGAGTGGAGAGACGGACACTAGCCGCAGAGTGTGCACGTGACGCATAAGAACTGGGAAAGGGCGGCCATATTTGCTGTCTCACTGTGTGCTGCCCTCCGCCATGTTTTATTGAGGCAAGGAGGCCCTCACCGATGCCCAGCAGAGGCTGGACTTCCCAGCCTCTAGAACTACAAGCCACATAAACCTCTATAGTTTTAAAATAAATTAACAACAAGGACTGGGAAAGGGAAAGAGAAGGCACCTCAGAGGTGGGTGGGCCAGAGACAGTGGCTAGGGACCCGGGGTCTAGCTCTGAACTGTGGACTCCTAAGCAGAGCCCTCCTTCCCTCTGAACGTCAGCTTCCTTCCCTGTGGACTGAAGCTCCCTCCAGGATGACGGGAAGGAATGGAGGTGAGTTAGATGGCTAAGACTCAGCTCATGATTCCAAGGGTGGTGAGACCCTGTTTCATTTAGGACTTCATGATGTCCCCACAGGCCTGTGCTCCTCTAGAGCCATGTGTTCCTCTGCCCTGAGCTTCGTCCTGAGCTCTCCCTAGAGCTTGCTCTCTACTTCAGATTGAGGATGAGTGGGGTTCACTGCTGGTGGGGTGCCCAGAAGACCTTGGCTGACTTTCCCTTATCCCAGATACGTGACTAGTCACAATGGCAATCCTTGAATTTTTTACTTAATTTAAAAAATTGGCCAAGGAAAAAGAAGGGTGGATGGCATGGCTTCGAATGCCCTCTAACCCTGAAACTCCTAGTGCCCCATTTTGGAATCTTTGGCTTCTTATAAACAACACCACCAACAATCACCCATCCTTGTAGCCAACCTTCTAAACACTATTGGTCTGTCCACTCATCTATCCAGTTCCTCATTCATTTATTCATCTGTTCATCCTCCGATTCATTGATCTATTCTCCATCCATTCATCGTTCATCCATCCAACCATTCATCATCCAGCTACCATCTATCCATCTTTTTCATCCATCTATCATCCACCCATCCATTATCCACCTATCCATCCATCTATGCAGGTTTAGGTACCTATATAAGCTGCATCCTGCTCCAAGATCTGTGAGTGGAGCAACAATAGGAGTTCTGTCCTCTGGAATCTTTTCCCAGAGCAGAGGGGCTATGAAAAGTTCAACCAGAGTCAAAACCTACTTTAAAGAAGGGTGAATGTAGTTGAGTAATGAGTGGTCCAGATAGAAAGCATTCAACCAGGAGTCAGACCCCTGGAGGCTTCCGGGGAGAGGTGGCCTTCCCGGAAAACTGGGGTCTGGCCAGAACCGTTAGGACTCTTGAAGTCAAGAGCACGTCATGCCCTTTGATCCCCCATCCTAGACTGAGCTAGAGGGCAATGCAAAGTCTTGTCTGCTGAGAGCAGGTTTCTGAGTCAGACCTGCATTCCTTTTCAGCCAGCAACTCTGACCCCTTTCCTGGGCTGAACTTGTCACATCTGCTCCCTGGCTCAGCCCTAACATGGGAGACCTTGTGACCTAAGCCAGGCGTAGAGATTGGGGCTAGAAGGTGCAGAATAAAGATCCAGCTCGTGCCACTTGGTCATCAGTGCTTACAAAATGATGATCGTTCCTTTGAAAAGTGCCAACCTGAAGGCATTCCCCTGGGGTAGCCCTCTGTGCTGAGCACTGGCCCCCCACTCTGCCTGGCAAAGGCACTTTCTGCTTTCCTGCCTTGGCCATAAATAACCCAGCCACCTCTAATTTGGCCTCCAATACCCTGACCAGCCGTGATTTATTCACAGACCAAAACAGGCATCTCTAATTTGCTAACCAATCGCTGCAATTCTGGCCTCGCCAACCAATAATTCTGCCATCTCTAATTTGCCAATAAATAATTCTGCAGCTTCAAATTTACTAACCAATAATGTGACCAATTTGCTGACCAATGGTTGTGTCAAGGCATAATGGTGCCCCTAGCAGATGGTAATTTGCTAAGCAATATTCGGACCTTTCCCCCTTCAGCAATAAAGAACCTTCCTGATCTTGGAATTCTGAATCCATTATTTTTCTCAGAAAGGGTGCTGCAGGCAGCAGGATTGCAAAGGTCCCTCCCCCAAACTTGTGCTCATCTATAGATATCCTCTATCTATCTATCTATCTATCTATCTATCATCTATCAATCTATCATCTCTATCTCTTGGCATCACGTTTAATATCTTGACATGTGAGAGATGTCCTAGCATGCTTATCTTACAGATGGAGATTTTGAGAGACACACAGAGAGAAAATGACTTGTCCAAGGTGACACAGTGGGGAGGACCAGAGCTGGGACAGGTCTCTGGGATGCCAAGTCAGTCTCCGAACTAGACTGTCCTGGGAGCTTGACCTTCTTCCTTAGGGAATTTGCACCAAGGAGTATGTTGACTCTGGCTGGGCTGGTTGCCACCGGACCTTGGTTTGTCCTCAGCCAAGTTCTTCTGGTGCCAGGGGAGGGAGGAAGCTGACCTTGCTGACCCCACCACCTAGGGGGTCTGAGAGCCAAAGAGAAAGGAGGGTTAGTGGTGCCACACAGAGATCTTGGCTCAGTTTCAACCCCGGGAAATGCAGGCTCTCAGCAGAAACCCAGAGCCAAATCCCACATCCCTTGAAAGAGCTGGCACCCACGTTTCCCAGAATGAGTGAGGGCAAGAGTTCTTACTCTTATTTTGAGGGAAGAAAGGCTGGTCCCGAGGTGGCAGAGCCTGGGATCTCTCTGGGGAGATTGATGGTCCTCCCAAGAGACACCTCTCCTACAATCCCGATGCCCCGAGGACCAGGTTCTCCTTCAGCGCTGTGCCAGACCCTGGAGGGGAATGGACCCAGGAGGAGAAAGAGAGGAAAGGTGTCACAGAAGGGAGAGAGGCAGAGAAGGCTGCCCTCCTGGCTGCAAGGGCTCTTTTGAAGTCACATCCAGCTCTTTTGGGTGTGTGGACCTGCTCCTGTCCAGCCCTCAAAGGTCAGAATAGGAGAAAGGAGTGGTCAGGCTCTTGCTAGACTCAACGGAGGGCATTCTTGAGAGCAGATCAGAAAATTCTAGTGTATTCTAGAAAGCATAATATGGTAAATTACATTCATTGATTGAATCCAATTTCTACCCCCACCCTGGGTGGACTTTGAAAAGTAAAGATTTGGATTTTGTCCCATTCTAGTGACAGATCCCAGGTATCAACTTGTCCAGGAGGAGTGGATGGGGCGCCCACTCTGGCTGGGGCATCGTTTGGCCTTTGGATCGTCCTCTGACTTGCCAGCTCCTCCCTAACGGCACCATGAGCTCCTGGAGGTCAGCATCTGTAGCCCACTCATGGCCCTGTCCACTGCTGCATCTCTAGGACCCAGCGTGCGTCAGTGCCAGTGTCAAAGCCAGAATTGGTCAACCGGTTGGATAGTGAACGATCTCCCCTGACTTTGGAGTCTCAGATCTGATTCGAGGAGGTTCTCTAAGCAAATAAAGTCTCCCCTCAAAGCAGAGCCCAAGACAAAGGCTTATGTTGAAGAAATTTATTAAAGAAGTGGTAACGGGAGCAGGTGTGTAAGAAGGAGGCGGGAGGCAGGCAGGTGGAAGGTCCGTGGTGAGGCTGCTTGGTGGGGTCAGCCACCAAGATGAACAATTGAGCTTGATCCCTGGGACCTCCTGGCCAGCTTGAAGACATCAGAGCTGCCACCCAAAGCGGCCACATGGGGAAAATTAAGGACCCCTTGGTTTCCTTCCTCTTTGGTCGGGATGTAGACGAGCAGGTGTGATGGTGTTACACGCATTTTGGCAGGAATGGGACCCACAGAGATGGAGCCAGGTGAGGGCAGTCAGGTGGCACCAGGCAGCCTGCATAGAACAGGCTGGAGTGGACGGTGAGGCTAAGAGGTTTCAGGTGGCCCTCAGGTGGCATCTGCTGTGTAGATCTTCCCCTTCCTAACAAGGGTGGGGGGGGGGAGCATCTGCAGCCCAGAGAGGAAAATGGGAGCAGCCATTAGCAACTCTGGCACGTGCAGGGTGGCTGTCACCTTCATGTCCCATCAGGTGGGAATGAAGATCTCATGTGGGCCAGCACCCAGCAGACCTCCCCCACCCCCATTCAGGAACACGTTCAGCACCAGGAAGACTCCGCAGGCAGCTTGCCTCCCCTGGGCTCCGCTGCTCCTGATACCAGTCACTGGGGTCCCAGCAGGTGACTCCATTCTGTGCTTCCTGAGCCACCGTCGTGTGGGTAAATCAACTGAGAAATACAGGAGCTTGGGGCTCTGCCAACAGTGGGGACATGTGCTCATCCACCTGTCCTTGTGGTCCTTGGCGCTGACAGTGAAGGGCACGACCCTGTTTGGTTCCCCACATTCCTCCAGGACCATCTTTCCGACCCCCCTTCCTCAGCACGATGGCCGTGCCATCCATATTCTAATAAGTGGTTCTCAACGCGTCCTGGGCCAGCACTCAGCATCCCCTGGGGACACAGTAGAAATGAATTCCTGGACTCTGACACTGAACACAAACGATATGGACTTTGACAAGCCCATCCTGGGGGTCCTGATGGACACTGAAGCATGGGTACCCCTGGTCTAGGAGGACAGTGTCTTGGCACCACTCAGTGTGTGCCCTGCATTCCCAGGGTCCCTCGGGTCTGCCCACCCCACTGCAGGGAAAGCCTCTCTCCAGCAGGTGGACATTCGGAAGCAAGGTCAGCTCGGCTAGGAAACCACTTTGGAACTCACTGGGGCCTGAGCAGGAAAGCAGCGGCCTGCGGGTCACCTCCAAGGAGTGCGTATCTCCCACCCTCGCCTCCCATCCTGCTTCCCTGAGGACAATAATTCAAAGGGAGCGTCACTGTGGCGTCAGAAGGAATAACTAGGTACTCTTGTTCCTGAACATAAATATACATTAATTATTTTATCTCATTGTATTTCTACAAAAACCACCTTTATGACAAAGGTCCTGTTGTTGTCCCCTTCCTAAAAAGGAGAAAACTAGGGCACCAGGTCCTGTAGCTACCCAGGGATAGTGGGGGTGTTGAACCCAGATCCACCTGGGTCACTCTTACAAATTCTGCTTCCTCCAACTCTTGAAATCACGATGCATTTAATCACGATGTTTGTAATTAGGCAAATGAGAGTGGCTGCATGTGTGTTCCCATGAAGTGACAGAGCCACAGTATGGTCCAGCAAAGGCAGTGGGGAGGAGAGAGAAAGGCTCCAGAGCCGGCATGTCCAGGAGGAGGGGCCACGGAAGAGGGGCCTGGGCAGCGACAGGGAGGTTTAGGGACCGCTCTGAGGGCAAACCAGAGGCCCCCAGGGCAGATGCCCACAGGACCTTAAT
Organism: Marmota monax; assembly: GCF_021218885.2. Taxonomy (NCBI): domain Eukaryota; kingdom Metazoa; phylum Chordata; class Mammalia; order Rodentia; family Sciuridae; genus Marmota; species Marmota monax. The sequence continues at coordinate 5,156,628 of NW_026695224.1, forward strand.
GACAACACCTGGCCAGCTGGGCTCCGGCAGCAGGGAGCAGTGGGGACTGTGGCAAGGTGCTAGCAAGAACCTGGTCCAAGAGGTGGACACGCAGCACCCTTGCCAGCTGCTTCTGGGAGGGAAGACTCCTGGAGCATCACTGACCTGTCACCTGTCCACAACAGCAAATGCTGGATCTCCCCATTTCTAAACAGAAGACGGAAACTGAATTTCCAAGCAAAATCTCCTGCTTTTTAAACTTTATCCACAAATTTTTAGGAAATATCATGCCGACCAAACAAAACACTTCCAAGGTCTGTATTCTGCTCTCCAGCAACTGCTCCTCCCCCACTGTGGGAAAGAACGGGCTAAGAAGTCTCCATTTCCCAGTCCTCGAGAGCCCTCACCCTGCGGGTCTGCCAACAGGGCAACCCTGGGACGTGGGGGACCTTAGCCTTGCTACTGAACTGCATGATTTATTGCCTGTGTTACGGGGCTTACCAATTGCTCCCCCCAACTATAATGTAATGCCACTGGATGAAGGTTTTATTCTCTTCTGCTCTCTGATGTATCTCAAGCACTTGGTAAACTGTCCAGCACATAGTAGGTGCACAATAAATATCCATGGACTGAATAAGTGCCAGAAAAAGGACCATCAGGCCTCCTTTCTACCCGCCCTGCCAGGCCAGCTCTCCTCTGCCAAGCAGCCCTACTCCCCCTCAGCTGGGGAATTGCTCCTGGGGCTCACAATAAACGGACCATGAAGCTCTTGGCCTCCCTCTCGTTCCTTTTCTGCAGAGTCCTATGGCTGGCAGGAGGTGGGGACAAGGGCCCTGATGTCCCCAGACCACGGGCTGGGGGTGAACACAGCCGATCTGCTGGAGTTGAAGGAGGCGAGAGACAGACGAGCAGAGGAGGGAAAAAGAGAGAAAGAAAAATCGTCCTGCCGCAGCGATGGTCAAAATGCGTTATTAGGGTGTCCAGGAAATTATAGCTTATGTCCATTAGTTCTTTCAGGGTTAATATTGATGCAGATATTATTTCTATCCACGGCCCCATTTATTTGAAATATTATGACTGGGAGTAGCTGCCGCCGTGAATCAAACCCATTGATGGAGTAGTTAGCTGTACCACCAGGGCAGCCTGCCCGCCCCCTCCCCCTGCCGCGAGCATGAAATATTATGGAGATGGTTCCTTAAAGTGAGCACTTTATCATCATTTGTCTGCAGGCCCCCGCTAGGACTGCCTTGCCCGGCTTCCCGTTGGGCGCGAGGAGCTGTCATAACTCAATCAAGCGACTAATGCCGCTCCCAACACCTCCAGCCCACGGCCAAGCAGCCTGCTGACAGCCGGGGGTCCCCGGACCTGGGCCCTGCTGCTGGCCACATGCGGGGCAGAGGTATTTTTGGAGGTGGAAACGGGAGGTCTGTTTCCGTGTGCCACTTAACCATTCTCCAAACGCAATCTGTCATCTCCCACTCCCAGGCTTTTGGGGCTGACGCTCCCAACTTGGAATTCCTGCTTCAGGGCTGTGTCTGCAGAGATGCTGTCCATTCTGAGACCAGAGATTGGGACTCTATGGGTGGCCTCGTGCAGGGAAAGGGACTGCCTCTGATCCTGGTTCCCTAACGCCTCAGCTGCAGCGTCATTCAACTGTCACCTGATGGCAATAGCAATAATACTGGGTTTATTGAGCCCTTCTGGGGTCTAGCAGGTCTGTGCAATGCTTTTAGCTAGTGGTTGGCAAACATTTTCTGAAAAGGGCCAGATGGTGAATATTTTCAGCTTGTAGCATCTCTGCTGCCACCTCCCAGTCTGTCCTGATGTAAAAACAGTGGTGGGAAATCCCCAAAGGAATGTCGGTGGTGGATTTGGCCCTCTGGCCTCACCTGCTTAGGACTGCTCAATCAGTCCTCTGTGCAGGTGGCTGAACTAATGTCACCTTCTCAATGAGAGCTTCACTGACTATTTTAAGTCAAACCAACCTCCGGGCATCCCTCTGCCCAGTCTGAGTTGGTTTTTCTTTGTAAGTCTGATCACATTTGGAAATACGTTTTTGACTCTTTATGTCTTTAATAATAACAGCACCGACGCTCCCATGCCCACCACTAGAACATCAGCTGTGTAACACCAGGGACTTGACCTGCTGTGTGCACGACTTGCATTTCCAGCATCCACAGGGTGATAGCCACTCCTGGATATTTGATGAATGGGCAGCCTTAAAGCAAGCGCTGTTAATTTCTTCATTTCTCAGACAAGGAAACCGAGGCTCGGAAAACTGGGAATTGTACAAGGTCACCAGCCAGCGAGTGCTCTTGACCAAACTCACACTTGAGTCTTCTTGGTGGTTTTATTCATTCGTTTATTTGAATGTATTAATTTATTGAACCCTTTTCCCCAGCATAGAAGATGGTCTGATCCTGTGTCCCCCCAGGGGGGCGCAGGTGAAGAAACCAGTTCAGATATAAACAGACAGCAAATGTGAACTTGAACCTTCTTCCTCAAAGCCCATTTATTTTCCAGCCTGACTGTTTTAGTGGGGCCCTGGGAACACCTGTCTGGGAGGTGGGGAGCCCAGAACTTGCCTCTCACCAGCCTCTGAAGAATGAAATCAGGTCTCTAGGATCACAACTTCCGGGGTCCCCAGGCCCTTGGCTGGCCACTGAGATGCAAGGGTAAAGTCTTGAACATGCCTCTTCCTACCCGGTGTCTCCAGGCCCCGCCCCTTCATGAGGCCCCACCCCTTCATGAGGCCCCACCCCTTCACGAGGCCCCACCCCTTCACGAGGCCCCGCCCCGACCCCCTATCACCAGCTCTTTCTCACCCCCAGCTCCTGCCCAGGCTGTTCCGCCTGCCTGGAGCACCTTCCCCGGCTCTTCTATTTCAGATTCCGTGCATCCTTAACGAAGGATAAAGCAGAAAAACAACGTTAGCCTCTTGGCAGGTCTTTTGGAAACTGCTTTGGCAGTAAGAAGCCAAGCTTGAAACCTAGTCTGGGGCTGTGGCTCTCCAGAAAGAGGGAAGCGCTGAAGACCGTGAAGGCAAGATCCTAGTTCCGTCCTGCCACCCTGGGGAGGTCCTGACATGCCTCTAGCCATCTTCTTGCCCAGAGGACAGCAGAGTTTGAAGTGTCCTTGCTGATAATCCAGAATTTGACCCATAGAGTCCTAAGAAACTTAGAGATCCTAAGGATGAATTTTATGTGACAATTTGGCCAGGATACTGGGTTTTTGGTCAAACTCCGGTCTCTATATTGCTGAGAAGATATTTTTAAAGATATAACTAACATTTAAATCAGTAGACACTGATCAGCCAAACTTCCATAATGTCCTGGGCCTCATCCCATCAGTTGAAGGCCTTAAAAGATGAGATGAGGTCCCTCAAAGAAAAGGGAATTCTGCCTCCAGATGATCTCAAACTCAAGCTATAATACTAGCTCCTCCCTGGCCCCCAAATTGAGCCTGCCCTACAGATTTCTGACTTGCCAGCCCCGACAACTTCATGACCAACCCCCCCCACCACCACCTTCAGGCACACACACAACTCTATGGATTCTGTTTCTCTGGAGAATCCTGACTAATACAGAGAGCCTCAAGTTAAACTCTCCACTTAACAGAGTAACCAAAGCACAGAGAATGCAAGAAAGTTACCCAATACCACACAGCAGGTTAATAACTAAGCTGAAATTAATAAAAACATACAACAACAATAACAAAAAGCCCTAAGCTAAATCTCATGCTCTGCAGTGAGGGGCTGGGGTCCTTCTGTGCTCCCAACCCCCTGGCCCAGTGCAAGGCAGAGAGAGATCACATGTATTCTGAAGAAAATCACCTCCTTACCAGCGGTGGGTGGATGGGTGGGTGGGGAGTTAGAAATCAAAAATTCAGTGTGAAAATACAGAAATCTAGCTGCAGAGCCAACTTTCCATCACACTTAGCAACTCCATTTGATGTGATAGTTTGCTAATAAAACATGAGCATTACGGTAACATAATATTTTAAGTATCCATTAACTAATACGTAAATATAATGGAACCTTATGGAAATATACTTAAGCTGTCACCAACACCCCTAATGTAATATGCATGATCTCCAAGGCTATTTATAGCTCCTTGGGTTCACTCTCTCACCAGTGACTTCATTAGCTCAATCAAAAGAGGATCTTGTTTTCTGTCCCCTGCCCTTGTCTTGACACCCGCCACCCCTGGCCCCTGCCTCAGTGGGGCTGCCTGGCCTGGCCCACACCTGCTGGCTCCACAGCGCCCGTGTGGGTCAAGGCTGGTGCCCGGCACTAGGACAGGGTGGAGAGCCAGCATAGCTCACAGGAAGGGAGCCTGTGATCTGGCAGACACATGTCATGTGGGTGACAAGAGTCGCCAAAGGGGGGGGGCTCGAGTGAGGGAAAACCAGGGAGGCCTTCTGGAGGAGGTGATGCTTGGGCAGAAGGATTGAGGACCTTCAGGAGCTGGTGGGCAAAGCAGGGTAAATGGAGGGAGTGCATGAGCATGGGGCAGGGTCACCCAGGCTAGGACCAGGCAGGAAGACCAGGGAATGGTTCTTTTGGGGAAATGAAGAGCCTGGACTCTTTTCAGAGCTTGTGAGGAGAGGAGGGCAGCAAGACAAGAGGTAGGACTGGTGAGCAGAGGCTGGCCTTGCAGAAGGCCAGAAGAAAGCAGGGGACTCCCTTATAAAAGGCCAGAGCAAGCATCAGGGCCGGACAAGGGGCTTTTTTTCCACTGCGCGCTGCATCTTGAACTTGGAGAAATGGAAGGGCTGCAGGGGTGGTCCTGACCAGTTGTTTGTGGGTTTGCGTCCTGAGGTGTCCCCGTTCCTGGTTCCCACTGAAGCAGCTTGGCCACCTCGGGCAACGTCTCTCTGGGTCTCAAAGTCCTTGTCTGTGAGGCTGGAGTCGGGCTGAGGCTGTAAGGGCCCGTCAGGTCAGGTCTTCGAGGGGAGCTAGGGTGAACCTCACCCCTGTTCCTGCAGCCACCCCCACCCCCCGAGATTCCAGGTTCAGTCTGCAGGGGACTGAGGTGCTGACCTCCAGCAGGTCTTTACCTGGAAAGCAGGTAGCAGGAATCAACGCTGGACTCCACGGGGTACCTTAAGGAGAGTAGCGCCCCTTCACCCAGCCTAGGGGCTGGGCTTTCATAGGTCTCCTAGTTTGGGCATCCTCAGGAACAAACCCTGAGCCAGGTGATTCACTTAGGGAGTGCAGGAGCGGGGTGCAAGGCGGGAAGGGCACCAATGCAGGGTGCCTCCCTTAGCTCGTCGCCACAGGGACCACAGGCACTTAACCCCTCTGCTCCAGAGAGTGAAGCAAAGTCAGAGTTACCCCACCAAGACCTGAGGGAGCTGGGGAAAGTACACCAAGCCCCATTCGTCATCGGAGTCTGCGGCCTCCAGTCCCCGTAGGTGTAGCTGGAGTGGTTTCCCAAGGTCTTGGGACAGCTTTCAAACAAAATGACCCGGAAACTAGCAGTTGGGAGCTGGTCAGGGCAAGAAGAAATAGTAACTAACCCAAGGGTGTGGGTAGGTCACAAACAGGATTGCCTAGAGCAGCTCCAAAACAACGTTTTCAAGTGACAGTACAATCTCATTGCATTCTGATGGGGCTGTATAGGAGGAAAGGGAGAAATGACCAATGTTCCTCTTTAGACACATGAGGTGACTATGTTTTGAGACTGCATCCCCCTTACCTGGAAGCTTCTCCTTTTTTCTTTTGGGTTTAAATGCTACTCTTTTATCCACTATGTGCCTCCCCCACAGGATCTTTTCCTGGATTGACAGGTCATTCACCTCAGACTGGAATCCTATACTATTATAAGCCCCTGAGATTTGTGGGATTGTTTGTTACTGCAGCATAATCAGACACATACATGAAAAGAAGGCTGACTTAGAAAAAATCATTTAAGTAAACAAGAGCAGAGAACAGGTAGATATGGCAAAAATAGGATATTATTTGTCTTCAAATCACTGACGATTGTGGGTAAACTTCCTAGAAGGGAGTTTATTCAGATGGTGGTTTGCTGCTCACCATCCAGAAGTGAGATACAGAGGGGAGGACTGAGTAAACTTTCTTAGCCCCCAGAGCACTCTGGGCTTAGGGGACCCTATAGAACTCAGTAGAGTGGACATGACCTTTCAGGTCTCCTGACCTCCCTGTAGCCAGTGAAGCCCAGACAGAGCACAGACCATCCAGCTCCTGATTGGGAAGTGACAAGCAGCCCCATCACTGAGGTCCTTGGACCACAGCCTTCTGCACCTGCTATTTTGGGCAATCATACCTGCACCCAGGCACACAGCACTCATGCTAGGTTTCTAATGGATTCCCCAAAGTCCATGTGTTGCATGGTTAATCCCAAATGCAATGGCATTGAGAGGTGGGACCTTAAGATGTGAGTAGATCACCGGGTCTCTATCCTCATTCAGTCCCTATTGGCTGCAAGCAGAATCATTTGGCCCCTGGACTATGAGGTCAAATAGATGGCCGTCCTGCTTATGCGCTGGATGATCTTAGGCAAGTCACTGAGCCTAAGGTTCAGTAATATCTATAAAAGGAGATAATACAATACTCACATCATGGGGGCTGGAGAGAATTAAATGAGATATAACATGGAAGTGTGGAGGGTGTGCCATAATGCATCTAATCTAAGACTCTATTGGTTGCAGTGCATGCCATTGTGTTGTAGACCACAAAGAGAAAATACCTATAAAACTCTACACAATATCTTAATAATGTGATGCAAAAATTAGTCATATCATTTTATTGTGATTTTGAAATTATTTAATATATTTCCAGGTGTTTCCCAATTTCTCCTGCCTCTGGCTCATGCTAGGCAAAAATAGCCTCTCATCTCACCTAGTTTGGGAGATTTTTATTATTTTTTACTGATATGGGTGAGTGCATATTGCATAATGTGGTTGGGGGCCAGGAAATAGGGCCTGTGTGAGAGGTGAGTGGCGGTAAGACCAAGGGAGTTGGAGAAATGTGGTTTAGTTATAAAAGTGAGCCCCACACCTCTTGTTCTCTCTCTTGCTCTTGTTATGGTGCTACAAGAAGGTCCTTGCCACATGCAGCCCCTTGATCTTGGACTTCCCAGTATCCAGAAGCATAAGCCAAACAAATTTCTGTGGATTATAAATTATCCAGTCTCAGGTATTCTGTTATAACATCACAACAGACTGAGACACGTGCATATACATGTACACCCAGCTATGTGGACATGCATGTGTGTGCAGGGTCGTGCAGAGACTCCTGCATCTGCTCATCCAGGCAATCACATGCACACCACGCACACATCATACCATGAAGAATGCACACGTGCATCTGGAGAGGCCTTAGGGCTTGCTCGCATGTGTGCATTAGCTACTGCTGTCTTGAGCAGTCATACTGTGTGTACACCCACACACAAGAAGGCACACCAGGTGTGGTCACAAACAGCTCTTGGCAGCTGTTCCTTGGGACAACCATGCACATTTCCATACCCATACACTTGCATGTACACACATACACAAACAGGTCTGCATGTGCATACAGGGGTACAAGGGCAGGAACCACAGTCATTCTCTGTCTTTTTTTTTTTTTTTGCAAAATGAGGAGCAATAAGTCCCTTCCCTGTATTTATGCCCTTGGTAATCTCTCCCCATCCCAACTCATTTTATTTGGCCAGTGGGACAATAGAAAATGTATCATAGATTGAAAAAGGTTTGCACATAGAGGTTTGCTCTTTCTGTGCTTGGAACCCCGTGGCCACCACATGAAGAAGCCCTGGCTAGCTTGTTGGAGGATGAGACCATGTAGCAAAGTCATTCCATGACATCATGTCAACTGTTGCTGCTCCTGTAGCCCCCCTGCCCCTAGCAGAGCCACCAGCTGCCAGGGACACATGAATAGGCTCAGCAGAGTTCAGTTGGTCTGCACCAGAAGAACCTCCCCAGCCCTCAGAATTGTAAGAAATTATACGTGTGTGTGGCTCTAAGCTACTAAGTTTCAGGATGACTTGTGACACAGCATGAGCTGACAGGAGCTGTGTCTTCCAGAAACATACATGGGTGCTGCACGTGGGCCCCCATACATTGCCTGTACTTGTTTGTATACAAAAGCACAGAAAAGTAAGTTCACACACACGTTGGTGGCCATACACACATACGTATGTACATAATAGCACATGAACACGCGTGTACACCTACTATACAGCCTAGGGACAAGCTGAGATGCGACACATGCCACACACCCATGTGGACACTCCTGTTGGCTCCCTGGGGCAGATGCCTCCCGGCTCAGGCCTCTGGCAGCACTTTCTGAACACGCAGCAGCCCTCAGCCCGCCGCTTCTCTCCCTGGAGTCCATTAGGTAAGGGGAAGGCAGTAGCCCTGGGAGCAAGGGCCACCCGGGCCCCGCCAGCACCCCTGACCTGTGGAGGCCCCACTGCTGAGCAAGGAGTCAGAACATTTGGGGGCCTGCAACCACCTAGAATCGCCGAACCATTAGGCACAACCTCAAATCCCTCTTTGACCTCTGAGCCATCCGCTTATCTTCCTCTCATTTCTAGACTCTAAGCCACGTGACACAGGGAGTGCCATTAGAAGGTCCTTTCCTCCCCTCCACACTGCCTGCTCCTGGAGGGCCCCTTTACCCCAGGGGGCCAGTGCCGGCTGTCCTGCCTCGGGGGATGGGTGTTGGCAGAGTCCCCAGCCTGGACACAGGAGGACTGGAGGTGGGGGTGGATCCAGGTCTCTTGCTTCCTCCAGGACCTCACCCCTGTGTCTCCTGACAGTCACACAGTTAGAAACAGGGGACGAAGAAGACAGGTCCTTACCATTGAAGGCTCCAGTGGAATGTCACCCCTCCCTTCCTTGGGATGCCTGTTGCCTCCTCTTTGGATTTCCCCCTCTTCGTTCCCACACTGTTTGCACGACAACTTCCCACGTGTGCTCCGTCTCCTCTACCTCCCTGGGCAAGGGCTGGCCTCCCCTCTAACCCTGAGCCGTCTCTGGTCCGACCACTTCAGATGCTTGCTGGAGTGACCACCCTTACTCCTAATTATGGGCGTGCACCTGTCATGGTCCACCGGTCCATTCTCCACCCTGTTGGGGGTCTTTCTAACATGCAGAAGTGACCTGCAGGAGCAAGGGCCCCCAGAGTCCGGGATGAAGCTAAGCTGGCTCCCACGCCCCCCGTGGCCCCCGGTGAGGCCAGTCTGGAGCTCCTCTCCACCGCCTCTCCCACCCGCACTAGGTCAGCCTTTGGTGGCTGTGAGTCCCACATACACACCAGGCCCTCTGTCACCCCCAGCCTTCGTACCTGCTGTCGCTGTGGCTTGCTGTGCCCTTGCCCAGCGCCCACTCTGCACTCTGATCTCTCTCCAGTTGCGCATGGCTCAGTCCAGCTGCCGTCTCCTGGGCAAGCTTGTTCTGGGTCCCCAGGTACAGTGGCAGCTTTTTCTGCGTGCCTGGCACTTACCCACCCGGTGTGACATCCCCCACCCACACAGGAACTGGACTGCAGCTCTTTCAAGGCAGGACCTGTACGTTGATCATTGTTGTGTCCCAGGCACACACTTGACCCTATGTGGGCCTGAGGCCAATGTTGGCTGATGGAGGAAAGAAGGAAGGACGGACGGACGGACGGATGGATGGATGGACTTGGTGGGGAGAAGTGGGCAGGATGTCTTCGGCCCAGCAAGGTGTTGACGTCCGTGACTGACCCTCCATTCCTGTCCACCTAATAGAAGGATGATGTCCATGGAGGGATGTCAAGGTCCCAGAGACCCCGACCTCTGAACTGCATCTCCTTCTTGGCCAAGTTCCGCTCACTCCCGGGGCAGACTGCTCACTGTTCTGAGATGACATCTTTCTCAGTGCCTGCCTGGTGCAGCCTCAGTCTGAACCATGGGTCCGTCACACTTCGGGAATATCTGCGCCTCTCTCATCACGCATGTCCTGCCTGATGGAGGTGCTGACTGGCGGCTGGTGTTGCTCAGGGGTGGATTGTGGCATCGTGTGAGATGCCTTGTGGAGTACGGGGGGGGGGGGTCACTGCAGCAAGGGCTGGGAGGGCACCAGGGGAAGCAGCTAAGACTCCGAAGCACAAGGGTCTCAGGTCAGAAGGGAATAGCAGCTGCCGGAAGGAAACACCCTGCTGTCCCTTCACCCTGGTGACGGTGAAGAGACAGTGATTTCAATCCGTGGTGTCTCTGCAGGGAAACGTCCAGAGGATGCCAGAGAGCCAGTCATGACCTGTGGCCCCGGCTCCCAGCGATTCCCTGGGAGGTGAGGCAAACCAAAGGCTTATTCCCATATGCCAGATACCCATAGGACAAGCCAGGTGTTAAATGTCATTCGGTGACATCCAGTAGCTCTATGATGAGATAGTTTCCTCACAGCCAGAAAGGCTGGGGAAGCATCCTCATGGGGGAAGGCTTCGAGCAGGGCAGAATTTGGCTAGACGGAGCCTGATATATTGGAGACACCTCAGAGGAACTACTTAGTGGGAATCACACTACCAGCTGTCATTCATCAGGAGCCAGCTAGGTCAGAGATGTGGCCCTGGACATCTCCCATATCATCTGGGAACCCCAAGGCAAGCCTACTGTGCAGGTGTCGTGGCTCCCATTTTGAAGATGGAGAACCTCGGGGAGTTCTGAAAGATGTGCGACCTGGCCACGGCTGTTTGTCTTGGGCTCGCCTAAGAGACCAGGCCCTGATGTTCCACTCACCTACTTCCATGGGATGAACCACCATAAAATTGGTGACTCTTAAGAACAATCACCATTTATTATTTCACTGTCTAGGAGGTGACAGCTGACGGGGGTCCACTAAGCGGTTCTCACTGGCTCTCTTTAGCGGTTGCCACCAGGTGGCAGAACCTCAGTCACAAAGGACAGTGGTGGCTTCTGCACTGAGAAGACTCACACAGATGGGGTTGGAACACTGAGGACTCCTCAGGCCTCTTTCTCTCTCTACACGTGACCTCTCTAGCGTGGTGGCTTCAATGTACCTGAACTTTTTAATGGTAAATCTAGGCTCCAGAACCACACGTCCCAAGAATTAATGTCCGGTGGAAATGGCATGGCCTTTTAGGACCTAGCCTAATCTAGTGGGGTCATTGAGGACACTTCTGTGCTTTGTCTGTCAAGGTAGTCAGGAAGTGATTCCTCCTCCCAAGGTTCAGGGTGGGCGGGGAGGATGTAAGGCTTCACATCTTGATGGGAGAGTGACGGGTTCTGGAAGAGTATGTGGGACAGGAATACAATCCTTGTCTGCCACATCTGGGTTCCATTACACCTAGGAGCCAAGACTTAGAAGCAGGGAAATAAAAACAGTATCTGCTCCGGGAAATGGATCCAGGGCACAGTTTAGCAGAAAGAAAACATTTTCCTGAATGAACTGAGGAGAAGCTCAAACAATGACTACTTCCCGCGTCCAGACACAGCCTAGGCCATGAATTAAGTGGCAGAGGTATCAATGGATGGGACAGGAAGAAGGAAGCAGTATAGCAAAGAGGTATAGACGGGCTGCCAAGTAGGAGTGGTGGGGGGTCACGCACATCCAAAGTCAAGTCCAAGACTTGAGCATGGGTAGCCCTAGAGCGTGGTGGTACCTCTAATGGGGTATGGTGGCCTCTAATGGGGGCATTCGGGGCAGAGCTGTCTTGGGAGCAAGATGACAGTAGATTATGGAGCCATGTTGAGCGAGAGGTTTGAGAAGGGCCTAGGGAGAGCTGCCCAGGGTCGGGTGAGTAGGAGCTGCTTTTGCAGGTCTAGATCTTGCACATGGACTGGGCTGAAAATAAGATTCCGGAGACTCAAGGGAAGGTGGGGTTGGGAGCCACAGAGGAACCAAACCACCAAAGCTTAGAGAACAGAGCAAGGAGGCAAAGGCAGAGCCTGGGAGGACTGGAATGTGGAAGGTTCTCCCGACAAAGAGGAGCAGGAGAGACCTGTCCAAAGGAAAGTACTCAGGAGAACTTTCTGACTCCAGGAGACACTAGCAAACCTGGAGAGGAAGGACAGAGAGGAACAGTCACTCCGCCCACGGCTCATCTCCTTCCAGGTGACTGCAGGACCCCCCACCCCTTCCTCCTTAGACCCAACAGCTGATTGTCCCTGCTGGTCTCAGTTCTATTCCTGGTCACACCCGAGGCCCCATGATGTCAGTGGCCTTGACATGGGACCTTGTGGCGGGCTGATCTCCTTGCAGACCTGGGGTCCCAGTGTAGGAAAGCAGGCTCTTGGAGCAGATGTATTAAAATAGGAGAAGGCTGGGGCGGCCCTGAGAGTTGGGGGCCTGGTCCCCTGGTAGTCCACTCCCACCCTGTCTGAGCCCTTCCTACCAAACTACCACAAGAAAGTTCTGAAACCACTCATCTTCCCCAAGTTTTCATGCGCCAACGGAGTGACGGAAGTGGCTTTCCGGCGGATCACACAAATAGTCAGTGCCAAAAATAAGTCCGGACCTGGGAGCGAATGCCCAGTAGGTCAGCCCTGGGCCCAGCAGGCCCAGGGGTCTGAGTTAGAAAGGGAAGGAAGAGGAAGTCCCCTGACCCCAAAGGAGTGCCAAGGGGACTGGAAGGCCTTCCCTGTGACCTAGACCCACTTACCCCCGGGAAGCAGATCTGGCCATGGCGGCCAGAAGCTGGGCAGGACACGCCGTGGATGACCAGTGCCAACCCGGAAGCCCGCCAAGCGCCAGGCTGGCCGTGGCCTCTCCCTTGGCAGTGGTGGCGCCTCTGGGACCTTGTGGCGGGCTGATCTCCTTGCAGACCTGGGGTCCGAGGGAGGAGGGGAAGGCAGGGAGACATTACTGTGGTTTTGCGGCCAAGGAGGGAGCATACTTAGGATATTTAGGGGATGGACAGGGAATCGGCTCCACTTCCCCGCAGGCTCTGCCTGCCAGCGCTCAGCCACTGGAACATGCCATTTGAGAAATGTCTTCATTTTCTCCCAGCGTTGGCCAGGTTCCCGCCACACTCAATGAGAGCGGGAGGGGGGCGGGATGGGAGAGGGAAGGTCAGGGTCATAGACTGGAGCTCAGGATTGCAAAGCCAGCCCCAAGGAGCTCTCTGTGCTAAGAAAACACCCCGAGGCCTGCCAAGTCCGCCCGCCGCATACTGTCACCCCCCACGCGGCCCTCAACCCCCTGTCCTGCCATCCCACAGGAAGTCAGGTTTCACCCTGGCCCCCGGCCTGATGAGGGCGCACCTTGGACCAGGGGCCCGACGTGCACAGTGAGCTCCATCTGTCCAGCCGTGCTAGGGAGCCTGGCCCCAGGGACGCGGGGCGAGCTGGCCACCGAGCTGGCCACCTCCCCTGCCAAGGGTAAGCCTCTTGAGCCAGTTTTTATTTTTATAGATCACGGCTTTGAGGCCCCAGCCACTGTGAGTCCCTCTTCCCCTGCTTATTTTTAATTTCCAAACAACGTGATTTATTGCCTGAAAGCAGCTGAATGTGTCCGTGGACACAGGATTTCAGAAATGTCAGAGCCAGGGAAGAACATGCCAGAGCTGCCTTTGTCCCAATAGCCTCATTGTCCCGACAGGGAGGCCAGGGCTCCAGGTGGCACCCGTTGATAAATTTAGACATCCAGGAATAAAATGTAGGTGACTATAAAGAAATATTGACATTGATGAGAGCCGGTAGGCGGCGGGGAAAAGATACAGGCTTTCAAGGCAGGTGGACCCAGCTCCTGGTTTCCTTGCTATTGAGTCGTCTGCAGCTCAGCCTTCTCATCTGTAAAATGGGAGACCGCCGGCCGTCACCTCCGGGGGAGGATGAAAAGAGTCGCCGTTGAGGTGCCTGGTGAAGACAGGTGCTCAGCGGACCTCCCCTAGATTTCAGGGTGCCCCTACCTGGACAAGGACCCCTCCTGGTGATTTTCTCGAGAGGCATCTCAAAGGAGAAGACCCAGACCCATGGGGATTTTGTCCCCTGCCATAGGACACAGCTTGATGGAGACAGTTGAGGACAAATCTGGATACCTTCCTCCACAGGGGGCCAAAAGACCCATGCGGGAGGTGGGTGTCAGAGCGCCCGCTTTGCTGGCGTACCTGAGATGTCACCCGATCGGGGCGGATTCAGTGGTGGACCTTCTCTGCCGGGGCATCGGAAAGTAGAGACCTGGCTTCGAGTCTGGAACACGAGATTTACCTTCCAGATACCCCAGTTTGGGGCTGATAGAGATCAGCTGGCATTTCGCGTGGCTGAAAGAGCGGCAACCGAATCCTCTGCCCGGCCTGACCCGGCCCCTGTACCAACGCCATAGATCAATTTCTATTTTTTCCTTTCTTCGGTCAACAGTGGCGCTGGGGCAGGTCTGCCCGGATGGCTCGCCCACGGTCCTGCCCCGCATCCCTGATCGTCTGTGCCAGATAACGAAGGCTTGAATTTGCACTCATCCCGATTTTCATTCACACTGAGCTTTCTTGGCACTTTAGTAATGAAGAAAAAAAAGAGAGAGAGAGAGAGAGAGGGAAAAAGAGAAGGGGTGGGGGGAGGTGGGGAGGGAAGAGCCATCGATAGGCACCTTCCCGGCTCAGATTCTGGGCAGACAGCAGCTTTGTGTCTAGAATGTGGGGCTTGACTTGGTTTCAGGGCCGACCACAGCTCACAGCACAGTCTTTCTTCTCTGTGCCAATAGGCGCCCACAGACGCCCAAATTTAGAAGCTGGCAATTGCACTCCTTAGGACCTCAGGAGGAACTCAGGTAACACAAACCACCTCAGGTCTGCAAGGTCAGGGACGCACTTTGTGAACGGAGTGCTCTGGTGTCAATGGCAGGGATGGAGGAACAGGGTTTTTTTCCTTTTCTTCGTCACCTTCTCAAAAACACAACGTGCGATTTCCACTGTGGAAGTGAGGTCGACTTTGGCTCTGCTGTGAGATGACCCTTCTCGGGGCGATCCCCGGAGCACACAGGGTGCCCCAAAGCACTGAGAGCCTTCTGCCCCGAGTGTGCTGGCTCAGGGTGGCCGTGGGCCTGTGGGTCCCGTAGACAGGGCTTGGCAGGCGTGATCCCCGGACACCTGGAGTGGTCAGTGAGAAGACGTGGTGAGATGAGGGGACAAAGAGGAGGTGGAAGGAGCCCCAGAGGAAGGAGAAGGAAAAAGAAAAGGAGAATCTAAGCCAAGACCCTGGCTGCCTTGTCCCTCTTCTCCAGGTGACAGCCCATGGACTTTGGGTCTGTCCATAGGCACATGTCGTATGGGCCATGGATGGAGAGGAGAAGCCCACCGTTTGTGCCCACTCCTGCTGCTCAGCCATGTAGGCCCAGAAACGGGTGAAGATCGGGGACACGGCTCATTGCTATGTGACCCTGGCCATTTGCTTAACTTTTCTGGTTTCAATTTCTGTACATATAAAGTAGGGATGATCATATCCTCCCAACTCCTCAAATAAAAACTAAGTAAGATAATGTGTATTTAAGGCACCTTCACACTTCCTAGCACAGGAAGGACTTGCTGGGTGAGTGCTTCCATTCTAAGTACTGTTACTGCCAGCCCAGGGGGTTGCTGTGTTCTTGTCCCCATAGATACCTGACAACACAGAGGGGACCAAAGGCAGCATGTGGTACAAATCAGGTGGCACAGGCCATCAATGCCAGGGGAAGGGCTGGAGGCTGGAAGGTTGATCTGGAAGAAGTGAGAATTCAGGGCCCAGGTAATGTGACAAGGAAGGATCCCATCCTGGAGCCAGATTTCCCGGGTTCTCTCTCCAGCTTTGTTCCTTGTAAGCTGTGTGACCTTAAGCAGGTTATTTAACCTCTCTGTGCCTCAGTTTCCTCGTCTGTAAAATGTAAATGCATCCTAGATACTTCCCTTGCAGCCCTATCCCAGGGATTAAATGTGTTCATCTGGGTGAATCTCTTGTTGCAGAGTGACTATTCAATAAATTGACTATTATTAAATTAAGCCTTGACACTAGAAGGTCAAGGTAGAAGATGTGGGCAGGTAGGACATCAACAGTAGAAGGAAGCTGGGGTGGAACCGAATGGGATGTCACTGCCAGTCTGGGAGCCAGGGCTTGGTCACACACTAGGCAAAAAGTTAGAAATGGGGTGGGGTCTGGGAACTTGTTGACTGCAATATGGATCCCCATGATGTTTTCCTAACATATAGGACTACGTGAAGGGAGGGAGAGGTGGAATTTCGAGAGGGCAGGCAGGTCCCCACTGCCTCGGGTCAGAAGCCAATTTGACCAGGCTTAGACTGGGGATGGCAAACTCTGTGCCTTCCCCTCTCTCTGTGTGCATGGCAGACATCACTAATCAATCCTGCCCATCTTCCCCCCGTGCATCAGGTGGCTTCAGCCAGGGGGTCAGAGTTGGGGGTGCAGAGGAAACCTACTTACTTCCCTTGTCCTGGGCTGGGTGGGACTGGGCATGAGAGGGAAGGACAGGTGTGAGCCTGCAGAAGAGAAGGAGGAAGGAGTGAGTGGTACAAAGTGGGCTCATGGAAGAAAGGATGAGAAGATGTTGGAGATGGCAGAGCTCTAAGGTGGCTAAGAGAATGTGTCGGGTGCTGTTGCAGTTGGGCACAGCAGGATGTGGTAGAACATGGGGGGCAGCCATTGGGGTGAAGGCGAGGTGGCTTGGGATGCGCTGAGCTGGGGGCATGTGTGGGGCACCAAGAGAAAACTTTCAGTCTGCACTTGGAGATATGGGTCTGGTGCTCGGCTGGAGGATGGATCTGGGCACTCAGATTTGGAAGCCGGCCACAGGAAGGTGACAGTTGACACTGTTGGGACAGATGATCTTGCAAAGTGAGAGTGTGAGGGTGGAGGAGCAGAGGGGCAGATGGGCCCTGGGCAAACACTCGTGGTTAAAGATCGAATGTCCAAAAAATAGCCAAGCAGGAGCGCCGAGGACAGAGGGGCTGGGGCCGGAAGAGAAGGTTTATCCATCAAGGGGGGTCAGCCCAACAGAATTCTGCCCTGGGTACCAGCGCTGGAACGGTATCTTAGTACTGGGCACAAGGCCACTTAGCACCTCTGTCGACCCCGGGGACCCTGACTTCAGAAAGCCTCACCCCATCACACCAGGCAAATGAAAACCCGCTCAGGGTCCACATGAGACGTGCTGTTATATCACCATATACAAGCGGAGCTGGCTTGGGTTTGAGTAGCTGACGTAATGCTAGGGCTTGTGGATATTTCAACCTATATTAATTTTAATTTTGTGGGTTCCTTTTCGTATTTTTGAGCCAGAAATATTTTTTTTCAGGTCTCAGATATTTTCACAGGCCCTTGAGAAGCATATTCCAAAGCTTAGATCTTTTGCGTGTAGTACCAAATGTTTTAAGCAGCTGAGCCCCAGAGTGAGGTGGCCGGGGTGGGGGACAGACGGTGTGGGCCTGGGGGTCTGACAAAGACCAGACTGTAATGCAGGGGGCATCTATTGCCATCCGAGGTACCAATCCTGTTGACTTATGTGTGACTCACAGCCACCTGCCTGGTCAAGAGCAGCCGTCACAGTGATGTCACAGCTTTGGAGGACAGTGTGGGTATTGGCTGGTCAGGATGAGCACTGCCCACTGTCACAGCCGGATCCTAAGGGGCCCCTCCGGTTCCAGGTATTACGTCTTGAGTTTCTGCTCATGGAAACGTCGTGGGTGTTCCCGAGGAGGGGTTAGGGCAGAATCATGGCTCCAGTCATCTCCCAGCTGGTGCAGAAATACCCCAGCGTTTGGGTGACAGCCCTGGTTCTGTGAATCCTTGTGTCAACTGGGGGCCCCGGGTTGGTTCCCAGGTTTCCTGGCTCCCCTCGCCTGCTGGGAATATTGCTTCTGCAGAGGGCAGCAGATTTTCAGAACACTTGACCCCACTGAGTGGGTAACAGGTGTTGTTTGAAGCACCCTGGAGGGTTGCAGGGGGTCCGTTCACTAAAGTGAAAGCACTCTGTCCCGGAGCATCAAGGAGTCACCAGTGCCCAGGTGAGTTGCAGCCTTACGACGGAGGCTCAACAAAGGGGTCAAAAACTCAGCCCCTTTGACCTTTCGGGCCCTGGATTCGCCCATGTGCCCATCTCAAGGGTCCTGCAGCCTCCCCCAGGCCCGGGCCCAGCCTCCCTGGAGCAGGTCAGCAGAGCCAAGTCGCAAAGTCTAAGTACTTTTTAAGCACTGCAATTTAGTGCAATTATTCGAAAGTAAACAATCTGCTGTGTCAATTAAACATTATTTAGCTTGCATTTCTTCTCATGCATCACACCATCGACTCTGCGGCTTTCTTGCTGAGCAGGGCCTGGGGACTGGCTGTTGGCTTCTTGGAGGAGCTGTGTGCAGCCAGAGCTGGGAGGGACTTCCCTGAAGGAGTTAACAGCCACATATCAGGACAGCTTCCTGGCCTGGCTGTCACCTCCTTTACCTCCTCCTTCCCTCGGGGGTTCTTCTTCCAAACCACCTTGTGAGATCTAGAGGGTGCTGTTGGGGGTTGAAGGGAAATATCCTTTTGGGAATGTGTCCTCTGCCTTGGAGGCTTTTATTTTATTATGTTCTAGGTAAACTGAATCCCAGCATGCAGTGCCCCAAGCCTTGCTTTCATTTTTACATCCATATGTGTCTCATGGAAATCTAATCCACGTGTTTCCCATTCATTTACACTTCACTCTTCAAAATATTATTTCTAAGCCCTGTTTGATGTCCAGAGACCCACGCCAGCTATTTATGAGAGACCTCTGCTCCAGTGTTCAACACATTGTTCCCTCACACTGAAACATGCAGGGCCTCCCGGGGAAGCCAACATCTGCAGGGCACAGACATCCTAGTCTAGAACATGGACTTGGGAGGTTCGAGAGGCTCAGAATGGGCATTCCAAGGCCCAGGTGGTGTCCCACGGCTAAAGTTGGCCGCAGTGGTCCCTGTATTTCACCTGCCCGGGATTAAAGGTCCCCACCCAGCAGGTTCAATGTCATTTGGAAATCTTTCCTGCACAGGCCTCAGTGGTCTGGGGTGCTACCTGGCTTTCAAGACCTGGTCTCTCTCCCAGTTATCTCGGACCGATTGACACAGCTTCACAAGGGAGCCTATGTGGCCGACAGATGCTCTAATGGTAATCAATAATCATTTGCATCTATAAAGGGTGTCATAGTTCATAAAGCGATTCTACCTCTGTTGTCATGTCTCTTCTCTGAGTGATTCTTCAAGATAGGCAGAATGGGGACCAGATCACTCCCATGGTGTAGATGAGGCTCGAAAAAACAGAGGCTGGACTTGAATTCAAGTCTTTGGTTGATCTTCCACGGCAACAAATCCATCTTTCTATAACTTCATACATGGATTGAATTCTACTCAGTTCTTTAAAATAATACCGTCGCACGCTCCTCATTACAATGACTATTATCATATTCCTCCGCCTGCAGATTTGTCTTCTATAAAATCCCTAACCCCAACCTGCCATTAAAGGGTAAATAGAAATGTCTACTCTCTCTCTCCAAGCCATGTATCCAGGTGTCTGTGCGGCGTGAGTGTGTGCATTGAATGGTGTCATACAGTGTTTCAGTCAGCTTTTTCGCTGTTGTGACTAAAAGACCCGATAAAAGTTTATTTGGTCTCACAGTTTCAGAGGTCTCAGTCCATAGACAGTCGGCTCCATTCCTCAGGGCTCGAGGTGAGGCAGAACTTCATGGCAGGAGAGTTGCAGAGGGAAGCAGCTCACAAGGTGATCAGGAAGCAGAGAGAGACTCCACTCACCAGATGCAAAATATATACCCCAAAGGCATGCCTCCAATGCCACCTCCTCCAGCCACACCCTCCCGCCTTCAATCCCCACCCCGTTAATCCCATCAGGGTTTCATTGATTGAGTTAAGGGTCTCATAGCCTAATCATTTCACTTCTAAACCTTGCATTGTCTCACACGTGAGCTTTGGGGGATACCTTGCATGCAAACTATAACATACAGAAAACATTTCAGAGTTTATATACAATGTTGCTCCAAAGAGGTTCTTCACTGAAGTGAGCTGAATTAACATTTCCCATCTCTCACCTTCTTGATTCGCTGTTTCTGTTTTCTGGCCCCACAGTCCTGCAAAGCAAATATTAAGAGAAACAGAAACATTCCCATTTACCAGATGGGAACGCTGAGGCTGGAGAGGTTTTGTTCCATCCTGAGCAGCTGCAAGCTCAAGCTCTTGCCCCTACGTAACACTGCACACCTATTAAACCCGGGAGGTGGACAAATAGCCATGAAACTCCAGCTGCCTTCCCACCCTTGGAGGAATGAATTCTTTGCACAATTTTTTGTTGTTGAAGACAGTGCTGTTGGGAAACTGGCATTTTATGGGGAGGACAAATCATCCCTGAGACCTGAGAAACCATTGTCAGCATGGCTGGGGGACAGAGTGCAGGGACGAGAAGCGAAAGAAATGTATTGTCCCTCATTTTGTCCTCTTCTGTACCAAAGCCATTTGGTTGAGATGTTTTCTTTTCTCCTTAGGAGACAAACTGGACACCGTCTTCTGTAAGCCTGGACATGCCGCCTCTCTCTGATCAACACATTTATTGGGTGCTTCTCATGGGCCACGCCTTGTTCTTGACCAATGCTATGCAAGAGGTAAGTATGCTTTGAATTTTTCTAGTAGCCAAAAAGAAACAGTGAAAGGAGACGGGTGAAATTAATTTCAAGCATTCATTTTACTTCAACCAGTGTATTTTAAATACCCTCATTTAAAAATACTATTTCAATATAAATATAAAAATTATTAATGAGATATCTTACATTCCTTGTTCCATACTAAGAGTTTGAAATCGGGTATGTATTGTGCAACACTCCTCAATTTGGACTGGCTGAAATTTAAATGCTTAATAGCTACTGGTGGCCAGTGGCCACCGTATAGGACAGTGTAGCCTGTATCCTTTATGTATACTTGTTCAACTAGCTCTTACAACCGTCCTTTAAGAAATCTTTTAATGGCTCCATGCTATAGAGGATGAATCTGAGAAAGGAGACATAGATAGTCTTGCATTCTGTGAAACTGGCATTTTAAGCTGCAAATTCCACACCATACCCTGCTCTTCTTACTGGGCATCAGCTGGGCACTGTCGTGACCATCTGGCCATGCCATTTCCCACCACCTCTTTAAATGCTGGCCTCCTCAAGAGCTCTTCTAGAACTAAATGCTGTGCATACCCTGAGAGAGTCAGGCTCCCTGGAGGTGGTGCCCCTGGGGTTACAACCTCTCTGCTGCCAGAGTGCTTAGGTACTCGGAAAGCATTTCCATGTCATCTGCTCCTTTGAGATATTGCGATTATCATCTTCTCCAGATCTAAAACAAACCCAGAACCTTTCAATAGGGTCACATGAAAGATAAGAATAATTTCTACCATTTACTGAGTGCCAACTAAGTGACTCTGACACCATTGGAAAGTAAGGCACAGCATTATTTTATTATGCTGCTGAGAGAGAAAAAACACTGCCAATTAATTGAAAGATGGCATTGATTGTAAATGTCAGAAGTGTTGAATGTGCACAAACAGGCATTTTAGAATCAATGCGATACCATAGGTATAGCATAGACAATAGGCTAGACACTCTACATGCATTAGCTCAGTGACTTCATAGCATGCTGAGAAGCAAGTATCATTGTTTTCATTTTATACAGAAGAATAAGAAAACTCAGAGAAATTCAATTAACCGGCTCAAGGTCACAAAGTTACTACTAATATTATTTAGAGGAGATGAGGAAGATAGAGCACTGCAGGGTCCTGAGGCTTGAAACCAGAGCCTCTTCTCTTTTGCCAAGTCTGTATGTGGTCTCACCCCATGTTTCAGTCAGTATAGGCTATGCTATGTGACAGTAACAAGCAGCACCAAGTTTCAGAAACAAATCAACCCATGTTCATTTCTTGTTTGTGCTACATGTCCTCTGAATTCATTCGAATCACCCAGGCATCCAAATAGATCTGCCTCCATCATTCCTCCAGTCGCAATTCTAGAAGAAGAAGAAAAAAAGAAAGCCCTAGAAGATTCCCCAATTAGTAATTAAATGCTTAGCCAGGGAGTGATGTATGTCACTTCCTCTACCAACTCATTGGTTAGCACTGGTCCCATGGCCCCATTCACCCATATGGGATCCAGAAAGCACAATCCTACTTGGAGCCCAGAGGAAGAAGAGAGAACCAGAAATATTTGGTGATATTTGGTTACCAACTGCACCTGAAGACCGCCAATAAAATTTCTCAAACATTTCACATTTGCTCTCAATTTTGGAGGCTAACGTCAGGCTTTGTCAGGGTATCTGAGGCCCTCTATCACTGAAGACTTCCTGTCTAGCTCAGCTTCCTCCCTACTCCAGAGTCACATGTGCAGGGAAAGAGGAGATGGGATTGATCTTGATGGTGCCTTCCTTCAAGGGCCAGATCTGAGCTTATGTGGGCCTCTGCACGAGCCCAGTGGGGGGCCTGCTGGGATTCATATTTCCCAGCATTTCCATTCCCTTGAATGCTGGGTTAGCTCCGGCCTATCAGAAATTGATAAGGCTGTGGAAAAAGTGAAGCTATGACAGGAGACCGGAAGGGAGGCCTGGGGGGAGCTGGGGATTTTCCTACCACTACAGGAAAAGTCTGTCTTGCGTCTCATGGTGTCCCCCCTTGGCCCTCATATCCATGAACTCATGTGAGTTTTCCATAAACTGATTTAGCTACATAGAAATTGATGAATGAGCTCAGACAAGAAAACTGTCATGGAAAATAGCCACTGAGATACTGGTAACCAGTCCCCGGTGTGGGGTCAGAACCCATGGTGGAGACTGAATGATGGAGGAGAGGCTTCATTTTTCTCTATATGAACAGCATCATCGCTTGTTTCCTGCTCTCCAGGACTCAGCTCTGGGAGGACCCAGCCTCACCCAGGACCACTCAGGGGTAGGACTTTGATCAGCGACAATGTTAGCCCATTCGCAAATATTTGTCATAGATTTTATTTTTTTTTGAAGAATCATAACAAGCAAGAACAACTTGGAAGTGGAGCTCATTGTGAATTCGAAATGCATGTGAAAGCGATCGTATGAAAGGAACCTTGAAGATGGAAGAAAGAACTGTCCCTGGGTCAGTTCTTCCCAGGACCAGGTTGGGAGGATTTTTTTTTTTTCCCATCCTGCCTTCGTTTGAGGCTGGAAGACTGCCACATGGCCCTTGAACCTTAAGAGTACAAGGTCAGCAACCTGACCATACTTTGTCCCAATTTGGAGCCATGCCAGCTCAGCAAATATTTGCTTTGGCCCTCTGGAGTACAGGCTACTTCCAGAGAGTGGAAACACAATGGTGCCTGTTTATGGAGTGACCTGTTGGGGGCCACTGAGGTGCACAGGGGACTCGGTGTGAACTTCAAAAAGGCGTCTGCTCTGGATGGACACAGCTGTCAACCATTCGCCTGGAGTGGGTTCCTGGGAAGGGTTCGGACCTCCCTGCTGCCTGGATGGGGTGCCTTTGGGCAGCTGACTCCCTGCTGAAGCCAGCTTAGCCCTGCCCCTTTCTAAAGCGGAGGCCTGGTTCCTCCACCCGCGCTGTCTCTCTTCCGGGGCGGGAGTGCCATTCTTCAAGGCTGGGTGGCCACTCTCTCCTCCCCGTCTCCAGCCCCTGACCAGGCTGGCTCCTGTTCTCCTTTCAGTTCTTGGCTGGTGCCTATTAAGCCCCTCAGCCAGACTGCTCTTTGCTCTCTCACCTGGGTGGGCCCAGCACCATTTTTGCACCCTGTGTCTTTCTTTCTCTCTCCCGTGAGACAGGAGGTTCCAGGAGGACAGGAATCCTGTCCACCACAGCCTCTGAAACAGTGCCTGGCATATTGTAGGAATGCAATAAAATGGCCGAATGAATGAATGAACCTGCAAACAGGCTACGCCTCCCCCGTCAGTCAGATGCCCGATGTCCAGGGTCAGAACTCGTACTCTTTCTCCTCCTGCTCCTCCTCCTCCTTTTTCTTTCTCTTCCTCTTCTTCCTCCTCCTCCCCTAAATGTGACCTACTCAGCAACCAGGGCTCAAACCTGCTCCACTTCCTGCTCCAGCACCAGAGAGAAGCCTCCTGGAGCCCCGTCCTGACTATTCTACACCCTTCACGGGTCATCTCAGGACACAGGTCTTTCTGGGTCTCCTTTTCTTCATATGTAAAAAGTGGATAGTAATAGTATCAACTAAAGGGGGGTTTGTGAGCATTAACTGAGATAAAGAATGGAAAATTATTAGACGGTGCCTGGAACATAATAAATAATCAATTAACTGTATCTCCAATAACGATGAGGCCATTACTCCCCATGGTTCTGCAATTCCCACCAGCCAGGGTCCACTTCTGGTCTTGACCCCGGGGAGATGGAATGCAGATGCTCATTGAAGTCACTCTGTTGTTCATCATCCGAACACACCTCTCCTGGGCTCCTGCCCTGTGCTCAGCCTGATCTTGGCCCCAGAGATGCAGAGGGCTGTGGAGAGAGGAAGCCCCTGGTCTAGGCGGTTGGGGTGCTGGGTGAAGCACCTGGGGGAGCCAAGGGCCTATGGTCTGTCCTCAGGCAGCAACGCTTTTTACTCTTTTGGAATGCCCCTCCAAGAATCCTCCAGGAGAACCCTGAGTTCAACACTGACTTATACAATTCATATCTTATTAACCATCACTGCATACAAGACAGTGGAGGGGAGAAGTGGAGGAGAGTCTCTGTTCTCAGGAGGCTCATCTTCCAAGGGGAGAAGGCAGAGATCACAGAGTGACAGACACATGGTACCGGATGTCAAACAGGAAAAAAAAATGAGGGATAAAGTTAGGGAGCAGCTATTTTGCATAGAATATTCAGGAAGGGGATACTGGAGGAGCCCACACTTGAGCAGAGACCTGGGTGAAATATGGGGATGGCCTATGGAACCCTTCAGCAGAACAACGTTCCAGGCAGAGGGAAAAGCTTGCCCAAAGCCCCAGTGGAGAGGATGCCTGGCACGGCCTTTGGGTGTCTGGCCGGGCAGACGTCCATGTTGTAGAAATGCAAATTTCTCAGCTCCTTGGTCTGGATATGCAAGATTTGGTCTCCAACAATCACTCTGTTTAAACATGACAAATGCTCCTCTTTCATGGAGGTTTACATTCTGGACGTTAGGTTTGGGGTTTCCTCCTATCACCCAAACTGGAAATAGGTTTTCTGTGGTGGAAAACAGTAGAACTGAGTTCATGCTGGAACTGTCTTTCCTAGTGATTGGGCAGATCAGCCCGTTGCCCAGTGATTGTGAATGATGGGCAAAGCCCCGTGTCTTCCTGGGCCTCAGTCTTTGTGGCTGTGAAGTGGACATCATTCATCTACTCCAAGCCCCAGGCCACCTCCGAGATACGGGGGATCATCCTGCCTCTCTCCAGCTGGTCATACCATGCCCTCTTCCAAACCCTCAACTCCAGGCAGCCCGAGACCCTCCTAGGATGCCACACTTATCTGTTCATTTGCCTTCAAGAGAACCTGCAGTAAAATTCTGAAAACCCGAGTTTATAGACATGGCTTTTAAATATGGCGCCTCCATACACTAGTTTTTCTGGGGCAGACCTAATTGGAATCTGGAATCCCAGCCTCTGAGACCCAATTATTAATAGAGTCCACATCCCACTTCAAAGTTGGAATATTCCCATCCAGGAGTAGACAGAGGGAGCCCCCATGGTGGGGTCAGACGGTCCTCGGGCCAGCCATTCTCCTTACCCCCAAGATCTCCTGCACAGTGCTGCTTCTAGCGGACGGGTCCCTTCTCCAACACCCTACCCACTTTCTGCCCCTTCCCCTCAATCACAGCTTTTCATTCCTTAGTTATCTCCTGGAAGACCCCCTGCCCCCCCCCAAGTCCATACCTCCTCTGTACCCCATGAATTTCCCCTGACCATAAATACCATAATATTCTCTTCCTCCCCATGAGGTAGAAAGCGCCATAGGGCAAGACCACCCGGCAATGCCATTCCTTCATTAATGCACCTTCCAAGTCTAGCCCAGAGCCTGACACAGCTTCAAAAATTATCTATTGAGTGACATGGACATTCTTATTTATTATTTCTATTCTAAAAGTCTCCTGAGGTGAGAGTTCTTTGGGGGTATTCTCACATGTTCTGAAAATGGGTAAATAGTTACGAAGACAATATGGCTGCGAGACAGTGACAGAGGCCTTTATTCTCCTAAGGAAGCAAATGTATCTAAAATTAGCTGTTTTCTTCTAGTTTGGGGAGATTCCTTGGGGGCTGACTGGCAGATGGACCCCTGGGAAGGAGAGCTGGGCACAGCCTTCATCCAAACCCTCTATGGGGCAGCTCCAGAGCATCCAGGCTGAGCCAACCTCCTCCTCCCAGAGGCCTCTGGACCAGGCCAACAGGGCCCAGCATCTCTGTGGATGTCACCTGCCAAATCCCCTTCAAGAGCTTGACGCTCCCACGACACGTGGACATATTTCTGCAGCTTCTCCAGAACTCTCTCCAGAGGTGACCTGTCAGTTACATGAACAGTTTTAACGTTTCCCAAAGCTCTGGTCCCTACGTGTCCAGACCAGGGAGACGCTGGGTGGGCAGGGTGAGGGCAAAGATGATCCCAGGATTTATTTCCAGTGAAGGAACTGATTTGTGAGGGTGATCTTCACCAGAACAATAAAAAGATGAAAGTGAACAATAATCATAAAACACTGAGCATCATACTCAGAGGCAAATCAACACGCCCGAGCACGTGAGCACGCCGACCTTAAGCTTGTGAGAGAAGCAAAGGGGGCCTCTCTCCAGCCTTCTCCTCTAGACAAAGGCTGCTCAGTCTGGCTTTCTCTGCCTGGGGGTCCCTGGGTACTTGTACCATCAGTAACACTTCGCAGAGCCTTCAATCCTAACAAATAATTAGCTAAAATTGAACCAGGGATTTCTTCCATGTATGTCATAGGTCTGATATGAATAATGAGGCAGGGGGTTAACGGTGGGTCAGAGACAGTCTCCCATCTTCCGGCTTATTTATTCAGCGAAATGAGAAATTGATCACATTATTGCGTAGAGGGGGGGCCTGATTCATCCCAATCAGCTTGGAATTGGCAGTTTTGACTGTAGGCAATTTGGGGACATTACTTATGCCTGAATAGGCCGGGGAAGGTCATTTATAGCTTGTTAACACCTTTCCGACCTCCTGCATGGCCAGATCTTACTCCTCCATCCTCTTTGCCCTGTAATCAAGCCAACTAAAAAAAATTTGCAGAGATAAGAATGAAAGTATATAAAATTAAAAGCATGAGAGAAACTCCAAAGAAGGCTTAAAATCAATGTGTATCAGAATGTAGTGTGTGTATACATCCATCTGTCCATCCATCCATCCATCCCTCCACCTACTCATCTCTGGTTTATACACATGTAATTCATTCATAAGCCCTTTTTTTAACATTGGTTGCTGGGGCAAGATCAGCCATGGTGTCAGGTGCTGTGGCTGCAGAAGGAGCTCATTGGCAACTTCAGGGTGACTGGTCAAAGCCTGCTAATGTCTCTCCAGGGAAGCAGGGCAGAGGGTCTCATGCCAGGCTCTAGAGATGTTCCCAGAATTTAGCAAAGATCCAGACAATACTTAGGATGACGATTAGTTCCAGAGGAGCTCCTGGTGTGATTTGTGTCAGCTGCCACTGAGCGCCTCCTGTGGGCAAGGCCTGGTGTTGACAGCAGTGCTCTGCAGTTGTCTTAGTCTGTTTTGTGCTGCTATAACAAAAGAGCTGAGGCTGAGTCAATCACAATGAAAGAGAATGAATTTGGATCACTGTTCTGCAGGTTGGGAAGTCCCAGAACATGGTGCACGCATCAGGTGAGGGACTTTGTGCTGTCTGTGGGAAGCAGAAGAGTAAGGGGTGACGGCAAGACAGAAAGACAGCCAGAGATGAACCCACAGCCTCGAGCCCTATTGTAACTGGCACTAATCCATTCATGGGAGTGGAACCCTCTTGACCTAAACGCCTCTCATTAGGCCCCGCCTCCCAGCCCTGCTGCACTGGGGATTCAATTCCCAACGCATGCTTTTTAAGGGAACACCTTCAAGCCCTAAGCAGAGTGTTAGGCTTGACTGTGAGAATCAGACTAGGGATAGTAGTGCCTTGCAGGAATCTAAAACATGGACTCCAGAACCAGGCTTCTAGGCTGTTTTCTCATCTGTAAAATGGGAATAATAATAGAAACTGCCTTAGGTGGCATATACAAACATTCTGGGTGCTCTGTACATGGCAGCTGCCACTGTCATCACCACCATCGTCAGGAGGGCTGGAAGATAACCTTGTCTGCCCTGGAGAACTAATTTCCCAGAAAACCCCCAGAGAAGGAAGGAGGTGAAATTCGGTGTATTGGTGATTAATTGTGTAAATGACCAACCCGACCTTAGTGACTCCAAGCACCTACAGCCACTCACTATGGCCCACGTTTCTACGGGATGATGGGGCTCAGCTGGGGACTAGGCTGGCATTGAGCTGGGGCACCCCGTGGGCAGCCAGCACCCCTGCCTCAGCATGCAAGGGGGGCTACCAGAGTTCAGAGGAGTGGTTCTGTTACAAGGCCTCATCCTCAATGGTATTAAATCCTGCCCCACCCCAGCCCAGGAGGACACTAAAAGGACAGATGCCACTAGCCCTCTGTACCATCAGCATCCTTTAAAAATCTTTGGGCAGCCAGGTGCAGTGGCGCACTCCCAGCGGCTCAGGAGGCTGAGGAGGAGGATCCTGAGTTCAAGGCCAGCCTCAGCAAAATCGAGGTGCTCAGCAACTCAGTGAGACCCTGTCTCTAAATAAAATACAAAATAGGGCTGGGGATGTGGCTCAGGGGTCGAGTGGCCCTGAATTCAATCCCCAGTAGCCCCCCCAAAAACACACACACACACACACACACAAAAAAAAAAAACTTGGGCATGGTTATTTGGTCTCATTTTCCACATTATTGGTATGCCTGCTCCCAGTGGAGGCCCTGAGCCTCTTTTGCCCCCCACTCATGGAAAGAATCACCCTTCTCTGCTAAATTCCAGTTGCCTTCAAGCCAGACCCCTCTCTACCATAAGTAACAGACTCACAGACCCACAAACAAATGCTGGGCCTTGGATAGGCGGCTGACACCAGAGTGGGCTGGGAAGGGCGGTGAGGAACAGGCAGAGACTGTTGGTGGTCTCTGCTTTTCCCCCACCTCTCCCTGCAGCACATTCATGCACACACACACACACACACACACACACACACTCATCCTCGCCCTCTTCTCAGCCCTTTTTTTCCTGCCCTTAGAATAAACAAAACTCTTTCGTTCTGGGGCCTGGAAGATTCCATAATGAGTTGAGCCTCTTAACAGTCTATTTTAATAAAACTCAGCTCTCTGGCTGTATGGAGACCATAAAACATGCAGGTCCCAGTAATAATATGTTTAGTAGCCCTGCTTGATAAAGTGGAAATGTTTGCATGTTTCAAATTATGAGCAATTTAAAGTAGGAAGCTAGCAAGCCCGTTCTTGGGTTATGAAGCTTGACATTGTTAAGCCTTAAGAGAATACATACTTCAAAGTCTCCTGGTCTGAAATATGTCCTGTCCGCTGCTCAGCAAGAACCAGCTGGGGAAGGCCTGCAGCTGGCCGGGAGGGGGAAGCGCCGCAGGATGCAGTTGAGCAGACAGAGTGTCAACCCCTCAGCAAATAAGCAGGAGTTTTGTTCAGGAAGATGTTACCCCGGGGGACCCTCTGCTTGCCCTAACGACTGCCCTCTTGAGCCACAGACACTCCTGAGGTGTGCATGAACTTTGGCTGAGTTCAGAGACCGTGATTTAGCGCCCCCGAAGAGTTCTGAATATTACAGGGAAGAGCAGACCTTCTGCCAGCAGTGAATCCTATCAGAGGTTTTAAACGGGCTCTACCTGAATCCCTCTGCTTTGCTTTATTTCATTTTAGACTTGGAGTCATTTTCCATTCGAACAAGTGGTTTCGGCCTCGTCCACTCTGCTGCAGTCCTGCTGGCCTGCTTTCTGCCCCTCAAACACACAGTCTGGTGTCTACTTCAGAGCACCCTCTTAATGCTTGCCTAGAGTGCTCTGGGCCTCCTCCACCCTTTCTGAATAGTTGTTCCTTCTTGTCATTTAGCTCTCAGCTTAAATGTCACCTCAGGGGAGGGACCTTTCTGGTCACCCCAGGACTTCCCATTTACATTCTTAGGTCTCTTTGGTTTTCCCTCTTTGGGTACTTATGGCTGTCTTGTTTACTTATTTGTTTATTCTCCATCTTTCTCAATAGCATGTCAGTTCTATGAGCGCAGGGGTCTTGTTATCCTTGTTCACCATTTGTGCTCAATAAATCCTTGCTGGGATGAATGGGTGGGTGGATGGATGAATGAATGGGTTGGTGGATGGATGGAAGGATGAATGAATGGATGGATGGGTAGGTGGATGAATGGGTTGGTGGATGGATGGAAGGATGAGTGAATGGATGAATGAATGGGTAGATGGGTGAATGGGTTGGTGGATGGATGGAAGGATGAGTGAATGGATGAATGGGTAGATGGGTGAATGGGTTGGTGGATGGATGGATGGGTTGGTTGATGAATAGAAAGATGGATGAATGGATGGATGGGTCGGTAGATGGACGGAAGGATAGGTGAATGGATGGATGGGTAGATGGATGAATGAGGGGTAGATGGATGGATAGGTTGGTGGATGGATGGGTAGGTGTGTGAATGTGGGGGTGGATGAAGGGTTGGGAGGGTAGGTGGATGGAGGGATGGATGAACAGATGGGTGGATAGAAGGCTGGATGAGTGTGGAAATAGATAGGTGAATACATAAATGATTTACAAGAATTCTTCAAGTTCTGAGACTTTAGAATTATGAATCCTTGGGGGTTAAGACATTATTAGGAGAAGGTGAACTTGGTTGAAAAGTTAAATGCAGTATTTTAGTACCAGTGCTAGCTCTTGCAACAACAGGAGGCGGGCTTATTGGGTCACTTTTGGGAAGAAGGTCGCCAGCAATAAAAACGACCCCACTTGCCTCTCTTTTGACATTGTATCTCCTTCCATTCATTTCCCATGGTCCAAGGTGGGAGATACAATTTCTATACCTTTAAAAAAAAATCCCATAATTGTACCCACTCTGGATCTCCATCCCCTAGCAGTACCCCCAGTCACACAGGAACAAAGACCAGCCTGTTCTTGGCTAGACAGCTGATCCAGGCCCAGCCACCGTGTGGTATGCAGCGCTGACCAGGCTGGCTGAATTCTTGAGCTGATAAGAGCGTTCCATCTCATTGCCGAGAAGGAGCCTGCGAATGAGAGTGAGGAGACCTCCCTGCGACTCTCCCCCTCCCCCCAGGGCAGACATCCGCATCTTCTACAGGGTCTCCTCTTACCCTCCCCAAATCCAGGTCATATTCTAATCACCCGGGGGTATCCACACTGCCTGCTTTCCCTGGTATCATTTGACAGCTGTACTTGACCAGCTAAAATTAAAGATGCCTCCATCAGAGAGCCATGGGAAGGGGGGCAGACAGCACGGAGTCTACAAAGCAAATCGACAGTGGGGCTGTGAACATGGGCATGGACTTCCTGAGTCCTCCTCCGTTGCCCTTGCCTTTAATTTAACGAAGAGCCTGATGGGTACCCCACCTCTCGCCCAGCAAAACCATTGGATTCAGAAGGGTGTTTTCCAGGGCTACTGCCTACAATGCACAGTGGTACCCCACTCACTCCCAGGGGCAGCAGGCACAAGGCTCAGTGTGAATGGCATCTCCCCGGAGTTGAGCATCGTGGTGACTTTGGGAAGCCCTGTGCAGAGATCAAATTTAGGAACCGTGATGTCCGGGGACTTGAACCATGGCACCCGTACCTCCCGCTCGTCAAGAAAGAGGAAGGCAGTGGTGCATTGGGCTGCTTTTGGGTGGTTGGCTGTGGAATATTTCTACTGTCAGTTCAACAAAAAGTGTGATGATCACGGAGAAGCTTAACAAAGAAAACGCTCTCGGGCAATTAGTAAGCCCAAGTCAGCAGGACCGATGTGAAATTTATCATGTTGGGAACAGCACACTCATTCGTGTGTGACAAATGTCGGCCTGGGAGTGCTGGGGCCCAGGAAGCAAAGGAAGACGTCCACGTTCACGCCTCCTGCCCCCAGAGTTAGAGTTTAGAGCCTTCTCTCTGCTGCTGGATCTCAGAAGCAAGAGGCACAGGAAATAGACAACTGTGTTTTGTGCAGAAGAGGTAAGGGGCTGGTGTTAAGGAGGAAGAACAGGAGGTAGGCAGGTGAGATTTAAAGAAGCAGCAGTTGTGTATAAAACCTAGAGAGAAGGTTTTTAAGAAGCTGCCTTGAAACCTGTGACCTCCAAGGATGTAGCCCGGGCTCTGCCTGTAGGCCCTGGAACGTGGGAACAGCCGCCCACTCAGCCAGGTGATGCTTATAATAGATAAGCAGTCGCCTCCACTGCCCCTCAGTTACAGGCCAGCCAGGAGACATTTCTAGCAGAGGGACCTCAGCAGCCTCCCCAGCTCAGTGAGGAGGTCAGTGATCACCTGGGTGGCCTGCCTGACCCGATGGCCCTGCCAGGCCCCAGATGCTTCTAGAGAAGCATAAAGGATCGAGGCATTATTAGATTCACTCCTTTCTCTCTGGGTTCTTTTTTAATGAACCTCCCTTTACACACTCATGTGTGTTTGCTTTGGAAGAAGTTTCCGGTGGAGCCCAAAGATGCAACTTCTTCGTGGGCCCACTCTCCTCAGAGACTCTGAGCCATGCCAAGAAATAGGTGTGAATGAAACATTTATTGGGGTTTAACTCTTTAATGCAGCTCAGGAAACCATGGGGACAGCTGTGGGCACTGACTGTGAGTGAGTGGAACCAGGGTTTGGCTCAGCAAGGCTGCCTGTGCCCGCCATCTTGGTCTTGGTTTTTGTCTTCCTCTCTCCTCTGAGGCTTTTCAGATCCAACCACTGGTTTCTTTTTGTCCTTCCTTCTTTCAGCTCCCAATCTTCACCATTCTTGATGGAACCCGTTCCAAGAGCTAAGTCAGTAAGAAATTTATTGGGTACCAACTGAGTGCATAGCAGAAAATGAAGTCCAGTCCCTATCCCCCATGAACCCTTCTGCTCATGGAGGTGAGCAGTATCTGAGCAGCCAGCAGTCACTCAGGAGGAGACGTGCCACATTTGAATGGGCAGGTCGAAGTGACAGAGGGTAAAATACACTGCAATGGGAACACTGGGCTAATGGGAAAAGTGTGAAGCAGGGGTTGCCTCCTAGAGGAAATGCCACCCAAATTGAGACATGGAGTGCAAGTGGGAGTTGTTTTGGTATAAAGGAGAAAATCCTGAAGGAATAGATATGAGAGCCAGCCACGATGGACTCCCAGCCTCCAGCCAGTGTCAACTACCAATGTGGAGGAGCACCATCTTGGTTGTTCTAGCAGAACTGGATCTCTGGGTGACTCTAGGTCCAGTCAGAAGAACCACCCAACTGAGCCCAAAAGCAACCCACAGAATCTTGGGTAATAAGTGACTGGTCTTAGAAGGCACTAAGCTTGGGATGATAGACAACTAAACATCACACAAAGGCCTAGTCCTCTGAAGTTGAAGCAGAAGTCAGTCTCTGGTGCTCACCAAGCTTCCCACACTGACAATAAATTTAGCCGCTTAAGATTTCGCTTTCCTAACCGGGATGTTTTCCCCAGTTCTGCCTTCAACTAATCAATTTGATGGAATATGTTGTCTGAGGCACTTGGTAGGGAAGGTAGACCAGAAAACACAGGAAAACAAATCCTTGATTTTAAGGAATCCACTATATATGTGCAAAAACAAAGGTACCATCCCAACTCCCAACTCCTTCATTTAAGGCAAGTTTAGATGTTATCCTTAACCCTCCTTTGCTTCTTTTTATGAAATAGGGAACCAACCTTTGCTCAGTGCCTTTGATATGCTAGGTATCATTCTAAGAGTTTTATATGAATGAACTCTTTTTGTCCTCATATCAACCCTGTGAGGAAAAGATTATTTTCCACCTCAATTTATAGGTGAGGAAATGGAAACACAAAGTCAAGTCACCGGTCTCCATTGCAAAGCTAGTCCGCCACGGAGCTGGAATTCGAATCTAGGTTTGGTAATTCCAGAGCCTGCATTGTGAACCATTTCACAGACCCAGCGCCCACTTTTGAATTGGAGGTGCAGTATGAATGGCATCTCCCTGGAGTTGAGCATCATGGCGACTCTGGGAAGCCCTGACTTCCGCAAATCCTTTACTGTGTGATGTTCATCAAAAGACCTCAGCTCTTTGGAATGATTTCTTTCTTCATAAAACAGGATCATATCTGCTTGTTTAGATAGTTGCAAATTGGTGATATATGAACATTTCCACAAACATAACCATGTGAATAAATGATGATGTCTTTCCCCTTTCCCTACAGAGGGGGAAAATATATATCGCATATGATTTCTGAACTTATGGAGTGTGTCTGTCATGGTGTTAGCTTGCCTCAGACTGAATTTACAGTATATTAGGTAGTGACCCCTACTGGAGAGGCTTTCTATTGCAACCAGGCTCTATAATCATTGCAAATATGTTGCTCTAAGGTGGGGGAAGGGGTTGGCAAACTTATTCTCTGAAGAGCTGGATAGTGAATATATTAAGCTTTCTGGGCCATACTATCTCTGTCACAACTATCCAATTCTGATAGTAGTGTGAAGGTGACCATAAGTAATATGTAAATGAGTGACCATGGCTGTGTTCTAATAAAACTTTATTTATAAAAACAAGTGGTAGGCCAGATTTACTGTCCACCCCCATGGGGGTAGGTTGTAGAAGTTCCGCTGGAAGATTCCATAGGTTAGAAAATTTCGTAGAGGCTAATATGAAGAGGCTTGGTGAGAAATTTCATAAGCAGGGAAAAGTTTTGCTAATGTGTTCCTTTGACTTTTGGTACCCAGCATGCTATGAGGTTGACTGAATGTCAAGTTTTCCGTTCTGATATTTGCAATGTTGAAAATGGCTTTTAAGAATAGATCGATTCATTTTACACCAAACCGTACAAGGATCCGCTTTGTGGCATTGTGACTAACCCACAAAGTGATGGTTCTGCATCTCCTTAGGAACATTACGTTCTTAGCAAGATTTTTGTTGAACGCTAATTCTTGGAAATACACCAGGAGAAAAAGTGCACCACGGTACTTTGGGAACGTCTACATAGTCTGTTCTTCCTCTTGGAGATTTCTAATGGATATAAGCATATTAAAAGGCCGGAATTCCTATAGTTACACAACCCCGTTAATCTTGATTAACTCTGAGTTTTACAAACTCACTTGACCACAAAAACTTAATAGCTCATAGGTTAAAACATAGAGTCTGGATCCAATAAAATAAGAATAATAATACTTATCTCCTGGGGCTGGTGTGAGGAACACATGAGAAATCCCGCACCGTGCTTAGCGCACCGCCTGCCCCATAATACGGGGGTCCTAGATGCTGCTCCCAAACCAGCTACCCACTCAGCAAGTGCTGGTGGAAAAGAATATAGGAAGCTATTCATAAATTTATTTCTCATGTAATTTTTAAAGAAGCTAGCTAGTAGTACTCCATACCTTGGGGTATAACAAATACCATAATCACATTTTTAGAAAAAAAAATTCTTCTTAAACTTGAGGCCTGTGAGCTGCAGCACATGACAACCATCTTCTTAGGATGTCAGGGCCTCGGGGAATTCTCCCCCCAAGGTGAGCAGGTGGCGATCTGGAGCCCTGGAAACTGACTGAATGAAAACAGTAGGCCTGAGAGGGGGAGTGTATGCTGGTGGTCTCCCTCTTCTCCCCAGCAGGACCCTTTCAAGCCCCCTCCCACAAAGGCCAGAGGCCCCAGATATTGACCCACGCCTTTAAGCCCTTGGATACTTCAAAGGAAGAAGATTAGGAGCCAGTCTCAGAACCTTTTCCCCAGAGAGAACCGTTTGTCCAAAAGTTGATATTATTGATGCTGGTGGAAGCCGAGGAGGCGAGCATATCATTTCTTTAATAAAAGTCAGGCTGTGTTTGCTGCGGCCTCCGAGTCTCCCTGCTTCCTCCTGAGCCCTCTTGGGGGCCGGGACGGCCTCCTATGATCCCCACGAATGTTTGATCAGCTATGCGTCTTCTCCAGGGCAGCTCAGATGAGCCGAGAGGCGTCGGCTCCCTGTTGTCTCCAGAGTTTTTCTTCTTAAATTCTTTGTTTCCTTCAGAATTCATTATAAACGACATAATTACATCTCTTTTTCTTCTCTGATTGTGCACATTTCTTACACATGGTGATTTATCACTGGGCGCGGGAGGAGGCTGAGCGGAGGCCACTCACCGGCAGCCTGGCCTCTCGGCTCCCCATCCCAGGCAGGCTGCCTGCCTTGTCCCCCCTCCGACTTCTGCCCCCACTGAGGGCATTGACAGCCCCAGGAATCCGTGAGGACCCCAAGAGTGTGGAGGCCGCCCGGAGCTGAGTTTCAGAGGACAGCCAAGTCCTTGCAGAGGACAGAAGCTCCCGAGGGAAGACCTGCCACCAGAGGGACATGGCCAGAAATATGAATGGTGGCATACGGTCCCCAAGCCTCGACCCTTTATGTCTGAGTAGTATAAATTCTTTGCATAAAAACAAACATTCGATGAGTCCATTGCTTCTCAGCTATAATGAAAATTAAAAAGGGGGATTTGCTGGAGACCCCATTGTCCACTGTGACAGAAGAAAATTAAAATCAGAGACAGACCCAAGAGAGTCTCTTCATTCATTCTTCATCCATTCATTTCACTAATGTTGTGTTCCTTCTTGTGCCGGGGACGACCCTGATGGATAGAAGTACAGGGATGGAGCAATACTAGCTCCTGTTGGTGGAAGGCATCTTCTGGGATAAGTATCATCTCATTTAGTCCCGTCACACAGGAACCGGTCTTCTTATTCATTTATTTACTTATTTTGGAGGAGGAGGAAATGAAGCTTACTGAGCCTTAGCGACTGCCCAAGGTCAACAAAGCTCATGAGCCACAGACCTTGGGTTTCTGTCCCAACAGTCTGGTGACAAAATCCTTATGTTTGGCTGAAATGCCACGCTGCCACTTCAGGCAAGCAAGGTCCCCATTCTCATGCACTTTGAAGGCTAGTTGGGGTGACCAAGGAAAACGGAGACGTATAAATAGGCAAGAGATTTTCAAATGGCAATGAGGGTCCCGGGATTTATCAAATGCAGCAGCGTGAGAGGCAACGACAGAGGACAGCTGCCCCTTCCCCACTTGGAGTCTGTGAAGGCGAGGCCTGTTCTCCCTGCTCTGTCTGAAGACAGGAGGCGGGTCAAGCGGATCCCGCAGGGCTTGCTCCATCCTGAATCTGAACGGGGAGTTCTGGCTGCCTCCCGCCACCGTGTTCTCACTCTGCCTCCTACCTCACGACGTTTCCCCTCACAGGTAGAGCTAGACCCATCAGATAGACAGACAAGGGACTTAGACTGGCTACACCTAGTAATAAAAAGTCACCTTGTCCTTAAGCAAAAAATTCCTACAAGGAACACCCAGATATAGCAGTTAACAAATTTCCAAAGACCAGAAAACACTAAAACGCTCAATAAAGGACCATTTTGCTTTCTCTCCCAAAGGAACATGTGCATTATCTGGAGACATGTTTAGTTGCCACAAATTGGGGTGAGGTTGCTTCTGGCATGTGGTGGGTAGAGACCAGAGACACTGCTAAACATCCCATAATGCACAGGACAGCCCTAAAACAACAAATTATCCAGCAGCAACTGTCCATAGTGGGACATCCTCCTGAGAGGGAGAGAGAGAGAGAGAGAGAGAGAGAGAGAGAGAGAGAGAGAGAAAGAGAAAGAGAAGAGAGAAGAGAGATGATAGATGGATGGACATTTTACCACCCCCATTTTCTGGTGACTCTTTCTCTACCCTCAAAATCCTTCCAAAGACTACGGAGACAAGAACTCTCAACAATTTTCTCCCAAAAAGTTTCTATCAAAAATGCAACTCAAAAAAAAAAAAAATAAGCAAGATCAGGAAAACCTCCGCGTTTGGAGGAGCAGGAGCCCTCCGGGACATGTGGTGGAAGAGACAATGCCTAAATCCCTACTTGCGTAAAATTGATAATACGAAACATATCTCCATTAGGGCCTTTAATTGAAACGATGTTCCCTTTCATCCGAGCCAAGAAGAAGAAAAGTCCTGTTTCTAGCTCAGTCCTGCTGTTTCATCTGTGAGACTTGCTCGTGAGCTAAGCCAAGTTTCATTAAAAATTATTGGTCTCATAACTTTTTTTTTCTGTTTTTTTTTTTTCTTTAAAGAGTCCCATATGGAACCAATATCATGATAAGATGGTCGCTGTACAAAGCCACTGGGCATTCAGACCCAATCTCTGCTTCCTGGTAGACTTTAGGTACAGATCTACTTCTGTACCTAAGGTATTAAGTGACTATCTCAGCAGACAAGCCGAAACTTAGAAGAAGGGGTTCACATACAGGAAGATTTCCTCCACTTTCTGGACCTCTCTCCAAGGGGACCTCTGTGCCTTCTACTAAGGTGCCAGCCATCCCCAGCTCTTGTCTGATTAAAAATGGCTCTGGTAGGATCCAAGCGTCTGTAGAAGTGTAAAACACGATTGCAGTTCTTGCACAAGTATTTTAACAGCCCGACCTTAGGATAGATAGGTTATATTTCATTGACTTGCAGGAAACACAGTATTATCTGGGCAAGCAGCACAGATGTTGCCTTAATGAACGCTTCAGTTTATGCATTGTATAAACCTCATGAAACATTTATGCAAATCTCACATTCACAAAAGGTAAAAGGCCCATTCTAGGTTAGGAAACACACAACAGGACCACCTTTGAATTGTTTTTGTTTTGGGCTTTTTTTTTAAACCTCGGTATTTTATGGGTGTGTTTGTCACTCTCGGGGTTTCTATTTAGGAGGACACAAGAGCGTCACAGATTTTCATCTCTTCTGTTTTCAGTTCTGTTATCATCCCTTCCAGCTGATTTCACATTTTATGATGCTAATGGTGGGTGGATGGTTTTGAGCTTCTCCCGTCAGCTGGTCCATCGGTCTGAGGGATATATTTAATAGAATCTGACAGCTGATGGAACTGGTTTCATTGAAAGAGGATTTGATATGTGGAGTGAATGTGGCGACCCTGGATTCGCCGTAATAACGGCCATTATTATTCAGCCTCTCGCAGCCGATATAACTCTTTTTCTTGTACACGCCACTACGTGTGTGACTTATGGATGGCTTCTTCCGAATTCTGATCGGAGGGCCATTTAGATAGCATGTCAAAACAGATTAGCTGTCCGATGTGGCCGCAAAATTAAGGAAAAGAACTTGGTAGGACTCTACCCAATAAATGCACATGCATTGTCCCTATGGGAGTCGTGGGAGCCAGGCTCCAAGAAAAGCCACAGCCGCACCAGGTCAGGGCACTGGAACTGGGGTGGAGCTGGGGGTGGGGGTGGGGGGTCAGGCAGCTGCAGCAACAGGTAGCAGCCCAGGGCCCAGGAGGTGGGGGGTCAGCTTCCGCTCTGTGCATGTGCCTTGTGTGTTGAGGGGACTTCTGCCAGCTGCAGTCTGCTTGACGGGGATCTGTCAAAATCAACATCTTCAGAACTGCATCCGGGCAACTTGGGCACAGCCCTGTTCTCTTCTAGGCCTGCTGGCCTGCTAGATATAGAAGTCAGCCGATGATTGCAAAGGACTTGTGCTGTGCTGAACTGTACCTGGACCCACCCTTTACCACTTCCCAAGAGCTAAGGTGGAGAGGTTCTTATCATCATTATTACCCCCATTTTACACATGCAGCCACTGAGGAACCGGTAAACTAAATCACTCCAGCCCAAGTCACAGCTAATAGTTGGTGGCGCGAGGATAGAACTCAGGGCCATAAGGGGGACATCCATCCTGCCTCTGCATCTGTTTGACCCTTGACCAATAATCAGTGTGTGCGCCTGTGTGTGCACGTGTGTGCGCCTGTGTGTACACGTGTGTGCATGCACATGAGTGCACGCCTAAATGGAAATTCTTGGGCATAAGTCTCTCCCTAGAAATCATCCCCCCTCCCTGCCCCACCTCTGGCTGCAGCCAGAGCCCCTTCAGTCGACGGTGACTGTTTCTTCCTCTGGAAACCCCGAGCCTTGCTCCCCTCCCACAGGCTGGGCGAGGACCCTGTGCATCCAGATGTGCTCCTTCATTCCCAACGTGCTCCCACCCCGTAGCTGCCGCCCTGGCTTTTCTCCCAGCCACCCCACGCCGCTCCGTGAAGGTATCATTTCAGGCAGTGAGATCCGAAACAATTGGTTCTACATTCCTGAAAAGTCCTTTGTTTATCCACTCCTGTTTTCTAGTAAAAAAGGCAAATGTTTGCAGAGAAGCGAGCAGATGTGTCCACGGTAACTGAGGAAAGCATGCCAGATGTTGGGAGGTAGACTCCTGGCTCTCTGTGTTTAAATTACACAGAGCTGGTACTTTTTAGGTCAGAAGCATAAAAACCTAGTATTGATCTTAAGCAACGTGCCTGATTTTACATGTCTGTTAAAGCCCCAGGCCCTCCAATGCCACATAATCAATACTTCTTTCCATTCTTTCCTTCTCTCTTCTCTCTCTCTCTCTGCAGCAGATGTAGGGTTTGTTTACTGGTCCTGCAGGAATCCAACCTGGTCTTTTATTCTTCCTTAAGTAGGACACACAGCCTGCTGGGGACCTGCTGCTCTGTAGGGCTGCAGGCCCTGTGGCTCCTGAGTAACGGAACCATGGTACCCTGTCCTCACCGCTCAGAGCAGGTGTGCCTTGAAAGTACCTGAGTGAGGGGAAGGAGCGAAATCGGTACTGGGGTGGGGAATGGGAGGTCCTGTTTAGTTTGCTGTAGACCCTCAGATAAGATTGTATGGGGGATATTGAAATTTGGAGTGGAAAATCGTCCTTGGAGTTTATCTGTAAAATGATTACGATTTCCTTCCAATTTGCAGATGGAAAAACTGCAAAAAGCAGCTCAAGATTTCACGTGCCCTGGTTACAACGAATGGCCCAGGGAACCAGAGCCGGACCGTTTGGAATGTAGGTTAAACGTCTTAGGAAGGGGTTGAGGTAGACCAGATGACCATGGTAGTCTCTACTCTGACCCCAAGGATGTCCCGGTAACTAGGTCACTCAAGTAGAGCCCTATGATTCTGAGCTCTGAGGGTACTGGGCCCTGTCGAAAGGCCTCATGGCTCTGCAGGTGGTAAGGGGATGGAAGAATGGATCCTTCCATGCTTTGGGTAGATTTGGCCTCAAAGATGGAGCATGGAGAAGTGACTCTGGTGAATGGTACAGGCTGGGAGCACAGGTAAGAGGGTGAGTCACACAGAATCTATGAGGGGCAGCCGGGGAAATGGTATCCCAGAAGTCCACCTGCGCTTGCACTGAGAAGTCTCACACTCTCCACACTGAAGGCTTTTGAATCAGGAGAATAACACAATCATTGCCCTGCAGAGAGTTTATATTGGTTGGAGGGCAGAGGATAAATGGAAGGAGGCAAGATTGGGTTCCGGGGTCCCTAGGGCAGGTTGTCCCAGCAGGCCAGACAGGCCATGACGATGGCTGGACCGGGGAGGGGCAGGTGCTGCATTTCAGATATTCACAAGGGAAGCTCCGCAGGATCTGGGGATAGCCTGGGGGGGTGCAGTGATTGGAGGATCCTGGTGACAGGCAGTGATATCTAATAATCCTGGCACTTCATGTGACTAATTTTGAATTAGTGTGTGACTTTTGGTGAGTCACTTAACCTCTCTGAGTTTCCTCACCTGAAGATAATATTTTCTACCCTATGGGACCTTGATGAGAATGAAATGAAATGAAAAGGTATTCCAGAGTGCTTGCCATATATAAAGCTTCAGGAAGCGCTAGTTGAATTTTATTATCTTATTAACCCTATAGGGTAATGTCCAGTGAAATATGATGTGTCTTGAAATTGATTGCTTGAGGCATATTTGTTTGTTTGTTTGATTTTTTTTTTTTTTTTTTTTTGGCACCAGGGATTGAACTCAGGAGCACTTGACCACTGAGCAACTTCCCCAACCCTGTTTTGTATTTAATTTAGAGAAAGGGTCTCACTGAGTTGCTTGGTGCCTTGCCATTGCTGAAGCTGGCTTTGAACTAGCAGTCCTCCTGCCTCAGCCTCCCGAGCCGCTGGGATTACAGGTGTGCGCCACTGCGCCTGGTGAGGAATAACATATTTCTAACAAACAAGCCAAGGGGCTATTTCTCCAGGGCAGGAGCTGAGGTACACACTTACCCATTGCCCAAGGAAATAACCGACTGCAGGTAAACCAAAAAAGCTGATGTCAGCACTGGGTATTTTAGAAGGGGGACACTTAGAGGCTGGACAATCCCCATCAGGGATTCTGATGGATACATTGCAGGTGGATCAGACTGAAGAATGGGCCAATCAGGACCATGATTTCCCAAACATGAAGGCATGGTATGCTTGATAAGGATTCCAAACCCATCCTTCCAGAACCTCACCACAGCACTTGTGCAGTGAGACTTGGGGAGGGAGGGGGCTGGGGATTCAGAACCCATTAGTGTCATGACTAAGTGTCCACAGTACCAAGGACACAGCACGTGGGCACCCAGGCCCTGGGGCCTGAACTAAAGTGCATGGCCGATCTGGATCCAGGCATTGCCCCAGCCCACTCTAGTTGGTTCTAGTAAGTGTCCATCTTACCCTGCCTCCCTCTAGCTCCTCCCATCCTCGTGCTGACCAGATCTTTAACTAGGACTCGATCCTCCCCTCCATCCTCAGTCCACATGATTCGGGTCCAAGATAAACTCCAGGATGGGGATCAGGACCCAGGTCTGGTAGGTCCAGAACCAAATAGACCTGGACACAGCAATTGGCTCAGGAATGGTCACACCATCCAGGGAGGCCCCATCACAATGGCTCTCAGCAGTTGGTGGGAGTCCTTGGTGAGATACTGCTTCACACCACAGGGAGGAATAGTCAGAAAGCCCGGCTGCAACGGGGATGTCGGGGTGTGGAGAATCTGGGGCCCACGGGCACCACCATACTTTAAAGGGGCACAGCTACTTTGGAAAACAGTGTGGCGGTTCCTCAAAAGGTTAAACTGAGGGCTACTATATAAATCGGTAATTCCACTCCCAAGTATATACTCAAGAGAAATGAAATCAAAGGTCCACACAACACACACAAATGCTCAGAGCAGTAATAGATAAGTGATAGAAACAACCCAAATGTCCATCAACTGATAAATGCCTAAACAGGATGTGGTGTATTCATACAACAGAATATTATTCAGCCCTAAAAAGGAAAGGATTTCTGGTACATGCTACAGCATGAATAAATCTTAAACATCCTGCTAAATTAAAGAAGCCATTC
This sequence comes from Marmota monax, assembly GCF_021218885.2. Lineage (NCBI taxonomy): Eukaryota > Metazoa > Chordata > Mammalia > Rodentia > Sciuridae > Marmota > Marmota monax. The sequence goes on from NW_026695224.1 coordinate 5,199,923, forward strand.
ATAAAAGACCACATCCTGCATGATTACATTTATGGGTCAAGCCAGAATAGGCAAATCTATAGAGACAGAAAATAGATAAGTGGTTGTTTAGGGCTGGGGACATGAGACGGATGAGGGATTGACTGCTAATGGACTTGGGGTTTCTTTTCTGAGGCCATGAAAATGTTTTCAAATTGTGCTGATGGTTTCCCTACTCTGTAAATATGCTCAAACCATTGACTTTTACACATATAGATTTATGGTGTGTGCGTTACATCTCAATAAAGCTATTATCAAAAAAAAAAAAAGTCTAGTGTGCAGACCATAGAAAAGACCCAAGCTCTGTGCTGTTGGAAGTAAACTATAAGGATGTGAAGCTGGAGCTGCGGTAGCCACTTTATCACCATGAAGTGGAAAGAAACTGGATTCTCCTGGGGGCTGTTTGTACTTGGGAGACAGTTCTTCCCGACACCAGAAACACCCCTTGTTTTCCCTTTCTCAAGTAGTCCACCGTGAGCTGGGCTCTCTCCCACTTGGAACAGAAAGTTCCTGATACAAACACAGAACACAGAAAAGCATCCAGGCGGACTCCCTTACCCTGTCCTTTTTAGTTCTCTGTTCCTTCAGTTTCTGGGTTTGATGCCCCTTCTCCTGCTATCATCCTGGCCCGGGTGGTTCACAGAGGGGCCCAGACACTGTCCAGCGGAACTCCTGTCCACGGGTAAACACACAATAGCAAAGAGAAGCCACAGGACACACGAGGAGACAGGGCTGTCCGGAGCAGAGGGACCACAGGTGCCTCCCGGCAGAACTGAGTTACTGCGAGAAGCCAGAGAAGCGTCCGTGAGATTGTTAATACAAGTTGTCAGAAGGGATCACCCAGGAGCTATGGCTGCTGTTTCCAGACGGCAATTTGAGTTTTTCTGTTGAACTCCCCTTGGTCTCCAACCTCATTACCCAAGAAACTACTGTCGGAGCGAGAAAATAGACCAAGGATGGACTAGAAACTTGAATCATTTTGTTAAAGATATGATGGAGGAGAGTGGGGGTGATGGGGGGTGCAGTCCCATGCAGGTGGAGATGGAGGGGAGGGGCCCCCCAGGGGTTGCATAACTGCTTCAAACTTGTTATTTGTTTAAGCCAATCAAAGAGTAGCCAGTCGGGGGTAAATGAAGGGACTTGGAAATGGCTCCTGGATCCCCCATAGAAACAGCCCCTGTCACACCTGGACTTCACAGGGCAAAGAACAGGTGTTGCCAAGGAGCCTAGAAATGGCCGCGGTTGCTCCAGAAGGGATGGGTATCTGGACTGGGGGCTGTTACTACAGTCACAACAGAAACCTGCCTTCTCCGTCCCGTGAGGGCCTGGCCTGGAGCTCGGCCCTGGAGTGAGCCAGGGTCACGGGGGTCACCCCCAGGAAGAAGAAGTAAAGCAGCACAGGGCCACAGCCCTGCAGGTGACCTCAGATGCCGCAGAGCTGCGTGCTGTGGTGCAATACGTTGTCCCAGCTGTCCAGTTCTGCCCCTCACCGCCAGCAGAACCTCCAAAGGAAAGGAAAAACCACGGAGCCGAAAAAGCAAGCACTCCCCCTCTGTTGAGTAAACTGTTTAAGTATGTTTCTAACAGAATCTTCCTCAAGTTCAAATGGTGGGTGACAGTTTTCCCCTGCAGGTGTGTGATTTCTAAACTGGGTGTTTCCCATGAGAAATGGACGGGACCCTGCTTACCCTCCCCGTCCAGGAGGAATTCCCAGTGGGAGATGCTTGTGGGGATTTGCTGAGGCCCAGCCCAGAGCCCACTTCACAGAGCACCTGGGAACTTAGAAATAAGCTCAGGGAACAATCCCAGATGTCCATGGGGTGGGGGGTGGGGGGGACCCAAAAATGACAGTCATGAGAAAAGAGAGAAAGAAAGGAAGTGAGCCACTGAGGATCACATATCTAAGTGAGAGATCGCGAATGGGGACGACAAAGCAACGGAAGTGGAACAATTAATTCAAGATGTGATGGAAAATTCCTCCTTTAAGATTTTTTTATTGTCATAATTATGCATAATTGTGGGCTTCATTACAATGTGTTGGCACATGCACATGACATAATTCACTCCATCTCCTGCCCTAGTACCTTCCCTGAGCTAAAGAAAGAACCTCAAGACGACTACATCCTGGAGCCCGTTCACCTGCTTTTATGAATAAAGTTTTATTGGAATGCAGCCACATCTGTTTATTGACCCAGTGTCTACACGGCTTCCTTTTTCATATTATAACAATGGAATTGGGTGGTTGAGGCAGAGACTCCACAAAGGTCTGCAAAGCCCTGGGGCCTCCTAGGAAAAGATCCGTTGGCCCCTCAAAGAATTCTTGGAGAGATAAATGGCAACATTTCCAAATCTCAAGGATAAATTTGTAAGATCCCATAAATGGTTAGTCTTTTTTCTTTGCAGATATAAAGAAACAAACAAACAAAAACCACCCAAGTTACTTACAAAATAAGGAAAGGATTCCATTGGGCCACACTTGTTAGCAAATTGTAGGATAAAATGTCTTAAAATCTAAAACTGTTATGAAAGAGTGAGACTTGGGAAATAGGAATTCAGGTTATAGTCAAAGTAGAGTCAAAGTGCCATTCTTATATGTGGGTAATTCTTATTATTTTTATTTTATTTTGGGGGGACTGGGGATTTAACCCAGAGGCACTTTACCACTGAGCCACATCCCTAGCCCTTTTTATTTTATTTAAAAAAAAATTTTTTATTTGTAGGTAGACACAATACCTTTATTTTATTTATGTGGTGCTGAGGATCCACCCAGGGCCTCACACATGCAACTCAAGTGCTCTACCGCTGAGCCCCAGCCCCAGCCTTTACTTTTTATTTTGAGACAGTGTCTTGCTAGGTGGCTGAGCTTGGCTTTGAGCTTGTGATCCTCCTGCTTCAGTCTTTGGAGTTATTGGGATTACAAACCCACCATTATGCCTGGTTCATGTGCGGGTCATATTCTGTGGAAGGTCTGAGAGCATATGCCATGGCTATGACTTTCTTGAAAAATACAAAAGACCAAATATTCCAGGTGGCTGAAAAAAAATGAAACAGAATAAATAATTCAGATATGAGAAAAGGGAGTCTCAAAGAAACATGGCTGATCAGAGAACTCAAAACGTTAAAGTCTGTCAATTTCCAAGTAATTGCAGTTAACATGATTATGAAACAAAGCAAGTGTCAAAAATAATTCTGGAAAGAGATGACACAATGTAAAAATATATTAATTATAATATTCTTATTTTAAAAACCAGCGGGGCCTGGAAAAGGCATTGATGATGATAGTACTGGTAATTATAGCTTCCATTTTTAGAAGTTACTATGTATTAAGCACAAAAATAATGCTGATAGAAATATTGTTTTTCATAAATCTTGGTACACATTTCTAATATTAATTCCTTGACGTGAATTCTTAGAATGTGAGATGTGCAGTCAGAGTATTTTACAAATCTCTCGACACAATGGAATCTGAACTCTCAACGGAAAGATATGGGGGCTCTTTTGGCTGCACTTCTGCCGGGATTGGTCAGTGTCATTTTGCTAGTGAGTAGTTTCAATAATGTATGAAAGATACAGAGGTTTGAACATTTCTGTGCAAGTTAGAGCAAATTGAAGATCATTTGCTACAATTATATTTTTAGTACTAGGAATTGAACCCAGGGGTGCTTAACTGGTAAGGCAAGATTGCAATAAATCACTGAGTCCATCTTAAAGCAGGAGACGGAAACTTTATTCACCAGCCGGAGGTCCAGACCCACCAGCCGAAGGACCAAGGGGCAGGCTGCAAGTCCACACCCTTCCATCCCTTCCTGGGGTCTGAGTACACCTTTTATAGTCCAAAACCATATTAAAGCGTAAGTGGCTGTTGCTATGATTCAAAACCATAAACAAACGTCATGAGATCTAAAATCATAAGCCGAAAAGAGAGTGGGCCAAAACGACTAGTTGTGTACAAGTTAAAGAATGGTTACTAACATCTAGACCATCCATCTCTGACAGGGTACATTGTCCAAGAAATACGGACGCCAAAGAGAGAACACTTGTACATTGTATAAGAATTGCCGTTTTGTGTTGCCAAACATGCTCTGCGAAGCAACTGATGATGGGTACAGAGGTGGGGCTTTCCCTGGGAGAAGCATTTCTTACATGATGTGGGGTCTCAGGGCAAAATGGGGTCTGTTTGGTCATTGCCCATATAGCCTGGCCCACAACAGTACCACTGTGCAACAACCCCAGCCCTTTTTCTTTTTTTTTTTTATTTTTTATTTTGAGTCAGGGTCTCACTAAGTTGCTGAGGCTAGTAGCCTTGAGCTTGTGATCCTCCTACCTCAGCCTCCTTCTAGGCATGCACCACCATGCCCACCTGGGGGATTATTATGTTCTTTATTTGGAGACAACATATATGTCAAACAATCGAGGGTCATTAAATAATTTACTTCATGTCCGTATGATGGGCTCCCTTGCATGCATGAAAAAAATCATATTGGAGGCATAAGAAACTTTTCTCAATATATAATAAGTGAAAATAGTTAACATGCTATAATTATGGTGGGTGTGATGGCATGTGCCTCTCGCCCAGCTACTTGGGCAGCTGAGGCAGTAATTCAAGACCATCCTCTGATTCTTCTTCTTCTTCTTCTTCTTCCTTCTTCCTTCTTCCTTCTTCCTTCTTCCTTCCTTCCTTCCTTTCCTTCCTTCCCTCCTCCTCCTCCTCCCCCTCCTCCTCCTCCTCCCCCTCCCCCCCCCTCCCCTCCCCCTCCCCCTCCCTCCCCTCCCCTCCCCCTCCCCCTCCCCCTCCTCCTCCTCCTCCTTCTTCTTCTTCTTCATTCCAGGGATTGAACTCAGAGGCACTCGACCACTGAGTCATATCCCCAGCCCTATTTTGTATCTTATTTAGAGACAGGATCTCACTGAGTTGCTTAGTGCCTTGATTTTGCTGAGGCTGACTTTGAACTCTTGATCCTCCTGCCTCAGCCTCCTGAGCCCCTGGGATTACAGGCCTGCGCCACTGTGCTCGGCAGATTTTTCTTCTTTCTTCTTTTCTGTATTTCCTAAGTTTTCGGCCTGAACGTTTTTAATACATAGGGTAAAAAACAGTTATCTTGTAAGTCATCAGGAAATTTTATCCGTCTCACTTGTGACTAGGACAGTAGCACTTACGGTAGATGCTTTTCAGTATTTGTTAAGTGAATGAATGAACAAGTGAGTGAGGACAAGATTGTATTTTCCCTGAACACAGTCACCTGTCCTGGGGTGTCTTCGGATCTGGTTTCTGCAGGCCTGGGACCCAGCACCATCTCGCTATTTTATTCTGCTGCTAGATGTGATGTGATCTTGACCCCGGGCCACCTCCTTACCTGGATCTCTGCAGCTCCAAACGCTCAGAACGTCCAGCAGATGGCGGGAGCCTCCCCAGGTCACCTTCTCCTCTGCTATTTAGAGACAGGGTCTCCCTCACTGGGTCCCACCCTCCTGCCCTTGACTTGGCCAATTCTTCTTCCTTTTGGAATAGAAAACCCCAGTGGAGAAACCTCTTGACCAAGGGCATGACTCTTTGGGAAACAGACCAGAGAGTCAGCAAGGTCCACACCACCCAGCACCACCCTGAGCCCTGCGTCTGGGGGGATTGGTTTCCTCGCAGGGAACTTTAATTTGCGAAAATCCCCAATCGGTCTGTAGGCTGAATGGGCTCTCAGGAGCAGAGCTCACATCCACCCTACAGACACGGGGAGATGCCACCCAGGTTCCAATGCGGTTCCTCAGCAACCACGCCTCCCCAGTACTTAAAATAGTGCCATGTCACACCTGCTCTGTGGGAATCTGAGGGTCGCACCGTTTCCTCTGGCTGAAGGAGGCCGGAGCAGGTCAGCAAAATCCATTTCACCCCATCAAAAATAACGGAGATTACATAAGCACAACCTCTCCCCAGAGCAAATACGCATTGGCGAGGCAGTGAAACATACATAATTATAGATGTAAAACTCTAAAAATAGGCTCTGTGCCCCACACAGGCAGCTGAGAGCGTGGCACTTGAGTGCGACGCTGCCACGTATGGCAGCATTAATAGGGGCCGTGGCGCCATCCCAGGTGGCCAGATGAGGAGACGCAGAGCCGATCCAGACTCCGAGATTTAAAAGGCTCCTGTGCAGAGGAGGCGGCTGCTCACTGGAGCCCGTCAAAGCCTGTTCCAAGTGACTGTGGTCTCCTCTCAGGGGACAGGAAATAAGTCTCCCCACAGAACCTGGGAGGAATGAGTCCTAGCGTCCCCAGCACAAGTAGGGCCAGGAGAGGGGACAGGAATTGATTGAAAATTTCAAACCAGCTGGAAGAAAGGTTTGGCATGTTCCCAACCCAAAGAAATGGCCCATTTGAGATGCTGGTGACCCTTGTCCCTGATCATGACGGGTGGCACTGGAATATCGCATTGCACCCATGCATAGGCTTGATTGTTATGTGTCCATTACGGACAGGAAAATTTTGAAGAAGTCATCAGACAGCAATGACGTCACACTGCCACCTTGCCCCGGATTATTAAATTATCTTATGATCCAAGCACGTGCTTTAAGTGTCCAAGGCCTCATGGCTCTAGGGTCATTGGTCGCAGCCAGTCTGCACCGGGGACGGCATCTGGAAACCTGCGCTGCGCTGACCTTGGCAACAGGACTCGGGATTTCCCGTGACTCTCTAAGTGGGCTGGGAGGTCCTCTGCTTGGCTCAGGTGTGTGGTCAGCTGCTGGAAGGTCCCAAGAGGCTCACTGTCACATCCAGAGGATACACTGGGGCTCCTGGCCATCCCCTGAGCCCGACACCAGTGGCCTCTTTTCTTCCTGGAGGCTGGACCAGCCTCCTTATCTCTGGACGCAGGTCTAAGAAGACCAAAGCAGAAGAGGCATCGCCCTGCTCAGCCTGGTCTCTGGAGGTGAGCGACTTAGATTCCGCGCATTCTCTTGGTCCCTTGCCGGTCACAAGGTCAGCCCATATTCAGAGAGGGAGACACAGGTGTTATCTTTTGATAGGAGCAGCCAACTTTTGTTGCTGTCTTTGTTTTAAGACAAAGGGGCTGTGATGGATATCTGCTTACACCATCTCATTTAATTTTCAGAAGAACCTTGAAGGAAAAGGATCGTTTTGGATACTGAATACTGAAACTGAGACCAGGTACTGAAACTGAGACTCAGAGAGGTTCAACAACTCTCCCAAAGATACACAGCTAGAGAGTTGCTCTGAACTCAGGACTGACGTCAAGGCCCATTTTCTACCCTCCCTAGCAGTGTGTGTGTGTGTGTGTGTGTGTGTGTGTGTAGTTTTGATTAGTTATACATGACAGTAGAATGCACTTTGATACATCATGTATAATGGAGTTTAATCTCTCATTCTTCTGGTATACTTGATGTAGAATCCCAGTTGTATGTTTATATATGCACATAGGGTAATAATGTCTGATTCATTCTACTATCCTTCCTACCCTCGTACCCCCCTCCCCTCCCTTCACTCTCCTCTACCTAATCCAAAGTAACTCTGTTCTTCCCTAGCCACCCCCACCATTGTGAATTAGCATCCACACATCAGAGAAAACCTTCAGCTTTTGTTCTTTGGGGATTGTCTTCTTTTGCTTAGCATGATATTCTCCAGGTCTATCCATTTACTACAAATGCCATAATTTCATCTTTTTAAAGGCTGAGTAATATTCCATCATATTTTTTATTTTCTAATTTTTTAATATTTTTTTACTTGTTGATGTACCTTTATTTTTTTTCTATTTATATGTGGTGCTGAGAATCAAACTCAGTGCCTAACCCATGCCAGGAAAGTGCTCTGCCACTGAGCCACAACCCCAGCCCTCATATATTTCTATTTACTAATTTGATCACTCCCTTTGACTTCCCATCATAGATGGGAATGAGAGAAAATCATTTAGAAAATGATTTTCTTTTAGAAAATCTCTCAGCTGCTGTCGTGTTGATCATTATTTTACCATCTGATCGGATTCCAACCAGCCTATCAGATCTGTTTGGAGCAGTTCTAGAGACCCACATATTCAGGATGGGGAGAGCCTGACCTGAGGGTCAGGCAGGCCCTCTGTCAAAGGCCACATGGAAGAGGAAATTGGGCTCCTGCCCGTGTTTCCTCTGTACTGGACACCGTGCTGACTGTGTAACATCGAAATCAGCTGTCCTTGTGGGACACCACGAGGCCGCCTGGCTCCTTATCTCTGTTTTACAGACGGGGAAACTGAGGCAGGTCAGGGCATGGCCCAGTCAGGATCTCAACCCCGTGCATTTGGTGCAGAGCTGACGCTCTGGCTGCCTGGTGGCTTAGCCTCCCCAGGCAAAGAGGAGCCTCAAGCAAAGACGAGGCGGAGCCTGTGGCCAGGTCACCTCACTGTCATTCCCATCCTGTGGCTGGAGACTCGCCTCCCAGACCAGGCTCCCAGGCCCCTCAGGCCTCGACTGTGGGCCACCTTTACATGGTGCGGGAGCCTGGAGCGTGGGACAGGTCCGTGGCAGAGGAGGACCTAGACTGAGCCTGAGAAGGAATAGGAAGACAAACCCCAGGACCTCCCTGGCCCTGAGCAACCGGGCCATGTGCATGTGGCAGCGTCCTAGGGGGCAAGCAAGGGAGAGTCTTTTGAGAATCAGAACCCGTCTCCCTGAAGCTGGCTGAAGAGCACTTCCTTCCTGGGTGGACACGGGATCTGAAACGCAGTCCTAACTCGGCCATTTGGAGATCCGAGATTTCATGGCAGAGGACAGGGGAGGTGGCTGCGTCCCCCAAGCTCCCCACAGGCCCTTTCTTCTGCACCCAGACCACACGCTGCCGACACCTGCTCTGACACACAGCATCCAACCAGTCACAGGTCCTGAGGATCTGGAAACCCAATCTACAAATTAGAGGGAGATTCGCTTCTGGCTCCTGTAAGTAACGGGTTGCCCGGATGCCCATCTGCACTGGTCTCCAGAAACATCCACTGCCCATCTGCAGCAGACGGAGAGGTGCGGTGATGGAGGAGGAACCTCCCAGGAACAACCGACTGGTGCATTGGGTCGGATCCCAGCAAACCTTCTAGAACTCACCTGCAGGCAAAGCTTGGTGGGGACCTTGGGTATTTTGGTGACACACGATGAGTTCCATAGCACTTTGACACCACTCTTTTTTTCCCTCCTTTTTGGTACTAAGGATAAAACCCAGGGATGCTCTTGCGAGGTTGCCAGGTCTGGCCTTGAACTTGCAATCCTCCTGCCTGAGCCTCCCTGGTCACTGGGATTACAGGCGTGCGCCCCCACACCAGGCTGCCCCCACCCATTTCTGCACACAGCACAACTTATTCCACTTATTTATTTTTTTGAATCTGTTATTCATTAGGTCAGGCACCATGTTAAGTATGTGTGTTTTGTTAAATTTACTTTGTTTTTATGGTGGTCCAGATGTTTGTAGCCTAAAATCTCCCATTTCGACCATTTTTAAGTGCTCAGTTCAGGGCCACTCAGTCTACCCACACTGTTCTGGGCCATCACCGCCGTGCCTCTCCAGAACTGGTTCCATCTTGCAAAACCGAAACTCTGCAATGATCTGACAGTGCCTTTCCCTGCTCCCCAGCTCCTGGCCAGCTGTGGTTCCACTGCCTGTCTCTGTGGACTTGACCATTCTGGGACCTCGTGTAAGTGGTGGAATCGTGCGTTTGTGACAGCGTATTCAATTTAGCACAGCTTATTCATCTCCATTTAGCAGAGTCAAGGTCCCTCCCTTACACATGTAGCGTGGTTAGAATTTCCTTTCTTTTAATAGGGAAATACTATTTCATCATGTAGATATTCCACATTTTATTGATCCATCTATCTGTTGGTGGGCATGAGGGTTGTTTCCATCTTTTGTGACCAAAGCTCCTGCTGTGGTTTGGATGTGGTGTGTTCCCTCCAAAACACCCGTGGAACTTGGTTGTTGAAGTCGCGGTGTTGGGAGGTGAGCCCTGAGACTCATGACCTTCTCGCGAGGCTGGGTTATTCTTGAGGGATGGATCCGTTCTCCAGGGGACAAATGGTGACCAAGCACAGTTTCCCCTTTGTCTCCTGCTTTCTTCTGCTCATTCCCACTTGATCTGTTCCTTTCCACCGTAAGATGAAGCTGGCTGAGGTCTTCACTGGGAGCAGAACAGGTGCTGTTACCTTCCCAGCCTCTAGAATTATGAGACACGTTAACCTCTTTTCTCCATAACTTACCCGGTTTGGGGCGTTCTGCTATAGCAACAGAAAACAGATTAAGATGGCCACTGTGAACCCTGATGTACAGGATTATGTTTTTTGTCACTTACACTTTGAAACAAGTCTGCAAGTTCAGTCCTATTGCTGTCCCGTTTTAAGATGATGAAGCCTGAGATGGAGGAAAGATGGCACACTTGTCCAAGGTCACACTCAGTGAATGACAGAGCCAGGGTTTGAACTGACATTTTCCAACTTCGTAGTCCCCTCTGTCACCATCACCTCCCAAAGTCCCCCTGTGTATTAATATCTGGGATTCCAGAGGTGAATAATGACCTATGGAGTGTATGGAAGCATTTCAATAAATACACATAAAGCAATTTTATATTTTGTGGAAATCAATATAAATTTATGATCCAGTGAAAGACACAGGATTTTGAATATAAATAACTAATTCTTACAGCAAAGTGGTGGGTGGGTGTGGGTGGTGAAGTCACTGCAGTCTCAGGACAGACTTGAAGATGCAACCTGACAGGTGGGAGGCCCCGTAGCAGAGCCTGCCCAGGTCCCGATCGGGTCTTGTGCTTTCCCCTGAGGCAAACGCCTGCAGAAGAAGAAGGAAGGGAAACATATTGGGGTTCCAGACTGTGCTTCTATGAGGACAGAGGCCACGGATTGCTCCCCTCTGTGAACCGATCACATACCCAGGGCAAGAGTCTTAGGAACACCGCGCTGTTCAATCTCACGAGAGTTTTTTTTTTTGGCACCATCTTATAGAAGAAGAAACTGAGGTTCAGAGTGGTGAGTTGGCTGTCCTAGAGGCGGAAAGCCGGAGAGTTGCAGAGCGGGAATGCAAAACCTGGGTTGCCTCTTCCTCCCAGACCCAGAACACCCGCCTTTCTGTGGCTGCGGAGGACTGAGGAGGAGGCCCAGGTTTTCCAGCTTAGTGTGGGTCCTCGTCCCTATGCCCGCCCAGCTGTCCCTGCCAATTCCTTGTCTGCCTGTCCTGCCCCACCTCACCTGTGACCTTCCCCTCCTCTCACACAATTGTACTCGCTCTTGATGCATTTATGTAATCTTGGTTTCCCGAGGGATCCATCCATCCATCCATCCATTGATAAACTCAGCAATATCTATTGGGACCCTAACAGGTTCCAGCAATGTTCCTGATATATGCTGGGCCTCCCAAAGTGGATAACAAGGACACTGACCTTAGCCTAAGATTTCTAGCGGGGACAGACATAAACAGAATTGTAACATACTTTTCAAGTGGTAATAAATGGACTAAAGGAAAATAAAACCAGGTCAAGACTAGGAAAGGCAGGAGACAGGGTGGTCCTGGAGGGCTGCCTGGAGGAGGTGTGGGTAAAAACAGAGAAAGTCAGGGAAGGGGGGGCGGTGGGGGAGGGGTGAGGAAGCATGGCATATAAAAGCCCCTGGGGGCCGTGGGAGGGGTTTGGAGGATCTGAAGGTTGGCAGGAAGGAAGGGCAAGGGGTGGGGGAGAGCCAATAGCTTGCAGAGGTGCACAGGACACTGCCTGATGACCCTTGGTGGCCAGGACTCTAGATGTCACGATGGAGAAGGTGGGAAGCCACTGGAGGGTCTGAGTGCGGATTTGGAGTTGGGGGCAATGCCGGAGCCAGGGAGCCACCAGGGCCTGGGCCTTCTCAGCCTCGAGCCCCCCAAGGACCCCCTCCCTCACACCTGGGACCTTCCCTGTTTGCAATGTCTCTTCTTGGTCAGCTCCGAAGACGGGGCCAAAATCTAGAAAACGGAAGGGAACACCAGGTGCGCCTTGTCACTAGGACGTGGCCTCCAGGACTTGACATGTGGCTTCCTCCATGGTGCGTCCTCTTTAAAACCGCCACCCTCCCAGGCTGCGTCTCCAGCTGGTGAGCAGTGAGGAGCCTCCCAGGGGACAGAGGGACAAAGGCTGCACGGGGGATTGTTGAGAGCCACAGCCGAAGGGGCCCCAGCAAACTTTCAGACTGCCAGCTGATGATTGGCTCACAGCGGCCCCAGCAACTTCTAGCTGATTGGCTCCTCTGCGGTGATGCTCACTGGGCTGTTTCCCTGCCCTTTCAGACCACGGAGCTGCTCATTGGGGGACTTTTTTGGCTCCACCCACACGACCCAGCCAATCAGCCTCAAGAGCAGGAGGAGTGGGGGAGGTAGAGGCTTGTGGGAAGCTGGTGGTGGCAGTTGAGGCTCTGAGGGTTTTTCCTGAGGAGCTGTTTTGTTTGGCGTGTGTGATTCTAAAAATAAAGTTCGTTTCTTTTGACAAGTGGCTCCTGAGTTGTGCCCAGCCAGACTGCGGCAGGGGATGGTGGGAAAGGGGACAGGAGCTGATGCCTAGGAGCTGGCGAAACATCTGGACGTGCATTGCTCCAAGTCCATGGCTGCCTGGTCCTGCTGGACAGGCCTGGACGGGCCTCCACTTCCCTTGCTTCCAGCGCAGACCTGGGCTACCCTAGCCAAACCCTGCCGTGACATCTTCCCATGTGACTGCCCAGTGTGACATCCTTCCCAGAAGGAACCTGGCAGTTGGTGGGAGTCATCCCAACAGTCCTGGATGAGGAAACGTCCCGGACGTGGTGAAGTCGGTGGAAGGGGATGAAGACAGGGAGGCTGGGCCCCTGCACTTAACTGTGACCTTTGACAAGTGACTTAGCCTCTCTGAGCCTCACTTTCTTTCTTTTTTTTCCCTGGTACTGGGGATTGAACTCAGGGGCACTTGACCACTGAGCCCCATCCCCAGCCCTGTTTTGTGTTTATTCAGAGACAGGGTCTCACTGAGTGGCTTAGTGCCTGGCTTTTGCTGAAGCTGGCTTTGAACTCGCCACCCTCCTGCCTCAGCCTCCTGAGAGCCTCAGTTTCTTAGTCTACAAACAGGGCATGATGATTCCCTCCTGTTGGGCTCTGGGTTGTCCCGAGGTTTAACTCATGAGAACCAACCTTGAAAAGCTTTGGCGGGAATCTGGAAAATACTGTGAGTGCTGTTCTTGCCCTCAGGCCCAGGGCGGGGAAGGGGAGGAACCGAGATCCATAGCAGCTCCTGGCTCTAAATCCTCCGTCCCTTCTGCCACCTGGGTTTAGGACCACACTCTTATCAGGAAGGCGGGTCCTCTATGGTTTTTCTTACTCTCATTGGCAGCCCAGGAGCCAGGGCCTCCCAGAATCCCAGCTGGTGGGCTGACCTGGCAGCTTCTCAGAGAACAGGGTGACAACAGCCCTCCCTTGCCCTAGTCTGGCCTGGCGTGGGCCATGATGGGCAGGGAGGCAGGAGGGAGAGAGGACCGAGGTTCCTCCCCAGCAGACGGGATGGTCCTCAGGCCACACCCACTTTCTTCACGCTCTTTACGGGCGAGGCCTGATGGCTCTCCCATGGAGAGGTGGGACCTCTGTCCCTTCCCTTTGTACTGCAGAGGGTCTTTGTGATTGTCTCAATCAAGAGATGTGCAATGGTGACCCTCAGTGACTTCCTAGGTGACAGAAGGTGACACATCTGCTACCTGCTTCCTCTTGTGACACTCTTGGAACCCCCTTGCCATGCAGTGAGGAAGCCCAGGTCACATGGGTTCTGCCCAAGAGCCAGCTTCAGTCACCAGATTGAGAACCAGAGGCCTTCCGGGGACTCCAGCCCTGTCCAGCTGTAGCTGCACAGAGGACCTCTGGCAAGGCCAGCCAGCGGAGCCCACTCACCCCAGAGCAGGGAACGACAGTGCACCATCCTTGTACTGGATTGGAGATGGGTTCCTGTGTCCATAGCTGGAACTCTGAGGACAGGGCCAGGCTTGCTGCTGGCCGTGATTCTCCTCTCTGCACCCTCAGGGGCCCTGCACATGGGACAGTGGCCTGGCTTGCTCACTGTGCCATCTGCTGAGCCAAGCACGACGGGGTCTGCCACAGAGGCATAGCTGGTTTGATTCCAAAGCAAGACCCACTAATCACTTGAGTTGAGTTTTGAAGAATTAGAGGAAAGAACGGCCAGGTGCAGAGGTGCGCACCTGTGATCCCAGCAACTGGGGAGGCTGAGGCAGGAGGATCACAAGTCCAAGGCCATCCTGGGCCACTTAGGGAGACCTTGTTTTGAAATAAAAATCAAAAGGTCTGGGGATGTAGATCAGTCATCAAGCACCCTGGTGGGGTGTGGGGTGGGAGGGATGATATGTATGAGATGGGATGCGGCCCCAGCCAGAGTCTCTTTCTGCCAAGATGGGCTGTGGCTGACGGTGCTGACCCTGCTCTATGAATAGGACTCCCCTGTCTGCACTCCCAGAACCTCTCCAACAGGAATGAGCCAGGAGGGGCCTGAGGATCCAGAGAAGGGATCCTAAGTGGTGCCTGGAGAGGGGGTCCTTTGGTGGTTTCATTCATTTGTTCTTCTATTAATTAACTTATCGAATATTTATTGAACACCTGCTACGTGCCAGGCTGTCTTCTAGGCACAGTCAACCTGACAGACCAATCTCCTTCCCATTGTAGACCCCTTGTGTGAGTCCATTGTGCATTGCTGTTACAGAATAGCTGAGGCTGGGTAATTAAAAAAAAAAGTCTATTTTCCCCACGTTTCTGCAGGTTGGGGAGTCCAAGAGCGTGGAGCTGGCATCATATCGTGGTAGAGAACATGACATGGGGACATTCAGTGAATGTGCAAACTCATGTTCTCTTTTCCTCTTATAAAGCCACTAATGCCATCAGAAGGGCCCCACCCTCGTGACTTCCCAAAGGTCCCACTTCCAGATACCATCCACATGAAGTTGTGGATTAAGTTTCCAACCCGAAGACACGGTAAAACCACGGTGTCGCCTCACAGACAGACAGACGACAAACTAAGGAAGCCCCCCTACGCCCAGCCAGGCCTGGACGGTCTCCTTGGCGTAAGGCTCTTGTAGGGATGGGCGGCCCCATTTTGCCCTCCCGGGGCCCTGGGGCCCTGATGCTCTGCCTCGAGGCCTCGACTTCCTGACCAGCACAGCCTGGTGCACAGAGGGGTGTGTAACGACGCTGGACTGCAATGAGGGGACCTCGGCGGGGGTCCTTGCCCAGTCCCTGGCTTTGGCCCTTGGCTCCTGGTTTGCCCAGCTCTCCAATAGGGCTCAGCTCGCTTCCCTCCCTAGAATGCTGCGAGGTCGGACAGAGCAAGGTTGCAAGATTTCACGAGTCCCACCTTACTCTGCTGATGCAGGAAATTCGAGTTTTCATGATGAACTCCAGCCAGAAAGACCGAAGCCTTCCGGTCCAGCTTTCTAGACCTGACGGCAAACCAGAGAAGATGGATCGGGACCTATCCACCCGGGAAGCAGCCGCTGACCCCAACGTGGCTGTTACGGGTTAGATGTGAGGTGTCCCCTTGCAAAAGCTCATCTTCAGAGGTGAAATGATTCAATTATGAAAGGTGTAACCCCATCAGTGGGCTAATCCAGTTACTGTAGGCAGGTAGGTAGGGCTGCAGAAGGTCAGTCACTGGGGCCGGGCCTTCGGGGGGTTGTACTTTGTACCTGGTGAGCACTAAAACAGGGGCAAAACCAAAAACCTCACCTCGAGCCTTGTCCACAGATGTGCCCGGGGGTGCAGGGCACCCCCACCCATGAGCTCTGCCTTCTTTCCCGGTCTCACCCACCTCTGCTCCCCCAAACCCTGTCTGGGGAGGAAGCTCAAGAATCCGCCACTTGGCATCCACCCGGGAGGAAATTGGGGCCAGATTGACATGTCATTTCATCAGGGCCTCATTTTCCATTTTAGTCATTAAATAGAATTTTGCTTTAAAACGATTAATAAGTTTGAATCCATACAGCAAGTTATAGATTAACAGTCTCGGGCCCCATAGGCAAGAACAAAAGAAACTTCATGATTGCATTTCATTCATCAAACCTCTAATAAGAATGTCATTACCTATGTGCCTTTGCCTCCAATCCTGAACAATAGGCCACTTCCCAGGACTCTGTGTGACCTAACAACAATCCCCCAGATGAATATGTCCACCTGCAAGGAAAAATGTTAGCCTGAATTTACAATGGCCCACTGAACCATGCAGAAGGAAACCTCCAGGGTCCCTGTGGGTTTGCAGTGACCTGGGCTGGGCAATCCTTAGCAGGAGAGGGCAAGAGAGACACTCTGGTTTGCGTCAGGGCTCAAGAGAAATATCCAGATGATGCTCTTGAAAGTTGCATGCCTGCAGTTTCTCCAGAATCTACGCTCTGAGATGCTCGGACCCATGGGCTAGGAAAATCTTTCCCTTGGAGGGGAAAGTCGTGCGCAGCGTGCCAGCTGTGGGAGTGATTTACACTCGGGCCTCGCAGGGATTATAGGCCACCCTCACAGATGCAGGGCTGACCCATCCCTGCTCCCCTGTGTCCTGCACTCCTCCCGCCCATCAGAGGCTGGTTCTGCCTTTGGTGGCATTTTTATGCAGACATTGGGCTCTTTCACTCAGGCGTGGTGCTTTCCAATAATCTCCCCACAAATGCACCTTATATGTCTCCAAGGCTCACTCAGCTGCTTCCTCTGGGCTCGGCACATTTTTCCATCTTGCTCAGCACTTCCACCAGCCGGGTTCAGGCCAGCCAGCGGCCGCCTGACCTCCCATGAGCCCGCCCTCTGGGTGCCGTCCTTGGAAAGCCCCCCAGTTCTCCCAGTCTGTCAAGGTGCGCTCATCAGACCTGGGAGCCCCGAGTGCAGAGAGGAGCAGTGAGAAGGTAAAGGGGACCCAGGTGGCAAGGTGGGGACAGGAAATGCAGGGTTGGCACTCGCCCAGGTAGGACCTTTACTAGAATTAGGAAAAGGTATCCCCTGTGGGCAGAAATGGCCCATGGATGTGTGACTTTATGAGCAAAGGAAGGGGCTCCCCTGCCCTGGATGGACCCATCTCCACACAGCGCTGGGCACTGGGTCAGGGGAGCAGGGATGGGTCAGCCCACTCACTGGGCATCGCCTGCACCAGCCACTGCTCTCTCTGCATGGAGGTCGCAGAGGTGCTCCTGGGAAAACGGCATTTGGGGAGAGACTTGAAGAGAGGTCCTACTGCATGAATCCTGACCCCCCACCAAGCCCAGATGCTCCTGTGATGAAGCCGTGGACCTAGGACCTCCGACTGGACTGTATTTGGAGACACGGCCAGTGAAGAAGTGATCAGGGAAAAATGAGGCCTGGTGTCCTCCAAAGCGGAGGAGATTTGGACGCACAGAGAGGCTGTGCTCAGAGGAAAAACCAGGTGAGGACACAGAGAGAGGGTGGCCAGGCCATCGTGAGCCAAGGAGAGAGGCCCGGGAGGTCAGCCCCACCGACACGTGGATCCTGGACGTGTGAGAGGGTGTGATTCTGTTACTAAATCAGTCCGTGATGTTTTGGAAGAAACCATCCGAAATTCCTCACTAAAGGAACTGCAGGCAGAGGGCCCTGCGGAAGGCAAGCAGTTGGTGTGTTTAATGACCAGAAAGGTAGCCGGGCTGGGCTGGTGGGGCTGGGTCCTTGCCAACATGGGGGGCTGGCAGCGGGGAGCTGGCAGCATCTTGACGGCCCTGGGGGTGCTGTGAGCCCTGGCTGCAGCTCAAGAAGGTTGAGATCCTGGGGGTGAGGAGTCCAAGGCCATCTTCCCGTGCAGGGCCGGGGCAGGGGTACATGGCACAGTGGGGTGACTGGGACTCTGAGCCCTGGCCTGGCAGTGCCACTTGCCTGGGGAGGGAGATGGACACATAGATGTTGCTATGGCTTAGATGAGCAGCACCCAAAGGCCCATGTGCTAAAGGCTTTGTCCCCAGGGTGGCACTATTGGGAGGCGCTGCACACCTTTAAGAGGTAGAGCCTAATGGGAGGTCTTTAGATCACTGGGGATGTGCCCCAAAGGGGACTGTGAGATCTCGGTCGGACATCTCTCTCTCTATTTCCTGGCTCGAAATGTGAGCACTTGCTTTGAGGCACACTCCTGCCACAATTTGACACCCTTGTCAGATGTCCAAACCAATAGGGCTACCCCGTCTTGAACCTCCAGAACCATGAGCCAGAATATACCTCTTTATTTCATAAGCGGCCCATGTCAGGTGTTTTGTCATAGTGTCACAGAACTGACTAATGCAAGTGCCCAGACCTCACAGATCTCATTTTATAGCCTGGAAAGTGGGGCCCAGATTGGGGACCGCGAGCTCACCTGGGTATCTTTCCCCAGCAGTTTTATTTTCCCTTGTAACAGATTTAAATAAATCCCAGGAGGGAGAAACCAAGGACTTGCTCATTTTCTTCAGGCTGTTTGTTTCATCCATCTTTCAGAAGCAGTTGGACCACACTGCCCTTTTTCATTTAAACGTGACTTTTCCTAAACAGCTCCTCAGCAGAAATGAGGACCCACTTCTTCCTTGTGTATGGAAAGTAGGGAAAGGAACCAGGAGTTCAGATAAAAAGTCTCTCAGCATCAGACCAGAGGGTCACCTCCCTCCCTGAGCCCTCTGGGCAGGGGTGGCTTCTGCCTGTGAACCCCCCTGGCAATGCATCTCCAGAGTTGGAAGCTGAGAGGAGGTGTAGCTTCCCGGGCCTTCGGGCCTCTGCCCTCACCTCCTCCCAGCCTCCCTCAGCCTCACCTCTTCAGCCCTGAGAGGAGCCCCGTAAACTTGATCTGCCTGGTGGAGGTTTGACCTTCCAGACCCCGTGGGGGCGAAGGGCTGAAAATACCAGGGCAAAGATTTAGGGTCCTCAGGCCTGGGCTTGGGTGGGCTGGGTGGCCCCCCCCATGGCTGATCTTCACCTATCACCCGACTCCTCCTGAGGAGCATCCTGACGTAGCCTTCTTTGGGGTCGTTTTGAGAACTGGGTGCCGTAGGAGTGTAACCCCCAATAGGGCAACAGAAACTCTTCCCATTTTGCTAAAGAAGGGAGACTGAGGGGGGTGGGGATTATGATGGGGACAAAGGGCTCTAGGGGCACCCATAAATGACTCTGTGGGGTCTAGAGAAGTCCTGAGGCTGGAGATCTCTTCTGGGGAGGGACATTGCCTTTGAAGGACATTGCCCCTCGCTGCTCCCTCTGGGTCTCCCGACGCACCTCCATGGGGCCCAAGACGGCCGCCCTCCCTGACCAATGCCTCCCCTTCCCAGCCAGTTCTTCTCCTCAGGCCCCAGAGCCCACTGCCCAGTTTCTGCCGGGCTCTCAGCATCCCCTGATTCAAGTTCCTAGGAGAGAGACGCCCCTGGCTGGCTCAGCCCCTCAGTCAGGTGCCCAGCCTGGGAGGGCTGAGGGGCTGAGGGAGGCTGGGGCCTGGGTCAGGCACCCTCAGGGTGAGTTCTGAAGAGGAGGAGATGGCAGACAAGGCCACACAAAGGCTACTTTACATTGTTTGTTTACTTTAGTCTTTAAAAAGAACCTTTCTTGATCCTATCTTATGGACCAGGAGTTGGTCTTTCTCCCTCACTCGCACACTCCAAATTTATTTATTTTTTAAAATTTTGGTACCAGGAATTGAATCCCAGGGCGCTTAAACCAAGAGTCGCCTCCTCCGCCCTTTGTTCATTTTTTAAATTTAGAAACAGGATCTTGCTAATTGGCTTCGGGCCTCGCTTTCTTGCCGAGGCTGGCTTTGAACTCCTGATCCTCCTGCCTTAGCCTCCTGAGCTGCTGGGATTACAGGCCTGCGCCAACGTGCCTGGCATCACACTCTAAACTTCTCGAGGGGGGACTACATCTTAGGCATTGTTACCACTCAACCCCAGGGACTGTCTTCTTCAAAGTCTTTGTGACCTGGGCCCTGTGTCAGGCCTTCTTGTGTGTCTGTGGTGGCCTCTGAGGAGTGCTCAGGTGTGAGTGGCCCAGCCGCGACCTGTCTTGCTCTACCAGACTCTTCTCCTGGCTTCACGCCTCCTGAGACAGGAGCCAGGCCTCTCCCTTCTCCTTAAGGCTCAGAGTTGCTGCCGAAGCCTTCGGGCCACCTCCCCTCTGCCTCTATGCATGCCCTCCCTACCTGGGGACCTGCTGTCTGTGGCCACTTGCTGCAAACCCAGCTGTCCAGTCGTTAGAACAACCAGGTGTCCAGGTTGGCCACCACACATCTGGTCTTCTCACTGGGATTAAAACAATTCTTTCCTTATTACACACATAGACCACAATATCTCTGGTTGTATATAAAGTATGTTGACACCAATTCATGTCTTCATACATGTACTTTGGATAATGATGTCCATCACATTCCACCATCCTTGCTAAACCTCTGCCCCCTCCCTTCCCCTCCCACCCCTCTGCCTTATCTAGAGTTCATCTCTTCCTCCCATGCTCCCCCTCCCTACCCCACTATGAATCTTATATGAGAGAAAACCTTCGGCATTTGTTTTTTTAGGACTGGCTGACTTCACTTAGCATCATCTTCTCCAACGCCATCCATTTACCTGCAGATGCCATGATTTTATTCTCTTTTAATGCTGAGTAATATTCCATTGTGTATATATGCCACATTTTTTTATCCATTCATCTATTGAAGGCATCTAGGTTGGCTCCACAGTTTAGCTATTATGAATTGTGCTGCTATAAACATTGATGTGGCTGTTCCCTGTAATATGTTGTTTTTAAGTCCTTTGGGTGTTGACCGAGGAGAGGGATAGCTGGGTCAAATGGTGGTTCCATTCCCAGTTTTCCAAGGAATCTCCATACTGTTTCCCATACTGGCTGCACCGATTTGCAGTCCCACTAGCAATGTATGAATGTACCTTTTCCCCCACATCCTCGCCAACACTTATTGTTGTCTTCATAACAGCTGCCATTCTGACTGGAGTGACATGATATCTTAGAGTAGTTTTGATTTGCATTTCTCTAATTGATAGAGATGATGAGCATTTTTTCATATATTTGTGGATTGATTGTACACCATCTTCTGAGAAGTGTCTGTTCCGGTCCTTGGCCCATTTGTGGACTGGGCTATTTGTTCTTCTGGTGTTAAGGTTTCTGAGTTCTTTATATGCCCTAGAGATTAGTGCTCTGTCTGCTTGTCGTCATTGAACCCCACTTCCCCTGCCGGGGCAGCTCTGTAATGTGTTGGTGAACTACATTTCCCAGAATTCCTATAGGCTCTGGGGTAGAGTGGGTCATCAGAGAGGTGCTGGTGGGAGATTCAGAGGGCAGAGGGGAGGCAGCACTGTGTGTGGCTCTCGGGGTCCTCGTGGACCTGGTCTGCAACTCCACCCTCCCTGCTCCCCTTCCAGCCTCTTGGGCTCCCGTGAGGGTCCCTGGTTCCTGCAGAGACCTCCACATCACAGAGACGGGGGCAGCAAGAACTGACCGTACTCCAGTCCACCCTCCTGGGCTCTCGCTGGCACTGTGCCTAGCAACTCGTTGTCCCTCTCCACACTTGACAACTGCCTCCCTTCCCAACTTCCTGCTGGTGGACTTCATGTCCACACATCAGACAGGAGGAGAGGAGGGTCACAGAGGCTGCTGGACCAGCTGCCCAGGTTCAGGTCACATCCCTACAGCACACCAGATGTCCGGGAGGGTCCTGCCTCTCGGGGGAACCCTGACTGATAACACTGGCCAACATCTAGCTGCTCCCGCACTTGACCCCGGGGGGCTGCACTCTTGTACACCATGAAGCGTCCCTGTGTTCTCCCCACTGAAGAGACGTGCTTTAAATTCAGAGGAGTTTTAACTTCAGCCAAAGGCCTTCGTTGAAAGCCATTGATAAGTTCACTGCTTGAAATGATCAGTTCCATATCTCTATGGCAACGTGGAAGGGGTGGAGAGGGTTGTCCTGCTACAGGTTGACGTTGCCAGGGAACCTCTCCAGCCTGAAGACCTATTTAGAAAATTGACAATCAGGGTCTCCTTTCCTATAGCTGGCCAAGAGGACGTCGCCAGCCAGGGTGGTGTGGAACATGGGACGACGTTACCTGGGCTGTGACAGTGCCTCACAGCCCTGGGAGAGAAAGCAGGCATGGAGTAGCCTCCACGATACAAGTGGAGGAGCTTGAGGGTCAGGGACAGTTGATGATGTGGACAAGCCTCCGTAACCTGGAAGTCAGAGCTTGTGAACTTGGGGACCTGATAGCCTCATGTAGTCCCTTAGTTTTGCCTTATAGAGCATTCATAATTGTTTTTTTTTTTTCTTTTTTTTGTGGTTGGGGGTGGGGTGGGGGTAGGATTTGATTCTTTCTTATTAGATTTCAGTGTTTAAAAATCAGAAAAGTTGACCCCTCCCACCCGCTCCAAGAGAAAAGTCCAGATTTGCTGTTTGGTATTAAACACTGGAAGTGAGGAGAGGCCGCCTGTCCCCGCTGGGATTGAATCGCCCTCTTTCTGCTGTGACTGCTCCTACTGGCTCTGGTTGGCATCTGGGCCTGAGATCCTTTGCAATCCGTGGACCTGAGACTCAAAGTCCCATCCATCTGATTCCAGTTCTGCCTCTCTTTCTGGGGATGGTGACGCAGTCCTGTTCTCAGTCACTGGACACACATTTACCCAGCACCTGTCTCGTGCAGCTTGTGAGCAAAACAGGGACCCGTGCGTGTGCTCCCTGCATATTATGGCGTGGGAACACGCCCGTGGATTTGATGGGAGCGCCCCCGGGACAATAGGCGTGACCTAGCGCTGACGGCAGGCAGACTCGCCAGGCTACGGATTTCTGGAAAATGGTCTGCATTTTCCATTCACTTGTCTCTATAAAAGGACAATCCATTCCTCTTCTGGGGAAAATAACTGCTTCCACTGGAGTTTTGGTGGTCTGGATGCCTCTTTGGCATCAATGAAGCATCTAAATAAGCCCCACGGGCCTCTGCAGTGAGGAGCAGGGAGAAACTGAGGGCCAGAGGGGGGCAGAAGACTGGGAGCCGGGACCAACCGTTTGGTTCTCCCAGGACTGAAGTGGGACTTCCAGTGCTAAAATCCAAGAACATCAGAGGGAAACCCAGGTGAGTTGGTCACCCTCCCTGGAAGGCTTTTCTTGACAGATACTTTAAGGCAAGTTCAAGGTCAGTGGTTGGAGAGGGAAATGAGAAAAGTTCTGCCGTGGATCTAAAAGATTTTGGGGGGGAGGGGGTGGGGATACTGGCGATTGAACTCAGGGGCACTCAACCACTGAGCCCCATCCCAGCCCTATTTTGTATTTTATTTAGAGACAGGGTCTCACTGAGTTGCTTAGTGCCTCACTTTTGCTGAGGCTGGCTTTGAATTCCAGATCCTCCTGCCTTAGCCTCCCGAACTGCTGGGATTATAGGCATTTGCCACCTCACCCAGCTTCAAAAGATTTTTCTAAAAAACAAATTTAAATTTGTTTTAATTAGTGATACATGACAGTAGAGTGCATTGATACATCATACATAGATGGGATATCATTTCTCATTTTTTGAGTGTACATGTTGCAGAATCATATTGGTCATGTAGTCACATATATACATACAGTAATAATGTCTGTTTCATTCTACTGTCTTTCCTATCCCACATCCCCACCCCTCCCCTCCCATCACTTCCCTCTGCCTAATCTAAGGTAATGCTATTATTTCCTAGTGCCCCCCAACCTTATTGTGAATTTGCATCCACATATTAGAGAAAACATTCAGCCTTTGTTTTTGTGGGATTGGCTTATTTCTCTTAACATGATAGTCTCCAACTCCAACTACTTACTGGCAAATTCCATAATTTTACTCTTCTTTAAAGCTGAGTAATATTCCATTGAATATATATATATATATATATATATATATATATATATATATATATATACCACAATTTCTTTATCCATTCATCTATTGAGGGACACCTAGTTGGTTCCATGGTCTAACTATTGTAAATTGAGCTGCTATAATCATTGATGTGGCTGTATCATTATAGTATGATCATTTTAAGTCCTTTGGGTATAAACCAAGGAGTGGGATAGTGTGGTCAAATGATGGTTCCATTCCCAGTTTTCTGAGGAATCTCCATACTGCTTTCCATATTGGCTGCATCAATTTGCAGTCCCACCAGCAATGTATGATATGCCTTTTCCCCCACATCCTCACCAACTTTTATCGTTGCCTGTATTCTTGATGATTGCCATTCTGCCAGGAGTGAGATGAAATCTTAGAGTAGTTTTGATTTGCATTTCTCTAATTGCTAGAGATGTTGAACACTTTTTCATATACCTGTTGATCAGTTGTATTTCTTCTTCTGTGAAGTGTCTGTTCAGTTCCTTGGCCCATTTATTGATGGAGTTATTTGTTTTTGTTTTTTTTTTTTTGGTGTTAAGCTTTTTAATAGGGCAAAGGAACCAATTTTGAGCTATCCCTCATCTTACAGAACCATGAGCTGTCATAAAAAAGCCCAGTTGGTGGTCATCGAGTCCCCCACCTATTGTTAACTGCCTGGGTGGTGTGAGGTAAGCCTGTGTAAAGGGAACACTTTGGACTCAGGGACCATGTGCCCCTCCCCTGGTGATAACATCTGGGGCAAACTGGGCAGTGAAAAACTTACTTCAGGCCCAGTTTGCTTTGTTCAGTAACCACATAATCACTTGGCGACTTGGTTCAGCACTTCATACCGCAGTATTAATAGCAGTCCGTGTCCACCCCACCGGGTGCTCTGCAGGTGTCTTAAATGCATTAGCTCACTGAATGCTCACAATTCCTCATTTACAGATAAGGCAACTGAGGCTCAGAGGGGAAACCAACCTGTCTAGTCACTCAGGTGGTGAGCGATGAAGCCGGATGTGAACCCGGCAGCCAGCTGTGGTGTCCGTGCTCTTGGCTGCTGCTCCATGACTCCACCGCAGGGACATGAGTCTTGCTTCAGTGTTGGGACTGGGTAGCTCAGAGGTGGAGACACTGAGGTGGAGTGTGTTGAAGCCCCACGTAGCACTGAAGGGCCAAGCTCTGGTCAAAGACCTGGGTTCATGTGTGGCCTGCTACTTTCTACCTGGGGACCTTGGGGACATCACTGAAGTTATTAATCAAGCATTAATCTGCTCTTTGCAAAGTGAGGGTGATGATCGTAGCTGCACGTGGGGCCACTCTCACTGTAGGAACTCAGCAATGGATCCCTGCAAGACTCAAGGGTCCCCGGAGGTACACTCTGCAGGAATGCATCCAGGGGTCCCCCGAAGGGCTCATTCTGGAATGTTCATGCTCCAAAGAGGGCCAGTACTAACACCAGGCTGGAAAGCCCTGAAATGCCAATCTGCAGAAGACAGATCAAGAGCTCGTGGTCACATGGTCATGGGAAGGAAAGTGCCACAGCCAGGTACAGCCACCTGGTGAAGCTCACATGCTTCGTGGGGAGTGCATCCTCAATGAGGAGCACAGGTATCAGGCCAGAACTTCTCTGTGGTGAAAATGGAGAGTGGCCCCCTGCAGGGGGGAGCAGTAACTGGAGCGGGCAGGGTGGCTTCGCCATGGCTTCCTGAACAACCTGTTTCTTGCCCTGACGCTGGTTAGGTGGGTGTGCTCATTTTGTGAGAATTCATCAAGCTGCATCATGATGACTGTGTGCTCACTTGGATGTATGTTATGATCCAAATAGATTTGCTTAAATAAATGCCTGATCATGATGTCATTAACAGGTGACTAATAGTAAGTTCTGGAGAGAGAGGCTTGCTTTAGAGACAGGGCAGTCTTTGAAGCCAGCTTGTCCAGGACCCTGTCCTTCATTCATCTCTTCCTGTCTGTGTGATCGTGGGCATGTTGCTTAAACTCTCTGTGTTTCAGCCTTATCATCGATAAGAATACCATGTATCAGCCAGGCATGGCAGTGCACACCTATAATCCTGGCAACTTGGGAGGCTGAGGTAGGAGGATTGTAAATTGAAGGCCAGCTCCAGCAACTTAGCAAGATTGTGTCTCACAGTAAAATACAAAAAGGGCTGGGGATGTGGCTCAGTGACAAGTGCCCCTGGGCTCATTCCTCTGTACAAAACAAGCGAAAGTCTCTCATCAGTGTTCTCGGAGGACAACATTTTAAAAATGCATGCAAATCTGCACAGTATCAGAAGACAGTGTGCACTTAGTAAGATCCTGTCCTCTTCCTCTTTTCCTCACTTTTCAGAGTTCTGGATACAGGGCTGAGTACGCAGTAGGCACACAATAGTTGTTTGATAAATGACTAAGGGAGCCTTCTCAAAAGTTGAGTGGCTGCTCTCCATGTGGCTGAGTCTCCTCAATGAACACGTGAACAAACTGGCAAACAAGTAAAGCCCCTTACTTCTTCCAGGTGCGACCAGTGCTGCCTGCTGAGCACAGAAGCAGGTTCCCGGGGGCCGGGGGCCACTCCTGTGCACAGCCTGGGGTTTGCCCTAGGAATAGGGATCATCTACCAGCTTGGAGGTTCAGCTGCTCTGGTGACTAAGAGAGGGGACAGCACCTGTGGCCTGTGCCCATGCTACCTGCCCTCCTGGTCAGCAGAAGAGGGAGTGGCCCTGCCTTCCCCCGGGGTCCCCGATGTCCCTTGGTGACTGAGGCCTGGCATGCCCTTCGGCCAGGCCTTCCATCTTTACTCTGTGAGTAGAGGCCAAGCCTGCCTGGTGGGGGTGGCTGGAGGAAAGCTCCCACAGGGGGTCACAGGAGCAGTTCGGGGACACGGGGAGCCCTGGTGAGAGGGTGAACTGTCCAGGTCTGGTCCACAGGCCCTAAGGGGCACTGGCAGGCTTCCCCCGTTGCCTCCACGCCTGGCCATCTTGCATCTTCCTGACAAGGGTCAGGATGGCGAGGAGGCCTGAGGAAGCGGGTCCCGGCAGCCTCCTGGGCCTGCCCAGGGCTCTCCCACGCTGAGGCACTGGCTGGGCGGGGAGAGGAGCACCTGCCCAGTCGCTGCCTTCTGTCCTGCCACCCCTGGGCACACAGAAACTGCCTTCTGTTCCCACCCAGTTCCACGGCTTTGGCCGCCTATTGTGTATCCAGTGCCTGTCCCTGGGTCAGGTTCTGGGGATGCCCTGACCTTGTCTGGGAGCGGACAGCTCATTGGTGAATTTCATCCATAAATTGGCTTAGCTGCATGAACAGAATCTAAGGGACAACAGTTTGAACAGATTTATTTTTCCCTGACTCAGTGTCCAAGAGGTGCCTCCTGGCTGTGTTCCGTGAGCCCTGGGGAAGGGGTCCAAGTGGGCCCCCAGTGTTGTTGCCCGCATGCTCGAGGCTGACAAGAAGGGAGTGTCAGACAGGAGGTGTCCTTAAAGACTGGGCCTGGGAGTCGCCAATCCCTTCTGCTTGTACCCCATCTTACTTGGTCACATGGTCCCATGGAGCTGCCAGGAAGCTAGTCTCTAGCTCAATGGCCCTCTGCCCAGGTGAGACTTAGGAGTTTTATTACTCAAAGGGAGAAGGAAAGGATGGATTTGGGGAGCACTTTCTGCCACATGGAGAGATGATGATAAATGGTCATATGTCAGGTGGGCAGGGAAGGCCTTCAAGATAAGGTTGAGCAGAAAGTCGAAGGAATGAACAAAGCCAGTCACGTGCTGTGGAGGACAGAGGATCCCAAGCAGATGGAGGAGCGAGGTGAGCCCCAGGCGGGTGGGGAAGGAGCCTGGCACACTCCAGGGGCAGCAGAGCTGGCCTGGGGTGTGCGCCTGTAGTACCAGGGGAGTTCAGGGCCAGCCCGGTTAGCAAGATGCCAGGTCTAAAAAACACAAGCAATTAAAAATAAATTTAAGAAAGGAATATCAGCTGGAGTACAGTCATTGAGGGTCCAGTATACCACAGGAGGGTGCTGGGTTTTATTCTGAGGGTGAAGTGGAGGAAGGACAGGGGAAGGGACCAGGATAGAATTAGAAGCCACGTAGCAGCCTACACATTTGCCTTGGCCTAGGGCAGAGGTGGAGGGAGAGTGACGAGATACGCTTTTATCATGAAGAGGAATAATAGTAAATAGAGTAGAGTCAAATTTTTTGATGACCTGATACACCTTGTTGAAAACCGAATCAATTCAAACTCCCAAGATTCGACGTGGGGAGGTTCGGGACAGAGAAACGCAGGTCAGAGCTATGCTTCAGAAGAGATGCTTGTAGCCTCTGGGGCGGGGGCAGTCATTTTACCAAGGATGGACAAGGAAGGGTTCGGGGGATGTCCTGATAAGAAGGGAAAAGGTAGCCCATGCCTGTAATCCTAGTGGCTCAGGAGGCTGAGACAGGAGGATCGGGAGTTCAAAGCCAGCCTCAGCAACTTAGCAAGGCCCTGGCAACTCAGTGGGACCCTGTCTCTAAATCAAATACAAAATAGGGCTGGGGATGGGGCTCAGTGGTCGAGTGCCCCCTGAGTTCAATCCTCGTACCCAAAAAGAAATAAAAAACGAAGGCAAAGGGGAGGTGCCCACAGCTCTCAGAGCCGATGGACAGGGCAGGCCTGTTCCCAGGAAGGTGCCCAGAGTGCAAAGCCTCAGGCCAAGGGGGCTCAAGTGAGGCGAGATCTTAAAGACTCACAGCGCTCCCAGGGGGCCCCCGCGTCGCCAGATGCAGCAGCGGGAAGCCATTCTGAGAGCTTGACCAATCCATCCTCGCTGAGAATGTTTCCCAATATAATTTACAAAATTTCAGTGGGAAATGCATTAGCAGTTGAGCAGTGAGGAACTTCTACGGGGTAAATAGGAAAACCAAATTAAAACCTCAGCTTCCGACACGATCGAACGGTGCGCAGCCCCTGCAGTCCTCTCTAACCTTTTCAAGTCCAAAGAGCCCTTTTGTTTTACCCACTTTACGGTTTCGCCTCTTGTTTGATTTGGTTTCAGAAAGTTCCTATGGAATCCATTCAGACGGCGGCCTGTGCGCTGGCACGCGGGACCATCGGTTAGCCTCTCCACCCTAAAGCCATCGCAGGCGTTTTAAATCCCAACGTTAACAGCCCATCAAGAGCAGGACAGGGATGGAGAGTGTCAGAGGAAGAGGGAGAGAAAGAGAATAACACAGTGTACTTCTGCTCTCCGCGCTGCCTTTCAAAAACAGCGATTACACAGGCTGGAGGTGTAGCCCAGTGGTGAGCGCTAGCCTAGCATGCAGGAGGCCTGGGTTCCATCCCTGGCAACACACACACACACACACACACACACACACTGTCCCATCCTGTGTCAAATCACCTATGCACTGGACAGTTTTGCAAATATCTACCAGGCCATTCACCTCTGCCTCTTGGCCTTCACCTCCACCTCTTACCCTGAGACCCCTTCTCCTCTTGAGACAATGCCTGCTTATGCTCTGGTCTTCTTTCCAAATGGCTCTCTTTTCTTTTTGGAAAACCTCCATGTTTTTCTTCCAACTTCCTTTCCTAGAGCAAGTTCTACTGGACGTCATAGTGTTTAGTATGTTCCTTTGAGAATTTTTTTTTGGGGGGGCAGGATACCAAAGATTGAACTCAGGGACACTCAACACCTGAGCCACATCCCCAACCCTATTTTTTTATTTAGAGACAGGGTCTCACTGAGCTGCTTAGTGCCTTGCTGTTACTGAGGCTGGCTTTGAACTTGAGATCTTACTGCCTCAGCCTCCTGAGCTGCTAGGATTACAGGCATGCGCCACCGCACCTGGTTCCTCTGAGAATTTTAACACAAGTGAATCTCTAAATAAAGAAGCAGCTGAATCTTTGACCCTCTCTGAAGAATCAGAGGCCTCTGTTCCCAGGCACAGTGACCACACAGCCAAGAAGAAGGTCTCTGTCCATCCCCCAGTGGAAGGGCCAATACTAACTGCCCCCAACCATCCTAGAGCCCACCCTTTCACAGGAAGAATCATGCTGACCATCATTTGTAGCACCTATTGTATGTCCACCACGTGCCAGGATAGGGGATAAGGACCTGCCTTCCTTGCCAGAACATTCTAGCAGGCAGGCTCCTGTAAACACTTGGTAATGGAACAAGAAAGTCAGAGGATCGGTCTCCCAAAACCATCACAGAGATTTCCCCTGAAGCTGCTGTTTCCTTCCCAACCAGGGTGTGGTCTAGCCTTTCCCTGCCCATCCCCAGAGCCTCCTCCAACTCCCAGACACAGTTAAGGCAGGAAAGGCAGGTGCAGCACCCACCGGCCAGCCCAAAGCGGGCTGCAGGCTTCCTGCAGGGTGCGATAGGGGCTGAGGGAAAGAAGCCAACCTTCAATCTTCAGCTGTAGAGAGGAGACACTGATGGAACTTTAGCTGCACAGCGGCTGACTCTCGGTGCTTAACGCTAGGCTGAGCGATTGTGCACAGAGGAGCCGGGGAATTAACTGCAGCCAGAGTGAAGTATGGGAGGTGACTTTCACCCACGTCCGACCAGATCACAAAAGCCAGATGCCCCCACAAAACCTGGTTTACGAAACAAGAAAGAAATGCTCCCAGAGCTGAGAATTCCTACAGTCACCCACAGATAATTTCCAGAGAGACGAGATTAGCAATTAAAGCAAGAACTTCACTGTGTGTCATTTTATAGGCATGATTTATAACCACGTAAATCTATAAATATATATGTAAAGTTGTCTGTTTATGGAGGAATGTCTTGCTCCTCTTGATACAACCTTCTATCTATCACTTTTGTCTCTTTTATGGGAAAAACTAAAACCAAAGCAATAAATGAATGGAAAGAAACAGTGAGTTTTAAATCTGATCTTCTCTTTGATTGCATCAGCATCTAAACTTCTGTATGTCCAAAAGAGAGACAGTGTGTGTCCTAAACAAAGTCAGAAGTCAAGCAGCAATGTGGGAAACGGCAGCACATAATAGACAAAGGACTAATTTTTTATTATTTACAAAGAGCTCTTACAAATCAATAAGGAAAACACAAACAGCCCAGCAAATCAGGGGGCAAAGTACAAGGACAGACAGACGGCAGAGGGAAGAAGCACATTTGGCCAGGGTCAGGGAAAAAAGCCTAATTCACAATTAAGAAATGAAAATTAAATGTTGACCATCTTTTTTTTTCCCAACAGATGAACACAGTTTTAAAAAAATTCATCTGAGTTCGGAACCTCTCCAGAACTAGCCCCAAAATGCACTTCAATGCAAGCACTTGATTTGGGAGGAATCCTAGACATTCCAGAAGGATAGTGGGAGGGAGGAAGAGGGAAGGGAAGACGTGAAGTCAGTCACCTGCGTCCCCAGGTCGTCACTGAGCAAGTGGGAGGGAGAGGAGAGGCTGTGTCATCTGAGGGTATTTATACCCCACCTTCCACCAGACGCTGGTCAAAGGCTGCTGGGGGGAGGGTGGTCGATTCCCCAGCCTTTCTGGACCTAACAGAGCCTGTGTGTCCAGAAAAAGCCAAAAGTCCAAGACAAAGAAGTGCAGGTGCTACTGGTGCTGAGCTGGCAGTCGGACAGGACAGCGGGCAAAGAAATGATCAGAGTGAAAGGATGTAGGGTCAGGGCACCCCCAGCGGCTGCCAGAGAGGGTCAGGTTTATTTAGCTCTCACTGTGTGCAAGATGCTGGTTAAACATTGACGTGTATTATCATCTCATTTAATGCCTATGACAAGGTGATGTCCTGTGGATGGTACTTTTATTCTCACTTCCAAGGGAGCAGAGACACCAAGAGGTTGGTTAAAAAATGTCCCCAGAGTCCTGCAGCATTCATTTCCAACTGACTAACCCCCAAGCCGCCCCATCTCTGGAGCTTCCCAGCGATGGATGCATCTGTCTGTCTGTCTGTCTGTCTGAGAACTGTGGTGCATGATGCTGAGGTAGCTCCTCACAGATTCCTTACCCACCTTGCTTCTCAGTCATTTTGTTCTCCTTACTCTCTGACCACACTGGCCTCCCCGGGGTGGGGGGGGGGGGGCTGAACTGTGCCTGTCCCTGGGTATTGCTCCACCTGGCCTCGATCTTCCCAGGCACCATCCCTGCCTGTATGACTTCAGGTCTTTATTTATCTGTTGATGTTTGTTTTCTGACCTCTTCCAACCGGATGTAAATTCCATAAGATTTGGAGCCTCATCCCTTTTGTTCTCTACGGCACTCATAGTGCTTAGAATGCTTCTTGGAATGTAACAAATGATCAATAAACATTAATGAATGAGTTAGAACAAGAGGAATGGTTTTCCCAACCTTGAAACATCTGTACATCCTCTCTGCCTTCAGGACTGGTCGGAAGAGCTTCGGGGGAATGAGTGGCGGCCCCCGGGCCTCTGACTCAGCTTCCCTTTGCCTGAAGCCAGCCCTGGGCCGTGCGTGACGTCACCGCAGGAATGGATTTCCTCCAGCCTTGCTCTGTGGGGTTGGGAAGATGGTATCACATAAGTGCATGCTTTGGGGGTTCCTTCCTAGCATTCCTTGGGGAATCTATATATTTTTCCAACTCCTGAAAAAAAAATCAGTCAAGCTGAAGAAAAGAATTCTAATTCTCCTAGGAGAATTAAAGCTGGGTATCAATACGGCAGCCAGTGGTTATTTGAAGGAATCTGCTGTCAAGCAAGAGTAAGAGCAGGGAACAGTGACATGTAGAGTCCAAGGTTGGGGATGTTTCCAGGAACCAGGATCAGAGCACAGAGGAGAAAATTGGCCGTAATCCACTTGGTCAGTTTTGCTAGCAGTTGCGTGCTCTAATGGTGAGTAGTTCTTGCAGATAAAATAAATTATGAATATATTTATATGCATAGTATCCTTTTTGCAAGTTCCATGAGTAGCATTCCAAGAAGTAATAAGGTTGGAAGCAAAATTAGTCCTGTGGCTTATTTTCTTGACTCTGTGTGCTGCTTTCAACCTTGCTGGGAGGTCTCAATGTTACATTATACCCGATCCCACACGTCTGTAATCCCAGTGGCTAGGAGGCTGAGGCAGGAGGTTCTCAAGTTCAATGCCAGCCTCAGCAATTTAGCGAGACCCTAAGCAACTCAGCAAGACCCGGTCTCTAAATAAAATATATATATTAAAAAAGAAAAGGCTGGGAATGTGGTCAGTGGCTAAATACCTTTGGGTTCAATTTCTGATACACACACACACACACACACACATACACACACAATGTTGCTGGCAATTTCTAGTATTTGAATATTTGCTAGAGACAAACATTTTCATAAAATCTTTGTAGAGCTTTCTATTAAATTCTATTAAATGTATTATTTTTTTATTTATCCAACAGTGTTTTTAGAAAGAATTCCTAAAGAAAGTAAGTATGAGGACTAGTAGAATTATTTTAAGAAGAGCTTCATGATTTGGGGAATTGCAGTTTTTCTCATTCCCAACATTAATATCCGTTGAGGGTTTGGGAAACCTCGGGCTGGAGATGAGGGTCTATTAGAAGAGTTTTGTGGTTCAATGTGTGGATGGTGAATCTTCTGAGACAGCTCACAAGCCCCAGAAATAGCACACAAACCAGTGACCACAAATGTCCTCTATTATTTACCAGCAAGTGAGCAAGTAGTCACCAGAGGCTGGTAAGGGGGACTTTTGCTTATGGAGGCCGGCCTCAAAGGTGACAATGACGATGTTGAGGACATGGGGGGTGGGGAGGTTTCTCCAGGTGCATAGGAACATGGCTTCTCTGGGTTGTCTTTCCCACTTG
Organism: Marmota monax; assembly: GCF_021218885.2. NCBI lineage: Eukaryota > Metazoa > Chordata > Mammalia > Rodentia > Sciuridae > Marmota > Marmota monax. The sequence continues at coordinate 5,233,527 of NW_026695224.1, forward strand.
TAGAGTAAATAATTTTTAAACACTATTTTCAGAGAAATCTGACCCTAGGAAAAACCCCAAGGGACAGCAATATTACTCTGTCCCTACTGTGGTCCTGGACACTATACGTACTGATGTGTCCCAGTTCAGCTGGATCCTTACTTCCATATCACAGATGGCAAAACGATGTGGCTCCAAAGGGCTTTAAGTAACCTGTCCAGGGCCAGAGATGAGCAGGCTGGTTCCTGCCTGGATTCTGGGTGAGCAGCAGGTACCCAGCTCTGTCTGGTCAGCCCTCTTCTCCTTTGTCCCCAAGTTGGTCTCAGGGTACCTTCCTGATCCCCCAAAACAGGACACAAAATACTGTGTCCTGCCCTCAGTGACCTCCAAGATCGTTTTCAGTTTAGGTCTAACTGAAAAACACTTTAACACCCATGTCCATTCTTTACAGGTTTGTTGAAACCTGTAAATCTAAGGAGCATTTATAGCAGTTTGGGTGAGTACAACAGCCCTCCAAGACAGAAAAGGCAGGGATTCTTCGCCTGGTGTTTACGATCAGGAGCAGAGATCAGCCTGAGGTCATACTTCAATTATATGGTGGAGGCAACTCTAGAAATCAGGTCCCCTGAGCACTGGTTTGTTTATTTATTTATTTTTTTCCTAAGGCACACAGAATCACTTTGTCAAGTGCGAAAGCTGTGCAAATATTCCGTATTCTCTTTTGCATCTACCTCCCCGTCTTGCACAAAGTAGGTGTTCAATGAAGATCTGTGGAATTGAATAGGTGATTGTGTCTGCCTTAGGATTATAGAAGTCAAGTCAGGAAAGAACAATGGGAAATCTCATGAATTATGACCCTGTTTACCTTCCTATTGTGGATCTTAATCATTTCTTTCAAACATGTCCCCTGCTATCTTTAGACTAACACACACAACAAAAGAGAGTAGGCATTTGCAGCTCTTTCTTCAGCTGACCATGAGGATTAGTGGCCCAGAAGCTCAAGGCATGATACAGCAACCAGACTGGGCTTCCAAGTTTCGGGTAGAGCAGCCGAGGAAGCCCTGCTCTAAGGTACCCAGGACACTGCCCTGCAGTACCACACGATGCCTCCCTGGAGCACCTGGGGCTGCTCCAGCCGCTCCTTCAAAATCTCCAGTTGCTTTGACCCAGAAATTCTGATTCTAACAAGACCCACGATCTGGTTACCAAGCTCTTTATTGCAACAGTATTTAAAAAAAAAAAAAATTAGGAACAGCCTTAAAGTCTGCAACAGGGAATTGGCTCGGTCTATTGTGTTAAATCTAGTCCACAGACTATTTCTTAGCTACTGGAATGTTCTGTGTGTAATAAATACGGTAAGGTCATGAGAGAATGCTCACAATGTATTTCTGAGAGCAGAAAAAGCAAAAAAGCAGGTAGTAGGGGCTGGAAGGGTAACTCAGTGGTAGATTGTGTGTTTAGCATGTGCAAGGCCCTGGGTTCAATTCCCACCAGCACCACCAAAAAAAAAAAGGTAAAATGATAATAAAAGCTGCAAGGGGTCAGACATATTTCACTTATCTGTATTATATAACATACATCTAATGAGGTTGGAAATATGTCTATTAAATTTTAATAGTGGTTATTTCTGAATCAATGGGATTGCAGATGGGTTCATTGTTTATCATTTTGTTTATCTCTGGTTTTATAAATAAGCCCATTTTACTTGCATAATGGAAAAACAATAAAGTTGTGCTAAACTGATGTTAGGAAAGAATACTGAATAGCTCTAAAGGATGTTTATGTTATAGTTTTAATAATGGTGCTCGATATTTATTGAGCACAGTTAAGTGCGGGCACCCAGCGAAGGCCCTGGCCCACTTGCCTGGTTCACTTCTCTAGACAGTCACAGGAGAAAGGAAACATTATCTGACCTTCCCGTAGGTAGGAAGTCCAAGGTTCTGAGGAGTTGAGGTTGGAACTACCAGATGCCCTATTTCCTCTCTCTCCTTAGGTGCAAAAGCCGGGGTGATTCACTTGCATGGGTGCATGGGTAAACACGTGTGCACCCGTACCCACACCAAAACATTCCCATAGTTGTTTTCTTCCATGCGTGGTGGGATCATGAAGCATGTTTTTTTTTTTTTTTCCTGTTACGTATCTATCTGTCATAATTCTCTAAAATGAGGCCATAGACTGGCTTTTACTTAAAAAAAAAAAAAAGCAAAAATATTTTAACAATGGAAAAGAAAGTCTGCCAGAGAATCTGGACTCTACAAGTACTTATTGGAAGCAGGAAGTTTTTCCCCAGAAATTTCTAGAAATTTTCCTCTCGAGGAGGAAAATTCAGAAGAGCTAGCATTGGACATCCTGAAAGATGTTCCCTACCACCACTGGAATCTGTCCTGCTTCCTGGAAGTGTTGGGTCAGGAGGAAAATGACCCCAGAGAGCCCCAGCTGCCCTCTGCAAGTGGGGGACCTGAGTCAGAGCCCAGCACAGCCTCTGGCACAGAGTAAGTACTGTAGAGCCTGGAGCTGTTTATATGATTGTGATTGTGATTGATTATCATCACCATGACATGATGATACATCCACGATGATTTTATTGTTCCTATTCTGATTTTCTGCACCTCCTCTCTTTCCACTTTGTGGCTCTGTAGTGGGGCTTGACCTGAGATCATCGATGCCTTAACCCCAAAGAACCTGCAGTAGTATTAGCACAGCCATGACCAGATGATCTTACAGCGTGATGAGGACCTGGATCCAGAGGGACAGGTTCCAGCGGGTAGCGGAGATCCAGCAGCCTCATCCTTGTCTCCAAGGATGAGGAGTCTTTTCAACCCTTCTCCTGAAGGCTCTAGATTTCTTGTGTCCATAAACTTGTTTCCAACACATTCAGACCGATATGTGTGCAAGTCCTTGAAGTTGCTCCCAATAATCCGTCCTCTTTATTATGTCCCTAACTTCACCAGGTACAGTGCTTTCATAGTCTGAGGATCAAAAAGGGCTATTTGGGCTGGGTGCCGTGGTGCATGCCTGTAATCCCAGAGGCTGAGACAGGAGGATCATGAGTTCAAAGCCAGCCTCAGCAAAAGTAAGGCTGTAAGCAACTCAGTGAGACCCTGACTCTAAATAAAACACAAAATAGGGCTAGGGATGTGGCTCAGTGGCCAAGTGGCCCTGAGTTCAATCCCTGGTACCAAAAATAAATAAATTAATTAATTAATTTAAAAGGCTGTTTGCTTTTTCTGAACAAACGGCTGTACAACTGAGCCAAGGCATTAGAAGTCCAAGAAGGTATTTAGGGAAGGTGTGCTGATACCACATGGACAGAAGATTATGAATTTAATGGCCTGGGAAAACAGCAGAAAATGGGCTATTCTTAGTCATTGCCGCAAACTTAAAACCAAATGCATAAATGCACTGTTACCCATCAAAATGACTAATGGGGATTTGAGAGCCAGAAGATGCTCCCTTCTCGACTTAGTGGTCTCACTGCTTGCACACGGCCCTCCGACGGCTGCATTTACGGCCCCACCCCTCCCAAGTTGCCCTTATTCCAAATAAATCAGCCCCAATCTCACTGACCCAAATCCCATTTCTTACTAAATATTTCAATCTCTGTCTCTCTCTTGAGCCTGAAATGCAAGTGCAGTTAAAAAAAAAAATTATGAGCCCTTTAGGGTACTTTTCACCAATTAAAAGTGGCATATTAAATTTTCTGAAAACCTTTGTAATCTGCAGTATAAAATCACATTTTATGGTAGCAGATAATTTAGAATCCATAAGCTAATTAAATGAAGTGAATGACAACTGTATTCTCTAGATAAATGATATATCAGTCACAGATAATGTACAAATTTAAGGGACTGGAACCTTTGGAAAAAAGACGAGGGAGAAACAATGAGAAATTTGAGTCACAAATGTTGGTCCTTTCACATAAATCTGACTAATTATATTAACTGCATAATGGAATTAATTGCTGGAAGTTTTTTTTTTTTGCCTCTAATCTCCATATAACTATAGGAATGACTTCTTTCTGATAGTAAGAGAGCCTCCACTTTGTAATACTGAGGTGTGCTGTAGACACCCCTGGATATAGAGACGGGGTACATCCCTGCCCCACAGGGAGAGGAGGAAAGTTTTCCAATCAAGATTCCCAAACTACGTCTAGTAAAGGGGTCAGTTTCTTGGCTCCGAAGTCTTAGGATCATATAATGATCCTCTGAATCTTATCGATCCTCTCCCTTGGTGTTCAGAAGGATCCAGAGGCTGTGTGTGTAGGCCTCTGCAAGAAAGAGGGTGTGATCCACCTGAAATGGTAGGAAGAATGAGGCACAGTGCCAGATCCCAACAAGTTCAAGCCTCTCAATTAAAAGAGGATGCTCAGACCCAGAGAAGGGGAGGAGAGTGCCCCAAGTCAGAAGGTCATTAGTGTTCAGACCAAGAATACAAGAACCTGATCCCAGAGGCTCAGGAGGCTAAGGCAGAAGGATCGTGAGTTCAAAGCCAGCCTCCGCCACTTAGCAAGGCTCTAAGCAACTTAGCAAGACCCTGTCTCTAAATAAAATTCAAAAAAAGGCTGGGGATGTGGCTCAGTGGCTAAGCACCTCTGGGTTCAATCTCTAGTATAAAAACAAGAACTGAGTCTTTCCCATAATACCACCCTCTGAGTTCCCTAGCAGGTCCAAAGGCAATTCTGACCATCCTAAAAGAGACAAAGAGAACAACATAGTTCATATTTGTATGACACTAGCAGAGAAAGGTGTATCCCATACTTGGACAATTCTATTAGAAGGGGTTCCCAACCCTCTCTAGGCCAAAGCTGGCCCTCTTGGGGCCAGAACTGAAGGTCCATTGACATGAAGTAATCAGAGTGATGGTAAGGGTGTTGACTGAACACCTGGACACACAGAAGGAAAATCCAATTGTGTTTGGAGAGCTAACGTCTCGAGCTGGCTCCCTCATTATGTTAGAAAAAGATCTGAAGGTCAGAGTGAACAGAAAGCTAAAAGGAAAATTTTCATAGATGGGCTAAGTGGGAAGCAAGGCTTCACTTGGTTGCTGAGTCCTTGGTTTTCCAACTCAAAAGGAGAACCCTTGGGAGAAGAGATGGAGTCTTACTCTTTTTATATGTCAGGCCCCAATGTAATACCAAGCACAGAATAGGTGGCGTTTAGACAGGTGTAGTATTGAGTGGATATTCTGCTTAGGCTCAGGCAGCCAATCCCTTTGGGGAATCTGTGCGGCAAACGAGTCAGTGAGAGCTATCCAAATCATGCCACAAACTCAAGGCAGACTACCTTTATAAAAGGGGTGATATGTGGTTTGCTAAACTAAAATGTCAAGGTTAAGTAAAATCTCAGGCATGGTTGGATCCAGGAGATCAAAACTTGGTTCTTGGATCTGTGATTTCTCCTCCACGTTTTGATTCTTCTTTCCTCTTATTGGCTCCATTTTCTGGCAGATCCCCAATGTGGGCCACAACCTGGCCACCATGGGTTCACATCCTCCCAACCTCAAGTCTGTCAAGGAGAGAGGGAGGGGGGGGACCCAGATCTGAGTCTCGTGGGGCTGGTGTCACATGCCCACTCCAGGAGCACTCACCTGGCCAGGGACAATGAAGCTCTTGATCAGCCATGCTGGGTCCCGCCCCCGTCACCGCACACCCTTATTAAGAGTTTCTAGGTCACTGGTGTGTTTAAGTAGGCTAGACTGTTGAAGGCACAACGTTGGGAATGGGGGTGAGTCGATCCCATTCATCCTACATGGACAGAGTCGGGGAGATGGTTCCCCCAAAGAAGACCCCTACTCATGGGGCTGGGGCTGGGGCTGGGGCTCAGTGGTAGCGCACTTGCCTGGCCTGTGTGCGGCACTGGGTTCTGTTCTCAGCACTGCATAAAAATAAAGGGCTATCAACAACTAAAAAAAAAATAAAATAAAATAAAGGGCTATCAACAACTAAAAAAAAAACATAAAATAAAGGGCTATCAACAACTAAAAAATAAATAAAATAAAATAAAGGGCTATCAACAACTTAAAAAAAAACATAAAATAAAGGGCTATCAACAACTAAAAAAAAAACATAAAATAAAGGGCTATCAACAACTAAAAAAAAAACATAAAATAAAGGGCTATCAACAACTAAAAAAATATTAAAAAACAAACAAAAAGAACACCCCCACTCTGCTCCCCCAAACCTCACGTGTTGGTGCCGGTGAGGGAGAGTTTGGGGCCCTTCTTGAGCAGCTCCTTAGCAGGGGTTAAGAAACTGACAACCGGGCTTGGGAGGAAGGGGTGTACAGGGAGGGGCCCAAGAAGCCCAGCCCAGGTCAGTGACCAGTGAGTGTTTGAAGAGAGAGCTGGTGCTACGCAGGCTGGAGTCTCCTGATGAGCAGAGGGAAGGGGGACAAGAGGAAAGCCCCTAGAGCTGTCAGGGCCTCCTCTCTGGGACCTTGAGTGAGATCCTGTGTGATCTGCAGATGTGATTAAATTATGGTCTGGAGATAGGGAGAGAGGCCTGCGTTATCAGAGTGAGCCCTATCTGCAGTCACCAGGGTCATAAGAGAGAGACAGAGGGAGGGAGGTTGGGCACAGAGAGGAGAAGGCCATGTGACTATGGAGGTAGAGACTGGCGTGATGTGGCCAAAAGCCAAAAAATGCCAGCGGCCACCAGGAGCTGGTAGAGGCAAGAGCTAGATCCCCGCTCAGAGCTTCCAGAGGGAGTGTGGTCCTGCCAGTATTTTACTTCAAGGTCAATGAGACTGATTTCAGACTCTGGCCTCCAGAACTGTGGGAGACAAAATTTTGGGTCCCCACATTTTTTTGGTGATTTGTTACAGCAGCTACCAGTAACGCATACTGACGGTTTGAAAGAAGTGTACCCTATGCAAAAGGCCCCAGTCAGGCCAGAGGAGAAAGTGGAACCTCACTGGGGAAGGAGTTGGAAGCTTGAGAGACCTGTGGGTGCAAAGTACGTGATCACACTGTCGGGGGGGAAAAAGAGTTTTACCCACATGTAAGGAAGTAACACATCGGAGTAAGTCAACTTTCTTCCCCAGTTGGGGGTCAGAGCCCAGGTCTTCCTTGATAATGGGCACCGTATGACAGAAACCGCATGTCACACGGCCAGTTCACTCACACGGAATGAGACTCTCGATCTCTGTGAAGGGAGGCTGTGCCGAGCAGACAAAACACCATCCTCTGTTTCCTCACGGCTGCTGAAGTGGGGGCTCCCCTCTAGCTGGGCACAGGACTTGCCCTCTCTCTGGCTACCACGCCCAGAGGGCCTCAGGACTCAGATGTCTCAGCCCGACAAGGATGCTGTGGCCAGCAGGTCCGGCTCATCCTGTCCCCAGGGAAAGGAATATGTTTAATCCTTCTGATGGGTTTAATCCTGCTAATGGGTCACCTTCCTTCATCACTGTGAGTGGACAGAGATTTCACTACCCAGGATGATGGTGTGGATACAGGCCGCTGAGCTGGGGGTGCAGCGGGGTGGCAGAGCCTTGCCTAGTGTGCATGAGGCTCTGGGTTCATCCCGGGCACTGCAAATGCCCAACTAAACAGAGGCCAGTGAGCCTGAGCACGTGGGGCGAGTAAGCACGCAGGGGAGAGCCACACGCTGGTCATGAGCCAGCGAGGCAGGGTAGCCTGGTGGTCAGCACCCTGCGGGCCCCTCTGGCTCCTTCCCTTCTCCCTCCTGGGAACCGTCACCCCAAGTTCATCCCCAGATTGCTTTTTGCTGGCTTCTCATTCTTCCCGCTGCTACTCTTTAGCCGTGTTACTGATGAGAAAACAGCTTAGTAAAATCAATGGTTTTAAATTATACCTTTATGTACCGAGGATACAAAACAAGCTACAAAACAGAAATACTTTCCCGTGACAAAAAAATCAATCTTGCTGATGCTACTGTTCCTTGGGCCTCCCCCACACACACACCCCCACCACCGTTCCCCACCCCCACCCCCTCTCTTACTTGAGAGTTTCTCGTCTCTTCCATCTACCGGCTTTGTGTAGACTTTCTTCAGGTTTCTTGTTCGGGAGACTCGTTTTATCTAAAAGGTCAATTCTTTCATCGGGGCACCCAGCAGAATTGAATATAATTATCCCAATCTCTAGCGTGTAGAATTCATGCTTGAATTCATTCAAAAAATAGCATGCAGTATAATTAACTCAGAGTCCAACCAAATCTATTGAGAAAGCCTCAGGTATCATACAGTTTCACTTACAATAGAACATTTTCATTTAAGGACATTGTACGTATTAACCCAAGTCAGCATTCAATTACTCTGAATAAGTGAATTCTCTGTTCCAAGAATGTAATTTGAAAATGTTGTCATGCAATCCGAGGCAAAAGGTCCTTTTTCATTAATCTAACTCTCATTAAAGTGGAAGCCTGCAGGTTATTTCAAATCCATTAGTTTTAAATACAGGTGATTACAATTCTATTGCACATAAGACAACAGAAATGTCTATCAAGAAATATTGGGGATGCTTTGAGGGATGGGACTGGCCGGTGGTTTGGCTGTCACAGCTCAGGATGAGATTCACCAGCTGGTGGGAGAAGAGGGGCCCTTTCTCTAAAACCCCCAGGGCATCAGTAGTCAAGGGGGGACCTGCTTGCTGGAGAGAGCCTGTGTCTGCCCCACTCTCCCGGAACCCCCTCTTGTGTGTGTGGATTTTCAACCCACTTAGCTTTGGGAGCCTGGTGAAATTAAGGCTCATCAATTTCAACCTGAAAGCTGCTGACGTCTCTGGACACAAAGCTCTGTAGATTCCCGTTCCCTGCCTCTGCCTCTGTTTACCTATCCTTCAGGCCTCTGGCCAAGGCCTCCTCTCCCAGGCAGTCTTCCCTACTGGCCAGCTGAAGGTGACTGGCTTCTGCCTTGTACCCTTTCAGCCTGAGCCCCTGACGATGCGGATATTTGGCCCCTGGGCCCTTAGCGGTTGAAATGTTGAAATATATATTTGCCTTGATTTAACAAGCACTTCTAGGGCCTGGGGGTGTAGCTCAGTGGTAGAGTGCTCGCCTAGCAGATGCAAGGACCCGGGTTCCATCCCCAGCACCAAAAAAAAAAAGAAGAGAAAGAGAGAGAAAAGCACGTCTTGAGCATCTAACAAATGCCAGTCATTGACTAGGTGCTGGAGAGTGTACGATGAGTCCCAGACTGTGCCCTCAAAATATTCATGTTCTCGTGGGGTGGGCATGGGGAGGGCAAATAAAAGACCAGACAGGCACCCCAAGTGTCCCTTGAGTTCTATGTCAGGAGCAAATGGAAGCCCAAGACAGAAAGGCCCAACCTGACCTGCACCCCAGGTCTTCACCGGAGACCCTCCAACGGCTTCCCACTTAGATACAGAAAGAACCCCATCCCTCAAGAGGCCTCCACAGTTCCCTGTGGGCCCGGCTCCGCCTCCCCCTCTCAGCTTCTGTCCCCATGCTGTTCTCCCCCCACCCCCAGAGCCACGCTGGCTTCTTAACCATTCTAAATGCTTTGCTGCCTCAGTGCCTTTGCACCTCTGTTCTGTAGGCTCCTGTTTCCTGAGCCCTTCCACTCCCTCTTTCCTCCTTATCCATTAGCTCTCGGCTCAAATGCCACTGCCTTGTGGATATCTCCTCAACCACGCTTCCTGACGCAGACTCCAAATCTGAGCTCCTCCCAGGTGATTTCTTTCAAAACACTCAGTCATCTGAAATATTAGGTTTTGTCTCTGTCGCTCTGTAGAACACCTGTGCTGCGGAATGAAGAATTTGCTCATCTGTTTTTCCCACAGAATCGACTGCACCTCACCTAGAGCCTGGCATCTAGTAGACACTCAATAAGTCATTGTTGAATAATGGAAAAAGGAAGGAATAAAAATGGCTTAAAGGTTTTTTGTTTGTTTTTATTTTTGTTTTGGAACCGGGAATTGAACCCAGGGGTGCTTCGCCACTGAGCTGCACCCCCACTCCATTTTATTTTTAGACAGGGTCTCACTAAGTTGCTTAGGGCCTTGCTAAATTGCTGAGGCTGGCCTCGAACTTGCAATCCTCCTACCTCAGCCTCCCAAGTCACTGGGATTGTAGGCACAGGCCACAGTGCCTAACTTGAGGGTCCGTGAAGCTGAGACGCGTGTCGGAATTACCAGGCAAATGACATAGAGGAGAAAGAAGGTTGTGTTATTTTCAAATAAGATGATAGTGTTCAACGCTCTTCATCATGTGTGACTCCCCAAGATCAGCCTTTCTAGATGAATTATAATCAGCATATTTCTGTTGTCATTCCTCAGTAACCAGGTGAATCCAAGGGACGAGAAGAAATGTTGGTATCTGGTGGCACTGAATCTAATAGAAGGGGCCCTAGGGCTTGCTTCTTGTTTCATTCAGCTATGCACCAAGAGGGCAGACAAGAACATTGCAGAGGAGGAACCTTATTTTGGCTCACACTGCAGAGGTCGAGTCTGTGGTTGGCACATTCTGTTGTTTGGGGCTTGAGGTGAGATGAGACCTCATGACAGAGGGGTGGGGGGGCACAGGAAAGCAGCTCAGGACACGGCCACCAGGAAGCGGAGAGAGGTTCATTCCCCAGGGTCAAAACATCAACCCCAAAGGCCACCCCCAGTGACTACTTCCTCCAGCCACACCCTTCCTGCCTAGAGTTACTGCCTGGTTAATCCACATCGGTGGATTAATCCACTGATCAGGTTACACCTCTCATAATCTAATCATTTTACCTCTGAACATTCTTCCAGGGTCTCCCACATGAGCTTTAGGGAGACACCTTACATGGAAACACTTGTCTCTTACCTGGCTGAACGCAATGTCACACCTGAGTGCAAGACAGATCCCTGCTCCCTCGCCCTCTTAACCTCTCCACTGGGAGCAACCCATCTCCAGGCCACTGGAAAGACCTTCCTTTTACAGAAGATATATTCACTCTGTTTACCCATGTTTAAAGGATCTGGGTGACTGTTGGGTACAAAGCCCGGAGCTGGGTGTCAATCACTCTCTCCCCCCTCTGCAGAGAGCTGCCCTCCCATTGAGGAAGTAGATCTTGCATAGAGCAGCGAAGCCTTTTCAGGTTTTTAAAGTTTCTTTTTTCTTTAAGAGTTAAGCAGCCAACTCTTCATATTCCACGGAAAACCTTCCAAAGTCAAAACACATTGACAGAGGAATCCAACAGACTTCAGACAAGCGACTGACTTGCTGAAAGGTAGATATTTTAGAAGAGATAAAATTCAAACTTGAACCTGGATCTTTGATGGCCCTGAGGCAAGGCCACCAACCAGCCTTAGTGTAACCACAGTCTAAGTCAGGAAATCGCCCTCTTGGAAACTTTCCCAGAGTCCCCTGCAACAAGCAAGGCCAGGTAGGGACGGGTCTCTGTGTAGGGCAGACCCTCCTGGAGGTGGCTCAAGGACCCTCTGACCATTGCCCTTGGGGAAAGTCATTCAGCAGCAATAATTTTCCATCACTTTAAACTTTCCATTGTAACCAGTTTCCATTTTGGAGCAACCTCGAAGACCACCCCTTTCCCCAAGTTTCTCCTCAATATTCTAGCTCTTATTCCTTTCTACGGCAGCAGTACACAATACTGCGGTTAATCAGATACCATCTTGTAAGTTCTCTAATTGTCTTCCAGGTTGTCTTACGCCCCCGACCACAATGAACGCAACCTGGGCAGAAACAATGCCCGTCCTGCTAATCACGAGGTAATTAATGCCTTGTGTGGGCTCATACTTTCAAGTTCACCAAGCGCATTAAAATCCTCACCACAGCCCAGCGATGTTGGCGGGCTGTGTCCGATGAGGAAACTGAGGCAAGAGGAGATTAAACCACCTGCCTGAGATGGCACAAGTCACCCAGAGGCATGCACCAAACGAGGACTTGAAGTCGGTTTCTCTAAATTGCTAGATTGTCTTGGGCACTTGAGAGCACTTTTCCCATCCAGTGGTGGTCCAAACCAGGCTTTGATCTTTCCCTTTGTTGGGCCCAAATCTTTAGGGCTACCAACTTCCCCTTTCTTCTTCTTAATGGCCCTTTGACCTTCGAATCCTGAACACTGGGCCCTGTGCTCTCAACCCACACTGGAGGATGGGCATTGAGGAGGAATGGGCTTGGGTTGCTGGGGTACCCCAAAGCAAGCGGACTCGCGAGGAAGGAAAGACCCCCACTCTGATCCTTCCCACCTCATCCTCCTTCAGCAAAGAGAGGTCACTCACTCCAAAACTGTCTGTCTTCCTTGGCTGAGGGAAGCTAGTCTGGAATGCTCTGAGCTGAGCGCCATATTGGAAAAGGAACTCGAGGAGAAAAAGCCACCAGAGACGTGTTGCTGTGGTTCAAATGTCCTCTCCAAACGCATGTTGAAATGTAGTTGCCATTGTGACAATGGGCAGAGGGGGTGGCCTTAAGAGGTGATTAGGTCACAGGGGGCACCCCCTCCCTCATTAATGGATCAAGGCTGGTATTGAGGGAGTGGGTGAGTTATCTCAAGAGCAGAGATTTTATACATTAGGCCCTCCCCTGTGCCCACCCCACACCTCCACCTCACTGGCCCTTCTTTTCTGTTATCACGTAGCAAAGGCAAGATGCCAGGACCCTGCTCTGGGACTTCCCAGCCTGGGGAACCAATGTACTGGGGATTGAACCCAGGTGCACTTAATCACTGAGCCACATCCCCAGCCCTTTTTATCTTGTATTTAGAGTCAGGATCTTGCTAGGTTGCTTAGGGCCTTGCTAAGTTGCTGAGGCTGGCTTTGAACTTGTGATCCTCCTGCCTCAGCCTCCCGAGCCACTGGGAATACAGACATGGGCCACCACACCTGACCCCATTGTCTGTAAACCACCCGGTGTGTGACATTGTTGAAATAACAGAAAACAGAGATCCGTGCCCCAACAGTCTTGCACTATTGATACCCAGGAGACACGGGGGGCCGACCTCCTGCTTTAAACACGCACAGCAAACAGCACCCATGAACTCTTGGTGATTTCCCATGAGTGACATATGACCTTGGGCACGGTTGACTTTCCCCTGCCAGGCCGGTCACCAACTTGCTCCACACCCACTCCAGGAAGTGCCTGCAGCATGGTAAGCAGCAGAGACTCAGCTCCCCTGCGGGACCCCTTTGCAGGCAATAGTCTCTGAACCATTAAAGGTTTTTAAAAACTCATTTTCTCACGCTTTCAACCAATAGCCACATAACATAATGACATAGTGCCATTAGATCCTGCGCCACCAGCCCTTTTATCCACCCAGGTTCTCCCTACTCCCGGCCACTGCCCAAATTTCCCTCTCACTTTACACACATCCAGGGTAAAAAAGCTCCTCCCAAAAAAACCCCATCAATCTACACTCTGTAAAACCACACACACACACACACACACACACACACACACACGGACGCACATGTACCCAGACAATGACGGTGGCCACAGTGATGTGCCACATTTCTTTTTTCCACTCAGGTCCTGAGTTCTATTCTTTAATATTATCTATTCTTCTGATGTGAAAATCTGCTCTGCCACAGTCACAGCCCTTCACGTCACACGATATGGAAACTAAAACACTGGGACCAACCAAGAGTATATTTACTGCTTTACAAATTCTTGGGACAACACTCTGAACCCCCTCGCAGAGCACCAAGGTCTTGCGCCCCTTTGTTCTTTGGAACGAATCCAGAGACTCTTCTTGTCGCAGGGACATCTGAATTTCTTTTCAAAGGATACGCTCAAACTTCATTTACTGTGGCTCCCTTTATTTTCAAAATGTATGCTTGAATGTCTTTTTTTAAATGTAATAGCCTCTTGAGGTTTGTTTACCCGTGAATACAAGATTTTTCTTTCCCTATGGACTCTAAAGAATTTTCTGGAAGGTGGGGGGTAGGGTGCGGGTGGAGGGTATCATATTTATGTATGGCATTTACGTCTAAAATTACTTGTATTTGTGTATAAATACATGTATTATGGCTTAAGTATTATGTGCCGGGTATTATGTGTAAATGCTTGTATTTATGTATATAAAAAAAAAAGAACCGGTAAGATTTCTACCTTAAGAACGCGGTTGGGAAGGCCCACAGCTCAATCTGGGGGCCCTTCTTTCTTTCGCATGCAGTTTCCTGGTACATGTTAAAAGCAGTTCTTCAAGTCCCATCCTTTCTCCACCATATCTCATGACATTTCTGGAGAAATGTGCTGTGATTCTCCTTGTTTACAAGCTGGATTCGGAAGAGCTGGGGGTTTAGCTCAGGGGTAGAGTCCTTGCCGACCTGTGAGAAGCTCTGGCCTCCACCCCCAGCACCACTGAATAAGTAAGTAAAGTCGCATCAAACTGGGATTCAGAGAGATTAAAAAATGCATTCAGTGCCACTAAGGTAGCAAAGGAAGAAGGCAGGACTCGTACCCAAGTGGGACTCTTCCAAAATTCGCCATGAAATGTTGGTTTTTGTGTGTTTGGTTTGGTTTGGTTGAGGGTCCACAGTGAGTTGGGTTCCTGTGTTGGGCTCCCTCACAGTTTAGGAACCGTTGCTGTCCTCTGCTCCACTCCAATCTGCTGTGGATGGCAGGAGGAGGCCCACAGACTCCCAGGTCAGATGGCTTCCAGTTGGATTCAGTCAGTGGAACGCTCTGGTGGCAGACCTGGGGGGCAGCAGAGATAAAAGAAGCTAGAGTCTTTCTACTTCTGTGCTTCTGCCTTAGGAGGTGGCCTGGGTCCTGGGCTGGTTCTCCTCCCCAGCTCCAGATCCTGCTGACAGGTTGCTGTGGGTCTAGCTTCTACCTGGGATGCTAGCAACCAACCCCCTCCAGCTGGCCCCCCCACCTACAGGTGGTAGTGGCTTCCTGCAGTTTCTAATCTCTGGTTGTCCCCTGTCCCATGATTGGCGTCTCCCTCTTTGATCACCTGGGCTGCTAATCCCCTATATTAAATTCCTTCCTTGGGATCAAAGACTCAGGTAGAAACCCTACATCTACTAGAAGAAAAGGTGGGCCCAACTCTCCATCATGTCGGCTCAGGAAGGGACTCCCTCAACAAGACCTCTAAAGGGCAAGAAGTAAAGTCAAGAATCAATAAGTGGGATGGTATCCAACTAAAAAGCTTCTTCACAGCAAAGAAAACAACCAACAGCGTGAAGAGGGAGCCTACAGAATGGGAGAAAATCTTTACCACTGGCACATCAGATAGAGCCTTGATCTCAAGGATCACTAAAGAACTCAAAAAAATTTAACACCAAGAAAACAAATAACCCAAACAATAAATGCGCCAAGGAACCGAACAGACACTTCACAGAAGAAATGCAATTGGTCAACAAATATATGAAAAAGTGTTCAGCTTCTCTAGCAATTAGAGAATTGCAAATCAAACCACACTGAGATTTCATCTCACTCCAGTCAGAATGGCAAATATCCAAGAATACAAGTAATGATAAGTGTTGGAGAAGATGTGGGGAAAAAAGTACACTCATCCATTGCTGCTGGAACTGTAAATTGGTGCAACCACTCTGGAAAGCAGTATGGAGAGTCCTCAGAAAACTTGGAATGGAACCACCATTTGGCCCAGTTATCCCACTCCTCAACTTATACCCAAAAACAGCTTAGAAACTGCATACTACAATGGTGCAGTCATATCATTGTTCAGAGCAGCTCAATTCACAGTAGCTAAGCTATGGAACCAACTTAGATGCCCTTCAACAGATGAATTGATAAAGAAAATGTGGTATGTATGCACAGTGGAATATTACTCAGCCATAAAAATGAATGACTTCATGATATTTGCTGGAAATGGATGGATCTGGAAACTATTATGCTAAGTGACATAAGCCCATCCCAAAAACGAAAGGTCAAATGTTCTCTCTGATATGTGGATGCTAACACACAACAAGAGGGGAAGGAAAAGAATATAAGTTCTGTAGATTAGACGAAGGGGAATGAAGGGAAGGGTGGGGGGGTGGGAATAGGAAAGATAATGGAAGGAATCTGACCTAACTTTCCTGTGTTTGTATATGAATACACCACAGTAAATGTACACACCACCTACAACACACGGCAGAGATCCTAATTAGAATGAGATGTACTCCATGTTCATAACAATGGGTCAAAATACACTCTACTGACATGCATCACTAAAAAGAATAAATTCATTTTTAAAAAAAATAACGAATTCCTTCCTGTGGACTACTTAGACTGGATTCTGCTTCCCTGGCTTGAGATGAACACACCCGAGAGGAGCAGAGTTCTGGGGGTGTGGAGCAGATCACGGCGATGACATTTCCCACGATGCAAAGCAGAACTTACCACTTATGAATAGAGAGAGGGAGAAAGTACTATCCATGTGGACGGACGGACGTGGAGAGGAACCATCTTCTGTGTATCTCAGCCTTCCTCAGAGTGGAAGTAGGAACCCAGGGGCCTCCACCCACTCCCTGGTGCTTCTTCCCTCGCCCTCAGATGACAGCGAGACTTGGACAGATCTGTGGACGGCTGTTGGACAAACGGAGTGACCGTAAGTCTGAACCCCAGGGGACCATTGATTCCTGGCCCTTGCTCTGCCTTGTCCACATAGCCGGTCCTGTTTAGACTGGCAAGTGGCAGGAACGGGGAGAATTTACGAGACAGTAGCAGGAGGCAGAGGTTCCCCAGGAACCCCAAAGAACACTTCTTCCTTTCTTACCAAGAAAGCCCCTGGCGACATCGGAGTCTGACTATGGCCGGGGAGTTAGAATACCAAGTATTAACTGGAGACATTAGATCCAACTTGGTTTCCCAGTTGCCCATATTTAGTGAAAACCTTGATCCGGGCCATAGTGGGTATATTAGGGTTTTCCAGGAAAACAGAATTAAGAAGACATATTTACATATATAGCCTATTAGTGTATAGAGAGGGGAGGGGAGTTTGGAAACAGCTGATATTTTAATTTGAAATATTCAAGGACAGTTAGCCTTTTGTTCTGTTCAGGCCCATCCACATTAGGGAGAGCAGTCTGCTGCACTCTGTCTACTGTTCATATGCTAATCTTATCCCAAAACTCCCTCCCAGAAACACAAGGGATAAGGTATAGTCAAACATGTGGGCACCTCTTAGCTCAATCACATTAACACATGAATCATCACCACATTAATGTAAGAGGGTTTACCGAACATAAAGTTTAAACCACAAGCATTATTCCCCTCACATGAGGCACCTATAGTAGCAAAATCATAGAGATGGGCAGTAGAAGCTGGGCATGGGAGCACAAGCTTGTAATCCCTGTGACTTGGGAGGCTGAGGCAGGAGGGTCTCGAATTCAGAAGCCAGCAATTTAGCAAAACCCTAGGCAATGTAGTGAGACTCTGTCTCAAAATTTTAAAAATAGAAAAAAATAAAAAGGGCTAGGGATGTAGCTCAATAGCTAAGCCCCTGTAGGTTCAATCCCTGGTTCCAAAAAAAAAAAAAAAAAAAAAAAAAATGGAGCCCCTGGGCTGGGGACAGGAGATGGGCAGTTAGTGTGATGGGTAATTTGAAAATATTCTGGAGATGCATGATTTTGAGGCCTGCACAACAGTGTGAATGTACTTATTATTACCACTGAACTGTGGACACAAAAATAGTTAACAAAGAAAACTTTACTATGTATATTTTACCAAAACCAACTTTTTTAAAAGAAAAAAAAAAGTACTATGTATGCAATGGAGTTGTCTTAAAATAAATCAAGCAATATTTTGATGATTTCTCAGCTGAACAAACAAAAACACGGATTGCTTGGCTCTCCATTATCACTTAACAGACCACGCCCACACCTCAGGGCTCGGGGCAGCGGCCACGCCAGGATCCTGTCTGCTCTTTTCGCCCAAGGAGTGTCCTACAGGTGATCCTTCCAGGGTGGCTTTCCTCCTTTGCTGGGCACCTGGGCAGAGGCGGCTGACTGGCTGGGACTTCTTGGTGTCTCCAAGTGGTCTCTCCATGGGGCCATGTTGGTTGGATCCCAAGAGTGAGCGCTTCAAGTGATCCCAAGGAGAAGCCACCAGTCCTCCTCCGTCAAGGCTGGAACCTGGCTTCTGACATTTCTGTCATAGTCTAGGGTTCAGCAGTCAGAGGCAGCCCTCAAAGGGTAATAAAATAAGGGAAAATAAATCACCTCTCCAAAGGAAGAGAAACAAGAATCTGCCATCACCTGGAATCCACCCCAAAGTGACCTAGCAATGGCCTAAAGCAGGAATCCTACCCTGATTTTCATTCTGAGACTCTGTCTCAAAATTTTAAAAATAGAACAAATAAAAAAAGGGGCTGGGAGGATGTAGCTCAGTGGTTAAGCCCCTCTGGGTTCAATCTCTGGTTAAAAAAAAAGAAGGAGCCCCCGGGCTCCAAGTGGGATGAGCTTTTAGTCTAGTCAAATCTGGACTGAATAGAGTTTAAAGAACAAAATCCTAGGTCACTGGCCAGAGCTTGATTATGTAACATCCATTGAATGTTAAGACGCTACAGATATTCCTTTCAACTTTCTTAGATGACTCAGAAGCTTGATCCTCCTGGGGGGTCCTGGGGGTGACCACCAGTAGCATCCATTACCATTTCCTGGGTCCCTGCACCCCAGGGCTGGTTGACAGAATGCCAAAGAGATAAACCGCTTTTACTGTAATTCGCCCTCTGAAAAAAAGGGATTTACTAAGCAAATTAAGAGGGTGAAGAAACTTGCAGGGGGTGACATTTAGCCTACTGAAGACACCAAACTTTTCAAGCACTTTAGAAGCACGATTTGCATACAATTACAGGAAGGCCTCATCTATCCAGCCCTGTCAGAAGGAGAGCCATTTCATGGAAGTGACTTCTGCAGATAATGGCTGCTCCCCCCCAGAGGCTCCTAGCCATTTCAACCACAGGGGCCAGAATCCTTCCCAAGTGGATGCTCAGCATCCCGAGTCTCCACCAGGACACAGGCACGGGGCTCCACCTTTCTCTGATGAGCCCAAGCCTCCATGACCCTTTGTCATTGTGCAGGTTCTGGAGATGACAGTGGCCCTGAAGTCACTCACTCCCAGGACATTCACTGACTGTGTACTTTCTGCCTGGTGCCGATTTCTCTGATTGGCTTTTTTATTTTTGTCCCAAGTTCAAGTGCAGCATTGAGAGTACCTACTAAGAAGGGGTCACTATTTTAATCAAGTCTGTTTTATGTTTTCCCCTTACCCATCCATCACCTCCCCTTGGGCAGCAGGTCACATGTTGGATGTAAACTCTTCCTACGTGTGGGCTGGTAAAGCTGGTAAAATGCAGGGCGCTTTCTGTGTCTCGGTTCCATTCCTGTAGATGAATATAAAGGACCCTGTGTCGAGAACTTCCTGGTTCCTGTGTTTTTTCGCTAAACTCCGCGTCCTGAAGACGGACCTACCCAGCTTCTAATGGCTGCCTTGCATTTCCTGTGTATCCACGGCATTTTGTCTTTGGAGGGACAACCAGGTCACCTCTGGTCCCTGAATCAGAAATGATGCTGCAATGAGCATCCTCGTACATTCAGAAAGTCACTCTGGGGACCAGGCCAGGGCTCCGAGGTCAAGATTTCAGGGTCTAGGTACACTCCATCCACACATGCTGCCCCCTGACACTCCTGAGTGGCTGTGTCAGTTTCACATGCTGCCAGTCCACCAGAAGTCCCAAAGTAAGTCCCCATCATTGCCAACAAGAGACATTTTTCATCTTTTCAACTTTTTTGTTTTTTTAACCTGTTGGGTGTCAAATGGTGGCTCCTTGTTTCATTGTCCATGTGGCTGATCCTTAGGAAGTTGAACACCTCTCAGGGACGCGTTGGCCACTGTGGGTTGTGAGTCGATTTTTCTCCCAGGTGACCTGTTGCTGAACATCTACATGGACCTTCAGCAAACCCAAATGCCTCATGTTGATGTCGTAAATGCATTTATCACCTTTCCTCTCCCCTGCTACCCTCACCTGTCACTTTGAACCCCCTCCCCATGCTGTTTTTTACCCCGATTTCCCATCAACATCCACACCCCTGAGAGTTGTTCAACCTCTCTTGGCAGCCCTTTACCTGCGCCCCTTGTGCCAAATTCTAACAAGCCCTAAATCCCCTAAAACCCTAAAGAAAACTGATCTTTTACTCCAAGATGGCATGTCACCGGGCTGGAGTTTCTATGTTCCATCCTTTCCTGATTGAGTCACTGCCACCCAGGTTCCCCCAGAAGACGGAGGCCCTCGAAGGCAAGGTTTGGGCTCTTCCCAGTTTTCCATTCCTGGGGTAAGCAGCCTGTGCCATCAGGTAGCAAGTAATCAATAGGTGGCTATCCAACAAATTAAATTGATTAAATATAGTTTACAGCCTGAAAAGTGAGCTTGTCTCTCGTCAGCATTCACACAGTCTATGGAAATATGCTGACACCAAAGAAAACTCCAATGTCAAGGTCAGTGAGACTTTTAGAGCAAGTGAAAGCACAGAAGGAATCGACTGAGCAAGCCCAAGGCTCTGGACTCGAGTGGTCTTTATGGGACAAATCTTAGATGTGATAGGAGAAAGCAGAGAATAGGGACATTACCAGATCTTTCCTCCAAGGAGCGAAGATGCCTGATGATACCACTGCACCATCACAAAGCTGCTCGGATTCTGGTAATTCACCACTGGAACAGACCCCCACCAAACAGTGCTTGAACAAAGACGATGATTTATCAGTATTGCCTCTTACACACCTGGGAGTGGAATGGACTCAGCTGAGCAGATCTTGCATGGGACGTGGGTGGGTCCATGTCAGATTGGAGCTGGGATCATCTTGGGGGGCCTCTGCTCACTTACCTGGTGCCTGGACTCAACCAGAGAGGGGCTGGGAAAGCTGGGGTTCCTGGAACAGCCCTCTCGGTGGTCTCGGCAGCATGGTGGCTTAAGGGTCACTGGCCTTGTGCAGCAGCTCGGGGCTGTCAAGGCACCTGTGCTAAGCCAGAGAGCAAGTGAGCCAGGAAAAGCCATAGAACGTTTTCAGACCAGGCAGTCAAAAGTCCTACCCAGGTTCAAGGGCAGGGAGGAGATAAACTCCCTATTGGATGGTGAGTGGCAAAATTTGGAAAGAGCAGGTGGGAGCCGAGATATTACTTTGGCCATTTTTGGAAAATATAAGCGGCCATACTTTTCTCCTTCTAAGCCTAAAATCAGAAAGTCTGACAATATTCCTCTCTCAGCCCCTCAGTCACAGACTGCGTATATAGGGAATAAGTTGGGTCAAGCCAGCAGGTTTCAAATATATTTAGAGTCACTTTCTAACAACATCTTCTTTTCTGAAACTTAAACCTTATGTAAAAGTAAAGTGATTATCTTGAAATGAAGACAAGAAGAATCTCCCAGCCACTTTGCCTTCCTTTTCTACCCCAAAACTCTTGAGTTCCCTTCCAGCTGGAACCCTCTCTGTTTTGACAATTGCAAACCCTCAAGGTGGAACCCATCTTCCAGGATTAGAATTTCTCCCTGGCTCTCCAGCTTGGGCCGAGGAATCAAGAAACCATTTTCTCTCTCCACTCCTG
This sequence comes from Marmota monax, assembly GCF_021218885.2. NCBI lineage: Eukaryota > Metazoa > Chordata > Mammalia > Rodentia > Sciuridae > Marmota > Marmota monax. The sequence goes on from NW_026695224.1 coordinate 5,254,955, forward strand.
CTGCCCAGTGAGCTGACTGATTTAACCTAACAGAGACAAATAGATGGGTGACATCGCCCTCCTAGTGGATGCTCAAGAGCAATGGCACCCGGGAGGGACAGGTAAGCAGAAAGGGAACAAACCCAGGCAATTTTAAGACATCTCCACTGTCCATTACTTTGTTCACTTAAATAAACAAATTACCCCCAGGCAATCCGCAGCCAGGACCTTGGCAGCTGCAGGAATGATTTCCTTTCATTAGATGCAAAGACTGATCAATGCTCCTTAATCACACCACCATGTCCCACCCGGAGCCAGCAACACCCCAGCCAGCTCTCCACTCTCAGGCATCTCCTCCACACAGGGTGGAGGTGAAAGACCCCAGTTCTACCCCACTGAAGTACCAAAGGGCATCACCTGCCTACCCTCTGTGGCTTGAGTTCTCTGCCAGAAGCAGCAGCAGATGCAACCCAGTGGGTCTGAGATGGAGGTGAAAATAAAGCGAGAAGTGGTTCTGGGAAGCATGTGCCTTGGCCGGATTCCTGGAGCCATCAGGGTAATACAGGAAGAAGTACTAGGTTCACTCAGAAACGGAACCGCTACAGTCCACTCTGACCGTCCGTCGAATGTGTCCAGAGAAAGCCGAACAAGGAGGACATACCCCTCCTTTCCCCATAGAGTGACCACATTGGAACAGGAGCCTTGCTGACTATCCGGCCAGGGGACCAGGGAGTCATCCATCAAAAGTAGCCAGAACCCACTTCTCTCCTCACTTTAACTTCCTTCCCCAACAGCATATCCCAGAAAAAGTGTTGGGGAAAATGTTAGGACCCACATCCCCAGACCTACCCCAACCTTGACTCAGGGGACACTGCTGCCCTCTGTGATCATGAATTCAGTGAGTATCACAGCATCACAGTCAGGGTCCATTCCAGGGACTTCCAAGGATAAAGCCTCAGGCTGGGGCTGGGGCTGGGGCTCAGTGGTAGCGCACTTGCCTGGCATGTGTGAGGCACTGGGTTCGAGTCTCAGCACACATAGAAATAAATAAAATAAAGGTCCATCAACAAAACCAAAAAATGAAAAATAAAAAAATAAACTAGAGGGGCTGGGGATGTGGCTCAAGCGGTAGCGCACTCGCCTGGCATGCGTGCAGCCCGGGTTCGATCCTCAGTACCACATACAAACAAAGATGTTGTGTCCGCCGCAAACTACAAAATAAATATTAAAAAAAAATTCTCTCTCTCTCTCTCTCTCTCTCTCTCTCTCTCTTAAAAAAAAAAACTAGACTTAAAAAAAAAAAGAATAAAGACTCACAGATAATTCTGTCTTATCTGCCTTGGCAAGAGAATATGATGTTCTGATTCAGTAAGTCTCAAATTCCTGCAATTTCCTTAGTAACATCATAGTTTTGGCCATGTTCTGCATTTTATTTAGTTGATATTTTTTCATTGAATTGGCTCATGTTTGTAAGAGAAAGGGAATATGTGTTTTAAAGAAATTTTTTTAAATCACTTTCCAAGCTGGAAAGCCAATATTGCACGCCATGAGTAGGCTAGGATCATACAAGTAAGCACAATGAGAGTTCAGGTGGCTTTAACCCACAGGGTGCACTCTGTTCATTTCTGAAATCTTCATCAAATGACCATTAAGGAATAAAATAACCCCCAAAGACATAAACCCACAGGACCAAAGAGATTAGAAGAGGCACAGATAGCAAATGACAGATGTCAACAAAATTTTGGAGGCTAGTGATCAGAAAAAGTGGGTTAAGATCCATTGACATCTAGGCGTGGGAAAAAAGACGCAGCACAGAGATGAGATGCGCTGAGCAGGGTTACCTTGGAAGAGCACCTGGAGAGATGGAAAATCAGGTCGGGCTAACCCAGGAGGACGGTCGGGAAGTGTAAATCAGAATCTGCCCAACTCTTAACTTGAAGATGGGATATTTATTCATTGGGGAAATCAACCTCCTGTCATCAGCAGCATTTTGTGATACCTATTATAAAAGCTGCAAATACAATTAACAGTAGTCACAAATTTTTAGTTCTTACTGCCTGTATATCACAGAGTCCTTAGGTGACAGAAAGTTGGACTGTATGCAGGAAAATGATATGGTCCAATGACACTGATGGGCACAGCAGCTTCTACTATACTTAGGAAAAGATATTACATTCCTGCAATAGAAACACAGACGAGAAAAGGGAACACTCAGAGAGCAAGAGAAAGGTCCAAAAAAGAGAGGGGGGGGTGGGGAGGAGGAGGAAATCAGTAAAGAAATAATACAAGAAAATTTTACCGATACTGAAGACTTTGGTGTTCTGAATGGAAGGAATCACTGACTGTGTAATGGAGTCAATGAATAGCCACACCAAGTCCTATCATCATGAAACGTCACAGCACCCAGAGTAGAGAGAAAGCTCCAAGATCTTCCAGAGAGAAAACAAAACACAGCAACAGCAAAAACAAAGTCCAGATTACATATGTAAAGAACTGGGAATGAGTAAGAGCAATTGACCTTTTCCTTGGCAACACCGAAAGCCAGTGAAATAACAGCCAATTTTTAAAAATTTGCAGCAAGATGACTTTGACTCTTGAATTTTATACACAGCCAAACTATCAATCCAACGTCATGGAATCATGGACACCTTTTTCTTAGGTGTGTAAGTTGTTAACATTTTTTCTCCTAAACACCCTTCACCAGGAACATACCAGAGAATATGCTCCACCAAAACAAGAGAAAATGAAGAAAGATGAAGACCTGAGATCCTGGGCACAGCTCGGAGCTCCTGCATGGGACAGCAGAGGAAAGTCCCCATTGACAGCTGGGCTGTGGGCCTGGGAAGCATCTGAGATCAGACGGGGCAGGAGGATTGACGGCTCCAAGAGGGATGTCTCTGAGAAAAAATGGAACTGACAGATTAAATGACAGGTGTGGCCGGGTGTAAAATTGGATTGAAGGCCTTTGTACAGAGCTACTGGAGGGTGTGAGAAAGAGTCACCCAGACGGTCAAAGAAAGCCAAGCCAACAGAGGCAGGGATCAGCCTAGAATGACATCGTCAGATGCCACTTGTCGAAGCTGTGAATAATATTTATCCATTCATAATAAGGACACGCGGAATCTGGATTTAACAGTGAAAAATGGACAACACACCCGTGGTAGGAAGTTGGAGAGAGGAGACGTGAGTGTGAAGAAGACCCAGCCACTCATTCGTATTCAGAAATTAATAATATCTGCCTGTTGTGTGTGAAACAGAAATGTAAGTGTGTCATTTAAAATTATGGGGGTGGGGGGGACAGAACCGCAAGAAACCAGCTGTTAAAATTGACAGGAGTTGCCTCAGGAAAGTGGCATTCTGGGTTTGGGAGTGAGCAGGGAGCCAGCTTACCATGGTGCCCGTGATAAGCCTTGATCATCGTGAGTCCTGTACTCTTAGCCGCGTATTAAACAATGATCATGCATTATTTTGATACGATTTTACCAATAAATCAAAATTCATACAACTAACCCAAAATAGCATGATTCCATATTTGCTAGATATTGTTGCCTATTCAAAGTGCTGAGCCCCAGGCCGGTGCTCTGTGGAAGACTAGGAGAGCAAGAGGAGGCAAAGACCAGCCAAGCACCTGTGGGAGTCCTCCCGGGCAGGTGAGGAGAAGGAGAGAGAGAGAGGCCAAAAGCCGGCTCCCCAAATACGAGCCATACAAACAGTGGCCATGACAAAGCTCAGACAGTGGTTTACCAGGGCAAGGGTGAGCGCCACCTTGACAGTTTGGGGGTTTTATTCAGCCATGGAAAAGAATGAAATTATGTCCTTTGCAGGAAAACGGATGAAACTTGAGAACATTGTGCCAAGGAAAAGAAGCCCAACTCAGAAAGTCAAGGGTTCTATGTTTTCTCTCAGATGTGGAAACTAGAGAGGAAAAAGAAAAAGAAAGGTTGGAGGTAGGATTCACATGAAAATCAAAGGGCGGTCAGTGGACCAGAGGAGAAAGACCCGGGGGAGGAAGGAGGTGAGGCAAGGGATATACTGGGGAATAATATCGGCCAAATTCTGCTGCTGTGTTGTGTGCCTGTGTGACTATATAACAACAGATCCCACCATTTGTACAACTATAATGCACCAATAAAAAATATGGAAGAAAGAAAAAAAGAATTAATGGTTATTTGGGGAAGTTTCTGGAATGAGCAGGCAAACCAGTGGATTGAAAAAGTCACATCAGGCTAATGGGGACAGGGAGACAGAAAGAAGTGTATATGTAGGACAGGGATGGGTACTAATTGATGTCACTTCCGTATATTATCTAAACCCAAGGTGCTCACATTTGGTATAAAATGAGCATTAGACAAAAAAAAAAAAAAAAAAAAAAACAGCATTATCATTGGGAAATGCCAATTATACTCTGATCATTATTAGATTTCAAAACTTGAGGACCTGGGCCTTGGTGACCTTAGTCATTTTTCGGTGATGTGGAAACAGCGCAGCAGGAGAGATGAAGCCTCAGGACCACGGGGCTCCTCGGACTTGGAGGTGGGGAGGAGCCATGCCCTTGAGGTCCATTCCATCCCCTCTAGATCGGCCACAGCAAATGTGCAGGACGCTTGCTCCATCCCCGTTCCCAGATCCCAGAGTCCTAGGAACTGGTGGCATTTCATCTGCCTTCTCTAGGCAGATGGTCCCTGACTCAGGGATTTTCAAATTCATGAAAGTACAACAGTTCAACCGTGTGAGATCTTTGCTTTCCACGTAGTATTTGACAAATTACAATCAAGTGCAACGTTTTTGATAATTTATATCACAAGTGCACATTTTAGCTCATTTTGCCAACTGTGGGCTAATGTCAGAGCTTGGAGCAGGTGTGGGGTAGGTGAGGCTAAGCCATAGGTCAGGCCTAAGAAATGCACTTTCAATTTTTTTATTCAGCCATAGAAAAGAATAAAATTATGTCCTTTGTCTGAAAACAGATGAAACTTGAGAACATCTGTCCACAGTTTTTAATCCACTAAAAGATTTTGAACACACACACAGTGGATGGCAACAGCTGCATTCTCTGCCTGCCCTTGGAATATTCTAGAATGTTTCTCCTACCTTACCTGGCCTACCCCAGGAAGGAGGAACAGGGACAGCAGACCCACCAGACCTCCACTGAATCACCCAGCATGGGGTCTGTGTCCACATGTCCCTGGTTAATCAAGTGCTGCCTGAACCCTTTTGAGGCCTCTGGGTTCCTGGAGAGGGTCCCTGGGTGATAGTCTCTGTCCCCTACAAAAAGTTTGTTTTCTGATGAAAACAGAACCTGGCCATTTCTTTTGGAAAACCAATCTGGAGCAAAAATCTTCTACTAGTCTGTTGAAGCCAAAGTACCCTCCTCTCCAGCACTGGGGAGCCAGTGGCCAAGACCCCCACCTGCCAAGACCCCCATCTGCCAAGATCCGCACCCTCCAGCCATCTCTGCCTTCACTTTCCATATCACAGGAATCTTGATAAAGGCATGAACCCGGGAGAGGGCTGCACCCACCCTAAAAATCAGAGAGGCAGAAGGTTTTCTCAAAAAGTTCCACTGAGTTAGCATCACAACCACCATCTTCTCAATTTTTCTCCAAAAAGGGAGCGGCACCAGGCTCTCTTGTGTTGGAGTCTGTGTCAGATTCCAGCTCGAGAAGCTAATGGAAGATGCTCTTAAAGTTAAATCCACTCACAAAGGCCCACGGGAAGAGGGTCTGGGGCTGCTCTCTGATGTCATCAGCCATTGCTGAGAGAAGTAAAATGATTAAAAAAAAAAAAAAAGACAACAGCAACAGCAACGACAAACCCAAAAGGCAAACAAAAACGAACAGAAATCTCACTTTTATTGATTTTATGAAAGGGTCGATTTCCAAAGTCCGGGTTTGGTTTTGAAAGCTGGACTCCGGGGAAAAAAAAAAAAACCCAAACCAATGGCGAGCTTTGAACGGTGCTTCGGGAGCCCAGGAAGGCCCCGCAGGGCGGTGGTGACCGCTCACCTCCCCTGCCCCGCCCCTCCCGCCCATTCCAGAGAAAGACAGGAGATTTGTTACCGCTGATGTGTGGCCCTGTCCGAAAGAAGGGGGCTTTTCATTAACAAAGTAGCGGGCGGTGTCATCTTCCCCTGAGTGGGAATCATTCACTATTAGCACAATGTGTTATTATTGTATTTTTAATTGAAATGTAAATTCTGGGAACACTCTGACCCAATTTACTCCCAGGGAAAGAAGGGCAAAATTCTCATTTTCAGGGCTCTAGAAATGCAAGTCAGTGTTATTAATGATTAAGCTCCTTTTCCTTCCCCCCTGCTGCGTGGTGGGGGCCGGAACAGGACCTTCTTATCCAGGAACAATGGTAACCTTACCCGGTCTTCAGAGCGCATGTGACCAGGGAGTAGATCACTGCAAGGGGAGCTCCCAGGTTCCCCCCACCCCCTGCCCCCAAACGTTCTGGGGTTCACACCTGGACTGGGAGGTGGCCAGAGTGTATGGAGGCAGTTTCAGGTTTTAAATGACAGCGATGATTGATGTGTGATTAAATGATTGATTTGGAAAGGAGATTTTTTTTTATCCCCTCTATTTCAAAGAAGCTGTCTTTGAAAAAACAGAACCTGATGAACACAGGATGCTTCTTGAGTTGACTCAGACTGTCCACACACGTTACCCACTCACACCCCACTGGCGGATGCTTCTAGAACTTACACTTGAGTTCAAAGGGCATCGGGTATTCACAGCAGCGATTCTCCTTGAACACAGAGGAGACATCATTCATTCTACCAACACAGATTTACTGAGCACCTACTAAGTGCCAGGCACTTGGAGATAAAACAAAAGTAAAGATGGATAGTTAATAAGTTCTTCCGCCTTCCAACCTAAGTTCTAGGGACAGCTCAAATGTCACCTTCTAAGGGAACTGTGCCTTGCCCCTTCCTAGTCCCTCTCAGCCTTTTAAACTTTTTCTTCATGGGCTGATTATGACTGGAGATTATCTTGCTGATTGATTGATTCGTTAAATATCCCCTCTCACCACCCTCTATCCAGTAGAATGCAAGGAAGTCCATAAGGTCCCTGCCCTTGGCTGCTATGTTCTTCAGTGTGTCCTCAGAACAGAGGCACCTGGCACCTCCCAGTGATCAACAAATATTTATTAATAAATAAAATAAATATTTATAAACATTAATAAAATATTTATTAATCAGAGGGCAAAGATGGCAGAAGATGTACAAACATTCATCTGGTGCCACAGTCTGGCTGGGCACAAATCACTGAGCCGCCACAAAGCACTCGTATGTTCAAACAGGAAACTTTATTGCCCGAACTCCACCAGCACAACACGCACACTCCCCGGGAGCTCTCTCAGCTCTCCCCGGGGCTCCCCGCCTACCCACTCGACCGAGAGAACTCCAAAGTAGAGGCCCCCCAGGGAGCAGGAACCACCCTATTCCCCCCCAGCAGCCCTATCCCCCCCACTCAGCCACCCTACTGCCGACAGCAGGGGTCCATATACAACTGAATACACAGCTTAACATAACCATCATCATCTCAATGGCTCACTGGCGGCTCCTCCCAACCACTCCCTTCAGGCAGGATGCCATGCGCCATCCCGACTCCTCCTCCGCTGAGGCCCTCAACAATCTGGTCTCTTTATCCATATCATTAATTTCATACACCTACTATGTGCCCCAGAAATACATACATACATATATATTTATATATATTATATTTATATTTATATATGTGTGCATACATTTGATATATGTATATGATATATATGGTGTCTTGGCCCAGAGTTAATGCAAGAGCCAAAGAGGAAGGACAGCCCAGCGTGATCATATTGTACATGGTGGCTGTCATTCAGGGGTGATTCGTACCTCCCCTTCCCAAGGGGACATTTGACAGTGGCTGGAGATGTGTCTGGTTGTTAGGGCTGGGGAAAGTGGCAGCAGGCATCCAGAGGGGTGGAACCCTGCCAGGCTGCTGGACATCCTGCACAGGACAGCCCCCACTGCCTTGAATCCAGAATCACCTGGTCTGTGGATGGGCGAGGCTGAGCGGCTGCCAGGGGGAATCACCCAGAGAACCCATTCTGGAAGCGGACAGGAGTGAGAGGGGCCCCGAGCTCATGGTGTGGACGAGGGGGGCGGGGAGCCCAGGGTCACTCCCCAAGTCACCTGTAAACAAAGCCAGAAGAAAGAGGTCTCTAGAACTTGCTAAGCCTCTTGACGTGTTAGCAGTAGGTCTGTGAACTTCTGATAGAAACCACCCTAATCTAGTCGGCCCCTCAGGGCAAGGCGAGGCCCTGATGAGTGGATAGATCTTGAGATTCCCTGAAGCCCTGGGCTTAATGACAGAGGTTAAAGTCCTTGGTTAGAAAGGGACAGACAATCCAGGCTGCTGGCCACGTCTGGGCTGTCCCTTCCCACTTCTCCCGGAGGTGAAGGAACAGAGTTCCCCCAGGCTACCTGAACACAGTCACATGGTCCCCTGGAGGGACCAACCCAACAGCCCCCCTGAATCCAGAAAAGGCCGGGAGACGGGGAGGGGCAGAGAGCCCAATGGCTCCTGTTTTTCACATTCCTCTTAAACCAGTTATTTATGGCTTCCTATAAGCAAAATGAAAGGACTAGGGACACCAAACAAGAGACAGGGACTCTGGGACGTCAGGCAGGCAACATGTCCCAGCCCAACAAAGGCAAGCAGAGCACTGTTGTCTGTTTGGATGGTCCCCAGGTCCTATCTTTGGGGGTGTGTTTTTCTTTTTAAAGCAACTTGGCATTTCAATATATCTACTTATAGTCGAGATCAAATGCTCCAGGCGGGAAGGCCTGGGAGCAGAAGAGGCGAATGATGAATCCCCGGGTGGGGGTGGGGTGGGGTGGGGTGGGAGCCGTAGAGAGAGTCAGTTCCCACTCGGTTGGTCTCCTCCTTCTCTGAGCTGGGGTTCTGGGGTTCTGGACTCTGTGTTCACAAACCAGGAGTCGGGGCTGAGCTAAAAATGCCCCGGATTCCAGATGAGAGGTCCCTTTGGGTGGAGGGAGGGGCTCCGCACAGCTCCAGGCTGACGAGGCTCCCGGGAGCTCAGGCCAGACATCTCAGGGTCCCCTTCCTGGCTCACCTCCCTGAGCAGATGTCCCCTTCCACGTAGGTTGGGAGCAAGGTTCCATTTTTGGAGACCAAGCAGAAAGTACCAGCATTTTCTCTGAGGGCTAGATCCACTCATGGATAAGCCAGGTGGCAACAGACCCCACCTGTGCCAGGCTTAGGGACAGGAGAGAAAAGGCACATCTGTGTTCAACGTCTCTGCTAGGCCAGGTGACAAAATGACCACCATGAAGAAGTCACGTTGAGAGAGTGCAGGCAGCAGAGAGCGAGAGGGCTGTGGGCGGGGGAGGGGTCAGAGAGGACTCTTGGAGGAGCTGGCCATCTGCTCCCTACAGGGTCTTGGTCCAGGAAGGCTAGGATTTTCTGGACCCACCTGGGGAACAGACAGAAGAGGAGCCACCCATGCCCCTGCCTGAGCCCACTCGCCCTCCCGCTGGGAGGAGGGGTTCTCAGAGCCTGGCCCATCTCTTTAATCACCTTCGCCACAAACTCAACACCTGCCAGTTCAGACCCTCGTCCCCGCCACTCTATGGCCTTCCCCTAGTACTGTCCAGGAATGACATCCCTGCCAAGGTCACTGCCACCACCAAACCAAAGTCATCCTAGACTCCTCCGTCTTCTCCCTCATCCACTTCTCAAGGCCGACGTCCTCATCCTCTGCTCCTCAACGTTGTCACATACTGCTGATGCCTCAGGTCAGGCTCCTGTCATTCCTTGCCCTTTCAGTGTCCCAATGTATCTTCCCACTTCCCACCTGGGTTTCTTCCAACTCTCCTTCCCAGAAAGGGCTTTCTACAAGCAGCTGGGTGTTTATTTAGCTCTTACTATGTGCCTGCCTCTGGCATTAACCATGTCATCTCCCCTGGCCCTTTAGTTCTTGCAGCAACAACCGGAGACGATTATAACCTGACTGACGAGGACCTGGATGCCTAGGGACCTGACATGCAGCAGCCTGAGGCCACACAGCTCTTGGTGAGCTTGGAGGCTTCACCCCCTCATTCCTGAGGCTATGCTCTGAGCTGCATCATGTGGCCTTTGTATCACTGTCACACTCAGCCTGACCCAGGAACCCCCAGCATCTTCTGATGGAGGTCAAACTCGCTTACCTACCAGGCTCCTTTCCTAGTGCTCCCCAGCACTCCTTCTTTTTTAAATTTTATTAATTTTTATATATGACAGCAGAATGCATCACAATTCTTATTACACATATAGAGCACGATTTTTCATATCTCTGGTTGTACACAAAGTATGTTCACACCGTTCACACCAGTTCGTGTCTTCATACATGTACTTTGGATAATGATGTCCATCACATTCCCCCATCATTCCAACAACCCGCCCCCATCCCCTCTCTTCCCCTCCCACCCCTCTGCCCTATCTAGAGTTTGTTCCTCCCATGCTCCTGCTCCCTACCCCACTATGAGTCAGCCTCCATATATATATATATATATTTTTTTTTTTTTTTGGCTGGGGGGTGGTGGTGGTAGCTGGGGATATAGCTCAGTTGCCTCACATGCACAAGGCCCTGGGTTCAATCCCCAGCATCACTGAAATAAACAAAAATTTAAAAAATCATCTTCCTTATATCAGAAAAAACATTTGGCATTAGTTTTTTGGGGATTGGCTAACTTAGCATTATCTTCTCCAGCTCCATCCATTTACCTGCAAATGCCATGATTTTATTCTCTTTTATTGTTGAGTAATATACCATTGTGTATATATGCCACATTTTTTTTATCCATTCATCTATTGAAGAGTGTCCAGTTTGGTTCCAGTTTAGCTATTGTGAATTGAGCTGCTATAAACATTGATATGGCTGTGTCCCTGTAGTATGCTGTTTTTAAGTCCTTTGGGTATAGACCGAGGAGAGGGATAGTTGGGTCAAATGGTGGCTCCATTCCCAGATTTCCAAGGAATCTCCATACTGCTTTCCATATTGGCTGCACCAATTTGCAGTCCCACCAGCAATGTATGAGTGTGCCTTTTCCCCCACATTCTCGCCAACACTTATTGTTGTTTGTCTTCATAATGGCTGCCATTCTGCCTGGAGTGAGATGAAATCTTAGAGTGGTTTTGATTTGCATTTCTCTAATTGCTAGAGATGATGAACATTTTTTCATATATTTGTTGATTGATTGTATATCCTCTTCTGAGAAGTGTCTGTTCAGGTCCTTGGCCCATTTATTGATTGGGTTATTTGTTTTTTGGGGGTTAAGGTTTTTGAGTTCTTTATATATCCTAGAGTGCTCTATCTGATGTGTGAGGGGTAAAAATTTGCTCCCAGGATATAGGCTCTCCATTTACCTCACAGTTGTTTCTTTTGCTGAGAAGAAACTTTTTAGTTTGAATCCACCCTCATTTATTGATTCTTGATTTTAATTATTGCACTCTAGGAGTCTTCTTTGCTTTCTTTCTTTAGGATTCTGTAGTTTTCACTGTATAGATCTTTCACCTCTTTCATTGATTCCCAAGTATTTTATTTTATTGAGGCTATTGTAAAAGGGGTAGTTTTCCTCATTTCCCTTTCAGAGGATTTGTCACTGATATACAGAAATGCCTTTGATTCATGGATGTTGATTTTATATCCTGATACTTTGCTGAATTTGTTTACTAGAAGTTTTCTGGAGGAGGTTTTTTTTTTGGGGGGGGGGTGTTCTAGGTATAGAATCATATAGTCATCAAGTACGGCTAATTTAAGTTCTTCTTTTCCTATGCATATCCCTTTATTTCTTTCATCTGTCTAATTGCTCTGGCCAGTGTTTAAAGAACTATGTTAAATAAAAGTGGTGAAAGAGGGCATCCCTGTCTTGTTCCAGTTTTTAGAAGGAATGCCTTCAAGTTTTCTCCATTTAGAATGACATTGCCCTGGGCTTAGCTTAGAGAGCCTTTACAATGTTGAGATATGTTCCTCTTATCCCTAGTTTTTCTAGTGTTTTGAACATGAAAGGGTGCTGTATTTTGTCAAGTGCTTTTTCTGCATCTATTGAGATGCCCATATGATTCTTTTTTAAAAAAACATGTATTTATGTATCTTTAGTTTTAGGTGGATACATTAGTTTGTTTTTATGTGGTGCGGAGGATTGAACCCAGTGCCTCATGCATGCTAGGTGAGCACTCTACTCTAGGTGAGCCACCATCCCAGCCCAACCCCCATATGACTCTTATTTTAAGTCTATTGATGTGATGAATTACATCTATTGATTTCCGTATGTTGATCCCACCTTGCATCCCTGGGATGAGTCCCACTTGATCATGGTGAATATCTTTTTGATATGTTGTCCCACCCTTCCATCCTCACTCACCCTCCCACCGTGTCTTACCATCATGCACCACCAATCTAAATTCTGAAAGCCACCAAATGTGCTTGCAAAGAAACCGGTCAGCCTTGTCCAGGTGTGGTGGTGCCCACCTGTAACCTCAGGGGCTCAGGAGGCTGAGGCAGGAGGATGGCGAGTTCAAAGCCAGCCTCAGCAACTTAGTGAGACCCTCTCTCAAAACAAAAAATCAAAAGGGCTAGGGATGTGGCTCAGTGGTAAGTGCCTGGTAAGAAAAGTGAGGAGGAGGGGGGAGAGAGAAAGAGAAGGAGAAGAAGAAGAAGAAGGAAGAGGTGGAGGAGGAGAAGAAGGAGGGGAGGGAGGGGAGGGGAGGGGTCATCTTTGAACACCATCTTTCCTCCAGTTAACTCCTTATTGCCGCTGCTCTTCAAGGCTAAGTAAAAACACCACTACCTCCAAGAAGACTTCTCCACAGGGCTCTGGCTAAGCGTGCTGCCTCGGTGTCACCAGGTCCCTGGGCCTCTGTCCCTGGATTTATACTCTATTGCTATTGATTGATGCATTTGCCTAAACTAGTTTCCTAGGTGTAGGAACTGAGTGTTTTCCTTTCCTTGCATAGTTTGGTAAATAATAGAGGCTTAGTAAACATTTGTTGAGTCACTCTATGAGCAGTTCTTTAAAACATCAAGAGCTAGAATGTGTGTTAAATTGAAGTCCCAGACTCTCAGCTGCTGAGAGAGAGAGAAAGAAAGAAGCAGAAAGGGGAGGGAGGGAAAAGGTGGAAACACACGTGGTGGAATAAGTGCTGGCTAGAAGCTGAATGTTTGTGTTTCTCCCCATCCCACCCCCAGCCATCTTGAAAGTCCAGGCTCCAAGGTGACAGCACAGGAGGCAGGACTAAGTCAGTCAGGAGAATGGAGTCCTTGAGTGGAATTAGAGTCCTTAGAGTCCTTATAAAAGCGGCCCGGAGAGCTCCCTTACCCCTTCTGCCATGTGTGGACACAGGAAGGAGGCAACATCTGTGAACAAGGAAGCAGCCAGCCTGCCCCAGACACTGAACTCGGTCTCTGACTCCTGGACTTGCCAGCCTCTGGAAGCGTGGGAAATAAATTTCCATTGTGAAGCCACAGCGTTGTGGGCATTGTTGTGATCACGTCAACAGTCTCAAACAGTGTTCCTACAATATTACTAGTGGAGACATCCCCTGGAATCCATGCTGTCTTGGGAACTTATGTGGCTACAACAAGACAGTGGAACCCCAGGGATGCAGGAGACTGGAGCTGCTGTGGTTTGAAGCCTGACACCTCAAGTCTCATCCCAGGGTCTGTGGCATCCCACAGGGCACTCACTACCGCATGTGAATTTTACTGTCATCATATGAGGGTGGGTCACTTAGTATGTGCAGTCTTTCTGCCCCCGTTGGCATCCCGGCTCTGCCATGGGCTACCTGCATGCCCTCTGGAATGTTCCTTAGCATCCTCACCTCCAAACAAAAATATCAACTTTGGGTGGGGGATGGGGGCGTTCTGTGACTATTAAATCAAAGCCTGTGAAAGAAAAACTTCAAGGACGGTAGCAAATATTATCATTGCACACTGAATAGCTTTGCAAATGGTGTGAAATCTAGAGGATTTGGGGGGGGGGGGTCTAAGAATTTCGTAGCACCTCTTCTGATTAGCAGAGACCTCCCCAGACATTTCAGAGGTAGACTGGGAAGCCCAGACGGGTTACACGTGCAAGAAGCTGCATCTGCTGATAAATCCATAAGCCGGGAATTAAACCCAATCATTCAACAGTAAAGCAGAGCCACTGGGCATCTGGCTGCCTTACACAAGCTCGGGACTCACTGGAGACCAGCCATCTTGGGCAGAAAGCAGGTCCAACAGTAAGTAACTCGGGATGGAAAGACCATCGATAGTCTGTGACAGGCGCTTCCTGCGAAACGCATCCTGGTCCAATAGCGGCGATCATTAAATATATGGGGATGGGTCAATTGAATCTGTTCTTTTCATATGGATTGATTGGGTTAGCAGAGCCACTGAGCCAGGAGACAATTGACATTTCTGCATCATTTTCAGACCAACTAGAGAGGAGAGGGGGGCGGGAGACTTGCAAAGGGAGCCCACCCCATCCCCCCTCCATCTCATTTCCACCTGTGCCTTGTTTTAAGCCGCATAAGAGCTCAGGGGGCTGCAGGCCAGAGGGAGGGGTTGGGGGAGGGGGAAAGGCACAAGGGATGAGGCTGATGCTGAAGGAGTCCCTTTGGGCGTCCACACAATGGTCCTTATGTCACTTCCTCCCCCTTTCCCTCCATTCCACCCCTACACCAAGACCGACTTACTCAAATCCCAAATAAGACATAGGAGGAGTCCACAGAGCCCTGAAAGCCAGTGGCCCCAAGAAACGCCCTCCACCCAGCTCAACAACAAAGGCAACAAGACAGTACTGTCCATCCGAGTTCTGGATGGCCAAAGGACAGTTCTCCACCTCCAACCTGCCCAGAAAGGTGGAAGACGAGGCAGCTCCCTGGAGAAAGGCTTGGTGGGGTGGGGGTGGGGGTCAGGTGGGAGGAATCCAGGACCAGACTCTGCCCTTTCCCTCAGGCACCTCCATCACACCTCCTGGTGTGAGCACGCGGCTTCCTTGGGGTACGACCTCCTGTGGCTCCCGACTACCCACATTTCTCACAGTTGGAGGCAACAGGGTGAAGCATCCACTTGTGTGCCCTGAGCCATAGCCCCTTGGCCAGTCTAACTTCAGCACAGGAGAGGTAGACAGTCCCACAGGGTCATGTGCCTGGGACATCTGTCCACATCCAGGAGCCAGGGAGTATGCCACTATCCCAGTGCCACCCTGGGGGAGGAGAATTCTGTGGGGTTCCTCAGACAGTCCCCATTGGGATGGAGCCCCAGTTGCCCATGGTAACCAACGGAAAACAGTCCTGGGGATTGAATCCAGGGGCACTCTACCACTGAGCTGCATCCCCGGCCCTTTTCATTTTAGTTTGAGATGGGGTCTTGCCAAGTTGTCCAGAATGACCTTGAACTTGTGATCCTCCTGCCTCAGACTCCTGAGCAGCTGGGATTCCAGGTTTATGTGTCTGAGACTTGGCTTTCTGGGGAACTCAACCTAAGTCCTTCCAGGAGCATGTGCTTCAGAGACAAAGGACACCTGATTTGCCCCAAGCCAAGCTCAGTTTGTGCACTGGCCCCACCTGGCCAGAAGGGAACCTGCTCCTCAGAAGGCTGGGGGCTGTTCCCTGACTCCTTCCTGTCATCAGAATGGTCTGCAGGAATGATCCAGACGTCATTGGAGACAAGCCCAGCTCTGAGGCATTAACATTGTCATTTGAGTCTCACGCCCATCCCAGGGGACAAGTCAGAGAATTGTCCTTGTTTTTCCCCAAATGGTAAAACTGTAAATATCCTTACAAAGGTTTTTTTTTTTTTAAAAAAAAAAACAGGTTTGATCGCATCTTCAATAACTATATTCAACAACGGTCGTCCAGCTTGGCATTGTGTCATTGTTTTACTTCAATAAACCCTTCCAATAACCCATCTGGTGGATATGTAGAAGGGACACACTTCATTCAACTTTTTCAGCCCAGTATTTCTAAGAGCGTGGCATATCTTAGGTGATCCGGGAGCCTACGAATTTACACGTTGATTCACAGGAGATAATGTGAGATAATGATTCCCTCCTCCATTTCCTTCCTGTTCCTCTGAAGACAAGCAAAATCTTCCATTTGGTTCTACTATGTTCTTAGCAGCTCTCCCAAACGCGATGGCTCTCTGAGGGGCAGGCTTCCGGTCGGCAAGAGTAACTGTCTAGACTTTCATGATGGCTTTATTTTCATGGAGTTAATTTTAAGGTTTGTGTCTATTTATACCAAAGGAAGGTCAATTTCCGTTGATGGAAGTGATAGAGGTTTTCTTTTTGAATAAATTTATTAAAGCAAAAAGGGAGAGAGGAGTCAATGATATTAAGTAATGGCTGGGAAGGTGGCTCAGGGGTAGAGCACTTGCTTAGCATGCACAAGGCCCCGGGTTCCCTCCCCAACACTGCATAAACACCAAACAGCAACAACAAAAAAAAAAACAACCCACAGAAGTGGGTAACAGGTCGTGGTAGAGTTTGCATGCTGTCTGGAAATGCTGGATGTCAGGGAACCATTGGGGTAAGCCGGTCTTCCACCACAAGGTCTCTCCCTCTGCTATCACTGACAGTTCTCTTATTTGACAATTCAAATGGATACTGAAAGGAAGTTGCCATCCAAGTGAAGGGGTCCCAAATATGTTGTCCTCTTGACAAGTGTCCTTCCCCTTTCTGGAACTCAGTTTGTCCATATTTAAAATGGTGCTATGAGGGGCAAGACCATCCCTAATGACCACTCTTCAGTTCTGATCATCTAGCTTCACAAACATGGATGGTCACCTAGTTCTGGCCTCCCAACCCTTTCCTCAGCTGAAACAGTGGTCTCCTGCCTGGTCTTCCTTCTACCCCACTTGCCTTCTCAGATACCAATTTCATAGATGATTCTAGTAGCTAGATCTTAAGGAAAAATCATGTTGAGACAACATGTAAGTCCCTTACCATGGTCTGCAAGATCTCCAACCCTGTGACCTCTACTCACATTATCACCTCCAAGAATACTTCCTGCCGTATCCTTGTCATTTGCCTGGCCCTTCAACCCTGTTTTACTGGCTAACTTTTGCCCATCCTTTAGGATTCATCTCAGGCACCACCTTTTCCATGAAGCTCTTCCAACTTACCATCACCAGGCTGGGATAGGCACAGCTTCCTTCTGAAAGGGACTGGCATAAAATAGTTGCTCAATAAATAGGTGATGAATGCATTAGTGATCTGGTGAATGATCTATCTCCTAACTCTGTAGGACCACAGATTTTTTCCAGTTCACTCCGTGGTCTTCCTCTCTATATCTTGGCATTTCTTTTCAGGCATTACCTTGTGAGGACACTGTGAATCCATCACCTCCATTCATACTGGCCTTCTAGAGACAAAGGCTCTAAGCCTTTGCCAGACAGGATTGCCTCCTCCTTCACCCTCTCACCTTACTAGGAAAACAGTAGGCACTTGTGAGTAACTACAGTTGTCCAGAGAGACAGAACCCCTTTATAACATAAATAGAACACCCCCAAGTCTCTCTTGCATCTAGATTCTTATTTCTCTCTCTTGTTTCTAATTTGCACACTTCTAAGTCAGGCTCCTTCCGCCTCTCCTAAGTTATTATTCATATAAGGTATATCATGCCATAGCACCAGATACGATGATATATGGCAGAAAGAAATTTCTATTTTGGTCTCAAGAAAATTATGTGATTTTGCTTAAGTTCAATTTAAAAACATGGAATATGACTGAGCTTAATGTTAGTACTTAGGAAAAATGTTCACGGTAATTACAGATGAGGATACATATATGCAATTTATTTCAAATTTAGTAATACAAAAAACTTCTGGATCCTAACGTAACTATTTATAACTTGGCCAGGAGAACTCTGAGAATCCCAGTTATTTCGACAGAATAGGTTATTCTGCATGTATCTTATTTAAGCAATAATGCATGACAGAGCGTGAATTATGGCATATTAATTCTCACCTAGTGTGCTATTAGGCGAACTTTGATGGCCGAGAGCTGTCAGTGCAACTAGGCATGAATTAATATCTAATAATTCCCCTGCTGAAATGTCTTATTGAGATTATAGCATTTTATTAGTAAAGGTTATTCCTTTAAAAATGTTTTTATATGCTAATTGGGAAAAGGGGGTGCAGTATGGGAAAGGTTTCTCAGCTTTTTCCAGCATATGTTTCTAAAACTTCTTTTTGAAGCTTCCAACACTTTACCACATAGCATCTTTGGAACATTTTCTCAAGAGCAGGAAAAGGGGGCTCCTTAGTTATTGGGAATATGACTATCATAGCTTACTTTGCTCAGAAATCCCCTTGAATATGTGTTTCTCTTTCATGAGGAATAGGTGACCAGCATGAAAGAGAAAGAAACATCTTGCTAACCCCCAGAGGACTTGGGACCTATTTGTTACATAGCAGAACATAAGCTAACCTGACTAATACACTGACCCGCCCTAATGGTCCCTTCCTCAATCCTGTACTTGGTCAGGTCTCTCCCTTCAAATCACTTATCATGACTATATTTAGTTGGTTGTGTAATTATCTATGCAGTGTCTGTTTACCTCTGTAGACTGAAAGCTCCATGAAAGGATAAATAATATCTTCTGTGTGCATCTCTATATCCCTAGCTCCTATGTACCTGGCTCACATTAGATGCTTCATAATAGTTGTTGGAAAATAAAATAAAAGAATGATGCAAGGGAATGAATGGTAATGTAAGAACGACCACTTGGGAAACATTTCCTTAAAAAGAATTTTAATAGTTCCACAGATTAATAGGTTCAATAGATGGCTCTGAGCTATGTGCCTTATATTGAAATTGCTGTATGACTTTGAACAAGAGTCTTTTTCTCTCTGGGCCTTGACTTCTTCATCGGCCAATGAAGGTCATCTTTTCTGGAACCTTCCATATGAGGCAAGTACTATGTATTTATAAGATGCATAAATAAACTATGCTGAGCTGTCAGTTAGAGGGAAGACCAGGCTCAGTGGACTTCTCCAGACTTACTTCTCCAGCCTTTCAGCAATGTTCACCTTAGAATGTTCCCCACTGAGCACCCCCCCACACACACACAAAAGCACGTTTTCTTGAAGAGGGTGGTAAGCATTCTTTTTTTAAATTTTGGTACTAGGGATTGAACCCAGGGGCACCTAACCACTGAGCCCCCTCTCCAGCCTTTTCTTTGTATTTTTATTTAGAGACAAGTTCTCACTGACTTGTTTAGGGCCTCACTAAGTTGCTGAGACTGGTTTTGAACTTGCTATCCTCCTGCCTCAGCCTCCGGAGCCTCTGGGATTACAGGCGTGCTCCACCGCGCCCGACATTAAGCATTCTTTCTGATTTCAAATGTATGGCGATGGCTTTGTACAGTGCAGAAATTAGTGCAGCAAATATTCTCTTATCCGTGGGCCATTAGTGAGAGACAGGGTTCTGTGGTCCTCAGAGCCCAAGACACCTTTCCACGGCCTCCACGGAATGGAAGAGGCTCCTGAGAGCAGAACAAGGGAGATCACTGAGGTATGACGAAGTCAAAGCCACCCGTGCTCGGGGCAGCTCCCCCACCTCCACGTGAGTGAGGCCACACATGCCGGGAAGACGCTGCCCAACGTGTCCATCAGCGCTGCTTGGCTTTTTTACAGTTTTACAGACATAATTGGATTTTGGGCAGCTCTGGGAGCATCTTCATGAGGGAACAGCCCTGGTGAAAGGCCAAAGAGCAGTCGGGTCCTGAATGGTGCCCACGGGGACATCCTGCCTCCCAAATGGCGACTTCATCTGCGGAGATTGCGCCACAAAGCGGAGTGGCCGACAAGACAACGAGGTCTCCAGCAAATCCTGGTGTCCAGCATTTGGAGACTCTGCATCGTAGTTTCGGAGACTTTGGGTTTGATTTTCAGAAGCTGCCTGCGCCTGTGTCTCTGCTTTGCAGCAAACAGCAAAGGAATCCAAAGATTCTTTCCAGAAGTCTGCGCACACAGGAAGCTGAGCTTTGCCCTCCACCCCCTCTCCTTCCTGAGAGCCCTTGCGGGAGGCTGGCTCCTAGTCTGTGACAGGGCTGAGGGCCACCACTGACCCTTCTGCTGAACTTAACCCTCGTGGGTCCCCAGTCTCCATGCTTCAGGAAGGACGTGCTTTAACTCTGATCTTTATTCCAAGTGCCCACCTCTTCTGCC
This sequence comes from Marmota monax, assembly GCF_021218885.2. Classification (NCBI taxonomy): domain Eukaryota; kingdom Metazoa; phylum Chordata; class Mammalia; order Rodentia; family Sciuridae; genus Marmota; species Marmota monax. The sequence continues at coordinate 5,275,136 of NW_026695224.1, forward strand.
CCAGCCATGCCCCCTCAGATGTAGGCCCAGAGGTGAGCAGCAACCTTGTAGGTGACATTTGTAAAAGAAACCAGGAGGCCAAGAATTGCTGAGTGGCAAAGGAAGTCACTTCTTGATGACCTTATCTACCCCTGTCCAGGACATTTATGTACCACCTCCTTAGGAAGAAAGCCACCTGGTAGCCAGAACAGTGGCCCTCTCAGGCCTGGCTCCTCAGACACTCCCCTGCTGCCGCCTTCTGCCCTAAGAATCATGTGCCTGGGAACACTGAGGAGGGAGAACCCATTGTAGAGATGGGATTGCTGACGCATGCAGGCAGCTGTGGTCAAAGGTTGTATATGAGAGGTGCCCCCAAACCAGACCATAAGCATCAGAACCTTGGGGTGCTTGTCTACATGCATATTCCCAGGCTCCACGTCAGGACCCACGACATCGGAATCTCTGGGGATGGGACACTGGACAGTTCTAGCAATTTGGAAATCAGAAGTCTGGTCTCATGTGCCCTCTCTCTCTCTCTCTCTCTCTCTCACACACACACACACACACACACACACACAGGGCCAGACTTCTGATCAGCCTTGAAATCCAAGAATCTTCAGGAAAATTTAACTCCTGCCATCTTTCCTTCAAGTGACCTTCAAAGGAGGGCGATTTGGAAGTTGATAAAGATAACAGCATTAGCCTGGGCTTGTTAACATAGCCCACCTGAAAAATGTAAGGTTTTGAAAATCCCTTCCTTCCCTACGGTATTTCTACTCTGTTGGTGGTTTTTGCTTTGTTCAAATCTGTTCTACCCTCACTCACTTGTGCAGAATCCAAGGATCTGTCTAAAGCCACCCCAAAGGGATCTGCACCAGCTCTTGGCAATCTGAGACCGGCCTCCGAGGAGGTATAGTGAAGACAACTTCAGGTCCCTGGTCTTCCCAGGCCGGGCTGCACCTTCTCTGCAGGCCGTGAACTTCAATGAAGGTGACATTCTTCCCAGCCTGGGCCTTCTTGGTGGTGAATTTCCCCTCTGGTAAACAGCTGGGCCCTTCTTGGCAGCTGCTGCAGATTAGTAAATTACAAGTTCGAGATTAAAAAAGAAATGGTAAAGAATAAAACCTTTAGTCCGGCAATTTGAAGTCAGACTGCTACAATGAACACCTGTTGAGAAAGACCATTATTAGAAGCCAGAGGGTTCGGGTGAAAAGATCACTGTGAATTAATTTTGATTGCTTCACAAGACTCTGCATAACAAATGATCTCCAATGGGGGTGTCCAGGGACTTGCATTTGAAGGAGGGGGACAGATTTTGTTTCCAGCAAGGTAATATAAGCTTTGCTAGGACATTAAAATCCACCATCGGCTGCCCTTGTCTGTATCCCTCTGTTGAAACAGATTGTGCATGCTAAGGTTACCATGTATTATGCTTCTGGGGAAAAAAGAGAAACAATTGATATCAAAATCTTTTTAAAAGGTTAGTTGAGAAAGCATGAGGTCACAGACTCATGACTCCCAAATTGTTAAATCATTTATTTACGTCTGTGTCTATATAAATGGAGATTTGGGTGCCTTCTCAGTGATTTAAGAAGTTTGTGCTTTATTTTTTTAAACACACACACACACACACACACACACATATCTATACTTTTTTCTCTCCCCTTTGGTAAGGAAAGAATAGAGTAAAAGATGTACTAATAAATGGATTCACTTGCAGTTAGATGACCTTTGTACTTTGTAATGTCATCAGAAATGAGAAAAAGTTAGGCATTAGTGATCACGAGGTACGGTGGAATAGATGGGCTGGTGGGGGATGGGGTGTCGGATACACTGAATATTAAGTAGTTTCATTCTTTCCTGAAAAGAAAGAGACTCCAACTAAAATATGCCGGCCTCCTACCTGTCTGTCAGCCCCTGATTAAATCTAAAAGCAGGCATCCCATCTGTTTGCCCAAATGAAAAGTGTAATATTCTACTAACTACTTTCTATTATCACTCAACTTAAGGGTTTCTCTGCAAAATGATCCTCAGTTCATTTGAAGTTTATTTGGCACACAAAAGGAAGCTCCAGAAAGCTCCACGCTTTTAAGCTAATAAGCAGTATACCCAGCTGACTCTGAGGCTGAATTTTCAACACTTTATCATTAATATCACATGACTTTTCATAGTCATGGTCTTCCATTTGTCATGGGAGAGAAAACCTAGAAACACCCTGGCTGGGTGCAGTGGACAGCGAAGGATATAAGCAAGATCTTAATAGTTGCCTCCAGTTCGGATTTTTCTAATAGTGTGAGAACTGATAAAGCCGTGTTGGGTTAGGTGCAGATATTTTCTTCACTACACCTATCATTTTTCCTAAATGAACCACATTCTGTGCTCTTAGCCTGGTAGTCTGAGCATGACGCATGCACGGATCCTCACCCCCAAATCTCCAAGAGGAATAGACTCTTCCAAAGTTTGGAGATGTTTCTGCTGTTTGCCTTTAAAGTCTCTAGGTCATCAGCAAGATTGGGGAAACCTTGCTGTAAGCCAGGGAAGCTCCTCGGGTTGCCTGCCAAATGCTCTCTCTCTCCCCAGGAGCAAACGCTTCTAAAAAGAATTCCAATTTCTGCACCATTTGGAGTCTTTGGGGGTTCCTCGGAGATATTAGATAATTGAATATAGCTTTCTGCGATTGAAAAAAAAAAAAAAAGGATCGCGCATCCAAGAACATCTCCCAAACTCCCAACGTCCCTTGGCGCACCAGTCAATTTTATGACAAAGTTAATCTGGAGCGTGACTTATGGAGCCCCAGAGGGAGGTCACTGGGGCCGGTAAATATGTAAACATGGCTTTTTCGGTTTCCGTTTCGCATGAATACAAAATAAACTGCGGCCCTCCGCACGCTGGAAAGTTCTTCCTTAAAGTTAATAAAATCTGTCAACTTCCATAAAGGCAGAGAGGAAGGGGGTCCACAGGTGCAGGCGTTCGGGCTGAGGCTGGAGAAGTCGGGGCAGCTAATAAAAAGCCCTGGGCACTGAGCGCCTCTTTCCCCATCAATTCCCATCAAGCGTTATTAGCGTCATCTGCCGCCTCGGAGGTGCGTCCCCCGCGCTCGCCCCGCAGAAGCGACAATGACATTTGGCCGCGCTGCAGGTGCGGCTGTGTGTGGCCGCGCAGCCCGAGTGGGGCAGCCTTTGTGGCGCTCGGGTCCTTTGATCTGAGCCACAAAGGGCCGCGAAGCTGCAGCCCCCTACTTTGGGCTGGCGGCTCCGCCCGGGCCGGGGAGGGGGCGGGGGCGAGGAGGGAGCCGAAAGCTGGGAGAGAGGGGAGGGGCCTCGGGAGGGGATGATCCATAATATTTATTTCAACAATAGCTTCAAATCTTTTTAAACATCATAAGAACACGGCTCATTAAGCCCACAACAGCCTTGAAATTGTGTTATAAAACCGCAAAACAGAAATCAATACATTTGCTAGAAAGGAGGTAATGAAATATATTGAGTTGCCTGAGAAGTGGTTTGTATGAATCATAATATTATTATGTGCGCATCAATTCCATTTCCAATACTTAAAGTTAACCAGCTAGCGAAGAGCGCCCTGAACCCTCGTTAAACAAGCTCTTGCCGGTTACTTGCCAGGCCCAGCATCCTATAAATAACCCAGGGAGGGGGCCGATCAATGCTGCCCACCCCAGAGCTTCAGCTGCTGCGGCCCTATTGCTTCCTGGCCTGATCAATATGGACTCACAATGGCCCGGAGAAAGCCAGGGGCAGGCCCCGAGCTCCAGGCTGGAGCCTCCTGCCCAGAGCAAAAACAGGCAGTTTCTATAAAGGGGGGTTAGGCCAGCTGCTCAGCCCCTCCCAGCCAGAGATTGCAATTTCCCTCCCCAAGCCTGTTTGAGGAACTCTAGGTTTCTATGGCTGCCTCTGCAGAGGGCAGAGGGAGGGCAGAGGCACACTATGAGGACTCAGGCCCAGGACCCAGCACCCCAGTAGCCACTGGGATGATGCACAATTTATTTTCTTGCCGCTTTCTGTTTGCAGAGGAGGTTGCTTTTGTTGGGCTATGCTGTCTGTGAATTAAAACGGGATGCATTTCCCCCTTGCTTCTTCCTGATATGTTTTTAAATAGGATCTGATTCTATGATGTACAAGAAACTGAAAGGGGAGAGATTCACTTTTGAGGATCCAGTGTTCTCTCAAGAAACCCATCTGACATTTGCAGGTTTCATAAAAACATGAATGCATTCCCAGGTCTTGGCAAGGGCTTGAGGGGAAGGTGGGGGACCCCTCAGCTGGAGCCTCACAGCTTCTGGGGTAGTCTGACCCAGAGAGAGTCCAGGAGTCCTGAAGTTACCCTACCCATGCATCTGCCTTGGTCTTCTGGATTGTGAGCCCCCTAAGGTGGGGGGGGGGGGCAAAGAGGGAGCAGCTTTAGAGCCTAAGTAAGCACTCTCTTCCCTGTGACTTCAGAGACTGTGCCGGTCACAGTGTAGTGCAGATGTATAGGGAGATCTGGAAGGGGTCAGCTCTGCAGGGCCAGCGAGGGACCCCCAGGCTCGTGTCTTAGCCATTGTAATTTCTTGTAGGTCATCTCTTTTGTCCATCATCTGGCTCCACCTGTGGCCTTTGCTGTGTGCATCAGAGCTGACTGTTGAAAGAAGAGCTGGTCAACTTCTGGAATATTCTCTGATGGTCATTTTATAGATACAGACAAGCACATGTAAATGTGTATGCGCCCATCCACACAGACAAACCCTGACCCATGCACAAATGCCCACGTACAGAGCTAGGACAATGAAGGCATGATAACTCAAGGGCTGGGCCAGGGTCTTTGCCTCAGTAGATAACCCCAAAGCAGAGTGGGAGGCCCAGAACAGTGGCTCTCAACTGGGCTCAGTTTTGCCCTCCCTCCCCAGGAGACCTTTGGCAATGTCTGTAAACATTTTTGGATGTGGCTGCCTGAGAGGTGGGGAGGGGGAATCTAGTGGGTAGAGGCCAGGGCTGTTGAGTGCAGGACAGCCCACTTGTCCAACCCCAAACGACAACGGTGCTGAGATTCAGAAATCCTGGGCTAACTCTGCACCAAATCTTTATTCCTTGTCAGAATTTCCAGTGCTGCTGTTTCTGTTTCAACCACAGTGCCTTTGGCATGCCATTTGGAAGAGGGAGGGGAATGCTGAAACCCCACACCCCTCTCTTGATATCAATTCCAGGTAACAGGGCCCTTATTCCAGCCCTCTTTCTGCTAACCACTGACAACCATTGTCCCCAGTGTGCTGCAGCTGCTGCCACAGCTTTAGGGAACACTTGAGCACAGTCCTCCTCCAGATCCTGTCTGAAGAGTGCCATGTCTACACACCACTGGTCACCAGCTTCTGAGGGCTGGCTGTCCCAGCTTCTGCCTGGCCTTTCAAGAACGTGACTCGATTCATTTCAGAATCAATACAGAATCATTTTAGACTCTGCTGTGTAAATACAGGAAATTAGACACTGAGTGCAACTCTATTTCAGGATCCCAAACCTAGGTGACTAATTCCCCCCCCTCCCCGCACTAGATTTCCCCTCCCATTTTGTTCTGATTCCCTCACCTCCTTCTCCCCTTTTCCCCTCCCCCACTGCCTATTGTCTCCTGCTTTTCCTAGAATTGATCATTTCAACCATATTGGCCGCTTGTGGATATAGACTTTGCAATGATCTGAGCTTCTGCTCTCACTGGCCAGGAAAGAACGGTGGTCACCCGAAACAGTATAAAATGATTCCCTTTGTTTGGAGAGGGGAGGGTCATTCCTGCTACATAATCCCAATTGCTCACAATTAGCTGACTCAGGCTAACGGTGGCCACTTATTGACCAGGCAGATAGTCACGCAGGCTATGATTTTGTCACCGCAGAACCCGGGAGCCAGTTTAAGTTGAACATGAAAGTGATAGCCCTATTCCGCCATGTGGTCTAATGCCTACAGATAATTCCAGAATTCTTTTAAGAACCAAACTGGAATGTAACCTGTTCTGTGATTTTTTCGATTTTCTTTTGTTTCAAAATTAAATTGCTTGTATTTCCAGCATGCATCCAAGGAGAGCAACTACAAATATTTGTAGAACAAAAATTCTCTACATTGTAAGATTAAGAAATGCCTATGAAAAATCAGTCCTGTTGATTTTAATTTTGGAACTTCAGAAAAGGATGAAGTTTAGCAAAATAATAATAAAAAAAAATTTCCCAGTCCTGAACATAATAAACTATTTGTCATAATGTGGGCATGGATTATGGAACCATTATTGAGTAGGAAAGTAAAAATGATCTCTTTCTCTGTAAATTTTTGGGGTTTTATTTATAAACACAGAGATTCTATCATAAAATGTTTTTTTTCCCCCTAAACCAAGCATGCAAAACATTAGGAATTCCTAGAAATGGCAAGTAATTTATTCTTTTGTTTACTATGTTTATGATCTACAGAGTGTCCATAAAGTTTGGAAACATGGGTAAATATAAATAATGTGGTCAAGGACATCTTAAATCACAAAAACAACTAATAATATGTGTATTTCCAGGCTTTATGGACATCTTTGTTTATCACTGTCATGTAGACAGTGCAGATGAAAATCTAATTAACATTTCTTATGTTATATGCAAATACAGAGTCAAATTGAGAGTAAATATATCTCCCTTTACATAATAATGAATTCCCTTTGTGTAAAAATTTTTGGAAGGTCGATCAAAATTTAAGTGAATGCTATAGAAGATGACTTTGTCAGGTGAAGGATCTTGACACAAATCGAATGCCTCAGTTTTCGAAGTAGAGGTTTTCATAGATTGGATTTCCTTCAAGAGAGACACAGAATGATGGTAGTCATGACAATGATGAAGATGAGGCTGGTCACCCATGTTCACCCAGCTTTGTCCTGCAGGAGACCCAGCTGTGGACTTTATGTGGTTTATCTCAATGGAACCTTGGTCTATCTTTCTTGCCTGGATCAGGATATAGGTTCAGGTACACTTCTGATACAGCCAAGATTTTGTTTTATTTGATATCTAGGCATGGGTGGATTATGAATGAAGCATGCTGGGGCAGGAAAAATATAGAAAAATAAAAACCCACTAGCTGTGGAACCTCGTTGAGGTCAGCTGTCCTTTCTAGGCCTCAATTTTTCTTTAGGGTCAGAAAAAAAGGAGCCTAGGACCAAAAAATCTTAGTCTCACATCACTATCAAGTCCATTCACAAAAAAGCTCCCTTGGTCTTAACAAAAAACCCAATTGGTTTCCATCAATCCCTGGAGGTAAGATGTCCACCACAATCCGGGCAGTGCGGTCTACGGGGAGGCCTGTAGCACGGATTGGAACTGTTGGAAGGAGACCTTAGATGCCGTTTGCAGTGCTTTTGGAATCAGAAAATCAGTTTGAACCAGAGCTTGACGCCTTATGCAGCAACTATTTGTAAGACCGTCTTATGCCCCACGTACAATTTGAACTCTCAGGGCAATGCCAATATCATATTATGAGCGTTGCCATGGCATTTAGTGGACAGATAGATGTGGTGTAGGTATTTGCTGAGTCAGAGGAGAAATTGAAGTAATAAGTCAGGATTCATTGAGTTGGAATACTCTGAGGAATTCTGAATGAGCAGGACAAATGTCCACATTTTGAACTTTATTCCCATTAGCCTCACACCCTTCCTCCCTGTACCACACCCACCCACTCCAATCCAAAGAAGCTGAACCTTGGATTCAGTTGAATATGAGCAAATTCAATCTGCCACACTGCCTAGATTTATAGTTGCCTCCAAATGTGCATATGTGCGTGTGTGCATGCCTGTGTGCGTGTGTGCGCGCGCGTGTGTGTAACATATTGTCTGTGCTCCCACTTGCATATTTGGGTGCATTTAAAGCAGATGTGTCTATCTTGCTGGTTAGGAGTGGGCTTCCCTTTCTATAGTGTTTTTATCTGTTATGCAGCACTGAAAATTGAACCCAGGAGTGCCCTACCCTGAGTTACAGCCCCAGTCCTTTTTATTTCTGACTCAGGGTCTCACTGAATTGCCCAGCGTGGCCTGTCTCTTCTGATCCTCCTGCCTCAGGCCTCAGTCTTCTGAGTTGCTGGGATTCCAGGTGTGTGCCACTGCACCTGGCTAGCTTGCAAATCTTGAAAGCTCTGCGATATCATTTTCAGCAGTTGAATCAATTGTTTTAATGGAAAATTACAAAGAAAATGAGCGTTTGGAAACCAAAGGTTGCCGACTAAGAGCAGGGGAAAAAAAAAAAAGACTGCATTTCACCTAAAAGAGAGAGACCTGAAAATTGACTTCCTATCCATCTCTTATTTAACAGCCAACATATTCTCTTTCAGCCGGTGATTGCTTATTTTAAATTGTTTTCCAGTCTCAACAGCTCTGTCTTCACCAGCTCTTCTCTGCCCCCCTTCTCCTAGGCCCCCCAAGTGATACAGTCTGTGTCATTAGCTGATGCAGCTGATGAGAGTCCAGAGATGGGTTCTTGTTGGCCAAGCCTGGGGAGGGCTGCTGAGGAGTAGGAAAGATGCCTTCCTCTCCAAGGATGACCAGAAAGCAAGGGAGGCTCCTCTCACCACTCCAGATCAGAGGCTCTGCAGGTGAGCTGCGTAAAATACTACAAAAGGTGAAGTTGACCACAGGGCAATACTCAGAGGTGGACAGTGGACATTGATCTCAAGGTGTGAATCACTGACCACTCAGGGTTCTAAAATTCTGTCCCTGTGTTAACTAAAGTTTGCATTTCTATTGCTATGGCTCAGAAAGTGGTTTCTGATTTTGTGGAGTTTGGTATGTTCTCCTTGGGAAGGCCTTTCGTTTAATCCTGTAAATATCTGAAATGCAGTTCCATACATTTCCAAGTTAAATTCCTTTTCTATTCACAATCAATCCCAGAAAGAATCTGTGCAGACCCAAAGGAATAGCAAACATTCTCTTTGTTCTCCATGGAACCAATGGTATTTGGATGGTCCATGGGGGTGCATCATAGCAAATTATCTCTATACCAGTGATCTCTGAGCAAAGGTCCGGTAAAATCTCAAAGATCTAAATCTTGGATAAAAGAGATGTGGATATTTCTCAACAGAAGGGAAGGAAAGTGGTTTGGATGACTTAGGTTACTAAGTGTGGATTTCCCCTACAAACACAAAAACTGCAAAAGCCAGTAAAGGAGTGAAACCTCTCTTCAAGGGAAGGTTCAGGAAATAGGATTCCAAATATCCAACTAAGTGCTTATCCAAACCCTTTTGTTGGACTTAGAAACTCCATTTCTATAATGACCGAATCACTTCTCTGTCTTAGAAGAAGTGTCTTACCAATGTTGAGGGCCACAGCGGAGTCGGGATGACGCATGGCATTTTTGCCAGAAGGGAGTGGTTGAGAGGTGACACCAGCGAGCCATTGAGATGATAATGGTTAAGTTAAGCTGCCTATTCAGTTGTATATAGACCCCTGCTGTCCGCCTGGGGTGCCCGCTACTTTGGAGTTGGGGGGGTGGGATTCCTGGGGAGTTCACGTTGGTTGGTGAAATTCTGGAGGAGGGATATTCGGTTGGGGGTGTTCCTGGAAGGGCCGCGTGGGTGGCATTTGCGGGAGTTCGGGCAATAAAGGAGTTCCTGTTTGAACCTACAAGTGCCTCTTGGCGGCTTGGTTATTTTGTGCCCAGCCAGACTGTGGCATACCAACACCCTGTGCTCTCCAACACTCTGAGCCTCAGCATCTATGGGAAAGCATTGACCCAATGGAGGATGAACTCCAAATCATTAGGATCCTCCCTGGAACTTAATTTTTAAAATGCAACCTCTACTTTCACTTTCTTTTATTGTTGTTTTCAAAATCTCTAATAAAATAAGAATTATGAAAGCAAAAATATCAGTTATTGCAGTTATTCTAGTAACTGGAGTTCTAATTAAACAGAGACATTATTTTGAAGTGGAATCTCAGGGCAAAGTCCTGTACTTCCAGGGTGGAATGCTAATTTGAATTTTAAGTGGATGTTGAATATTAACCCTGACTGTGTCCTGGACGGCAAGCTTCTCAACCTCAGCTCTATTGACATTTGGACCTGGAAATTCTTTGCTGAGAGGCTCATCCTGTGTGTTTCAGGAGGGCAGTAGCATCCCTGACCTCCACCTCCTCCTGATTATAACCACCAAAAATGTCTCTGACCTTAGCTAAATGGCGGTTAGGAGACCAAAATCAAACCTGGAGGAGAATCAAGGGGAACATTCACTTATTGGACATTTTTCCTTTGCTTAAGAGAGAGCTAGGAAATGTGCTCTTCTGAACATAAAGTCAAAGAAATAAATGATGTTATTTCTGCCGTATAATGGAATATTAAACAACCATTAAAAACGTGCTTTAAAGACACTTTATAGGCATGAGAATATGTTCATCCTTAATGTGAGATGATAAAAGAGCAGAATATGAAAGTATATGTGCCATACATGTATTCTGTAAGAATCCATATATTTGGAAATATTCTAAAAGGAAAAAAGCCACAAAAATTAAAGCGCGGTTATCCATGGGTGGTAGAATCATGCAGCGTATGTTTTTCTAAGTGAAATTTATCTGTTTTCTCAGATCATCTGCCATGAACACGCATGTTGACAATTTTAGCACTAGATACAGAGAAAGGACCAGAAAGCGGGTGTTGTATAGCCCAGGTGAAAAACCAGCCTCTACCTCAGAGCAAAGCCTGTCCAAGGAAGGGACATGGCCTTTGTCCTTGGAAAGACCCACAGAGCACCCCTAGGCACATACCCACCCTGCTAAGTTGTTTATCTACAAATAACAGGAGAGATCTGCTGCGCCAGGTGTCCCTGACTCAGTCAGGCTAGGTGGGGATCCATAGCAGCCCCCTAGCAGCCACCAATCAGCATGAGACAGGGAAATACCTGGGATGCCAGATGACCCTCCCAGTAGTTTATGGTGGTTGATAACATGTTGGGAAACCATGTGGTTCAGCACGAACACCCCTCTTGGCTTAAACCAATCAGTTCAAATGAATCCCCCTTTTGTACTGACCATTCACCCCTACCCAACTTGTTCCCGCCAGTGAATGTGCTAATCATGTTTTAGAGTTGTTGTTTGATTTTCCCGCGGTGTGTGATGATTTGCTAAGAGATGCTAGGATGTATGTGGGGGTCCCTGCCTTCTCCAAAGAATGTATAAAACTGCTGCAAACCCTGGGCTCGGCACCTCTCAGGGTCACCAGTTGCTGTGTGCACGCGCGGAGGACTGAGCTAGCTCGCAATAAACACCTCTTTGCTGTTTACATCGATCTTGGTCTCTGGTGGTCTTTTGGGAGTCCCGAATTCGAGCATAACCCAGGAAACCGAAAAGCTACAACCTGCTGGCTTCCTCTATTCCTAAAGCAGTTTCCTTCCTCCCACTGTAGGGCGCACAGTGATGCTTAGAAATCTCCTCCAATTCTTTAAACAAGCTTCTCTCTGCAGCCTTGAGTTTTCTAGGCCCAAATTCACGACATGGTTCATTTCACAGATGGCTTCTCAACCTGGGTGCCCTCATTCACTCATTCATTCACTCAACACTCCAGGACTGTCCTGGGCACTGGGGATGCGGTGGGGGAACAAGGCCGGGAGAGTTCCTGCTATCCTGGAAGACAGGACAGTAACCTGATCAGCTAATACAGAGACAAGAGAACTTCAAAGATGAACGGTAACTGTGAAGGGAAGAAAGCGTGAAGAGGTGTTAAAGAGAGGGAGTTGGGGAGAAAGCACTACTTTGGGCGGTCAGGGAAGGTCCTCTCTGAGGAAGTGGCATCCAAACTGAGACCAAAGTCCCCGTGCGGTGGTGCACACCTATAATCCCAGCAGTTTGGGAGGCTGAGGCAGGAGGATTGCAAGTTCAAAGCCAGCCTCAGCAACCAGGTGAGGCCCTAAGCAAACTTAGCCAGACCTTGTCTCAAAATAAAAAATTAAAAAGGGTTGAGGGTAGGAGGGAGAGCAGAATGGATCAGACATTAATAGCCCATGTGCATATATGACTATGGACCTGGTGCACAACCAGAAGAATGAGAAGTTAGACTCCATCTGTGTAGTCGGTGTCAGAATGCATTCAACTGTCCCGTATCACTAAATTAAAAAAAGAAAAGGCTGGGGATGTGGCACCCCTGGGTTCAATTTCTGGTACCAAAAAAAAAAAAAGAACTGAGACCAAAGAGTATGATAAAGAGTTACAGAACAAGCCTGGTACATTCAAAGAAGACGCCATTGGAGCTGGCACTTTGTAAGGAGAGACTAGCTAGAGCCCAGGCTGGGAATTTGGCAGGACTCTGATGGCACGTTTCTCCTAGGCCAGGTTTAGGTCTAGGCCACAGGGAGTGACAGTCATGAATCAGACTTTGGTTGGGGGGAGCTAAGATCCCAGAGCTTGCCAACAAGATTTCAAGGTGATTTCAATAAAATGTGAGAATTCCAGTTCTAGAGTCTTCTCTTTATTAAAAAATTATGAGAGTGACCTGGATGCTGTGCCTCATTCCTATAATCCCAGCTACTTGAGAGGCTGAGGCAGGAGGCTTGTGAGTTTGAAGCCAGCCCAGGGGGAACACAGTGAGACCCCATTTCAGAAACACCCCCCCACCAATTATAGGAGTGGTGGGCCAGAGTTGGTGAGTGAGCTCATTTCAGACCCCTGTTCCTCAGAGCGTGGTCCATGGATCAGTCACAGCAGCATTTCTGGGAGCCGGTGACAAGGACAAGATCTCAGATGCCAACCCAGACCTTCTGAATCAGAACAAGAACAGGCACCTCAGCAACCACATCCCAAGTGTTTTGAATACACATGGAAGTTTGAGAAGTACTAATTTTAAAAAAAAAATATGATATTTTTTATCATGATAAAAATAGGATCATATCATATATTCCTGTAACATTATATATCATAATAATTTACATAGAGTGCAAGATGGGAAGAGGATGATTTTTAGTGATAAAAGAGGAGAGAGTTACCACATACCTGATTATGCTATCATTTTTCTCTGAAACTAAGGAGCCACAATAAAAAAGATAAGTAAGACTCGACTCCAGGTTAGGTTAGGTTTAACCCCCCTTGGAGGTGACTGTAGCATCTAAACTGTACCCTTGGAATCTGAACTTGGCTTTGTAAAGGTTCATCAACTGGACAATAGATACTGAAACTCATTCTGCCTTTAGTTTTTTTTTAAGAGAGGGAAAATTCTTCATTAAAGTAGCTAAGCAAAAGTAGTTGCTACGCTGGGCTAGAATTTCATATATTAAAAAGTATGTGTGTGGGTCCATTTCGTGTTGCTGTGTGAGGCATGAAGAAAAGAGGTTTCCTTGGCTCAGGATTTTGTGTCTGGAGAGTCCAAACAGCATGACTGTTGAGGGGCCCCTGGCTGTGTCACACACGGTGGAGAAGCAGAAAGGGAAGTAGCCACCTACAGATGGGGCCAAGCATGGGACGTGCCCTTGCATTAGAACAACTCACTCCTGTGAGCTGCCTTCCAGAGGAGGATGCCTCTCAGCAGCTTCCATGAGGCTCTGCTTTCTGGAGATCCACCACCTCTTACTACCCTGACGCTGAGGACGGAGCGCCTACCACCCAAGTCTTTGGGGGACAAACTCAAGCAGTATCTAAGCCACGGCACTATAAAGGACCTAAAGAAGCTGGGCATGGTGGCTCACGCCATAATCCCAGAGGCTCGGGAGGCTGAGGCAGGAGGATTGCGCGTTCAAAGCCGGCCTCAGCTACAGCAAGGCACTAAGCAACTCAGTGAGACCCTGAATGAAATATGAAATGGGGCTGGGGATGTGGCTCAGTGGTTGTGGTTGAGTGCCCCTGAGTTCAATTGCCCAGTCCCCCAGACTCCAAAAAAAAAAAAAAGAGAGAGAGAGTGACACTGTGGAATAAATAGACTTGGACCATTAACCCTGAATAATCTCGACTCTTCTTCCTGCTCTGTTCCTATTACTCAAGATGCTTTGCAAAACTTAACCTGTCTCGCTGACTCTGTGTGGGTATCTATTCACTCTGCTTTATAAAATGTCATTTTTCTTATTTCCCGCCCCCTCATTAACCTGGGGCTTTTCACTTTTTTATGTCACAACTTTTGCTAATTCTCAGACAGGCCCTACTTCTGTCCTCTCAGGGATCAGAAGAAGCCCCTGTTGGTAGGAGCCCTGGGCTTATTCCGTGGCTCTCACTAATCAAACATTTCTTTCCACTGGCTGCAGCTCCTGACTTTATCTCTTTGTCCTTTGAAACTGATCAGCTATTATTTCTAGCAACCATCCCTGATTCGAGAATAAAAACTCTGTTGACTCCCAAAGCACCACATGCGTTAAAGGAGCCCAGACCTAGAAAAGGCCCGAGTTCCACTCAGCGTTCTATTAGGAAAGAATATTAAAGTAGGGTGCCCAAGGCTGGAAGTGACAGAAAGCCTTTCTTCCCCGGTCCCCCACGGACCCCTGCTTCCACAGTGAAGCACAAGCGCCCCCCCCCCCCGCCCCCCCAGGTGTTCTGGATTGACACCACCAGGACTTGAATAAGAATGTAGGGACAGGAAGGCCACCTGTCGCTCGCTCACTCCTTGGGGGCTCTCCCCACCGAGTCCCTGTTTCCTCCTGCATTGTTATGAAAGTATTTCTTCTGGAAAGGACCTGATCTTTGTCCCTGAGCCTAGTGGAGGTACTGGACTGGGTCAGCAGTGGGTGCCATCTGGCTTGGTTTTCTGGGGCAGCCTGTGACTGTCTTAGTGATGCTTCTGAGGAAGGGGCTGTTCCTGCATCCAGGACTCCTGGGGCAGGAGGGCTTTCTGGTCCTCCAGACTGGCAGAAAATGAGGTCACTTCCTGAGCTCAGGGCTAGCCTCTGCTGCTTGGGTTTACTGCTCTTGGTCCCCCGGGGTGAAGAACATCCTTTTCTGTATAGCAATCACTGTTGTCATTGCGGTCATTCCTGTTCTGATTGGCAAGTGCAGTGGCCATCAGAAAAGCAGCTGCCTAAGGCCTCATGAACCACCCTCCCAGCCATTTTGCAAGAGCATAAGAAACACACGAGCAGATATGTATTCAGCTTTGGTCCCTGACAACTCCCAGCTTCTAGAATGGTGCCCAGTGTAGAGGAGGTGCTCACTAAACATTTGCCGCATGAAAGAATGAACTTCAGCCAGCAAATCAGGCACATTTCCAGGGCCTAGAAGGCTTTCCTGAGACCTTTGCCCTTTTGTGGTCACAGTTCAGTGTCCTGTGCAGGGACTTCTAGAACACTTCCCTGAACTCTGAAGGCTCACACAGTGGTCTCTGCCATGCTGTGAGCACAGAGGTTAATCCTGGTGTTTACCAAACCACCTGGCACTTAGGACACGCGCTTAATAGTTTACTAACTGTCTCAGTCCGTGTTCTGTTGCTAGGACAAAATGCCTGAGACTGGATAATTTATAAAGGAAAGAGGTTTATTTTGGCTCAGAGTTCTGGAAGCTCAAAAGGTGCCCACATCTGTTTGGCTTTGAGGGACAGCCTCATAGTAGAACAGGGAAAAGAGTGAGAGAGGAGAAAGCCGAGGAAGCCCAACTTACTTTATACCAACCACACTTGTGAGAAACTACATTAATCCCTTCTTGGGGACAATCCCTTGTAACTCAAAAACCTCTCAAAGGCCTTACCACTTCTCCACACATTCATGAGCTTTGGATGAGGTCATATCAGAATTATATATATATATATATATATATATATATATATATATATATATATATATATATATATATATATATATATTATATATTGTTCCCTTTGTACAAAGGCTTTGAGAAGCCCAACTCCTTTCCTGGGGAGGGGGATCGTGACAACAGAGCTCCCTCTACCCCCTCGAGGCCCAGTGTCAGTGTGCATCCCGTTCTGTCTCTACCTACCACATCCAGCGAGGACTAAGGTCTGTAGGGATGCAGGGTCCTCCTCCTGAACATCGCATGCCATGAGTGGCCCTCCCAGCCGTCTTTGTCTCTCTGCCTGGAAGATGCCTGTCATTTCAGCCACCTTCCCTCGCTGGGTCACTCTGTCGCTGCCTTCAGCACTGAAGCAAGGACCTTCTCAGCGCCCTCCCTTGCTTGTAGAAAGTCATACTTACAGAGTCAGCAGGCAGGTGGCAGGTGAGGTGGCTTGGGTGGGGACTGTGGAAAAGTGGAGAGCCGGTTGGGTCCTCCACAGGGGACCCGTCATGCCACGATGCTAGCTGCTCGTGGAAATGCAGGAAGAAGAAAATTCTTGATCATCTGATATTTGAAAAAAAAAATCTGGAAATCGAAAATTTTATAAAAGTTGTGAGTTTTAAAAATTTGTCAATCACACAATACCATGAGCCAACTGAAACAGCCCGTGAGTCTCCAGACTGGGGCTGGCAGGCTCCGGGGAATTTTTGAGCTTTCAGAGTCATTATTTTCCTGAGCTGTGGGATCTAACTCCAAAGCACCCAATGCTCCTTCCACTCTCCCTCGTCCTTGCAGGTCCTTGGTGTAAGTCACCTGGGCTGCGATGACAGGCTCCATCTAACCTGCGACCTGTATGTGGGAACGTGTTGGGAAATACGGTCTTTGCAGATGTCATCAAGTTACGATGAGGCTTAGAGTGGACGCTAGTTCAATATGGCTAGTGTCCTTGTAAGAGAAGAAGAGAGACACACAAGATGACGAGGAAGGTCTCCATGTGACCATGAGAGCAGAAACTGAACTATTGTGTGGGCAAGCCCAGGGGTGCTGAGGGTCGCCAGTATCACCAGAAGCTGAGACAAAGTATCTGGTGATACTTTCTAGAGAAAGCACAGTTCCGTCAACACCTGGATTTCAGACTTCAGCCTCCAAAGATGAGAGACTCTCCTTTCAGGGGTTTTGTTCCCTTAGAGCATCCTGGGAAATCATTACATTGGCCAGTCGTGGGATGCACACTGCTATGAACTGAAAATGGTCTGTGACCCCGAAACTCCTGTTGAAATTCGATTGTCATGATGGCAGTGTTGGGAGGTGGGGCTTTTAGGAGGTGACTAGGTGGATTAGCGGGATTCATGACTTTTAGGGAATGGACTCATCCTCTAGAAGACCAGTTGCTATAAAACAAGTACCTGTCAGGTTCTCTCTTCTGTGCACATCCACATGCCTTTCCAATCTATCAGAAAGCAGCACAGGAATCTCAACAGATGTGACTGTCCCATCTTAGATTTCCAGCCTCCAGACCCATGAGCTAAATCAACTTTCCTTTATAAATGCAAAGTCTTCCAGTCTTGAGCTGGGGATGTGGCTCAGGGGTAGAGCACTAGCCTACCATGGGCCCGTCCTGGGTTCCATGCCCAGCACACGTTCCCCCCCCCCCCAAATAAACAAACAAACAAATAAACAAACAAAAATGGCCTTAGCTTTTCAGTTATGGACTAAGGCAGGTGCCAAGAGAAGAAGAAAACTCAACTGCCAACCTTCCCACTCCTTCTCGCCTCCAGTGGCACCTTAGACCTTAAAAACCTGATGTCTTCTATCAGATTTCCTAAATTTCTGAATTTTAGTGACTCCTCTAAATATTTCTTTGATTTTCCAGAAATCTTCAAATTGAGCTTTGTGCAAGTAAGAAAATGTGAATCGCGCTGGTTCTCTTGATGGGAGACCAAAAGATATTAGCTGTTCACGCTTATAAATGATTTTTTTCACAGTGACAGCTCAGAAGGAACTTTTTCCCCTTTTTGTGAAGAATGCATGATTTGCAGTCAGTGAAAAAAAAAAAAAACACTGTTGATTAACTTTCCCACAAGAGAGGGAAAGGGAAGGAGGATAAAGCCCCCTCACTTCTAAGTGGACGGATCATTCTTCTGTGGAAAAGATAAGGATTATCACATGCATAAAGCATCCGTTGCTCGCTGGAGGGAGGTATGGAATGAGCACTTGGACCCACAGTTAGTGCGGATCCCTGCTATTTCTGTCTGCACTGCACAGCGAGCTGGAGGTCTCCGAGCAGGATGGTTCTCCTGGGAGACAGGTGTTTAAAGAGCTGATCACTCGCCTGTGAATCCCTGAGGATTCTTCTCCTCCCGAGACCTATAGAGTAGGGCAAGAAACATCAGAAAGGGAAAGGCGCAGAGATGAAACTTGTTTATTTCATAATTCAGGGACTGAGGTTGGGTTAGGAGGGACTGGTAGCAGACTTCTTGGGAAGATTTGTGACCAGGCAAGAGGTAGCAATAGGCATCAAGAACCCAGCAGGTGTGCTCCGGAGCCAGGCAGTCTGGGTTTAAATTCTTGATGCTTACAAGGCATGTGAATTTAGACATCTACCATAACTTCTCTGTACCTCGGTTTCCTTATCCATCAAATGGGTTCAATGATAATGTAAGGATTAAATGAGTTGATTCAAGGAGGGCATCTGGAATGTGTTTGAAACTTAGGAAGTTACTAAATACACCTTATTGAAATGGGGTTACTTAGCCCTGCTGATGCTAAGAAACCTTCAACTAGTTTAATGGTTTAAGACAACGACTGGTTGTGCCACAGGTGTGTGTGGGGGGAGGTAGGGGGTGTGGCAGGCTCTGCCTGGCTCAACTGAGTCAGATGCCAGATGTCAGATGGCTGGCTGAGGCTTGGCTGATCCAGGTCAGGCCTGGCCAGGGATGGCTGTGCTCTAAGGGGCTTTCATTTTTTTCCCAAGGCCAGGTGGCATGTAGAGGCACAAATGGAAATACACACATGTCCCGAGGCCTCTGCTTGGAAATGGCGCACCATCGCATCTAGCATGTGCATCTACCTAGTCCCTGGTACAGCCAACAGGCAGGAAGTCCACCTGCCCTAGGTAGCGAGGCAGTGCAAGTTAGGTGGCCAAGGGTGTGGACGCAGGACGCAGAAGAGCTGAAGAATTGACGCCGATATTACGTATGAACTTGGGGGACTCTCAGTCCTAACTTGAATAAGAAGTCGTGGCTGAGAGTCAAGGCTGTGATTCTGTATCCTGATCTTCAACTCCCAGGCTGACCTTGGGTGTGGTACTTCTGCCACCAGATCCACAGGGATAGATCTAAGTCAGTCAGGCCCTGGCTCTGGAGATTCAGGTAGGTGTGTGTGTGTGTGTGTGTGTGTGTTTGGGTCTTATCTCTGTCTAGGTCCTTAGACAACCTCCCAATCGGAATGGTCTTCCCCTCTCCCCTCTTCCCTCTCCCCTCTCCTCTCTCCCTCCATGGTCCTGAGAGGTCCCAGGGCCTCTCACATACCTGGTCACGGGGGAGCTACACACCCTGCCCCAGGGTCTCAGATTCTAAAGCAACTCTTCTAGAGCTGATTTCTCAGACTTCTATATTATTACGCTACAGCAAACCCCACAGAGAGTACAGTGACTAAGGATGCTTAGAAATGGCAGGATTGGGGAGGGGTGTTATCTTCGTTACCAAGAGCTGGGCCCAATGATCCATGAGGGTGGGATCTTAAAGGGACAGTGCAGCTCCCTGCAGTCACCTGCGGTATCCCCTTATACTTTTTAACCTCTTCTGCACTAGTGTGGGCAGAAGGAGAACCCCCTTGACTTTGCTGTGCCACCCACGCTGTCCGTGCAGAAGCAGCCCAGGCAGGGAGAACCCACAGGAGTCAGCCCCAGGACCCAGCCCCAGGCCTCTCTGTCCCTGCAGAAGCAGCTGCTAGAAAACTCTGTCTCATGCATGAGACACTGTGCCATTTACCTGGACACAACCGAAAAACAACAACAACAACAACAACAACGTTTCACAAGCCCCATGTGACCTTTACTATGTGCCATATTCTCCCAGTTTTGTCTGTTGCATTAAAACTGTAATGGTGGCGGAGCGGCTGTACTGATTTCACAATGCACTCGGGATTCAGGGTCCACAGCAAAAGACGTGGGCCAGTTCAAAGGTGCGTGTCCACAGATGAGGAGGTGGGGGGTCGGAAATGGACCCCTTCAAACCCACAGACCTCACACACATGCCAGCCGCGAGGCAGCTGGGGAGAAGGACAGGGTGCGGCTGGCGAGCAAGAAGGTGTGTTCGTGCTAGCTTGATGTGGGGCTCCTCAGTGGAGTGGTTCCACCCTAGAAGGGTTTTGCTCTTGCACAGGATTAGAAAATTGCTGGAGAGAAGGGAAACTAGTGTTCCCCATTCCTACTAAGATAAATACTTAGCTTTAAAAAGGGAATCAACTTAACTCCAATTATTGAGAGATAGCGTGGGAGGTACTTCAAGGAAGGCCAGGAGGTGACAGGAGCGTGATTGAAGCTACTGGGTGGCGGTCTAGCTTGCGGCACAGATGGGCAAACCGTGCCACCCATTAGGCGCTGATCCCCAAACACCCAGGGCTGGCCATCAAGCCAGCAACAGCTCCAGGTGACGCCTTGTGTCCAAGTGTTACTTCTCTGCTCTCAGACCTCAGTTGTGCCATCTGCTCAATGGCTCGTTATCAATCAGGAGCAAGAAGAGACACGTGAAGCCCTTCAAATTCAGAAAACAGAAGCATCTCTGCAGGCTCACCAGCGTGGTATTTCTTTGCCTGCTCCTGATATCAGGAGTGGGGGCTTCCTCATCTGCAAGTTCACCCCTGTTTATAGGTGACTGCCAGTGACCTCATACATAGCCATGATTCCAACTTGTGGCTCTTGGTCTTGGTGTCCCTGTCCTAACAGACCAAACAGTGTCAGGATTTAGCTGTGCCTGCAAAGGCTGGACAAGGTCCCACCCTGGCTCTAACAAAAAAGGATCAACTTGTGTGCCACCTCTGACTTTGTGCCCTGCGTCTTCTAAGCTGCCCACGGAACATTGGTTAAAAGCGGATCCTGGAACTGCCCTCTGTGAGGTGAGCTGCCCGGGGGGGCCCCACACAGAAGGTGGCCTGTTCCTGACAGTGTTCTCAAGCCCCCTCATGTTGTTCCCTAACTCTGGGAAGGTGTCCTGGCTTCTTGGAGAGCCAGAGCCAAGCTGACACAGGGTCCTTGAGTCTTTGTTGAACTTGAGCTCAGATGGATGCAGAAACACAGGAGAAGCCAAATCATATGTTTAAACAGTTAAGAGGAAACCAGACTCAGCAAGGAACTACAACCCTGGATTTAGCCAGGGTGAATTCTCCTTCTCTGGGATTTCCTGTCTCTTTTCTGGATGTTTCTATCTATTGAATTTTCCCCTGGCAGTTGGTTTAAGGCCATCAACTCTGCGGTGAAAGAAAGTCTTACACAAGACTTGGGCTTAGCTGCTAAAATATCAACTGCTGCCGAATTGCGAGGATCCAGAGCCAGACTTACATGACATAAACTCCCGGCCTCTGTCAATCTCCCGTTACACTGGAAAGAGAGACCAAACTTTACGGGTGGGCTTAAAGAAGCCTCCCCACAGTGAAGGCTGGCATGCTACCCCGACAATGCTTGGGGGGGCAGCGACAGTAGTGGGGGCCTCTAGGGGGTGGGGGTGGCAGCAAGAAGATAGATCCTTAAGGAACTTAGAATTAGTGAACCCAAAAGCCTGGCTTCCTGCAATGTTCTTAGACTGTAGTTAAAACTTAACAATTTTTTTTTATGTAAATCATCTGGCATACTCAATTGCATGGGGTAGGGAACAATGGGTTAGGATTAGGTAATTTACTTAGTGCTAAAATTCCAGGAAGTTTGCGTTGATCTGGGCCTGAATCTTGTTACTTTTTAGCTCAAATCTAAATCTTTATCTTCCTATATTAGTTGACAGAACATTTTTGTTACTTGCTCATTTTTACAGTTGTAATTTTTACCCCCTTTCATCAAATAGAGCTGGTTAGATTAGCAGCTCTTAGCACTGAGATGAAAATATTGGTAGGGCCCAGTGGGTCCCGTTTTGTTTATGCTAACAGAGCAGGCTTTGATCTAAACATATTTCCTGGGGTCTGGACGAGATGACCTAATTCCTGTCTTATCCGTCTCCACTTTTCTGTGAATCTCAGATTGCGCTTTACTGTGGAGTCCTTTGAAATTCACTTTAGGCTTTCCCCTCCACTTTGTTACCCTCTCTGACATTTGTTTCATTTGGGGTTGAGTGTGTAATTCCCACTAAAGAGTCCGTGCCTTTATTTTTTCTAACAGGACTGCTAAGTTTTAACAAGAGTGGGACGGTTTTTCTTTTTCTTTTAAGCTTCTCTCAATTCTTGACATTCGCAACACGCCAAAAACAATAAGCAAATAATCTACTGCTAGAAATTTATGTCAACTGCAAATCATTTAGGATTTTCTGTCTGAACACCTTAAAAAAAATTCAGAAAGATTGTTCTCCCCTCTTTTCTCTTTCCCTTGAAAGTCATTTAAATAAACGTGGCCTGCTAAGACAGGCATGTGAAATCTCAAAGCCCAAAGTTGGTTTCTGTTAAGTCCAGTGGATCTACAAAGGACCCTCCCTCCCTCACCCCCACCAAGACCCCCGTAGGAGTGGCCTCTTGGGCAGCTTGGGTGCCTCATGGTTTCCTCTTCCTTTTTTTTTTTCTCTCCAGGTTCTTGTCAATCACCAAAATGCCCTTTCAAGTATATTTTCGAGGAAGAGGGAAACCCGTGTTGGGGAGGAGGGAAGCGGTGGAGATGGAGTGAGGAGGAAATAGAAAAAAGATGAAGAGAGGAAGGAAAGGCTCAGAGAATAGAAGAACCACAATGACACAACCAGAAAGAAAGGACCAAGTGGTTAAAAACGGGAAGAAAAAAAAGTTCCTAAGGTTTGTAAATTTGGGGTGATGGGCACCGCTGTTTTATTCTGTATTTATAACAATTCTCATTTAAGGAAAAAGAAAAAAAAAAGAACTAGGAAAAAATGTCACCAAGGTGAATATTTTTAGTCCCCAAATTTTGCGAACTTGGCTGTCATTCCACTCTGCAACCACCCTTCTTAATTCACTGAAATCTGGTTCTTGGAGATTCCAAAACTACCACGATGCACCTCAAGTTCCAGAAGGGGGGAAGGAAGGCCAAGCAGCGCGCGCGGTAGCGGGAGTGGGGGGAGCCGAAGAGGGGGAGGTGCGTCCATTATCGGCCTTAAAACCAGCCATGTGGCTTTATACATATAAATCCATTTCGCTTCTGCTAGGCTGAGCTGCAAGGCTAAGTGTATTTATCACACTGAGGCGAAGTGGGGCCGAGGCACTTTCTTGTTTTGGAAATGGATGGGAAGGGGAACGGGCAGGTAATGATCAATAGATTAGAAAGATAGTCAATCGATAAATGGATAGGCAGGGACAAAAGGGGAGAGGACAGGGAGGGGGAGAGAGAGTCTACGACCTTTTCCTAAAGGCTTCGGTTGCCTCCGAAAAATCTATGCAAACGAAAAGCTACTTTTGCTTGCCTTAACGCACTTCCAGAAAACGCTGGAAGGGAGGAGGTCGGTGGCAGAGGGAAAAGAAAAAAGTGCCTGGGCTCCCCGCCCCCCAGCGCCCGCCTCTCGGAAATGGACTTGTGGCCCCGGGTGACGCAGGGCCTGACCCCCACACCCAGCCTAGCGTGCGGGACCCGGGAGACCAGGGGGCGGGGACCTCGCTTTGGTGACAGAGGTAGTGCGGGGTGCAGCCGCCGAGCTTCTGGGGGTGGGATGGGGGACAGCATCGCGCGATGGCCTCCCGGGCCCTTTGGAGAGGGCGGGCGACGTGCAGGGGTGCAGGGCCTGCGACCTGCAGTCGCCCTGGGAGATCCCCAGGGTTGGTTCCGGAGAGGAGCCCGGGCCCTGGAGCACGCAGCCCCAGGCACCCTCTCCTCACCACGCCCAGCCCAGCCCGAAGGAGGTGATGGTCACCTCCTACGAAAGAAAATCACCCTATTTGGCCCTCGTGGAGCCAATTCGGGCCTTGTCTTCACTGGGGGAAAAGGTCACTGCTGGGGAGGCAGGAATGAGGTCTGTCCAAATTTTGGGGTGATTAGGTGTGGGGATGCTTCTCTGCATCTCGACGCTGCTCACACCCCCATCTCTGTCCTTTTTTGGTTTGGGAAACATCCACTCCCACCCCTGCATAGAGGGCCTGGGGTCCGCCCACCTTCCCCAACACCCAGAAGGTGCCTAGAGGCTGAGCTGGCGCTTGGGGCGCCTTTCTGCGCGTCCCAGCCTTTCGGCCCTGCAGCAGTGAAGTCTAATGACAAGGTCCGCAGAGGCCATGGAGTGACCCGTGCCCCAAAGGATACTTGCACTGGAAGGCCGCCCAGAGCTTTCACACTCACCTGGGGATAGCCACCGGCTACCACGGTTCACCACCTCCCTGAGGGGAAAAAAAGACACCACCAACCCACGTGGACCCAACTTCCACTGTCATATGGCTCACCCCAAATTCCTGCACAGAACAAAAGGGAGAGAGGAAGAATCAAATTGAATTTTGATGAAATGTATTCAAGTCGATTCTACATATCCTTTATAATAGACTTTTTCTTTCAAATATGCATGTGCTTTTAAATGCCTAAAAGACTAATTAAATAAAGAACATGTTGACCTCACTGGGTTGAGGCCCAGTTTCAGAGTCAGATTATATAACCCTGCTGCATCGGGAATTCTCTAGCAATGCGGCTCTGAGCCGCCTGGGGGAAAAAAAAAAAAACAACAAAAAAACATGCCACTGAATCAAGTGAAATGAAACCAGAAGAGTTAAAGCTGAAATCTAAATCCAAATATCCTGCTTAAGGAAACTTACCTGTCAGGATGAGATCTCCAATGACAACATTTTATTTCATGTTTTTTTCTTGTGGAATGGGGGTTGAGGAGGGTAGAGAGACTGTAAAATACATTCTCACACAAGTAATGGATATTGGGGAAGTATCTAGGGTCTCCAAATTTCAAAAGAAAAGGAAACATAGGCCCATTCAAACTCGTTTCTGTTATGCCTTTTACAATTTCTTATTTAGAGAAAGATACTAGCTCACATACACAATTTACTGGCACCTGGGGAAATGTTAAAATACATGTAGGGGCCTGGCTAAATAGAAATGCACTCTGAAAACACAGACACAGTATGCTGTTTTATCTGTTGCAAAAAAAAAATGTATTTGATTACTTGAGTAAAATTACAGTATCTCTGTTGTTAGTAAGTATTAAATGTTAAAGAAAATTGGACCCCCCCCCCTTTCCTTTCAACTTTCCAAGAAAGTGCATGTAACAGTCCAATTTTTTTTCTTCCATACCTAATACAAAATAAACAAACACTATACCTGCTCTCTTGATCAAGAAGAAGCATTTGCTCTTGTAAGGAACATATGTACATTTTAATGAAAGTGATATTTCTTATTGTATATACAAGAGCATCTACATTTTCTCCACTGAAGGTTGTTCAAGATGCTATACTTAGCAGCATTGTGAAATTCCAGCACACATTTTTCTATTGTGAATATACCTACAAGGCAAAATGTTACGTCTCAGTTTCAACTACCAAAACAACACTTGATTTTTTTTCTCTATAAAGAATTCTGCGTGCTTATTACTGTACAGAAACTTATTAACATTGAAGAGACCTCAAGTAAAAAGCACAATACAAAGAGCAGTTCAAAACGGAAATGGTTAAATCTACAAAAACAAAACAAAACAAAACAAAAGCAGGTTGAATTTTAGAATAGAAATGGAACAAAACAAAACAAAAAACCCCAAACCTTTCGAAGATCCACACTGTTCAGTGTGTACTCTCAGTCCTTTCCTTAAATCTGTTTTGAAAGATTAGACAATGTGTTTGCTGATAAAATTTTCCAGCAGGATCAAAGTGTACATTTATATACAGACTTTATTAGAGACCTAATGCATCACTGAGGCATTGCATCAACACCAGGTTCATATTAAACTGGATATAGAAAATAAGTTAATGCCAGATTAAGACCGCCTAGCAGGGCAACTTGCAATTGCCATAAATGTTACAGCAAGTTTATAGCACTCTAGTCAATTAGTATTTAGTCCAAAATACAGAAGACCAAAGTTAATGCTTGCATTCTGTTCGCAAAGCAAGGTTATATCACTAATAAATAAGCTTTCTTAGAACTCTAGAAGTTGAACAAGGTACAAAAGAATGTCTTCATAATGTTGTAGTTCATAGACCCGGGGGACCAAAAGGAAGGGGGATGGGGCGAGGGGTAGGAGGCCACCATAGGTCGCATTCTGAACGGGAATGCTACATCCGTAGAACTGCTGCTGCTTTAACTCGTGACGATCTCTTTGCTGTCTTCCACAAAGCGGGTGAAGCGGAAGTTGGTTCCGTTCTCGCTGCTTGCCATCTTCTCCAGGCCGGCCAGAGGAGCACTAGGCTCCGAGTTCTGGAGCTTCTCCAGATTTCCCGTCAGCCCGCTAATAGGTGAGCTGCTCCCACTGCCGAGGCTTCCAGGAATTGGCGGGATGCCACCGTTCTGAATGACAGAGATCTCGTTGGCCTTCATCGCCAGCCCGTTGGAGAGCGCTGCTGCATACTGATTCCAGAAACTGGAAGGATCTCCGCTTCCTGACCTCGCCGCCAAATCCTTCTGGAACATTTCTGGGAACTTGACAGGATTGCCTCCTAGAAATGTCATGGGGCCATCCACAGAGAGCCGCCGGCCCCGGCGCGCAGGGGTGCTGTTCCACATGTGCGTGCCCATGTGTACCTGAGATGTGGGGTCGGTGTGTGCAGGGGGTGGGGGGAAGAAAACAAAAAGAAAGACCAAAAGAAAGAGAAGTTAATAGTTGAATCTGTCTCAACTCATATCCCAACACTGACAAAGCAAGTGGCCCAAATGTCTATTCTTATTATATGACAGACGGTGGAGCAGGGAACGGGAACCATCCACTCCCAAGGACTAGTAATAACGTGTTGGGTCTCCGCAGCCCTGGGCCGTCTTTCCTCTCCCTGGGCAAGATGTCTTGCTTACTCTTTTTTTATTACCCGTATTTAGCTTATAATGGCCTCAAGCAGGCCAGTCAGTCGCAGATAGCTCCTTTCAGGGTTAGAATTGTTATGTCCACTCTCATTGCAATGGTAAGTATTGTATCTGACACCCTTTACCCTATAAATGTCCTTTTCAGATGGAAAGAAAGTACCCCTCACTGATTACCCATTGGAGGGCCCGGCATATGGAGAGAAAAGCCAGAAAGTAATTATTCATCTTGCATTACTGGCAGCAATCTCCAGAGAAATACTCTGTCAACAGAAAAATGTACACAGTAAGAGCGCTCAACTGTTGCTCTAGAATGTAAGCATATTTGCTTTATTTCCAACACATATCAGTAGGAAATGTTGTATAATCAATTATCATAATACCCATTAGCAGAGCAGTGACGTTATTGTTTCTAGAAAAACAAACCATGCTGGACTGCATAGTTATGAAAAATAGCTGCATACGCCAAGGAGAACCGTAATTATTAAGTGATACGGGCAGCACACAGGCCACATGGAGGTCTTTAATCAATACCCCATGGCAACACCAGGCTGTCTTATTTGGTAGGTAAAGCAATTCATTTGGTGCACTTAGCGAGACAACAGAGAGAGGCCGCTGCTTCGCTTAGGTACCAAATTATTCAAGGCACTGTGACATGCAGCTAGCTGCAGGCTGTCCTCCTCCCTGACACTATCCTGACTCTCACAGGCACCCCCATCTCTCCCCAGCCTGCTGCGTGCAGGGCAGCAGGTTCCCTTTGGGAAACATTTTCCCCTGTGTGTCTGGGCCAACGATGCAGGAGCATGTTGTACTACAGAGTACTGGTGGCAGCGAGGTGGGCCGAGGGGGACAGGCGGGGAGCAGGTGGAGTGGGGTACCTTAAGATTGCCTTTTGTAGTGAATGCTCTTCCACAAATAGTGCAAGCGAAGGGCTTCTCTCCAGTGTGAGTTCTCTCGTGAATCTGCAGGGCACTGGACGAGGAGAAGGTTTTGCCACACGTGTTGCAATAGTGCTGTTTGGGAGTTCTCCGGGGCAGAGTGGGGAGCAGGACCGGGGACGAGGCAGAGGATGACAGAGGCCCAGAAGGGACGACGTGACTGGTGGGGGTGTCCTTACTGTCCTGAGGAGAAACATGCACAAAGCCGTTGACCTCTGTTTTGATGAGAGATGACAAAGAGTTGGCGGGGATCACCGCCGAGTTCTGATTGGGGCCAAGGTTGGAACTGGGCTCAAAGAGCTGCGACGGGAGATCTCGCATCTGATGTGTCAACATGTGCTGCTTCAGATTACCCTTTGTGGAAAAGCCACGATTGCAAACTGTGCAAATAAATGGTCTCTCTTTGGTATGACTTCTATAGTGAATGTCCAAGGCACTCTGGCAAGCAAAGGTCTTGCCACAAATGTCGCAAGCAGTGTTTTTAAATTTACCCCTGTCTCGGAAAGGGAAGAGGATTCCCAGAGAATCTTCTTTGATGATTTTCTCGGCATGACTAGATGTCAGATCCAGAGCCCCCCCATTCACTGGGGTGGGGGACAGACCATTGGCGAACTCACTTGGCCCTGCTCTCTGGGGCTTCTCCTCGACGCTGGGCGACTTGTGGAACTCCTGGGTGCTGTTGGAGGGGGACAGAGCCTGCAGGGAGGAGGTAGACTCTGAGATGGCTGGGCTGCCAGCACTTTGGCTCTCCATGTCACCACCCACTGAGGACGAGTCGTTGGTCAGCACGTCCCCCTCTACGGACCCGTTCTCCACGGACTTGAGGCTGGCCTGCAGCTGCTCGGCCAGGCCGGCGTTGATCATCTTCATCTGGTTTTCCAAAGCAGCGATGCTCGACATCTCCAGGGGCAGAGGGGAAGAAGACAGGCTGTCCTGGGACGCGTCCGCTGACCTGGGTGTGTCTGGGATGCTGCCCTCAGGACACTCTTCCATGTTGTCGTCAGAGAAGTTGTCTAGGTCATCGAAATTTTTCTCATCAAAGGAGCCTGTGTCAGACTCCATGGACTCGGGGTAGCTGTCGGGGACGGGGGTGTTGGGGATCTGGCCTCCCATGTGCATTCGAATGTGCTGCTGCAAGACCACCGCGTTGGTGAACTTCTTCTGGCAGATGGGGCAGGAATGCTGGACGCGGAGAGGGGGCATAGCCCGGTGGACGCTGTAGTGGGTTTTGAGGTTCCCTTTGGTGGTAAAAGCCCGGCCACAGATCTTACACTTAAAGGGCCTCTCCCCAGTGTGTGTCCGGTAGTGCATTTTCAGGGCACTCTGACAGCTGAGAACCCGGTGGCAGATGATGCACTCATTGGGGTCAGTGGCCTTCTTGTCAATATTTTCTACCAGTTGCTGCAGCTTGGATGTCTCTGACGCCTGGGCTGAGTCCAAGAGTCCCCCAAAAGGGAACTTGGCCTTGAACTGCTCTGACATGAGCGGCAACAAGGGGTTGGTGAAGGTGGTGGCACCTCCCGGGCCACCATCGGCCGCCGGGGAGCTCAGGGTGCTGTTGCTCGCTGTCGGGGCAGAGTTGGTGGCCAGGCCACTTTCTTCACTTTTGCCACTGGAGGGTGGCAGAGCAGACCCCTCGGCTTCCTCTGGAAGGCCACCTAGGCTTCTCGTGGTCGGATCGGGGGCCCCAGAGTCACTTTTGACAGAGCCCGGGGGGCTGGCCGCAGAGTGGCTGATGGGGACGGGGGCTGGCTCTTCCGTCTTGATAAAGGGTGTGAGGCTCGGGAGGGTCGGGGGCAATGGCAGGCCGACGGAAGTGGTCAGAGTGGGCAGGACCGGCTTGGTGTCGAGCCAGCTGGTGACTGGCTTCTCCGGAGGGATGGACATGCCGTAGGGGATGCCGGTACTGGTGGGGATGTTGTCCAAATGCTCAGGCACGGGGTAGGGGTTCATCTGGATGTGAGGGTACTTCTCTTTGTGGCGCTGAAAGTGGACTTTGAGGTTCCCCTTGGTGGAGAACCTGTTCCCGCAGATGTTGCACTTGAAGGGCCTCTCCCCAGTGTGGGAACGCAAGTGAATCTGCAAGGCACTGTCGCTCCCAAAGACCTTCGCGCAGAACCTGCACTTGTGTTTGAAGAACGCCTCGTCCGAAGTACTTTTCGCTTCGAAGGCAGTGACATTTGGTGGCTTGCTTTTTCTTTGCTGGGCCAAGGCAGACAGGGAGTTTAAATCCTCTGCAGTTGTTCCGATGTTGGGCAAAGGGCTGGGGAAAACCGCGTTAGCAGGGGTCGGCTGAGGTAGAAGTGGATTAGATGCAGGACTTAATAGACTGCTTATTGCAAAAGCTGGTGAGGATGAGGCTGAGACTGTCGCTGGGTTGCTGACATGGGAGGCACCCGCGCTCGAAGCCACATTTTCAGAGGACGGGGTGGTAACTGCTGCCGCCAATATGTTAACGTGGGGAGAAGTGCCACTGCTGGATGGAAGGGTGGTGTTGCCAGGACCGCTCTGAGGTAGCTGGATTGGGGGTAGCTGTTTCACACCGCTGATGCTGGCAGATTGGCTAGCGAGGCTCTGTGCTAATCCAGCTGCTGCCGCCAGCTGCTGAGATAAATGGGAACTTAGCGTGGACAAGGGGTTGGCAGATGTTCGTAAAGTACCTTGAGAAGGACCAGAAGAGGTTGGCAAGTCTGCGTTCTGAGAAGCCAACAGCAATATTTGGTGACGGATCTGCTCGATCAGTTGCAGCTGGTGGATCTGCTGCTGCTGCAGCGCTAACAGCTGCTCCATGAGCGCGGGCACGGCCAGCTTGCCCCCCGAGGCCCCGCTGCACCTCGCCTCCTGGGAGAACTGAGCCACCGCCACCTTGGTGCTCTGGAGGTTCTCGATGATGACGTTGCTGTTGATCACGGAGAAGTTGCCCAGTGTCGTCAGGTCCCCGAGTTGAGGTAGAGAGGTTGTGATCGCTGAGGTACCTGTGGAGTTGCCGCCGTCACAGCGTGGGGTGGTGCGGCCAGTGGGGCCGCTCCCGCTGCTGCAGCTGTTAGCGACCGGGGCCTCCACCTCCATGGACTCCTCCCTGTCAGGTCCCTTGGGTTCTGAAAGGTCGCTGCAGTCTGGTGGATCGGTTTTGTTCACGGTGTCTTTCATTTGTTCGTCAGGATTATCAGGAGGGGGACTGGGAGAGAAGGTTTCGGGTGGGGACGCTGGGTTTTCATTGACGATCAAAACCAATTGATTCTTGGTGCAGTTCTTCTTGTGGAGCAGAAGATCTGATAATTCAAAGAACTCGGCGCAGCACCGGCCACAGACGTGGGCATCCTTGCTCTTAGTGGGACGACTTGGTTGACCCTTCTCGGTGTCTCCTACAAACAGCAAAGGGCGCAGGGTTAGAAAGGGAGCCAGGACTCGCTGACATCGATGACTTATAAAAAAAATAAAATAAAAGTTTAATTATTTTCTAACTGCAAAACTCAAAAACTGTACTGCCTGCAAAACCAATCGATATTACCTAGGGATACTCATCATTAATTTTTAAGGGTGTGGAGGAGTCCCCCCATCCATCTAGTATCCCAGATAGTGATGGCCTTCAGCTAATTCATCAAAATATAAAATACTATGAACGGAAGACATTGGTACATAATGAAATTCCATAGCAAAATATTGATTTCCAATATTTTATATAACCGATTATCTGCCCATCCAGAGAGGGTCCAGCAACCATCCTGAGGACTTATTAGGCTCTTGAGTTTCTGTCAACCTTATTCATTTTCAACCGATTCAAAGATATCTGTGACAGTTTGTTCTGTCACTAAACTAATTTGTAGTCATTCAGGTTCCAATCAGTTGTTGACAAGGGGGAAAAGAAATGCATATCGCCAAGCCGTGGACTGACAACGTGAAAATCACCTCGAGCCCCCACCTCGAACCTGAGCAAAGTCTGATCCGTGACAAACACACTTTAGTCACATCAGTAACAAATCCTCCTGGGCGCTCTCCTTAAGACTCACTTGAACACAAAAGGGAAAGCAACACACACACACACACACACACACACACACACACAATGCACAGAAACACAATGATCATAATCCATTACAAGGCCTGCCTGGCACCTATGTATCACCCTGTGGTGTGTTTATTTTTAAAATTAAAGAATGCCACCCTGGCTACTATTCCACCAATAGGGAAAATACGCCTCTGTGCTCCAAATGGCAACATCGCGCCTCTAAATATTTCATCAAAAGTGTTCTATCTGTAAAAACTGGCATGAGATTCACATTTCTGATTAAATATCAACTTAAGGGGAGCTCTCCCATCCTGTAAGAAATCATGCTTGCTGCAGAGTTTGGAAATGCTTTGCAATTCTCCTTGACTGAATGCCTTTAAAAACAGTTTGCTCTTAACTGTTATCAATTGTTTAACAGATTGTCCTGAACCTTTTCTTATAAAAATCCCTTTATTTTGTGTTTGTTTCCACTGGTTGCTCAGATGTCTCCTCAGTAAGATCCATTTGTAAATTAAACATAAAAATCTCCAACTCCAAGCTAACATCCTATTCAAAGACAGGATGGCGTCCCATTGTTTGCCCAGCATGGGGAACACCAACTTCTGTTGTACAAATGGTGTGTGGTCATCTCCGAAGGCTGTGGAGGAAAAAAAAAAACAAAAAAAAAAAACTGTTTAATTCAAGGATTACCTCCCTGCATGCTTTTCTGCAGAACTGAATCAGATAATAGGTAGTTTCCATGACTTCCAAATTGAATCTCCCAGAAAACTTGTAGGGAAAAAAGTAATTGCGGATATGAATACATGCAAAATCAAAATGCTGTCTTTTTTTTTTTTTTTCAGTAAACTTACAGTCTACTCAAAAGAGCCAGCTGTTTGCCTTTTTTTGCATTAAGCATCTAAAAAGCTTGAGTGGTTCTGTATTTCAGAAAATATAACTAACATCTAAATATTAACTTGTGAAAATTCCTTAACTCTATCTGCCTAAAGTAATGCTGAGGTTGATCAGAACCCCCAGTAAAGTATGCCAAATGTATGCACACTTGATTCACTGGGAGTGTTATTTTAGTAGCTAAGTTATACTTAATAAGCTAGCTTTCCTAATACCCATCTTTTAATCTCCACGAGGTTAGAGTGCAAAACGCATTAACAACACCAAACAAACCGTAGTTGCAGCAGAAAATACCAATAATGATCCAGTTTTAATTTAATGTTTAATCATCCTAATTGGCACCAGATTCCTATGCACATTTAAGGTGCTGCTTTTCTGTCTCTCCCCTTGCCTTAAAATAATATAAACAAAATATTAAATGAAATTTGCTAAAGTTATGTTGCTTAACTTGCGACAAAAATAATGTGACAAAAATTCTGTTTAAAGCTTCTTATTTTGACAACCAATTTTAAATGATGCATCCATTTCAGATGCTTATTTTAAACTAGGAAATGCAATTCCTAATATATTCAACAGAAATGTTATTTCTTTCTCTTTGCACATTTCCATATGTAATGGTTATGTTTCCATCTACTTTTACAGCCAATTATGAAGGAACAAAAGCTATTCTGTTTGTTCACACATTTTCAACAAAATGCATTAAAACTATTATGTCAGCATGTTCTATTAAGCTCTGCATTCAGTGGAAAATACTTTTCAACCAGCTCACATTTATCAAAACATAAAGCCACTTTAAAACACAGTTTTGCTTGGTCAGCTGGGCTTAGACAAATAATGACAGATTCAGAACTAAATAACTAGCAAAGGGAATCAGAAAACTGACTTCATCAATTGTACACATTACAATGTAGTTGCTTCAAATATTTAGCACATCTGTGCTCACGATTAAAGAGCATTTTAATTCTTTATAACTTGCAAACATCTGATATTCTCATAATATATATAAAGAAAATAAAAAGGAAGGTTATTTTACAGGATTCAGTTGATCAGTACCTTCCTGCACTCCAATTCTGTATTTGTGCTGCTTTTGAGACTCACTTGAGAATTTTCAAGTTTCTCAACCTGAACATTTTTATATTTCAGATTGTGCTAACTGGATGGAAAATATGGATGCTTAAAACTGAATTCCGGCTTGCTTCTAAGAAAGACTTGTGTCAAAAAGTTGACTATGTTTTAGCTCAGATTTTCACAGCATTTTAATAAGCTGACATTTGATCTCACTGTAGAGTCAACTAATTTAATTTCCTGATGTTTATGAACACCCCAACTGCCCCCCCCCCCAAATCCTGGTATCTATTTTGATGTATTTTAAAAGCAGGTGTCACTACATTGTAATAATACCTAACTTTAAATCTGTCTGCATTCTGAATAGAATTCCAGTGGAACAACTTTTTTAAAAGAGAGAAGACAAAACACACAAACTAGCATGAATCTTTAACTACCAAAAGGAATACTTCAAGTTGTAATAAGATACACACACACACACACACACACACACACACGAGAACATGTTCTAATTCATTTTTCCTATCCTACCCTCTGCTATCTTGTATCTTTCTCAATAATCTGTTACACAGGATTGCAACTGGTGACCTCATTATAGTAAATACAGTTGTCTTGTTCCTTGTTCTATGCTGAAAATAACATTCCAGTTCTTTTTTCTATGGATTTTGCATACAGATTAATTTTGTAATTCTAGTCAGATAGGAACATTTAAGAAACAGTGGTTTTCTGAGTATATACACACAAGAAGATGTTTGCTGGGCCTTTTTGGTGGGGAAGGAAGTGATCTTATACTGCCACCAAATTTATCCTAAAATCCCAGATGTGTTAGTTCTTGTGGTTCTCTATAGGTACTTGATGCCCAACTCAAATTGCTCAGTTTTTCATCTTCTGAACCAAACATTGCAGAATCGGAAGCAGAAAATTGAAGTGTTCTAGCATATCTGTCTACTGAGAAAATAAAAATAAAACTATGCCCCACACAGAAAGGCTTAGCCAGCCAGGAAAGGAAAAAAAACAAAGCGTACACACACACACACACACACACACACACACACGCCAAAAACAAAACAAAACAAAACAAAAAAAACCCCCAACTCTACCAGATTTAGTTTTCTTTTTTGGAGCTCCTCAGAAAGACTCTTCACTGTACTTCCCATCACCTAAGACTGCGCTAACATTTTTAAAATTAGAACCTCTCACAATAGTGGGTTTGGGGCTCATAATTTTAACAGGCTATTCCTTTTCGGGAAAAGGCTAATTTGATTGATCCTTTTTTTTTTTTTCTTTCTTTTGCACAGACCTAGGAAAAGGCTCGATCTGAATGTCCAACTTAAGATTCCAAAAAAGTTGTAAACATTATAGCATATGCTGTGCATATTTTCTGAAATGTCTAGAGTTTCCTCTATGCAATGTGCAACCTAATGACAAAAGTGACGGCCCCCTTCAAGTTCTCTCAGTGTGCTGGCCAGGATTAGCGTGTTCTCGCGTGGAAGACTACAAGAGAAATCTCTGAAAAAATAACAACCCGGACAAGACACTCCTTTCAAAGTAGCAATGCAAGCCCACCTCATTCACACAATAAATGAAAGGGGGGAACGTCTTCCCCATGGATGAATCAAAGTGAACACTAGATGGGGTTCCAGTTGCAAGGGTTTGTTCAAAAACTTCTTTGTGGCTTTCCTATTCCAGTGACGCGTAAAAGAGAGACTCCTTAAGGCGAGATCTAAACTCTGACTACATAAACATTGGCAAAGGCACAAGAAACTAAATCCCTGTTGTTTGAGGGTAAAGCTGAGCTATGGGAACTACCTGTCAATCTTCCCCTTTGGGGGTCTGGCATCTGAGGGTGACAGGGGAATAAGGTTAGGAAAAGAAGCCAAGCTGATAAGGTGAAACTAAAATAAACTACTAACTTCCTGCTAAGTGACTAGCAAGACTCAATTTGGGGGTCACTAGGAAGATACTGAAGGACATATTATGATCTGGACCTTGTCACCTTTGCATGGGAGGAGACTAGCAAAGGTTAAAACAGCTCAACACATCTAGGTTTTCTAAAGCCTGGCACACAAACTTTTTTTCTCTTGTGTGTGTGTGTGGGGGGGTCAGTTTTTAGGTTAATTCACCATCTCTTTTACTAAACTGCTAAACTACTGCATGTTTTGACCATCTAAGAATATTTTAAAATTTAGGGCTATCTGCTTGTTTAGTCTCTAGGAGAAATTTGTTCTGGTACTACATAGAGCTTTGGCTTTTAATAATTACAAAAACATGTAACCTGTCTGCTTATTTCTTCCCTAGATTCTGGTAAAATCTCCACTATAAAAACATGGATTTCTGCCTTCTAAAGAAAGAACTGTTGGTAAAGACAACTAGATACCTCCAAAAGTGGAAAGAAAAGAAATAGAGACCCCAAAGAATAACCTATAATTCAGCACTTCTGCCTAGGAAACGGGGGGGGGGGGGAAACTTGATGTTAAATAAACCACCAAACACTCAGTATCACAAATTCATTTTCACACTTTTACCTATCTCATGCTCAACTAGACTTTGCTTTTTTTTTTTTTTTTAAAAAAAAACCTTTTAGGAAGTATCTGCAGCCCGAAACAAATCTCAAAAGACAGTTTGCATTTTCTTATCCAGAATCTTCCATTATGCCAAACTTAAAATAGGCCTGATTAAACATGAATTCTTTCCAACTGCCTTATCTTGCAGGTGTCGGTTTTTCAAAAAAAGCAATTAATTATAGTTCTCTCTAACCTTTTGGTCCCAGGAATCAATGTGTTGCCATTAAGCTGCTTACAATGAGTAAATCACTTTGGTAAATAATAGAATTTCATTATTAATATAAATAAGAGGGATTTTTATGATACTTCATACAAGAGTTAGTGTTTTATCTGCAATTCATGATGTTTTTATTTTTCTTTCCATAGTACATTTTTCTTGAAAAAGCTAAGCACCAAAAAACTAAATTAGTGAAAGGAGTCTAAATAGGCCCACCGTGTAGTTGCAGGAATCTTAAAAAATACCACCAAAGGAAGAAAAACCCAATATACACATAGGCTTGAAGTCCAAAGCTGTAGGAAAGAATACATATATAAAAATCACTGGATTCTCATATGCCCTTTCCTCAGCATGATCTATCCTGGTAAATAATGTTTCCAGTGGCGGTCATCTTTCTCCCAAGTAATTTGAGACTTGTTGAATATCATCTGAGACAATTCACGTTTGCCGTGATCTTGGTTTTATAAAAAAACAAAAATTGTCAAGTTTATTTTAGCTTGTTTCCAGCATGCATCACAGTTGCACTAGAGTAGAAGAAAATATCAACATTCTCAGATCGACCAAATGATCTTCTTTTCTCCAACTGGATGCAATGAAGCCATCCTTTAGCTTAGTGCCCTTTAGCACCCCTTGGGCTTTCTTTGTAAGTGCATTCACACTCACACACACACAGGACACACAACACAGCAGGAAAGTCACTCTTTCGGGGGCTACTGTAACTGGGGTCTACAAACTTTTCTAGGTTTCTCTCTGGGTAGAAGTCCTAAAATTTGAGGTCCCGGAGTATAAGAAGAGCATAAACTTGATTGAATTTGGTAACATTTGACAGGTATGTCATTTGCCGTATTTTCAGAACATCTCAAGACACAAGAGAAAGGAATGTTCGAATAAGGGTTTGCCTTCCAAGAATTTAATAACCTTGCTACATGCAACAAAGCAAAACACCAACAACTCCTTGAAGTGTGTGTGTTCTGAGTGGGGAGAAGGATGGAGATTACTGAATCCATTGCAGAAAGGTGACTTTTTTAAAGTAACCTTGAGCTATGTCATGAACTTTCAATTGCATTTATCTCACAACTACTCCCAAATAAAAAGAACTGGGGTATGTTAGGCCCTCCTGCACGTCACGCGTTAGGGAGGATTACTTGTGTACTAATATTATTACAACACACTAAATCCTGTAACCCTATTACAAAATCTACCCTCTAGGCAACTTCTCCCCAAACTTATTGTTCAACCATGTAAAAACAGTCATAACCTAAAACCATTACTACTGAAGAAAAAGAGGAGGGGGTGGGGAGAGGTGAGGAAAGGGGCCGGGAGGGGGATATTTCCTAGGGTGCCTCTAACAGTTTACTGCTTTTTAGCACAATGAACTAGCTTTTTGGAGGAAAATAAAGAAAGGAAGGAAGAAAGAGAAAGAACTGAAAAGAAAAAGAAAAGAGAAAGGAAACTTGATTCAGTTACTTAATTAACTTACCTCAAAGCTCAAATAAACTAAAAAAAAAAAATAGTACTAATAAATAATAATGGTAAGAGGCAGTGAACTCCTTTTATGCTATCGCTTTATGAGAAGCCTTAACTATTAAAAATTCCAGATCCAGAAGGCTAAAGGCAAAAAACTAGCAAGCATCATTTCTTCCGAACCCCGTCATTATTATTATTAATATTGGTGGAAAAAATGTAAAAAAAAAAAAAAAAAAAAAGTCCAGATTTACAAAACAGACTAAAGAACTTTGTCTTCTCTTCGGTTTGGTTTTTCGAATAGAGATTGTTAGCTTTTAAAAACAGTATTATTAGAGAGCCAAAGGTCTCACCAGAAACTTTAGGAAACACTGATGTGGGGGCGAGAAGCCTAAGAAACCAGCTGAGAAAACCCGGAAAAATACACCAGTGGTTGCTGAGGCCTTGGGTAATTTCACCTTGGTCTATCCTGCATACCCGGGGCTCCTTTTGGGGTAAGAAAGTGGGGTTTTAGGGGTTCTTTGCACAGGACTGAGACATCGCAGAGACAAGGCTTCAAGCTCAAGAAAGTGCTGGGAAGGAGCAAGTATTGTAAGCAGTCTTCTGAATCGGTCTAAAGTCTCCCAGGTTTTTACAGGGATCCCACATCAGGAGTCCCCTTTCCCGACTCCAGGTAAAGGGAGAGGGGGGTTCTCTGCTCCGCTGCTGTGTTCTGCACCGGTCGCTGCTCCCCAGACCTTTGGAAAGGCAGGCCTCTGGGGAAGGACGGCCGCAGTTTGGTGGACCGAGGTGCCGACCTAAGGGCACGCTTCGGAGGAGCTCTACTGGGATCCAGCGCCCTCCTCCGTACCCCCCAAAGTCCCCCGGGATGTGAACATCCCTAGAGGCATCCAGAACCACGGAGCCCCGACCGAGGATGCCCCTCGTCCTCCTGCAGCTGAGGGACTAGAATCTCGCCGGAATGACCGGAGCCCCGGCGCCGCTCCATCGCCTCCGGGCGCTAGGCCTGGGAGCTCGGAGGCCCCTACCGGGAACACCTTCTGGATCAGGGAAGAGTAGTAGGTATCCTCCCTCCGAATCCCTAATGCCCTGGCCGGATCTCTCCTCCTCTCGGCCGCAGTTACCTCACACAAACTTTTTTTCTGGACTTGTCCATTCCTTTCGGGACCCCGCAGCTGAAGCCTCCATTGGAGAAGGCTCCTGCTCCTCTGTGTCAGGGGTCGTCTCCTCCGGCTGGCTACCTGCTCCTCCTCCCCGGCCCTGAAAAACTCCCCTACGACTTTTCCCTCGGCCGGTCTGGAAGTCCTGGGCACCACAATTCAGAGAGGACATACACCGAGCCTCAAGATTTTTGGGGAGGGGGAGGCTCTAGGTGCATGTATTGGGAGAAGATGCGGGAATAAATTTGGGGAGCAGGAACTCGATACTTCACCCGGTTTCCCTGCACTGTCTAGGGAGCAACCGGCAGCAAAGAGTATCCACCCGGGCCGCGACCCCAGGGTGCTGCGCCTCGACCCAGGTCTCTTGCCTTCTTACAGCTCGGAACCCACAAAGGCACCTCATTTCGCCCTGCGGGCGGAGGGGGAGTGTGCGCGTGGGAAGGAGGGGCGCAGCGAGCTCCCCACACGCTCTAAGTTCAGCCACCAGCACCAAGTAAACTTCCTTCTCGCTGGCAGCAGGGCCGGAGCGGCGAGGCCGAGCCTGGGGGCCCCCGGAGCGGCGCAGGGAGCACTAGGGGCCTCGCGTCGGCAGGCACGGACGGCCTTTGCCTGCACCCACGCCCCGAGGTCCAGCCGAGGGGCGCCGGGGTCCAGCCGAGGCTTGGCTCTCCCTGGGCTCGGTTCCCTGGAAAAGCCGGGACGGAGAAGTAAGGCCGGCATTCCCTCCCTCCTCCCCTAGGAGGACACTGCAACTCCGGAAAGGTCCTGCCCCGAGATGTGCTTGCCTTCCCCGGGGCAGTGGGAAGCCCAGTCAAGGCAAATTGCAAATTAAAAAAGAAAAGAAAAAATATGCCCAGTCGAAAAGGCGAGCGGGGACGCGGGCGACGGCGGCGGCGGAGGGGCAGTGGGCGCTGGGGGCCCGCCGCGTGTGCGTGGGTCCGAGTGTGCGTGTGAGTGCGTGTGTGTCTGTGTGTCCGCGGCGCGGGCCGGAGCACTCACCATCTCGCCGGGGGAGCGAGGCCACTTCGGGGTCGGATTGGAAATGTTGAGGCTTCGCTTGCTTCCTCCGCGACATGCTGGCTCAAACATCAGCTGGGGCAGAATAAAAAATTACTAAAAAAAAATCTTCTCAAAATTACGGAAATCGAGCGGCGGCGGCGGCGGCGGCTCCCCCCGCCCGCCGGCCCGCCCGCCCCCTCCCCGGCTCCCCGGCCCCGGGCGCAGCGCGCATGTGTCCTGCTATAATTATGATTATCAATAATGCATTGCGATTAATCATAGAGGGGCTCTTTGAAAGGCGATTGGCACCGGGCCAGCGCTATTCAAACCCGCTCGCCTTAATCAATTAGTTCGTGATTTGCTGCAGACCCCTGTCTCTCCGCGCGCTGGCCCAATAAGCCGGCCGCGGGGCTGGCTCTGTGAGCCGCGCCGCCCGACACTGGGTTAACCCTCTTCGCGACCGCCCGGGACTCCGCGGCCCGGCCGCCGGGGGCCTGCCTCCTCGCCACTGCGCGCCCGGCGCCCCGGCCGGCGCCCCCCGCTCCTTCCCTCCCCCGCCCCCCATCCCGGGCTGGGCTGACCCAAATTAGCATGCCCTCCCCGGAATGAAGCCGCCCCGGGCGGGGGGTGGGGCCGGGTGGCGGGGGCTGGGGACCTGGGCTGCGGGCGCGCCGCGAACTTCCCAACTCTGGCACGCCGAGCGCCGGCCCGCGGGGGGAGGGAGTCCCGTGGCGGGATTTTGGGGGGAGGGCGTCCCGTTTCGTGAGTG
Organism: Marmota monax; assembly: GCF_021218885.2. NCBI lineage: Eukaryota > Metazoa > Chordata > Mammalia > Rodentia > Sciuridae > Marmota > Marmota monax. Next base: position 5,316,000 of record NW_026695224.1, read on the forward strand.
TTTCTTCGTTTCTTTAAGAGCTACCAGAAAGCAGCCCACCCCCACCCTCATAAAAAAAAAAAAGCGAGTGGGGAAGAGCCAGCCCCACGCCGGTCCGCCTCCAGCCCGCGGCCAGGCCTCCCCGCCCGCCGCCTGGCTCGGCGTGCCTTCGCCCCGAGTTCTCCATGCCCTGGATCCCGGGCTCGCGGGGGCGCGGAGAAGAGGATCGAGGAAAGGTTTGGGAACGTGATGGGTTTGGGACGGGGGGGAGGGGCAGCTCTCTCGCCACCCCCATCTTCCCCCTCCCAGGGGGCCCCGATCCTCCAGCCTCACGCTGGCTCCCTGGCTCCCTTTCTCTACCTCGGACATTCCCAGGACAATTAGGGCTGAAGTTTTCGGGAGAAGCGCCCCGAGCCGGTGGGATAAGGGGGCGGCTCGGCTCCGCCCAGGACCCCTCCCGATCCTCCCCCCCCGGCTGCCCCGGTTGGCTGCAGGGCGCGTCACTCCGCGGGGAGGCGGCGGCGGCGTTGGCGCCGCCGAGCCCCGGGCGGGTGGAGAGCCGGGACCGGCCTGGGCTCCGAGTTCAGCTCCGGCCGGGGGGGAGGGGAGGGGTTGCTGCTTATCCTGAGCGTGGTGGCGCGCCTGGGGCCTGGGAGGCGCGGCTCAGCAGTCCCTGACCCAGGGCATGGCCAGTCCCCCCGACCCCTGGGCTCCCTACCCTGGGGGAGGGGATCTCCCCCCTGCCTCTGAGATGAGGTGGCGGTGCTGAGCCAGGAGTGAGAGGGTTGGGGGTCCCTATCCGCTGCTCCCTGGCTGAGCAGAAGCTCGCCTCCACTTTTCCGGCATTTGCCGAGCGCGGCGCCCAAACTTTTCGCTCTATCTCCGTCGCCCGGAGCTGGGATGCAGCCACCCTACCCGCGCCCTGGAGCCCGGAGCCCCGGTCCCGCACTCCCTCTGCCGGGCTCAGACGCCCGCGAACCTGAAGCTCCGTCCTCAGCTCAGCCTAGCTCTTCCCCTCGCGCCTCGGGGTCTCCTTGCTCGAAGGTTCCCGAAGTCCTGCACCAGAAGGACTAAACTAAACTAAACTTCGGCTGAATAATGGGGGAAGGCCGGGGGGGGGGGTGCAGATACACAATCCTTGCCCTATCTCGCGATCGGGAAAGGAGAGGGCTCATAAGGACGCCCCAATTCCGGAGCGCCCTTGAGTCTGGGTACTGCCCAGTCGGTTCGCGCGAAGTGGGCACCAATCACCCGAGCAGAGCTTCGGGTACTTGGGACCCATACCGCGCTCCCCTAAATGACTCTTTTTCTCTTCGCTTAAGTTTTTTTTTTTTTTTGGTCTAAATCTTTTTGTGTGCAGCTCAATGTTTGTTTTCTATCTTCTGACTTTTTATTATTTTTTCTTGGTATAACTTATCCCTTCTTTCATTCTCCCTATTCGCCCTTTCTACCTTTTCTCCCTCTTATTTTCTGCCCTTGCTCGGTCGCCAACACAACCTCTCCGTCTCTCTCTGTGGCTCGGTCTTTTCCCCTCTTCCCCGCCTCGCTCTCTTTCTCCCCAGGTCCTGTTGGGTACAGTAGATTTTGATAAAAAGACAAACGAAGCTATCAGTGGGTCTGATGTTGAAGAATGAAGATAATAATGTTTCCATAGGTGGTGCTTCAAATGCCATTATTTCTCACTGAATATTTAAAGAGATCCCTCGGCAAAGATAGATCTGTGCGCTCCTGGGGTGCGAGCGGCTTGCTTCCCCCAAACCCTCGGGAACGTGTGCAGGAGCACGTGTAAATCCCGCACCCGCCCCCCCCCCACTCCGCAAACAGGGGTCCTCCAAAACACACCAACCCGCACTCTTTCGGGTACCCAAACGCGGCCACGTGCACTAGCACCCACATTTCCCCTGTACGCTTGCGTTCGGAGCCTCCCGCATCCGTCTCTAACATTCTTGGCTTCTTGAAAGTTCGGGCCTCCGGGGCACCGCGTGCTGTTAGGAACCTAAAGGAGTTGGCGGTCCCGCAAACCCTTTATCCCGGTTCGCGCCGTGTGCGCCGCGGGAAGCTCCGGGGAACAGTTTCACACGTGTTTGTTACTTGCTCTATGTGTGATTAAGATTAAGGCGGGGGGGGGGAGATTTCCCTCCCCCGCAAGACACCACCACAACCAACCAAACCAAATGAATACTCAAAAGCTGTTTCGCGCTGTTTAATTAAAAATGGGAGCTCAGAGACGAATTAATTGGGGAATCCAAACTTTAATAACTTTTTTCGTTCTTTTGCGTCCTCGACGGCGTAGAGGCAGGCGTCTCGCTCTACGCTCGGCGTCCCCAGCTAATTTCTTGTTTGTTTTCTTTCCCTCTGTGGCCGGGAAAGGAGAGGGGAGGCGGAGGAGAGGGGGGATGGGAGGAAGGGGACGGACGGAATGGCGGGGAGAGGAGAATTGGTCTTTATTGTTGGTGGCAATACATCAATTACGGGCCATTGTCTCCGGCCCAAGTTCCGTGGTTCGCTTATGCGGGCGCTTCAGTGTCAGGGAGCTGGCGACGATCCGCGTGCCACGATGTTAAGAAATAATGAAATCAATAAAAAACGAAGACAGTAGGGGTGATTTTTATTTTTTGAGAGGTTCGGAAGAAAGCAGCGAGTGCGAGTTAGGTGCCACAGCGATAATTGCCGCTACGTCCAGTTTCTCCAAAGACCTAAGCGCCCTCCCTGGGGTTGCGCCCTCCCAGCCCCTGAATGGGGACAGCTGCTGTGGGAATTGGGAGGAAGAAGTTGGGACTTGCGGGTTCCTCTAGAGGGCGAGTACTTAAGGGATGATTCGCGATAGAGAATCGGGGTGGCCCGAAGAAATGCAGCAGCTGCGCCAGGGTCGCGACCTCGAGGACCGAGGGGAACCACACCCGGGGGAGGCGTTCGGCCGTTCTGCAGACTCCCATCCTGGGGGTTTGATGTCTTTCTACCCATATGTCCGCCTCAGTTTTCCCAAGACCTGGAGTGTCCTTGGTGCGTTGTCAGGGCCCAAGGGCTGTGCTCCAGGCCCCAGACGCATTCCTAGAGAAAGGGTTTGGGGACTTCGTTCAGTTGTCAGTCCTGGGAAGCGGACAGCGCCTGGAGGCACCCCAATCCGAAGTCTGATGCTTCTACCTGCATCCCTTCACTTACTCAGGCCCAGTCTGACCTCAGGCATGGGATGAGGCCTTGCTTGGGACCCAGACCCTCTTTCCCGTCTCACCCTCGCAGGACGGGCCCCCTACCCCAGACCTGGGGAACGTCCCCCCTGCCTCCCCCCACAAGCGCCCTACCGGCGACCCAGCTTCCTAAGTCTCGGGCCCAGGCCCCGCTGGCCCCCCACCGAGGCCAGGAGAGCTGTATAGGAGGTTTCATTTTCCTGCGCCTAGCAAAAAGCGGCAAAAAGGCGGCAGCGGCCCCCGGGAGGGCGGGGGAGGAGGAGCATCGATGGTATCAACGTTATTGATGGGGAAACGTTCGGGGCAGGAGCCCGGAGATCAGGTTCCCAATCCCTCCCCTACCCGGTGGTGGGTGGGTCACAGCGGGTGGTGAGGGTGTGTGTGTGTGTGTGTGTGTGTGTGTGTGTGGTGTGTGCGCGCGTGCGTGTGTGTCTGTGTCTGTTTGGGGGTGGGGTACCTAGATGCACCCGCAGTAACCAACCGGGGTTTATTTGTATTTTCTGTCTCTGGAAACTTGAGGAAGGAGAACAGGGAAGAAGGGTTGAGGCGGCATGTACCCTAGTCCTTAGGGATCTTCCAGGGTTGGGGCTGGAGTCGTGGGAGGAAGAGGAAGGCAGGGAAAAGAGCATATAGCAAAGAACAAGTTTGGAAAAACCCTCCGCGGGTTCGAGTATTTCCCAAACCCTACGCCTATTTCCCTACGCCTCTCTAGGAGTTTCAGAAACTCCCTCCTAACCCATCTGCTGTCGCTCAAACCCTAATTCCCTTCTGACCCTAGAGAAGCTTCGAACCCGAGGCCTGCCATAGCAGTGTCTGGTGGGTGTCCCCGCCCCTGGTCGATGCTAGCTGTGCGCTCTTGGCATGCTCGCTCACTCCGCAGCAGAGTCCTGGAGGCGAAAAGGAACAGTTTTGGGGGGCCTCCCCCTGCCCACCGCCAAGGGCTATCTCCAGACGGGCGCCGGGTGCAGCGCTAGGACCGGGCTCCCCGGCGCCGGCTCAGGCGGGAAATTCGGCCCTGACGAGCTGAAGGTGGTCTTGGTAACCACCCGTATGCGCCCCAGCCCTGGATCCTAAACTGCCTGCCCGGGCAAACTTCGTCTTTCTTCCCCTGCAGGGCCATTCCCACAGCAGCATTCAAAAAGTGACTTGGTTAGCGACTGCAAGTGCCTGCCGATCTTTACTTTCCGTCCACATTGAGCATGTTGCTGTTAAATTCACTACGCCCCGCATGCAACAGTGCCTCGCTAAGAGGTCTCCGGGTATAAAATTCCTCCCAAAGGAAATGTCCCGAGGCAGAGAGAGTGGAAAAGACTAATCGAATTTATAAAAAGAAAACCTTTGCTTCCTTTTGGTTAAATCCCTTTGCGGTTTTCCGAGCGTGAAAGAAAAAAAAAGAAAGAAAGAAAAGAAAGAAAGAAAGAAAATCACCAAGACACAGAGTGTAGCTGATTCTTGAAACCTAGTAGTAGGAAGTTTAGAAGCCCAGAAGGGTGCACAGATTCCCGTCCAGTTCAAGAAGCAGGACCTCAGGATCCAGCGAATAGTGATTAACTCTCATTAGTGTCTTCAGCTGGAAACTAGGTGTGAGATCTGAGGGGTCCAGTGCTCTGGTTGTGTGTGCATTTCAAGGGGACCGAGTTCTACAGGGAAACTCCTGTCCATTCATTAAAAGAGATCCTCTCAAATGACTCCCTATGGGGTGCCTAGACAACTAATGTAGCATATCACTTGCAACAAAGTTTTTTTTTTTTAATCATACTACATGACTTTTTCAGCAAAACTTTCATTTTAAAAGAGTAGATCAAAAAATTTTCAGAGATGTGCGCTTTGATTTTATAAAAAGGCTGTTTGCAGTGAAACCTTACCTAGTGGCTTCTCCCCATCCGTTTTCATGGGGCCAAGCACCTTTTGGTTTCAGTTTGGTAGAAAAAAATGAAACAATAAGGTCTGGTTTCAGAACCCTTCCAGGGTACAGGCACTTGCCTGAGAGCAAGGCCTGCCTGTCACTCACATTAGTGGTAATTTGCAAATCCCACATGTCTCAGCTGAACTATGACTCTCAGAGGGAACATTTCTCTGGATTTCTCTCTGTTGACTTTTGAGGGATCTTCTTTTTATTTTTTTTCTTCTTTTTATTTTCCCCTTTCTTTTCTTTTCCCCTTCCTTTTTCTTTTTTAATCCTCTGAGGGAGAGAAGTGTTTCTAGTCTTGGGACTGCAATGTGAGTCAAAGTTGTAGCTTTAATTTGTCTCTCTAATGAACTTCAGTCGGTCCTGTGCAGCCTTTGGGTTCAAACCTGCTGCCTTCCCTTTTCAGATATGTATAAGGAAAGGTGGGAAGTGGAGGTGGAGGGGAATAGCCTACCTGTCTCTTCTCACCCCCTTTATCCCCTCCTTCCCAGTTTGACCAAGTTTTCTTTCCTTCCTTCCTCCCTGTTCCTCCTTGCTCCTTCTCTCTCTCTCTCTCTCTCTCTCTCTCCCTTTCTTCCCCACCTCGTGCTGGGAATCCACCCCAGGGCCTTGTGCATGCTGAGCAAACGCTCTACCGCTGAGCCCTATCCTCAGCCCCGACTAAGCTTTCTTAATTATTGCACTTTAATTTCTTTCTCCCAAATCTTCTCATCTGTTCAGACAAGGTAACAATACTGCTTTTTTTTTTTTTCAACTTAACATCTGGCTTAATGTGTAGTTGGAAATTTAAGAGACTAACCTGTCCAAATGCCAAACCCATGTATCCCTGCTTCCATGTGCCCTCTTAAAGAGAAGCAATTGTCTCTTAAGTTATGAAGCCAACCACACTCACACACTAATGCTTTTTCTTCCTCTTCATGGCTGTAAACTTTCATTTTGTCCTGGCCTCTGTTGTCATCAGGGGTTGCTCTACTGTCCCAGACTCTTGGGCAGAGTTGGTGGTAAAATCCAATCTCTGGAAAGGTCTTCTCCAAGCTCTGCGTAGCCTGTGATTCTTGTAACTTCTGCAAGAACTTTGCCCAGGTCTTCTCTGACCTTGACTCAGGCTGGAATGAATGTTCTGGGACTGAATGCGGGGATATGCCCGCAAATTTCCCCTTTTGCAACCAAAACCACATGATTTCAGGAGAGTTGAAATGGAGCCTGTGTTTTCCAGGTTTGCTTTTTTGTTTTTTCTTTCTTTCCTGGACCCTGTGACACCTCTGTTCTGGGAGGATGGTGCAGAGCAAACCAGTGCCTGTTTTCTCACCTGGCTTCCAGGACACTGCTCCTTCTTCTGATCTCAGTTGTTTGCAGTGGATCGTCCTTCTCCCATGTGTGCTACGGGGCACATTCTCCAAGGTGTACTCTGAGTTGGGCTATTTGGGTTCACTTCCTGGCTCTAACCTCTCTAGGCCTGTGTGTCCGTAGCAGGTAGCCTTATTGAAATTAACATTGCTTTGTTTCCTGCTCCATTAAGTGCAGCTAATGGAGAAGTACAGTGCTACCCAGCACCTACCCCGGAGCCTGCTCTGCCTCCTGCTAGCAGTGCGACCTCAATGCCTGCAACAGCTTCTTCATCTGTTAAGTGGAGATAATAATAGCCCTCATTTCTTAGGGCTCCAGAGGGTTAAAAAAGAGTTAATATGTATGAAGATTTAAGAATAGTGACTGGCATGTAATTAGCACAACGTAAGTGTTAACTGTTATCATTACTTCCCAGGGTTGTTGTAAGGCTCAAATGATATAATGTGGCTAAAACATCATTCTCTATTCATCTGTCCATCCATCCATTTACTCATTCATTCAACAAAGTAATGTGCTAGGCATGGAGGATGCAAATGGAAAGTCAACACGGGCCTTCCTTTCCTTGCTTACAAACAACTAATGAAATAGATGATTTCCTGGGGGGTGTGTTATGGCCTGGTTCAGTGATAGGGGTGAAGGGAACAGTGTAGTGGTAAGTTCTCAGAGAATATCTCATGCTCTAGCAGGAAGTCCCCACTAACAAAGAAATTTACCACTGAAGCAGATCACACATGAACCAAAGTCCAATCAGGCATATGGGTCCTTTGGGCCAGAGACAGACCATCTTCATGTTTCTGGAAGGTTCTTGAACACAGTGGACATGTAAGTGGCCTTCTGCTGATGTGCCAGCCTGTGTTCACTTGGTCGTTCTATTTGGCTCTGTTGTGGAGATTCCTCTGAGCCGTGCACAAACACAACAAAACAATAAGAAAAGTACTATTCTTCTTTGGGTCCCCCAAATATATAAACCACTCGGAGTGTCATAGGCCTTGCTTTTCTGCTTTCCATTTTGTCAGATAATAAAAATTCAACCTGGTGATTACAGTAGCACATTCTGCAGCCCACTGTGATGGCTGGGGTGGCAAAGCCTCGCTTATGAGCTGCTCTGCCCTCAGAAATATGTCTGTTGGGTCTGGATTCAGAACCTCTAATGGTTGCTGCACGGGCTGATTCATTACTAGTGTCATCATCATGTTGTGACCAAATGTGATCCAACATTTTATAGGCAGAAGGCAAAGTGCCCTTGCAAAGCCCCCTTCTCCTGTGCATTGAGAGGAAAACAATTTTTATGGTTTGAATCTGGAATAGGAATGAGAGTCTGAGCACACATACCTGTTTGCCGTGGAGCTGTGTGACATGGAAGGGACGGGAGCATGTGTGTCCCAGGTCCCATGTCATACTGGCTGTCCCAGGAGGCATCTTGCAGCAACTGTGGTTTAAGATGTTTGCAGATGTCAGCAAGTGGAGGGTGAGGCTTCCTTTTCCCCTGGTGTTGGGGGAACAGACTCCATTTAATCTGTCACTTGATGTCCTGCTCAAAAATAGTGCCTGGGGGCCCCACGGGGGCTTTATGTAGAGGCTCTCAGGACCTTGGCAGTATGTAAATTATGCGTGAGTGTCCTTCATAGTTCCCGGTAGCCACAGTCAGGGGGATTTAAACATGATTTAGCTTTTCAGATGATTTGTGGGAGTGCAGCAGCCAGTGAGCACCACCCAGGCAGCCTGCTCACCACATCCCCAAGCCGGTCTCCACGTCCAGGCCTCTGACTCCAACAGCAAGCAACCGCGGGTGCTGGTGGGTAGCATGGAAATATCCTCTTTATATTAGGGAGTTCTGGGATTTTTTCCAAACCAAAGATTTTATAACTTTAAGAAATACAAATTGATCTGTAGGGTGCATTTACCCTCTCATTCATCCATCTATTCACTTATGCATTTATTTAACCAATATTTACTGAGCATCTATTTCAAGCCAGTTAGTACATTAGACAGGAAGGATATAATGGTGAACCACACAAAGTCCCTTCTCTACCCTTCTGGAGCCTGTATTTTAAAGAAGGGGATGCACCAAAACCAAACAAAAATAAACAAATACCACCCCCCCCCCACCAAAACACACACACACACACACACACACACTCAGATTTAATAAAGTCAGAGAATGATAAATACTTTAGAGAACAATAACACTAAATGATTTGACAGAGACTGACTTGGATTGCAGCATAGGAAAAACTATCTGGGGGATCTTGGAAGGCCTCTGAAGAAGTGATCTGAGAGTTGAGATGTGGATAGGAAGGTGTTAAGTATACCAAGATTTGGAAAGCATTCCGGATCAAGCAATGAGGAAGGGCAAAGGTCCTGGGGTGGGAATGAGCTTGGAAGAATTTTCTCCTTTTTCATCTTTCCTCCTCAATTCCCTTCCTCCTTGTTAGAATATATTCAGGTGGATTAGGGAAATTAATTTTTTTTCCAATTGAATAGAGAAGACAGAAGTCGAATATCCACCAAGTAGAATACAGCTCAGCAATGCACAAGGAATGAACCACTGATGCTTGCCTCCATGTGGAGGAATCTCAAAACAGTCAGTGGCTTGGGAGGCTGAGGCATGAGGATCACAAGTCCACAGCCAACCTCAGTAACTTAGTGAGGCTTTGAGCAACTTAGGGAGACCCTGTCTCAAATATAAAGTAAATTAGAAAGCCTGGGAATGTGGCTCAGTGGTTAGGTGCCCCTGGGTTCAATCTAATCCCTGGTACCCAAAATAAAATAAAGTAAAATTTAAAACATTATGCTTAGTGGAAAAAGCCCAGAACCAAAGGAGTGCAGACACTATAATTTCACTCATGGAAAATTCTAGAAAATTTTATAAAATTCTGGAAAACAGGGACAGAAAGAAAATTAGTGGCTTTTTGTTTGCTTAGGGATAGAATAGGAGGGAGAATGAGGTTGTCAAGAGGCCCAAGGAAACTTTTCAAGGTTATAGAAATGCTTGTTAGCTTGATTGTAGTCATCGTTCTATGCTTCTGTACCTATTTTAAAGGTGACCAAATTGTATGCTTTGGGTATATACATTCAGTATACTTCATTATGTCAGTAAAATTAGTTTTCTCATCCAAAAACTATCAGAAATGGATATTGTATATAAATAATAGGGTTTTATTGTTGTTTTGGGTGCTAAGTCGCACAGTCTCAAACTTGACATCCTCCTGCCTCAGCCTCCTGAGTCCCTGGGATTAAGGGCCTGTGTCTCTGCGCCTCACCGTCTATAAAGAATCTGAATGGGAAAGGGAAATTGTCACTGTCCTATTGAAGCACTCCAACCCTATGAGTTCTCTGGGCCTTGGTCCCATTTGATCTGGAGACAAGAACTGGCCGGATGAAGGTGGCACTGGGCTGGCATTTGAGAGTCCTGGGTAGTAGTGACTGTCCCTGTTCTTCTGCCTGGAAACATAAAGACCTTAAAAGGTCAAGTCCTGGCTGGTCACAGAGTTAGATGCTCTGTCTGTGTGAGAGGGGAGGCCACAGCCTCTGGTGACAGCCGCGTCAGAGGTTCAGGGTTTGAGTCTGGCCCAACATGGTTGATCGATGGGATGATTCTTTTGGGATGCAATAGACCCGTGGTGGTGAAGGGTCATCTTTGGTAATAAGCCAATGGGGTTTGTCTCAATCAGTCATAGACTAAGAAATAATGATAATTTATAATTGTGTAAGTTTTAACCAAAACATCTTGGTAGAAAAAATTGAAATAGAAAACAGTCAGACAAACTCTTAAGCCCCCAAATTGCGGTATAGACAGACTCAGCAACCATGAAATTATTCTGGCAAACTACCAAAGTAGCATCTCCTTGCTTTTAGCCTGTTTCTGGAGTTATGGGGCTGCAGGCTGATCCCAGCTGACGGATCAAACCAGTCTGAGGACCAGAGCGGCCCTGGAGCAGCCTGGCACCTCATAGCCAGCGTGCACACGAGGTCCGCTCAGCGCCAGAGCCATCCATGACCAGTCCTCTCTGGTCTTAACCAGCTGCTGCCTTTAATCTGCCTGGAGGAGAGGGGAGGCCACAGCCTCTGTGACAGCCATGTCAGAGGTTCAGGGTCTGAGTCTGGCCCAACATGGTTAACTGACCGTATGATTGTTTTGGGATGCAATAGACTCATTGTGATGAAGGGTCATCTTTAGCACTCACATTAATAAGCACCAATAACTTGGTAGAGATGGTGTGCGTTGAGCATCTGGTACATGCCTGCTATGTGATAGGCACTCAAGAGAAGATGGCTTCTCTGCTGCTGGTGGTGGTTTTCTGAAGTCCTGCCACATCTCATTTAGTTTTCTCTGTAGGTCAGTGACTTGGACATCAATGATGCAGGCTTTGGCATGTTTATTTATTTATTTATTTTTATGGTGTTGGGGATACAACTTAGTGCTTCATGCATGCGAGGCAAGCACTCTACCACTGAGCCACATTCCCAGCTCCGGACTGTCTGTCTGTAGCTCCTGGACATAGCAACCTGCTGCCCACCTCCACACCTTTGCTTGGAGCACCAGTATTCAATACTTCCAGCCCCTGGTCGTTTGGCAATATCTGGAAATATTTTTGATTGTTAACACTGGTGGGTGCCACTGGCACCTAATAGGTAGAGACCAGGGAGGCTGCTGAACATGCACAGGATGCCCCCCCCGCCCACACCACTAAGACTAATGGCATCCCAGCTTTCATAGTGCCCAGACTGGAAAACCCTGGCTCAGATAGTTCCCTAAGCATTCTGTAGGGAACGCTTTCCTTCATGGTACCTCAGAATGTTCTACAGGTCTCCTCTGCTGACTTTGGAGTAAAAATTTTTCATTATGTGGTTTTCTTACATCTTGTTCCTCTTAGGGGTCTGAGTTCAAACCCAAGGTCAGTGAGGGCTTCCCTGCCCTCTCTTCCTACCCACCTGCCTTTCATAGGAAAGATGATGTCGGTGGGGGGTATCCAGATTCCCAGCCAATCTCTGTGGGGTGAAGGGAGAGAAGGGCCCAGGAGATGCGTGTCTGCTTCTGCCATCTGCTTCAGAATCGGACCTCAGTTCCTCAGTTGCTGCCACCTTGTTCTGATGGTGATCCGGGAGGGATGTGCTGCCAGGACCTGGGGAGAGAACCTTCAGACACGCCTTGGCTGCAGTGGTCAGACGGCCTTGTTTTTATTTTTGCAAACCCAGGAGAAGAGGGTGGGAGAGAAGTAGCACTTTAAGCAACTAATTTGGCAGAACAATGCCTTTTCCTCTCAAAAAAAAAGGAAGGACTGACACGAGGTGTGGCCTCCCTCAAGTCATTTAATTTGGAAAGGATTTCTACAAGCACCTTCCCGGGAGCCACTGCAGATTCTCCAGTGGCATCCCCTCGATGGCTGGGCACTTGGCCTCCTGGAAATGGTTTCTCTGCAGCCTGTGCCGGAGATGTTTATCAGAGAGGGGTGGACAGGTCTGCGCTGGGACAGACCCGATTCTGTGCCTTTTATTGCTAGTGATAGGTGCCATCGGTGTCTGGCCTGAGAAATGGCCGTGCTGCGGGCACCTCTGTCAAGGCATCTTATTGATCCGCCCGCTGCTTCCCTGGAACAAGACAAGAGTAGTAAAAATGTCGGGGCTGCTGGCTGGGCAGTGCGCTGCTGGGGACTGCAGCTGCTCCCTGGAGTGAGCATGGTGGTCCCTGTCGCCGCCGCCCCCTCCAGCACTGCAGATGTACACCCTTCTGCATCTCCCCACACGGCCTGGTCTGGACGCGCCACAGCTTTTGGGAGAGAGGGCCTCTTCTGAAGGTTTTTCCTCATCAAAGTCATGTGGCTGGAATTCATTTTCCCCCACCAACCTCTGTTCAATGGGATGGAAAGCAATTAATCTGGGGCAGAATGCCTGAGAATCCCATTCATAAATAATCTTTTTTTTTTTTTTTTTGCTGCCCCTACCCCCCCACCCCCCCCCCCCCGCAATGGAAGGGGAGATTTACAGGCTCCAAGCCTGTGGGCCGGAATCACAGAAAGGAGTGTGTGCCCGACCCTCTGACTTTGCACACAAGATTAAATGATCATGATCAATATATTGCCATAAGCACCAAGGGGACGTTTTTATGGCATGTACATAAGATTTTATAATGTAGAAGAGACAGGATCTGCCACTAGCCCCAACCCGGGCATAAAACCTATCTTACAAATAAAAACGCAAAGGTACTTTGGCAAAAGTTCTGTTCTGTGGCTGTTCAGGCTGCAGAGAAAGGTCCACAGAGAGTAGGGAAGGCTAAAATTAGAGTCTGAACATGTGAGGGGGTGGGTGAGAGGAGGGGGCACGCCTGGAGAAATATAGCTGGGTTATCTAGAGCTGGGTGGTTAGGGGTCTGGGCAAACCTGGGGGTGAATCATGAACCCCGTCACTCAAGTTCTCTAAGCATCGGTTTGTTTATACGAATCATAATGCTTGGCCTCAGAAGGTTTTTGTAAGGATTAAATCAACACACATGTGTAAAATGTTTAGCCCGTCTCTGGGGCATAACAATAGCTCAATAAATGTTAGGAAGGAGAGAGATGCTGTTGATGCTGATGATGGCCGTGATCACTTAGCATCTGGAATGTACCAAATCACCAAATGTGGCTACAGGCCTTACTGATCCGAGGCTCACCCCTGTCAGGCAAGGAAGGGACGGGTTCAACCACTGGTGAGCATACCTGGTGATAAAAGGCTCAGCCAAGCGGTTGCAGAACACCCCTGGGATAGATGTTTGTTCTCCAGAGTTGGCCTTGGACTTCTGCCCTGAGCCCTTGTTCGTTCCTTGCTGGGACATCCTCGTACTACCCATTGGCTGGGTGTCCTGAGGCTGTAAAGAGATTTTAACATGAGAACTAGCAAACCACAGTGAAGAAGGAGAATTCACTGCCAAGATCATCACGCAGCTTTCCCGTTTGTTTGCTCTGGGCTGTTGGGTGGTTCATACTCCGTATTATTGTGTCCACCAAGGGTTGCCAATTCGTGGTGAACATGGCAAGCACCAGACCCCAAGCAGCCAAGGTCTAAGCATAGAGGAAATGTTGCCAATTCTGTGTCGAGGATTCTGGGTATCATTTTTGGTCAATGAAAACCTCATGCTTATCTCAGGTCATCCTTCCAAGGGGGCCAGCACAATACATCACCTGGACCAAGCCCAAGTATGCGCCAGGCCTTCAGGGAGATGCTTCCTATTTAAACCACGTAACAGTCTGCATCCAAGGCCCTCTCATCTGCCAGCATTGCTGATTCATATCGCAGCAGGAGGAAGTTATTGGAAGCATGCTGTGGGCTTCCAGAGTTGTCAGGGCGGCAGAACATGAGGGTGGGAAGAGGAGTTTGGGCTCAGTGAGCTCCAAGAGCCAGGCGGACTGTGGTTTGCTCTTTGAAGATGGTCTTGGACCTCTGCCTTGGAGTCCTTGTTCTCTCATTGCCCTGACTTCCTTGTGGGTGTGTCCACCTCTGCTTCTATAGTCAACTTGACTTCTATTCATCTCAAGTAAGATTTGCTGAGCTTACATCAAGATCTGCTGGGCCAAGGCAGAAAAAGAGGTCTTATCCATTGTGTATCCCAAACGGGCTCTCTTTCACTGGGACTGCAAATATTGAGGCGTCACCAAAAGGAGGTTTGAAGATGGTGGACTAGCTAGTCCAAATTGATAAGTGACCACCACAGTGGCATGAATGCCCCTAAGGCACAGATTCATAAATGGATGCTCAAGAGAGTTGGGCGAATTGTCCTACTTCATACAGGCAACAGGGACAAGAGCTGGGATTTGCACTGAGAATTCTCTTATTCCAGAGCTTTAGCTCCCGATGGCTGAGCTGCTCTGTCTTTGTTAGGGTGAGCTCACACAGTAGCAGGATACGCTGCGGCAAGTGACCGGACTGCATTTATTAGCCCCCATACTTGGAGTTCATTAATCCAAGGCCTCAGGCGTGGCATCAGGACCCACACCCAGCCTCTTTTGAAGGGTGGGGCCCTTGAGGTTGAGGTGGCAGTTGCAGGTGTCGGGGCTCCCTGCTTTCCTGTTGATGTCCCACTGGGAAAAGGGAAAAGCCTGCTTCAAAGCTTATGAAAAAACACTTTCTCAGATCCTTCATGCAAATACCTCTTTGAGTCTCATTGATCAATACTCTTGGGATGCATGATCATGGCTCAAACACCTGCTGAATGTGTGTGGCCTCAGACCCAGGGCTGGAATTGGAGCCAAATCCCAAACTGCAAGGCCTTTAGAAGGAGACAGAGGGGTGAAATGGAGATTGGGAGTTGATCCTAATTCACTACATGGAAGGAAAATGCACCTAAATAACCATACGTATGTGTGAGTCTAACTCATCTTTCACTTAGAAGAAGAACTTGGGCGAGTCGATACACATACCGTACCGATACCTGTGATCAAGATCAGCTCTTTCTGTAACTAATAATGCTTTTATCATAGCAGTGGTGTAAATAGAATGAAGATGAATGAGATGCCATGGCTCTGCCCAGCCTCAGCTCTAACATCTTACCCATCTTTGGCCAAAGCATATCTATCGTAGACACCCTGCCCTGGAGCCTTGCTAACCAGCTCCCCCGACCCCTGGAGGTTCTCTTTATGTGGTCTTTAAACATAGCCGGTGACTTGGTTTCCTTCAAATATAATTATGGCACGACCCCTGATGGCTCTTACTTTGGGGTAGGCAGACAAGGAACCAAGGGCCTGGCATTGGCCGAGGGCAGAGACTTTCCAGAGCAGTGCTGCATCATTAGGAAGCCAAGGGTTGCAAGCAACAGAAACTCCAGTTGAAACACTTTATAAAAGAAGGGGACTAAAACACACTGGGGCATCTCAGGAAAGATGCAACAGGGCCTCAATAACCCCCCTCCCAATTGGACACTGCAATACCACAAGTCTTGTTCTACTCCTTCCTGAGCATTGTTTCCATCCTATCCCCCTAGACACTGGCTTCTTCTACTTCTAACTCCCTCATGGAAGAAAAATGGGGCTACCTAGAAGAGGTCGCCTTACTCAAGAATGCTGGATGTTCTATTTTAGTTCTTATTTCAAGGGTCCCTGAAAGGCCTATGATTAGTTCCATGCACTACAATATCAACCCATGAGATCCCTTTCTCTGCCTTGGCCCAGCCAGATGGAAGATTTTTTTTTTTTTTTTTTTTGGAGGGGTACTATGGATTGAAATCAGGGGCACTTAACCACTGAGCCACACCCCTAACCCTATTTTGTATTTTATTTAAATGCAGGGACTCATTGAATTGCTTAGGGCCTTGCTAATTTGCTGAGGCTGGCTTTGAGCTTGCGATCCTCCTGCCTCAGCCTCCTGAGCCACTGGGATTATAGGCATGCGCCACTGCACCCAGGTCAGATGGAAGATCTTGATGTAAGCTCAGAAAATCTTGATTGAGGGAAGACATGGAGATGAATGGAAGCCACTTTGACTGTCGAAGTAGAGGTGGGGACACACACAAGGAAGTCAGGTCAGCAAAAGAACAGGACTCAAGGGCAGAGGTCCATGACCAGCTGCAGAGGGCAAAGCAGTCCACCTAGCTCCTGTGGCTCACGGAGTCCCTACTCCTTTCCCCAGCCTCGGGATCCACCACCCTCTGACAACTCTGGAAGCCCACACCATGCTTCCCATGAACTTCCTCCAGCTGTGATAGTTGTCGGCTTGGGTTGCTTGCAGCCAGCAATGCTGGCAGATGAAAGGGCCTTGGTTGCAGGTTGTTGTGCAGCTTAACTGGGAAGCATTTCCCTGAAGGCCTGGCGCATGTTCAGGCTCAGTGCTGGTCATTTATTGTGATGTCCCCTGGGAGGGATGACTTGAGATAAACACGAGGTTTTCATTGACCAAAACAGTCCAGTTCTGGTCGACTGGAGAAGGTGTCACCCGTGTGGCACCTGCTGAACTACGTCATGATCAGTAGAAACACAATAGATGGGAAATGATGAAGTGGGGGATCAGCTCCACCTGGATGGGTTTGGAGGCTCTGTAGTGCTTCTGTCACTGGCTGGGCCCTGGCAACCCTAGGTGCTCCCTGGAACACCATCTATGTCACAGCGATTAAACTGGAATGTCCCAAGAAACCAGTACCCTGCTGGTATCCACCATGCCTTCCTGGGAGAATGGTCTTGTTCATTCTCACGAGAGCCCTGGGGGTCAGGATGGAGGGGTGGGAGGGCAGGGGCTACGTGCAGCTGCACAAGGAAGGGGGAAGCCTCTGAGGATGCAGCCAGCCTCCCAGACAGTGCTGCCAGCCACACACCACATGACCCTGGGCAAGTCCCCTCCCTTTGCTGGGCCCCAAGTTCTCATTATAAAGTGGGGGAATGGGATCCAGTCCCTCTTCTTTTGGATGTTGGTACTTTGTAGCACCAACACCTCATGTTCCCACTGTGCTCTACTGAGCACACCAAGACTGTAAGAAGAGAGCAGTTGGCCTAAGTCACCCACAAGTTGGGGGAGTTGCAGGGAAGTGACCCCATGGTGAGACCTGTGTTCACCCTCATGGGGGTCCCACCAGGGCCTTGCCCACAGTATGGGTTGGTAAAGACTGGAGTGAGGAAATGCCTGGGTGAATGAATAGAAGCTTCCACAGGCTGTTGTTTTTCTGTTAGCCTTTCTGAGAGAAGGAAGTGCTGTCCTGAATGGGATCAGACACCACTCTTAGAGCTGACGTCAGGACTGGCTAGGGAGAGAGAGGTTGGAATTTGCCCTCACTTTCCCATGGGGCTCTGGAATAAACAGCTCCCAGGAGAAGCAGGGCTAGACTGCAGAGGAGACCACGAACAGGCCCGTGCAGAACATCCTTGGAGCATGGGGTGCCTCAGTGGAGGGGGCTTGTGTCCTAAAGACTGAATGACACACCCAGAGGATGGTGGTACAGTGGCACAACCAGCCCGTGGAGGCATTGCCTCAGCAGCCAGCATGTTCTTGAGCACCACATCTGGCGGCAGGCAGCTTGGTGCGCCATCTTGGGCTCTATTAGTGCAACACAGTATTTTCAGGGGTGCAGTAAGAGAATAAGTAAAGGCCAATGTTTTAGTCAGCTTTTTCACTGCTGTAACTAAAAGACCTGACCAGCACAATTGTAGAGGAGGAAAAGTTTATTTAAGGGCTCATGATTTCAGAGGTCTCAGTCCATAGTGGCTGGCTCCATTTCTCGGGGCTCAAGATAAGGTTGGACATCATGGTGGAAGAGTATGGTGGAGGGAGGCAGTTCACATGAGAGAGAGACTCTGAGAGAGAGAGAGAGAGAGAGACTCTGACAGAGAGAGACTCTGCTGGCCAGATACAAATATATACCCCAAAGCAACACCTCCAATTCCCACATCCTCCAGCTACACCCCACCTGCCTCCAGTTCCCACCCAGTTAATCCCATCAGGGAGCACTTCATTGATTAGGTTAAGGCTACAACCCAATCATTTCTCCTCTAAACCTTCTTACTTTGTCTCACACATGAGCTTTTGGGGGACACCACATCTAAACCATCCCAGCCAAGATAAGCCATCAGTCAGAAGAATCTTATTTCCTATTCTAGCCAGAATTTCTTTAATTTATTGCTATTTTTATCTATCATTCCCCACGAGGAATAGTTTGGTATTGAAGTTAAGGCATCAAGGTTCAAGGAGTGGTTCAACTGCAGTCTGGCTTTTTGACTTTAGGTAAGTACAATAGGGGGTCACATTGCCTGTATTACAACCTGTATTACAGAGACTCTGCCTAACACCTCGGGTATTGACCCATTCATAAAGGAGGGGTGCAACCTTTTCAAGGAAGTTAAGGGAGTTTGGTCTACAAGTGCAAGTTAGAACATGCAATCATGAAATTATTGTATTTTGCATAATTGTCACACCCTGGTTTCTTCTGTCCCCAAAATGGCTTATAACCAATTATATAACCATCGCAAGGTATCCGTCTGTTCTTCACTCTGCTTAAAAGGTAAACAGAGCAGCAGTGCACCCCGTGGTTGCGAATGGATGCCCATTTGTCTTCCCACACACTGAGGGCCAAAGGCCTAGAATCCTCCGCGCATGCGCATTGTCAATGAATTGCCAAAAGCCCCAACTTGCGTGGTTTTGTTTGGAGTGCTGTGGTTAGGGAACTAAGGTAGACACGTGGCACTGAGGATGAGGTCAGACAATGAAACCAAAGACAGCAGCACAGAACCTTTGGACGCAGATTAAGATTTCCAAGTCCATAAATTACAACACTGTAGTAAATTTTCCCCAGTGTAATATTTCAACCCTAATGAACAAATCAATAACAACTAATGTGTTAACTTTTTCTTTTCCTAGACCAGAAAAATGTTCACTAAAATGTCAAGAGGAAATGATAAGGATATGTGTCGATTTGGATTGTTCAATTTTAAAGCATATTCATGAGTATTTCCTGCACCCTAGTCTTGCACCAAAGACAATGTAGTAATAAATTATTTTTAAATAATACCATCACACTTTTTTTAAAAGCTTTACATAATAGTTGCAACTCTACATTTTTGCAAAAAAAAAAAAAAAAAAAAAAATTGGGATAAAAATTTCCAACAATCAATGTGGCAAAATTTTTAGTCTACCTACATGTAGACTAAAAAGGAGCTCATGAGCCACAGGTATAAAGGAGGGCTTGTAGTGATTTGCATGATGATTTGCATATCATTTGCAAGTCATTTGGGGCAGCTCCATGATGCTCTCACAATTCCCCTGAAACCACCCTGGCCTCTTCACATTTATCTGCATAAGGCGGTGGGTCCTCTCCCCTTGGGCCTCCCCTTTCTGTCCCCTCCTTCGGGGAGGCCTATGTGGGAATCTTGGCCTGAAGAGATCCTGGAAGGCCACGCTGTCTGATGGATGGCAGGCCTTAAGCGTGACTGAGCTTTCACAGTTGAAACCATTAAAGGTTATTCTGCTTTTAATTCTTTGTGGTCGTTCTCGCTCCTTCCTCGGAGAAACCTCTGATTTTCACTTGCGAGGCGCTCGGCTGCGCTTGTCATACCCTAAAAAGGTGATTTCAGTTCTCTGATGCCAAAGAACCTTTTCTGCTAATCAAAACACAGCTGCGGAGGCCCGTGTGATTTGCTAATGGGCACCCCAACTCTGGGGTATGTCTGTCTGTACCTGGGAAAATAGATATAATTAGGATAACAGATATCATATGTATATGCAAATGCAGCAGGTAAAAATGACTGGAAGTGAGACAGGCCCTCGTGTGCCAAATCCCATCAGGCCAGCTGCGCAGCTTAACCAGGCGCTACCCCTGTCGCCGCCCGGCCTTCAGGAGTTGGGCTCTGCGGCCTGCTCTTCAGCCCCTCCCTCCCCTCTGCACCCCTCTTGCAAATTGGTGTTCTTTTAAAGTATGGAATAGAGCCCTTTGATTTTCTGAAGAGACACATTCACTAGCCCCAGAGCTTCTGGGGCCGCAGGGATCTTGGCATCTCAAAAGCAGGTGAGGGACACAGGGGAGGAAGCCCCTTCCATGTTTCACCTTTAACAAGACTTCTGTCCCCAGGGTGACAGCATCATGGCCAGACAGGGCAGATCCATCATCACTAAAGCCAAGTTACTCCCTCTCAGAGAGGGATCGTGGGTGGGAACCTTCTGGCTCAGCTTTAAGTTCTGGCACTTGGGCCGTGATCTAGCTCCCCGTCTAGGGATGCTCATCCTAAAATGGACTCGATAACGTCACCTCCCTCCGAGGGTCTGTCAAGATGGTGGCTCCCAGGTGACGTTATTTTTGTCTCAGAGGTTCATGGGAAGGTGAAGAAAGTCAAGGATGGGGCCCGGTATCCTCACTCCCCTGCATCATTCCATCAACGTGCCTTTGGATAAATTACTTCATCTTTCTAAGCCTCCGTTTCCTCATCTGTAAACTGGGTTTAGTAGATAGTGGATCCCAGTAGACTGTGGATGATGTCACAGGGCTGAGTGACAGTCATAGCAGGTCGCAGGTGCCACTAAACAGGAGCTAGTTATAGATGTGGAGTAATGGAGTCTGTGTCTTTGAGGAAACTCCCTGTCTGATAGGCATGGGAAAGGCCCTTGCTCCCGTCTGTTCTGTCAAAGGGCTACAAAACTGCACGGGGCACAGTCACCCAGCAGGAGCATCCAGTTTCCACCAAAGGATGCAGGCCTGCACGTGGGCACCTGGTTTTCTAGTTGTGACTGGGACCTAACTGGGGATTGAACCCGGGGTGCTTAACCACTAAGCCACACCTCCAGCCCTTTTTATTGAGACACAAGGTCTCACTAAGTCGCTTCAGGACCTCCCTACATTGCTGAGGCTGACTTTGAACGGGTGATCCTCCTGCCTCAGCCTCCTGAGAGGCTGGGATTATATGGGTGCCACCACACCTGGCTGACCTAATGCCTTTTTAGTTTCTATTTGCTCTGTATCTAACTGAACACCCAGTACATTGCAGAAACTCCATAAATATGTGTTTACTGGTAGCTGAATAGATGAATCATACAAATCAACAGAAGAGAAGAGTGGATGGTGAATGACCTTGCAGACTTATTTCCCTGTCCTATGGGTAAAGTAGGGAGAGCTGTCAGAGTCCTGCTCTGTCCACAGTGGGCAAGAGCGACATTGGTAAAGTGCCTACAGACTTTTTTTTTTTTTTAAAGAAAGAGAGAGAGAGAGAGAGAGAGAGAGAGAGAGAGAGAGAATTTTTTAATATTTATTTTTCAGTTTTTGGTGGGCACAACATCTTTTTTTTTAATGTGGTGCTGAGGATCAAACCCAGTGCCCTGTGCATGCCAGGCGAGCGTGCTACCACTTGAGCCACATCCCCAGCCCCAGCATACAGACTTTGAAGTCAGAGCCACCTCCACTTCTAGGTTTTGCCATGTATTAGCATGACCTTGTATGAATTTCATATTAAGAAAACTGGATGAACTTCAATTTCCTCTTCCATAAAATGTATTAAAATTTAAGGTTATTATGCAGATTCCTTAAACTTATCTATACCCTGTCTGGCATGTTCCTAAATGGAAGGTGGGGGGATTGAAGTGGGTTACCTTCTTCTCCTCCTTCTCCCTCTACGCACTACACAGGCTTCCGGGATATGGTTTCATATGCAGCCTGGTCCCGAGCCCCAGAAGCACAGCTGATTCTTTATCTAACCAAGGCATTGATGCCTTTTTACTCAGTTGAAGGCATCAATATTTGTTCAATAGCATAAGTCTTAAATAAGCATCCAAATGACATATTACTGTTGATGGAAGTCATTTCTGCGAGAAAGATCATCCCACATGATCATGTTTCCATCATTATCTGGGCCTCTGTAGTTGGAAAATCTCTGCAGCTACTTAAATGATAACATTAGTCCTAATACCATGTAGAATGACTAGTTCCTCGGGGTAGGTTTATTTTTAATAGCGAATGTCAGCAGCAAATAGCTTAGAAGACCCCAGAGGAAAAAGGCACAGCTCACACTCTCACTGAAGCGATGATGTGGATATATTTAATATCTGTATTAAAAACCTTTTAAGCACCATGGTGATATTGAACTGGATAGTTAGACGGGCAAGGGGACCGTCCTGGGCTGTGTATGATGGGTATGACGCTGTGTGCCCTATAGAAACTCTGAGGCTGTTCAGAGTCAAACTTGGCCTTCAAAAATCTTCGACAGAATTTTTTTTTTTTTTTTGTACTGGGGATTGAACTCACAGGCACTTGACCACTGAGCCACTTCCCCAGTATTATTTTGTATTTTGTTTAGAGACAGGGTCTCACTGAGTTGCTTAGTGCCTCACTTTTGCGGAGGCTGGCTTTGAACTCTTGATCCTCCTGCCTCAGCCTCCTGAGCCCCTGGGATTACAGGTGTGTGCCACTGTGCCCAGCCCTTTTGACAGACATTTGACCCCCAAAGTACAATACTCTGAAACACACAAACTGAAAGAAGGAAATCCGTTTATTTATTTATTTATTTATGGTAGGTCTATTGATAAGTTGGCTGCACTATTAAAATGTTTAATCACTTGCCTCCAGCAAGACAAAACTTCAGCCTGAAGTTGCAGTCTATCAGAGTGCCCACAACACATTTGCAATTTACCCAAAAGATGGCCCGGGGATTCTTAAAGGGAAAACAAACCACAGTTTGAAATCAAGCATAGAGGGACATTGACTGGATTCAAAGCGAAAATGCTCTGGGGGTTGATGTCAGAGTAGATTTATAATATAAAACACACCAGTTTCCTGTCCTGGATGCAACAGAGTGACTGCAGGCTCTGCTTGAGGTACATCCGTAGGATAGTTGCTGAAAGAGCTCCCGACACGGCCCTGGGGCAGGCAGAAGTGACCACAGCTTGCTAGGGACCTATCTGCCTCCGCTTGTGGGTGTAATCAGAGAAGCTCACCTAGAAGGGCAAGATGGACAGCCGCTGGGTTTCATGGGATTGCCTAACTCTCCTGTCTCCCTTCCCTCCTAGGTGTTGACCTCACTCTGGCCTGTCAGGGCTGACCACGGCAAACTGAGGGCTGCCTCCCAGCACCATTAGACTTTGGGAACTGTAGCTTTCTTGGGTTGCTAGTGTCATAATACAGTTGTCCCCCTCATCTGTGGTTTTACTGTGGTTACCCGCAGTCAACCTCTGTCTGAAACTATGACATGGAAAATTCCAGAAATAAAAAATTCATAAGTTTTAAATTGCATTTCATTCGAAATGGTGTGAAGCAACTCTGTGTCCTCCTGCTCTGTCCCTCCTGGGACATGAGTCACCTCTTGGTCCAGCATATCCATGTTAACACCACCTGCCTGCTGGTCTCTTAGCAGCCATCTTGGTTCTCAGATCAGCTGTCACGATGTCTGTACTTGTGTGCAGGTAGCCCTAATGCAGCAGCCTGACACTACATCACAATGCCTTTGTCACTCAAATCCCTGTCTCATGGTGTGTCTCATCCTTGTGTCATCTCATATCACCACAAGAGGGGCGAATATAGAACAGTAAGATATTTTGAGAGAGAAGACTCATTCACATAATTTTTATTTCAGTATATTTCTATAATTATTCGATTTAATGATTAGTTATTGTCATGCCTAGTTAATAAATTAAACTTTATTATAGGAGTGCAGGTATGTATAGGAAAAAAACATAGTCTCTATAGAGTTTGGTATTATGAGCAGTTTCAGGCTCCCTCTGGGGACCTTGGAATGCACCCCCACAGATAATGGAGTCCTAATGTATTATGGACATAGTACTTGGAAGAGGCAGAGTACAGGTCCCTTTGTTGGTCACAGACAACTATCTCCTTCTAGCAATGGGTGATCCAGGACTACACCTTGGAGGTGCCTGGGGATAATGGGGCCAGTGGGGACAACCAGATTTTCTAAATCTGACCTATAAAGATATAGGAAATTTCTGACGAGTCATCCTGGCTCTTTGCCTATACGAATAGCTAAAATTCCTTTTTAAAAATTTTGGTAAGTGTATCCCAAACTAGTTATCAAGAATAACAGGTATTCTGGCAGAATACCTGCACATCTCGATGACACAAGGGCATAGTAGTGGCTGGGACCCATTCATTCACAGAACTGGTTTCACTCTGCTCAACCCAGAGAGTCCCCAAACGACCCAGCTACCACTCCTTTCTTTACTGAATGTCTCATGTGGTCTCACCTTTCTGAAACACAGTTTAAGAATGGCTGCGTAGTAGGCAGGATCCTAAACCCCAACCCACTGCCAAGAGCATCTTCTTCTGATTATTCAACCAAATACCCACACAGGTATTGAGGAGAAGGAGTTCTGAGAATTTAATTAAAGCTCTAAACCTACCTTAAAAGAGGACGATTATCTGGGTGGGCCTGACTCAATCAGGGGAACAGGTGGCCGCTCTCTCTGGCTTTGACAGTGGAAGCCACCTCATGTAATAATGTGGGTCACCTGGAGAAGCAGAGAGCAATCTCTACCCCCAACTGACAGCAAAGAAATGGTGTCACATCTACACTCACCATGAGCTAAATTCTGTCAACAACCTGAATGAATTTGGAAGCCTATTCTTCCCCACTGCCCCTATATAAAAGCTCTGCTGGCAATGAGATGATAAATAAACATCATTTGAAGCTGCTAAGTTTGTGATAATTCATTTCACAGCAATAGAAAATTAAATATATATATATATATGTGTGTGTGTGTGTGCGCCCATGTGTGTGTATACACACACGCACACACACGTGTGTACACACACACACACACACACACAGGCTGGGTTGTAGCTCAGTGGTTGAGTGCTTGCCCAGCACATGTGAGGCACTGGGTTCAATCCTCAGCATCACATATAAATAAATAAAATAAAGGTCCATTGACAACTGAAAAGAAAAAAAAAAAAAACTCTATACATATTGACTCTGAGAAATCAAAGTAGAATTAGTTGTGTTCCACTTTGCCCTGCTCCGTTACCTGTATAAGGTGCTTTAAATGTCGTAGAACACCTACTAGGTTCCCTCCTACCAGGAACTGCCAGACATGGGCACAGCACCATGTTTACAGGTAAGCATCTAGAACCAGAGAGGTTGAAGGACTTGCCCAAGACACTCAGCCACGAAAGAAAGGCAAGGGGACTTGAACAAAGTTGTTTTATTTGTTTGTTTTCTTCACTGTCTTTTGCATCAAAAAAGTGAGCATTTGGTGAGACTGCAATTGGGAGCCTGCAACCTGCAAAAGATATATATATATATATATTCACACCAAGAAAAGGGTTGGGCTGCTTGTCAGGGAGGTCCCTTCTTTCATCTCTAGTTCTGACCTGAAAAGCCTGTAGGAGAAGGACCCGCAGCTGGGAGCCAATGACCGCGTGGGGGCGGGGCTTGGCCAGGCCGGAAGTGGGCTCTGGGCCTCTTATTTGGATGATGAGGGGTGAAGACACAGAGGCCTTCAGCAGCCCAGGGACGTGTCTGCAGGCCAACCTCCCGGAGAGCAGCTCTGCAGAGGTGGCCTGGCTGCGTAATTAATCACGGTGGCTTGCTTTGCTGCAGTTAGGGGCCTACCTGTCCCCGAATCCCCAGGAGCCCCGACACCTGGCTCCAAGGAGCAGGCCAGCCGTCCGCACCCCTCTCCACCTCGGGACAGAAGTGGAGACTGAGGTGCAGAAAAAGGAGCTTCCTCAAGGTCACAGATAAGGACACCAACACACACGCACGCACGCAATCACCGCACACTTTGCTGTGTTGTAGCCGGTCCCCATGGTGGTCAGACATGACTTCTGATGAGCACGGTTCCTTAGCCATAGATTTGGTGCGGGTGTGCCAGTGTCCAGGGTGAGTGGGAGCCGAGAACAGGTTTGCTATTGTCCTGATAACAACAGAGATAACCCCCCTGGAGTGCGCACCCAACCACCCTGGACACTCCACGTGCACGTGGTGTGACCTCAGCTCCATGGCAGCCCCCGCAGAAGAGGGCAAGTCTTTAGAGACCTTCAGGAGTGTCTCTGGCCACAGGCGGACCCAGCTTATCCCACTTAGGGGTGTCCTTTGGAAGGAAAGAAATGCCAAGTCACAAGTGGGACACTAGGTACAGAGCGGGCTGGACTCAAGGAGCATCGCGACCATGCAAGAGAGGCAGGTGAGGAAATCAGAGGACATTGGTCACTGGCGTGTGAATGAAATGGGTGTGCCCCACTTTTCTCCCTTCCCTTACTCTGCCTGTCACCATCCCTGGATTGCAATGGAAGCATGTGCTCAAAGGGAGTCCCCCTTTGCCCTGGGACTCTGAGTCATTATGACATCTGAATCATCCCCTTCCTTCATCCTGCCCTGTGTCAACCAGCATGAGTCCGTGGAGAATGAGAAATAAACTTCCCATGGTGGTAATTCAGATTTTGGAGTTTTATTTTTAAACTGCAGCAAACCTAGTGTAACTTAATTGATGTAGATAGAATACTACTTTTGTTCCTATTTCCTGGATGAGAAATTCAATTCAAGGCTGGGAGCGGTTTAGTAACTTGTCTGAGATCACACAGGTAGTTACTGGTAGAACCAGGATGAAGGGCTCAGAGTCTTGGTGTCCTGCTGACATTAGGAAATGGTGGGGACTTCAGCACACTGAAGATATTTATCCCATGCAAATGCTGCTACTCGGCTCCAGATTAAGCTTGTGAAAGAACAATGTGGGCCTACTGTTGCTGGATGTTGCTGTTGTTCTTCAACAGAGGCCATAAATCCAGAGTTATGAATTAAAAAAAGATGTATATATATCAGTATGTATGTAGTTTTTTTTTTCTTTTTCTTTTTCAAAATACTGTAAGGTTAAGCCACCAGTGAGCTAGATTTGGTTCACCAGTTTGAGGCTTTACAACCTCTGAGTTCTTATTTAAGATACAAAACACTGAAAATTCAAGGCAGTGACAGGTGTAAGCTGGGTGACATGAATGAAACAGGAGAGGGCAAGGAGGGAGCAGCACAGGGTCTGAGATGGCTTGGGTGGCATAAGGTGCTGCAGGATGCCAGTGAGATGTCTAGTGTCCTGTCCAGAAAATGGGAACATCCTGGATGAGGGCGGGGTGGGGGGGAGAGTCATCTGCCTCCCCAAGGACTCAGCCACATCCAAAGTCTTTCCTTAGGGTTATGCAGATTCTTCCCTGAGCCCGTCTTCCTCACATAGTCCTTGAGGAAATGGCTAGAGGGTCATATGATGCATGTTTGAGAGCTTTACTGTCACCCTGCCCTGGTGGGATTGAGCAGGACATGGCTGAATATCACTGAGTCAAGGAGAACCAGGCTTCCTGGATCCTGGAGATCTCCTTGCACCTAAAGGAAGCCACCCCTGGGTTCCTGGATAAACCCCTGCTGGGGGCCAGATGGATTGCCATCTGCCTCAACCCTTCTGGGTGTTCCTGGGAGATGAGACAGTAAATGGTAAAGCCAGGTATGTCCACGTGGCTCTTAACACTACATCTGAAAAGGAAGATCACCCTGAGATGCAGCCAGCGACCTCATGTCCTAACCTACAAGTTCCCAAAGCATAAAGGAGGACTTGGAATGTTGCAAAGTAAGTGTGCCTTTTGTGAAAATAGACTCTTGCAAGCCAAAATGTTTGGAAAATTTGCTGCAGGACTTGACAGAACTTTTAGTAGCTCTGAACCTTGTGCATCTACACAATGCCTGGCTGTGGAACCTCTGTTTTCTTTTCTTTTCTTTTCTTTTCTTTTCTTTCTTTCTTTCTTTCTTTCTTTCCCTCCCTCCCTCCCTCCCTCCCTCCCTTCCTTCCTTCCTTCCTTCCCCCCTCCTCCTCCTCCTCTGCTTCTTCTTCATCTTCTTGCAGAATTTTTTGGAAAAGAACATGACAGATAATATTTTTTGAGAACTGCTGCCTGATGTTTCCTCTGGGCTTCTCTCTTAGATATTTTCTCTCCAGGATTTTTTTTTTAATTGTAGTTTTTGTTGTTTTTCTAGAAAATGGGTCATTTCTTACATCATTAATTGAGAAAATTAGGTGGTCAATGGAGACTGGTGGAGGTCACCATCCACCTGTCGTTATATCCCCTGTGTCCCCGGGCTCTCTGCTCTGGGCATAGGTGTGTATCCCTGTTCTCCAGCTCAGAGTGACCTTAACAGCTAGAATTTCCAGTCCAGGGAAGGCCCTGGATGGCAAAGGGCAGAGGTACTTGGGAAATGCTTCTCAAGGAAACCGTCCCTCCGCCAGGGAACAAGCCCGGGCAGGGAGGGGGGAAAGGGAGAAGAGGAGGAGAGAGGTCCCTGAGTGGCTGACCCAAAGGGGCCCCTTTTATGGCCTTCCTGTTTATGGCTGAGAAGTAAACAGCTGGGGAGCCGAGTTGTCTCCCGCAACAGCTGGGGCACTGGCTCAAGCAGGCCTGGGACCCTCTCTCTGGATGGCGGTGGGCCGGGAATCTGCCAGTCATGCTCCTCCCAGCATGCACTTTTTCTAAAGCCAGCATTTTGGGGGCATCTTTGCCCCACACCATCTGCTTCACCCACCTCAGTAGTCTTGGTTATGTGGGGGTGACAGCTGGGGATCTGTGTGCACAAGCCTGGGGGCAGATCCCAGTTGTAGCACTTAGCAGCTGTGTGACTTCAGGCAAGCCCTGAACCTCTCTGAGGTTCATTTGTAGTGAGAAGCAGTAGCCTCCCCCAGAGGGATAGGGGAGGATGTGGAGACCTGGCCTGTGACCAGCACCTACCACGTGTCCAGTGTGCGGTAAGTGTCCACACACGTTTACGGCTGTGATTACTTCGACTTTGCCCTGGACTCAGCCTCCAGGGCCTCCATGGTGGTAGAGGGTGGGGTGGGGGAGGGAGTCGGGCCACCTGCTCTGAGGCGCAGGGAGCACTTTGCCCTCTGAGAAGCGCAGGCTGTGATGGGCGGAAGGTGCCCGACTAAGATGAAGAACATGGTGTGGCGCCGGGGGCAGCCAGAGCTGGGAGAATCAATAAACTATAATTATCAAGAATGGTGTCTGTGGGGGGTGGGGAGTCTCGGGGACAGACAGAGAGGGGAGGGGGTGGGAAGGTGCCAGATTGAGGGACAGTGAGAGCAGCACACACAGTCTGACAGAGGCTGAGGACTGTATTGCAGAGGAAGCAAATAAAAAAAAATGCGTCATGTGCTCAGCCCTCCTGTCCTCTTAGGGTGGGCGACACAGCCGGAGCGAGGGTGGGGGCCGCTCCCCTGCTTCCCAAAGCTCTGACATCCACCCGCTCTTCAAATTCCCCGAGTCCTCGCCCACATCAGTCCTTTGAATTACGAACATGGAACAAGAATAGAAGAGCCCAGACAGAATAGCTAAAAGGATGCTCTATTAACTCTCCAGTGCAAGGGTGAGATTTTCTAGTGTCCACTTACAATACAGATGGCAGGGATTTCGTCACATTTCAGATATTAAAATAATAGAGATCGTCACGTTCACTCTTTGGACACCACCCAGGACTTCCTGGCCCCAGATTGGACTCTGCTTCCCAGATGCCCCCACTGAGTGGGATTTGCTTCAGCGCACTTTGAATCCACAAGTGATGCTCTCGCCAGACCTGCCTCACCCGAGGTGAGCCTCCTGTGCCCAGTGGCTACTCATGAGCTCCAGCAGGTTGCCACTCAGGATTTCCCCCCTAGAGACTCGACTTACTCATTCATTCATTTATTTTTGATACCAGGGATTGAACCCAGGGATGCTCTGCCACTGAACTACAGCCCCATCCCTTTTTATTTTTTTTATTTTGAGACAGGGGCTTGCTAGGTTGCTGAGGATCTCACTAAGTCATTGAGGCTGACCTCAAACTTGCAATCCTCCTGCCTCACCTTCCCAAGTTGCTAGGATTACCAAGGTGTATGCCACCAGGCCCAGCTGACTTCCCCTCATTTTTCGGGCAGTTATTTAGTTTTACAACCAAATTGAGAGACCAGATACAGAGATTTCCCCAATATTGTCTGTCCCTACACATAATCTTATTCCCCTTTTTTGGGGGGGTGGGGGGTGGGTCCCGGGGATTGAACTCAGGGGCAGTCGACCACCGAGCCACATCCCCAGCCCTATTTTGTATTTTATTTAGAGACAGAGTCTCACTGAGTTGCTTAGCACCTCGCTTTGCTGAGGCTGGCTTTGAACTCGCCATCCTTCTGCCTCCCAAACTGCTGGGATTACACGTGTGCACCATTGCATCTCACAGTCTTATGAACTTTAAAAGCCACCTTTCAAAGTTACTTTTCCTCAACCCCCAACACTTGCCATTTTGAGGTCTCACCTCCAGAAGGGTTGATTGCTCGAATCTGTGCATGTATTCTTGGTTCTCCATCTCCCCCTGTGTGGTCCTGGCACCCTTTACAGGTGCACCAGGTTGGTGGAGGTTGATGCTCTGGGTCTAGCAGAGAGACCCTCAGGGGGAGGAATAATTATAATAATAATAATGATAATAGATAATTTTTATTATAATTATAATGATAATAATTATTATTATCATTGTTATTCTGGGTACTGAACCCAGGGCCAGTTAGTTACACCCCCAGGACTGAAAAACAAGTGGCAAATATTCAAGCAAATTTGTTTTGAATTTGGGCCTCTTAGTGTGCCAGGCCCTGGGCTAAGCACTTTTAGCAGCATTTTCTCAGCTGGCCTCATGGCCTGGCACCAATGACAGCCACTTCTACCCTCATTTGTGCATAGAGCTGCTGGATGCAGAGACAGCTGGATGTCGGTAGCTGAGCCTACTGGATGCCCAGGAAGGCTGTCAGCATGTCACTGTACCCATCAGGGTCACCCAGTGAGAAAACTGACAGGTGGATTCCCGAGGCAGCCCATCTCCCAGTGACAGAGACCAGCCTAGGCTAGGCCCCTGACTCAGCCTCCCTGATATCCCCTGGGGGAAAAGCTGTCTGGGCCAAGATGAAGGACTTGGAGTAAAACCCATCTCGTGCTGAGGGTCTTCTGGGGCAGCTGTCCGATACATGCTCCCAGCCCTCCACCCAGCTTAAGAGGATGGACACCGCCCTTCTCCATCTCTGGGTGACATATTTTACAAGAAGGCCAGACTCCTGGCTCTTGACTGGGGAGTTGTGTGACTGCCCAGTTTCCTGGGAGGCTGAGGCCAGGACACAGAGCAGAGCCTGGTGGAGGGCCAGCTGGACCCTCTCAACCTGTGCCCATCCGTCCACATCCTGGCTGCATCCTCTCTGGCGGACACCACCTTTCCTAGGGCCCTCTTACCTGGAGGCAAAAGGAAGAGTTCAATCCACGCGTCCACTTGGCCAGGTGTGGTGCCCACAGGTGGGCAGATGCCCCTACAGGTGCTGGAGAGTGGCTTCTCCAATTGCACAGCCCAGTCTGGCCTTTGGGAAGGAGGATGCGACTTCAACTTTGTTTCTTTTTTTATGTTACTTCAAATTAACATTCTGACCTTGGGCAGAATGCAGGCAGCTTACTTTTATTCTTATCTTTTTGTTTTGTGTTTTTGTTTTAAACTGTTTAAAACTGTTGGAGAGTTTCATTTTGGATACAATGAAGCCAGATATCAGAAATGCAAACTTGCCTTCAAGACTGAATTTCACCTCCCTGTGATCTCAGCTACCCTGGAGGCTGAGGCAGGAGGATCAGGAGTTCAGAGCCAGCCTCAGCAACATCGAGGCACTAAGCAACTCAGTGAGACCCTGTCTCTAAATAAAACACAAAATGGGATTGGGGATGTGGCTCAGTGATCAAGTGTCCCTGAGTTCCATCCCTGGAACCTCCCCACCCTCAAAGAATGTGTGTAGGGATCAGTTTTCTTCCTTTTTCTAAATATAATGCCAAAGTCTCATTTAGTAGTCTATGTTCCTACCTTGCTATCAGTAGAGAAGGAGGGATGGCTAAATTTTAAAAAAAGCAATGTGTTATTTTTTTTCCATTTTAATTAAAAGAAAAAGCAAACCCTATAATGGGCGAGTGTTAAGAAATAGGCTTCCAGCTCCACAGCATGACCACGGTGGTGATTCGCAAGTACCAGATACCAGGGTTGGAGTTCTCTTTCTCCAATATCAGACCCAAATCGTGCCCATTCTTAAGTGACATTCAGAAATACCAATGTGAAACCTTACAAAGACTGGAATGTGTGTTTGATTTGAAGCTATTTTTCTTTAAATGGGAGGAAATCTTAGTAGTGATAAGTGGAATGTGTTTTTCTTACACATTCATCCTGTTAGTTTCTGTTTTACTTGGGGAGAAATCTGTGTGACCCTCAACAGGGGAATCATTTCTTACCTGCTTTAGATTAAGAGAGAAGTCTTGAAGCTCTGAAAAAAAAAAAGTACGGAGAAAATAATGCAAGTGATTAGTACTGTGTGTTTTTCCAACCTAGATATCCCCTCTTCCTCCCAGATCTCCCCAGGCACCCTGGACCTTGCCTTTTCCCCTTAGGCTCACCAGAGCAAGGCAAGGTGCCTGGAAGCCTGCAGGTGAATGAGTTGGGGGAGAAGGTTGGGGGAAGCAGAGCAGTGTCCATTAAGCAGAAATTGGGGCTTAGCTTAAGCCTCCCTGCCCAAGGACCCACCTCCTCTCTGTTTCTGATAATGAGTTTGACATTTCAAGATCAGTAAGATCTCTTACTCTGGTCTTCCATAAAATGGCCAAAAAGCTATGGTGGCTGGCTCTGTTTGAAAATAAAATTTAAAGTGTTTGTTTTCTTAAATATTTTAAGTCAATGAAAGCATTTAGTGAGACACAGTAAGTTGAAGCTCTTCCTACTGCTAAAAGTTATTTTGCAAATGTTGGTTTTCTGATTGGGCTGTTTGTTTTCTTCCCTCTCTTCTTACCATGTGACTCTCTTTTCTATATTTAAATACACACACACACACACACACACACACACACACACACACACATGACTTGGCTTTCTATTTTGTACTTTTTCTTCCCACTTTAAGATTTAGAATCTCTGCTTCCTCAGAGATAGAAATTTCTGCACGCAGACCTGCCCATGCCCATCTTGCTGTGTCACACAGTCCTCAATATTCCCTGGTGGCTTTTCCTAAAGCCCCCACTGTGGTCTGTGTCCTGAAGGTTGCATCTGGGTGGCTCTGATTCAAACAAAAGACTTTAAGTTCATCCCAAGTCCTAAGAATGTCTCCATCCTAATGCACCCTAGATTTCTCCTTGTGGTCTATATTAACATGGACCAAATGCCCTGCTTGGTGGGCTGATTTATGGTTGCATTAGGGAAAACTCCACCGAGGGTATAAAACACAGTGTCCCACGCCTGGGCCTGATCTTACGTGCTATCGGTGATTGCAACTGCACTTTATAACCCTGGTGCCAAATCGAAATCAAGGTGATTTGCGCATCAATCTCCTGGATAAAATCAGGGCATGCTCTCTTCAGTTTGACCTTCATGATGCCTTTGGCTTGCAAGTTGTCGAAGTCCTTTGGACAATTACCCAGGGACAGTTGGAAAGTGCAGCAATAAGGGCCAGACCTGGGATTACCCGCAGTATCAAGAGGTTTAACTGCTCACCCCAGAGACTCCCTCCTGAACACCGGAGGAGAATCCCTGGGCCGGCACCTTGGGGGCATTTCTTTGTAATTTTTGAGAGCACCCTTGAACTCTGCAGCCACTGGAAGATGGAAAGCTTTGAAACCTACAAAAAGCTGGCAGATAACTGAGCTGAAAATGCAGACAGAGAGAGAGAGCCTCATTTATAACTCCAAGAGCTCCACAAACTGTGGGTAAGAGAAGTCATTCACTTTTTTGAATGAATGGAAGTCCAGGAACAGGAAAAACAACCGGTTCTTGCCACCCTTGCCAACAGTTAGTTCTCTTTGCTGATCACGGAACAAGGTCAGGGACTCCCTGAAAACTCGACAGTGTCCCTCCGTGAAGGTCACATCCTAGCCCCACGTTTCCATTCCTGCGAGCCTTAGAAGGGTTAAAGCTATTTTGAACACACTTGTGGAAATTGTAGATTTTTAGAAGCTAAAGACTCTTTGAATGATGGTCAGGGGTGTATTTAGTATAAATATTTTTAAGTTAGGCTTTTATGACTATAATCTGAGTTTCTCAACTTATATTTAGCCCAAACTTCTTTTTAAAGTAATTTCATCTCCTTTTGATTCTGCACCCTTTCATAGCCCAGGGAAGGAAACTGACATGGCTTTTCAGATGGTAAAGCCTTATTTTACAAAATCCCTTTAAGATATGCTAATGGTATGGGATGATTATTAAGATAAATACCTTGTGTAGGAAACTGGGGTTAATTATAATATATGTAATTAGTCACTGGTCAGCCTAGAAGTTATAATTTATTGCTCCCTAATTTGCATTTATTATCAAAGATATTTAATTTAAAAGAATTATAAAACATAGCCTGATTTGAGTGGTTATAGAGATGGTGGGCATTTAGCAAACTTCAAAACTCTTTTTTTTTTCAAACTTTTCTAAACCCATCATGTACTATTTCAGGAAATAACACACCAACACTAGGAGGTGACTTGTACTTGTTAATTAAAAAAAAAAGAAAGAAAAATAAAACACACACAACAACAACAACAACAAAAACCCAAGCCATTTTGGTAAGAAAGGATGCGGTTTTCTCTTTCTTTTTTTCTTGGTTTTGAAATACGAGGTTGGTTTTCATGATAAAGTTCAAGTTCATGTGGCAGAATTATGGAATCTGTATGATGAAAACATCTTTGTAAATAATAAAAGGTGAGATGCTTTTCCTTTTAGGTAATCATTTCTCCTGTCCCGGGACAAAGAAAACAACTTTGTCACTGACCTGCTCTGGTATATAAGGAGGCCTGATGTCTTTTTATAATGCTGATTTCCATAAAACCCCACCCTCCCTTCAGACCTGCAGTTTCTTGGTGTCAGAGCAGATCCCTGCTCTGCCACAACTCTGGGGTCCTTGGCCATAAGGAAGCAGCTTTCCTGCATCCCTTTGTCCCTGAATTAATGTCGGGTTAAACAGGGGCCCTTGGTGCGGTGTGAGAGAGCCGTCCTAGCTGTCTCGCCTCCCAGGAATCCTGTTTTTAATAAAGGCGGCCGCAGTTTGACTTGCAGTATATTAGTCTGAAATGTGTCCACAGGGGAAGTGACACCATCGAGTGTCAGAATCTTCGCTCCTGAGACGCGGGGACGGTTGTCCTAGGCTGATGTCTGTAACAATACACCTTTCAAGTCCCCGTGTCTTCAGATCGGGATCCTCCTTGAGCCATTTGGACATGATTTCAGAACTCACTGAACGCTGAGATGGGGAGGCTGATGTCTCAATTCTCATTTCTTCTGAATGGGGATGTTTGGTTTTTTAAATCTATTTTTTAATTTTTTTGTAAGGAAGAGTGCCGCAGTCAGTTTGAGTGTGACTTGAATCATGTTTTTCCTGTGGATAGAAATTCTGTTCTCTTATTGAAGGTGAGGTTGATGAGAAGGAGGAAACCTTTGAGGACGAGACCTCGATTTATCCTTGTGCATGAGTCCCATGGGAGCTCCTTTTAAATGGTGGGCAAAGGGGAGTCCTGGGCAGCATGAAGCACATGGCGTACCCCTTGGTCCTTTCTGCCCAGGAAGCTCTAGTATGTGTCAGGTACCAATAATGGTATTCATGCAACAAGGGGATGCACTGAGTGCCGAGAATTTTAGAGCAGTTACAACCACACCTGAAAGCATTATCCTTTTTATCACTACCACATCAGTAATTTCAGGGGCACTGACAAGGTACTGGCATGTGCTGCAGAGGGTACCTCAGCCATGTACGCTTGGGCCATGCTTATGGGCTCATGATGGCACTGGGCCCAGATCCCTCTGCTGGGGCAAGGGTCCGAGCACTGCTCCTCAGCTGCTGCGTGGTAGCTGCCAGTGGTTCAAAGTTGCCACCTTCCCTGGAGCATTAGACCCATCCTTCCCTCAGCTGCCCCATCCAAAGAGATGACCACTCAGGGGCCTCACTTCCGTCAGGCCAGGCTTAGCCCTTGCTCAGGACCACTGCCTTGCTCAGTCCCTCCCTTTCTCTCCTGCTGCGTCCCTCCCTTGAATCTGGTCTTTGTAAAATCTTTTCATTCAGATTCCTCTCTCTCCCTGTGCTTTTCCAGAGTCTTCCCTAAGTCATTGGATCTCCAAGCAGGAACTCTGCCTGGTGAGAAATCTTGGCCTCTGGTCTCACCCAGGCCCACCTGAGACCCCAGAGCTGACATCTATCCAATTTCTTCCTCTGGCCTCCGATGCGAGATGTGCTCTCACTACTGTTTTGAACTTCCTGGGTTCATCCCGTGTCCTGCGGATCTGGAGAGTTACAGATCCCTGGGCTGCCCCAGAGATAGGAGGGTTATGTTCTGAAGCACCCTGCTTAAAAGCCGTGCCCAGCCTCTGGGAGGCAGGATGACATGAGTTTTGTAGAACAACAGGCTTGAGTGTAGCCCAGATGGCCCTTGACTTCCTGCCCAATACTGGGCAAGAGGCTCAGTCCCATGTCACCCTCTCCCAGCAGGTCAGAAGCAGAGCTGGTGTCTAGACCCAGGAGGTCCTGTTGCCTGAATCCCTACTCTTAATCACTATCCTGGTAAAGGGTGCAATGGATCTGATGTGTTCAGCCCAGTCTCTGGCTGCTCATGGAATGGTAGGAATGAAGATGTTCAGTCTCTGGATGCAATAATAAAGATGACGACGACGGTGACCATGATGGCAACGAGGTTGAGATAACAAGACTTGTACACATAGGGCTGGCGTGCAGCTCAGGGGCAGAATGCGCCTCTAACATGCACGAGGCCCTGGGTTCAATCCCCAGCACCGCAAATAAAATAAAACAACAAAAACACACTTGCACAGATAGACAACAGACGGTTGTAGACCAACCGAAGGGCCACAGATTGTTCCCCGATGGCTCCTCCAAATCCTCTGATTTTCTGGGGTCCTAGAAAGAGCACTGGTCTTGGAGTCAAAAAACCTCACCCTCCTGAGATGCCACCTGTGGGTAAGTTCATGAGTGTGAGTCCTGGTGTCCTATAACATGGGCAGAGGTGCCAAGGCTAAAGGAAAAGAGACTTTAGTAAATGTGTTCAGCACTGTAGCTGGCACGGTTGGTGCCCAGCAGATGTCTGGTGGTTAGAAAAAGGTGATATTTTGGGAGAGGACTTAAGGAAGTCTCTGGAGAGAAGCTGTGCATGGTATGTCTACCATTAACTTGAACTCTCCCTGGAGCAGATGAAGGAGTTGTGAGAATTTCATGGATCCCAGTAAGCATGGCTCTGTCACTCTTGTGAGGACGCGCCTTCTGGCACTCCTTGTAGGAGCAGGTCCTTACATCTCAGGCTCCTGCCTGCTCATAGGTCTTATGTTCACATATTTAACCTGATTTATCTGAAAGTAAGCTCCCCAAATACATGTCCTAAAAAGCAGGGATTTTAGTCTCTTTTATTTATTGCTGCCTAGAATAGTCTTAGCACATACTAGCTAGCTGATAAATATGGTTGAGAAAATCTTTTATGGGGGGTGGGGAGGTGGGTACTAGGGATTGAACTCAGGGGCACCCGACCACTGAGCTGCCACAGTCCGGCTGCAGCAAACTAGCTGGGGGCGGGGGGGGGGGGGTGACGAGCAACTTGTGTAGATTGATACAGCAGGAGTGGGAGCCGTTTATTGTAGGACAGGAGGGGTATTTATACATTCCACACAGCTTATCTAATTAGCATAAACTAGATACAGCAGTCAACCAATAAGGAATCTCCACACTCAATGGCTCACTGGCATTACTTCACAAACCACTCCCTCTGGCAAAATGCCAGGCGCCATCCAGACTTGTTTACAGACTTTAACATTAACCACTCCCTCTAGCAAAATGCCAGGCGCCATCCAGACTTGTTTACAGACTCTAACATTTCCCCCTTTTGTTTAATTTAAATAACGACCATAGTGGTTTTTACAGAAACACTATAAGTAATCTGCTACAAGCAGAAGGGGAGGATACAAAATGTCACGATACCAAGCCAATTGATGGCTCCATGAAAGAAGCCCTTGGAAAAATTATACCAGCAATGACACGGTTTGCAAAGATACCAAGTTACAATTTGTTCTAGATTACAGTTTGTTGTCTCAGTCCAGGTAAAGCAGTGTCTCAATAGATTAACTCACAGTTCAGGTAAATCACAGTCCAGGTAAGTTCTGCAGGCAGCTAGCTTAAATCACAGTCCAGGTAAGTTCTGCAGGCAGCTAGCCTAATCTGTAGCAGCAGAAACAGCAACAGCTCTGAAGTCTCGTCTGTTTCTCAGCTGAAGTTTCATCTGGTTTTCAGCAACACTGGAAATTCTTCCACTCTCGTTTTCACCGGCACTGGGACAAAGGCAGGAACTCCAGCAATGATGTTAAAGAAAATCCTGTAGCATTCCACTAAGAAAACAACCTTCTGAACAATTTTGTACATTATCTCAAGGTTTTTTACATTTGAAATAAGCCTTAATGGTGCTCATTACTCATCAGCTTCCAGGTGTGGGAGAACCATTGTAGCTTAGTTATTGGCATTGAAAATGACCAAACATCAGGGACGCCAGTAGCATCTTCTGCCGGCTATAGCATCCCGGGCAGCCCCAGATGGCCCTGGGGAGTGTCCTGGACTCAAAGAGCCTGCAAGACTGTGCCTCCAGGTCAGGTTTGGATTTGGGCTCTTGCAGTGGCGTCCCGCTCCCCGGGCGGGGGGGCGGGGAAGAGCCCACTGC
Organism: Marmota monax; assembly: GCF_021218885.2. Lineage (NCBI taxonomy): Eukaryota > Metazoa > Chordata > Mammalia > Rodentia > Sciuridae > Marmota > Marmota monax. The sequence goes on from NW_026695224.1 coordinate 5,354,548, forward strand.
CGCTGCTTGGAAAAACCTTGCTGCGCCATGAGCGTTTTGCGCACGTGGCAGCCGCCGCTCCGATTCACGCACCCTCCGGTAACGAAAAGTATTCAGTAATAGCCTTTTGCTGCAACTTTTTTCCTGATAATCCTTCCTCTGAACTTTTTTCTTCTTTCTAACTAGAGTTCCTGGGCTCTTATCAACACATGCCCTAACTGCTCTTGGTTCCACTGGGGTGCCTCCCTTCCTTAGTAATTTACTTCTCACCCCTTCCATATTTTCATCACAAAGACAATACAATACACTGAGACAAAACAAGACACAAACATACTGTATCAATCTTCTCCATCTTCTTAAAATGGCCATTTTTCCTCTCGCCCTATCTGCCTAGGGACGAGCAGATTTGCTCCCGTCCTATCTAGGGACGGGCAGCTTTTTTTCGTCACTTACCCCCGAGTGTCCCGGGGCTCCAGCGTCCCTGATGTTTGCTCTAGAATTTAGAGCAGATAGTATTTCTAGAAAATATATTCTAGACATTCTCTTTTTGAAGTTAAAAAAAAACAACCATCTTCCCAAATGAACTCTTGTGTGAAGAAGTCAAAACTGAAATAAGAAACCACTTAGAAACAAATGGCACCAATGTATCAAAACCTATCGGATGTGGCTAAAGTAGTATTCAGAGAGCAATTCATAGTCTAAGTGGATTTATCTGAAGATACAGGAACCAAACCTTCTATTCCTCCCACCACCATCACACACAAACACAGACACATACACATACATGAAGAAAGAAATTTTCATCTGAAACTTTTCATAGAATATTCATGTTAGTGGACCATCTTGGCCAGGACGTTTTCTGAATGTGGTCATCAATTGCAACATTTTCCTCTAATGAATGATTTTAACTATGTATTACCATTAGGCAGGGGTGGAATTTTCTGAAGGACCTAGCCAGTCTGTAACAGTTAATGATGTCTTATTTTATCTAGGTCATCCTTGGAAAAGTGTCAATCAAAGAAGACAGATGGGGTAGATCATGGGAGAATGGATGGACAGGTCCTAAAGAGACCAGAGGCTCCTTCCAGCCCTTGGCAGTGTGAAGAATGGCCTTGACCTTGCTGGGTGATGCAGTTTCTATGGTAGCAGCATTGTCAAGGACCAGGATCCCTGAGTACCACGGGCAGGGCTGCGTGGGAGGGGGATCGGTGGACCTCCCACTGGAATTTCCAGGGCTCAGGAAGGGAGACAGGGAGCTATGGGCTGGCTTTCTCCTTCTAGTTCTTTTTGGTAATTACTCTGATGACTAATTAGAAGACCTGCCTGAGGACATCCTCTTTATAGGATGTTGGTGACCAAAGAACCCTGGGAAATCCTATCTGGGCTCCTTGCTGGAGCAGAAAAGGCCTCCAATACCCACTTCCTACAGCAGGCCCTGACTCTGGGCTCGGGTTCAGAGGAGCAACTCAGTGAGCAGGTCACATGCTTCCCTTTGAAGTTTCTTCTTCTCTGCTCTGGACAGTGTCTGTACCTTCCTTGTGCCAAGATGAAGGATCCAGGAAACAGGAAGATTCTGAGCCAAAGCCTTCAGCCCATCTGTGGGGCCACCGGACCGTGCACAGTGTTGACTGGCAGCCAGAGCCCCCTGGGATGTGTGGGAGCCTCCTCTTGATCCGTGAAGGCCTTGAGAGAACACGCAGTAAAATAAGCACGTGGGCATCTTTACACTGACGTGCCCCGTGAGGTCTCCACTGACTGATCTGGTCACTTGAAGCCTTGTTTCATTTGTGTGTGTGTGTGTGTGTGTGTGTGTGTGTGTGTGTGTGAGATCTAGCAAATAGATAAAAACATAATGCCTATCTCGCAGGCTATGGTATATTTCCCATAAGGGAATCACGTAAAGCATTTAGATTGATGGCTGGTTGATGCAAAAATACAAACTAAATGGTGGCTCTATGTGACTTGTCCCTTCTTGTGCCATTTAAAAAAAAAATGGCAAACAGAATGAAGCCCATCATATCTTATTTCAGAAAGGAGTTTAAACATCTAAAATCAAGCACTATGAAATTGTCAACATTTGATCATTTTTGATCTATAAAAAATAGCGATTTTCTGTAAGTCCATCTGATAGGATGTGGCCCAGTGATTTCTATCTCCAGACACTGATAACCAAGGATAACTATAAATTGTTATTTTATTTCCCCCCACTTCCTAGTCACACAGTAACAGCAGCCCTCAGAGAAACAAGAAGACTGCAACTATAGTTTTTTTTTTCTTCTTTTTTTCTTTCTCCTTCTTTGTTTCATTTTGTCTTCTCTGTTCCCGCAACTAGCCCATAATCATATTTCACAGAATTCTGTAGGGGCAAGGTCTGTTCATCAGGAATGTCCCACAGAAGAGGCCAGATTTGTTAGTTTCTGTGTTAAGTTGTTAATTGATTTGATAATTGCCTGGGAGACACTCACAGACATGCACATACACAATACAAATGTCAGGCCACACACTTTTCTCTCTGGAGTAAGATGAAGATGTTTTAGTTATTGGAACTCAGTTGTCACCTGGAAGAATAAGAGGAGGTTCTCCGGGAAAAAAAAAGAGGGGAGTGGAGGAGGTGGCGTGGCAGGGGGAGGCAGGCGATCCCTCTTGGTCATCAAGCGAAATGACTCCCCAAATATGACAATAAATCACGGCGGGAATCAATCAGACGGGAGGCCACTGCTCCATGCTGATAATGCATCAATCAATATTTAATGTTTACACTTTAATTAATCCACACATGGGACGCATTCTTTCAGGTGACAAAAATAAAGGGATGAGAAATGAAGCACCTTTTATATCAAGGAGCTATGAGTGCACTGCCTATCTGGGTGGCTTTGATTGGAACTGTCATTGATCACCAGTCTCCGAGTCACATTTGGATATCAAGCTAATGTGGGGGAGGGGCCCAGAGGTGTCAGAATCCAGCCTGGGGAGATTGCAACCTCCTCAGAACCCGAGGCGGGTGGGGTGAGGATTCCTCACAAAGGTAGAACAAAAGCAGGGCAAATATCGCCTTCGAAACGTTGGTGACATCTTCTCCCCAGAAAAGAGATCTGTCCACCGGTGGCAAGCTGTATAACTCCGAGGGAGGCAGGGTGAGCCCGAAAGACATTTTCTCTGTTTTGAAGAGTCCAAGTGCAGAGTCTTGGATTCTGGTCGCCACCATGGGGACAGTGGTGTAGCATTCCTAGTCCACCAGCCCTTCCTTTTATCCAGGGTAATATGTGAAATAGCCACACCCCACACTGATTCTCATTCACATGGAACTACAAGTGGATGTCCTGGAGCTGTGGTTGATGACCTCATACTATGTTGTGTAGACATTTAATTACACATATATCAATATGGCTTTGCAGATTCCTTTGGATATTTGACAGCCCAATGCCTTTTGTCTTAGATTTTGAACGTTTCTCAGGCCCTTAAAAAGCTCATCGGCTTTCAATGGTGAATCTGTCCTTTGGTTTGAGGGTGGCCTGTTAGACAATGCCGGATTTTGAACCTCCAAACCTACTAGGCACTCATGTCTGGAGCTGTCATGATTTCTTTCAGTGTTGGAAGAGAGCACACTCTGTCCAGCCAGCATTGTGTTTGTCCGTTTTGTGCCACTGTAACAAAATGCTTGAAGCTGGGTAGTTTATAAAGAAAAGAGATTCTGGAGGCGTAAAAGCACGTTGGAGCATGCATGGCTTTGGTGAGGGCTCTATGGTTGATGGCACCTGAAATGTGCAGGAGTTGGGCTGTGGGTGCAGCTCAGTGGTAGAGCGTGTGAGGTCCTGGGTTCCATCCCTAGTGCCACAAAGAAAGAAAGAAAGAAAGAAGAAGAGTCTTGGTTTGGGTTTCTTACAAAGTAGATCCTTGGATAAGAATTTGAGAGCATGTGGTTTTTAAGTGGAACAGGGAAGGAAAGGTACCAAATAACGGGCCAATTGTCACTGGGCAAAAGAGGTTTTGTCCCACTGAGAAGCTGGACAGTCAGAATAACGTGCTGATTCTGAGTTAAACCTCAGGGAGGTCAAGGAAGCTGGTTGGTGTTTATCCATCTGTTTCCTGTCAGCTGTTGGTAGAGGGCTACTTCTAGGTGTGTTAATAACCCCCCAAGCCCCCCTCCCAAGTCCAGGTGAAGTCCCTAGCAGAGTCACATCTCCCTTACAAGCAGCCTTCAGGTTACAGAGCTGAATGGTGAAGAGATCTGTGTACCTACCAACTGTGGCTACTCCACCAGGACAGATAAGTAGTAATTGGCATTGATTTGAACTGTAAAGTGCCAAAAAAAATTACAAATGGTTTTCAACCAAAACATTTAAGTTACTCTCTCATCCTCTCAATCCACGCAACACTGTCATAATTTCCTTCAATACTGGAAGAGAGTATACTCTCTCAACCAAACACTGTATTAGTCTGTTTTGTGCTACCATAACAAAATACTTGAGGCTGGGTCATTTATAAAGAAAAGAGGTTTATTTAGCTCATAATTCTGGAGGTGTAAGAAATTGATGGAACTTGCATGGCTTGAGTGAGGAGGCCCTTAGAGTGGATGGCATCAAAATAGGGGAAGTGTGTGCAGGAGAAACCACATGGCAAGACAGGAAGCAAGAGAGATGGGGACAGGGTGTGTGCCAGGAAGTCCCATGTGTGATAACAAAAGCATTAGTCCCTCTGATAGGCCTCATCGCCTCCCAGTAGACTCTAACTCTTGTAGGTCCCACAACATCTCACTGTCACACCAGGGACCAAATTTCCAAGCACATGAGCCTTTGGGGGACAAACCATAGCAACACTAGGTGGCCTAGTGCAGAGGCCGTGTGTGGAAAATATGAAACCGATGGAGCAAGATGTTCCCACACGAGGGAGGAAGAAACGGGCGGGGGAGTTGTGAATCCCCCTTCATTCCACTTCTTTTCTTTGGGAGAGGGTCCTGGGGATGGAACTGGGGGCACCCAACCACTGAGCCATACCCCCAGCCCTATTTTGTGTTTTATTTAGAGACAGGGTCTCACTGAGTTGCTTAGTGCTTCATTTTTGCTGAGGCTGGCCTTGAACTCACAATCCTCCCGCCTCAGCCTCCCGAGCCACTAGGATTATGGGTGTGCACCCTGACACCCCGGCTTGATTAGCTGTCTTTGAGCAAAGTGACTTCCTGTCAGATGCAACTGTTCTGTATGTACTTATAAACTCCATTCCCTCATCCAAGATCCACACTGCACCCCCTTTTCTCAACCCAAGTTGGAACAGAATGCTAATGATTATTTATGTCGAACACACACACTGCAGTCTTCCGATTGATGTAATTTTCTCTGTTTTGCATTTAAACTGTATACCACCCTCAAATTCCCTTGTAATTTACTACGTTTATTTCCACTGTATGTGTCATTGATCTTAACATATTTCTAATTGGATGAGTAGAATTTAATTTTTTTTCAAGTTCCTGTTACAGGAAGCTGGTCCAGTCTGTATCACTCTGGGTTTGAAAGACTGGTACAAAATTCTCTGGTTGCAGATAATAACATGGGTCTTCATGAACTTGAGCAAGGAAAAGGAATCACAAGGGTTACTCACAAGACCCAGGGCATTTCGGGTGAGCTCAGTAAAGCAGGAAGCCGTGACCTGTTTTCCTCAAGGTCAGCCATCCGACGGGGCAGCTCAACCTTCCAGGGCATCTCTGGAACTCCCAAGAAGGACCCTGTGACTGGCCTTGGGGAGGTGAAGTTCTAGTCCTGGGGCCAAGACGTAGTGAGTGGCGAGTCTTAAGTTATAACCTTCCCAGAGGTTTCTCATTAACAAACACACAGCTCTGAGCCCAGCATCACTTGTGGTTTTTAAAAGGAAGATGGGCTAGTGACAGAGAGAGGCGAGAGACACTGGGTCCCCGGGAGCCCTCGTGTCCTCTGCAGCTGGTGAGAAGGACAGGACGAGGTTGCCTGGGTCTGGGAGCCCGGGTGCCTGTTCAGCAGCTGTGCCAGCTGCTGTGTTCCACGCATCCTGTGCCTTGGACATGCTGGACTTTCAGATCCTAAGGGCTCTTTGGCTCTAACCATTGGTGTCGGCTTCCTGGTCTGTAATGCAGAATTGCCCAGAGTCCACAGTGAGAAGGTGGGGTGAGAAAGCTTTCCAAACTGTGAAGGGCTGCGCCTTTGGAGCGGAGAGGTGCTCATTTTCTGAGTGGGCGAATGTCTGACAGGAGCAGGGCTCCTAGGAACAACTTTCATCTGGTTTCTGGACATCCCAAAGTCTCAGGCACAGATCATCTCCTCGGGTGAAGGCTTCTGGTCCTCAGAAAATATGCAATGTACAGGCAGCAGTGAGAGGTGACTTTTTTCAGGGTCTGTAGGTCACTTGTAGCCCCTGGGACTGGGTTTATCAGTCTTTCCTGGGAGGAAGGGTAAGGCTCAAGGACTGTTAAGAGGCAGAAGTGTTTGGGGTAAGGTTGTGACCACCAAATGAAGAAGCCCAGCCTCACTGTTCTGCCAAGGCCCACGCTTGGTTCCTGACAGCTACCTTCAGCATGAACGTAGGAGTGCACCTTGGATCACAGCCATAACTAAGGAAAGACAACTGGACAAGTGGTCTTATGGTTGGGGACTGATAACTCTGTTTCTCTAAGAATTCTTCAAGTATGGAGGCTGGTACAGACTAGCTCTTATCATCTGTTTTCTGTTGCTCTAACAAAATACCTGAGCCTGGTTGCTTATGAAGCAGAGAGGTTTATTTTGGCTCATGGTTCTGATGGCTGGGAAAATAAAGAGCTTGTTACTGGTGAGGACCTCAGGCTGCCTCAACTCATGGCAGAAAGTAGAAGGGATGGCCTGGTGAGAGAGAAAGCAAGAGAAAATAATAAAGTGAGGAAGAGGACCTCACTTTACTAAAACAAAGTGCTCTGGTGATAACTAGTCCAGTGTCATGAGAGCAGGAACACAGGTGCTCTGGTGAGGGCACTAATCCAGTCATGTGGCTCCAGCCCGTGGCCACGCACCTCCCACTAGGCTGCAATGGGGACCAAGCCTCTGTGTGACTCTTGGTAGGGACAGTCATACTCAAGTTACGGCAGCTCCCAGCTGTCATATTGTTATCTGTGGTGTATTTTTCTTGGGTAAATGTCATTTCTAAACCTGTCTCCCCTTTGTTGCCTGCCACAGCTCCTGAGGAGGCCTGGTCTCTCTCCTCTAGCTGTGATAGGAACACCAGCAGCCTAAGCCACCTTCCACGACACCTCCACCATTCCTCTTGGGCCTGTGCTCAGCGTACACAGGTGGTGCTTCATTCTGTCCCCTCAATAGCTCCTTCTGGACTTGAGAAAACTCCACCTTGGCTAAGTCCTTGCAGGTGGGTCACCGAGCTTGGGGTCAGCCCTGGCTGGTGGCCCAGTCTGTGTCCTGCGTTTTCTCAGAAGCACCGGGTTAGAATGGGAATCCCACTGGGCTTGAGTTCTTCTGGGACAGAAGTGCCCACGGATGGCTTGGCTTGCTTTTGCATACCCTCTAGCAGAGAGCCTCAAAACTACCAAGAGCAGTTAAATTAGCCAGGAGAGAGAGAGAGAGAGAGAGAGAGAGAGAGAGAGAGAGAGCGCATGCGCGCAGATGTTCTCGCCTTACCCTTGGTCTAGAGAGTGAGGTCTCTGGGACGGGTCATGGGGAGGCATATTTTAATCACTCAGGTGGCTGAGGCGAACCCGGGTGCTGCATCCCAAGGAACTTGCAATCTGCTCTGCCAACAGCAGCGTCTTCTAGACGTTCATTTAGAGCTACGTTCTTCCATATTGGCCAAGGGACAAATAGTGTAAGGTAGGAGAACTATGCTCTGCAATTCCCTAATGGGCAAACCAAAATCTCCCCCTCCCTCCCTCCCTCCCTCCCTCCCTCCTTCCTTCCCTCCACCCATTTGTTAATATCATCCATATTTTTTTGCGTAAAGCCTGCCCACCTGTGGAAGGCATGTTCCCTCCCGGGTGGGCTGCCTTGGTCTGGGTCCTGATGGTGAGACTTGCAGAAGCTCCTGTGGAAACAAGGGCATGAACACAGGATCCTATCATCAGGTCCTTGTGCTGCCTGGAAATGTGGGGAGCTGCGGGACTGTTGGGGGCCCAGCCATGCCCTGCAGGCCTCTCCCTGCCCGCTGCCCGCTGCCCGCTGCCCTGCCTCTCTGCCCAGGCCAGGCCCGACTTGCTCTTTTGCTTTCCATTCACTTCTGCACCATCGGCCAGGTCTGTGGCGCACTAAGATGCACCCAGACTTTGCTCCCAGATGACTCCCCCACACCAATGGGATTCCTTGGACCCATTCTTGGGTCCTCAAACCACTTCCTCCCAGAGGAAGAGACCAGCCCACGGTGGGCCATGGCATCAGACCTGGACGGGCAGCCCCCAGGTGCAGGCAAGGCCACGGGCGGCAGGTCACAGGGAGTTCCGGGTCACTGTTCCTTCCCATGGCTCTGGGCAATCAAACCTTGATGGTGCTAATAAATTCCCTGACCTCTTATTTCCCAGGAAGCCAGACATTCAAATCCCCCTCTGTAATTTGTACCCAGGCACGCAGGCCGTCCGAGCGGGCGCTGGGGTGTGAACCCTCCCAAAGCACCCCTCCATCTCACCTGTGAAGTTCTCAGGCCCCCTCGTCTGGGATCCACGCTGCAGTTAACACTCTGAAAATATGCCCCAGGGTCACCAGCCAGATTCATACAGTCATCTGGGTCCTTCCTGAGTGCATTCCCATGGATTTGCTAATAGCCTTTTTTGGTGAGCTGTCTCAGACGGCAGAGAAAGAAATACTTTTTCTATTTACTCTCATTTTTGCTTTTGATACTATGGATGGAACCTACTGAGCCTCATCCCCAGCTCTTTTTTTTTTTATTTTCTTTTAATTTTGGGACAGGATCTCACTAAGTTGCTTAGGGTCTCACTACTTTGCTGAGGCTGGCCTTACACTTGTGATCCTCCTGCCTCAGCCTCCTGAGCTGTTGGGATTGCAGGTGTTCACCATCATGCCCAGCTCTTATTTTCATTTTTAATATAGCATCTAATTGGTTTTTCTCTAGGACTATCAATCTAGGGAAATGAGAAACTTCAGTCACATTTTTGAATTAAAATTTTAATGCTTTAGTGAATTTTAGGGATTTTTGATAGTGATTGAAAGAAGCTTTTTGTAATAATTGATAAAAATGGTGCTTTAGATATGGATGATTTTAACTAACAGAATTATAGAATTATAACAGAATTATAAAATAATAACATAGAATTATAACATTTAACTAACAGAATTATAGAATCATAATATTTCTAGAATAATGAGTTCTAGGAAACCAATGGTAAAATGGTCCACTCTCTTAAAGTTTTTTTTTTCTTTTCCTAATAAAGATTTCCTCCTCCTCCTCCTCCTCCTCCTCCTCCTCCTCCTCCTTCATGACAGTAGGATGGGGAGCTTTCATGGTCCTCAGCACCCCTGGAAAATGTTCTGATATATAATTGACCAATATTGCTGCAATATCGGGATAATTAAGTAATTTTTAGAGTCTGTGTTCAAATGGAAACTGCCACATTGGTTTGAGCAAGTATGTTGAAACATAACTCCTGCTCCAATCTCATGTAGCCAAAGTCAGAATGAGAAATTGAGAGGGTGTTTTGGTAAAAAATTTTAAAAAGGGTTCAAACTCTGAAATTGGACCTAGGTATTTTCTGTGTTAAGAAAAATCTCCAAGAAATAATCCAGTTTTGATCTAAAACGTCTTTGAAACTGAGAGATAAGGAAGGACCCAATAATTCTTTTCTTTGCTACGCTGCATTCAAAAGCAATTCCTAGGTTTTACAGGAGAACCCATGATTTGAAAGCCTAGAGGAGACCCCCTTTGCCCTTCTCTTTTATCCACATGATTCTCTGTTGAACCCGAGGCACCCCATAAATTCCCATCTACAGTGTCCTTTCCCATCAGGAACAGAAAATGGAACGGGGGGCTAGTGTACAGGGTGCCATTGTTGTGGCTGACAGATCATCCTCACCAAACACCTGGGGTGACTACTGATAGAGGGTCACATAAATTTTCTATAGTAAGAGCTCAAAGAGTACTGAGTTTAGGTTGTAGAAAGATTTTGAGAGAGAGAGAAGTACGTTGATAGTTTGACCAACTCTGAAAGATTCAATGATTAATTCCACTCGATTCAAATGACTTTAGAATCAATTTGGCTTTTAAAATGAGAGGTCAAGTCCCATGTCCATCAAATGCTAAATGATTTGGACATGGTTGGAAGAAGGCACTAGTCCCAGGGTACTAGAATCTATATCTGGGTGACATGTAGATATCATCTATTAAAACTTCCAAGTTTTCAGGATGGTATTGATGATAGGAAAGAGGAAGGGACTTGATGAAAGTCTTACAGGGGTACATGCAAGAACTAGGCAGGGGATCTCCTGGTTTCCCAGCTTAGTGTTTGTTATGGTTCGGATGTAAGGTGTCCCCCAAAAGGAATCATTCTGTAACGTGTGAGATGATGCAAGAAAGTTCAGAGGAGAAATGACTGGGTTGTGAGAGTCTAACTCAATCAGTGAATTAATCCCCTGGTAGGGATTAACTGAGTGGTAACTAAAGGGAGTAGGGTGTGGCTGGAGGAGGTGGGCGTTGGGGGTATGGCTTTTGGGTGTATATTTGTATCTGGTGAGTAGAGTCTCCGTCTGCTTCCTGGTTGCCATGTGAGATGCTTCCCTCTGCCACACTCTTCTGCCATGAGTTCTGCCTCACCTCGAGCCCCCAGGAATGGAGCCTGCCTTACAGGGACTAAGACCCGTGAAACCATGAGCCACGAAATAAACTTTCCCTCCTCTAAAATTGTTCTGATCAGATCTTTCAATTGCAGCAATAGAAAAAAATTGACTTGAAAACAGTGTTCCTTTTATGGCAACCAGGAGAGAAACCTCATACATTTTTTAAACAGATAAAGGATTCTAAAGTCATCATGTTTCCTCCCTCCCCCCTTCCCTCCCTCCCTCCTTCCCTCCCTTCCTTCCATTTATGCATCTGTATAAAATATCTCCTATTAATTCTGCTTTCTGTTTCAGGCATTCCAGGGATATAAGAGGTACAGTGTCACGTGTGTCTTCAGGAAGCTGTTCACCCTACATGGTGCAATGACTGTCCTGCTGAAGATCTGCCCGGGTTTCATGGAGGAAAGAAGTTGAAAACTGATTGGAGGGATTCAAAGTCCCAGGAGATCTGACGCCTGTACTAAGTCACGTAGCACAGGGAGTAGGGGTCCCCCCAACTCTGTTCTTCCTTCTCAAAATTGTCAGTGTGGGTTCTTTTACCTTTCTGTATACTTTTTACAATCATTTCATCAATATCAACAAAAAGTACCAAGGCTGCATTATTCCTGTAAATGAAGGAGCAATGTCCACTGTCTTGCTTCTAATTTTTAGTAATTTGAGTCGATTTTCTCTTGCTCAGTCCAGCTAAAGATTTGGTAATTTTGTTGGTATTTTCAAAGAACCAACCTTTGATTCCATTGACTTTCTCTCATACTCTCTATTCTGGATTCCATTTATTATTCTTTGCCTTTTTTTTTTTTTTTTTGGTGGTGGTATTGGTTTTATGTTTGTTTGTTTTTAGCTTTCTCAAGAAGAAAGTTTAGGGTATTAATTTGAGATCATTCTATTTTAAAAGCATTTACTACTACAAATTTCCCTATAAGCACTGTCTTAGCTGATCCTGTAAATTCGGGTGTGTTGTATGCTCACTTTCATTTATTTCAAAGTACTTTCAAATCTCTTTTTGTGATTTGTTTGCTAATCCATTGTTTAGTTATGACCCATTGGTAGACCCATTGTTGAATTTCCATTTATGTCTTTTTCAAATTTATTTTTTCTTATTTTGAATGCCTTTTTGCTGTGGTCAGAAAACATATTTGGTAACATTTCTTTTTTGATACTGAGGATTGAACCCAGGGAAGCTTAACCACTGAGACACATCCCCAACCCTTTTTAAAATATTTTATTTAGAAACAAGGTCTTGCTGAGTTGCTAAGTGCCTCCCTAATTTGCTGAGGCTGGCTTTGAACTTGTGATCCTCCTGCCTCAACCTCCTGAGCCGTAAGATTACAGGCACGCACCATTGTACCCCACTAACATTTCAATCTTTTTAAGATTGAAACCTGACTATTGAGACTTAATATATGACCTAACAAATGTTGCATCTTGGAGAATGCTCCATGTGCATGTAAGAAGAATACTTTTTTTGTTGTTGTTGTGTGCTGGAACATTCTATATATGTCTGTTAGGTCTTGTAGCTACTGGTGCTCTCTGCCTTTGATTTCCTTATTGAAGTACTTAAGTCCTCAACTACTATTGTGGAATCATCTGTTTTTCCTTCAATTCTGTCAGTCATTGCTTCATAAACTTGGGGGCTCTGTTGTTAGGTGCATGTATGTTTATATCTATTACGTCTTCCTGTTGAGTCTGATCTTTTTGCTGTTGTAAAATAGACTTTTTTGAGTTGTGTTTAAATACTGCACTTTTTGAATCTGTGAACACTACGGTCACTGGAAATTTTAGCCCGTTGCACAAGTAGTGTTCATGATCTTCAGCACTACAAACTTAATATGATATTTTCTGAACCAATCATTTAAAGGCTTATGTGCAACATTCAAAACTTGCTCTTGTAAATTCATACCCTCAGGGAGGAATGACTAAATCTGTTTTGAATGTCTTTGCCCTTTTTCTTTATTGATTATGTCAAGCGACCTCTCTTAGTATCCCAAAACCAGCTGGTGGAAGTTATTTCAGGCGAACTTGTTTTCCTCAAATAGCACTGTTTGTTCAAAATAAAGTATTTGAGAGAAACTTTTACAACATGAGGGACCTCACACAGATTTAAACATAATCCAACTTCCCTTTTATTTAAGAAATCACTTTATGGAAAAATAAGCTTGCTGATCCCTCAAGCACACACAGCTCCGGCTCTATATGCTGTTGCTTTTCTTGCATGTCATACGGGAATTCAGCTCCCCACATACCGAGTCGTATCCTCTCCTTCGAGCATCGTCCAGGTGGCCAGGTGTCAGGAAGGGAATGGCTGGGCCTCCTGATCTTCACTGCATCCAGGCTCTGGCAGAGGGCTCACCATCTTAGTTGGTTAAACAGGAGCCTTCAGAAGCCAGAGAAGCACATCTCTGTTCTTGGTAAAAATCAGTTATCTTCAGGATGCCCCAGGGGTGTGGGTCACTCAAGGACAGTCCTAGGACTGTTGCTCCTTGGCTCTGGGCCACTGGTTGTGTGTCCTTTGAAGGCATTTTCAAAGTCATGTAATGAAGAGAAAAGCCCATCTGTACAGACACACACGTGCGCGCGCACGCACACACACACACACACACACACACACACACGAGGGGTCGGTGTTCTTCACAGAATCCTAGAATCTCAAGATTGCCAGGGCCCAAGATACTCTCTCACTACATATAACACAATCCTTCTGTTACATTCACATGGAAATGCGGCTGGAACCGAGGAGACAGGCTCATTTTTCAATGTGTGTATCCAAACGTGACTGAGAAAGGCACATTTTGAAAAACCAGACCATCTGGCTTCAAAATACATATGGAAAGTAAGAGAGCCAGGGAAATTGTCAAGGAGGCTCTGCGCTCAGGACTTGCCAGTTAGGGGCACTCTCTCCTCCTCCTCCTGCCTCTCTCCTACCCCCAGCGGTCACCCTGCTGTTTAGGAGATCAAAACGAGGGAGTGAACGTTTCAGCCAATGGACATGCTCCCTGTGAGCAGGAGCCCATGATTTGGAAGAGGGTGCAGATTTAGCCCATGCTACCCCACGGGGGTGAAATTGGGGCTACTGCAGATCATAGGGATTCGGACTTGTTTGAGAAGAGCATTGTAACAGGCAAAAATGTCCAAAGTAGTGTCAGTCGTTTGGACAAAAATGTCCAAAGTAGTGTCATCATAAAGCTTCCTGTTACTGGAGACACTGACTCAATGACCACTTGTTATGTAGCAAAGATGTATTTGTAAGTTGCCTGTTCTAGGCGCCCCCCTAGGATCTGGAGAGAGAGCTTTAAACAAGACGGGCAAGGGCCCTGGTCTCATGGTGTTTTGATTTTAATGGGGTGTAGGATGCAGAGGGTAAACAAGGAAATGAAAATATTATTTACAAATCACAGAACGTGCAGAAGGACACAGACATGGGAGGGAACAGAGGGGGCCCAACTTCCATGTCTCCAGGATGGTTCCCGTGGGATTTGAACATGGCCTTGGATGTTCTGGGAACGTGATCTTACAACCCAGCAATGGGAGCTTCTTGAGTGCTTTGCTGCCCAGGAATTCAAGGTGACCAGGAAATTTTGAAATTTTGGGGTTTAGTTACCTGGAAAGTTGAAAAAGTGAACATACAGAGCCCTGAACGTCCAGTCTTGACCTGGGAGAGCCAATTTCCAGAAATCAGCGGGAATCTTGTTTGTGTTGGGGTTCACAGACCAGGCTGGACTTTGTTGTTTTTGGCCAAAGGTCATTGTATTGATTTTTAGCGAAAAGAGTCAGATTTAAAAAAAAAAATTGGACTGATATCTGGATTTCTTCTAAAAATCACCTTCCAACATCTGTGCAGGACGCGGGCTCTTTGGGCTCCGTCATCTGTCCCTGGCGTCGGCAGGACAGAGGGCAGAGTTCATTCTAGACCTGCTCTTTGCTGGGCCCAAAGCTTTATGGTTTTGGATTTTTTTTTTCAATTTATTTTTTAAATACATGACAATAGTGGAACGCATTACACTCATTATTGCATTTTTTTTTTTTTTTGAGCCAACATTTAAACATGGGGCCTTTGACCTAAGAATCAAGATTTCTGGTGTTTCTTGGAAAAGATGAAAATTCGTTAGCAAAGGCCCACCTTCCCACAGAGTGATGTCCCCCAGACATGAAGTGGCATGGGTACTTCTGTTCGCCCTGAGGTCTACTCAGCCCAACCCACTCAATTCTGTGTCTAGCTTGTCTCCTAGAGGTGCTTGAGTCTCTGGCTGCCCAGCTAAGTAAAGTTCTCGTCCATGTGGGTGGAAACGCTGTTCAGTGGCAAGTCCCTTATGACCCTCACGGGCTGGCCATTGTCAAAGAAAGAGGGTCTCACAGAAACCTAGACTCTCAGAGCTGAGAGGCACCTAGAGGACCCCGCCCCACTTCCCGTCAAACCCCCACAGTTTCTACCGGGAAACCAAGGTGAGCTCAAAGCAGAAGACACATGCCACAGTCTTCTGGTACGTGGGTGACATCAGTGACAC
Organism: Marmota monax; assembly: GCF_021218885.2. Classification (NCBI taxonomy): domain Eukaryota; kingdom Metazoa; phylum Chordata; class Mammalia; order Rodentia; family Sciuridae; genus Marmota; species Marmota monax. The sequence continues at coordinate 5,369,813 of NW_026695224.1, forward strand.
TCTACAGGGAATCGTTCATGGACAGAAATCCCATAGTGACCGTCAGGCCAGTTTGAATCTAGAGCAACCTAGGAATGGACTTCCATATTTTGAAGGATTTTTTTAAAAATGCATTAGCAGGAAAGAAAGAAAATTAAAAGTAATTCCGTGGTATTTTTTCCCCTTTCTTTCTTCTGGTGGGGCCTATTTAAATTCGGTTAACAGCCTTTATATAAAAAAAAAAAATCTTCTGGGTGAAAATATGTCTTACCCTAGTCATTATCTTCTGAATTTGCACGTAGCATTTAATCTCAAAACCCAAGGCCACCTTAATCTCTTTGGCAAAAGTCTCTAGGGCTGATGCCGCAAGGATTGAGCTCTCAGTATCCCCTAAGCTCTGGGAAGGAGGAGGCGCTCAGTCCCTGTTAAATTGTGAGAGGTTCCTTGCATCCCAAGGGTCTTCTTGACTTTGGCCTCATCCTTTATCTTTCAACCTCAGCACCTGGGATGAAGAAGGAGGCTCACAGGGGTTTGGGGGCCTCCTGATGAAGAGGGAGTTTCTAGGAGGACAAGGTCTGGTCCTGGGAGGCTGCGCCGTTCTGTCTTATGGATAATAACAGCCGTAATAATTCATAACGGGCAGCTCAATTGCTAGAGTGCTCTCCAAGTGTCGGGCTCTGTTCCAACCGAGGCTCATCTATTATCTCATGTAGTTCTTAAAATGACCCTGAACTAGGCACTATTATTATCCCCACTTGGCAGATGAAGAACTTGAAGTAGTAAGAGGTTAAGGGACTTGTCTGGGGCTTCACAACTAGATATGCTAAAGCTGGGACATGTCCCCTGTCCCCAGATCCACGTTCCACATGACACGGTTTCAAGTTAGGACCCGAGGCAAATGCACTTTCTGGGTTCCCTCTCAATGTCTTACTTCAAATAGACAAGTCCCCAAACTCCCAGCTTTCAAGATCTCTACTACCCCACCCGGCAGGCACTGGCCACACATGGCTACTTAAGTTTAAAATAGTTAAAAATACATAAACTTAAAAACCTAGACCTTCGTCACACTAGCTGCATTTCATGAGCTCAGAAGCTACACGGAATTAATGCCTAGTGTATTGAACACTGCAGATAGACAACGCTTCCATCTCTGCTGGAAGTTCTGTTGGAAAACGCTGGTACAGATGAATTGGAGTCTCAGAGAGGCAAGGGGATTTGTCCAAAGACACACAGCAAGATCCAAGATTTGGTTCTCTGTCTCCCATGACTGCTAATCTCTCTCTTTCTCTCTCTCTCTCTCTCTTTTTTGGTCTCTGAAATTAAATTTTAAATTTGTCAAAGGCAGTAGTTTATTTTTGATTTTGTTTGTGCACCATGCTCCAGCCATCCACACCCCGCCCACATACCCCTGGGGCTAAGCACATAGTAGGACCTTCACCAACTCTCTCACTTTTTCTTTCCCACTCTATAGTTTCAAAATGGCAGCTGAGCGTCTGGCAAGTATGAAACCTCAGGTTTTGAGCAAGATGTGTTAGTGTAATTTATTTGTTATTTTGAGCTGGCAAATTTAATTGCCTGAGGCAGAGAAGTGGTTTTTATTTGAAGGTCTCCAAGGACTAGTGTGCCTGGCTAAGAGAGGGGACTTGAGTGGACCAGGGCGTCTACTGTTCTCAAGGGAAGAGCCAAGGTCGGGGACATGGGGACACTAGTCTCGAGGACCTGGGCACTCACCTGGTCTGGTACGAATCTTAATCAGGGGCAATTACGTACATAGACCAGGGGCTGCTCTTCCAGTCCCGGCAGGTACCAGCTGTGGGGCTGGGGTGATTTATGCCACCCTTTGAGCCTGTCCTTTATCATTGGTAAAGTGAAATTTGGCCTTGGAGGTCAGCAAGTATCTCTGAGATAATCCACGTAAAACACCAGCACAGGGCCTGGCCCCTTCCCTGCTGGCCCCAACTGCTGTCATCACCTTGATGTTAATCAGCTGCTCTGTCACTGTCCCTGGATGGAAGCTCCTGAAGGGCAGGGTTCATGTCCGTCTCAGTCACTGCCATAACCCCACCCCATGCAGGTCCCAGCCCCCTGGAAGGGAACTGGGAATATGTGTAAAACAACAAAGGGCCGGCAGTCTCAGGGAAGGGGTGTGTTATAAGGAAACTTGTCATTTCTGCAATTGTCCCTTCTTCTCTGTGGGAGATACATGGCAAGACCCCCCTGAGCATGCCTGTACCTCTGCAAAGAATCAACCCCCGTTCAGACTAGGTTTTTCCTGTGCATATATGCCCGTGGTAAAGTTTAATTTATGATTTAGGTTCAATAAAAGATTAACCATGACCACTAATAGGGTGGAACAGTCTTAAAAGTGTGCTGTAATAAGAGGGATGTGAATTTGGCATCTCTGTCTCCAACTATTTGATTATACTGTACTTACCCTTCTTCTTGTGATGGCATGGGGTGATATGACACCTATGTGTCTGATGAAGTGAGGTGAATGGCTCAGGTATTATGATACAATGTTGGTCAGATGTGAAGCTAACTTGAACACAAGCACTGAGATGTTCATTATGTGATTAATGGACGGATAATATATACAGAGTGGATACTCTGGACGAAGGGATAATGATTCATGCCCAGAGTGAGATGGGGGAAGATTGGCATAAGACTTTATTATACGATTCCAAAAGGCACACCCAATTTAAAAGTGATGGATTTTTTTTTTTAATCTCTAGGATTTTCCACTTAATATTTTGTAGGCTTTGGTTGACTATAACTAACTGAAACCATGGAAAACCAAATTATGGAGTGGGGAGACTACTCAAGTTCATTTTCCTGTCAGATGCATAAATCTCCCATTACAAATGCCTTTGTCAAGTAGTTGTCTGGACACTGTTTGAACACTTCCAGTGATAGGGAGCTCACCACCTGTGATTCCTTTTAGCTTGGACCTCTCCACTGGGCTTGAGGACGTTCATTCACTCGCGGTCTGGCTAAGCCACACCGGGAAGTGTCCTGTGCTTTAAGTAAAACTCTCTGCTGTTGCTCAGGCATCTAAATCTCACCTTTGTAGAAACGGGGCTGTACAAAGCGAGTCTCCAGCCAGCTCTGGGAGGGTTCATGAGTATCACTGGGGGTGGGGAGAGGGGTAGAAAAATGAGCCTAGAGAATCTGGCTATTAAACACATTACCTGCATTTATGGTTCTCGTGCCCCAAGGCCTGGGATAAAGTGAAGAAGAAAAAACATTCCACTCTGGCTCTCAGTGACCCCTAAAGGAACCCCCATGGAGTCATTTAGGATAGTAATTTGAGTCTAAACTCAAGCATGCGTTCCTAGCCTTCTCTCCATAAACTCAGGAGCCTCATGATGATCGGCACCAAATTGCTTGAAAATGGAGCCCAGAACCCTTCCAGATGAGGGCTTGGGCTCAAGGAAATAAAAAGTTAAGGGCACGTTGCTATGGCATTAACATTAAGGGAATATGCATGAACCTCTAACTGTGCACAGAAAATATGTCCTTTCTCTATTCACTGCCCATGAATGACTCGCTGCCAGCAGAAAGTCATTAAAATGTCAGACAAGGAGCCAGGTGGGAAAAATGCGTGTTTAAAAGTAAACATGTAGCCCCTGATAATCGTGTCCCCTGAAAGGCTAAAGATGAGGGAGAGAGAAAGGAATGAATGGGGAGGAAGAGGGAGGCAGGGAGACTGGGCTCCGCACTTTCTTCCTGGCCTCGTTGCTTGGGGCTGAGGCGATGCCTTCACCCTCAGGACTCAGCAAAGCTCCTAAGAACCCTCCTTAATCCTTTCCCTTCATTAGTTCCTGCATCTAATTCAGCAGCAACGCTGAGTTCTGACCTAACCTCCAAAATATTAGGTTGAATCATCTGAGGCTGCTAATATCACGGTTCCTTTGACCTATTAAAAATGACAATTGCATGTGTCCACCTAATGACATCTCAAACCAGCACCTTCGCCCATCTCCATTGTCACCATCCCTGTTCCAGACACTTGCCTGGACGATGCAGTTTTCTAGTTGGTCTCCCTGTTAACGGTTTTTGTCATCTTTCGTTCCTTTATTATTTTAGAAATTAAAGTAGACCCGGTTGATCCCCTGCTGCAAATACCTCAGCGTTAAATCGAATGAAAAGTCTGCACACTAAAAACTACAAAGCACTACAAAAAAAAAAAAGAAAAAGAAAAGAAAAGAAAACCACCAGTCACAGAAGATCTAAGGAAGTGAGGAGGGACGCCCCACTCATGGGTCAGGAGTCTCCATGCTCCTCTTGTCCAGGGGATCTACAGAGCTGTAGGTGCAGGTTTAGTGCAATCCCAATCAAAACTCCAGCAAGCTTGTGTTTTGTAGAAATCGACAGGTTGATTTTAAAATTCCTATGAAATTCCAAGGGCCTGGAAAGGCTAAAGGAACTTCGCGAAAAAACAAAGCAGACGATGAAGACTACTTGATTTCAAGACCTTATAAGAAGCTTACAACAAAGAAGAGGGTACATGGTATTGGGAGGGTAGATCAAGAGAAGGCTGCAGCAAAACAGAGACAGCCCAGAGACACTTAGCCCAAGAAGATATAGGCAGGGGAAATAAACACAGGAGACGAGGTTCAAGACCACGAGTCAGGTGGGAAATACAAAGCAAAAGCAAGAGATGCCACTCTACACCCATGAGAATGATTAAATAGAAAAGACTGAATATATAAGGTGTTAGTGAACGTGGAGGAATTGGAACCCTCATTCACTGTTGGTGGGAACATAAAATAGTATAAGTTCTTTCAGAAAATAGTTTGGCAAATTTGTGTGTGTGTGTGTGTGTGTGTGTGTTGCCAGGATTGAGCCCAAGGCCTCACATATGCCAGGGAGCACTTTACAATGCCAGCCCTGAGCTATGTCCCCAGCCCTTTACATTTTATTTTGAGACAGGGTCTCAATAAGTAGCCCAGGCTGGCCTTGAACTTGTGATCCTTCTGCCTCAGTTTCCCAAGTAGGGATTTGAGGTATGTACCACCCCACCCAGTGAGCAGTTTCCTAAAGAGTTAAATGCATTTGCATTATGATGCTATGATGTCAGCTAACTCTTGAATTTCTACCCCCAAAACATGAAACCTTATATTCACATAAAATCTGGTACCCAATTGTACTCTGAAATTGTAATCGAAATAATCCCAAACTAAACACAGTCCAAAAGTTTACCAATAGATGAATAGGTAAACACCTGTGGCATCTTCATATGATAGAATGCTCCTTGGAAAGAATATAAATAAGTAGGTGGAGGGAAATAATATTGAAAAAATATATACTATATGAGTTTATGTAGTATTCTAGAAAATGCAAGCTGTAGGTGCAGGTTCAGTGCAATCCCAATTGTTGTGAGAGAAAACAGATCAGTAGTTGTGGGGGGATGGTGGGGGGTGGGAGAGGGCAGACCAAGGGTAGGAGGGATCATAAGGGCCAGGAGGAAACTTTTGAGCATAAGGACATGTCATTTATCTCTATGGTGATGGTTTCATAGGTTTATCACATGTGTCTTAAAATTTTTTTCAGCAAAGACTATTTCAAAAGTCCTATTCTGTGAGTGAAATGTCAGAAAATGGCAAATAAAGAAGCTCTAAGCACTTTATTCCCTCAGGTAGATATGAAAAAACCTTCCCAAGCTGCCTACAGTAACCTTATATGAGCTTTGGGAAATGCTGAAAGGTCTGTGGAAATCAAGAAAACTTCCAACTAAGAATAGGTCTCATTTGAAATGATAGAAAATTTTGTAGCAATTTTGCTTCATTTTTCCCAACCACTTCCCAATACAGTGCCACCTTGGTCTGTGGAAGGTGGCATCCCAGTTCCCAATTCCCTCCTTCAAACGGAAGAGAAGAGAGTTATTAATAACTTCTAACCTGTCTGGGCTTTCTGAAGGCCTGGTCTTCGTTTTGCCTAACACATAAATCAGGTGAGGAGCAGTAGTAGATATTGCTTGGGAAATCTCCATGGAGACTAAGGTCTTCAAATACCTGGGGCAAGAGATTATGGGTGGAAACATGCAAGACCATTTAAGGAGGAGCTGGCGTGAGCCTCTATCTGGGGGAATTGAAAATGCCACACACACAAGCCCAGAAAAGACACATGCAAAGAAAAGATGGAAGTTACTCCTTGGGCTGATTCCAAGACTCAGAAAATTAGTGAAGGATTTCCCTGACATAGCCAACATGCAGAGACTGGGACAGACAGCTGTTGTTTCCAATGTCCAATTTCCAACAAAAATTCACATGCTATATAAGAGACAGGAAAACATGGCCCATCAAAGGAAAAACAGAGTGTCACAGACTGTCCCTAAAGAAACACAGAAATCAGATTTACTAGACAAAGACTTAGAATAGCTGTCTTAAATAGGCTCTCACAGTTTAAAGAAAATGAAGACAAAGAATTAAGAAAAATAAGGAAAATGATGTATGAATAAGTGAGAATATTATCAAAGATAAGGAAGTTATAAAATGAAGCTAAACAAAATGTTCAAACTGAAAAATACAATAACTGAACTGAAAAATTCACTGGAGTACTCAATAACTGATTTGAGCAGGCCAAAAAAAAAAAAAAACAGAATCAGTGAATTTGGAGTCTGAACATTTAAAATAGAGTCTGAGGAGCAGAAAGAAATATGCATAAAGATAAATGAACAGAGCCTAAGGGACATGTGGAGCATCACCAGGCACACTGAAAATATGCATCATAGGAGTCCTGAAAAGAGACAAGAGAAAAGGAAAAGAAAGCTGATTTGAGGAAATAATGGCTGCCCACTTCCCAAATTTGAGGAAATCAATGGACACACAAATTCAAAAAGCTCAACAACTTCCTAGCAGAATAAACTCAAAGAGACTCAGACCTGGACACTTAACCAAACTGTTGAAAGACAAAGAGTCTTGAAAGCAACAAGAGAAAACTGACTGTTCCTATACAAGGGATCCTTAATAAAATTATTAACTGATTCCTCAACAGAAAAAGTGGAGGCCACAGGCAGGAGGATGATGTATTGAAAGTGTTGAATGAAGCAGCAGCACCAACAAGAGGTGGCCAACCAAGAATTTTCGGTAAAACTACAGTTAAAAATGGAGAAATCAGAGACCTTTCCAGATGAACAAAAGCTGAAGGAATTCATTATCAGGACACCTGCCACACAAAAGAAATACTGTGGGATGTTCTTCAAGTTGAAATGAGAGGACGTGATAGACATCACTCAAAGATGTGTAGAAATATAAAGATTGCTGGATGGGGGACATAGCTCAGTTGGTAGAGTGCTTGCCTTGCATGCACAAGGACCTGGGTTTAATCCCCAGCACCACAAATAAATAAATAAATGAGCAAAGATAAAAATTATCATTATTGTTGTTGTAGTTTGTAAATTTGTATATTTGGCTTGTTCTATCTTATTTTTTAAAGGATTTGAAAGATAAATGAATAAAACATCTGTAAATAGATGTCAGTGGTAATGCAAGATATAAAGATGCAATATGGGACATCAGTAGCATAAAGTGGGGCAGGAATGGAGCTATAGAATTTTTGGATATAATTGAAGTAATGTTGGTCTCAATTCAAAATAGATTGTGATGCTTGTATGTTTAGTCTAGTAGCCATGGTAACCACATACACAAATCCATAAAGACAAAGGGAAGTAAGAAGGGAGTAAAAAGTATCTCTACAGAAAAATTAATTAAACAAAAATATTAGAACTTTTATCTTTTTTCCCCCTAAAAATCAAGGAAGGCAATAAAGAGAGAAGGGATAAAAATTATGTACAGAGAAAACAAATGACAAAAATGGCAAAGTGAACTCCTTCTCATCAGTGATTACTGATGAATTAAACTCCTTAATGACAAGACACAGATGGGCTGAATGGATACAAAAATATCCAACTATGTTTTCTAAAGAAACTCCCATTAGATCTAAATACACAATTAAGATGACTATAAAAAAAGTCAGAAAAAGAGAACTGATCCATGTCAATAGTAACTAAAAGTAAGCTGGGGTGGTTATACTAGTTATCAGACAAAATAGACAAATAAAAATCAACCAATGAAACCAAAAGTTGATTCTTTTGAGAAGATCAGAATTCACAAACTTTTTGCTAACTCCACTATGAAAAATGGAGAGAAGACAAAGTTACTAAAATAAAAAATGGAAGTGGGCACAACTACTACTGCTTTTATAGAAGTAAAAATGATTGTGTGATAGCACTATGAGCAAATGTATGTCGAAAAATCTGATAATCCAGTGGCAATGACAGATTCCTCATACAAACACACAGTCTATGCCGATGGAATCATGAGGAAGTGGAGACCTAGAGCAAGTGAGGAGACTGAATCAGTGATCAAAACCCTTCCAATATAGAAAAGCTTTGCATTAAATGATTTCAAGGGTGGATTCTATCAAACATCAAAAAATTAGTTAACACCAATCCTTTTTAAATTATTCTAAAAATTTGAAGAGAATGGAATACTCCCTACTTTATTCAATGAGGCCAGCATTATTCTGTTAAAAATTAGAACAAAGAAACTGCAAGAAAACTGGGATTAATATTCCTTATGAATGTTCTCCACAAAACGCAAGTGGATGCAACTCAGATTGAAAGGATTTTATACTATGACCAATGGGATTTGTTAGGGCAGGGCAAGGACTTAGCCTCTTAAAAACAATGTATGATAGCACAATGACAGAAGGGGGAAAAATGCCACACACTATGACATCTATTGATGCAGAGAAAGCATTTAATAAAATTCAACATCCTCTGATATTAAACACTCAACAAACCATGAAAAGAAGGAGATTATATCAGTATAATAAAGACGCTTACATGAAAGAAACCCATCGTTAACCTTCTAGGTAACAGCAAAGGGTGAAAAAAAAATTCCTGTGAATTAGGAAAAAGGCAAAGGATGTTTACTTTTTTTTTTTTTAAAGAGAGAGAGAGAGAGAGAGAATTTTAACATTTATTTTTTAGTTTTCGGCAGACACAACATCTTTGTTTGTATGTGGTGCTGAGGATCCCGGCCGCACGCATGCCAGGTGAGCGCGCTACCGCTTGAGCCACATCCCCAGCCCCAAGGGTGTTTACTTTTATCACTTCTATTCAATATATTTGGAGCTTCTAGGGAGACCCATTAGATTGATGATAGATAGATAGATAGATAGATAGATAGAAAGAATAAAAGAAAGAAAAGCTATTTGAATTAAAAATAAAATTATCTGTAGATAATTTTTTAGACATTTTTAGAAAACAGAAAAGACCAACAAAAGCAAACAAAAAATGTTAAAATTAGTAAATGAATTCAGTAAAACAGCAGAACACAAAGGAATACATAAAAAATCAGCTTTAAAAATACTTCAAAAATCATTTAAAGTATTTCTATAAACTTTAAGTGAAACATCTGGAAAGAACATTATGAAAAAATCCCATCTGTAATAGCACAAATCAATATAATACTTTGGAATTAACTAAGAATGTGAAAGATTTAGACAACAAAAACTATAAAACAATGCTGAAAGAAATTAAAGAAGACATTCATGAGTGGAGATATATTCTATGATCATGGATTATATTAATATTGCTATGATGTCAATAGTAATCCAACAAGTCTATAGGCAAAGGCAATCCTTATCAAAATTTCATTGATGATTTTTGCAGTAATGGAAAAATCTATTCTAAAATATCTGTGGCCCCTCAGCTCACTTCAAATAGTCCAAGAAATTTTGAAAAAGAAGAAAAATTTCAAGATTTACACTTCTTGGTTCCAAAATCTATACAAAGTTACATTAATCCAAATGTTCCATAAAACATGTACAGACTATATATAGACCAATAGATAGAACAGACAGCCCAGAAAAAACCCTAGCTTGTATGATCAGATTATTTCTAGCAAGAATGTGTAAGATTAATCAATAGAGAAACAATAGTCATTTTAACAAATGGTACTTAGAAGTTGAAACTCCACATGCAAAGAAGCAAGTTAGACATTCACACCATTAAAGAAGTTAATTCAAAACACATAAAAGAAAAAAACAGATCAAAGATCACAATATAACAGCTAAAAGTCAAAAGCTCTTAGAGAAAAACATAACAGAAAAACTTAAGGATCATTGGATTTCTAATGGTTATTGGATATGATACCAAAATCATGAACAACAAAAGAAAAATAATCAGATAAACTGGAATCCATCAAAATTGAAAACTTGTGTATCAAAGAACACTGTTAAAAGAATAAAAAGGAAACAGAATCAGAGAAAACATTTTTCAAGTCATATACATGATAAAGGATTAATATTAAGTATATATAAAGAAGTCTTACAACTCAACAACAGCAACAAAAGTAGTTAAAAAGTGGGCAAAAGACTTGAATGGACATTTCTCCCATGAATGTATATGAAAAACAATACACCCATGAAAAAGAGTATCCTGACATCCTTAGTCATTAGAGAAACCCAAATCAGAATCCCATGAGACCCACTGAACACCCTTTAGGATGGCTACCGTGACGAAACAAACAAACAAAAAACCCCAGAGAATGTCATGTTGGTGACCAGGCTGGGCCATTTCCTGCATTGCTGGTGGGAATGTAAGGTCCAACACTGTGGGAAACTTCATGACCATTCTCAAACATCAAACAGAATTACCATAGGATTCGGTGCTTCTGCTTCTGAACGTACACACCAAAGAATTGAAAGCAGCATCTGGAAGAGACGTTTGCACACCTGTTTTGTCATGCTTTAGCTCCTGTGTGAGACAAAGCAAGAGTGTTGGGAGGTGAAAAGATTAGGTTCTGGGAGCTGTCACTCAGCAGCGAGGGATTAGCTGGAGGGCCACTGTGGGCAGGTGGCATGTGGCTGGAGGAGATGGTCCCTGGGGGCATCGATTTGGGGTTTTGTCCCTGGTGAGTGGAGCTCTCTTTCTGCTTCCTGGTTCCGGGTCCCCAGCTATTCCTCTCTGCCTTGTCCCCCGGCCATGGTGTTCTGCCTCTTCTTGGGCCAGGGCTGTGGAGTCAGCCCACCACGGGCCGAACCTCTGCAATCATGAGCCAAAAGAGACCCTTCCCCCTCTAGGTTGCTCTTGGGGAGTCTTTTGTCCACACATGGTCATGGCCACGTTATTCACAATTTCCAGAAGGGGGACGCCAATTGCCAATGTCCATCAAGGATGAGTGGATAAACAGTGGGTGGCCGGCACACACCATGAATCGGCCTTTTAAAGGAAGGGGATTTTGACACACGGTATGACGAGGATGAACCTTGAGGTCATTGTGCTAAGTGAAATAAATCAGGCACAAAAGGAAATTCTGTTTCTCTGAGGTGTCCAGGGTGATCAAGTTCAGGGAGCAGAGGGGCAGTTAATGGGGAGGGGAGGGGAGGAGGATCTTCTCTTTATTAGGGAGCAGAGTTCCAGGTCAGAATTGTGACAGGTTCAGGAGTCGGCTAGGGACCACAGGTGCAGGACAATGTGTGTTTACTGAATGCTACTGTCCCACACGCTCACAAAGGATGAAAATAGTGTCTTACATTATGCATATTTGCCATAATTAAAAAAAAAACAACAAAGTACCCAACAAAGAAAAAAAATGGTATTCTGTAGCTTGCCCTCACATTTAGAATAAAATCCAATTTTCTTACATCAACTGTGAGGTCCTCCAGGATCTGGTCCTTCCTGACATTTCTGATCTTACCAAATACCACTTTCCCCTTCCGAAACTTCCCTTTAGCCCCACTGTTTCCCCCACCCCCAATACATGAAGATTTTTTCTGCCCCAGGGCCTTTGCATATACTGTTTCCTCTGCTTGGAACACTCTTCCTCTCTATGACTCTCTGAAGATCTCCTTCTTGCCCATCAGGCACCAATTCACCTGGTACAAACCCCAAGTTACTTTATTTTTTTTTCTCCTACAAGTTTTTTTTTTTGTCTGTTTCATCTCAGATGATTCTCTAACATCTTTTAAATTTTTTAGTGGGCTCATATTCATTTTACGCATTTACGGGTGATCATCCTATACCAAGTATGATTTATTCTTGGCTCCAGGTTACATTGATAACAATAAAATTGAGCTCACCTTCCAGGGAAGAGATGGAGGAGCCCAGGTGGAGGATACGTTAGTAAACATGTTGTACTTTTTATTACAATAAGTACTAAGGGTAAAATTTAACGAGGCCAAGGTAGAGATGGTTGGGGTTGCAGGTGTGCAATGTGCTGTCTGTCTGTCTCTGTGCCTCTGACGTTGGCAGGTGCTTCAGATCAATAGCGTCTGGCTTTTTTTCACTTAAGATATCTAATAGTCTTAAGATTTATCCGTATTGCAGTATAGGTCAGAGTTTCATTCCCTTTCAAGGCTGGGTAGAATTTCATTGTATGCATATATGCAAGGGAGTTTCTTGGCTGTGTCAGTATCCACGATCAAGTTTGTGATTGGTGAGGTTAGAACAGCTAGACCAGCAAGTTCTGGAGGCTGGAGATGGTGCCCGCCTTGTTCAGTGCACAACCCTAGCATCCAGCATCAGGAGTCAGGAGATGCCCCAATACCTTGAGATAGAGAACACACACGTAAAGCTCCATGATCTTCTTCTGACTTTGAGGAGTTGCCCTTTTAATCCTGGCACATTCCTGCATGCTTCCTATAAGTGGAGACCGCAGAAGAGGAGGGTCCCCGGATGGCCTGTGACTCTATCGTGGAGAGACATACTGGGTGACCCTGATGGACCCTGATTTATTGCCTTTCAGGCCACTATCCCAATAAGATAAAGCTGGGTCAGGCTGATCAGTCTCCTCTTGTCACACCAGGGTTAGGAGGCGAAAGGACAGTAGACTCCTAGGTGACGGGCAGTTGGTAGGAAATGCACGCGGGCTGGATTTTGGAGAACTCTTGTCTGCGTCAGGGGTAGCCTGTCCTCTCCTCCGAGGCTTCCTCTTTCTCCACCTGTGCTCCACACCCAAACACATGGGAGACATGGCTTCAACCTGGGCAGGCACAGAGGACGCCCAGCCAGGCCTGGGTTCCTCCCACTGGAGGCCTGGGGGACTGAACCAGCTCGGGCGGCTCCCCCCAGCCCTGTTTACACTGTCATGCTGTGCAAATTGGAGAGTCTGTTTCCAGGAACATCTGGGGAGACCAGCTGGACACGTGTTTCCCTTCTCATTAATTTAGGCTCCTAATTAATCTTGCAAAACCCAAACCAAATAAGCAGGAACCAGGATGGAAAATAATCATTAGGTCCCCCCAAACACGCACACATTTTAATGAGAACTTGGCCCAGGTGAGGGGGCCTCCGTTGGCTCCGAACTGTGGCTTTAAGCAGGGAAAGACCAAGGAGAGATGCTGGGTGGGGGGTGCAGACAGATCTGTTTTCTGTGCTGGGCTGAGAATTCACAAGGAATGAGTTGCCTCCCTGTCAAACGTGCTGTGCGTATTGGAGTCAGAGGGCCTGATTTCAAGCCTCCCCTACGCTACGGGTTGCTGGGCCTCGGTTTTCTCATCTGTAAAATAGGAACATAATAGGATCTGACTCAGAAAGTTACTGTAAGGATGCAATGAGAAAATTTATCTCAGGCGCCGAGGTCGGAACATGGTGCATCGTGAACTCAGTGAGCCACATAATTCTGGTCGCTGATGTGCTGCTTATTATTGTTATTAATAATCTTCTCTGGTTTATTATTATTAGTCACATAAAAACAAAATGGGAGAAACGTCAGGGGGGGAATATTAATAAAAACCCACACGTATTTCCACAAGCCAGCTCATGGAAGCCATCCATTTCCTGTCTGTCTCCGTCTCCGTCCGTAAGATCCCAGCTGCCTGCGTAATGGTGGTCATCGGACACGAGATCCATCTTTCTTTCTTGAATCTGAGAGCACCCGGGGTCCACGTCCCACTTAAGCTTCACAGTTGAAGAACAGGTTGCTGATACGCGCCCACAGACGGCGGTTATCCTGGTCGGAGTGAAGTGGGGCGCTGGGTGGTCTGGAGCGCCATCATGCCTGAGGACTGCAGTTTGGAGAATGCCCCGTTTTGCAACCTAATCACACGCTGAGCGCAAGGCTTCCTGCTTCGAGGAAAAACAGAGTTAAAAAGATTTATTGAAAGTATTCCAAGGGCTTCGCGAACATCAAACAACTGTGCAAAAGGACGCTGACCCTTGAAGTCCATGTGCCTCTGAGACCCTCGGCTCGTTCTCCTCTGCTGCACGCGGGGTTACAGGAAACATGTCCAGGGGTTACTGATACTGTGCCCCTTCCATGTACCCCCCCAAAAAAGAAGAGCTATGAAAGTAGTTTAAAGATGTGTCTGGAACAAAATGTGGGTAGACACCCCTTAAAAGGCAAATCTGAGCCTGTCAGTCTGCCGTGCTGAACACGGCCCTTGAGATGAAGCACCAAGTCCCTGCCAAGGCCGGGAGGCCGGGCCCCTCTGCCTCCGCAGCTGCACTTCCCACTCCCTCTTGGGCTTTGCGGACTCCTTCCTGTTCCTAGAAGTTGGCAGACTCCCTCCTGCTCTCCACCTCTGCAGGCGGCCAGTTCCCCCGTCTACCCTGGCCAAGGCTTCTCCTCCCTCAGGTTGTGCTATTTCCTGTGGGAAGTTGTCCCCGAACATGAGTTTGGTCAGTTTTGCTCCTGGGTCCTCCGGGGCACCCTATGCCACCCCTAGAGGGAAAGGACCACGGGGGAGCCATATGCCTTGACTCTGTGTCTGGGGTCACTGCTGGCACTCTGTCGCTGCCATGAGCTTGGGTACAAATGAGCATCCAGTCTGTCCTTCCATACTGTCCGCCCAGACTTCTACATCGGACCATAAGCAGGACCCTTAGGGAGTCCCTCCTCCCACTCCACCCACGGAGCGAGAATACCTTCCTTCTCCTCCAGCAAGGAGGGGCTGCTCCTCGAGGTAGAGGTTGGGATACTAGCTCACATTAGCAGGATAAGCAATCTTTGCATAAGCTTCAGAAGCTATGTCCCAGAGCACAGAGGCAGCCGTTGTCGGAGGAGTGGTGCAGAGAGACCATGCAAAACAAAAACCTCTCAGGGATCCTCTGTGGCAAGGCAGGAAGAGAAATCTGGCGACTTTAAAAGTCTCATGCTTCTGGTTGTAAGTAATGCAAACCCAAATTCTAGGTGGGCTAAGCGAGAAGGGTCATCTATTCACTGGTGATTGGAAGAAGTAAGTGTCAGGTAAAGCTGGATCCTGTCGCTCAAGGGATGTCCCACAGACCAGGTTCCTTCCTTAGGTTAGCAAGACGGCTTTCAGCCCTCAAGGCTTCAGACCTCATCGTTCACATCCAGGAGAGAAGAGAGAATGCATTCCTTCTGAAATTTCTAGAATTTTTTCTGTTCCAATATTGGCTTGTGTGGCTGGAGGCTTCTGTCCAACTTTAAGCCAGTCGCTGTGGCCAGAGGGAGGGGACGTGCTGGTTGCCAAGGTCAGTAAGCCTCACTCCTGGAAGCCCAGATGAAGTTGTTTCCTTTAGAACAACATGAATTTTCAAGTGGAAACCGGAAGGGGAACCAAGCAGTGCTACAGAAGTCTGAGGGTGGGCGGCTCACCTTGGTGTGCAAGGGCAAGATGGTGCTCAGCCACCGCATTATGGCAAAGCGCACACACCGGGGCAATTGTCACTTGGCTTCTGCCTGGAGCAGTGTTTTGTTCCTGGGAGTGCTCCTCCACCTCTTTCTGCCAGCCCTTGAGGAACCTGGTTGGGCTGAGAACAGATGCTTGCAGGTGACTCTGGAATGTACTTGGTTTGAAGAGTTGGATGCCTGAGCCAAGAGCTGGCGCCTCGTTCAGCCACTCCTGCGGCCAGGTCCCCATTGTCCCCAAAGCAGGCGTGGCAGCACGAGTGTCTCTCCCATTACATTTCCTTGTAATGTGGACATTAATCCGAGCTGGGTGAGTGTAACGCACACCCACACAATGGACCTCTAACCAACCTCCGGCCTGCTTGTCGTCACAGGTTACAGTGCCCAGTCCCATGTCAGGGCTTGTTTACTCCTCGGCAATACCCAGGTTTCACTTGGTTCAATGTACTGTGTTACAACAACCTAGCAATTTGCATGTTCTTCCTGATTATCTGGTAATTAAACCCAGTAAGTACAAACATACTGTAATTATCGTGTAAAGACCATCTGGATGGAGAGATGGAAATAACTATGTATTTACGCTATAGCTGTATGATAATTATGACGTAATGGAATGATCAGGCATGAACGGGAAGAGAGATTTGCAAGGGTCACGATCATGCTTGAACATATTTGTAGCGTTAATTCCAGCATGAATTTTCTAGAAATAGCCAGAGCTGTGAGGCAACTGGGCTGATGAATCCCATCCGGATGGAGGTATTGAAGGCATAGTTAAAGACTAACTAATAAGGCACTGACGCCTGGGCAGGAGGTAAATGTGGCCCCCCACTCATTTATTTGGATCTTGTTTACACTTCAATGGACAACACTAAGCGTTTGTTTATTTGAACTGTTCTCGCATTTGCATTGGGAGGCATCTGTGCCTGTCAGTAAATGGTAATGCCTTTGAGTTTGGTTAGTCCATTTTGTTTGACACATCTTAGATTCTTGAAGGATGCAATAGGGCGTTTGACCACAGAAAAAGATTTAATGTAATAATATTTGTACTGTTTTAAAATTGTCGAGTAATGCACTTACCTTTCTGGATAAAACCATAAATAATATCCCAAGCGTCAAATATGCTAAACATTAAATAAACTTCACTGTACTTAAGCTCTGATGCATACACAGGAAGGGGGGAAAAGAAAAAAAAAGTGGTGAATGGAATATAGGAATATTACAATAACTGTAATGATAATAATAATATGGCAGAGTTGCAATGTGTGAACTTTCAGGTTATACGACTTAGACTATTGATTTCTGTCAAAACTATGATGCTCTTAATGAAAGCTGACCCTTTTATGTACCACTAAAGAAGGGGAAAAAAAGCCACTAAGGAAAATAATGCAATAATTTCTTATCACAAAAAGTTTAATATTAAATGAATTGAAAGATTTTTATTTAGACATGGATTTTTTAAAATTTATTTTGTGCTAAACCCAAAGAGAAGTAAATTGTAAGGAATTCCTAAAACATCTTCACAGGAAGAACACACCTCTTTCAAATTATTTTCTGACTCTTGAGGTTTTTTAAAATATTTTTTTAGTTGTAGAGGGGCAAACAATATCTTTGTTTATCAATTTATTTTTATGTGGTGCTGAGGATCAAACCAGTGCCTCACACATGCTAAGCAAGCGCTCTGCCACTGAGCTACAGCCCCAGCCCCTGCCTCTGACTTTTGAATTCTGTGTTCTTCATACAATATCGACCCCCTGTTATTGTGCACATTGGTGACTCAGCGTTTCCTGAAAGGATACTTGGCTATTGTCTCTGCCATTTTTTTTCCCCCAGGCAATTACACCCATCCCACAAATTATACATTATTTGTGGCTTAATCATTGGTGATAGTTCTGAAATGGTATTTGCTATTCTTATTGGGCAAGATTTTGAAAGTTTTCCCCCTTCAAATACTTATATGAATAAAAGGAATCTAGTAAAACAAAATTGTCTTTTGGGGGATCACCATTATTCAAGTTAAGATTCCTTCAATATGAATGAGACATCGGAATCTTGGTAGAAATGGATTATGTTAATGAGGCATTATGAAATATATGGGATTTTCATTTTAAATATTTTCTATCAATCATCACAATTTTACTTAATACTGTCCTTTTAGATCTTTTTGGCCATTATTGGTCTCAATATTTCTGTTAAATTTCTACATTGAGAAGGATCTTGACCAAGTCTGACTAAACTTGTCTTCACCTAGAATGAGTGAGATTCTACTTTCATTCCCTTTTTCTTCGTTTAAACGATTGTATCCTATGGGCTTCCCAGGAATGTTCTAGAACAACTTGAAAAGTGAAGAGCATATGTACTTAGGCAGTGAGGATTCTGGTTAAAAGTTTAAAATTAGCTCAAGAAAGAGTAAGCAAAAAAGAAACGAAGTGGTCATTCATTGACACATCTATCCCTCACCTCCTACTTCCACCCAATCGCCTGCCTGTCCTTTGGGGAATGTTTCTTTCTCCATCCTCAATTATATGCTGTGGGAGGGTTAGACTCCACCCCCTGCTCCAAGGGAGAGTCCTGATTGGTTCAATCTGAACAGCATAGTCCCTCTTTCCTGGTCCACAGTGATTGGTTCAAATATGGGCATGTGGTCCAGTTTGGGCCAATGAGAAAAATCCCAGGACTGGGGAAGGGCCAATGGAGAGGGAAGAGGGCCTCTTCCTTTGGATGGCACGGGTTGTGCTGTGATATCTGGAACTGTTGTGTTGATTTGCTGCCACCAAAGAAAGGCCTACAGCTTTGAAGGACTCTGGCTCCTGACATGAATTTTTTCCCCCCACAAAATGCAGAGGAGAGGAAGGGAGTGAGAGAGAAAAAGAGGGAGAAAAGGAGAGTGAACCCTTTGTCATGTTATTTCAGCCACCAAATCAGCCCTCCCCAAAGCCAAAATCATCTCAGGACTTTTCAGCCACATGAGTGATATTTATTTTATAAAGTCACTTGAGATAAGTTTTCTTTTATTTCTAGCAAAACACACACCATAAATACATATATACATACATACAAAACCCTCACTCTACTTTGTTTATTTTAATTTTAAATATTTAAATATTATAATGGAATATATACTCTGCCACTGTCTTTCAGTGGCCCTTCTAAATTCCCAGAAGGGAGATGCTAATAGGACTGACTTAGGTCAGAGGTCAACTTTTGATCCAACAACTCTGGCCAGAATGTCAGGGTCACAAAGTACAGTTGCTGTCCAGGCAGCCCCTGAGGCAGGTAGTATGTAGGGAGGTGCTCAGCGAGCACCCCCAGGACAGTTGCCCACTCTCAGTGGTCCCTGGAATGTTTCTGCAGAGCTGGGAGCCACAGTTTCCTTCTGTAAAATGGGGCTACACAGCCAAAGGGGTGTGTTGGGTGGAAAATGAGAAAACAGTTTGGAGCAGCTGCGGCTGGGGGTGACAGGTCATTCCAACACTTCTGTAGGGGTGGCTCCCACATTATTGGGAGAGCTTGGGAGCCAGGCTTAGAGGACATTCAGCCAGGGGACACCCCAGCATCTTAGAGGAAGGTTTGACGAGGGCCACCACTCCCAGAAGCACCACTAGTTCAACACGGGGTGACCCCACTGGTTACTCTCCTCCACTGTGCCACCAGCTCGGGATTAGGTCTTGCTGCAGTGGCCACCACTGCCCCCCAATGCTTCCCAGGTCCATCGTTTTTGTATCATAGGGATCCTGGGGTGCGTTTTCTGATTGGTGGAACAAAGGTCACATGCTTCCCCTCAGCTGCAAGGGCTCCTGGGAGAGTGGATGTCTGTAGGGAAGTTCTAATGTTTCCTCTGAAGGTTCTGTCTCTGAGTCTGCTGAGACAAAGTGACAAAAGAGAGATGAATAGGAGAAAAGGCAATCAAATTTATTAATGTGCACATGTACAAAGGAACCCTACAAAGTACGCCCCTTGAAGAAGGGCCAGGTGATTGAGGCTTAAATAGTGTCTTCATGGGGGAGAGAGAAGTGAGGGAGTTACGGGCAATGCTAGAGGGGAGAGAATGAGCCAGAGTACAGCCAGTGGCCTGGTACAGAGCTCTTCAGGGTCTGAGTGTGGTGTCTGACTTTCAGTGCTGTCTTTTCTGATATGAATTTAATCTTCCTTGATTAATGAAATTTCATCTAGAAGACTGAAAAAATTGCGATCCTCCTCAGTAGGTTCCCCTTTCAGGGAACCTCGAGAAGATGCTGCTCTGCACTAGTTGCTCCCCAGGTCCTTTCAATTCCAAGTCCAAAGGAGTATATTTTGGGGTTTCACTGCTATCTTTTTCCTCTGATAAGAGGAAGGTGGATGAGTTCCTTCTTCCCAGACAGTGGGCAACTTTCCTCAAATAAGAGGGGAATCAAGCCAGCCCTGTAATCCCAGCAGCTTGGGAGGCTGAGGTAGGAGGATACTGAGTTCAAAGCCAGCCTCAGTGAGGCCCTAAGCAACTCAGTGCGACCCTGTCTCTAAATAAAATACAAAATTGGGCTGGGGATGTGGCTCAGTGGTTAAGTGCCCTTGAGTTCAATCCCCAAAACTCCCCACAAAGAAGGGAGTCAATAGCTGGGTATCCAAAAGAACAACCAGCCCTGGAAAAATAATATTCATAAAAACTAATAACTTTGTAGCTTTTCTTCTGTGCTGGGTGCTCACATGAATCACATTATTAATCTTCCAAACAAATTCTGTAAGATAGGGTGATTAACATCACCCCCATATTAACAGAGGAAACCAAGGTGTAGAGAGCCAAGTGACCCATCCAACTCTGACATTGAAATGGCAGTCCCAGGCATTGAAGCCAGGGCATTTGGCTTCCGAGCTCATGCTTAGCCACCTCCCAGGTCACACGGCTGAGATGCCAGTGGAACCAGGATTTCCGGCCCTGGCACCTCTCAGTTCTGTGAGCAGTAACCTCCCTCTTGTTGCGATTTTTTTTATTGATTTTTTCCTGCATAGTACAAGTCGGACTTCTGCCCTATGAGGAGAGCTGACCACTAATGCAAAGTTTAAGAGACATCCTTCAAGAAGTCCACACTTTGATATTGCCCTATTTTCCTTTCTTCATGGTCAAATTGTACACTTAGAAGAACTCAGTAAAAATACTTTTTTTTTTTTTCCTGTATTGGTGATCAAACCCAGGGCCCTTATACAGGCTTTGCAGATACTCCACCACTGAGCTACATGGTCAGGCCTCATTGTTTATTTTGAGACAATGTGTCACCTCGAAATCCACCTGCCTCAGCCTCCTGAGTAGCTGGGGTTGGGGACGGGCACAGCCATACTTAGCGTTGTTACCTCTTTCCACTGATGGAGAAACAGAGGGCTGCAGAGTCAAAGTGGCTGTCAGAGCTGTTTACTGGAAAAACCTAGACTGGAATCCAGAGTGGTCTTCCTCCACCCGCCAGACCCCATCCGGAGTGTTCTCACGAGCCAAGCTCTGTGCCAGGCTGGGGACTCGAGGTGACCATGATCAACCTGGCTCCAGGCTCCTCAAGGTCTAGTGTAGATGCGGCAGGGCCACTGGCTAACGGCTCAACCACCTGTCAGAGGGCCTCTTGGAAGCTTTCTGAGTCCACAGGCCTGGGCTGGGGGACCACACCAAGAGTCTCTGCCACCAGCAGCCTCAGCACCTGCCATGATGGACCTTCCCCTTCCTGCCCACGGGCTGCCGTGGAGATTCTTCTTTTGCAGGTGGAGGGGGTGAGACACGAAATAAGACTACTTAATAGATCTATGAGCGAGCCCAAGGCGTCCCTCCAAAAAAAAATCATGGTGATAATTGATTGATCGAGCACCTATGTAGTTGCATATATCAGCTCCACTGTGGGTTTGTCAAAAATATTTGGCAAAACAAGAGGCATCTATATTGAATACATAAGATGTTTTTCTTGGTATTATTCCCTAAAAAAATAGAGAACACCCACTATTCACAGGACCTTAGGTACTACAAGTCATCCAGAGATGATGATCCAAAGTATACAGAAACGTATGCCTAAGCAGTATGCAGATACTATGGCATTTTAGAAGAGGCTTGAACATGTGCATCTACTGGGGGTCCCGGAACCCATCCCCCATGGATACCCAGGGACCACTGTATTTATAACAATGCAGTGATTTTGGCAGCCACTTCCAATGGACCAGAATTGGCACATGGGGAGCAAATAGTTTCCCCTCCCTGACCTTCAGGGTGTGCAGGAATTCCAAGTCACATGAGCCTAAGGTGTGCTTCCAGGGAATCTCAGCAGCAAACAGGCTGCTTTTTATTTTATTTTTTTAAGAAAAATTTCTGGATACTGATAACACATGGATATAAAAGCGTAGGTTCATGGTAGCTATTCTCTTACAGTTCAGATTTGTCAAAATTTATTCATCGTTTAACATAATTTGAGGTTGCTTATAATAAAAAGTACACACTCTCGAATCGGACATTTAAGAATCCAATAAAACAATGAGAATTGGAAGAAGACAGAGGATGCCTTTGCCAAGAATTTCATGCTGTAGAGTTACAATGCTTTAAAATGAAACTTATCCTTGAGTTTCCTGGCAGCCTGATAATAAACGGCAAGAAGATGTATTTATGCATTCTCCTTTTTTGAGAAATTCTGGGGAGATGGCCTTGTGGGTGAATCAGGCTGCCAGTTTGCTCTAACTGCACAATTGTCTCCTCCTGGGGATATGTGTTCCGAGACACCCCCCCCCCCCAGGGGATGCTAGAAACTAGAGAGTCCTGAACCCTCCCTATGTGGTTTTCTTTTTCCTGAATAAGCACCTATGAAAAAATAACATATAAACTAGGCACAGTAAGAGGTTAACAAAAAACAACAATAAAACAATTATAACAATATGCTCTAATCAAAGTTACTTAAAACTTATGAATCATTTAGGACCTCTAGGGGGGAGGTCCCTCTCACCTGGGTGTCGGGAGGAGCCCAACATTTATTTCTGAAACTTCCCATTTGCTGTTTTCATGTAGGAATCTGTTGGAATCTGAAACCATGAGACACAAATCCATAGATGGCCGGGGCACTGTACAGTTTGAAATCAGAGTGTCCATTGGAAAATCCAGCCTTGTTTTCAAAGCTATATATATTTTTTAAATTTTTTAATTTGTTTTAATTAGTTTTACATGATAGTATCAAAGCTATATTTCATTTTATTTTTGATGACATGAATTAATTGTGTATGTAATGGGTTTGCGGTGATATTTCAATACATACCTACGGTGTCCTGGTGGAGTTCAGTCTCCCTTTACCCACCCTCCCCTGTGGCCCTTTCCAACCCCTAATGGGCACTAGTCTACATTCAGGTTGACTTTCTTTTTAGTTTCGACACTGGAGAGAAAAAACATGTGGTTCTTGTCTTTCTGTGTCCGCCAGCATCACTTTAAAGGAGGTGAGATAGGGCCATTCCATGCTCCTATCTCCCCAGTTCAACAAACAGCAGGCGCTGAGCAGTGGTGGCCCATTTAGACCAGCAGCAGGCTTCTATTTGCCCCACTCCCCACTATTCTCTATTGCTTTCCCCCTTTATCACGCGATGGCTCCTGTAGGCACTTCACATGGGCGGCCTAGCTGGGGATAGGAAAGGCTCCCATAGTCTCTGAGCTGTTCTGCCACTGGAGCTAGAAAGGACTGAGCCGCTTCCCTGAGCTCAGCCCTCCAGGAATCCCATTGCCTTCTGGGTAACGCCAATGCCCAGCCCACAAGTACAAGCCCTGCCTGAACGTCTCCCTCCCATGTTCCCCTCTCAGACCTGGCCTTGGGCTTAGTTCCTTTTTTGCTGACTGCTGCCACCTCAGTGGTCCTGTCCCCAGGCGTTTGTACCCCTTGGTCCCCTGCCTGGATCACCCTTCACCCAGCATGGCTGCCAGTACCCATGTCTGCTCTACGGCCACCTTCCCTGGAAGCCTCCTCTGACCCCACATTTAAAATACACCTCCGTGCACAATCCCCACCCCATCGCTGCTACCTTTTCCTCCAGGGTGTCTGTAATTATCTGGCCTACTTCTGTGATTTCTATGCTTACTTTTAATATTTTCCGTGTTTTCCCCCCTGATGATGTGATTCTCTGGGTAACGGGAGCAGCGGGGTTCTCATTTGTTCCACGCTGAATGTTTAGCACCAGATCAGTGCCTGGCACATGGAGACCACTGACAGTGTGGTATGAATGCATAAAAGTCTATGATGGCTTAACATTTATTTGGGAGACATACATATAGAATCTTCCTGAACAGAGGCATCTTTATATCAGCATAAAAATTAGAGAAATAAATATGCATTGTTTTATCTGAGGCTGTAAAGATACAATGCTATAAAGATGGCTATATTTATATCTATAGTGTTTCCAGATTAAAGGCCAAACAATGACCAGTAGTCACAGAAGGCAAGAACAATGAGAAAGCTGTTTACAGTTTCCTTGCTGGGACAGACTCTTGCTTCTGTGCGCTCCTTTTCTTTATAAAGGCTGTTAACCCTTTGTGGGATCGTTTGACTCTGAAAATAGCCCCGTTGGCAGCTCTTGTGTATCTGATGGGTTGGAATCCAAACATGGGTGCTCAGATTTACAAACGGCTTACAGATGGAGGAGCGAACAGGACTGGCATTCAGGCCGCCTGGCTCCTCTCCCCAGCTGCTGCTCGGCCCGGCCGGCCGGGTGAGGATAATCCAGATTGCACGTGCCAGGCCTTAATCCACCAGGGTTCCTTTAGGCCCGCTGGGGGTGGGCCTCTGAGAGTTCCCAGGGCCCCCAACCCTGAGCCACACCTTCCACCTCTCACTCAAGCTAACAGGAGCCTCCTGGGCCACAGAAGTCTGACTGAAGTGCCCTTGGAGCCAGAAATAGGTCCTTCCCCCAAACAGGGCTAGTACCCTCTGCAGCTCTGGGGACGGCCACGGTGGTCAGGACCCTCAGCCTGAGGAGAGCCCACTTGCTGCCTGGAAAAGTCTTTTTCTTTTAATGATATGCATCCCAGCTCAGGCCTGGCTCATGGCTTCAGCTCAAGGTTGGAGATAAATAGATTGAGAAGAAACCTTGGGCAGACCTGGACCCCTGTGTAGGCCAAGCCATGGTCCAGGAAGGACCACTGCACTGGCCTCCCTGCTCCCAGAAGGCTGTCTGCCTTCCCTAAGTGCCTGGTCCCTTCCCACCTGCGTCAGACACTTCCCAGGGCAGCCTGCTCACCCCCAGCCCTAGCCCCTCATTCACCCACATGGATCTCCAGCTTAGGGGCCCTGTCACCCAGGATATTGGGGTGTCCTGTGTGTGTGTGTGTGTGTGTGTAGAGAGAGAGAGAGAGAGAGAGAGAGAGAGTGTCTTTTCACACCCAAACCCCACAGGATCCTTCTGCCAGGGGAAAGTTACTTTTCCCCCCTCTGGGAGCCACTTCCGGAGGAGGCAAGCTTCAGGAGAAAAGGAAAAGCAGATGTCAGTCCCTGACACAGAATAATCGATTTGCTCAGTGCTTGTATTTTCCTACCAATTTTGTATTTTTTCAAAAAGGACAATAAAACAATTGTACTCTCGGCTAATTAGTGACAAGCTGGTAAAAGCATCTCCTCATTGTTCCATTTATTTCTCCATTTCTCCCAGTTAACAGCCCTGTCTCTGAAATGAATCAACGTGGTTTACACAATGCTGTCACCCCATTGTTCCTTTATCATCCTCCATTTTCATAAATCGGGGTGTTAATCCCTTAATGGCTTTTCTCAGTGCTTAAAAAAAAAAAAAAAAGAGAGAGAGAAAAAAAGGAAAGAAAAAAAAAAAAAAAAAAGCCCAGCCCATGCTGGCTCTTAACCCTCCAGGAGACAACTGTGTTTACACAGGCGGCCCTGCAACGTGTTTACCAAAAAAAAAAAAAAAATTGCAGGTCGAGTTGGGGATTTGGCCCCTTCTGTTTGTTGGCCAAACAGGAGGCCTCCCCGAGACCCGCCCCTTCCTCAGGTGTACCCTACCCAGCCCCAGCCTTGGAGGGGGCTCCCAACTTGGCCCTGATTGGAGGTGGGGAGATCCGATAGGTAGAGGTGGGGTATGGACTTCCTGTCCTGCCAGGGCTCTCCAAGCCTCCTCACTCACCTCCCACGGGGGAAGGCTGTGGGTCATAAAGTGGGGTCCCTGGGTCAGCAGCTTCCCCATCACCCGGGAACTTGTTAGAAATGCCAATCATCAAATCCATCCCAGGATCTGAAACTCTGGGTGAGGGTCCAGCAACCTGTGTGGAGCAAGCCCTCCAGGTGATTTCTGGCTCACTCTGAAATCTGCAAACTGCTGTACCAGAGAACTCAATTCCAAGGTTAAAAAGAAAATACAGATTGAGTATCCCTTATCTAAGATACTTGGGATCTGAAAGGTTTAGGAGTTTAGAATATAATGAGATATTTTGGGGAACGATACCCAAGTCTAAACACAAAATTCATTTTCTATGTACATCTTCTACACACAGCCCGTAGATGATTTTAGAGATGGATTTTATAGGTATTTTTAGCGCACCTTTATTTTAACTGCAACCCATCACATAAGGTGAGGTACAGAATTTTCCACTTGTGGCATCGTGCCAACACTTGAGATGTTTTGGAGTTTGGAGGAGTTTGGATTTGGGGATTAGGAATGTTCAACCTGAATATCGAAATAAAGCTCATTTCTTTGAACAAATATTAGCTGATGTCTGGTCTGTTTGGCCATTTCTGGTATCTGACATCAAATCAGAGATAGCGCTTGCCTCCAAGAAATTCCCAGTCTGCAGGGTTCTGCCCAGACTCCTCTTTGTTTCTTGGGTCTCTGCACAGTGACTGGCACAAAGGGATAGGTATTATTATTATCATCATCCAGGACCAGTAATTGCTTTATCATCAGCCTGGTGCTTGAGTCATGACACAGACAGGGGTCACCCCATACCACTCTGGATGCTGAGGTCCCAAAGCCCAGAGCCACAGGCTTCTGCTCAAGACTCTGGGTTTCACCAGAACCTTCTATTCCATCACTCTGTGAACTTGTCGAGCTGATCTCTTGCTCTGGGTTACTTTATATGCAAGCTGCTGGAAGCTGAGAATTAAATCAGAGTCTCTGCCCTCAAAGAGTTCAGAGTTTAGTGAGTGCACAAATCACTTACGAAGCCCCTGGAAGGGTGATGTGAATCTGCTGGTCTAGGGAAGGTGCTGTGATAGACCATCTAAAATGACCTGGAGAAGGCACAGTCACCCCAGTGCAGGCGGTGCTGCAGGAGATGTGGTGAAATTGGCAGTGATGGTGACATTAGCTGTGTTAGTGATGGTGGTGATGGTGTTGCTTTTGATGGTGGTAGTGGTGGTAGAATTGGAGATGATGGTGGTGATGGTGGTGGTGGATAGTGATGGTGATGGTAGTAGTGATGATGGTAGTGGTATTGGTAGAAATGGTGATGGTAGTGATGGTGTTAGTGGTTATTGTGGTAGTGGTATGATGGTGGCGGTGGAGGTGTTACTGGAGGTTATGGTGATGTGGATAGTGATGGTAGTGGTGGTGGTGATGGTAGTGGTGGTGGTGATGGTAGTGGTGACGGTGGTGGTGGTATTGACAGGAATGGTGATGGCGGTGATTGGGGCAGGGGTGGTGATGGTGGTGGTGGTAGATGGGGGAGGTGGTAACAGGCTAGCAGTTTTCACAGAGCAGATCCTCAAACCTTCCAGTCTGAGGCAGAGTTCTCCAGGTGACCTTGGGTGAAAGGTGACTATTCAGTGCAGACTCAGCAGCTTGTGCAATCACAGGTTTGAACAGTGTGAGCCGCTGGTAAAGGAGCTTAATGAGGGTGGTCACAATGGCAGTTTGACTTGCTGAGGGTTCCGGGGGTGTATCTGGAAGTCCAGCCTTACCTGTGACCCAAGGACTTAGAAAAAGGACTGGGAAAAGCCTGTGGAATTTAGAAGCTGACTCATACTAGCTTACGTCATAAAATGAATATATCGACTCCTGTGCCCACACGGTTCAAAAGAGTCCAAAAGTTCCCGATGTAGCAGGTCCAGAAGCTCAGGCAGCTTATCAGAGTACTGCTGTTGGTTCTTCTTTTTTCCTTGTGGGCTTCATTTCCAGACAGACCCTTCCCAGCAAAGATGGCCCCTTGCAACTTTTTAAACTTGTGGAATCTTTGCATTTCGTTATTCTGGAGAAAAGTGGTGTTTTCCCCAAGAAGCCTCAGAAAAAGTCACAGGAAGACTCATGGGCCTGGCTTGCACCACACGCTCATTTCTGAGCTCGTTTTTTTTGACTCAGCTCCAAGATAATTGGCTGGAGCCTGGTCACGTGGTCACTGCTGGCTGGAGAGGATTGGTTAGTCTGTTGGAATGGGAGGGGCTCAGAGTGGAAGGTGAGTGATCTCCAAAGGAACTTTTCAATGCTTTTTCCAGAAAACAACAGATCTGACTCAGCAAGTTAGAAGAATGTGACTTGAGAAAAGAGCTGGGACCGTGGAGTAAAAAGAACTGAATCAATACTATAATTGTGTGTGTGTGTGTGTGTGTGTGTGTGTGTGTTTGTGTGTAAGGGATAATCACCAAAAGGCTGGAATTGGTTATCAGTAAAGAGATAGATCATCTTTTCTTTTAGTTGGGATGTATAGAGTAGAGCCAGAGATGGACAATCTGTATTTGAATTCTGATTCTTTTGCTTCAAAAAAGAGGGTTTTAGCAGAGCATCTGGGTCCCTCCCAGCTTCAAAGTTGGCAGCTATAAAATGGGTCTCCTCACATCTTCCTAATACCCACTGATTGAAAGAGAGAGGTTGATATTATTATTGCTATTTTGCCATTATTGGCTAACCTAGAATGGACAGGTATTACTTCTATGAGAAGCAAAGCCTTCGCCCCCCCCCAGCTCTCTCTCTATAGTATCAAAACTTTATTCCACCCTCTTCATTAACATAACTATACTGCTTCAGCAAACACTCCTGCCCAGTCAATTAACTTTATTGCTCATTATAGAAATATCTTGAAAGACTCATCAGTTCTTCAGCAGAATGTGTCCAACACTTTAGGTCCTTAGACTCTTGAAAGTTTTATACCCCAAGTCTTCATCTTTCTGTTTCCACCAATTCTAAACTATCGGTAACACGGTCCTTACCTCATCCTAAACAACACCACCCCCCTCCTGCCACCTTGAAAACTCCCCTTAAGCCACACTGCAGAATCTCAGTGAAAATGACCTTGCCCTTCCCCAGTTAGGATGCTACCAAAGATCTGTGGAGGGGCTGTTCTTCCTAATAGCAGGGACCAATCCACTAAGCTTTGCCTTGGCAAAAGATTGTTAGTAGAGCTAGGGGTGTGGCTGGGTGCTAGAGGGCTGGCCTTGCATGCATGAGGCCCTGGATTCATCCCCAACACCAATAAATAAATAATAAATGTTGTCAGTGATATTTAGGGAGCAGGATTCCTTACATCTAATAAACAGCTATAGAGCTGCAGACTTGAATGGAATTCTAGATTCCGAAACCCCATGGAAACTTCTGCCATGATAGGGTACCTGATCCTTGTTGCTTTAGCAACTGGAAGCAGATGGGGTGAGTAGGAAAAATACCACCTGAGAGTCATCTCAAGACAATTTCATAATCTTCGTTACAGGTTACAGCGATCCATTTTGCTGTGATCATTTGTTTAATGTCTTGCTCTCTGACAAAGCTGTAACTCCACCAAGGCAAGGGCTAAACCTTTGTTGTCTGCAGCTTTTAGAAAAGTGCCTGGGAAGCTCAGTTTGTCGAGTGAATGGCTAAGTAGCCCAGAGGAGGGGGATCTGCACTGGAGGCCTGGATCTGCTGCCCCTTTGCCTTTGGGAAAGTCCGTCCTCTCTCAGGGCCTCCATTTCTCCTATAAGCTGTGGAGTGACATGACTCCCGGGTGCCACAGCTCTGTTCGCAGGCAGCTATGGTTCATGGGCAGCAGCCGCCTCTCAGGCTGTGAAGGAGGCTGGGGAAGGTGAATGATGATGGCTCTTATGGAGACCAGAGGCTGGCAGCCCCAGGACTCATGGCAATGGATTCCCAGTTATGGTCCTTCCTGATTGGTGAGACCTGGCAGGATGGTGGAGGGCGGGAGGTTTCCTATTTGTTGGTCCCCCACCGTATCCATGGAAACTGTTGTCTTTGTCTGTGTTCCCACTTCCCCTTGGGGGTGTGAGTAGGATTGGTACAAACTCCGTGAGTGGTCTTCAGTGGCATGTGGATGTGGGAATCCCTGGCCCATCCTGATTCTCCTTCTGTCATGTGAGCTGTCGCCTCCTCCGGCACAGCCTGCTATCTTGGAGGACATTATCAGCTACTTACAACTTTGGGGGGATTTAAATTTCTCATGTGCCTGCCAGAGACATTTATGATTGTTATCTGTTATGAATCAAAAGACTGGGCCTGTTCTAACCTTGTAGGTGATCCTGACTTAGCTGTTCTGTGGCCTTGGGCAAGATAAGTATCCTCTCTATTGTTCAATTTCCTCATTTGTGAAGTGAACATAAGGCTAGTAGCTGCCCCCCCCTCCCCGAATAACTGCCTGAGCCCACTTTCTGTTACTATAACAAAATTCCTGAGACAAGGTAAGTTATAAAGAATAGAAGTTTATTTTGCTCATGATTCTGGAGGATGGGAAGTCTTCTGGTGTCATAACATAGAGAAGATATTACATGGTGTGACAGAGCAAATGTGTCTTTGTTCCTCTCCTGAAGAAGTCACTAATGACATCATGGTGGCCCTACTCTCATGAGCTCATCAAATCCTAATTACCTTCTGGGGGATCCTCTTCAGATACGATTAACATATGAATTGGGGGGTTGAATTGAACTTTTGGAGACACTGAAGCCCGAGTAGTTGTTAAGAGGTCCAATGGGTTTATAAGGTGAAATACTAGCACATTACCTCATCCCAGGCTGCCCATCATGACCATTGGCTGCCATTATCATCCCATAAGGTCCCTGCTATCTGTCTTCCTCAAAGTCCAGGCACTGAGATGGAATATTACTTGGAAAAGAAAATGAGTGAACTGTAGATAGATACAAGCCAGCACTCCATGGGTCTCAAAGGTACTATGCTGCCTGAAAGAAGCTGGTTTCAAAGGTTGCATGGTGTAAGTTCACACGAGTGCCGAAAACCTCTATGGTGATAAATGCATTCCCCAAAGACAGAGCTGTCAGTCATTCACAGGGATTAGGGGTTAGAGGTCAAGGAAAAGTTTGACTCTTTAAAGGAAGATTTTTGGAGTGATGGAATCATCCTGTATCCTGATTGTGATGGTGATTACGCAATTCTATACCTGTGCTAAAATTTGTAGGATTGTAAATTTAAAAAAAACAAAAAAAACTTTTTGTCCAATTCTTAAAAAGTGTCAGAGCTAGATACATGTTGCTGTCTGTTATGGTTCAGGTGTGAGGTGTCCCCAAGACGCTCATGGGCAAGAAGGCTTAGAGGTGAAATGATTGGCTTATGAGAGCCTTGAACCCAATCAGTGAATTACAGTTCCTGAGGGGGATGAACTGAGCAGTGCCTGAAGGCAGTAGGTGTGGCTAGAGGAGGTGGGTCATTGAGGACATGCCATTCGGGGTGTGTGTTTTGTGAGATGGGCTTAGTCTCTCTCTGCTTCCTGGCCTACGTTCCCAGCTACTTCTCTCCGCCACTCTCTTCCGCCATGATGTTCTGCTCACCTTGAACCCTGAGGAATGGAGCTGGCCGTGTGTGGACTGAGACCTCTGAATCTGTGAGCTCCGAATACACTTCTCCTCCATTAATTGTTCTTGTCAGTTCTTTTGGAACTACCTCCTCTCGTCTAGCAAGATGACAAGAGATAACGCATCCCGAGATGCTTTGGAAAGTGGAAAGTGCTCCACACAGCACAAGCCCCCTCGGTGGAGGACACCCACCCAAACCACCCTGATCCCAGAAAGAGGGTTTAAGATTGGAACCTGGGCGTGGGGGAGCCATTCAGAACATCAAGTTGTTTAAAGAGATGTGAATGTGCCGTTTCCTAGTTATTGGGAGGTGCAGCTATAGTTGCTGTTCTTTTCAAATAAATCCTTCAGATTAAGTGGGTATCGAGTGTGTAAGTTGCACAATCGCTCACGGCACGCGCACCTCGTCAGGGTTCAGGTGGCGTCAGCCTAGATCAAGAGGAGGAAGCTAGCAGAGGCTGGTTTAGTCTCAGCGCTATCATCTGAAGCTGGTGTTGGATGTTGACATTTTTGGGAGAGAAAACTCAGGCCAGACAGGGCAGCCCAGGGCAGTGCTGGAGAGTCAGGAATCTTGGCTTGGCAACAAAGTCTTCGACATTCGGGGGAGTCCGTTTTCCTCTTTGAAGCTCAATTTTGCCACCTGCTCTTCTGAGCAGTGTGAGTTGAACTCTGTCACCTCTAAAGCTCTTTCCTCCATGGCTATGGCTGAGACCACATCTCTTCCTTCTGCTTTGGGGCACACAGATACCTCCTCTTCCAAGGCATTTGCCAGAAGGGGACCTCTGCTCCAAGGGCACACCACGATGTCACCAAAGCAATCCTCACCAGGTCTGCCTTGAATTCCATGAGCATCCTTTCCCCATCTCCCTCCCCAAAGCAATCCTCTGAGCAAACCTGGGTACAGATGTCAACAGGCTCCGCAGAGCGTCCGAGGAACGTGCCGGAGGTGCCATTGGGACGTGGGAATTATGAGGTGAGCAGGAAGAAACCAAAAAAAAAAAAAAAAAAAATCAGGAAGCCACTTGAGCAGAGAGTATAGACATAAATATCCCGGAGCAGCCCGGCCAGGGTTCTTTATGTTGATGTGCTAATCCGTTATTCACTAAGGGTTTATTTACACCGGTTTGGTTTTCCCTGCAATTCATTTATCTGCATAAGGGAGAGGCACTAACAGGACAGTTCCTCATGAGCAACGTCCCGATGTGATCCCCACTGCTGTTTATAATCCTTCCCGCCCAGATCTATAATTCATGAGCTGATGGCCTGGTGGCAGTTTCCATAAAGGCCACGCCGGGCACCCAGTCGTTAATGCGCCCACCGTCATGCATGGAATCGAAATAAGCCCACTCTCCTTCTATTCATCACGGCACCACCGACGTGCGGGCAATGATATTATCCAAATATTATTAAAACTTTGAACCCTGTCCCCATAAATTATGGCCGAATGGCTCCGTGGCCATTAGGAGAGGGGGATGTATGCGCTTCGGTCGCCACCGAGTAATTATGTGCTTAAAAGGAAGCGTGGCTGAGCATTCTCCCAGCAAAACGAGAGAAGCAGGCATCGTTTGTTATTGCTGCGGTGCTCAGGGCTGGACGGCGCGGGCAGGTCAAGTCAACCTTACAGCAGGACAATTATCTGCCTAGAGAGACCAAACATCTGTTATTAAGTATGTACAGGCATCAAGGCAACATGCTAGAAATCTTGTCCACTTCAAACACTTGGCGTATTCCACACAACACCCCCTTTGCTTTTTTTTTTCTCTGTAGCAGCCCAGCTTTGAAATATGCCCTCTTTTCCCTCCCCCGGCCCCCATGGCTTTAATGGGCCCTGCTGCAGCTGCTAAAGATGGTGTTGTAACTTTACAAGAACCTCGCTAGCTTTCTCTGGCTCTTTAAATAATAATAACAATTTTTGTTATTTTTTTTCTTATCTCCAACTTTCTTTTGCATTTATTAGTTATTTAAGGAGTTTTGCTGTGGTGAAGATAAGGTACCATTTGAAAGCACAAGGTCAGCCTGAGTTAATAGGAGAAGACAAATCTCTCTTTGATTCATGCATCTGCAGCAATTCGGTGCAGGGAGAGAGAGATGGTTGTGTTGGGAGTGTGAAATGGGAAATAAGAGTTTTTCGGGCTCTTGCTTTTCCCTGAATCGTCTGTGTGCATCTAAAATTGCTGGGGAAGTGAGGAGAGGGAGTCTAGGAATCGGGTACAAGGAGATGAGGAGAAGGTCAGAAAGCAAGGCTAGACACTGGGCATGGTGGTGCACAACTGTAATCCTACTGACTTGGGAGGCTGAGGCAGGAGGATCACAAATTCAAGGCCAGCCTCTGCAAGTTAGTGAGACCTCATCTCAAAATTAAAAAAATAAATAAATAAAAGGGACTGGGTTTGTAGCTCAGTGGTAGAGTGCACAGAGACAGGGGTGGGAAAGATGGTGGACCAGGGCAGTTTGGCATCCAGGAAGGAAATACTGCACTTACTCAGCTGAGCATTTCCAGACAAGAATAACCAGACGGCAATTTTCCTCCTATAAAGTGCAAAGCATAATATCAAGCCAGGAGAGCGGGGCCATGTTTGTGGAGGAGGAAGGGTAAGATTTCTTCTTTGCTAAGTGACATAGTAATAACAGATCAGTTTCCTTTCTTCTTGAGGAGAATGGACTCTCTAGCTCTTGTAAGGCCCTGCAATCTGAGCATCTTAAAGATATATGAGGTCTGGATTAGCTTCAAAGTAATCCAGGGTGGACCAGGGACGGGTGGGGCGAGAGATGAAACAAACTTGGCCCTGAGTTAATCATGGTCAAAGCCAAGGGATGGGCATGGGGGCTTATTGGACGATTCTCCACACTCTTGATGGTATCTGAAAATTTTCCATAATTAAAAATAATCTCAAGGAGCAGAACTCCCTTCTATGTGAATGATCAACAGAGCCGACAAAGAATGCATCTCCTCAGGATGGAGGTCTATGAAAATGAGCCCCGAGGGCAGACGTCAAAATTGACTTGTTGGCATAGTTTGTGGGGCTCTCTGCTCTAATCCATCCTGTAAACACTTTTCACAGAAAAACCTTCTTAGGACACGATTTCATTGCTCTTTACTCCAGAGCATACAAGGCCTTCGTGGCTAATGACAACACTCTCAGTTCCTTCATGTGATATTCAAGATCTGCCATAGCAGGATCTCATTCCTCCGCCTTCCTTCCACCTGGGCCCTGATTGGCTGGCAGGAAGCCAGGTGGTGGTAGCGGATGAGGAGAAGGGGACACAGATGCCTGGTACCACAACCAGCTCTGGGATGTCCCTTCCCTACCTGGCATTTCCCCTGGTGTAGGGGTAGCAGTTCCAGTGGGCTGGCCTTTGATCCCTGGTCTCACTTCCTTGAGCCTAGTGCTAGGTCTGGTGCTACTCCGGCATAGATACCTGATGTCTATAAAGGATAGACAGGAAGGTGCATGATGACCAGGATCTAGTTCCTTTCAAAAGCACAGGTAACAGGTCACAGTGGACACCTGAGTTTTTGCTAGCCCAGAATTCATCTCCAAGTCTTTTAACATGTTCCAACTTTCCTTTGGATAACAAACCCTCTTCCTCTCCCAGTTTCTGGCGTGAGAGTAGAATCCACCTCTACCCCCAACTCCTCACCCCATTACCAAACAGACAAGTCTTGAGACCCAGGCATGGTCCACTGGCCACTGTGATTGGTTAAGGGAATGTCACATGACCCAACTCAAGCCAATAAGGTTCAATTCTGAGACTTTTGCTGAAAACTCTATATAATAAAGAACAAATTTGATATTCCTGGCCACCACTTTTGATGTCTTGAGGGAAGAATCTGCATAAGAATGAAATTAGTACAAAAGAAGACCCCCTTGAGAGATGGAGAGGTTAGGAGATCTGCCTCTAAATGATTTATTAAGTGGCTGAGCTATTGTTCGGATAGAGCTAGATTCCTGTCACTTGCACCCATGAGTCCTGACTGATATAATAGTGGGACAGCCTAGAGGTGACACGAGGGAAGCATCCAGACCAGCTTGATTAGGAGGAAGAGGGCCTTAGTCATGAGAGTGAGTGAGATGCTAGGTCCGAGACCACTAACCTGTGTTGATGCTCATGGGGACATCCGTGACTGACCAGGGCATCCTTCCTCATGATTCCAGGAGGACCCAAGCCTTTTCCACATGGTGCTGCGGGTCACATTTGTCACAAGGACAGACCTACTTCCACTCCAATTGCATGACCTGGAGAGGAGCCAGGCAGGGGCCCTTTCTGGGAGAACCTGGCTGGAGGGTGCCACCTTAGACTCAAGGACCCTTCGCAGGTCAGGTTCACTGAGGGAGGCCTGGTCTTAGGGATGGCCAGTAATGTCCTGGGAACTTGATGGTGAAGTTTTCTAACTGGGCTTCTTGGGTCCAAGCAGAGACTGCGGGAAGCACTTGGGTTCTGGGTACCTCTCAGGACTGCCCACCTGAGCTGACTGCTATAGACAGATGTGACTGGTGTCGGACCCCCTGGGAACCCCAGACCACAGATCTCCCCCAGAGCCAATGTGCTTGGGTTGGAAGCCTGCCTTCACTACTTTTTAGCTATGTGATCGTGGCAAGCAACCAAACCTCTGTATGCTTAGACTTCATCTTCTGTAAGATCTGTAATGGTACCTATTACAGACGGGGTTGTTGTTAATTTATTAAAATTAGATTTTTAGATAAAGCACTGAAAACAATTCCTGGCACACATTAAGTCCACATGGTTGTTAAATAAAGAAGCTATTTTTTTTCTATGATTCTTCATTTTAGCTGAGTCTTGCTGAGAGGAGTCAGTTAGTCTGAACGGCTTCTTCTCTTTACTCCGTTCTTCTTGTTTCTTATTCTACTATTTTTTCAGTGTACAATTGTGGAACACTGACCCTGGGCCCGTTTCACCTTCAGGTGACTTTCTCTGATCTCTTTTAGTTCTTGGATGATACAGATCTCAGAAGGACGCCCAGCTGTCCACCCCACAACCTCGTGCACCTTCTCAGGCAGCTTCAGAACTGTTGGAGGCCTTTCTTTCCACGAGAACCACGTGCTTCCATTTTCTGTGTCTGATGGATCTCCACAGAGACGAAATCCCTGCTTTTCAGATCTGGGAATTGGGGGTGATATAACTTGCTCAAGGTGCATCAAGTTGGATATGGCAAATCTGGGGCTGTAACCTGGGTCTGTCGGACTCATGTTTAAGTCACCCTGATGTGGGCCACCTCATGGCTCACTGCCTTCTTGATATGATGCTCTGTGCTGGATGTGTCTGTCCCTTGTGCTACATGGGGCAGCTTTACAAACCTAGACCCATACTTCACTCATCTCTGATTTTTCAGTCTTTGACTCGGGTGCTCAGAACCACACTAGAGTTGTACAGGGAGTCTATGCAAATCGCCCAAAGATGAAAATCAACCTAGAGCCGGAAGTGCTATAATATTGCTCTCTCTGAACATCCCCCAAAGAACTATCCTCGTGCACTTCTTGTTGGGCTGAGACAATGCCCACCTCTCACTAAGATCTGTGCCCCTTTTTCTGACTTAAAAGGTCCATGTCTGATATTGGACTTCTGGGACAAAAGAACAGAAAACTCAATGAACAGCCTTGGAGATTCCCTATTGGGCAGAACGCCTCTGACTGTGGTTCAGTGGGCACAGGCTCCTCCCCCTGTGGTTTCCTGCCCTCCCTATATTGATTAATTCTGTTTATGATCTGTGGTTTTTCAATCTCTATTCTTAAAATATTTTCAGTCTCTATTCTTAAAAATGTCCACTACCAGGTTATGGATTGCTGGTCTCTAAGGAGCGTGCTCTTGAGATGTGAGAGGGAATAGCTGACCTAAGGGGACCCTCTGTTCCGGCATGTGCTAGGCAGGCTGGTCTCAGCTCTGTCATTTCCAAATTCCTTGAAGAGCTTCCATGGATCCCACTCCCAGAGCTGGACAGATTTGATCCATGTAGGGTCAACACTGTAGACACACTCTGGCTCTAGACTGGCTCTCAGGGTAACCATTTCCCAAAGAACAGAATCTGTCAGGCAAATGCATTTATTTCTCTATCCCAGTTTCTGGCCAGGTGCAGACACTTCCCTGTTCTTACCTGACACCTGAACATACACCTGGCCCTTTGGAACCACACCATTCCAGGCAGGAAATCTGCATGGGACCACTGGCTGATCTCTCTCTTGGACTCACCGTGTGGATTATCGGGGCTTCCTCCTAAAGCTATAGTCGGGGTGCTTACAAGTCCCCAGCCTCCCTTCTGCTTCCTTTGGCTGGGGTCACCACCTGTGTGCCCTTTCCTTCTTCAACAAGATGAGACTGAGCACCTTCTTTGGCGTCAGATGCTGAATGCAGCCGTGGCATATAGAGACGCTGTCATATGTAAGGCACTGAGGAGCCTGGGCGGGGAGGCAGTTGACAGAAACGTGACAGTGTTGTGTTGTCATTTCAAGGATGGCCTGTGAATGGAGTCCCATAGCCCCCAACCTTTTGAGATTGCTTTGTACACTCAGCACAATCCCCTCGTTTTAAAGCCACGGAGTGTCACACGAGGGCCCGCTGTGACATAGGCAACTCTGCTATTCTGTCTCCTGGAAAGCAAACCCCTGGTTTCAGCTGCTGCCAATACCACTGTTTTTTTCTGCCTTGCAAACCACCCCCAGCCCCACAGGCTGCCTGCGCTCCACTCCAGTCTCTGTGCTGGGCAGTAGTGACCCGGGAGGCACAATCCCACTGTTGGGCTTTGGATCTTAAGTGTCCCCAATGGCCCCTGCTTTACAAACTTAGTCTGCAGCTTGGCCCTACTGGGGGTGGTGGAGACATAAGAGGTGGGGCCTACTGTGATGTCTTAGTGCCTCTTTGTGCCATTGGGGATGTGCCTTCCAAGGGGATTGTGGCACCCCCTCTCTCTTTTGCATCCAGGACACCAGGTGAACACTTTTGCTCCCCGCAGGATGTTCTGCACCCCACCAGAAGCCTACAAACCATGGTCCCAGACTGAACCCTCCAAACTATGAGCCACAACGACCCTTTTCTCCTGGTAAGGTGATTAGCTCAGGCATTTGATTTGTACAGAGTGGACAGCTGACCCCCACCTCGGGGAACCTAGACTAGATTGTGATACCAGCTGACACACGGGGCTTTCCACTATGGGGTGGGAGCTGTTCTGAGGACTGCGGGGCCCTACATTCTCGACTGGGTGCAGACACCACTGTGTCTGCATGGAAGTCCCTGAGCTTATCATGGAGGACGGGGTGGGTCGAGCCCGGGTTTTCTCAGGGGATGTAGAGGGGGACCTCTGATCCACTTGGAGGGAACTACGGATTAGTTCTGTCCACAGCCCATGGGGGGCCTGGAGAAGCTGAGCAGCTGCAGGGTGAGTGGGAGAAGTCTGAGCTCAGCACTCAGGACAGAGTGGCTTTGATTGGCCCCTGAAGGGAGCCTGGACATCCTCTAAGCTCCCCTGCCTGGAGTAGCCATTTCCCACAGTCTGATGGACATTGGGCCCTTTTCTGGACCTCGATTTCAAGGTTCCCTCTAGCCATGATCTTTCTTCTGGCCAACAAAGAGAGGCTGTGGGCCAGGATGGGAGCTGCACTGGGAAAATACATCTTGGGCACCGTCCGCTGGAGTTTGGCAAATGTTTTTAAAAAATAATGACCTTTTTTTTGGTCAAATAAATATTCCCCAATTCTACCTCCTAATGCTGTGCTCTTTGTGTTTGTCGATTGTGTTGCTCAAGACAGGTTCCCACTGGATCCGTCAGAAGGTTCTTGGCTTTATTCTTCCCCCAGGGTGTTGGAAGAATCACCTCCAAACATCCACCCTGGAAACCATCCAGGACCTGGGGTTCAGTGGGCACAGGGACCGGCTGCTGTGGGTTCCACGGTGATGAACTGGGATGCGCCTACAAACCCAGGGGCTCCCCAACTGCGCCCTCTCCTCTCCACTCTGGCCTCCTTCCCAAGATCTGTGAGCTCCGATGTAGTTTGGTGGATGACCATGCCCGGCGTGACCCCTCTCCATCCATTTGGAATTCGGGAATATTTTGCGTCTTTCCTGTTTACCCTGTCTCAGGTGTTAATTGAAGAAAATCAAATCAAGGAAGTTTCAGAGAAGAGTTCTCTGGTGACTGGTGGCTGTTAGTCACCAAACTCCTCAGTTAGCACAGGTGAGTCCAACTGAAGGGAAGGTAATGTTGATCTGGGACACGTGGACAGTATTCGCCAGGGCTCATCTCCTGCACTGACAGTGATGCTCACTTTGTGTGTGTGTGCTTTAATTGCTGTTGTAAAGAGAAAATATAATATCATGAGTGAACATCAAAATCTCTTAGATGTCAAGATTTATAGATTGCCAACATCAGAGAAGGCAAAGAGATAATAAATCCAGGTAGAAGATCCCAATGGATGAAGAAATGAAGCAGGGACATATGACCTCACTGTCTTACTCTGCAAGCTGCGTTCCCTTCTGTCATGGGCTGAATTGTGCCTCATCCCTGGTTCATATGTCACGGTCCTCACCATCCCCCAGACCTCGGAGTGAGGCTGTATTTGAAGATAGGGCTGGTACGAGTTAGTTTTCCATCACTATAACAAAGACCCAGATACTCAACATAAAAAGATAAAAGACTTATTTGGGCTCACAGTTTTGGAGGTTTCAGTCCATGACTGATTGGCTTCATTGCTTGAGCCTTTGGCAAGAACATGGCAGAGCAAAAGGACTCACCTCGTGGCCTCAGTGTGTAAAAGAGGAAGAAGAAGGGGTTGGGTCCCACAGTTCCCTTCAAGGACACATGCCCAAATGAGATCCCCCAGTGAGGACCTCCTGCTAAGCCTCACCTCTTACCCAATAGGCCTTCCTGGGGACCGAGCCTTTAACACATAGGCCTTTGAGATCCGTTCCAGATCCAAGCAATTGCAGCAGGAAAAGAAGGAATGACGTTAAAACAAAGATGTCAGAAGGGGCCCTAGTCCACTGTGACTGGTGTCCCTAGAAGAAGAAATTAGGACTCACACACACCTAAGAGGAAAGGTCAGATGAAGGGACAGAGAGAAGATGGTATCTTTGAGCCAGGAGAGACGCCTCAGATGAAACCAATCCTGCCCACACCTCCATCTTGGATTTCCGGCCTCCAGAATCGTGGGCAATCCATTTCTCATGTACAAGACACCCAGCGTTTTGCTTTGGTTATAGCAGCTAGAGCTGACTAATACGCCCCACTGTGGACTTAGACTGTGCAGTTTGCCTGATTATCCAGTGGCCAGAAGGAGTGAAGATGGGCCTGGCCAAGGATGGGATGATTTGAGGGAGACCGTCTGGACCACAGCAGAGTGGAACTGAGGTGGATTCTTAACGTGTGAGACTCTGAAGGACGGTTCCTCCATGTGGGAGCTGATTGCTAGCCAGGGTCCCTGGGGGCAGGAGGAGGGGTGGGGGTTGTGTTTCCAGAGCACAGTTCTGTTCTCTGTGAGGCAAACCGCTATCTCCTCTGTCCATTCCTCTGTCTTCTGTAAGTCAGACGCTTCCACTTCTACTGTTAGAACCTCCCATAGTCTAGGGCCACGTGTGTCCAGTCTGTAAGCCCCTCAGAGTTCTCTCGGGGAGCTTTGCACCATGTCCCCCTGTAGGCTTCCTCTCGGGGACACTGAAACAGAACATGAGAGGTGACAGAAGACACCCCCCATCTGTGGTGGGTGGGGATGGCCACTCTGCACCGCCTGCTCCCCAAGGGCCAGCAGTAGGAGAGCAGGAGCATTGAGGAGAAGGGGTCCCCGCGACCACCAGGGCAGGACTCTCGCCGTGAGAACAGAGTCAGCGAGGCCTTGCTGGTTTCTGGTTGCTCCTAACAGCCACAGCCTTCCAAACAGTCACAGTCATGGGCAGCCTTGGGGCCCCGTGGAGAACTGTCAAACTCCTCTAGGTCCCCGTTCTAGAGGTTGTACGCTGCAGCCTAGGCCTCGGGGCCTTGCTGGTCAGAGGCAGCCATGCTGGATGCCCCTGTGCCGGCCCTGCCTGGAATGATGGCTGCTACAGGACTGATCTCCCTCCCCACCTCAGGAGTGGATGCCCGAGGAAGGGTGATTATCAACAGGTCCATGGAGAAGCAGAGGAGGTGGCACATGTGTGGGAGTCCAGTTGGGGACCCTCGGCTGAGCTCTTGTGTCCCTCTGCTGTAACATGGGGACATTCCTGGCACTTTCCCTTTTTAAGATGCTGCCAAGATTCAATGAACAAAAGTGAGTAAAACCCTTAGCATTTCCCAGCTTAGAGTAAGCAAGCATAGGATGGTGGTGGTGACGGCGGTGGTGGTGACAATGACCATCACCGCAGTAGTGACCTGGCTTCTGTTGGAGTTCTAGGGGACAGTCTGCATGCTCTCTCCATCACTGTCCTGTCTTATCAGCATTCTAGAGCCCAGGAGCAACGCTTCCTGTGACTGATGGTGACGTCCAAACCCGTACCACCCTCAGAATAGTTAGGAGGGAGCTGGCCCACGATCCAAGCTCTTGTCTGATTCTTCCTCCAGAGAGTCTGGACGGGGGACCAGGGAGAAGACAGCAAGGCTCTGATGATTGACAGAACATCTGGCGAGCTGCAGGGGCCTCCTCGGGCTATCCCTTGCCTACTCGATAATAGATGATCTCATCTGTCTCTCTATAGCACTTCCTTCTCCAGAGGATGACAGAGATGGAGCGATCCCATCCTTCACCTGGAGGGAGCCTGGCTTCCTTGGAACTCGCTCTGCACTGGGAGATGGTCACACGGGAAGCTGGCAGGCGTAGCTGAGGACGGCTGGGTGGCCGCCTGGACCACCCACCCAGGGCAGGGCACCTGAGGCCAAGTGATGGGAAACCGGAAGATGTGTCTAGATAAATATACTGTGTGCCACCTGTCACCTCCACTATACCCCAGTGACACTTTTTACAGAAAATAAGACTCCTCCTCCCCCCTCTCTTAAAATCACATAGATTGAGAAAAGCAGCACAGATGTATGAAGAGTGCTACTCAGAAATGCCTTTTCTTTGTGCACAAACCATTGTCTCTTCTTGAAGATGACTTGTCCCTGGGAATAATGGACTACACTGACGGTGAAGTCGTGAAATAAAGTGTGTTTGGTTAAAAAAAATCACATATATTGAAATACTTTAGGCCCCCAAAAAGCTGTAGAAATTGTTTTTATAAACACTAGAGTACTCCACACTGTGCTTGTGTACGTGCACATGTAACTTTAAATCACTTTGAAATGCTGTGTAAACCACACCTCCTTTCCAATGAGCTCAGTGGGAAAATATTTTAGAAGTTGAGCAAACCAGTGCTGGGGAGATGCCCGAGCAGTGGACACTTTCTCGGATTGAAGCACAAGTTGGCCAAGCCATTCAGGAGCACAAGTGGTTGACATATAGAAAAACCGAAGCCACAAGGCCCCCATGACCTGATCCACATATATGCAGGAGAAAATTTTTGCACTTTTGCCTAAGGAGACGTGTACAAAAAAACCAAGCCGCAGCGGGTCAACTGGAAAGTAACGGAAACAAACTAAGTGCCTAGCCATGAACAGGACAGTGGATCAGGAACGTGTGGCCATCATTCTACGAAAGACCGGATGGCAATTAGATTGAACTTGAACTCCAGAGCTCCCGGCCAGAGGTGAAGAGCTATCAAAGCTGCATTGGGAGAATTTTAAAAAAAGTAGTTGCCAGTAACTACCAACAAGGATAGACATTTTTTTTCAGCTTTAAGGAATAATGGACATACATAGATGCTTTAAAATTTTAAAATATATATATGTAAAAATTTCAAACAGCTGTTGATGCTGGGGAGAAAGGATGGGGGGTGGGGCGTGAGAAGCACTGAGGCTGTGTTTGCAGTGGTTTCACACACACACACACACACACACACACACACAGAGGCTTTAAGCCCTTTGCACTTGGGTTGGTTGGTGGAAGGCCCCTCTGCATGAGTGACTTCCAGGATTTGGAAAGGGTGGGTCTGGTTGTGATGGGAAGGTGAGCTCTCCAGTCATGTGATCTGGAGTTGATCCC
This sequence comes from Marmota monax, assembly GCF_021218885.2. Classification (NCBI taxonomy): domain Eukaryota; kingdom Metazoa; phylum Chordata; class Mammalia; order Rodentia; family Sciuridae; genus Marmota; species Marmota monax. The sequence continues at coordinate 5,413,148 of NW_026695224.1, forward strand.
TTGCCTGGATGATCTTGCAATTTGGAATAGGTGGTTCTACCTCTCTGGACCTCAGTTTTGCTCAGCTGCAAAACGGAAATGACAATACCTGTCTTAGGGTGGCTGGAGAATTAAGAAAGGAAGTGTCTGGCTCAGTGACTGGCACCTGAGCACGGAGCAGCTGCAAGTCCCTCTTTCCTTCCTCCTCTTCTTCAACCCCTTCCCCCAATTTCTTTCACTCCCATCTAATGGGAAGGCACCTGTGTCACCTTTACATACACCCAAAGCTGCAGCATGACATGACCTCCAGTGGATCTCCTTTGAAGTCCCCTGTTGACTGCATAGTGGATAATGCTTTGTAATTAACAGGTTGTTGATATGTGAATAGGTTCCTTTGGTTACCACAGGAGAGCTCTGTCTCCTGGCCTCTTTGACCTGGGGTTCCTTGACGTGTCTCAGAGAGTCTAGGGAACCTTGGCCACCCAAGTGACGGAGTAACTAGGAATTCCCAGAGAGAGGGTGCCTAGGGAGCCAGGGTTTGCCTCCTGGTGACAAGTCACAGGCAGTGTCTCAAATTCAAGGCTTGTGTTTCCCCAAGTCCATCCTGGGTGATGCCCCAGAATAGCTGTGTAAGAAAGAAGCTGCGCCTGGGTCCAGCCCTGTGCCAAGGGGTGCTTGCTTTTCTTATGTGCCTGAAGTCCGTGCCCTTCGTTTCTAGCTGGGAAGCCACAGCTTCCCCAAGACAGGGGCTCTCGGCAAACAACCAATTAACTTTCAGAATTAAATATACAAGAGCGCAATTAATTAATTTGATATATTTTTAATCTTCATTGTACATTAAGCCCCATTAACGTTTAGCCATAATGCACACGCGTGGGTACACACACATACGCACACACACACACACACACGCACACCCCAATTAATTCAGGAATTTTTTCATTGGATGCCCATTCTGCCTGACTTCACCAAATCACGGGCAAAACAGAACTGGTTCTAGCTTCTCAGAGCTTGTGATATAACAGGGAAAACAGACTTCAGGTAATCTCACAAGCAAACACATCGTGAAGTACAGAGTAAGGTGTGTTGAGTGAGAATAAGGGTGGACACGCTTTGAAGGAGATGCTCCCCAGAACCTGTATGGGGAGTGATGGTTGATCTGAGACTGAAAGGATGGCAAGGGGTCACCACATGAAGAGTAGAAGGGAAGAGCCTCCATGCATGGGGAAGGGACGAACCAAAGGAAATGATAGACTTACTAGGGTTGTGGTTAAAAGGCTCGTATACTTGGGCTGTAAGAAAGCAGGGGTAAACTGAGAGAACGGGCAGGGACAGTTCATGAGAGGCCAGGCACTGATTTTCTGGGTTAATTTCCATCACCCAGTATATTAGTCTGTTTTCCTTTACTGTATCAAGTGACCTGAGGCTGGGTACTTTCTAAAGACAAGAAGTTTATTTAATTGATAGTTTTAGAGGCTCAAAATCTAAACAGCATTGTACCAACTCTGGTGAAGCCCTCCCCCACACCCTCCCCCATCACCACCCTCTCTATGCCCACTTGTGGCAGAGGCATTGTGGCAGGAGAATTCGAGAAAGACATCACATGGCAAGACAAGAAACTAGCGCATGAGAAGGGGCTCTTTTTAGAGCGATTTGCTTTTTAAGAACTCACTCAAGGTCCCATGAGAATGACCTTAACCTCTTCCAAGGGCGTGCCCTCAGTGGCCTCAAAACCTCCCGTTAGCCCAACTCTTAAAGGACTCACCATCTTTAGTGCCACCACCCTGGGGACCAAGCCTCCCAACTCATAGACCCTTGGGGGACAGACCACACCCAGACCATAGTACTCAGCTCTTGAACCTGCTGTCATTCAACTCTGAATGCTATTTCCGAGTCTCCACCCCGGCTCTTCTTTCCCCCTGAGATGTGGTTCCTGCAGCTCCCATCCTGACCTGGCAAAATGTGCCGCATCTTTCAAAAGCCTTGCTGGGTCTCAGAGCCCCCAGCCAGCTCTAGGGAAAAGGGTCGCTTCTAGCACCTTTAGCTGTCCCATCATCTGGGCTGCCTGCTGACCCCTGCCCTGTTGTCCACCTCTTATCATCCCAGGACTAACCCTAACCCTAACCCTAACCCTGACCCTGACCCTAACCCTAACCCTGACCCTGACCCTGACCCTAACCCTAACCCTAACCCTGACCCTGACCCTGACCCTAACCCTAACCCTGACCCTGACCCTGACCCTAACCCTAACCCTAACCCTAACCCTGGGAGCGTCGGGGTGTGAGGGCCCGCCCCACAGTCTCCACTCCACTCTCCCCCTTCCCCGTCCAGTACCCACCCCTGGAGGTGATATGGGTTCAGTACCTTCTCCCTGAGGGAGTGGGGTGAATACATGAAGTACTGACCCTGGGTTCCTCTCCCAAGGTCTTAGCCCTTGGGCCTGAGACAGGTTTCCTCTCCATATTCAGTCTCCCCTTCTTCTTTACCAGAATCTTATTTGGCTAATAATGGACCTAGCTAAAGCGTATTTCCCAGCAGGCATGACCAATGAGACGCAAACCTAGGTTGTTGGATGTAGCCTCTGGGACGACTCCTTAAAAGTGGCTTATTCATCTGGGTAATGTACTACTTAACCCTTTGCTTCCTCTTCTAGCCTAGAATGTGGATGTAGCAGCTGGAGCCTTAGCAATCTTTTTGGACCTTGAAGCAACTTGGGGGATTGAAGCTGATCTTAAGATTGGTGAGACACAAATACAGAAGCTTGGTTTCTGAGAACCATAGGCACTGGGCCAGTCCTGGAAAGTCCACATCAAAGTTTTCTATCTAACTCACGCCATTGTCCTTTTCTCTTACATGTGGCCAATTCTAATCCTTACTGCCCAGTCTGTTAGCATTCTCTCTTTTGTAACCCTGAGGCCTATTTTCTACTCTTCTCTAAATTGGATGAGCAAAAGCCTGCTAGTTTGTCCCTCATTCATTCATTCATTCATTCATTAAATATCTTCTAAGTAGAATAAGATATGTGCCAGGCACAGAATTTGGTCCAGAAGAGAGAGAAGTGATCAAAAGTTCCCTAGGAACTCAAGTGTTGGTGGGAGAAAGAGCTGTCAATCAGATAGAGACGCTTGTTCAAAGACCCAAGGCAGGAGCGACCATAGAACATTGAAACAACTAGGGGGAAAAAATACAGGAGCAAGAGGAAGAAGTGAGATCGCTCAGGCCTTGGAGTCCGTGGGAATGATGCTGTGGTCTCTCCTGCAGCGTCAGGAAGCCACTGCTAGATTGAAAATTGCAAACCACACTCAAGTGTTAATGGCCGGAAGTGACTCGTTGTGATGTTTGGCTCTCAACAGATACAGGCTTGAGCTCTCCAGAGAGATGGATCTCTAAGGGTGGAACTCTGGGTTTTGATAGTGCAGGTCCCTAGAAGGTGGGTGATGCAGAGGTCCCCCTGAAAGCACACCAGGGATAGGGTAAAAGCCAGCCTGCTGAGCCCCAGGAGAATCATCAGCTTGGATGTGGCTGATTCTCCTATTGCCTTTGTGAAAATAATTTTCTTTCTTTTTAGTGAATTGGGTGAAATAAATATCCCTCTTGCCTCCATTATTATAAGTGTCACCTCCCTGGCTTGGGCTCTCGGTTCGTCAACCCTTTCTCCAAACTGTTTGCAGCTTAGGAGAAATTAACCCTCAATGATCTGAGCTCATGAAATTCACAAGTAGCCCTGCCTAGCAAACTGGGGGTTTGCAGGAGATATGAGTACAGTGTACGGTGCCTCCGGAAACTTCTAGAGAACTCTGAGAGTAGTTCCTGGAAAGTCAACCAAAGTATAATATTAAAAATTTAGCCGGGCACGGTGGTATATACTTATAATTCCAGTAGCTCAGGAGGCTGAGGCAGGAGGATTGCAAGTTCAAAGCCAGCCTCAGCAACCTAGCAAAGCCCTAAGCAACTTAGAAAGACCCTGCCTCAAAATAAAAAATAAAAAGGGCTGGGGTTGTGGGTCAGTGGTTAAGTGACCCTGGGTTCAATCCCTGGTGCCAATCCCCTAGTTGTTGATAGTGGATGATCTGGCACACTCCCCAGCTCTGGTTTACATGTGCTCTCTAATTTAATCCCCAAACAGTGTTGTGAGGAGGTGTTGTTATTCTTACCTTTACGATGAAAAAACTGAGGTTCAGAGTGGTTAGGCCATTTGTCCAAGGTCACACAACTAGGTATCCGTGACACAGGAGCTATAGAGTCTAGGGCAATGCTGCTCCAAAGACCATTCTTTCTATGACAATTTCCTCGTCAGATTTGGAAGGTCCTTTTTGGGTACAGTGAACCATTGACAGGAGTCCCCTGATGTATCAGTGTCCTGAGGCTGCTATAACAAATAAATCTCCATGTATTTGGTTGTTTAAAACAGCAGAAATGTATTCTCTGATAGTTCTGGAGAGCAGAAGCCCACCTTTGGGTTTAATGGGCCAAAATCAAAGTATCCGCAGGGCCATGGTCCTTCCAGAGGGCCTAAGGAGAACTGATTCTTATCACTTCCAATTCCAGGGGGCTGTAGACATGCCGGGGCTTCTGGCTGCACCCACATACCCACCTCTCTGCTCTATACCAAGTCTCTCCAGACCTTTCTTTTATGAGAATACTGTGACTGCATTTAGGGTTCACCCTTAAATAACCCAGGATGAGCTCTTCAATCAAATCTGCAAAGATCCTTTTTCCAAGTAAGGCAACACAGAATACAGGTATTAGTATTGACCCTTTGGGGGCCATTGTCCAGCCCTCCTCCCCTGGTCTGTGCCCCGCTGTGCGAGGCAGTTCCTGGGTTCAAGACCTCACAACAGCCAGAATCTGCCACGAGGTGCATCCTCTGTCCCTCACTTTCTTCTGGGTCAACCAGAACATAGCTGGGCTGAGCACCCGGTGAGTGTTTCCCGCTAACACGAAATGTTTGTCTGAAGGTAATTCTGCCTCTAAATTATTTGCAAATGTTCCTTCAACCCCCTCCCCTTCTTAGGATTTGGAGCCAATTTGTAATAAGCAAGAGCAGTTTGACCCAGATTAAAAGATACAATTAGTCTGTCTGCTTGGTAAACCTAAAAAAGTACCACTTACAACAAGTTATTGTATTTTTGACAAAGGGAGATGTCCTGACAGAACAATAAGACCCCTCCCCCACCACTGCCTAGAGCCGTGCAATTTACCCAAAAGACTCAAGTGCAGAGATGGAACAGCCCCTCAGGACCTGGGATGGCACCGTGGCCTGCCCTTGTGTGCATGTGACCCCAAACAGAGGGGACTATGTTACTGCACAGAAGAGAGGGCCGAGGGAGGGTGGGACCCCCAGGGTGGGACCCCTCCTCCACCTTTCTTTGGGAATGACCAGGATTGCTTCCCCAGAAGTGGATGCCCAGTGTGCTGTGGAGGGTGTGACTACAGTACAGACAAAAGTCTCTTTTACTCAGGTGACCAGGTGTCCCATCCGACAGCAGGAAGGGATGATTTTGCAACGTGATGACCAGGTCGTGGGTTCTTGGGTCCCATCTGTCCCATAACCCTGTACCAGAAAGCTGAAACCATTATCTCAGAAACACTGGCAACCCCAATGGACTGGATTTTAATGGGTCCCTCTCCAATTTGGCCTTACCTTCCTTTTATAGGCCCTGACCCAGGCTTCAAGTGTAACAGAGTAGTGCTATGGGAGTCACCACTCATGGGGACTGCAGATGAGTCCTCATTCTGGTATGAGCTTCTGTGGATTCCCCCATGCCTCAGTTAACCTTACGTTGCTATAACAAAATACCCAAGGATAGATAACTTAGAAAGTGAAAAGTTTTATTTGTCTCATGATTCTGGTGGCTGAAGCTCCAAACAGCATGGTGCAAACATCTTGGTGAGGGCTGCATTACTGGGTCACAACATGGCAGAGAAACCAAGACGAAAGGAACCTCATGTAGAAGGGTACAAACAAGGAAATACAATAAAGGTACAAATAAGGAGAAACCAGAGACTTGAGGGGAGACTTGCTCTTCTATAATGATCAGCTTTCATGGAAATTACAGAGCCCTGTGAGGCCCACCCACTCCTGGGAGACAGCATTTCTCAGTCATGAGACTGGAGCCATCAAGACCTACTTACCTTCTTCTAGGTCCCATTCTTTATAGGTTCCATACCTCAACACCAGCCCCCTGGGACCCAAACCTCCAGCCCATGAATCTTTGATGGGACGAGAGCATCCAGCTGTCTCCCCTCCACAGACTCGGCAGGCTAGTGTGACTCCTGTTTGGCTCCCATCATCATGGAGGAAACTGGGGCTTACAGTTACATTTTGTCCCCTGAAATTCTTACGCTGCAGTCCCGGCACCCAGCATCTCAGAATGTGAACTTATTAAGTTAAAATGAAGTCATCGGGGTCGTCTCTAATCCAATAAGACTGCTGTCTGCTGTTCTTATAAAAGGAGAATTTTGGAGACAGACTTGCACACACGGAGAGCCCGTGTGAAGAGGAACGCAGAGATGGGGGCGATGCTCCCAGCAGTCCAGGGACACCAGAGATGGCCAGCAGGCCAGCAGAAGCTCAGGAAGAGACATGGGTGGACCTGGACCCCGTCCCCACTCTCAGCCTTCAGAAGCAAGCCACCCTGCTGACACCAAGCTCAGACTTCTAGCCTCCAAAATGGGGAAGCAACACCTTTCTCTTCTGGTTGTGGGATGTGGCTCATGATGGAGTGTTTGCCTAGCACATGCAAAGTCCTGGGTTCAATCCCCAGCACCCCCCCCCCAAAAAAAAAAATTCTGTTTTTTAAGCCACTCATTTGTAGCACAGTTGGCCACTGTGTTCATGGGTTTTTCATACGTGGATTCAACCAATCATGATTGAAAATGTTTGGAAACATACTGCATCTGTATTGAATATGTACAAAATTTATTTTTCTTGTCATTTTCCTCTGAATAATATAACAATGATTTTACATAGCATTTATGGTGTGTTAGGAATTATAAGTAATCTGGGGATGATGTAAAGTATAGGGGAGGATTACATAATTATATGCAAATACTCCATCCCTTTATATAATGGGCTTGAGCATCCACAGGTTTTGGTGAGGGGTCTGGGGGTTTCTGGACCCAATCTCCTGCTGATAGTGAGGGGTGAAATTTGTTATGGAAGCCCAAGCAAACTAATCCACGGGGCTTAGAAAGGTGACTTCCTGGAGCAGACACACGGTTAACTGGTTGACCTACAGCTGCTTCCAACACTTAAAAATTTATTGCCCCCTCCTATGTAGACTGGAGAAGGAAAAAACCTGTTTTCCCAGTTTCTCTAGATCTGGCCAATGAGAGAGAAGTTGGTTATTGTGAGTTTCTTACAAAGTTTTTTTTCTTATCCTATAAAAGTGACAGACAGGGTTGTCCTCTGTCCCTCCATCTCCCTCTTCATCAGCACACCTGGTGGACAGGTTAATGCCCAGCTTGCAAAATGAGGAAGAACCACAGCGCTGCTGGCCCCTCACGGGTGAGCCACTGAGGCCAGACTTCCTGCTAGGAAGGAGGAGTCAGCTCTGATGTGCTGATGTCATGGGGCTGGTGGCCCAGCATATTGCCAGCTGTCCCGGGTTCCTGGAGGACCCAGTGGGTGAGGCCCTGTTCACTGTAGCTGCGGCCTGAAAGCCCTGTGGGCAGCTGCATCTCCCAGAGCCCTGTGGTTTCCTCTCTGTTGTCCTGAGGCGCTCAGGGGAGAGGCGGGGAGGTGGCAGCTGCCCAACACTTTAAACACAGAGGAGGAGACAGAAACCACAAGGACACCGAGGGGCAGAGCAGAGCGGAGGGTGCCCCGAGAGACTCACAGAGCTCCATTCATTCTCTTCCAACTTGGCTCTCAACTTGGCCCAGGAGTGAGCCACATGGACGTGACCTCCTCTGAGGTTTAGGGGGAAGTGACAGCCAGACACTGAGAGGGGACCCGAGCTTTTTTGGAGAAGGGTCATGTTTTAGGACAGGTTAAGGGCAGTGACTACGCAGTGGGGCTACAATCGACCTCAGTTGTACCGTTGTCTTGTTTCTGTCTTCTCAACTTCCTGCCTGTAGGTCTTCCAAATTCCTTCCTTGGTAAGTACCAGGCCCAATGTCTTTCATATAGAAGTACTCGATAAATAATGGCGTAAAACTGATAAAAAGGCCGAGGCTGCCTTACTGATAAGTACTCTGACTTCTATTCTACCCATAACAGATGCTGCTCTTTCTGGGCAGGAGAGGGCCATGTTTTGGTGGGACCATTCAGTTAGATCTTACCCAGAGACCACAGTTATTGGTTCAAGGGAAGACATGTGATCACAGCTGGGCCAATAGGAAGGCTTCCCTGGGATTTTTCAAAACCAGAATCAGGAAGGGTTTTTTTTTTTTCTTTGTTGATTACAAGGTTCTAAGAATGGAAGGCCACAGCTTCTAAAGTCCATGTCTCCTGCCACACAAAGAAAGGCCCCAGCCACTATGACACCTTCCGGTTCTACTTGCCGGTAAGCCATTCCCCAAACACCACTTGGACTAGAATAGTAACAATGATCATAACAGCACAAATGGTCCCCAACTTTGGCTTATGATTTTTCAACTTTAAAATTTTTTTAAAAAATCTTTTAAAAATTATTTATTTGGTACTAGGGATTGAATCCTGAACTATATCCCCAGCCCTTAAATTTTTTATTTGGAGACAGGGTCTCACTAAGTTGTTCAGGGCCTTGCTGAATTGTTGAGGCTGGGATTGAACTTGTGATCCTCCTGCCTCAGCTGACTGAGTCACTAGGATTCTAGGGATGGGCCACTACACTTGGAGATTTTTTTTTTACCTTTGGATGGTGTGAAAGCAACACTTTAGTAGGAACTAAACTTTAAATTTTGAATTTTGATCTTTTTCCAGACAAATGATATGCACTGTGACAATTTGTCAAGACTTTTGGCTGTGGCAGCAAGCTGCAGCCACACACGGGGAGGGGGACACCCGCAGTCTATGGTGCCCTGTGTTGCTGTCCTGGGATGTTTCATTGGTTAGGTGTATTAAATGCATTTTTAACTTGTGATCTTTTGCACTTGTGATGGCTTTAGGGGATGTCCCCATGGTAAATCAAGGAGCACCCGTAGTTATCAACCGGGTATTCTGGATGGGTCAGCTGGGGTTCAAGGTGCCCTCATTCCCTAGCTGAAGCAGAGTTTTCTCTGCTCTGATCTCTCAGGACACCATACTTGCCCTCGTTTTACGGCAATGGCTGCATCCTCTGTTGAATGCGTCATCATTCGCTGAGTACTTATATATGTACTTGGAGAGGTTTCAGAAAACCATGACGTGGTTTCACATCAGATTCAAGCACCATGTGCGTGATTTGCTCTAGGGACCAGAGACAACCTGAGACAGACAACCTGGGACCCTGCAGGGTAAAGAATCACAGATGTTTATTTCTAGCCTACATATCACCCCCATCGTGATGGGCCAAGGACACTGCTCTTTGTGGCCTTCATCCCGGGAGGGACTCTGACTGATGAGGCAGCAGCTGTTGTGGGAGCAGAGAAAAAGCAGGTTATTGACCCTTGAGTCTTCTACCTGGGAGAGACTGGTGGCTCACCCTCCTATTTCATTGGCTGAAACAAGTCTCGTGGCCACATCTGGACTCTGTAGTTGAGAATCTGTCCTTTGCAGAGCTACCAAATCTTTGTGTATGGTATACTGTCTACCATGTGCTCTTCCCTTGTCTGCTGGCCTGCAACTTATTATCCATATAACTTCCACAGGGGCCAGCCATGTGCTTAGTAAGTACTTGGTACTTACTAAATAAGCACTTAGTAAGTACTCAACGATCACTTGCACTCTTTCCTATAATGAATACTCAGGTCCCTGTTTAATGTCTGTTTCACCTACTGGACTATGAATTACCTTGGGGGAAGGTCAATGTGTGTCTGCTATTGAAGTATTTAAATTAAATTTTAAATTGATGCAACCTAGCCCTTCGATCAGTACCTGATGCATTATAGTACCAGTGAACGGTTGTAACTAAATGAATGAATAAGGAAAGAGATCATGAAGGAATTTACACCTGCTTCATTCATCTGATAGGCCTTCTTTTGTTATATGCCAGATCCAGTTCCAGGGCTAGGGATGGAGAAATGAACTGTACCCAATTGCCTGGCCTTTATTCTGGAGCTGGTGACTCTAGAAGAATCTTATCCAACCTGTCCCCACCACTGAACCAAGTGAAATTGCCAACAATGAGCTGCTTATGACTAACTGAAACGGTGATTTCAAATGGTTCACCTGAATCAGAATGTGTTGAGTTCTATTTGAAGATGGCAGCCCACTATTCGGTGCTCGCCCATGCCTACAGCACTGCTCAGTGCACCCTCACAGAACCGCAGCTTGGATACCTCTGGAAGAGATGATCTCCAAGTCCTAAAATTCAACATGGCTTGATTGTGCTCTAATGCAGGAGCCCCAGGCCCTGTAGCCAGAGACAACTGAGGGCAGGTGCTGACCATGGCACCTGATGTGCCAGGGACCCTTAAAGGGGGTCCCAGGCTCCAGGCCCCCCACGCTGTTGCCAGTAGTGTCTTCTCATGGCCTGCGTCCATGCCGTTGATTCTCCTGCTGACTAGATGAGGAATTGCGGCTTGCTTGCTTCGCACGGCTCTTCCGTGTGTCTCTGTCAATGCCGGTTTACGTTCTGGGATTGAACTAATTTATTTCCTGTTTGCTTCTGGCTGCAGGTTGCTGCTCTGTGTTTGCAACTTGGCCACGCCCCTCCGCCTGCCTTCCCCATCCCCCGCTCACCGCATCTGAGGGCAAGAAGGATTAGCTCAGTGTGGTGTGGCCTGGCCTGGACGCTCCTGCTCCTGTTGAGAGCTGGGGGTGGGGAGGATGAGGCTTAGTGGCTGCTTGGAAGAAAGGGGTGAGGGACACTGAGCCTTCACTGCTCAGCTGAGGGGCCACCCTGATGACCACACCCCTATTTTGTCAGAAAGCAAGAATAATCATGATGATGATGATGACTGGGGTGAATATTTATTGAACATTAGTTGGCCCTGCACTAATGTCTGTTCTTGCTCATCAGTTGATCGGCTTTGCCGCTTCTCTGGGATGAGATGGCATTAGTGTGCTCATTTGGTAGGGGAAGAAACTAGGCTCCAAGAGGTGAAATAATGTCCTGAAGGTCACCCATTAGGACTCAAACTTCAAAACCTGATGTTTCTGACTCACGAATCCATGTCCTCTCCACGGTTCCATACGGCCTCCCCAAATCTTGATGCCTACAGGTGTCTACTGAGTCATAAATGCCATCTGAGACGTACTCAGCACACATAGACCAAAAATGGTGGGGATGGGTTTGGAAACTGGAGCTAGATCAGAGATGGCAATTGAGACACTTGGATGTGGGTATCCCCCAGATGATGTGTTTTGCTTTTAAAGTGATAAACTAGGAAGATGTCTTCAGAGAGCTTCCTGAAATGTCTGGATGCTGGCTGAAAAGAGGACCAGTTTTCTCACCGACATTCTTCTCTGCAATGCAGTAAACAATGTCAGCTGTAAGAGTATTATTTTTAACACCCCATGGGACTTCCTACAAATTGTTTTCATACTGAATATAAAAAGTTGAACCTATAACCGTTTTTAGGCCTCAAAACTTCTGGTTAATATTTTTCAAAGCTGTATCTATGCATATTCTACTACCCAGCAATTCTACTCTTGGGTATATACTGCATAGAAACGGACAAACGTGTTTATCAAAGACATGCATTCAGTGCCTATTATAGCCACAAACCAGAAATGATGCAAGGGCCTAAGGCTGAGAAATGATGTACCACCAAGCTGCACAGTGGACCACTATACAGCAATGAGCAAGAACAAACTTCAGTTGCACCATGAATATAGAAGAATCTCGTATCTATTATGTTGACTGAGCACACAAGTCCCAGGCAGAAAAGTTCATCTTGTATGACTTGCTGCATACAATATTCAAATACTGGCACAACTAATATCTGGTATTAGAAGTCAGGAACATTTCAGCTCTGGGATGCTGAGAGGGTAGAGGCTGGGAGGCGCTTTGGGGGCTTTTAGGGTGCTGGCTTTCTGGGGTGCCTACAATGTAAAAATGCATGGAGCTGTGAATATATGCTGGGTGCCCCATCTGTATGTTTGACACCTGAATGGAAATTTTGCCAAAGTAAAGTTGCTTCCATAAGCTATGCTTGAAACTGGTCTTTGTGCACAACTTCCCAGAGACCCAGTGGGGTGGGTGCAGTGGGTTTCCCTGTTACCACCAGAGCTCTCAGTTGCAGTACTGGATGCTGGATCTGCTAGCTCAGACTGTTAAATTGAGGCTTGCCACCCATCAGGCATTAGGAAGTGGGTTGTAAAAGTAAGCGAGTCCTTGGCCAGCATTTGAAAAGACAAAAATATCACATGACATAATATCCCAATCATGTAAGAATGAAACTGTAGGAAGGATAAGGATCGATGATAACAGGAAACTTCTTTATTTGTGTAAATATGGGCAAGCTGGGTTGACGTAAATTTTTTTTTTTATGAGTTTAGGTTAAAATGTCAAAAGTTTGCAAATTTCCCCAGGCCTTGGGTACCCGCTTTTGGCTTCCAGGTTGGTTCGACCAATTAGAAGCTGGCAGGACATGAGCTGATTTCTTAAATTCTCCTAATCAGCAAAAGCAGGGGACTGGAACCACATGTGATCCTGAGAACCAGAGGATTCTTGAAGGACCGAGACATTCCACAACTGATTCAATCTTAACTGGACTGTGCAAGGCAGAGGCCCTTAGGAATATCTGTGCTGCGATCTTAACTGCCAGTCAATCTATCTGAATAGTGAGAACGGCTAAGGCTTCCTCACGATTTTGCAGGTTTATGTCTATTTCTCAAAAACAAAGATAAATAAGGGGTAGCTACAAAGGGAAAGGCTACATTATTTGTGGAAAACGTGTGGGGACTTCTTCCAACTGGCCATTGTCACCCTTTGCACAAAGTTGTCTGGTCAACAGTCCTTGTTCATGAGTGACCACTGTCAGCAATAGCGTATCCCTATTGCTCCCAATAATAACTTGGATAATGGAGGAGGACCCCAAGCATCATAATGCTTTGGGAATATCAGTAGAGGGGATTTCTATGGAGAGAGCTTTGGCCGTCATCATCATCATGGTGCTGATAAGTGACTCTTGCCTGGCACTTAAAGTCACTTTATCTTTATAGCTCTGTTTGTCTAGACATTTGCTGTATTGTCTATCTTAAAAGCAGCTACACAGAAAGGAAGGGAGGAATAGTTTGGTTGTTTTTATTATTTTTTTCGAGCCCTACTCTGTCAGAGGCTGTTACAGTTTAGATAGAAGGTTATGCGACTTGCCTAAGGTCGCCCAAGTTAATTCAGAATTTGAACACAGATCCAGCTGGCACCAAGGCCTCTGGAGGTCTTTGCTGGCATGCGACCTTGTTATCAGCAGCTGACAACAACAGGAGGAGTTGCTACAGATGCTTAGTAACACAGGTGAGGACAAACACTTTGCCTTGTGACACAAGGACAATTGTTAGTGTGTTGATCAGCTTTCTATCACTATATCGAAATACCTGAGAAAATCAACTGATAAAGAGAAAGGGTTTATTTTGTCTCATGGTTTTGGAGATTTGAGTGCATTACCAGTGGGCCCCATGGCTTTGGGGCACACTATAGGAGGAGTGCAGGGTGAAGCCAAACCACTTACCTCATGGCCAAGAAGCAAAAGATTGGAACTAGAGCCACTTAGCTTCCTCCATCTCCCTCCTGCGGTTTCTCCTACTGACACCAACTTCATTTCACTTCATCCTCAGATTTCAGCTCATGTGGCCCTCCCTCACCATAGCCACTGACCAGAAAGAGCCCCGCCGTCAAAGGTCCTTCAACTCATCCCTCCTAATGTGAACCACACGATTTGTAATTAACTTGCATGTGATTATCCCACAAATGGATTAATAGTACAGTGTATTGATTCTCTTCCAATAACTCATTGTGTCCATTGATGACTGAGGGCCTCGATTTCCTTATCTGGAAAATATCTGATTGTATTATTCTAAGATAAAAAGAGTTTCTGAATGTACAGTTTTTAGAATAGTGCCTGTTAAGTAATAAGCATACATATCACATATCAAATAGACATTCATAATTTATACATAAACATTTATATGATGTAATTTTATATATATTTTATAATATATAACTATGTATAATATTAAGGGAATTTAAAAAAATAGTACTCTATCTGCAGTCCTGGGGTATGGTAATTGCTCAGTAAGTCTGGGTTGAAGGAGAGAAGGAGGGAGGGAGGGGAGATAGGGCGGAAGATACAGAGCTCTCTGCTCACTAGTAGTTGGTCTGACACCTCCTTAGTGGATACTTTGCACACAAAGCAGGTCCCTGATACCACAGGTCACCTTGTAGGCTCTGAGGAGCTATCTTCATAAACTCTTTTATAAGCTATTTTTGTAAACTCAGGCCAGTGACGTTGCTGCTGAACACGTTGGCTTGATTCACCAAATCTAATTGCTAAGTGATGTAGACAGTGGAAGCAAATTCACGTCGGTGCAAGAAGATGACCATGAAGCTCACCCATTATTTATTCTAAAGTGGGCTTATGTGAAGATATTTGCACGGGAAAAAAAAAATTCGCTGGAAAATAGCCACTCTTAAGAGAGCTGGAGACACAAACCATCTCCCCACAGCAGAGCAGACGTTCTGCTACTTGATAAAGCTAACAAAACAGTGGACCTTATTGATGTAGCTGTTTCCCTCAGCAGAAGCATCACAAAAATCTGTCCAGACAAAACAAACAAGTATGCAGCTCTGGCAGAAGAGCTAACCCAAGTGTGGAAACTGAGGAACATCAAAGTCAAGACAGCTATCGATTTGGCAGGACGACTGTTGTCCTTGCACAAGCCGCACATCTGGCGGGCTCGGGGCTCGGGTGGAACTTGGTAGGAGAGAGGGCTGGCTTTTCCCCGAATAACATCCGTCCCCATTTGGGCAATAGCAGCCTCATCTTCCCTGGGGTGCCAGCCCTGGACTACTCAAGGTCATTACTGGATGGGGGCAAAAGGATCCCAACCCTGATTATAGGAATGAGCCCATGACTCACGTCTGAGCAATGAGAAGTTCCTGCCGTGGAAACTGGATTAGAAGAAGGCACGTGGCAAAGTTGGAGTCCACAAGGCTCTTTCTCTTGGAATTTCATGGAAACGAAAGGGGGAAGAGACACTGTCTCTCCAGAAGGTGGCTAACCTGTCAGTGTCTGTCTTCGTCACCACCTGGCTGAGAGACAAAGAGAAAAGAGGAACCAAGAGGCGGAGGAAGGATCCTAAAGCCATGATACCTTCCGGGTCTTTCAGGCACGTGAGCCAGTCCATTCTGCTTGGAGAGGCAATGCCAGGTTCAAGCTCACCCACTTTCCTGCAGTTCAACAAATGTCCTCTGGTGACCACCCATCTCACTAAAGTCCCCATGTCCCAGGCAGTTCTAAGCCTCTGCATCAAAACATTCAAGCGATTCTCTCTGCCACCCTTGGAGTCTCTTCCAGAATCTTCTTCCTCCTCCGCTTACGAATGGATCCTCAGTCTTCAAGGACCCACAGAGGTCCTTGAAGTGTTGTCTGTTCAGAGAACTGACCACTGCTTTCTTCTTGTCACCTCAGAACTCTCACAGTCCTTTCAGGCTTTTTCTTCAAATTCATTGTCACTCCTGTGTCTCCCCCATGGACTGTGGGCTCCTTGAGGGTGGGGACCGTGAATGGTGCATCCCGTCTCTGAATGTCTCCCCCAGTCACACAGGCACAGCCCTCCGTCAGACCGTCTGTGGACCCACAGTGAGGGACCTATGGGGTCCATGAGGTCGCGGAGGACAATGTCTGGGAAGCTCTGTTCAGTCGTTTACTTCTTATGAGAGTAATGGAGAGCCAGCGACAGGCAGGACCTGGCTTGAGGTGAGACTTCCCGGCGTGCTGCTGAGGTCCCCTGCTTTGTTCCCAAGAGGAAGTCTTGCGTGTCTGAGCCTCGTTCTCAGTTCTGTTCCTGACGTTCTGAGTGTTCTGCTCTGGCTCTGTCGTCCCTGCACTGTGCCGCTGAGGTGACACTGCAGATGTGGGGTCTTTGGATCCAGGCTCACACTGCACAGAGCCTGTAGACGGCAGGGTCCTGCAATGTGCCAAGGGTTCATACCTCGGGCTGGGACTCTGCTGGGAATCATGGTCCGGGTCCTTCAGTCCCCCTACCCCCTAGCACTTCAGGGCTGCCTGAGCTTGTTGGCAGCCGTAGGCCGGGCTGCCTTTGACTCCCACTTGGAAGCCAAAGACTCACCGCCGGTTCTGTGGAGCACCATTCCATCTCAGAGGTCCTGCTGCCAAATGGGCTGGGGACACTGGTGTTGCTCCTTGGAGGTCATGATATTTTGTTGGCACCTGTTCACACATGAGGGTAAACCCAGAGGAGGAGCCAGGAAGCCCTGGGGGCCTGAGATTGTCTGAAGCTCATAAACTTTTTGGAGTGTCTCACATCCGGTGGCTCACCCTTCTTCAGCAGGAGAAAATGGACAGAGAAGTGAAGAGTGTGGTTTTCCAATTCTGGCTCTTTAGAGACGTGTGGACCCGTGGCCTGGGTGGTGCAATGGATTTCTTGCTCTTATCCTGGATCCTGGCTTTTTGCCGCTGTGGTAAAAGGACACTGGTTGAAGGCAGGTCATATCTATTATGATGTCATATCTATTATGTTAGGTTACGCATGCTTTTTCAAATGCATATTTGGATTTTTTTTCTTGT
This sequence comes from Marmota monax, assembly GCF_021218885.2. Taxonomy (NCBI): domain Eukaryota; kingdom Metazoa; phylum Chordata; class Mammalia; order Rodentia; family Sciuridae; genus Marmota; species Marmota monax. Next base: position 5,429,945 of record NW_026695224.1, read on the forward strand.
CATACTTGATTATATTACTAACAATGAAGCAAGCAGTCCTTTAATATGAGAGGAAAGAAAATCCACTGCAGTTTGGGAAACCACACAAAGAGGAAAGAAAGCCTATGACTATTCACAGTGGTGGAGTATAAGGTCAAGGAAGAACAGGAGTAATTTTTGAAAGCTCGTCTACTCGAGAGAAAAGCCAAGACCTTAGAGTTGGCTCTGTGGGATCCTGCCATGATCTTAAGAGGGAAACTCTGATCTGGGTTCCAGTTGAATATGAATAAAGTGGAAAAAATAAATAAGGTGCATCTTACCTCAATGGGCCAGTCTTACTAGTGATCACAAAGACTCCTTTCTGCTGGAAAATTTTTGAACTATCATGACGAAAATATAAAATTAAAAAGAGTAAAAATATTTTAAGTCCTTTGGGTATAAACCAAGGAGTCACAATAGCTACAATGTGGAACTAACCTAGGTGTCCATCAATAGATGAATGGATAAAGAAAATGTGATTTTATATATATATATATATACACTGGAATATCACTCAGCTTTAAAGAACAGTGAAATCATGCCATTTGACAATAAATGGTTGGAGCTGGAGAATATCATGCTAAGCGAAATAAGCCCATCCCATAAACCCAAAGGCCAAATGTTTTCTCTAATATGTAGATGCCGCGGTCTGGCTGGGCACAAAATAACCGAGCCACCACAAAAGCCTTGTAGATTCCAACAGCAACTCTTTATTCCCAAACTCTCACCGGCACTCTACACGCACGTTCTGGGAAAAATACACTCCCTCCACAGGGCTCTGCGTACCAATTCTCTCAGAACCCCCCCCCCACCCCAGAACTCAACGGGAACTCAAGGAGCGGGCGCCTGAGGCAGCAGGATACGCCCTATTCCCAGCAGGATCCACCCTAAACCTGGAGCCACCCTAATCCAGCAGGATCCACTCTAAACCTGGAGCCACCCTAATCCAGCAGGATCCACTCTAAACCTGGAGCCACCCTAATCCAGCAGGATCCACCCTAAACCCGGAGCAGGGTCACCTTTCCATGCATCATTCCTACTTGGCTATGGCTCTCAGCATGTAGATGCTAATTCACAATAAGGTGGGGGGGGGGCACTAGGGAAGAATAGCGTTACTTTAGATTAGGTGGAGGGAAATGACGGGTGGAAAGGGGAGGGAATGTGGAGATAGGAAAGATAGTGGAATGAAACAGACATGATTACTGTGTGTGTATATGTGTGACTACATGACCAATGTGATTCTGCAACATGGGCACTCAGAAAAATGAAATTATATTCCATCCATGTATATTAAAGTGCATAAATGCATTCTACTGTCATGTATAATTAATTAAAACAAATGAAACAATTTTTAAAAAAAGAAGGTAAAAAGAGGCACACTTTCCCATAGAGCCTCTGTTAGATTGTAGAAAGAAGTTGAGCAGCATGCAAGGAAGACGCTTGGTTTGTGGTCCACAGCTCTCTCGAAAAGGCCAAGGGTAATATCAAAATGAGGAGTTTAAACCCTGATCTGCCTGTGGGGACCAGGACGCTGACGTGAAAGAACAGAGCTGCGCCTGGTGGGGACGCGAAGAGCAGAGAGAACAGCTTCACCCGGGAGCAGCTGTCCCCAGCTCCTGCTCAGGGCTGCTGGGTCAGGCCTTCTGGTTTTTAAAAGAAATGGGATATTTAAATTATCCTGAATTGGAAATTCTGAAGATGAGGAAGGGCCAAAGTGTCACCAGGGTCATTTACAAAGGACCAAAGAGTGGTGAAGTGTCTCGGTTGGAGTTGGCCATGAACAGAGCCCGAGACAAGGGTACGTACGAGTGGGAAGATTCATTTGCACAGTGATCTCAGGGGTTACTGGCAGGGGGTGAGGAGGTGAGATGGGAGAGGAGACGGTGGCCACTGAAGGGCGTGCTGAGGAGGAGGGTTTCCCTGTGCCCACCACAGCTCCGTCCCACCGGGGACTCTCTGAGTCCCATGGGCCATGTTATCTGGGCAAACAGGGAGCCAGGACATTCACAGTGCCCCGCTCCTCCCCTGGTTGGGAGCTGCTCCCTGGGGGTGCACACTTGCCCCTATTCTGTTGGCTTCGTGAAAGTTGAGCCTCCTCTTTCTGTCTGAAAACGCTGTCAGGCACAGTTCCCAGGTGCTGGCCGAAGACAGGATCAGGGGGTGCTGAGGGGTTCCAGATAGGGATCCTTGAATCATGGACCGATGCCGGCAGCTGGGTGGACCAAGATGCTCTGAGGACAGAAGAACACATTTCTGTTCCCTTGGTACTTGGAGAAGCACATCACTTCGAGAGCCTCTCTAAACCAGGGTGTTCTTTCCACAGTGCTCATGACTGGTGAGGTGCCCTGGTCATGGATCCGGGGGATCAACTGGGGCTGTTTCTCTTGTGACATTCTTGAGTGAAAATTCAACTGCTGAATGGCAACATTTTCCAACAATTGAGTGTCTGGGCAAACGTTTCCCTTTCCCAGGAAGGTGTTGGCCCGGAAGCTGCTTAGATCCATGACGTCATAATGAATCTCCCTCCACAGCCTGCACATGGTGCCTGCCACACCTTGGCCTTGGAAGAAGGGCCGGTGGTGGATAAAGGAACCCCTCTCTCACTCTTCTCCCCTGAGGATGTCAGGGCCCCCCGCCTAGGCTACTTCCTCGCCCCTCTGCGTCCCCCATCCCTTTAATCAGGGCCTTGGAGGTAATGGCTCTGTGGACAAACAGCTCGCGGCCCAGTGTGTGCAACTAACAATTAGTTTAGAGACTGTGATCTATAAATTTTGAGGCAAGGAAAAGAAGATTTGGTGCACTTGGGCTATCGTTTCTAATGAAGAAAAATAACACACCGGAAGGGATCTAGAGTGTTATTGAAGCAGCTTAATATCATCCGGGGGTGATTTGTAGGCCTCCATAATGCCTTGTGATCCTGGGCAGAGAAAGAAAACGGGTTCTTGTTGTTTGTGCTTCTTAGGGATAAAAAAGAAAACAGAAAGAAAAAACCCTCTCTCCCGTGTTTATGAGATTTACGACATGCGGGCCACCATCTGTATAAACCCCGCCAAACCTCGGTCCCTAGCTCCCCGGCTCTGTCCACTAGGCCGAACCAAGGGGGACACTGTTGGAATGTCATCCTATTTATTGTTTATAAAAATAAACCGGCCGGCCGGAGATGTATGTGAGGAATTTACATACAGCAGCTGCACAAGCCCAGTGTCCAGAGGGCCAGGGAGCCCAGGAAGTGGGGAGGGGAGACGCTGTGACCCCGGCCCAGGGCCACTCTCCCTGCAGCCAGGAGGAGACCACGTTGAGAGATGAAAGGACCAGGGGGCGGGGTGGAAGGAGCCAGATGCAATGTGCAACCAGGTCAAGCCGCTTTTCTCCTTGGTCAAACCAGAAAGCATAGAGTGTTGGTTGCCAAGGACCCCGTCTTCCCTCCCAGTGGAGCTGATGGGGTGAACCCCAAGAGGAAGCCACGTGTTCTTTTTGGGGGAGCAAAGAGCAAGGTAAGAAATAAAACCTGATCTAAGCTCCCCAGGGATTTGCCGTTGCAAAACCTGGGAACCTTCCATCTCTGGCTTTGATGAAGGTGGCAGAATCAGGTGGTAGCCGGCTCTGCTCTGGGAGCCAGGTGGGAAGGTGGTGACTGGCTTCCCCCAGCCACCCTAGCCACAGAGCAACCCCAGGCTGGCTGGAGCCGGGTCACCGCCCACTAGCTGGGCTGTCTCAGGGAGGACAGAACTGCTATCTTCAGATTTCTCTCTGAATCCAAAGAATAAGGACAAGACTAAGATTCGGGGCCAGCTTCACAGAGCTGCAGGCAGATAGGAGCAGAAACTTCTAATGTTCTGTAGCACAGTAGGATGGTCACGGTTGACAGCAATCTGCTGAGTATTTCAAAATAACTACAAGAGAGGATTTTTGAGTGCTCCCAGCACAAAGACATTGTAAGTATCCAAGATGGTCGCTAGGCCGACAACCCTGATCTGACCACTACACATTGTTTACATGTATAAAAATGCCATCCCCTATATACACACAATTACTACGTGTCAATGAAGAATTAAAATATGCACAAAAAATAGATGGTCCCATGAGCCCTCTTATTTTAAAAATGGGAATACGGAGTCCCAAGCAGCAGAGCAACTTTCCTGACCTGTCAGTGAACAGGGAAAGGCTGAGATGGGTCTTTCCCCACTGACCATTCATCCAGCCTGCATCTATGTGTTCCTTCCCTGGCCCCCACAGGACTTTCGCCAGATACAAGCCCAAGTGATCCTTAGCAACATTAAACCACTGCCCAGTTTAAAGCCAGTCTGAGGCTTCCAACACCCAGGGTTCAAGTACTATGTGATATGACCCCTGCCAGTGTCCCCAAACTTCTCATCTGAACTCTGGCTGCAACCCGAATTCTAAGCAGAGTGACCTTTCTGGGACCATGCCAGGCTCCCCCACCTCAGGGCCTTTGCACTTGCTGATCCCACCATCTGGAGTCCTCTCCCCTGGGATCCTAACTGTTGCTGCATCCTTCAATGTCGGTTTTATTGTCCAGCCCTCAGAGAGGGCTCCCCTGGCCATGTACTAATTCAGCATCCTTCTGCTACAAGTTGCTCTCAACTTTGCTAGCTAGCTTTATTATTTTTTTCCCTTATAGCATTTACCACAAATTAAAAAAAAGTAATGTACCTATTTATTCATAGCCTTTCCTTGCTCCCCTTTGTTTGCCTTAGGAGAGGAAGAGGTCTCTCACCTTGTTCTCTTCTGAATTGCCAACCTCTAGAATCCTACCTGCCGTGGCTTAGTCACCCATCTATTCAAAATCCGTGGTCGAGCACCCCTGGGTTCAAACCCAGTTTAAGAAAAGAAAAAAGAAGAAAACAAATGATTTACTCATTTCCCTCATTCATCCTCTCAGCTATCTTTCCTGGGTTCAGGAGTAACTGGTGATCCCACGAAAGCCACCTTCCAGGGAAGAAAGTAAAACAACAGCTAAACAGGCATAGGCTGAACTAAAGAGGGTACACCGCTTCGGTTTTGGTTCAAGTTTTTTAAAAATTACAATAATGTCTTAAAGAATCTGAATGCCGAGACTCAGTGTCCACTTCATAATCACGGATGCTTTTGGGCGAACTCAGTACTGGTGATTCCTGGGAAAACCTGTTTTCAGTGAATTTCTAATCAAATACAGTAGATTGATGTGTCGCAGACAATGACTTGAGGTGGGGTTAGTTTCTTCCAAGAGGTAAACTGAGGCTGGAGGGAAGTTGGGAAGACAGTTGTGCCTGCTGAGGTGGTTTGGAAGAACAGTCACGTGTTTACACGGTTAGTGTGGTGACCCTTGATCCTTCTGCTGGCCGCTCCCTGCCTTCCCTGCTCCTTGACGTGGCGCTCACCTGGTCGGTCCTGTTTAAAGGGTTAGACCCTCAAGGAGAAAAAGTGGCACGCAAGTACTCCAGCCACACCCACTCACCTGCTGTGCGTCAATCACAAATGGATTTACACAGAGTCTTTAAAGTAGGACTACTCGATCGTGGGAAGAAATCTTAAAATTGCACGCATTGTATTTTGCATTGACACAAAGTATATACACATGCATTGCTTATTTTTGTCCTGGGGAGATGGACCTTAGCTTCCATCAGCATTTCCAGGGTACCCTGAACCTTGACCTAAATTGAGTATCACTAAGTTAACTTGTTGACACTTAGGGCTCTATTTCAAAATTATGAGCCTATCTCCTATCAAGACTGTTCCCCTCCGGATTTGGGTGACATTACTAAGCATATTACATGTAGATAATATTATAGGGTTTGCTCATGCAATAAAGATTTATGGAGCAACTGCAAAGGCAACAAGACTACGAAGAAGAAAGTTTCTGCTCAAAAACAATTAAACAAATATGCAAGATAACTCCATTTGGTGGTAAGTGTTTTGGAGAAAATAAAGTTGAGTGATGTAACAAAGAAGGAAGAGATATTGCTTTATACTAGGTGGCCAGGAAAGGTCTCTTAGCCAATGTAGAAGCTGAGCTGAGATTTGAATGACAAGATAGAGCCATCTGAACGAAGGTCTGGGGCATGAAGATTTCTGGCACTGCAAGCAAAGGAAACTGGTAGTGCAAAGATCCTGAGGCAGAAATCAGCTCAGTAGGTTCTAAGGATAGCAATAAGACAGTGGGCTGTTAAGTGCTTATTAAGGTGAGAAGTGATATGGGATGAGTCTGAAATGTAGGTGGAGGCAGGGTTTCTCTGGGGTCTGGTAAGACTTGTTTAAAAGGTTGGATTTGATTTTTGTGTTATGAGAAACCATTAGAAGTTATTATCAAGACCACCCATTTTCCCGCAGCATGAATGTCCATGTGTGTATAGGTGGAAGATAATTCCTATTCTCTTATTCTTAAAAAAAAAAATGCAATCTGTGGTCTTCAAAATGGAGTTTAAAATTCACTAATGAGCCCTGCAGTGGAAAGCCTCTGCACTGGGGTGTCCTGAGAGGGTGCCAGGTCACCTGATTCCAAGAAGACAATCTCTTCCATGATGGTGCAATGCCTTTTAGCTCCCAGGGACTTTAACCTCTCCAACGGGATGGGGAGGTTGGCATGACTCCCCTTGGAGTATTTTTCTCAAAGTTTCAGTTTTCCCTCAAGTTTAAAGGAATCTTTATTTCTGGAAGAAAACAAATGAAAGCATGCTCATACCTTTGTGCTGACCTGTATGAGAGTGGTGTAGGCGTGGTTTAAAAACTGTCCAACAGGTGACCCAGCTGGGGTCCTTTAGGAAGCCAGCTCTTGAGGAAGTTGATTATGAAGACTCCTGGGATCAGAGCCTTTGAGGAGAAAGAAGGAGGCAGGGCTGGGGCCGGGGAGTGATTGGTGGTGAGGCTCCCTCTGGGCCACAGTGACCCCGAGGGGTGCCCTGAAATCTGCTGGCCCTGAAGAAGTGTCCTGAGCTCAGGGAGGAAACTTAATTCTGCTGTCCTGGGCCAACCAATTTAGGCGAGCTGTCTCCTAGAGGAGGGGCGAGGTGCTCTGTTTCCTGGGCCCCTGTCTGAGGAGGCCTGACCGCTGAGGACCGCGGGCAGACAGAGGGCCCACAGCTGGGGCTGCGATCGCCTCCACTTCTGAAGAGCATCTGGGGGTGTTTTCATCAGCTCTTCCATTGCTGTGACTAAAGGACCCCACCAGCACCACCACAGAGGAGGAAGAGTTTGAGGGTCCACGGTTTCAGAGGTCGAAGTCCGTAAGAGGCCGGCTCCATTTCTTGGGGCTGAAGATGAGGCTGAACAGAGAAGAGTGTGGCCGAGGGACGCAGCTCCCGTCACGGTGATCAGGCAGCAGAGAGAGGGTCGCCACTGTCCAGGTACAAGTATACACCCAAAGCCGTGGCCCACTTCCCACTCCCCCAGCCATACCCACCCCACCACCCAGTTAACCCCACCAGGAATCAATTCACTGATTAGGCTGAGGCTATACCCCACTCATTCTCCTCCCAACTTCCTGCATTATCTCACAGGTGGGCTTTTGGGGGACACCACATCTAAACCATAACAGGGGGGACGATGTTTCCCCGTCTCTCCACAAGTGTCCCACGCCACAGAGGAGCCGTGTTTTCACTCATGTTTCTGAGTTGATTTCAAATGCCCAGGGGAGGCTCAGGGTCCCACTTCTTGTTCTCAGTTCTGAACAGGTGGCCGACCACCTAAGGAGCAAGACACGGCCCTGAACTCAGTCATCTCCCTCCTCCTTCCCATTCTGTTAGTTCTGAAAGTTCTAGTTTTTCTGTAGGAGGTCTTTGTGCCTGAAAAATAATATATAATGGGTAAAATGACATTGAGTCTCACTATTTTTTAAATATCTTCTGAGTCTATTTTTTAATCCAATAACATGACATCGTGTCTTCTCTGTGGTGTAGTAACACGGAGACATGCTTCCACATGGCCCTCTCTCTTCATTTCCCACCAACCATACTTTGCTTTCACATTGTTAAGGTTTATCACTCTGTAGATATAAGGTCTGTGAGCATAACCATAATCAGGTTACAATCATGGTTAGACATGAGTATAATCAATAATCAATGTTTGTCTGTAGGTTAAAACGTAATAAAGTACAGCAAGGATATTGTGATTATGTAAATACATTTGTTGCTGTAGAACAAATTCCTACTAATTAACAATTATAAATGAAAGAGATGGAGGGAGGGAGAGAGAGGCGGACCATCCCATTTCACCAAACCAGAGCTGTTTTTAGGAGAACATCCCTGACATTAGTCTCACGGATTTTTCCTTATTAAATCTGTGTTATAAAGATGGATAGCACCCCTCTAAAGATGACCACGTATTAACCCCCTAGTCTCTGAAAATCTCACTTTATTTAATAAGAGATCATCCTGGGATTATCTGGGTCATGATCTGGGTGGACCCAATGCAAAAAAAAAAAAAAACAAAAAAAAAACAGAGCCAGGGATAATTTCTTTTTACTTTTTTCTTTGTTTTTTTAGTTCTGGGGACGGAACCAGGGTCTCGTCTATGCTAGACCAGCTCTCTCCACTGAGCTGCAGCCCCAGCCCAACAAGGGGTCGTTATAGGACGAAGGTAGCAGGGTCAGAGTCAGGAAAGCAATGGGTGACAGAGGTCAGGAAGCAGAGGTCAGGAGGTCAAGGACAGATTTGAAGACACTGCATCGCTGGCTCTGAAGGTGTGGTAAAGGAGAAGGACAAGGAACAGAGTCCAGGAAATGGGATTCTCCCCTAGAACTTAGCCTGATGACCCCTGAGCAGGAGCGACTGCACTGCCCCTCCCCAGGAGCTATGGGAGAATAAGTGCTGTGAGTGACAGCCACGGTCTGTCGCGATTTTCTGTAGTAGCATAGGACACTAATATGCCTCTGCCTGCTGTTAGGATCCATGCCACTTACAGCTTGTTTTTATTAACATCAACATTTTTCTTGTATATTTCTTCCCTTCGAAGTTTTTTTCCCCCCGGTTTTTTTTTTTTTTTTTTCACTAAAGCACCCTATGCCTTATGCCATAATTAAGATTGTCCTGTTTCTTAATCACACGATTTCTAAGAATGTACCTATTTGTATTTCTTACAGTACTCTGACTTTTAATTCAAACTTAAATAAATGTGTGTGTGTGTATATATAATTTTTTTTAGTTGTAGTTGGACACAACACCCTTATTTTATTTATTTATTTATTATTTATTACTTATTTTTATTTATATATAACAGCGAATGCATTACAATTCTTATTACATATATAGAGCACAATTTTTCATGTATCTGGGTGTATACATAGTATATTCACACCGATATTTCATTTATTTATTTTTATGTGGTGCTGAGGATCGAACCAAGTGCCTTGCACATGCTAAGCAAGCACTCTACTGCTGAGCCACAACCCCAGCCCCTATAAATACATATTTTATGTATCTAATTTTTTTTCCTCTTCATTGAATTTATTCTTTCATTTAAGCTTAGGTTAGCTCCTCTGTGGAGTGAGTTTTATTGTTATAGTTTGGATCTTGACTGTCCCCTAAAGACCATGTGTGGCAGGCTGGTCTCCAGCCTTGGTGCTATTGGTAGGTGGGTGGAGCTCTGAGGAGGAGGGGCCTAGTGGAAGGAAGTTAGGTCATTGGGAGCGTTCCTTGTTGTCATGGAGTGAACAGATTTCCTCCACCTGCTCCTACCATGATGTTCTGTGCCACCCTGGGCCTAAGCAACAGGACCAGTTGACCGTGGACTGAAATCTCTGAAACCATGAACCAAAATAAACCTTTCCACCTCAAAATTTGCCTATCTCAGATATTTTGTCACAGTGAGGAAAGCTGACTGGCACACCTAGTTTTCTCTTATTCTCTTTTGCTTGCTGCATTATATGGTCAAGTAAATTTGGGGAAAATATAATGGGGGAAAAATTTAAGTCTTACTTGTATGAAAAATATCTTCATTCTCATCCTTATAATTTTTTTAAAAAAAATTTTATGGACACAGTATCTTTATTTATTTATTTTTATGTGGTGCTGTGGATCGAACCCAGCACCTCCCCTGTGCGAGACAAACACTCTACCACTGAGCTACAGCCCTAGTCCCCTCGTCCTTGTAATTTTTATAGTTTACTTGCTATAAAATTCTAAACTAAAAATCATTTCTTCTTGTAGCTTCCATATTTGTTCTTTTTCTTCCCTTTTTCTGTTATTTGCTATGACTTAGATCACCTTTTTCTTATACTTTGTATAACCTGTTGTTACTCTGTAAATTTTATAACAATATGTTGAGAATTGTAGAATAAAATTGAATAAATTATGCTACATGCATGTATGAATATATTGCAGTGAGTTCCACTTTTGTGTATAAATATAATGCACCAATTTAAAAATAATTTAATAGGAGATAAACTAATAGATTAGTGGAAGGAGATTGGGGGAGGGAGGGAGGAAGAAAAGGAAAGGATAGTATTAGGGATTGAAATCGAGCAAATTATGTTATGTATATTTATAAACGAGCCCCACAATTATGTAAAACTATGATGCACAATAAACACATGAGTTAAATAAATAATATATTGAAATGTGGATTTTTTCCCTCATCCTGCTCAGTATTTTTGGTTTCTGTTCATGATGAACTTTCATGTGTAAAACATTTTATTGTATCATTTTAAAAATTATTTTTATTAGCTTCCTTGGGAGGTGATTTACAGAGGACACAATTTAATCACTTCAAGTGTCTGATGCAATATTTTAAAAGATATTCACAGATTTGTGCAAACATTGCTAGAATTAAAACATTCTTGGTACCCACTTGTTGCGACCCCCTCGCCAGCAAGGAAGACACGACACAGGATTCTTCTTTCAGCGGTTTATTCAGGCCTTAACTCTAGGTTTCTCTCAAGCGCTCTCCTCTCTCACGCCCCCACACACAGCCTAATAAAGCTTATTCAAGTCCAATCCAAGCCTGCCACGTGGGGTTTTCTCATAGGGTATTGAGGGACAGCACGCCAACTCTCCCAAATAAGGAGTTGTTTACCAAGATCCACAATGGAGACCGGCGCCATCTTCTAATGGCGGCAACGGTCTACAACACGGCTCACCACACCCACTGACCACTCCCCCTCCTTTCTGACCAGCTCTAGCCTTCCTGCCCCCAGCCCTAGGCAGACACTGATCTATGTCTTTGTAGATTTGCCTATTGGACACTTACTATAATTAGATATCATATTATAATAATGTGTGGTCTTTGTGGCTGGTTTCTTGCACTTAGCATAGTGTTTTCAAGGTTGTTCATGTTATAGCTGGATCAGTACTTCATTACTTCTACTGAGTAATAATAGTCTATTGTATGAAAATACTTGGGGGTTATTTTAACCTTCTTATTTTTACATGTATTAGAACATATATGTTGCTAATTGAAATTTATAAATTTTTCATTAATTTTTGGAGGGGGTGGGATCGGGAGATGATCTCTCCCTTTATTTTCCAATGCTCCTTTAAATTTCTTTCTGCAATTATATTTCTTATATTTTCTGCCATAGAAGGTCAAACTTGAATGGCTTAAATTGTTTTAGTGAGCTTTTTAAAACTGCAATTAAATACCTTAGAAAAGCAACTTAAAGGAGAAACAATTTATTTTTGTTCATGGTTTCAAAAATTTTATTCCAAATTTAGCTGATTTCACTCCTCTGAGGCAGAACATCATGGCAGAGAGGACATGGTTTGAACACGTAATTAAGAATTTCATTTCTTCCTATCTTTCTTCTGGTATTCAAAGTACTAATATTCTCCTAACACTGGTTCCCACTGTGGGTGTAGGTGATTGCCAGGAGGAGTTGAGTGTCTTGCTGGGTTTTTTTTTTTCAATTTTTTATTCTAATTTGTTTTATATGACAGCAGAATGCATTACAATTAATATTATACATATAGAGCACAATTTTTCATATCTATGGTTGTATACAGAGTATATTCACACCATTCGTATCTTCATACATGTATTTAGGATAATGATGTCCATCTCATTCCACCATCATTTCTAACCCCATGTTCCCTCCCTTCCCCTCCTACTCCTTTGTCCTATCTAGAGTTCGTCTGTTCCTCCCATGTTCCTCCTCACTACCCCACTATGAGTCACCCCGCTTATATCAGAGAAAACATTCAGCGTTTGCTTTTTGGGGATTGGCTAACTTCACTTAGCATTATATTCTCCAACTCCATCCATTTACCTTCAAATGCCAAGATTCTATTCTATCTTATTGCTGAGTAATATTCATATATATATATATATATATATATATATCACATTTTTTTTATCCATTCATCTACTGAAGGGCATCTAGGTTGGTTCCACAATTTAGCTATTGTGAATTGTGCTGCTATAAACATTGATGTGGCTGTGTCCCTGTAGTATGCTGTTTTTAAGTCCTTTGGGTATAGACCGAGGAAAGGGATAGCTGGGTCAAATGGTGGTTCCATTCCCAGTTTTCCAAGGAATCTCCATACTGCTTTCCATATTGGCTGCACCAATTTGCAGTCCCATCAGCAATGTATGAGCGTGCCTTTTTCCCCACATCCTCGCCAACACTTACTGTTGTTTGTATTCTTTTTTTTTTGTTGAGAGAGAGAGAGAGAGAGAATTTTTTAATATTTATTTTTTAGTTTTCGGTGGACACAACATCTTTTATTTTATTTTTATGTGGTGCTGAGGATCGAACCCAGTGCACTGCGCATGCCAGGCGAGCGTGCTACTGCTTGAGCCACATCCCCAGCCCTTGTTTGTATTCTTAACAGCTGCCATTCTGACTGGAGTGAGATGTAATCTTAGAGTAGTTTTGATTTTCATTTCTCTAATTGCTAGAGATGATGAGCATTTTTTCATATATTTGTTGATTTATTGTATTTCCTCTTCTGAGAAGTGTCTGTTCAAGTCCTTGGCCCATTTATTGATTGGGTTGTTTGCTTTTGGAGTTCTTTATACACCCTAGAGATTAGTGCTCTATCCAACCATTGGCAAAGAGGAAAAGATATTTCTGAATAGCTACCAATGTTGCTTGATGAGGGACATATTACTATTTTTTGCTTAAGATAATTCATTGTAAGGAACTGCTTATGCAGATTTCAGGACATTGAGGATTCCGTATCTATCCACTCAGTCAATCGTACCTCTTGTATTAGTTTTCTATTGCTCCTGCAACAAATTACCACAAACTGAATGGCTTTAAATGACCCAAATGTATTCTCTTACAGATCTGGATATCAGAAGCCTAAAATCAAGATGTCAGAAGAGCTGTTTCCTCTTCCAGCTTCCGAGGAGAAGCCAGTTCCTTACCTTTTTTGACTAGAGACCACTTGTATTCTCTGGCTGGTGGCCCCTTCCTCACATCCCTCCAGCCTCTTGTGGGTAGCAGAAATATTTATAACATTATCATGTTTGCTTTCACCGTGCTTTTTCTTATCCTCTGATTTATTTTCTGAGCCATTGCTCTTTTTTTATGGACGTCATATTGCCATAAATCTCTCTTGAGTGTAATCGTTTGATTTTAAAAATCCTGTTTCCTGAATTTTCTATTTTCTCCAACTTCCTTCTTTTGCTTATTTTGGGCTGCAAGTGATCCTCACCTGCTTCTTTCCCTTTCACTGAATCTTTGGTTGCCAATTCCAGGGTCGATCATGGACCTAGTTGGTCTATACAGTACGTGGCTCTGTTTCAGTGTACAGCTCCTCTTCCCAACCGAGCCTCCAGGGGATGGTATGACAGGGCCATGTGAATCTTGGCCTACGATGGTGGGAGATCAGGGACATCAGGACAACCAGCAGGTTAACCCTCCTCTGTAGTGAGAGAGACACTTGTCCCGTACCAGGAACCCTCGTCCAGACCTTGGACTCAGCATGCAAGAGCAGGGAACACCATGAGGGAGCCTGAAAGAACTTCAATTTGCCTCCTCCGTCTCTGCTCCTCTCCCCACTTCTCCTGTGCCCACACAGGCAGACAGCTCACCACCTCTTCAGGGATCTGGCAAGAAGAAAGCCTCCCATCTGGGCAGGTGCCTTCCCTGAGTTTGGACTCCACCTCCCACTTCTATGATGGACACATCAGGAGAACTACTCCAGTTCTCTGTTCTACTGCAGGATTCCTTCCTCCTGTTTAGCACCCTTTGACTTTATTAGAGAGAGAAAGGGGAGAAAGAAGTGTGGGATCCCTCCACCATTTGAGCTGAAAGTCTACTGACAGGTTTAAAACGGCATCAATTCCTTGGTTCTTGGGTGTCCGGATTTCAGAAGTCCAGTCTCAGCTGGAATACCTTGTTATCAATTTATATGAAAGACAATGAACTTGTGAAAACCGGGCAGGCTGACAGTGAAATCGGCATTTGGGCAGTGAATTAAGGACGGGAGATGCCCTGCAGCCTCCTTGGCCAGCTCAGGACGGATTCCTGGTAAAGGTAGACTCTTTTGCTCCCTTCAAGAGTCACCACATGGCCACCAGAAAATAGGAAATGTCAGGCTACAGGAAAAAGAACTGGCAATCAGCGAGGAGCAGACCTGCAGAGAGCCACTCCAAGGGTCCATGTTACAAAATTTTCCTACAATCTTCACAACCAGCCCAGAGGCCAGCTGCCCTTTAAATTCTGGAACCTCTTGGAGCTGGATCCATCCATTTGCCCCAGGGACATTCACTCACATTCCATCTGCAAAAGCAGCAGCCTTTCAGTCTCCCTGCTGACTTTAGAGGTGACGTGGCTGAGGGGTGTGTCCTGTCCTCCTGTGCCCCCCTCAGCCCCTGCCAATCTAAGGCAGTAGCAGAAGGCAAGATCTGGGATGTCCTGCCCATAAAACTGGAGACTGGCCATCCATCTAGGTCCTTGTTGAACACTAGAAGGTGGACAGAGACCCTGTGCGTCAAAAGAGGAACAAGCCCTTGGACTCTGGAGCCTTTGCCAGGTGTGAAGGCAGAATGGGGTGGAGGAGACACACCCTGCCCTTGTCTCCTCTCTTCTGATCATTCTCCCTTTTCAGTGGATTTTATTTCCAGTCTGTTAAAATTGCACAAACAACCAACATAGACTTCCGATGGACCCTCTGTTTCTTATTTTGATAAAGATACACTTCATCCTTAGGAAAGCATATGCTTTATTTAGCATTTAATACTATTAGCGGTAGTGATTTATATACTCAGTAAGTAATCACTATTCATCAATGTTTTTACAAATCGTCCACCTTCCTAAGAAGTTGCCTTCCCCACTCCATCGTATCCAAATCACTCATCTGACCTTCGTTAAAGACCTTTGTTGTCTTCAAATACCACTTGCTTCCCTACAGTATATAGGAGCCATTATTAGAATTTGAAGTCCACTTCTGCATAAACCATGGACTCTTGGGTATTATCCGTTTTTATCCAAGTTATCTTTCTGAGATGCATACACTTTTTAAAACATTGTATAAACGATGATAGAGAAAATGGCCCAGGCACCTTAGGAAGGGTAGGTTGAAAGGAGACCACATACCACATGAAGACTGGGTGGTGGCGGCTCATTTGGGGCTGGTAGAGGAAATCAAGGGCTCTTTGACTTGTGTCCTTTCAGCAAAATTTTTGTTGGTGATCACCCTTCTCCACTAAAAACCAATGAGATACAATTTCAGTGTCTAAACATTATAGGCCATTTTTTTGCTAGTCATGTAATAATGTGATAAGTTGCAAAAATTGACCACAAGTTCCTCCTATCCCTATCTGTATGCCCCTTTGCAATGTGAAGTCTTTTGTTTTTGTACCCCTGGTATCTAAACTAGAGACCTGCTCTGATTAGTAGAATGTGGAAGTTCTTATCATAGTCCTCAAGAGGAGTATGGCTTCTGATTTTGCTGTATTGCTGTACTGAGGCTCAGGTGAAAAAATCCTGAACCAGCCTTCTAGAGATTTAGAATACAGGAAGCAGAGATGGACTGTCACACCTGAGGACCACTAGCTCTCCCTCAGTACATCCATGGATTGCAGCTATAGAAGTCTCTCAAGTGAAATGAGCAGAAGAACCACTCTGCTGAGCCCAACTCCAGAAATGACCCAGAGGATCAAGTACAAGTAGAATGGTGGTTGTTTTAAGTTATTAGGTTCAGGGAGTTGCTTATTATAGGTACAGACAACAGGCAATTAGTGTATATATTCTCTATTTTCCCAATATGGCTTAGCCTGGGCAGGCTAGGTTGTGTTTTAGTAACAAGCAACTCTAAACGTTTGGCAGCTTAGCCTATCGAAATTAATATCTTATGCATTGATTGTGGCTCACCTGGGGGTTTTATTCCTCTTTTCTACACTATGGCATGTAGGTTGATATAACTAGTGTTTCTGGGGCTCTGGCAGAGAAAACAGGCCTCTAAAGATCATTTCACTTGCAATTGAATTTTCTATATTCACGCGACAAACATCATTTCTGTGTACAACTTATTGATGGAAAGTAGTCCTGTGGCTTCACCCGACAACAGGAGGTCAGGAAACACAGGTCTGAAATGTAGAGGGCCAGGAGAGGAGGAGGCAGAGGTGGAAGGTCAGGAAGGAGGTGGAGGCAGAGGTGGAGAGCCGGTATCTTTGATAACACCATCAGCAATGACTGATAAGTCAATTCTCTAGGAGGAAAAATTTTGCAAGTCTGCTATACAGAAGGAGTGGAGGAAGGTGCAGGCAGTGTACCCCGAGTTGCATATCATCATATTTACTGAATACTGCTTCATCTTTTACTCAGTAATGGCATCCTCAGACTCAACTTTTCCCTTTCTCAGTTTGTTTCTGAGGTGGACAAACCTCTTCGTCCTAAGTGATTTTGTGTTTCACAGTCAAAATTAAATCTGATGGAACTTGGCGACATTTCCTATGCTCTTTTGGAGGAAAAAGAGTCCTTTTTCAGAACTCATAAGAAGAGATGATCTCCTTGAAGATTTAACTTCAAAATGAAGAGTGTCCCACCTCTGAAAACAACCAGAAAGCACAGCTCTGAGGTATACATATGGCTCAAGAGTTTCCCCCAACACCTGTGGGTTGGAAGTTTGGTCTCCAGTGTGAGCAATGATGAGAGGTAGTGGAACATTTGAGAGGTGTGACCCAGTGTGAGGTGATTGGGCCATTGAGGGTGCTGCCTGGGGAGATATCAATGTAGTTCTCATGGGACTCCCGTTAGCTCTTATGGAGAACATTGTTATAAAAGAGCAAGATTGGCCCCTTTCCCATTTTCTCTGGCTTCCTGTCTTGCCATGTGATCTCATTCTCCTACATATACTCCTGCCATTGTGATACCATCCACCACAAAGTTCTCACCACAGCTGAACCAGTGCTGTAGTCATGCCTTGAACCTCCAAATCTCTGAGATGAATAAACCTCTTTTCTTTCTACATTACCGAGCCTCCAGTATCTTGATATAGCAATGGAAAATACACTAATATACACAAGTGAGTGGGCCTATACTTTGTGGAAGCACTTTTATATCTTCTGTGTAACTTTATTGCATAGTCCCTAGGTGAGCAGAGAAACAAACTAAGAAAGTGTCTCCTTTAGAATATAAATTTTGTATGCCTATAACATTTTCAATTTCTGTTTCTCTCCAAATTAGTTCTGATTCAAGGGGAAGGGTGAATAATTATTGTTATCTCTAGGAGGAGCAGGAGTCCAGAGGTCACCCAGCTGCAATGACACAGACACAACTTGCAATGAAGTCTCTAGAAGATCTTTATAATTCTCTTTCTAGAAGGCTCTGTTGCTTTAATGCCATTTTTTTCTAGGGGACATGTGGGGATTTACTCTTCAACTGTTTTCTATAATTAGTTACAAGAATACAGAGGACTACTTTGGCAGACTGCATGGCACCTTAGTAGATCTGTTTGATGGATCACTTGGATTGAAGAGTTATGAGGCATCCATGGTTTGATAGAGCATTGAATCACTCATGTTCAATGAACACTTTGTAAATGCTAGAAACTTGTCCTATAGCCCTGCCTTGGTAAGACATGGACTTCGCCTTTCCTTCAGGAAGCAGCTGATCGATCATATTGTGTGGTCTGGTGTGCACATGTCTATGTGTTTTAGAGGTGTCTTAGTTTGTGTGGGCTGCTATAACAAAATCCTAGACTGGGTGATTTACAAATGTTGGAAGTTTATTGCTCACAGTTCTAGAGGCTAGGAAATCCAAGGTCAAGTTGCTGGCAGATTTAGGATATGGTTAGGGCTTGCTCTCTGCTCCTTAGGTTGTATATATAATCACATCCTCACATGGTGAAAGGAAAGGTAAAACCCTTAGCCTTTTTTATAGGGGAACTAATCCCACTTTTAAGGATGGAACCCTGTGACTTAGTCACTCCCCACTCAATCCTATCATATTGAGTATTAGTTCTATCACATTGAGAATTGAGTATCCCAACACATGAATTGGCAGGGGAATACCAATCTAACAAGGGAGTAGACATGCACCAAGAGCAAACCTGTGCATACATAGGTATAAGTAGTAAATAATGCACACTATTATTATAAACTATGGTGAGGAGCTACTGGAACCTCTGATTTTTTGTCCTCTACTACTGAGTGACTAGCTATGGGGTGTCCTTCTTGCTCTTGACTTGTTTTGTCACCTGAAGAGCAATCTTTCCTTTTGCAGACTGTGCTGGACATGTATAAAAATATAAACCACCTAAGGAGCAGAGAGCAAGCATAAGATACTTTGGTAATTAGAAAAGATGGTAAATACTAAAAAGGAAAAGACCAAGAAGAGGTGAAGAAACAGGAAAAGGTAGAACCCCACATTGGATCTGTGATTTGCAGGTCCAAGGCTCTGCCGAATTCCTGCCACTCAATTCAATTTTTCTCGATCATTTGCTTTATTCTTTTCGGGTCTCAGAACTGACAGCCTGTTCCCTTTTCTAATGAGCTTCATTTTCATGCACCACGAATCGTGATCCCCATATCTGTTGGGCATTTGACTCCCTTGGAATATAAGGACATGCAGGTCCCCTCATCTCAGTGAGTGACATTTCAGATGCTGAATTTAGCTCACCTTTGTCCTGGCTTGAAGTTCCCCTTCGCCCTTTTCTTTGGCCTCCTCAGAACCGTTTTTATCTTGGCGTTAACCCCCTTGTGCTCAAATACCTTATTCTGACTTTCCTGGCTTTTGTGTTTCGGGCAAGTTGTTTGAACATCTTTTTTTGGTTTAAAATTCTTTAAAAATGCCATGTGATTTCACTGATCTTACCAGAAACCAATAAAAACACATTACTTTAAAAATAACTCCCATAAAACCTCTTACTTGTGAAAAGCTTTCATTCTAATAAAAGTGGAGCTAACCAAAACCTTTTAAAACTGCTCACAGGCATACAGGGGACTTGGCATGTCCAGACTGTACTACCTCCAGAGGTGATGAAGATACCAGGCCTCTGCCCTGTCTGTAGGAATACTGGTCCAAGATAAACGAACTCACTGACTTTCGAAAAGAAAAATCCAATACAGGAACGGTGACACCCTGCAGAAGGCAATTCATTCTGCATTTGGCCAACCTAGCCCCAGGGAATCTACCATCTTTTCCGACGTGTGTGAGGTTGTGGTTGGGTTTTCTTTCTTTCTTTCATTTTTAAAATTTTTTTTCCTTTCCTTTTAGTTTCCTAAATATAGAATTAATGGGTTGTAGAGAAAGTCAATGATTGCCCTGACTTGGGTCTGGAGAGTGGAAAGAAAATATTCTTTTTTGCAGGCTTCAAGATTCTCTTTGGGTTGGCTCTACCACAGGCCAGTCACACTTTTAGCTAGGATTCAGGTCAATGGACGTGACGTCTATGATGACAGGGAGGTAGAAGATAGCGTCATTGGTACCAGGTAGAGGAATGACACCCCAGTGTCCAGCCTGGGTTAGCAGCACCCGGTTGGCCATCCTAGACTGGAAGAGGATTTTGAAGGTCTGGACTCATGGGCTCCTATCCTTGGGGGTCTGGGTTGGGCCTCTAGAATGTACTTTGTTCCTAAAAAGATGCTTAGATGACACAGATATGCAGCTGGTTTGGGAACAGAAAACAGCATCAAGAAAACACAACCAAATAAACAATATTCACTCAAGAACTAAGGAGGAGAATGTTTGATGAAGGATCCATACAGTTTTTCCCAGTCCTCTCCAGGATGTGTTCTTTGGATCAGGAGATCTTGAGCCCCCCCCACAACACCCCCCTACACACATACACAGCAGGGATCAGTGGTCAAGTACCTGTGGGAATGGCTCCAGGCTGCATTCCCATCTTTGAGATTCCCTTTAAAAGCATGTAAAATATGTAAAGAAACATGTTTAGCAGTGTCTAACCAAGTGCTTCTCAAATGAACTTGACCACGGAGCCTCTTTTTGTGAATCCAGTATTAACATTTTTCAAGACCTAGGGAGTGTACTTACCTAATGCCCCCACCCCTCCTCCCGTCTGGCAGCCGTGACAGTGCCATTCCTACAGAGAAGGACAAGGTGCCCTCTTCAGTGACTTCCAAAATGCCTCGTAAAGATAACTTTCATTTCTACAGAACTCTGCTTTTTTTTATATTTCAAGTGGATGCTCTAGGGGAGAGTTCTCTATATTCCTTAATAAGAAGTGACTTTATGTTACTTTATTTTTATGACTGACAGTGTCAATCAAGGCATTTCAGAAATGTCACCCCACCTCCACAGAACCGTCGCTGAACAGGAGGCCCACGCTGCATAAAGCTGAGGCTGAGGATATTCCATTTTCCCCTGACCTGATCCTCAGCCGCAGACGGACAGGAAAGGATTCACCTTGCTTCTCTGTGGGTCGGTGTCAGCACCGTGATCTCTCTCTGGTAGGTCACATGACTGGAAGCCAATGGCTGGCCGTAATTGGTTGTCCATGGGCCAGATCCATCACGCGGACCACTTTGAATCTTTACAGCATGGTGTAAATCATCCCCCATTTCACAGAAGAGAAAACAGAGGCTCAGAAGAGCCAAGTACTTTTCTCATCTGGTGAGAGAATGAGCCATTGGCTGTCAAATTGAAGTTCCTTTCTTTCAAAAGGAGCCTCAAGAAGCCCATTTTTCTCTTCCTTCCCAAACAAGAGTTTCCCCTCTCATTTTTCTCCCCGAGTCCCTAAGTCAGCATTGACTTTCTTTGGTTTATCTTGAGATGAAGAATGTGAGGGTCAAGTCATTTTTTTTTTTTTACCCTCTGGGTCTTTGGTTCAGTTCAGTCAGGGTTTTTGTATTCTAAAGAAGTTCTACAGGGTCCAGAGGATTGGGGCAACTTGGGCCAACAGCCCCCAGACCGTGTTCTTTCAATTCCATGAGGTCCCCACATTCTCAACGGTGAGTTTGTTTAGTCCTGGCAAAGTATTGACAGCTGACAAAGCATCAAAAACAGGTCTTCCTGTTGCTGGGGTGCGGGGTCCTCTTTTCAGGAATTTGCTCTTCTCTTGTCTGCACCCAGTTCATCTTCACAACTGTAAGAGGCGCGATTCCATGTATTCCTCCAAAGTGCTCTCTCTTCCTAGTTCTAGAGTCTTCCAGATGCATGGATTCCATGTGGCCTTGGATTGGGGTGGAGTCCACTAAGGAATCGGTTCTTCCTTCACTGCTTGTTGGGAGGAACAGAGGTGGAAGGGGACCAGGATCCAGGGAATGGTTAATTAGACTTCTTTTTTTCCTTTTAGTAGACTAAAGAGCAATGGGTCCCCCAAGGTCATTCTCAGGAATTTCCAGGCTGAGTGTTATTGCTCCTTCTGGGCAGACACATCTACCTATTTGTTCATCCAGACTCGGTAGTACCAGGCTAGTTCTAGAACTCATGAAGCTCTTTGGGAGACACTGTCCAAGACAGCACTAGGTATCCGTGTCGCATCTTTAAAATATGACAAAATATTTCCCCAAACTCCATCTTTTCTCTTGCCTGAACATTATATGGGACCAAAAGGAAAATGGAGCTTTGGCCTTTGTTTCTGAGTGTGTGAATGGTAACCGGCTGACCATGTCACCACTTCCTGTGGGTATGAAGAGCAGAGGTGCCATCAACCTTGGCCCTCAGGAAGAAAGTTAGGGCCTCCGGTTGAGGTCCTCAGGGAGGCCCTGCTCTGCCTCCCGGGAACCTCTGGCTGGATTGCTGCTCTGGCTAGTGACAGGAAGTTTTTGCTCCTGTGGTCCTTTCTTGTGGACACCTGTCATTTGTGCCACCCAGAATTTGGCCAGCTGAGCCCAGCCCCTTTGCGGTGTGTGTTCCAGCCTCCAGAACCCCAACACACTTCAGGGCTCTGATTCTCTTGTTAATACAGATCTCGAAGGCCTTTAGAAAAACACCCAATACATTTTGTGTTCTCGACAAACAGCTTTTCAACTGACTGTATTATTTATTCATTAGTATTACCTTCAGAGTGCAGAGTTTCATGTTACTTGGAAAACTAAATGAAAGAAAAAGCAATATAGCTCTAAATCCCCCATTTACAGCTATCGGGGAGCCTGGAATGGTTCTGTCATAAAGCTCTGTCCTGGGCCAGCCCCACATGTCTCCCTCCCCTAGGGATCTCTCTCTCTCTCTTTATCACTCTATCTGCCCAGGATGGACCAACCTAGTCATTTTGTGGGATCAGCAAATATCTTGATCTGTTTTGT
Organism: Marmota monax; assembly: GCF_021218885.2. NCBI lineage: Eukaryota > Metazoa > Chordata > Mammalia > Rodentia > Sciuridae > Marmota > Marmota monax. The sequence continues at coordinate 5,452,550 of NW_026695224.1, forward strand.
GAATGCTTTCAGTTTGGCTAAAACTTAAAACACATTTCCCCAAGCACTTTTCCCTCTTAATTTTTAAACTCGTATATTTTAAGGAAAATTTAGCCCATGTGTTTCTCATTATGCCCGATTCGTTTGCACTTAACTCATCAAAATGTTGCTTTGCAAAAGTTGTTGCTTTTCAGGAAGACTCCTGAGGGTCTTTTGTACATTCAGTCTGCTCCTCCTTTGCTCTCTCCTTCCCTCTTTTTTTTCTTTTTTTTTTTTGGTCCAAAGGTACACATTTCTTAGGAACAGAAGTTTTTGCCCCCAGCAGGAGAAATATTGGCATGTGGTAGGAAAGGTGGGCACGGGGATAGATTCCACCTGGCAAGCCACTTGCACCTTTCATCTCTCCCTAGTGTTAGCATCCAGGAGAATTGTGTGGTCTGCCTCGTGGAGCGGTCATCTTCTGATATCTTGATGAGATAAACAAGGGTTGGGTAATAGAGAGGAACGATTGAGGATGCGGGCGCTGGAGTCAGCCTTTTTGAGTTTGATTTCATATTGACCTCGGTGGATTCACTTTCCTCATCTGTGAAATGAGCGTGGCGCCTGCACCAATGGCTCTTGGGTGGAGATTAATTGACAGGCGGGACGCAAGGCAGAGACACGTGACCAGCACATAATAAGTGCTCATGTTTCCTTTCCAATTCTGTGCGTGAGGCCACCCAGGATCACATATCTTTTCTCAAAGAGATGCTTGGGATTTCTCATTTAGGTGACCCCAGAAATAAACCCCAAGATCAGGATTTCAATGGGAGTGATTTGTTTGAGAGGTTAGCTAAGAAAATCCAGGAGAAAAGAGAGGGAGCATATTCTCAGAGCTTGCCAGAGAAACCAATAGGGTCTGTGTGCGTGCGTGCGTGTGTGTGTGTGTGTATTTTGTGGAATTGACTCATGTGATTATGGAGGCTTGTGAGTCCAAAATCTGATGAGACTCAGGGAAGAGTGGCAGTTCAAATCCAAGGGCAGGTTGCTGGAGAACCAGCCAACTGAAGAGCTGAAGATACAGGTGAAGTTCAAAGGCAGTTTGCTGAAGAATTCCCTGTTGTGTGGGGAGGTCACCCTTTTTTGCTACTCAGGCTTTCAACTGATTAGATGTGGCTCACCCACATTATGGAGGGCAATCTGCTTTACTCTAAGTCCACTGATTTAAAATACCATTCGAACATATCCTTCATCCCTACCTCGTCCATCATAGGAAGTTTCAGAATAGCATTAGACCTCATATTGAACACCATGGCCCAACCAAGGTGAAACATAAAATTCACCACAACGGTAAGTCAGACGGGAAAGGTTGGAGGCCAACCAAGGGGGTGATAGTAAGCAGGTGGCTTCTGTGGGCAGCTGGAGTGTCATCCTACTGGGGAGCTGAGGAGAGGGTGTACCCCAGAGTTGTCCCACCCTGAAGGCATTGGCTGAGGGTTGTCCCCACACCATGGGGGAAGAGAGGCTCTGCCCACCAGAGGAAGCCCTTAGCGAGAGGAAGGCAGGTGGTTGAACATTGGACAGGTGTGTGAGGAACCGGTTTGGGGCCAAGAGACCAGGTGGGACATCAGTGGTGTCTGCAACGAAGTTCTGCACCTCTCAGGCTCTCAGTGAGAACCCCAACTTCCCTTCTGCCTCCTGCTTAGGCTTCTCACAACTCCAGAATCAGATGGAAAACAAGCTCCATCTTAGCAGCAAGCAATCCAGAAAACAGGCCCTTCGAGGGGTTCTCTGGGTCTGTTGTGGATATCAAGAGTTTGCAGAGAGAGAGCAGGCCCAGGTCTGAGTGGCCTTGGTGATGACCGGGAGCAAACCTTACATTCCCCAGTGTCCTGGGCGCATAGAGGCATCACCACTAGTTCACTCCAGATGGGAAGGGGGGGGTCCCACCCAAGGGAAAATAATTCCATTCAGCTTTTAAAAACTATAATTTCATTGATTTTGAAATAATTACCAAAAAAACAACAAAAAAGAAATATAAAACAACCTTTTCCACAAGACAAGTACATTACTAATTGTTTTTTTTTTCAATATTTTTATTTTTTAGTTTTAGATGGACACAATATCTTCATTTTATTTTGATGTGGTGCTGAGGATGGAACCCAGTGCCTCACGCATGCCAGGCGAGCGCGCTACCTCTGAGCCACAACCTGAGCCCCACTAATTTTTTTTTTTTTTATAACAAAATATATACTTTATCTGGACTTCATTCCTAACCTTGCTAACTTTCTGAATCCCTTCAGGGTCTTCGGTTTATTTCTGGCTTCTTTTTGTTTTCTTTTCTTTCTTTCTTCTTGTAAGTGAAAGATAAGAAATATACATATTTATCATATACAATATGTTGTTTTGAAATACTCATACACTGTGGAATGGCTTAATTAAGCTAATTAACATATGCATTATCTCGTATACCTTTTTTTGAGAAACATTTTGTATGACCGGGTTTGTAAGAACATTTAAAATCAGCTCTCCTGAAAATTTTAATACAATACATTGTTATTAACTAGAGTCATCATGTTGTACAATGCACCTCTACTTTTTTTTATTGCTCTCCAATATCCATAATTTGTCTTTTGCAGAAGGTGGTCTAGGAAGAATTCATTCTTATTTTACATATCAAGATACTGAGGCACAAGGAGGTAAGTAAATAGCCTGTTTGAGCCTTGAAGCTAGGCCTTCTTGAGCCACTTGGTATAGGATTCATTCATTTGTTCATATCTTGTCAGATATTTATAATGCACCTACTGTATGGACTGTTCTAGGGGTAGAATGCTGAACTAGACAGATGAGTTCTCTTTCTTTCCTAATGATGCTTAGAACCCAGAGAGCAAGGAACGGTAATAAAGGAATGAATAATAAGCTATTTTTTTTTCCATAAAGGTGATAAAAAAGCAAAAATAGGTAAAGTTAATGATTGAAAATAAGTGACTATATTGTAGCTGAAAGATTCTTTTTCGAGCAGGTGACATTTGGAGTGACATGAAATGAAGACAAAATAAATCAATCGTTGACGGAATAAGCAGGGGCGACCACAACTGCCAAAGCCAACCATCTGAGCCAGCCCTGGGGACCCATCCCACAAGAGGCAATGGCAGAAGTGTTCTGAGAGGGTTTTCATGGAAAAATGATACCAAAGGGGTCTTGGGGTGAGCAGCCTTCCATCATGGCTCCAGGTGACCGACCCCTGCACCCTGGCGTAGGTGCCTTTGGGTAATTTCCTTCCATTCAGTGTGGGTTGGACCAGTTGACTTGCTCCTGATAAATAGAATACAGTAAAAGTGAAGTGATTCCCCTTCTGAGATCAAGTTACAAAAGATGACGGCTTCCATCTTGCTGGCACTCTCTCTCTCTCTGGCTCTTTTATATGTGGTTGCCTTGAGAGAGACGGCCACCTGGCAAGGTAGAGAGTGGCCTCTGGTCACGAGCTCACAAGGAATCAACAACATCACCTGAGTGAGCTTGGATGCAAATCCTCCCCCTGTCAATCATTCACAAAAGACTAGAATCTCCCACAACATCTGATGTCGGGTGGCCTTGTGAGAGACCCCTGAACAGAAGACCCCGCTACATTGTGCCCGGATTCTTGACTTGTGGGCACTGTGAGATGATCAATGTCGCTGTTTAAAAGTCACAAAGTTTGAGGGTGACTGAGCTAATTTCCCCTGTGGAAGGTCAAACAACTTGAATGAAGCACTGGCAAGATGCACACAAGATTTGTAAACTCTCTGGTAGAGAAGCACCCCCTGTGACAAGAGTCTGACCTCCATTCCCCCATCAAAGACCTGTGCCAGGAAGGGGCTTGGAAGTGCCTCAAGTCTGGACCATTTCCTTCCAAGTAGGCAGACCTAGAGCCACCCTCAATATCTCTATGGGCCTCTACATTCCAGTTCCTGAAACTAATGAAAAAAAGAGAGACCCATGGAACGCCTGCTCCCTGAAAAAGTAAAATCATCGTGAAATACCGCTATCCCTCTGTGTTCATGGGGACTGGCTTCAGAACCTCCCGTGGTTACCAAGGTCTGTGGGTGCTGAGTGCCTTTTATAAAATGGTGTAGTATTTGCCTATAACCTAGAGACATTTTCCTAGGTACTTAAGATCATCTCTAGATTACTTGTAATATCTAATGCAATGTAGATGCTACACCAACGCAGTTGTTATACTGCATTACTTAAGGGATAACAACCAGAAAAGTAGGTCTGTATATCCCCACTATGAATCCAAATTTTTTCCCAAATATTTTCTCTCTGCTTTTGGTTGAATCCACAGATGTGGAATCCACAGATACAGACGGGTGACTGTGCAATTGAACATAGGCTTAAAATCACCAAAGAACATTTTAAAAAGGAAAAAAAAATGTTTATGGAAAGAAAGGCTCCAGAGTTTGTGTGTGTGTGTGTGTGTGTATGGGCACACGTGTGCGCAGATTTGCTCATATCCGTGAGTTGTGTGTGTGTGTGTGTGTGTGTGCGCGCACGCGCCTGAGAAATGAGAAGAGGAAGAGTCTAAATGCATACTTCCATATTTTTTTTTCCCTGTTTTTCAAACTCACTCAGTCTGCCTTCCAGCTGCCCTCTCTGCCAGATGTTGACATGTAAAATCTGGCGACAGAAATGAGAGGAGGGCAATAGGATACAGACAAATTTAGCTCAACAAGCCAGCATCAAATTATCCAAAGCTAAAAGTGATCCAAAGAGATGCAGGCACCAGCCTAGGCTCTGCTTCGGGGCTGCCCAGGGAGCTGGTTCAGCGCGACATCTAACATGCATTTCTGGCATTAGTATTGTTTCAATTACTAGACCATTCACATCTCGGCTGACACATGCAATGAAACTTGCTCCTTGCCTGGTACATAATTTAAGGTAAAAAGAAAAGAGGGTGTGTTTCATCATGGTCTATCATATCTTTGTCTTTTGTTCTGGGAGGTATTTGCATACCTAAAGGGAAATGGCCTCTTTAATTTCTTTCCCTTCTCCTAATCAGCTGAGGCCTATTAAGAAGCGCTCTGTATCCTGTAATCAGACAATTTATACAGCATGCACCCTTAGGCAACAGCTATTATAAACAAGCTGGAGAAATCCTTTACAATAAATGATTAGCATGGGAAGACACCATTCATAATTAATTTTTTTTTTTCTGTTTTTGTTGGCAGATGGTCCGAGGCATCCAAGCATGGCCTATTGCCCACGTCTTTATTCTGAATAGAGCAGGGCAGCCTTGGGAAAATGCTGGCTGCTTAGCTAGCTCGCTTTAAAAAAAAAAATATGATCCCTCCCCTGCCTCCTATTGGTGTTCAGGGCTTGAAGAACGAGTTAGGGAAGAGTGCCCAGGGGATCACATGACTGTACCTACTGGTCCTTTGCCTGCCTTGCTAATTAGAAGGTGTTCCAAGCCTCATGGTAGACTGCATGAGGGGCTGAGCTCTCCCTTCCACCATTTGCCATGTAACTGCAGAGTACCTTTGTCATGCTGTCTTGCTCTGACTCCGTGCTCAGCTGTGCAACTTGCTTTGGCCAATGGCGTGTCAGCAAGTGCGATACACACCTAGGTTTGCACCACACTTGTGCAATATGGCTTCTTAACCTTACCTTGCACGGGGAACATGCCCAGGCTAGCCTGGTAAAGGAAGACAGACACAGGAAAGAGAGCTGAGTCATTCTATTCATCTTAGCTGAGATCTTTCCAGATGCGTCAATAGCCAGCCACCCTCAGACTTGTGAGCCGACCCATTTCAGATCAACCAAGTTCAACCCAGATAACCTAGAGAGCTAGATAAAAGTGTAGTGTTGTAGCCCACAGTTTCTATGGATTTCAATGATGGCGGCATTATTGTGGCAGTTGACGAGTGGATACATCCCCTAAATTGATAGATAATCTCTTAGAGTACGGAGAAACAGGATTTGGAAACCCATAACTCTAAGCCTTTGTGGATGGTGTAGTGTGTCTCTTGTGAGCATTAACTTCAACTGCTAAGAAGGTTAAAGTGGTCTTGAACTTGAGGTATGTACATGTACACACACACATGCTATGTACTCAGGGTTGTGTCAGTAAAGGAAGCTGCTAAAATGTCACCCATGACCTGGAAATGAAAAGGAAATGGGATTTCCCCATTCTTCCCCATCTTCCTACTATTTTAAGATAGCTCTCCTAAGCCCCCAACATCCTCTTTTTCCTGTCCTTCATTATTCCACTTGTGTTAATCCATGAAGTCATCCAATTCTCCTCTGAACTCCTTTTAGGTGCTCAGCATCTGTGCTCCATACACTAGCTTTTGGTTTGATTCCATTTTTTTTTAAATCAGATTGCAACTCTTTTACCTTGGATCCCTTAATGAATCTATAACTCTTGGGAGGAAGACTCTGGTACCAAATACTTGTATGGAATCAGCACAAAGTAAATGCTTCTGGCAAAAACCAGATGTCTCCCATTTATGTACTCCTTGATTGAAGCAGAGCAGGAGATGTCCTGGTGAAGTTTAACAAAGGCACTAACTTCTTCTTTCTGAATGAAGGAGCACACTGCTGTGTTAAGACTCATTGTTTCCAGGACTGTCTTCAGAACCATGTTGTGTTGCTGGTTTGTCAAGGCTGTCTACCTGTGATCATGTCTGAAGGCAGAGAGGACATTTGGGTGCACCCATCAGCCATCCAAAACATGAAGTCCCTTCTGGTTAGAGGAGGCCCCTATCATGTCAGGATGAGTGGTAAAAGAAAAATACTCTTGTGAATGAATCCATGAAAGGCCAAATTTAATAAGCGTGAAAAAAGTTAAAAGGTTTTATTGATCTGTACATTGAAAAAAGAAACAATTTCGTCTTATGTTTAGCAAAATGGGGTCTATAAACACGACAATTGGTTCAACTCTTAGAACAAACAGAGAGTGGATCAAGGGAAAATTTTTGGCATATTTTTTCAACAATATCACCTGCCTACCCATTGGTTTCTAAAAATTGAAATCTCATTTAAAACACATCATTTTTTGGAATGAAAACAATTCGAGAGCTCCATCGGTTTTACAAAGAACTCTATTAATTCTTCAATATTCAAATCATGTCTTGAAATACTTTTTCTGACAGATATCATTGATTTTACCTTCTTTCATTTTTAAATGGTCAAACTCTAAGAAAGTTCTTATTGGTTGATGGTTTCGTGTGTGTTCAGGGTAAAAATTTCATGAAACTTTTTACAGTTTAACTTCGGATTCTGTGTTTCAGTAAAAAATTTGCTCCAAATTACTCATAACTGATGTGTGTGCGGGGGGGGGGGAAGGGGGGGCGGGCATTGCTAATGTTAATCAGAAAGTAATGCTTGACTGGAGACCAGATTTATTAAATAGTTAGAACGTTACTTTGAAATATGTTGAGCTTCTGATGCTCACAGAGTTTCTGGAACTTCATGACTGTATGCACTTAGATAGGAAGTAATTGAATGCAGGAACCCCTCTGTAAGGCTAAGTAAGTTAGGAACAATGAAAGAGGTAAAAATGCTAGAGCTCAAGTTAGGGCAACTGAGTCCTAGTCCTACCAAGTCAAGAGTCCCGTGACCAAGCCCAGTCCTCTCCCCTCTTCCTATCTATAATGATGTGACTACAGCTGCCCAGCCTACCTCTCAGGTTCCTTTAGCGGTCAAAACCAGTCCAGTCTTCCCACTGTGAGGTTCTTTACTGTGGGAAGATAGCTGGAGAACCTTCGACCCTAGTGTTCTCTGGGTGAGGCAGGACTCACTGGACCCTGTCATCACTGAGAATAGCTTGCTTGGCTGCTCCTTGGTGCTTCTCTGATGGAGCGCTAAGTTTCCAGGTGTTGGCTTCTTAGCTCCCATCCTGTGTGGGCAGGAGGGGGGCCTCCTCCGTATTCTTGTCTTGATCTTTTCTTCTGAGGCAGAACACTTCTCTCCTTTAGCAGGTGACAGTCCTGCTGTCCCTTAGACTTCTATGATAAGTGCTGTTGTTGGATGCTTTGGTTTTAGCTGCTTCTGGCATTTCTAGATGATTTTGGCTATCCAAAACCCCAGGCAAACTAAAAAGGGGTGGCCTCCAAAGAAATTCCCAGATTAAATTCCGATTTCAGAGCCCCCAGGCTCTTATATTCCTAAGAGAGGTTGTCTCTGATCATCTCTGCGAATGTGACGGTGGGGAGGTGTGACCCTCTGTCCTTGCTTTACTTACTCCAGGACAGTTTTGATGCAATGGAGAACTTTGTCCAAGGGGTTCCTAAGAAAGAGCAGTATGTCCCTCACAAACACCAATTAGAAGAAGACCTTGTGTTTACAAAGCTTTGTGGAGCCTAGCTTGCTCTATTCTTATAATAAATATTTCTCTGATCTGTGTAGCGACTGTTGGTTCCCATTTGGTTGCAAGTGACATAAAACCCAATTCAAATGACTTCAGTAAAAATATGAAGGTATAGGTAGAGATGACAGGAGACTGAAATGACACATGACTCAAGACCCAGATTCCTATGCTTTGTCTGGGACAGCTCTGAATCTGCAAGTTCCCCTCTTAATAGCAAAGAGCTCTACTAGTCTGAAGCCTCACACCCTCATAGAACCAAACCAGAAGGAAGGAGGCTTAGGTGCTGGATGTGAGGGTCAACTGCACTCAAATTTTATGAGTGAACATGAAGGAGGATGGTAACTCAAAAATGTACCCAGAGCATTCCTAAGAAAGAGGGTCCATGAATGGATGCTAGCCTCCAAAACAGTCGCTATAGAAGCCAAAAATGCTTGCTCTTTTTTTCAGATGAGGAAGCTGAGATTAACTGATGCTCAAAGTTTCTCTGGAGGAAGTGTGGGATTCGACTCTTGAACCTTGCCCTTCTCTATATCAAGTTCAACATCCTTTTTCTTGTGCATCATTGTTCTTACCTAATCTGATGACATGATCAGTGTCCTACAACGTCCTTCACCAAGTGATATAGACACTGTGTCAGGGTTTCACTGGGGAGTGGTGGAATTCTTCTACTTGAATTTCTCTCTGGACTCTGCATTCAGAGCAGCTGAATGGTGGTTGTTATTTTATATGTTGACAGGGCATTCCTAAATTGCTGAGGCTGGCCTTGAATTTGCAATTCTCCCACCTCAGCCTCCATGGTTGATGGGATTACAGGCGTGAGCCACAGTGCCCAGCTTCTTTTATGGTGCATAGTTCCCAATGAACTCTTCAATATATTTCCTACCATTGGAGTTTTAGTAATTTTAGATAATGTAGCACTTCAATGATACATTGATAGTATTTTCTTTCTTTTTTCATATGTGTTAAATGTTGTTTCTTCCCCCCAAAAGTATTAAGTATAAGTACCCAGTTTTCTTGGACTATATTTTATACCACTTTGTAACCTTCCCAATGTCAAGATGTGTACAGAGTAGGTGCTCAATAAATATTCGGTACATTAATTACCTAAGGAATTAGGATTAATCACCTAACAGATTTCTTGATTGGTCAACTAAAGGAATCCAATAAAATGGAAATTTAGGAGAAGTTTTGCTTACATGGAGCTACCAGAGGAAAACCTTGGATAATGGAAAGTTGGGTCAACCTGCAAACCTTTATTACCTGTGCAGGGGAGATCCTGACTGTAGCACTGGAATACACCAACAATGAGGCATGATCTTAACTCTCAAGGAGTTTAGGGTTCAGGATCAAAGCCCAGACAGACATGTGTAATCATCAGAAATGTGGAAATATAAAAATGCAGGGAAGGGAAGGTATTGAGATGGGTGGAAGGGACAGGATGAAGAGCTGAGGACTTCATAAGGGAAAGAGGTAGCAGAATGGGCATCTCTCCCTCTTCCCCTGCCTGGTCCACCCAGATCCTTTTTGATGAACTGCTGAGGTCATCACTCCTCTCACTCTTCTGAGGACTACTCTCAGGCTGTGGGGCTGCTTCACCCCCAGATGCAGAGACTTGGGTAGCCCCTGGGTATTTACAGCCCTCACGAGTCAGCCTTTGGCCAATGGTGGACCAAGCTGGGTACGAAAGCTCAGGTCCCTTGACTCCAGGAGAAACCTGATGGGAGGGCTCTCCTGCAGGGCCAGCCAAGCCCGACTTCATCTGCTTTGTGACCCAGCTGATGTTTCTCCTCCTCTGTGCTCTACTGCTCTAGGTGTTCTGGCTTCTTCTGGAAGCAATTCCTTAATCATTCATGAATCTAATCTTCATGCCAGGGTCTGCCTCCGGGGACCCCAACCTAACATGCATGGCATTTCTCACGTGTGGCCTGTACTCTGGGATGCCTCTTAAAATGCTTGCTGGGCACAGTGGTGCACGCCTGTAGTCCCAGCTACTTGGGAAGCTGAGGCAAGAAGATTGCTTGAGCCCAGGGACGTCCAAGGCCATGTGGGCGATGTACCAAGGTGCCATCTTGGGGAAAAAAAAAAAGGACAGATTCTAAGTCCCCATGAGACCTTCTCCAACAGAATTTTGGGAAGCAGGGCAAAGAATCTGCTTTTATAATAATGACCCATGAGAGCTTCTACTTTTCATTAGACATAAAATAATGAACATTTTAGTTTTGTTCTTTATAGGGTTGATGCCTTCAATAACTATATATCAAATATTTGGGGGTGGAGATTAATGGGTGGGATACACACAAACACACACACACACACACACACACACAAATCAGCCTCACCTCAGGATCTGTTAAAGGACAGAATGACCTGTCTCAGAATTGATGTTGCTGTTCTGTGTGGATGGTGTGTGTCTGTGTGTCACATTGATGCATATATCTTAAAAACATTATTTTTACTTCTTCAACAGTGTTTTTTTTTTTTAATAAAATTTTCTCTGGAAGTCAAGTTAGGTAGTTTTCTATTTTATTTTTTAAAAATATTTTAAGCAATTGAGCCCTGTAATTGGAGGCTTAGAAAAAGTTCATTACGTGGCCCCCCTAAACCCAGGACTGTAGGATTTGATACAGGGAGTGTGGGGGGGGGGCCCTCGTCCACTCTGATTCCTTCATTATGCCCATCCTTAGGGAGCACATAAGAAAACAAGTAATGAGCCCCCAATTTTCCATTTTGCAGATGGAGGGCCAAAGGCTGGAGGAGTGGGGCACTTGCCCAAGACCACATGTCCCTGTGGGGCAGTGTCCATGTCCAGCACTGTTTTCTGCACCTGGTGGTCAGAGCTGCCTCCACCAACTACTATTAGTTATTGAAAGGACATTAATTACTGTGTTATCTCAGTGGCCTCCTGGAGATCTGTTTGATTGAAAGAGAAGAAGATAGATTTTATTTTTTTAACTAGGTCACATGTTTAGTGCTCCTGGGGACTCAATGCTTTGGGGAATGGAAAATGGCCTCGGCTTGTTTGATGTCGTTGAGAAAATGTTGAACTCTTCCCAAAGTGTCACGTGCATTTTTTTTTCCCTTGGTGCAGCGGAAATTTAAGTAAGAACCTAGTCCTTAGATGTGTATGAAAATCGTTGAATGGCGTCCACCCCAAGCTGCTACGAAGAGAGAAGCTACGACCTTAGTCATCAGTCCAGGCCGATCTCAGCGGCTCCTGCCCATCACGTTGTCGGTGAGCTGTTTTTCCTGGTGTCTTCCTGGGATGCCTCTCATCCATTCCTTTCATACTTTACTCTGCCTTCAGCTGCAGGGAAAAGTTGCATTGGGTCAGCCCCAAAGCCTGTCCCTGCTGGTTCACTGTGGCTTTCTCTGATCATTAGCCAAACCAGGGGACTTCTCCCTGGCTGCTTAGCTGCTGGAAGTTCAGATGTGCAGTTCTACACAAGAGCTTCTTTCCTTGAACAAGCAAACAAAGTAGGCACTTAAAGATAAAGGGACAGTCGTGTCTTCTGGCTGACTTAGTGAGGGGGGCTACTGTCACGAGGGACAAGGTGATCAAGTCAGGTCTCAGGGAGCAGGTACTGCACCTGTGGTTGCTCTCGAGATCATGGTAGAAGAATTGGGGGGATCTTTCCTCAGATCCTTTGATGAGCCACCTGCTAGGTGGGGGTCTCCCTGGCTTCTCCCCGTGAATCCCTGACTTCCTGCCCACATGAGTGTCCTTGCTGGGCTGCACACCCTCTGCTTCTTGTTTTCGTCACTTCCTGGTAACTTTGTCCTGTGCATGGCTCTTCAGAACACAGAGTCGGCTCGCGGCATTGGATCCTTAATCCCACTTTCTGGAAATAAAGTTCTATTTAAATATAGAGGAGCTTGTTCTTCCCAGAATCCCTCAGTGAAGTAACGTGAAGAATCCTGGGCTGGGGCGGGGGCTCAGTGGTGGAGCGCTCGCCTAGCACCTGGGGGGCACTGGGTTCTATCCTCAGCACTACGTATGAAAGTAAAATAAAGGCATTGTGTCCATCTACTATAAAAATATTTAAAAAAGAATCCTTTTGGAAACCAACCATCAATCTGCTCATGGAGTTAATAACTCCACTCCAGGTAGGACACACGTATACTCTAAGGAGGTTTTGGAAAGATCCAGAAGATGGTGATGAAGGTGCCCAGGTACGTGGACAACTGGGATGTAGGAGAGACACCTGAGCGTATGTGTGGGTCATGGTCTTAAAGAGGGAAGCAAGGGGCTCCAGGACAGAAAGCCCTGGAGAGAGTCGGGAGACCTAAGTTGTAAAATCAATTTGAGGCCCATGTACTACGAAAGTACCACTCGTTCTTGTGGAAGACGCTGGTGCCAAGAATGAGGGGAGGTCTCCCTACTCTCTCTCATTTCCCCCCTTGCCATTTGCTTCTAAGAGGATGAACATTTTGGCCCATCGCATTGTGAGAACATCTCTGACATCTCTAACTCTACCAAATTAAAAAAATTTTCCACCCAATTACCCATCGGGTACCAAGTGCCAATCACCTCAGAAGTCTCTGGCTAGGCATCCATCAGAGCAGACAGAGGCTCATTCGTGGCTCTTAAAAGAGTGTCCACCCACACAGGCAAGCTTTTTCTTTGGGAGGAATTCATTAAAAGAAACACACACACACACACACACACACACACACACACACTCTCTCTCTCTCTCTCTCAGGTCATAGCTATTTCTTTGGCCTGAGACGTGCAAGAATCCAATCCAAGAGGCCAAGCATCTATAAATGGGGCTCCTTGGTCTCTCACCTCAGTCCCTGAGTTTGCAGGCAGCCTGGCTTTTTGCTGCCTGAACCTAGAGGAACTTTGCTAACTTGGTTAAGGTCTGAACTTTGGTCTCACTCACCTTGTGACTTGAGGTTGACTAAAAGGACAAGCTGCTTAGCATCCCCCAGAGATGGGGAGGCTGATGCCTGTGAGCAGATTCCTCTGAAGGGAATTGAAGCCCAATAATGAGGGAGGAAGAAAGAGTGTGGGGACCAGAGGAATGTGTTTCATCTTCAGGAGACAGAACAGCAACAGGCCTATGTGAGGAGGCTCCGTCCGGAAGCATTCTGTGGCTTTCTAATGCCTCCCGCCATCACTGAGAGACCAGCTCCTTCTACCTGGAAGAGTGCCAACGGCGGGAAGAGGCCGCCCGAGACCTCAAACATGTCCAGCTCTGAGCAGAATAAGTCAAAGGACTTCACAGCTCCACAGGTCCTTGGGGGTCACTGTCTCAATCCCTTTCTTTGGCAGAAGCACAGTGAAGGAAAGAGGAACATCTTCAAGGCCATGTACATACCCACCCATGGTAAAGCCAGACTACAACCATCCAACTGCCTCCTGCCCAGAATAATTTTGTTTTGTTTTGTTTTAGATCCGAAAGAGACAAATATCTGATTTAAGAACCCAGCAACAAGCCAACCCTCCTGGATAAGTCATTGCTGAGGTAAGAGGTAGGGATACAAATGAAACAGGAAAACCAAAGCCATGACATCCCGTGCCCACTGCCTCCCTTCCACCCTCAGACATGGTGATGTGGAGGCGGCTCGGAGCTTGGCTTGGCAACACCTCTTGTTAGCCAGACAGGTAAACCTTTTAAAGCAATGTAATTGCAAAAAAAAAAAAAGTCAAATAGAATAATGTTCTTAATTTTCTATGCCTTTAAAATGTATTTTGAATTAGTTAGGGCTCAAATCAGTTTTCACTTGGCATCTGCAGCCAAACATAAGGGTAGAGGCCCATTTGAGCCTCCAAGGTGACTGGCTGTGGGAAATTCCCTGGGATCAGGAGGTTCCACATCACCTCTGTTTATGATAGTTTTATTTTGCCAGAATAATCACATCTCCAGGTCTTACCACTGAAGGAAATGTGGATTTCCTTCTTTAGCTCCAAATGGAAAAAAGTTCAAGGTGGGCTCACTCCATTTGGATTACTTGAATGAGCTCTTCTTTGGACCAATCCTCATCAGAGAAGAAAAGGTGATGCGGTGGCATCTATTGTCTGCTCATATCATCCCAGTGTTTCATGTTTCCAGTCTCTCCTGTCTGAGGAAGCCTTTGTATTTAGGCATCAGGAGGAAAATGTGGAAAAGACTTTTTTTTCCCCTGCCATTTGTGGTCAGTGATTATCACGTCCCATGGGGTCATCTTGAAGAATTCTAGCATCAACAGGAGACTTAGGGGGCTGGGGATGTGGCTCAAGCGGTAGCGCACTTGCCTGGCATGCGTGCGGCCCGGGTTCGATCCTCAGCACCACATACAAACAAAGATGTAGTGTCCGCCAAAAACTAAAAAATAAATATTAAAAATTCTCTCTCTCTCTCTCTCTCTCTCTCTCTCTCTCTCTCTCTCTCTCTCTCTCCCCTCTCTCACTCTCTCTTTAAAAGAAAAAAAAAAACCAAGAGACTCAGTGCAGTGATTTGATTAGCAATGCCTTTCACGGCTATGGAGAGATGAAGCAATGATGTGCATGCCACACATATTATCCCCATGCAAGGGACTTAAAGGCACCTAAGCCAAACTAGGGTCACAAGGAGCTTTGGATATGTCAGAGTCAGGTGAAAGAGACAGTTAAGATATTCACTGCAAGAAGGTAACCAGAGTCACTGCTATGGATAAATACAAGGAGTAGAAGTAACATAGAAGAATCTAGAAAAAAGGAAAGAGCAATTTTTCTTATGGCACAGATATGTTTTGATTATCTATACTCCTTTGGAGAGGGGAGCCAGAGAAATGATATTTATCTTAAAACGCATTATTCTGTTTTTTTTCTTCAACATATTTACACATCTAAGTGTGACTTAAGTTAGCATTAAAATGGTATTGCATTGCTGACAGACAGCAACCAGATAAGAGATTATCTGAAAACCCTCCTGAGAGGCGACAAGGTGATGTGACCCGGTGATTGCTTGCTGTAAAAGGACTATTTGGAGTTTGCTGATGACTGCTGTACATATTACAAAGTTATATTTGAAAGAGCACTCTCACAAGGTCATTGAGGATACTTAGTCTATGGCATGATCGTGTGAGGCTCCACACCACCTCTGTATGACAGGTCACCTCCTGCCCCTTCTGACCCTCTTTCCTGTTAGAAATGAGCTGTGGGAACTTGGCCAAGTCCCTGAACTCTTGAGCCTAAGAGTCCTCATTGGATAATCCTTCTGATAGAGAAATGATGAGGGTTAAATTCTTCAATCGTGCCTGACATTCAGTAGTGCTCAATAAAAGATGGCATTAAATGTCAAAAGCCATCCATCCCTCTGCCCCCATACACGAGCAGGCTCTTAAACATGTATAAGATCTAGATCCCGGAGGACTAATGGCCCAGTTAGGAACATGGCTGAGCCTGGATTTGAAGCCTTCCTTGCTCAGAATCTGTCTTTGGTAAGCTCAAGGAAGAGACCAAGAAATTAGTTTCAGATTGTTAGCTATGATGGAGGGCCAAGAGGCCCTCCTAGCCAAATCTGCCCCTTTCCTGTTCTTTGGCCAGGTCATGAGCCTGAGTGCCTTCTGGTTATATGACAGCGAGGTGTTGGGGCCACCCCAGGGTCCCACAGCTTCTAATGCACACCACACGCACTGGATCCCAGGTGTGTGGTGCACATAGGCCAGGGCACCTCTCTCTGGGCTTGGTCCAAGCCACAGTGCATTTGGCCTTGGGCCTGCTTTCCCTTTAAAATCTGAAGCCCTTGAGTGTTTTTGGTGGAAATTTAATCCACATGGCACTTTACTCATTTGCATTTAACTCAGAAAGATGTTGTTTCTGAAGAGGTGGTGGATGGTCAAGAGCCACTTCTTTCTTCATCCTTCTTTTTTCTATTGTCCTCGTCTTCCTTGTTAACATGCTCCTTCTCCGCCTCCCCCTGGTCCTCCTTTTCCTCCCTATAATTCCTCTTTCTCAGGAAAAGAAATTACTTTTCCCCCCTTGGGCTTGTAAAATATCGAAGGCCAAATGTCTGAGCTTGCTGGCCTCTTAGTACCCGTTGATCTTAACGAGAGCTACAAGATTTCTTCCACGGCAAAACTCGGAGCACTATTTCTATTTCAGTGTTTGCTCCAAGGCCATCATCACAGGGTACTTTAAGGATAATGCTACTTAACGCAGTGTAATATTAGTCATTTTGATGACTCACATGAGGGAGGGGGTAGAGCAGGTGGCTGGAAGGGACGCTTTGGAACATAGAATTTCTGCAAATTTTAGGTTAGAGTGCATTGTCTTCAGACTCTTGAGGGTCAGAGGAATTCTCCAGACCATCGTTACCCTGGATTTGGAATGAAATCCAGCACATCTGTCTGACTTGGGGACCAGGGCTTGGTATGGGAACCCAGAAAGTAAGCACTCAAACATGCATGTGGAGAAGACAGAGGGGCAAGATGGTCTCCCCCTATCCACTACAGGGAGCCGAAGGGAAGGAGAGACTGGGCGAGGTCCAGTGCCTTTTTAACATTTGACTATACCTTCTAATAAATGCACTCTGCAATCGCCTTGAACAACCTTCCTCCTTCCTTTGAAAAGAAGGTAGGAGGGAATAAGCCAAAATCTGGGCTGAGGATCGTTCATGCCAAGGAGCCTTATGAAGAGCTACGTTCTCTGCTCTGTGTATGTGTGTGTGTGTGTACGCACGTGCATCTGCATGAAAAGACAGGATTGTCCCTTTTCTTCCTCTCCTATCCTTCCCAGCACACAGATCAGGGTTCAATGAACAGTTGGTACTCAGTTAAAAATTTGGTTAGATTGAACATCACTCTCCTGAAAGATAAAGGGAGACATGTGGACTTCATGTTTGAGCTGTAAGTTTAAATCTACGGCTTGAGTTGTGAAGTCATTTAATTTTCCCTGGGGCGTTTCATTGGCAAACCCCTCCTTCAACTTGTATTGGGAACTCAGGAGGGAATTCTGCACCAGGACTCGGGAAGCCCGGGTTGCAGAACCTGCTCCAGCTGACTCCTTAGCTTCTTGATGGCAGCCACATACTTCACTGCTCTGGAACCTGTTTGCATATTTTAAAAATAGGGACATAGAGCCTCAGAACATTAAAGTTCACCTTGTTCAGCTTTCCTCATTTTATAGATAAGCAAGCCAATTTGTATTTAGACTACTTAGAAATTACTATTTTGACCCTTCAAGGAGGCAGCAGGTAGAGTCTGGGCTTCACACTGCCTGGGGTCAAATCCCCACGTAGCCACTTCCTGGCTGTGTGAGGGTCCCAGAGCCTCAGTTTCTTTATCTGAGAAATAGGAAGACAATAGAAGCTACCATGTTATAGGTTGTTAAGAAGAGTCATTCTATAATGACAGCTTGGAAAAGCCCTTTGTCCATGTTGAGAAGTAAGTTGGCATTCATTTCTATCATTAACCCAAGATCATAGCATCTACCAAAGAACCCCATCTTCCAGGGGCCAATCTCCTAATATTCTCAGCCCAGACTATATATTAGACCACAGCAGACTCAATATTTTTGAAAAGTGCCTTCATTCAAGGCTGAGAACCACAGCTGTCCACATTGCCCTCCACAACTTCCAAGAATATTTTCTTTGAAGATCAAGTAGAATTTGAAAACTTTGTGTACAAATGGGGTCTCTAACCATTTGTTAAGGTCTCATTCTTTTGTAAGGGGCATAAGCTGATTTTCACATTCTTCTCATTTCAGGGGTGAGAAAAACGCCTTTTTTTTTCTTTTCTCTCCCAGTCTTTGAGAGCCCCTGATGGGGGCTGTGCCTAGCACACAGGGACTTGTTTCAGAATAACCAGAACAGCCCCCCACCCACCAGCTCCCCCTCGCTACCCCACCCCTGGAGGAGAGGTGCATCTGATCTCGCCAATCATTTTCATTGTAATGCAGAAAATGACATTATGGCAAAAAGAAGGGGTTCATAAATTATATCTGATTTTAGAAAGTTTTCCAGCCATTGTGTAAATGACAGATCTATAAAAGAAGACTGAAAATGAATTTCAAATTAAAAAAAAATAATTCCATGTTTTTATGGAAAGATTAAAAAAAAATCTTAGAACAAAATGTTTCTGAGAGTGATTCAAGGGCCCGTGGAAGTGAGCCCTGCCTGGCTGTAGGTGGGAGACTCAGAAGAGGGAGGGGGACCTGGGGTATGTCAGAACTGAGTGACAGTCACCAAGCTGGTGTGCCCAGGAGCCAGAACACAGTCCCAGAGGTTCAAGAGGGAACAGCTTAATTATCTGCTTTGAGGAGCGCAAACATGTAGGGTGTATGGGAAATGGCGGTCAGCGGGCACTTTGACAGGCCTTGGAGGCTTCCACACGCTTGATGGATGGAGTAAGGCCTTGAATTTCCCAATACATACACTTGGGGCTTGGATGTAGCAGAGGAGCATTGGACAGTTTTCTCCCTCTATTTGCACCCTCAATATCACATAAGGTCCGAGAAGCTACTGGGATAAAAATTACCTAGAATTTTTACCCTCATGGCAGTTCAGGGACGTCGTTTAAACCACTCCAAAGGCACTGGGGTGGTCCCCAGTGAGTCTGGATGGCAAACCCGCTTGGAGGAGCCCCCAAGGAGCAGGGGAAGACTCAGGCCTCTCCCCTCCCCCTCTCCTTACTCACTTTGCCCTAAGCCTGAGGGTGGGAGAGAACAGCTGATAGGGAAACTGTGCTGAGCTGGATCCCTCTGTGCAGACTTGTCACCTCAGTGGGCTGCAGATCTTGCAAAGGCTAGGGAGTCCTCTCCTGAAGCCACTCTGTATCTGCAATGGGCCCATCAGAGTCCTGTGACAGTGTCTGCATCTATAAAGTGTCTGAGGTGACTTAGTCCAGCAGGCCAGCTACTGTGGCCCAGAGATGGGGTGCAATGGTTGTGGGGTTCAGTCTGGAAAGGCTCAGCAGAGCTGGCAACCTCCTCACCAGGTGGCACGGGGGGCACAGGTCCCAGGCACATGGAAACACCCCCAGGGAACATGGAAATAGTGGTAGGAAAATAGGCTGGAATTCCCGCTGGGTGGGTGGGGCCAGGCAGAGGGAAGGAGAAGGAGCAAAACTTTGTAACCAGAGACCTTTAAAATGGTCACACTATCACATTCCAAAAAAAAGGGGCTCTGTTGTATGACAGTTTCTTTTTCCTATGCATTTCTTCATTCATTCATTCAACAAACATTAGGCACAATTCTGTGTTTTCCTATGCATTTCTTCATTCATTCATTCAACAAATATTAGGCACAATTCTGTGATAGGAACAGAACAGAGGAAACTGAGATGGGTTTCTCCATGTCCTGGGTGGGATGGGCCCGGTGTTCTGGCAGAACCCCTGGGAAGACGCTCCTGGCTGTGCCACTCTCCACCCTCACTGCCTGTCCCCATGGGTGCTGCCACCACTCCGCACCTGTATCCCACACCAGCCATGGCCTGCACAGTCCCTGACTGGTGTTCAGTTGCTTTGAGCCAATTGCTTTCCACCTCCGATGGACATCCTTTGTGTACAGTTGTCTTCCTTACAAGTATTCCCCAAGGGGAAAAGGATCCTAGAGAGGCTCTGTGAGAAGAAGGCTATGTGCCCAAAGAGGTTGCAGGGGATTCTGTTTCGGCAGTCTTTTCATCAACACTCGCCAACTTGACTCCTAGATGTTCTGGAGTGATAAGGTCTGTTCAGCTTTGATTCATCAGTGCTCCTCAAACTTACGTGGTCACAAGGCAATTTGTCCCATGACGCTTAGTATAATTTTCTTTCTTCTTTTCATATTACAACCCTTATCTGATTTTTTTTTATTTTTATGTATTGGGGATTGAACCCAGAAGCACTTTATCACTGAGCTATATCCCCAGACCTTTTTATTTTGAGACAGGGTCTCTTGTTTAAGTTGCCCCCCAGCCTGACCTTGAACTTGCAATCCTCCTGCCTCAGCCTCCAGAGTCAGGGCACCCAGCTTCCCATCCTGCTTTTGATGCTTTACTTTTCCTCTTTGAACTCAGCACACTGTGAAGCTCAGTTGTTCCTCACTGAGCATAATCAGGCCTCTATCTCCACATCCAAGGATTTAACCAACCAAGGCACGAAAATATTAAGATAGAAACGCACCTAAGCTGAACGTGCACAGACATTTTTTTTTCTCATCATTACTCCCTAAATGATCTGGCAGAACAACCATTAACATGACACTTACATGGTGTTAGGTGTTGTAGGTAACATGGAGACAATTTAAATACATGGGAAGATATACATAAATTATAGGCAGATACTCTGCCATGACTTGAGGGATTGGAGCATCTTTGGATTTGTGTAGATGCTCTTCTACTTTGTGTCCTCCCTACACTCATTAAAATTCAAGCTTTATGAAGGCAGGGACACACACACACACACACACACACACAGGCTAGAACAGTGCCTGTAACACGATGGCTCCTCACTCAACACATACCTGTTTTGGGAACTTAGCCTTCTTCCTTCAGCCTGAGTTAGACAACCTCAGGATCAAGTAAAGGCAACTTTGCTGCTAATTCCTAGAGATACCTGCTCCTGGGAATCGCCTGAAAGGCTCACTTTTCCTAGCTCACAGCTGGTTCATCGAAGTGAACGGTATATATGGCTCCTTGTTTGGAATGAAGGCATCTTCAGAGATGTGGTGAAGTTAGGATCTCTGGTTTAGATCATTCTGGATGATGCAGGTCAGTCCTCATTCTGTGGCTGCCTTACTGTGTTCATCAATCCCAAACTGTTTTGTTATACACTCTGCCCTGTACCAGCTGTCTTCCTAACATGCAAGACTCACCTTGAAGTCATTCACACCTTGCCCTAAAGCCCTTAAAATGCCCTCCTTGATTGTCCCTGTTTCGTGATGCTATCAATGTGGCTTTCTCTGTTAGTGCAGGTAGCTGATAAACTGCGCTCTGCCCAGTCAACAGGTTTGCTGGTGGTCTTTGCAAGTGGTGATTGACAATTCAGTGAATGGAGTATGAATGAACCCTGTTAACCACTAATCTAGAGAACAAGCTTTGGTAAACAGGTTTCTTACAGGCTAGGTACAAACTTTTTATTTATAGACCTTAGCCTGGAATTCAAGGTGTTTCCTGGTCACCTTTTCTGCCATCTGCCGGATCCTGGTGCCTTCAGAAACTCCTGTGCCTAAGCTGGCACTAGTCCACCTTCTCCATGGGCCACTGTCCCAGCTGAGGAAGCCCAGCCCCCATCACCCCATTTAAGTCCCATTTCTCTAAGACATTTCTTCCACCAACAGTTCACTGCATGGTGCCCTGGCTTCCCTACTAGTCTCACATGATTTCACGGACTGCATTTAGGACATGCCAATCCACCGAGAAGGTCTCACTAAAATTCAAGCTTTATGAAGGTCACTGGGCTCAAGCAGCCAGTGACCAACTCAGGTGAGAACAGAACCTACTTTTCTCCTTGGCCACATAGGAATTTGGATCCCTCCTGCATCCTCTTCCAGGGGTTTATAGTATAGTTTGTTTGTTTGGTACCAGGGATCGAACCCAGGGGCGCTTAACCACTGAGCTACATCCCCAGCTCCTTTTTATATTTTATGTAGAGACAGGGTCTCACTGAGTTGCTTAGGGTCTCATTACATTGTTGAGGCTGGCTTTGAACTCGTGATCCTCCTGCCTCAGCCTCCCGAGCTGCTGGGATTACAGGCCTGTGTGGCTGCACCCTACCTATTGTATAGTTTCAAGTCTGCCAGGACTGCCTTAAAAATTATTACAAACTTGTTGACTTAAAACAACAAAAATGTATCATTTCCCTGTTCTGGAGACTGGAAGTCCAGAGTCCAGGTATTAGCAAGCTGTGCTTCCTCTGAAGATTTCAGGGACAATTCTTCCCTCTTTCAGCTTCTGGGGCTCCAGGCATCCTTTGGCTTGTGGCTGACAAACTCCAGCTTCCCCTGTGATCTCCACATGATCTTCCCTTCTCCTTGTGTGTCTTTCTTCTGTATCTTTTGAAAGGACACTTGTTATTGGAGTTAGGGTCCCTTAGGATAATCCAGGATGACTGAATCTGGAGATCTTTAATGCAAACATACCCGTGAAGAACTTTTCACTCCAAATAAGGTCACATACACAGGTTCTGGGAGTTAGGACACACACATATCTTTTTCAGGGCTCATCGTTCAGCTTACTACACGGTTGTTAGAATTAAATTCAGTGATTTGTAAAATACTACTTTAGAAAGAAAGAAAATGTATTCCGGAGGTAAGGGAGCATTGCTTCCAGAGGGAAGATACTGAACTCCCTTTCGAGAATACTTTTCCTGATACATGATGTCCCATGCAACAGGATATGGAATTGTTTTACTCACTTTGGATGTTTTCACCTCTGAAATCTGCTCCCCATTCAGAGCTTGCAGCCATCTTCAGAACAAAGTATTCAGGGCCTCTCTGGACCAGGCAGAGGTATCTTCTCCACCTCCTCTTCCCCTGCACCCTACCTGCCAAGTCAGCCCTGAGACCCCACCATGCCATAAACACACTGTGCACATGTGATCTCTGGGCTTCTGTTGAAAGACTCCAAACTCATCCTGTGAGATTCTCCCCGCCCCCCATCTCTGCTGCTGGATCCCATTGTAAGATTTAGTTGCCTTCATTAAATTATACTGAGGTTTTCTTGGTTGCCATCAGTACCTGCCTTAATTTAACAGGTCTCTCATAAAAAGTACCAGTGACTGGGTGGATTAAAACAACAGAAGATAACTTCCTACAAGTTCTGGAGGGTCTAGGTGCAAAATTGCACCCTGAGGCCTCTGTCCTGGACTTGGAGATGGCTGTCCTTGAGCACAGACTTCTGCCTGTACACATCTGTGCTCCAATCTCTTCTTAAAAGGACTCCAGGCACACTGGATCAGGGCTCCATCAAATGACTTTACCTAATTCACTTCTTTAAAATCTTTGCAATCAAATACAGTGACATTCTAAGGTACTTGGAGCTAGAACCTCAACATATGAATTTGGGGGAGAATACTGTAGCCCACAGTGATTGCCCAGTTATTCATGTCTATGTCAGTCTTTCTTACCAGATCGGGAGGTTAAGGACACAGAGCTCTCATCTTCTGTTCTGTTTTCCTTTAGGTGCGGGGGACAGAACACAGGGTCTCACTCATGCTAGGCAAACCCTCTAACAGTGTTTCGTCCCCAGACTTTCACTTGTTTGTTTGTTTATTTTTATTTTGAGACAGGTCTTCCTAAGCTGCCAATGCTGGCCTTGAACTTGTGATGATCCTCCTGCCTCGACCTCCCAAGTAGCTTGGATCATAGGTGTGCACCCCTGTGCTGGGAAACACTGCTCATCTTTTCCTTTTTCTCTGTCTCCATCCTCATTTATCTTCCTCTCTTGTCTCCTCCACCATCTGCTCTTCCTCTTGCTTCCCCTTCCCTTCCCCCTCTTCCTTCTCCCTCCCTTCCTCCTCCTTCTTGATGACTTGCTTCCTCTTTGGGGTGAGGACCACTTTCCACCTGCTGGACAATCATCTCATCTCATTTACCCCCAACAGCAACGTACGATCTGTAGTGGCTTCGTCACCATCTTACCTGAGCATTGAATCAGGGAGGCTGGTAGCATTTTCCAATGTGTTTGTCAGGTGATGGGGCCAAGGTTCAAGCCCCAACACTGGGTGCCAAGGCCTCTACTCCACACAGAATAGTCTCCTGAGACCTCCCACCACCCCAGCCGGGTGGCTTGCACACAGTGGGTATTATGCAAATGTGTGCAGAGTGAATGAACAGATGTTGAATCATCGGGGCCATTTAAAATATTTTAAAAATAGCAGAGGAGGGTAAGAAAATCAGATCTTTGGAGCCCAAGCTATTTACGCATCTCAAAATTGCAGCAAAATGGAGCAAAAGCATGTAAACAGCACGTTTGTTAGTGGTCTGTGGGTTAATTAGTAGGTGCATGCCTGCTTCCGTGGAAATAAGACCTCATTATCCTGTCTTTTTTATTTCAAGTCTGACATTTATGAAAGGTGAACAGATATCTTATCTGTAGGAGCAGCCAGCCACCGCAGGGCTCCTGCCTTGACAAAATTACTTCTCCCAGGGTTTGTTTTCCTGGGAGTCTACTCTAGTGGCTTTTTTGGCAAGACTTTCTTAAAACATGAAACTTGGGATTGCAGATGGGAGGCAGTGATCTGGCAGCTCCATCAAAGCCACAGAAGGAAAGTGGGGAGGATCTTTCTCTTGGTGGTGACCTCTCTGATCCTGTCCCAGGGTGGGGGTGCTCCTTTCCCTCTCTGAGACCCTTGACCGGCCAAGGAACAGAAACGCTGCTGGGAATTCTTCTGATCACCCTCTGGGTACACGTCTGAAGTTCCGAGACTTCTGGGGTTCGAATAGGGAGCAGATCAGATCATAGGTGCCGCCTACCATCTGTTGTGTTGGCTGGGCCACAACTGTACTTCCCCGGAAGAGTCTGGCTCTTTTTCTCCCTCAAATTGAAGCTTCTCTGTTTGTCCCAAGCTTCTAGATAACTCTCTCCAATGAGTGATTCTGATAGCTAATGAAAACGGTCAAGATAACTCTCATCTATGGAGTGTGTGTTACACGTCCGGCCCTGTTCTGAAGGCCATGAATCCCCACAGAACTGTCACAAAGTGAATGCCATTATACTACAGATAAAGTGACCATTGATGTGCTCCTACTTCCTCACGTGAGCACAGACATCAGAATCCATCCAAGTGTATCATTTCAACGGAGGCAGTTTCTTGCACATCAATCACGTATCAATCAAGTAGATTTAAAAATGTGAATGCTTATGCCGTAGCTACTTTGTGGCCAAGCAGGATTCTAAATGCTTTATGGACAGTGTCCCTTGAGTCTTCACGGCACCTTTTGAGGACAGTGTCACTCATTCCCATGTGGAAGCAGTGACTCAGAAAGGCTGAGTTGCTCCCAGTCCTACTGCTCTCAAGTGGAACGAAGGGACTTTGAACTGAGCCAGACTTCTCTATGTTTTGTGAGATTGCTTGGGTCACAGACCCTTTCAAGAGACCACTAGAAGCTATGGGAAGCTCTTGGAAAGTCCTAGATAAAATGCTTTGAGGAAAGAAGCAATTCGTGGCTGATCAAGTTTGTCAGTCTTTGTCCTTGTGTCCCCAGTGCCTGATCCTTAATGGAGGCTCCATAAATCCACGTTCAATGAAATGAATGGCCAGTTCTGTAGGCTGCAGGGTAGTGTCATGATTTAAAGCCTGGATGGAGAGTCATAGAGCCTGGGATTGGAATGCAGACCCCCAGACCTTATTAAGAGTGTGACCTCAGGTCTCAGTTTCCTCATCTGCAGAGAAGGATAATAGCAGAACTTTGTTTTGTGGTGAGGAGCTAATTCTATAGTGTTGGATACAAAGTCTAGAGTACATGAAGTTCTCTCAAATAAATATGTCATTACTAATAACTTTAAATCAGATGATGGGCAGCTCTCTGCAATGCTCAAAGCAGAGCAGTGCCAAAGGACAGGGACGTTCCTCACCTCTGCCTACAAATCCACTCTAGGATCCATTGGCCAAAAGGCCTTTCCTGATCACCTACTTATGTGCATGGTTCTGGGCTGATTTGGGCTGCATTTAGTAAACCACATGACCTTGTGCTTGGAAAGTTTAGAATTTGCTTGGAAAGAGAAGATACAGATAACTGAGGGTGACACTTTTAGAGAGTCACAAGCCCAGGAGGAGGTCACCCGAACTAGAGACCTGTGGGTGGCTTCACCACGCCCCTGGAAACCTTGGTGAGTGAAGCCCCAACATCTACAGTTTGAGCTTTGAAGCTGCCCCTCTGTGAATGTCTTAACTTCCAGGAAGAAAAGCTAAAAAGTAGGCAAATATCCCTCCAATGGGTACACTCACCTCACCCTGGTGCGTGGCCAGCCACGGCGCATTCTATTTCCTGTACCCCCTGCCCCCTCCCTACCTTCAGTCTAACCAGCTTCCTGAAAACAAGTCTAACTTATTTCCCTGAAAAATCCTGGTCAAAGAACCCTAAAAGGAATAGTGGATTCCAGGAACTAGAGCAGGGAAAATCCAAAGATAAGCTTGGAGGATCTCATGTGCCAGAAAGACAGGAAATGCTCAGAAAATGATAAAGGTGGGTCAGAAGAAATCAGGTGCCAAGGGGAAAAAGATGTCTGATGATCCTGATAAAGATGTCTGATGATCCTGATAACCGCAGGATGTTCCAGGGAGATAGGTGGCTGCAGGATGCCTCCCAGGCAGGATGTCTCCCAGGGGGCTGTCAGGCTAATCTTTGAAGGAGAATTTCCTTATAGTCCCTGACACATCCTCTTAAGAACTTGGACCTGTTGAGGAAGTCGGTCCTTCTCAGTCTCTGGTTCCACCATCTATCCATGTTCTTCCACTCAGGGGCCAACCTTCCTTCTCTCCTAACCTGACTGACAGCCCGATCAGTCTAAGTCAATTCTATCCCATCTACTCCAAGAGAGTTCTTGATCTAGGCTTTGTATGCCATCTGCCATGCACGCCTATGCCCACGCCATCAATCCCCTCCTACCTGGCCTCTGTGCGATGCTTCTAATCCATTCTCAGCAGAGCACAGCCAAAGTGTTGCCTTTCTAGTCTGTCTGTTGGTGCAGCGCCCTTGTTTCAACTCTTCCAAGGTTCCCTGGATAAAGCACAATTCCCCCAGGGGTCTGCAAGGTCTTCTTCACGGTCCTCTGCGGTCTCATCTCACTTTGTTTTCCCTGTTTCTAGACTCCAGGCCTTTGCACAAGCAATGTCCCTGCTTGTACACTTGACCTGCCCTTTCCCCTCCCCAGTATGTCCTTTATCTGTCTGTCATTCTGTCTGCTTTCCATGAATGTTGCTTCCTTTTGAAAATGGGTCAGTTCCCTGGTTGGAAGCATTCATGGTGTCTGTCCCTTTCATTCCATTTTTGATGAAGGTGACCAGCGATATGGATTTGTCAGGACTGAGGAGTTTCCCAGGATGCTGGGCTTCAGGGCTAAAACTGGGTAAGTCTGGGTCAAACTGAGACAGGTTGGTCATTCTATCCATAATGGGTCATTCGGTTGTCCAATGCCTGCTCACAAGATTAAGCAAAGGGCCTTGTGTTTTGTTCATATCTCTGTCCCAGGGCGTAGTACAGTGCTTGACACACAGTAGATGCTCAGTAAATATTTGTTGCTTGGATGGAGGGATAGATGTAACTTCAAGGGTCCTTCCAATTATTTGGTCTGAAATCCCATAAAAATATATCTGAAGAAAAAAGTTGTAATGAAGACATCCTTTGTAATGATCCTTGAGGCAAATGGAGGGTGAATTCTGCTTGTAAGAAGGACAGAAATTGGAATAAAGGGTTGTTTCTAAACAGAATGTCTACATTCACCCAGAATGAAGAGGCAAGTAGTAATGGCTTTAGTGAAGTGAGGTCCATATTATAAACCACACCGAGCTCTTTGCATGCATCCATTCCTTAGAGCCGCCCTACCAGGTGGCTTCTACTCTCCAACTCTCCTGCAAGTGAGAAAGATGAGGTTAACTAATAAATCCAGTCACACCGTGCACAGGTGTTGAAGGTGAAGCAGTTCATCTCTGGAGTTCGAATTCATTAACTTGCCCTTTTGCCCACCTTAGATCACCTGTGCTTCTCAGCCTCAAGGCACGGAAGGGAGAAGAGGGGATCACAGGAAAGAAGGAGGACTCAAGGAGAAGGAGAGGGTCCAGAATTGATGGAGCAAGCAGAGACACCAGAAGCCATCTGGGACCCCAGGAGAATCTGAGTACCAGAGAACGCATAAGGACACAGAATCCAAGGACTAGGAAACCAAGGCTGAATGACCTTTCTCTGCTATTCCGACTTGAAAACTGTCTTTCTCTATAGAAGAGAGAGTAGAGGTATTGATCACATTTATTTTCTCATGGCACAAAAGGTAAATTAATCCTTTTAGAGCAGAAAACACATTTTTTATTGCATTCTGAGTCACTTCCTTTGAAAAAGAAAAATAATTTTTTTTTAGAGCCACTGGCAATAAAACTAGATCCTGTCCCCCACATCTCAGATGAGAATGTGTGTCATTATTCATGCATAATCTGATTCCAAATGATTCCTTGTTTACAGTTTGTTTTTTTGTATTTCCTTATGTAAGCAAGAATTAATACACTCAGACATGAAAGAAATAAGTTAAATTATTTTTACTGCTTTTCTTTAGGACGTACAATATGTCTCTTCTAACTCTCAATGGCATGCAAAATAGACGGAGAAAAACACAAATAAATACCTATAGAAACAAAGACATACCTCAAGGAGAAGATATGTGCTTTGGGGGCTTGCCTGGCTCCCTTCCTTCCTGGCCTGTGCGGGGACTCAGGGCACCTGGTCTACCCTTTCCCCAACCCCACTTGATGCCTGCTCACTCTGGCTTGCTGTCTCAGAGAGCATCCCAGTTGAGTGGAAAGCAAGATGAGCCGTCCGAGATGATGCTTTCTGCACATTTGGGGGGCTGGTGGCTCCCGGTAGGAAAGAACCCTAGCTATTCCCAATCTTTCAACCTAGAGAGATGCCGGCAAACTCCAGTGAGTACAAACAATCTGAAGAGGGTGTTTATCAGTTAATTAATCAACAGGTTTATCAGAGAATTTCAAGGTTAACCGGGGACTTTAAAGCCTTGGTTATTTCCCCATCTTGGCTACTGTGGGTAATGCTGCAATGAGGACAGAAGTACTAATATCTCTTCAAGATCCTGATTGCAATTCTTTTGGATAAATACTCAAAACTGAGATTGCTAGACCATGGGTAGTTCTATTTTAAATTTTTCTTTTCCTGTTTCCCGCCCCACCTCCCAAAATTCTCTTTGGTACTGTGAATTAAACCAGGGGCACTTTACCACTGAGCCACATCCCCAGCCCTTTTATTTTGAGATAAGGTCTCACTCAGTTTTCTTAGGGCCTCACTAGGTTGCCGAGGATGGCCTCAAACTTGCGATCCTCCTGCCTCAGTCACCCAAGTCACTGGGGCTATGGGGATGTGCCACCTGCGATGCTTTATTTTTAACTTTTTGAAGAACTTCCCCAGGCTATATTCCATAGTAGCTGTGACGCTACATTCTCACCAACAGTGAGCCTGGCTTCCGATTTCTCCTTGTCCTTACCGATGCTTGTCTTTTAGGGCTTAGTTAGTAGCCATCCTAGCAGGTGGGAGGTGCTGTCTCATCGTGGTGTCTGTTCGTCTGCGTTCCCCTGATGATCAGAGATGTCAAACATCCCATAGAACTATTGGCCATTGGGATGTCTTCATTGGAGATGCAGCTATTTAAGTCTTCAGCCTTTTTTTAAATCAGGTGATTCATTTTTTGCTATTGACTTGCAGGAGCTCCCTGTATATTCTGGAAATAAACTCCTTATCAGATACATGGTTTGCCCATATTTTCTCCCATTTCATCGATAGCTTTTCTCTTTTTAGTTTGGTTATACACCCTGTAATTTTTTCTCTTGTTGCTGGTGCTTTTAATGTCATATCCATGGAATCATTGCAGGACTGATATCATGGAGAAGTTTTCCTCTAGGAGTTTTTCAGTTTAGGGCATTATCTTTAAATTCCCATCAAGATACAATGGATAATGAAAACATGGTATATGCACACAGCAGAATATTTTTCAGCCTCCAGAAAGAAATCCTGTAATATGTGACAATCTGCCTCTTTTTTTCCTTTTCTTTTTTTTCTGTCTCCCTTTCCATAATTGCACCCTATCTTTCTCCCTTTCCTCTCCTCCCTCCCTCCCTTCCTTCCTCCCTCCTTCCCTCCCTCCCTCCCTCCCTCCCTTCCTTCCTTCCTTCCTTCCTTCCTTCCTTCCTTCCTTCCCAGATAGGGTCTTGGTACTTGCCTCTTCCCCCTCCCACCTGATTCCTGCTCACCTGGCTGGCAGTCTCACAGTTGAGTGGAAAGGAAGATGTACTTTCGGAGACTCCGGCTTTCTGCACATCTGGGGGTGGGTTCAAGGCTGCCCTTGAACTCATGATCCTCCTGCCTCAGCCACTGCACCCACTAATCTATGACCAAGTGGGTACACTGTGCGGACACTATGCTAGGGGAAATAAGCCAGACACAGAAGGACAAACGCTGTATGGTTCTCTTATCTAAAGCAGGCAAACTCGTAGAATCAGAGAGCAGGATGGTGGAGGAACAAATGGGAAATTGCTGATGGAGGGGCATGAAGTTTCTGCCATTCAGGACGCGTTAACTCTGGAAAGCTACGGCGCGGAGTTATGAGTAGAGTCAACCATACCTTATCGTCCACTTAAAATTTTGTTAAGGGAGTAGAATTTAACCACAACTGAACACACAAACTTTGAAGAGCACACGGGATGCCTCAGGGCCTTAATGGTAGTGAGACAGACAAGGGACTAACCTCAGATTCAAGGGGGTACTCATTCTCAGGTGGCCATTGTTGAGTGTGTGGAAGACCCTCCCCCTCCCACTCAAGTTAAGTTTCCATGTCGAGAGAACCTCACGGAATCCCTTACCCCTCCCCCTCCTCTCTGAAGGGCGCCAAGCCCAAGATCGTCCAATTCAAAGGTTTTCTCAACCAATCCCTGTGGGACACAGTGTCTGCTCCCTGTTCCTGAGTCACCTGCCAATCAGCACCCGGCATGTCACCTACACAACCCTTCTTAAGCTGAAGCTTACAAGCTCACTCTCTGCCCTCCTCCTCTCCTTTCTTTGCCTCTCTTTTCTTCCCCTTCGGGCAGCCCCCCAATAAATCTCTTGGTTGAATCTCCATCTCGGGGGAGTCACTCACCTTCCAGCCATCCTGTACTTGCACTTCCCTGAGAGTGAGCACCTCCTTAAATTTGGGGGGGTCTCCCCTCTTGCCTCACTCAACTTTTAGCCCCAAAATGCCTCTAACTGTGTGACTTTAAATTCATTTTTATATTTCCAACCCCGGAACTCTTTTCCTGGTCATGTAAGTAACTAACATTTCAGTGGACCACTCTGTATATGTGATGTCTTTTTAGAAATGTGTTTCTGCTTCTTTAATTCTTGTGACCCATATTGCTTCACAGTAGCCTTCGTTATAAGAAAACAGAGAAATCCTTTTGAAATTGTTTAATGCAGACATGAAATAGATAGCATATCTTGGATGGGGATTATCAAATGTGGCCGTAACAGGGCTGTAAAGTTTGACCTTATGAATCCAGAATACGATGGCCGCTGGGAACTTGAGGCGTCCTATCTCCCTGGGTCTGTCTCCTCAGCCCATCACACCCCTGAACTGTCTTTGAAGAGATAAACTGGCTTTATTTTCTCTCCAATTCAAATAAAGTTAATCCTGATCATCTGTGAGTAGGTCTCAGGCTCAGAGAACCGGCAGACCTTACACAGCTAGATACATGGTGAGACCAAAATGAGATGCCCAAGTCCCTGGATTTTATGAGGTACCAGCTCTGTTCTAAGCAAGCGTTTAACCCTTACCCCAGTACTCACCTTGAACGCAGGCAAGCGGGCCCTTCCCTGGAACCTGAATTCATGTGAATGCTTTATGAACTCTGCTCTGGAGCTTGGCTGACTGCACCTCTCATCATGGTGAGACGACTTGGCCAAGTGTCTATGTCTACCTGGAACTTACATCCGTCCCCTCTTTTAGACAACACTTGGGATGCCTAGGACCATGGAATATCCTGGGCATGGCTACACACACCTCTTTCGGGTTCTCTCCTCTTGGAGGAGGAAGATGCTATCAATGAGTCACCCCAAGCCCATAAGATGGTGCTCTAGTTTGGATCTGCAACATCTCTAAAAACCACCCATGTTGCTTTCTTGTGTGTTTTTGAGGCAGGGTCTCAGTAAGTTGCAGAACTTGCCTCAAATTTGCAATCTTCCCGTCTCAGCCACATGTATTAAAGGCTTGGTCCCCAGCTTGATGGTGTGGGGCAGTGGTGGGAAGTCTTCTGGTCCATGTGTGGTGCCCTGGGATAGGATCCTGGGAGTCAGCCTCCCCTCTGTCTCATTGTTTTTTTCTGGTCACAAGGTGAATGACTCTGCTCTGCCATGTGCTCTTCATCGTGATGCACTGCCCAAAGCAATGGGCTAATTGACCACCGTGTAGTGAAACTTTGAAACTATGAGCCAAAATAAATCTTTTCTTTTTATAAATTGATTATCTCAAGTATTATGCTACAGTAATGGAATACTGACTAACAGATGGTATTAACAGAGTGGGGTGGGTATATTGTGGAGGGGTCTGGAGCAAGGACAGGTAGACGCATCTTGTACTTGAAGGCCCTTTATATTCTTTTTCTTAATGTTAGGAATGGGCTTCCTCATCACAACCTGTGAGGTTTTCCTATTATTATTATTATCTCCATTTAATAGAAAAAACCCTGAGAGCTAGAAAAGTCCACTAACATCTTCCTACACACATACAGTGGGTGGTGGAGCCCAGATTTTAACTCAGACAGTCTGGTTCAAAGTCTCCAACGTTATTACTGTCATGGCAACCGGTGATCCCACTCCTGCGACTGCTACCATAATGCAATATCATGGTCTAATCGGAAATCTACGACAAGGCGGCAGCAGAAACCATGGATGATGTCTCAGGATCAGGCCCTGCATGAAGTATTCTGATCCAGTGTGTAAGTCAGAGTCCTTCAGAGAAATAGAAACAACATATTCATTAAAGATACTGGCTCTTGTGGAGGCTGAGAACTCCCACCGTCGTCACCTTCACTCTGGAGACCAGGAAAGCTGGTGGTGTGGTAAGAAAGCCAGAGAGCCGGAGGATCCGTGTACAGATGGTGCAAATTCCAGGAGGACAGAGGGCAGAAGAAGACTGATGTCCAGCTGATGAAGTCAAGCTCAATTAGTTCTCCCTTGGCTTTTCCCTCCTCTTCAGGATCTCAGTGTATTGGAGGATGTCTACCCACACTGGGGAGGACCATCTTCTTGGGTCAGCCCACAAATTCAAATGATGATCTCTTCCAGAATCAGTTTCAAAGGCACAACCAGAAATAATGCTTTACTAGCTATCTGGGAATCCCAGGGTCCAGTCAAGATGACATATAAAGTTAACCATCAAAACCAGTGAGAACAACTTCAGCCTTGAGAGGTGTCAAGAGTATCTTATGGGTCCGGTATTGACCCTTTAGTTCCTGGATTACAAGTTAATCCTGGGGGTCAAGGAGGAAACGCTGGTAGCTGAAAAGATCTGAAGGTACCAGGGGACACAGTGATTTCACCAAGTCTGGGAACTTCAATCCAAGTCATCAGTGAGATGAACTAAGAATGTTTCCCAAATTCTGTGCTATCCATTCTGATAGCCACTAGACTTATTTGACTATTTAAATAAAAATCAAATCAAATTAAAATTCAGCTTCCTCCATCATCCTAGGCACCTTTCAAGTGTTCCTTAATCACATGCAATTGAAGGCTACCATATTGGATAGCACAGAATATTTCTATCACTGCAAAAATTTCTTTTGGACAGTATTGCCCTGGAGAATACTGGGGTGACCTTTACTACTATAAATGACATTGAAAGAACACATTGCCTTTTTGCCTTTCTCCAAGAGTGTCATAATATAATTTTTCTGATATATGAAAACAAGATTAAAGTTCAGCAGTAAATATTTTTGTGAAGGCTTTGATTAAACAAGTTATGTTTTGCTCTTGATTTTTAAGGTCTTTAATATGCTAATGTGCATTTTGACTATCCAAGAGGGAGCTTTAGAAAGTAATATTTTCCAGCTTATTTGGGATTCATTATCTCCCCCCCCCCCAATATTTCTTGGTCTGGTGTTCCATTTATGAAGTGTTCCATTCAATGGGGAAACGTTTCTTTAAAGAATGAAGCCAAACTTGTTGAGACTCTTATTCTTGTAAAAGCCAGTAGCCATGTGGGAAGTCCCATTACCCTGAGACCAACATGCTGGAGAGGCCCACATAGGTGCACTGATGAATTCTCACATCACTAATAGTCTCTCTTGCCAAAGCACCAGATGCAGGAGAATCTACTTTGGTCCCTTTGGACCAGCCATCCATTGAATATCTCTGTGTGACATCAGTTGATTCCCAGGCTAATTGCCCAGCCCTGGGCTGCCCAAATTTCTTATTTAAAGAAGCCAGGAGATAAAGTAAAATGGAATTGCCTGAAGCCACTAAGTTTAGAGTCCTTTCTTATAGCACAACAATAACCAGAGCAGAATTTCTTCAGAAAGAAATAAACAGAGTTAACAAATCAGTCACTTACCCCTAGATTAGGGTTTTGAGTCCTCAAAAGAAAAACAAAAAAGATAGACATGTTGATTATTACAAAGATTGAAGGCCTTGAACTAAGGTTGATAAAGAGCAAAGTAAGCTGGGAGATAAATCCTGACTATGCTACTTATCTCTTGCTGCCCACCAAATTACCCACAAGTTATTCGGTTAAAAAAAAAAAGGAGTAATTGTGCAGTTTCTGTAGGTCAGGAGTCTGGGTGCAGCCTGGTGGTCTCCCGAATCAGGTCTCTCTGTCAGCTGAGGCTACACCATTGAGCCCCCAGCTGGGGAATCCTCTTCTCAGCACCTGCATGTGACTGTTGGCAGGATCCAGTTCCTTGAAGGCTGCTGAACTGGAGCCTTGGGTCCTCCCAGCTATCATCTGGAAGCTTCCTCGTTTTCCAGCCTGTGGAAGTCTCTAGCAGGCAGGTCACAACATGACAACTGTTTCCAACAAATAGCTATGAGAAGGTGAGCAGGACAAAAGTCACAGACCTTGGTGATCTAGCCTCAGAAATGACATCTATCACTTTTGCAGTGTTCCGTTTGTTAGAAGCAAGTGTCTATGTCCAGCTCACATCCAAGCAAGACTACAAAGGACATGAACAGCAGAGGGGTTGATAAAAGCTGCCTACAGCGTTGACCTTCCAAATGGTTAATGGAGGTGAGGTTTTGTTTTATCTTGGGGCCATTGAGGTGCTTGCATTGATGTAGCAGAAAGCGGTGACAACGCTGTATTGCACAGAACGTGGCCATGACAAACATCATACAATAAATAATGAAACCTGCCTTCCTTACATTTCTGCCTTCTGTCCCCCCACTACCTTGCTGCTTGTAGATCATTTTTGCCAAGTTCATGCATCACCCTTCTCTAAGGCATTGCCATCTCAAGCTAGACTTTCCGTGTGGAAGCTTCTAGTAGCTCTGCTTTCTTGGAGAACCTCATGGGTTCTCATGATCTTTCTGCCAACTGCTGGTGTCAGTAGCCCTGAAGCAAACAATGGGGACCCACCATCCTGCTCTGCGTTCATTACTGACATGTCTAAGGAACACAGAATTAACTTCGTCTTATCTTAGGAGCTGTTCTTCTGCTCCTCCCAGATCATCAGAAGCCAAGTGAGGTAATCCTCCCAGCCCAGCAGGAAAAGATTCAACACGCACACTTGGGTGAGCATAAATAATCCCGCTCATCACATTTATATATTAAGGTTAAATTAGCCCACAGAAAAATCCCCTTCATGTCAGTGTTCAAATTCCCTTAACAAAGCAATATTGCTTCACGTACACCTTCCAGGATCTCAAAAAAAAAAAAAAAAAAAAAAATCCATCACATTGACTTTTCTTTGTTCTGAATTGGAAAAGATTTTCATTTCTTCAATTGGGGCCCAGACAAAGTGGTTGGTTTGGTTTACTGCCCTTGTTCTTTCAAAATATGCTTATTTAGTTATTTACTGCCCCGCATGTTTACTAGAGTTCATGCAAGTTAAAAAAAAAAAAGCATATGGTGTGATTTTACTACTGTATATATAAGTCCGTTTTCCATTACTGTGATGAACTACCCGAGGCTGGGGAATTTGTACAGAAAGGGGTAAATTTAGCTCAGAGTTCTGGAGGCTGAAAGTCTAAATAGCACAGTGCTGACTCTGGGGAGGGATCCCCCCTGGCTGGGTCACCTCATGGTAGATGGCATCATGGTGGAAGCCTATGTAAGATGGAAAGACCGCATGGTGAGACAGGAGCCAGAAAGGGTGGGAGGGACCTGCTTGCTCTTTCATAACACTAACTAGCCATAGGTCCCCACGAGAATTAGGTTGACCTCTTCCAAGAGCAGAATCCGATAACCCAGTCCCCTTGCCCTCGATCCTGTCTCTTCAAGTTTCTAGGCCATCTCCCAGCACGGCCACAGTGAGGACCAAACTTCCAACACAGGAACCCTTGAGGACACATTCAAACCATAGCAGAATCATAACAAGCAGCCTTTTTTGTTGTTTTAAAATCTGTAACAAAGTAAAAAAGAAGAAAAAACTAAGTGCAGATGTAGAAAATCCAGTGTAACTCAGGGGTTGGTGTAAAGAAATAGATGATAACAAATAATTCAGACTTTTCAGGCCTCATCTCCTCTGTAATACTCTGCTCTGTCTTGGATCATTAAAGCAGACAAAACCTTAATGAATGGTCATAGCTCTATTCAAAACAACTTACTTTACAAAATCAGGTGGTGGGCGACACTTGGACTTTAGATCGTGGTGTTAACTGAGTGATTATTTAGTTCCCCTGTGCTGAATCTCTATAATCATTCATCTGTCCATCCATCCATCCATCCGTCCATCCATGCATCCATCCATCCCTTTGCTGATTCAATGCCTGTTGACTGGGGTCCTATGGAGCACACGAAGCACAGGCATCCATATTAGTTGGCACATTGTTGCTTTCCTTTCATGCTGAGGCAAGAGGGCACATGGTAATTGTAGCTCTATGTTCCAGCTGTCACTGAGAGTCGTGAAACCAGGCAAGTCCCCAAAGTCAGGACATCCTCCCTTTCGTGTCTAATTGCCTATGAACACCCACCTTCATTCCAAGCTGTCTCTTTTACTTCTTAATTCCTCCTTGAGTTGCAGGAAAGAAAAACAAACAAATAAGCAAATCTCCTTAAAATTGGAGCTGTGGTTTAAAACCACTCTGAACAAGTGTGGGGTGTGGGGGGTATGGATTGGGGAGGTAAAGGGGCCCTTTAAGAGTGCCCCTACACCTCTTCTGCAACTTCTTCTTTTCAGGCTCTGCCAGAGGTGATACATTCCCTTTAGCACTTCCCTGTAGTGTCCTTAGTCATGTTGCAAAACCTTTTTATTGTTTCCAAACCCTCTAAGTGTCTGGTGATTGTTCTCTGTGTTAAGAGCCTCCGCCATCCCCAGTCATCCCCAGGTCATTGAACCATGGCTTATAGAAACCACACAAATGGCAAATGACTAGAGCTCAGCCTGTCCATGCATTACTCTGAAAAATGTAGAATAAATGATGGGACGACGGATGTGAAATATCTCAGTTAATCGCTGATGTGGCAGACCCAAACTGACAGATTCATGTGAGAATCTTTGCTTGAAAATGATAGATCTTTCTGTGGGACCTGCTGTTTGCCTGCCTCAACCACATCTGGGAGTTAAGACAGCGAGGGTCACTGCAGGTGATGGCTTAGGTTTGCCACCACATTGTAAGATCAGCTTCGCCATGAAGTGGCCTCTCCCTAGTGGCTGGCTTGGCCTTCTGATCCGTGCACAGAAATTCAAAGGCCCTTGGCTTGAAACAGGTGCTGAAAGCCAGAGAAAGCCAAAATATTTTGTTCTTTCTGGGTCATGAACTGTTTGCTGTTGGAAACATCTGTATGGACAGGCGCGCGGGCTAAACATAACAGAAGCGCAGCACACCATGATAACAGTCTTTAGGAGGGAACCCCCTGAGGACCCCAATAAAGTCGAGCTCTTAAGCACAGGCCCCTTGCTTTGGGCCTCAGTGACAGGCAATGAATTTTCCACGTTGGCTGAAAGGGCAAGGTCGCCTCATGACAACATCGCCCATATGCTGCTGCTAAATCAAGCCTGTCCCCAAATATCACTGGGGAAGATGTGTGCGTGAGTGTGAGTGTGTGTGTCTGTGTGTGTGTGTGTGCGGTGTGTGTGCATGTGCGCTCACGTGTGCATGTGCATGCGTGTGTGAGCATGTTTGGAAAGGGGTGACGATGTAGACCCATTTTCAGAAGCAAAAATCACCATAATTAGAGGAAATGCTACAAGTTCATTTCCGCAAAAAGAAAAAAAAAAAGCCACTGAGAGAGTAGGAGCTTAAAGACTAGATGTTTAGACAGGACTGCAAGCCCCCTTGTGACCTTGCTCTGATATTTAACAAAACATTAATCTTCTTGCCAGCAATTATAAAGGATACAGTGATGTCGCTGGCTCTCGGAGAGTGAGTAATAGTAATTCCATTGTTCCCCTTTATTTATGCCTTGGCTGTACCAGGCAGATGAGGTAAGTT
Source organism: Marmota monax (assembly GCF_021218885.2). Lineage (NCBI taxonomy): Eukaryota > Metazoa > Chordata > Mammalia > Rodentia > Sciuridae > Marmota > Marmota monax. The sequence goes on from NW_026695224.1 coordinate 5,491,076, forward strand.
GGGGCTTTGATATGTTATTATTCCGCACTGGCAATACATAAAGGATGCTTACACAAATATCTGTCTGTTTCAGAAGCACTGTTTCACACCTCCTTACAACTCAAGATCAAAGCGTTTCAACATTTTATTATGAAATCATGAAAATCCTCCTCTAGTTTGCATATGAATTATAGTCTTTTTTTAAACCACCAGTGTACCCCAGTGACAGTGGCTTTTGAACCGCAAAAGGGAACAAGGTGTTAGATATTTATTCCTTGAAGGCTGTGACTAGCAGGATAATCTTGCAGAATGCCGTTTGCCAGGGTGCCGTCCAAGATCCCCAGTGAACACAAAGGCGTGGGGGTGGGGGACCCACAGGGCCTCCAAGAGGGGTAATGCTTTCTCCTTCTCTTGTTGGGAAACAAAATTTGGTGTGAAAGCTTGCATTTAAGAGCAAAAGAGAAAGGGGAGATTACACACCTTGTAATTTCAAGCTCGACACAAAAAGCCATCCTTGCCTTCCTAAAATAAAATAAAATCTTTACCCAGAGGCGGGGGCATTGGCTGTGTTTGCTGTAAGGGATGACTTTCGAAGTTGTCATTCAGATTTCCTGCGTTGATCTGGCTAGTGGAGGAGAAGGGATGGCTGCTTTTGTGGGATTAGCATATAAACTGAGTATCTTCCTTTTTAGCTGGCCTGCTTCTCTGGGGACAATTAATAATCTCCTCTGGAATGTGGGAGGGTGGGAGGGAAGGAGCAGACTGTGTTGGTAACTCGGGGCATATATGTGTCTGGTGTGTGGATTCTTATACTTGGGGGTTTTGTTTCTTGTGGATCATAAAAGTGTGGAGATGGCAAGAAATCAAAGCAATGCTATTTCAGTGAAGGAAGTTTTGTTTGCAACGAGAAAGAGCACTCTGCAGTTAGGGAGAATACTATATATATAAAAAAAAACAGAGCTGAAGATCGAACCCAGGGCCTCCTGCATTCTAGGCAGATGCCCCGCCACCAGCCCTACAAGATACATCGTGGACATAACAAAATTCCACAGCTCTGTCGATAGGTGTCTGGCTTTGATTAGCACCTGTGGTTAGGGGGCATCTCAGTGACCATGAAAACGGCCTGTGCTTTTGAGCACTGGGGGAATATGGAGGTGTTTCATGGGGAAAAGAGAGGAAGTAAGGGAAGTGATAGCTTGTTTCTTCTCTGAGGTTGTCAGAGTGAGTTTCTACATCAGCTTCCAAGCTCATGTGGGGACACAGACAGCCATCAGAGCACTGAGAAGCTCCAGGGCAGAGAGAGGACTGGGGCTGCAGATTCCCAGACCAGAAATCACCCTCCGGTGCTTGCAGAGGAGGATATGGTTAGAGGATAAGTGAGGGGCTATGCCACAAGTCACCAAATGATTCTCCAAAGCAAGGCCCACCTGTCACCTGGACCACGCCTCTTACCTGTTTTAGTTCAAGGACACGGCAAAGGCAGATCCATGGGGACAGGCTATGCTTTCAGTAGATATTCACCCCCATCTCAACTAACAGCGTCCTAAACTGCGCAGCATTAAATGTGACTAGCTCACCAAGTGACTTATGGTTCACCCCATCTCTCTTAAAATGAGCAGGAACTTGTCAAAAATATAGGTGATGTCTTCCAATCCCGTCCCTCCCCAGGAGAGAGGGTGTGAGAGTTCAGGCCACCACAGTCTCACCCGTCTGTCTGTTACAGATGCAGCAAATTCACTCATGGCTGGAGTGTCTCCAACACCTCATGCATCTTCTGAGACTTATGTACTTGTTCACGTCACTTTCCCTTATTGGAAGGACAGAGAGTTCTATTTTATGTACTAACTCTAAGTGATTGGTAAGGCCTGCCCAGAATGCTGTGCTCAGGAGGATTCTGAAGCCCAGACTGGACTGGGGCAGGGGGTGGGATACAAAGAGTGACTTGATCCATCAGAGATGACTGACTGATTAGTGAGGGCTGCCACTTCAGAAGGGGAAGAAGGAAGCAAATATACTGAGTGGTCCCAATATTGGAGTCCCTTGGGCTGCCGACCCTTCTCTTCCCTCCCTCTGAATCCTGCCATCCTCCTGGGTCCCCCATCCTTCCTGTTCCACAGAGGGTCCCCCATCAGGAACCAGGCCCCTCTTCCATAGCTGAGCATCTTTATGGTCCCAATTTCTCCCAAGAATCGACTCATTGTCTGCCTTCAGTGACTCCTGACCTTTTTCCTTATGCGCATGTCGCATGTCTCTGTCTCCCTGGGAGAAGAGTGGCTCAGGAAGACAGGACTTCCATTCTTTCCCCTTATCAAACAGCCCAAGCAGGACACATTGATGATGCTCAGCATGAAATCAAGTTGTACAGCACAAGTAATTTCACAGTTTGCTACAAAAGAATCTGTGGGCATTTGCTCTATCAATTCCCACCCCACACACCCGGTTCTCTCTTTGGAGATGCAGTTTCTCTTGGCACCTATACTGATTACTTATTTCTTAACTTTTTTTTTTTTTTTGGTGGGGGTGGGGGAGCTACTGGGGATTGAACTCAGGGGAATTTTACCACTGAGCCACATCCCCAATATTTTTTATTTTTGAGACAGGGTCTTGTTAAGTGGCTGAGCCTGGCCTGGAACTTGCAATCCTCCTGCCTCAGCCTCCTGAATTGCTGGGATTACAGGCATGCACCATGGAGAGTTTTTAAAGACCTAATACGTATTCAAAGTTGCACCAAAAAAGAAAATGTACTAATTACGCCAAGGCCACCAATGATTATTCTACTCTTAGGACGTAGACAGCATGCTGCCATGGTACTGTACCTATTGCTAACTTAAAAAAACAATGCTGGGGGCTGGGGATGTGGCTCAAGTGGTTGCACGTACAAACAAAGATGTTTTGTCGGCCAAAAACTAAAAATAAATAAATAAATATTAAAATTCTCTCTCTCTCTCTTTGAAAACAAACAAACAAACAAACAAAAAACAATGCTGAGCCTGGTGCAGTGGTGCACACCTGTAATCCCAGGTACTCAGGAGGCTGAGGCAAGGTCAAGGCCACTGTGAGCAACATACACCTTGTATTGGGGTGGGGGGGGATAAAAAGACCAATGTGTCATTTGTTCTGTCTCTTCTATTCTACTTAAAAAGGAGTCTTTTCTAGATTTCTAATACTGAGAGACAATAGGCTATTTTAAAATTTGATCCTTTTTTCCATAAGGTTTGTGAAGAATGGGCTATCGGTGATACGATCTCTGCTGGATCTCCAAATGGTCCCTTATCAAATCAAAGCTACTTAGAGCTACATCAGCAAAAGGTGTGACCGTGCTTAGTGCCTCTTAAGCAAACAGAGAAGAATCATTACCATTAAGATTTGGTAAGGATTTTTAAAAAACTTCTACTGACCAAAAAGAAAGGGCCTCCTTTAACTCAAGAATTTGCACCCGAAGGGCCTGGGGTTGTAGCTCAGTGGTTGAGCACTTGCCTCGAATGCGGGGTTCCATCCTCAGCACCACATAAAAAAATAAATAAATAAAATAAAGAATTTGCCCCTGAAACACTAAAGCGATTCGTGGCGTGTTCCCAAATTGTTTGCATAAAGGATGCTTTCCCCCCACCCCTCTCCTTGCTATCTTAAGAAAACAGGATTCCAGTGTCCTAACAAAACTTGGGAGGCTGACTTGAGAGAAAGCTTTCAGCCCCTGTGCAGCAGCACCCTCATGGAGTCGATGTATTTTTGGCCTCCGTGACGCAGCGTCTACTTGGCAGGCCATCTTTTGGCAGTAAGAAAACAGGCTCATGAAGAATCCTTGAGTCCCGCCCGTTGAAAGGCACTTTAAGATACAGCAGAAGTGTCAGGGGTGGACCCTCTTATGAAGAACCTGCTGAGAAGTGAGGGCGTCACAGGTTAGGAGAGAGCATAGTTAAAATGGCCCTGGGTGTCTATTTCTGCTAATAGATCTGTTAATGAGAACATTAATAACAAGAGCACCCTAGTGTGAGGGCTGTCCATATCCTGGCTACTGTCCTAAACTTTCGATATTTAGTTCTATGCTAATCATGTGAAGTAGGTACTGTTATTTAGGTCTGATCTTTCTTTCCAGGGGAGGCAATCCAGGCACCTGTAAAGAACAGACCGGCAGAGCATCCAAGACTTGGCAGGGTTAGGACAAAGTGTGTTCATTTGGATCACTGGAATTCTTTTTTTTTTTTTTTTTTTTAAGCTGGGGTCCTTGTGGGAATGGCCTAGTACCTTATGCTGGGATTTTTTGTTTTATTTAGCAAGGAATAGTGCTGATATTTAGATAGAATAGAAGCCCCTCCTCACCCCCCAACCCCCACCCTCGCAAATAAAATAAATGTCCTTTTTCTTCTCAGTGAGACGGATGAGGAGCAGCATTCCTCAGTGTGAAGGATGCCACGGAGTCCCAGGCAGGTCTCTGGCTGTGGGCATGTCCCCACCCCTGCGTCCTCCCCCTCGGCCCAGCGGCCCAGCTGACACGTGAGAGAGCCTCACAAAGGGAAGAATTCCACAGACCCCGGCTATGAGCTTGTTCATAATTTGTCACATTGTTCCCCCACTTTGCTGCAAGTATGAGATATGTAAGACCCCCGACGGCTCAGAGACCACTGCTGTGGCTGGGCACAGTGGGGGAGAGTCGAAGCTGAATTGTGGCCGTAACCCAGAGTCCCCTTGCCTTTGTGACTGCCAATGGGATGCTTCGAGTCATTGGGGCGGGCCATTGTGAGCCCAATTAAGCCCCCAGGAGAGCAGGGTGAGGAAGCCGAGGTGATCCGGATCCGTGCACACACATGCAACAGTTATTTAGGGGTGTTTCTGGGGCAGGGTACTTACAGCCCAGTCACCTCCTTCTGAGAACCTCTGTGGCCACGACTTTGTTTCAGCGGCTTTCAGCGAAGCCTGCCCCTTTCCACCTGCCTGCGCAGACCCTCTGGAGACACCAGGCTCCCAGCATGCTCTGCAGCCTGGAGGATTCTGGTCTGTGTCCCAAGAAAAAGTAGAAACAGAGCCATGTAGGGGGGAAGGCTGCAGGAAGGTGGATCGAGGTGTACTGTCAGGGTTAGGTAGGAGTAAGGGATCCAGGTGCGCAGAAGGGCGATTCTGGAGAGCAATAACGCACCTCACATTTCAAGAAGTAGAAGAAAGGGTTTGAAATGATTTCACTTTAAAAGAATGATAAACCTTTGAGAAGATAGATATCCACCCTGATTCTTACATTGCGTGATGTACACATATCAAAACATCACATAGTACTCCCATAAATATGTACAATGTTTTTTGTTTGTTTTTTGGTACTGTGGATTGAACCCAGGGTCGCTAACCACTGAGCTACACCCCCAGCCCTTTTTATATTTTATTTTGAGACAGGGTCTCACTTAGGGTCTCACTAAGTTGCTGCAGCTGGTTTTGAACTTCTGATCCTCCTGCCTCAGCCTCTCAAGCCAATTCGCTGGGATGATAGGCATGTGCCACTGCACCTGGCAATAAGTATGATTTTTATGGTTTGTTGTATCAGTTAAGAAACAAGTAAGGAGCAAGTCTTCTTTAAAAAAATAAAGATTTTTAAAAATAGGAAAGAACTTTGGATAGAACAAAGGGGAGGGAGGGGAAGAGAGGAGGCATAGGGGTAGGAAAGATGGTGGAATGAGATGCACATCGTTACCCTAAGTACAGGTATGAAGACACGAAAGGTGTGACTCTACTTTGTGTACAACCAGAGATATGAAAAATTGTGCTCTATATGTGTACTAGGAATTGTAATGCAATCTGCTGTCATATATAACAAATTAGAATAAATAAACAACTTATTTTAAAAAGGGGGAAAATAGGAAAGGAGTAGACCTGACCCATTGAAGAATGGGGCCCACATCTGAGGCCTTGGTTGCTTTGTGTCCTCGTAGCTTGGTTTAGTGTGGCTACAGTCCATGTCCCAATGTCACATGCCCCAGAACCAGAGCTCTAATTCTCTGACAACTGTCCCTCCCTGCCTTCCTTACCTGGTCCCTGGTCCTTCTGCAGAACTCAACTGATGACATGCTATGCTGCGTCAGGTATGAGGTCACATCGAGACTCAGTTTCCTTATCTGTAGAAGGGGGAGAACCTACAACTGTCTAAGTGCAGGAGGGGAGGGATGAACCCTGTCATCTTGCACACTTGCAATGTCCCTCTCCTCTTTGTCTTTCCCCTATTTTTTAAGAGCATCAAGTACCACATAGGACATATGTAACCTCTATGCAGATTGTTAAAGGATAATATTAAAGGGGAAAAAACCCCACATGCACTTACCACTCAAACGTAGGACATGGTGAATTTGCAATTCACTGTGTGCTTTTCTTCCATCTCGTTCCCTTGCCTTCCCATTCCCACAAGAGTATTCAAAATATGTAATGCACACATACACATACTCAAAATAGATGAACAGGTCACTGAAATGATGGAAATTTCCAAATTTATGCAAAGTAGAGAGAAGATGCAACAGTCCCCCACATATTCATCACGGAGTTTCAGCAATTGTCAGCTGACTGCCAATCTTGTGTTTGTCTCTACACTACCCATTACCTTTTTTTTTTCATATCATTGTGATTTTTTTTTTTTAGTTAATTTTTTTGGCACAGTAACCAAAAGACCTGACAAGAACAACATAGAGGTGGAAAACTGATGTTGGCTCACACTTTCAGGGTTCAATCAGTGGTCAGCTGATTCCATTGCTCTGAGTCCAAGGGGAGACAGAACATCATGGCAGAAGAAAGGAAGCAAAGAGAGATCCACTCACCAGGGACAAAATATAAATCCCAAGGTGACACCCTACCTGCCTACAGTTGTTGCCCAGTTAATCCATAACCGTGGAATAACCCACCAATTAGGCTACAAGTACCTCTCAAAATCTAATCATTTCACCTCTGAAAATTCTTGCAACTGTCTCACACCTGAGCTTTTGGGGGACACCTTGTATCTAAACCATAACAGATGCCAATCCCTTACATCATTTTATAGCTTCCTGTTGTGAACATATCTTCCTTTCTTTTCTTTGTGGTTTTATTACACGTGTATATTTCTAAACAATAGATTTTAAGAGTTTCTTTCCTATGTATTTTTACAAAAGCAGGAGTTTTGCATGTTTTCTTCTTTTGTTTGTTTCTTTCTTGATTTTATAAGGTAGATTTCATTCTCCTTGACACAAAGCTTGGCCTTTTTTGCATCGACTGCTGTGTAGAATTTCGTTTTATGAGCATTCCTTCATCTATTTCCCCGTTCTTTAGTGTATGGACATTTGGGTTATTTTCTGTTTGAGCAATTTTAAACGAAGCTGTTCCACGTATTCATAGACATGTCCTCTGCAATACACAATTAATGAAGTTGATTTTTATACCTTACTGTACAGACCATTCTATCTTTGTGAAATGATGTCAAATAGTTTTTCTAAAGTGATTGCTTCATCTTCACACTTGGTTTGAGTCCCTGCTGCTTCACTTAGTCATCAGAACTTGATGCTGTCAGGTTTTACTTTTTGCCAATTTAGTGGTGTAAAAAGGGGTTTCACTATAATGCTGTATCCCTGTTTTCCACTAGGGTTAAACACATCCTTTTTTTGAGTTGGCCATTCATCTTTCCTTCTCTGTGAAGTCTTTGCATGTATTTTCCTATTTTTTAATTGACTAGCTTTTCATAATCACCCCAATTTTCAAGAGTTTTTAAACATTCCAGTGGTTTGTTTTTGTTGGAAAACATACTAACTCTATTAATGGGATTTTATTTTCATACTCTTCCTTTCCAATGAACAGAAGTTGTTAATTTTAGTGTAGTTATTTGCTACGCTCTTGCTTTATGATTACTATTACTATTATTATTTATTGGTCTTACATAAGAAAATTATCCCTATCCACTGGTTATGAAAATATTTCCTTTAAAACTTCACTGTTTTGCCTTTTATATTTAGGGAGTTGATCTACAAGGGAATTTTGGTATATGGTGTGAGTCAGGGATTTCATTTTAATTTTATTTTTCCATGTGGGTCATCAGTTTCTCTAGCACCACTTATCAGATAATCCATTTTCATAAAGTAATTAATGGAGCTGAGCTCCAATTTAATTGAGTTCCATGAAGAAAACAGAACACAGTAATGTGGCAGAGGGCGTAGAATGTAGGAAAGGGGAAGTAGGTGCCCCTTGATGGGGAAGGATTTCACTGAACAGGTCGTCTTTGGGTTGAGCTTAGAAGGAATCAACCATGTAAAGAGCTGCAGTTCAAGATTTCTGTGCAGAGGAAGAAGTGGGTGAGGAGCCCTGAGATGAGAATGAGCTTCAGTATCTGAGGAACAGAGAGGAGCCTCAGGTGATTGACAGGCCGCTAGTGAGAAGATGCCTGCATTAGTCCAGGCTAAGAAATATTATTTTACGTAGAGCACTGAAATCAATGGAAAAGAATTTTATGCTTAGAGCCATTAGAATTGGGAATTTTCATCAGGCCAGTGGTGTGATTACATGGGACAGATCTTGCTCCCAAAAAGCTGAGTGGCCATAAACTAGTCCTTTTCTCAATCTCAGCCTCCATTTCTCCAACTCTAAACAAGGGAGGTTGGGCTCAATCTCTTCCAAGATCTTTTTCAGACAAAAAGACCCTATAGTATCTCCCTTCTGCCCTATTAAATTAAGCCTATTGGGTCAAAGCACCGAATTTTCATTTTTATCATTCTATTCAGACTCTTACTGAGTGAATATTGACTATTATAATTTAAGCAATCATCATTTACCAATAAGCCTTTGCTCGGAGACCTAGATGGTCTTTCATGTAAGCTATAAAATGAGAAAAGGCAGTCATTTGAGCATGAAGATTGATATTCTCAGTTCCACTGTTGCTTTGCTGAGATTCTTCTCACATATCTATTGGGGTCCTTCCTGGGCTTGATCCCATGAGTGGCCAAATGAGTGCTTAATTTTTTTTTTCTCTGATCATGGTAGCAGTCAACTATGTGAGTTTGTGGGATACTTGTATCTGTCCACCCAGATGTATGCTGTTAAACTAACCTTGTCATTAGCTTGACTTGACAAATGGCCTGATGACTGGTTACAAATTATCTAGTCCTTTTTGTGCTGTTACAGAGGCTGATTTAACTTGACGGGTTCCGGAGCTGTCAGCAAAGAGGGACAGCATCTCCTCCTCGCCTGGATTCCAAGTAGGCAGCTGAACAGCTTGGAGGCCGACATTAGAGACATTGACTGCTGGATGCTTCATCTAAGAGTGGTCCCTCCAAGATGCTGTAGGAAAGGTTCCCTCCCCTTTGTAGAGGTCTCTCTCTGAAGGTCACAGAATGCCTTTCCTGACTTTCATCTCGCTTGGGCATCTGCTTGTCCTTTGCATTCTTATAGATACAAGCTATGACCCTGACAGTCAGGAGCTTCTAAGAATGAGGGCACTAACCCTGTGCCCTGGGGAACTTGGATCACACTTGACAAGGGCTTCAGAAGCCATACCCAGAGGGCTATAAAGTACAGAGCTGCTGTCACCTCTCTCAGAAGAAGTAGCACTTGAAATGGGTCTTACAGTATGGACATTTGCCAAATGGAGTCTGGCATTCCAGGGAGATAGAATAGTACATCTAACTCTGGGCAAGCAAAGACTGTTTCACAGCAAGGAAGCAGGAGGCATGTGAAGGATGGGAGAGTTCCAAGAAGTAGGAGTGTTGCTAAGATTTGAACCTTGAACAGGGTGTGGTGGAGACCCAGTCAATATTTCCAGGCAGGGGGATTTAATTTGGGTAACAACATTGAAGTTAGAGGTATTTGGAGAGACTGGGGCAGGGAGACATCCTGGGAACATTTAGATGAATGTTTATGGCATCACAGTTCATGATAGCCAAGCTACGGAATCAGCCTATCAACAGGTGAATGGAGTATTATTCAGTCATAAACAAGAAGGAAATCATGTCATTGCAGGAAAATGGATGGAAATGGGGATCATCGTGTTAAGTGAAATAAGCCAGACTCAGAAAACAAGGGTTATACGTTTTCTCTCACATGTGGAATCCAGGGGAAAAAAAGACAAGAAATTAGAAGAGGGACTACTGAAAAAGGCATCAAGAGAGAGGGGAGGGGAGAGTTAGAGAAAGTAATAGACAGTGTAGATATAATCAAAATACATTATGTGCATGTCATAATTGTCATAATGAAATCCATTGTGTTTTACTGTATGATGGTGAAAAAGTGATATGTATTCATTAGAAAACATACTTCAAATTTGGAATTTTGATCTTTCCCAAGACTAGGATTTTCCACCAGATATTCTCCTGCCATGAGGCACCAGCAGTGAACCACTGCTCCCAATTGTCCACATGACCAGGAGGGAACAACCCACGTTCCACAGTGTTCTGTGTTGCTAAGCTACACTGTTCAGGGAAGTCAATGCATTTATGACTTATGATATTTTCAACTTACAATGAATTTGTCAGGAGGTCACTCCATTGTAAGTAGAGGAGCATCTGTACATAAACACACACGTATGTATTATGCATTGTGTATCCCATTTGTATATAGATATATATGTATATGTAGGCATGTATGCAAGTGTATATGTGTGTGTGTGTGTGTATGTACTTAGTTAAAACCATGATTTCAGGCAGTGATAATGAATATACTTAAGACTAGTATTGGGATATGGGATAGTGATGTGGGGGATGGGCAATATTCAGTTGGGTAGTCAAGGAAGGAAGACCTCTCAGAAAGTTGCACTGAGCAAAGATCTAAACAACAAAAAGAGCAATGCAGAGTCAGGTTAAGTGCATCCCAGGCAGAGGGAACAGAGGGGTCCTGAGGCAGGAATGAACCTGCTTTCTCTGAGGAGTCTGGGAGAAACCAGTGTGGATACCAGGCTAGGCAGAGTGTGGTAAGGGCTGCATCTTTTGGAGAGTTATGGACCACAGTAAAGACTTGGGATGTGACCAGGTGTAGCAGTGCATGCCTGTTATCCTAGCCATCCGGGAGGCTGAGGCAAGAGGATCATAAGATCAAGGCTAGCCTGGGCAACTTAGCAAGACCCTATCTCAAAATAAAAAGAACGGGAGATGTAGCTCAGAGGTACAGCACCCTTTACAATTGCAAGAGTCTACTCACTGCACAGGTCCAACAAAATCTCCTTGCTTTGGGGCCATTCCTTGACTCTTTCCCCTGAAAGGAATATTTTACCAGCTTCTAACCTTCACGGTATTGTATTAGCAAATACAAGAATGAACTATAGCCAGTGAGATGTTTCCTACAAATAACTATAAACCTACTGTTTCTGAAGGGTAAAAATTACACTTGGGAAAGCAATGAAATTGGTCTCCAGTTTTCCTGCCCCAAGGGTCTCAGCAACTTGAAACTGTAACATGTAGTAAAAGAATCCATTACATTATAATAATATATAATGTAATATATATAATATGTACATATTATATATATGTGTATATATATTATATATATGTAATGCAAATATGTATATGTGTGTATATATATATATATATATATATATAGTGAATCTAACCAGAGGATTGAAGGATTGAATGGTGCCCGTGCTATAGAGGCATGATGTTCTGGATAAAGCAGAATTAGGATACCCCTACATGTTTCAATTTCTGTAGAAAATGCTTTTTTCTTGTTGTTTTTGCTGTGAAATCAATTTGAATCACATTTATTTCATTGGCAACTTAAACAGTGCTTCCTTGGCTGTCAGCTCTTTCTTTGATCTGCAAATAACTCTACCCACTGCACAGGTCCAACAAAATCCCCTTGCTTTTGGACCATTCCTTGACTCCTTCCCCTGAAGGGAATATTTTACCAGCTTCTAACCTCCACGGTCTTCACTTCCATCTCTATTCACTCCCTTAGTGACGGTGCTCACTGCCCGTCAGCCATCTACCTGGACACACAACCAGGAGGACCAGGGAGGTAACAGGTGCACAACTGGACCATGTTAGTGGGCCGTAGTGCTGAGCTTCATTGGATTAATTCCCCTTCGTTCCCCCTTGTCACTGGCCCTGATCTTGTGAATCCAGGTATGGATGAAGAAATATGACAGGGTTGTCCAGGTGTGACACTGAAGGATGCGACCGTGCCTGTCCCCTCCTTTACCAGGGTTTAGTGGATTCCTCCCCCCTCTGCTTTGCTTTTTATTCCATTGTTGCTTCTGGAAAGCTGTAGAAGTTGTGATTACGTTTGTAAAGCATCCCCCGTCTCCACTCCAGATGTAGCTTGGATTAGGGCTGGTGTGTACTCTTCTAGATCTTTCCCTAAGGACAGGCATATACGTTTATGGGCATCACTTCACATTCCCAGACTCTTTCCTCAGCCACTCTCCTTGCTTTCTTACTTTTTCCTTCTTCTGTCCTTATTCTCCTTTTAATCCTTATGCCTTAGTCCGCCTAAGGACCACATATTTACCTAACACCAAGGTTGCTGTATACAGTTGTACCCAGCACACTTGGGCGGTCTGGGAGGGTGTTATACACTTGGATTCTTTGAGATGACTTTTCCTTGGAGTTCCTCCAGAATAAGACATTGCAGTATTTGTCAGGTTGCACAAAGTCCTTTATAGAATTCATTTGGGGGATCATTTGATTTGACTTCATAGCAACCCTGAATGTTACTCCAAGCAAATAAAATAAATCAATGAGAAAGACTTTAGGAAGAACCAAATTGCTATGTCTGGAATGTCTCCTAGAGGCTCCTGTCTTAAGGACTTGGTTCCCAGTTTGATGATGTTGGGAGATGATGGACCCTTTAAGAGGTGGGGCCTAGTGGGAGGTTCTTCAGGTCATTGGAGGTGTGACCTTGAAAGGTCCCTTCCTCTTTCTTTCACTTCCTGGCCAAGAAGCCCCTTCTTTTGCTTTACCATGTGATCCCTGCGTTGATGTGTTGCCTTGCTATGGGCCCCCAAACAAAGGACACTGAAACCTTCAAAACTGTGAGTCAAAATAAAGCTTTTCTCTTTATAAGTTGATCATCTCAGGTGTTTGTTACAGTAACACAAAGCTGACGAATACAGTAGCATAGAAACACTTGGCCAGGTGGAGCATCCATTAAGACATTGATTTGGGTGGAGGGTCAGAAACTAGCTTAAGAGAAAGTAAGAAGAAATCCCAGAGATAAAGAGGGCAAGAAGAAGAGGTAGGTGAAAGACCCATAACACTTCCATAAAAACGAAAACATAAGACACTGCAAGAGGAAGGGCTGGGGTCTATAAAGGATGAGACCAAAGACAGACACAGTAATAAAGGACAGTTGGGGGATGGTCCAAGGCCAAGACTTCTCTGCCAAGCCCAAGAGGACTCCTGACCCCTTCAACTGAGGTTGCTGGTGAGAGGACACTGTGTACTAGTATTTCTATTTTCCAACACGCAAAATCTAGTTCCTCCAAGCCAGTCTTTTCCTACCTCATGCAAATGGGAATCTTGCACTTTTTTGCAAACCCTGGAGTACATTTGATTCTCAAGTGCAGGGGATCATATTACATTTTGAAATAAAAATGGTAATTGGATTATGCTCAATTGCAGTTGTAATAGGATTGGCTCTTGGTATGGAATATGAATGAGGTCAACCTAAAGGAAGTAATTCATTCCTCTAATGACAACATCTTGGTCTACGGAATGAAAAAAAGATCAAAGCTCATTCAAAAATAAATGGATTTAATGGAACAGTAGTTAAAGAAGTCTGGAGAATTCATTTTATTTTCATTGTATAATATCTGTTTCTCATAGAGTTGTCTTGTTCTTTAGTACTTTTTATTCTTACGACTGTGCATGGGTTTGATTAGCTTAATTAGAGTTAATGTCTTGGGAGCAGAATGGAGGACTGTGAAAGTTTTGGTTCTTGAAGACTTTGAAAAAAGAGAACGGTTGGCCTTGGTCTCCATAAATTCAGAATTGAAAGAGTCTGATGATTATTATCATCTTAAAATAATTGAAGCATTGCTAAAAATAAAAACCAGAAGGAGAAAAATTGAACCCAAATAAAAGGAATGGAGTTATCCCAGATTTGGATACAATTCTTGCAGCAAATAGAGCTTAAATCTGAAGTCTTAGGTAATTTAAGACAAATGCCAAAAAATTATTATTTTTTCCCCCTCTGAGCTGCTAACCAGGGCAGTCTTCCCAGTTCCGCAATATTTCCTTCTATTTTCCTCCTGTTATCTGTGGCTCCGCTTAAGATGGAGAGGAATTCTAGAGGAAGGTGCCACTTCAGATCAAAGTCTTGTCAGATCTCATTTATTGACTGGCCCAGGGTCTAACGTCCAGGAGCTCTGAGATCCCCAAGGAAAGCTCAGCTGCTGCCTCATTTAGGGGGACTGATGTGGCCGGGCTGCGCCGCCCTGGTCCTGATGACACCGCAGGTGCAGCCTTGTGCGGGGTGTGGAGCTGTTCTTTCCAGACATCCTTCTGTGTTAGGAGGAGGGAGAGTTCCACAAAACTAGAGCACAGCGGAGCATTAAGGGATAATGGCGTGTGCCTGGAGTCCTGGCTACCTGGGAGGCCGAGGCAGGAGGAGCCTTGAGGTCAGGAGTTCAAGCCCAGCCCGGGCAACATAGCAAGACCCAACTCAAAAAACAACACAAACAAACAACACAACAACAAGAAAAACAGAGAGAGAACGGAAAGGGGATGGAGAGGTTCCCTGTTTCTTTCTTTGTTTTTTACTTTGAGAATCTAACCTTGAATTCTTTGCATTGGGCCTTAATATGTTTACATCTATTCATCATTCAATAAATATTTTAAATACAAACATGTATGTGTGTGTGCGTGCAAACTTATGTACACATTCGTATTTGTTTATAAGCCTGTGTGGTGTCACTCCTCTACACAGGACTAGGAGAAAGTAGTGAATAGAATTTCCCACACGGCTGCCCTTAGAGGGTTCGCATTGAGGATGGTGTATCTTGGGGTAGTGAATTCACAGGTAAATAAATAAAACGAACAATGACACATTTCTAATAGTGATCACTGCTAGAAAAGAAAGAAAATGGCTGATGACATATAATAGACAAATAGAAGCTATTTCATCTTATTTTATTGTTTTATTTTCTTCTTCTTCTTTTGATATTTTTTGACAGTCCTGGGGATTTGAACCCAGGGCCTTGGGCATGCTAGGCAAGTACTGTACATGGAGCTACACCCCAGTCCTCCATTCTTTTGAACAAAGTGTATGGTTTTTAAAATATTAACGTGTTTAAGCTCCTTTGTAAATTTTTTTCCTTATAAATAAGTGTTAATCACCATCAGTTGCAACATGTTGATCAATTAAGTATTATGGCAATTGGAAATTTTTATTTAATGTCACTTCTGAACATGTGTATAAAATATTTATTGCTTTTCATGCTGTTTTCGCACCAAAGATATTTTCACGTTATTTCGGGGTTAATATCGTGATTGATTTGCTTTTCGGTGTCCTAACTCCTTGAAAAATGGATCAATCCAAATCAGGCCCTGTGACACATACCTATAATCCCAGCTGCTCAGGAGGCTGAGGCAGGAGGGTCGTGAGTTCAAAGCCAGCCTCAGCAAAAGGGAGGCACTAAACAACTCAGACCCTGTCTCTAAATAAATAGAAAATAAGACTGGGGATGTGGCTCAGTGGTTGAGTGCCCCTGAGTTCAATCCCTGGTACTCAGGAAAAGAAAATGGACCCATCCATATAGCATGAATGCACTCAGTCATTCGACAAACACTGATTCAGTACCTGCTGTATTCAGTAGGGTTCTGCGTGTCATTCCAGAAACTTGTGTGAGAGCTAATCCTACCTTAATTATTATCTATTTCTAGCATCCTATCATTTTATTCTTGTTACAGATAATTGAGAACTTACTCATTTATGCATTAATTTGCCCATGCAGTTCTTTTATCAGACCAATTTTAAAGTTTGCATTTAGTTCAACCCAGGCTCAATCACTACCAGTTCCTCTTAATGGAGCCTTTAACTATTTGATTTTTGCTCCAGATAGTCAAAGTCCCTTGTGGAAATGTGTGGGTGGAGGAAGCCTCTTGGAGCTCTGACATCATCCTGGATGGATGACTCAGAGGAGGAAAGCAGTTACTAAGTGACATGGAATAATAACTCTTTGAGTCTGTCTTCTCTTGGTATGATGAAATACCCCAAACCGGGTAAATTTATAAGGAAAAGAGGTTTTTTTTAGTTCATGGTTCTAGAGGCTAGGAAGTCCAAGAGCACAGTGGTGGAACGTACTTGTCATCATGCCATAACCTGGCAGAGGGCATTCACAAAGAGACAGATCAAGTGTGCTAGCTTGAGTCTCTCTTCCTTTCCTTATAAAGCCACTAATGTCCTTAACAAGGGCTCCACTCTTATGACCTCATCTAATCCTAATCACCTCCTAAAGTCTCTAGATCCAAATACAATCAACATCTGAATTGTGGGGACTAAGTTTCCAAAGCATAGATTTTGAGGTACACAATTAAACCATAGCACTAATCTCTTGGAAAGAAAACTGGGTTGAATATGGAGGGAAAATTTGAAATCTTTCTCTTCCTTTTTTTTGGGGGGGGGTTGCTAGATATTGAACCCAGGGCCTTGGACATGCCAATCATATACTCTATCATTGAGCTAGACCCTCAGCCCTTAAATCTTTTGATGCAAAAAATTAAATACTTCCAGCAAGTAAGTGAGAAATCTGATGGAAAAGTCAAGAAGGAGCCCTCTGCTGCACAGCGCTCTGTCATGTGCAAACTTTCCTATGTCAGGAGAAGGTGGGTCCCTCCTGCCTCAGAGGGGCTGCCTCAGGTGCCCAGTCAGGGAGCAGGGAAGAGGGGAGGCCAAGGACCCTACTCCCCACTCTCCTTTACCCCTCAGCTTTACCGAGGTATAACTGACAAATAAAAATGATATATACATTTAAGGTGTACAAAATGATGTTTTGATATACATTATGAAATGATTTCCACAAGCAAGCCAATTAACATATCCATTACCTCACAGTTATCCTGTGTGTGTGTATGTGTGTGTGTGTGTGTGTGTGTGTGTGTGAGAGAGAGAGAGAGAGAGAGAGAGAGAGAGAGAGAGAGAGAATACTTAAGAACTACTCTCTTAGCAAATTTCAAGAATGTAATAAATATTCTTAACTATGCTCCTCATGCTGTGTGTTAGGTTTCCAGAACTTACTGGTGTTAGAACTGAAGTTTGCAGCTTTTTATCAATATCTTCCCACTTGCCTACCCCCAACCTCTGACAATCACTTGCACCCTTTGAAGATAAGCATTTGCACTTTGAAGATAAGCATTTGCAGAGTTTTACGAGAATCCCCCAATTATTAATTTATCGTAAAGGGTACCTGCTTGAGTGAGATTCCTGCAGGTACTTTCTGCCAGTCCTTTTCTTCACGACGTTTGTTAGGAAGCTTATCAATTACTATGTAACGAGTTCCCCCCAAAATGCAGTGTTTTCAGATAACAGACATCATCTCACAATTCGAGGGGCACTTTCAAGAATCGGGATGCAGCTTTGCTTGGTGCCTTTGACTCTGAGTCTCAAGGTTGGACTGGGGCAAGATCCGCACTGGCTGGCTTGGGTCTGCACTGGCCTTTGGATCTGGGTCTCTCTATGGGCTACTCACAATATGGTGACTGCTTCCTCCAGATCAAGGGCTTTGAGAAACAGAGAATGAGAGAGCAAGAAGGGGGTTGTAGTCAGACTTTTTGTAACTCCATCTTGGAAACGACATCCCAACACTTTTGCCTTCTGCTGTATTGTGTATTTGTAGTCTTTTTGTCAGAAGTGAGTCCATCCATTCATCCCCTCACTCAAGCGGAGGGGTTCATTCAATGTTACAAGTTGGGAGCCATTTTAGGGGCTGCGTACATGAGTTTTGATGTTTCATCTCTTACATTTATTTACTATGTTTGGCTCATGGGAATGACCTTGGTGATGATGAAGGTGACGAAGAGGTGTCACCCCTGCAGGGAAGCCTGCCCTCCAACACCTTGTAGTTAAAGTCTGCTCCTTCTAGCCGGGTGCGGTGGCTTAGGAGGCTGAGGCAGGAAGATCTTGAGTTCAAAGCCAGCCTTAGCAACAGTGAGGCCCTAAGCGATTTAGTGAGACTCTGTCTCTAAATAAAATACAAAATAGGGCTGGGGATGTGGCTTAGTGGTTGAGTGCTTCTGAGTTCAATCCCTGATACCTAAAAAAAAAAAAAAATTCTTTTTTTTGCTTCTTCTAGGAAAACTTGCATATCTTTATGGAACTAATCTTGCGTTGTCACTTCTGATATGTATTTAAAATAATTCCTGCTTCTCATGCCATTTCTGCAGTGCAATTCTCGTTGACGAGTGACTCCTCCACACTGGAATATGGAAGGCTGATGTGTTGCCTTATTAAACTCTGTTTTCTCCGAGGCCTCCCCCTCACCTTGGCACCCAGTCTGTGTTCCATCATAATTTGCTGAACTGAATGAAAAAGGGGGATGAATAATAATGTAAAAAAGAGGTGATTACTCTTTTTGGCCTTTATTAGCTTTAAACAATATTTCCTTTCGATAACATGAACATCTCACACCTCATTTCTTTCGCCTCCTGAGATTCTGGTGTGCACCTCTGCAGGAATCCTCCTGGCTGAAGAGAGAGAGAGAGAAATGTCCACATTTCTCCATCAGCTGAGGGGATTTTCAGAGGGCTCCTTTGTGTATCTTGTTCTAGGAAAGCAGAAACGCTCTCATGGCCTCCTGTATACAGTTGCAATGAATATTTTTTTTAAACACCAGGTTCCCCAGATTCTGATCGGCCCTGATCTCCTGGCAGGGGGTAATCTTCCCCTCCCCCTCATTTGAGAATTACTGCTCAGGGTTAATCTCTGAACCCTTTTACAACTCAAAATTCTGTGAGTTCATTTCTTGCCAACATTTGGTCAGAAGATGAGTGGAGACGAGAGGGATTTAAAAAATATATTGGGCAGCTTTGTTCTTAAGCTGGTACTGGTGCCATTGTGTATCTGGAGAGGTTTTGTGGTCAGATTTTGATTATTTGCTAGTTTTGGCAACTGTTGAAATGTTAGATCTCATATTGTTTCTATCATTTTTTATAGTTTCTTGTTTAACTCTTTGCAGAACGTTCTAGACACACAGCAACACTCTTGAATTTGATTTAAAACAGAATTGGCTATGGCGTCTCCAACTTGGGGCTCACCTGACGGGCTGAGTCCAGGCTCAGGGGTGGGTGTTATACCTCCTGGGTATCAACTAGGATCTTAGCGGATCCTAGTGGACTGTGCATGGTCAGTATGGCCCCCAAAACACAGAAAGACCACACTGAATGTAAAGAATAGGATTGAAATCCATACAAATGGGGTCCATCAAATACACATATTTTGTAATATATGTATTGCATACAAATCTTATAAATTTATTCTCATTCTACACTTTGATTTTTCCTTCCCTTACATTTATATTTTTATTGGGTGGTGCTGGGGTTGGAATGCCATACCTTGTACATTACTAGGCAAACATTCTACATCCCCAGCTGAGTTCTATTGAGCTACATCTCCAGCCAGATACTTCTCAATAAAACACCTGATCCTACTGTTTCTCTCCAAATTACTGCACGCCTCCCAAGAATTTCACCAGTCAGTATCCTGTGGTCAAAGAACCCCTTCCGCCATCCATCCGTTGCCTTCTTCTCCCCCCAACCAGCTCAGTCGATGCACCTTTACACCATCTTTATCACCATCCGGTTCCGTCTAAGCAACTGTTGAGGAAACTCACCTTCACCCTGCTCACCCGCACCCGCCACTCCAAACAAAGCCTGAGACTGTGGAAATAAATGAAAACTCCTCTGTGTTTGTCTTAGAGAGAGGGGCTGCCGTCTTGGCAGAGTCCAGAACAACAGGCTTTGTTCCCTGTCAGCTCTTAACTGTGGGCCAATACTGACATTTTTATGGCTACTTATTATACTGTTGGTTTTTCAGTTCTTAGCTTAAATTCATATTGATAAGAGTATGACATGCAGGCATTGGGAAATCAGTTCCAGGTCCTGGATTCTTTGCATGCCAGAGCTTGGAGTCACGTGGGCAGAGGGCTCTGCTTTGCACATTACATAAACCACACAGGCTGTAGGTGGAATCCTTCATATTTCATAATGTGAAGGAACCTGGGGACACAGACAGGGATTGGCACACCAGTGTCACGGTGCCTGTTGTCACTGCATTGTCTAAGAGCTATTGGGGGGTAATCAGGGGAGGTGCCGGCCTGTTAGCTGTCCTACCAGCAAACATCTGAGTCTCTCCGCCTTCCCATCAGCCCTTGCATGATCCAAGGTAGTGTTGTTTGCTTTAACAGAGGAAAAAACCAAGCTCAGACCCCTAAGATAATCAAAATATATTTCTTGCTCAGAGGAAATACAATTGGGGATATGTGACAGTTTGGATGTGAGGTATACCCCAAAAGCTCCTGTTGAGGCAGGAATGTCCAGATGTGAAATGAGTGGATTGTGAGAGCTGTGATCTCATTAGTCCAACCTACTTTGAATGGACTGACTCTGTGTAGGCAGATGGGGCGTGGCTGGAGCAGGTGAGTCATGGTGGAGAGCCTTGAAAAGTTTCACCTTCCCCTTCTTCTCTCTGCTTCCTGACCCTGACCGGTCCTCCTCCGGACACTTCCCCTATGATGTGCTGCCTCACCTTGGGACCAGAGTAATGGGATCAGCTGTCTATAAACTGAAACAATGAATCCCTGTTTGAGTCAGCTTTTTTGCTGCCGTGACTAAAAGATCTGACCAGAACAATTTTAGGGAAGGAAAAATCTATCCGAGGGCTCAGCGTTCCAGAGGTCTTAGTCTATAAAAGCCTGGCTCCACTCTTCACGGCTTGAGGTGAGGCAGAACAACATGGCAGAAGATTGTGGCAGAGGGAAGCAGCTCACATGATGATCAGGAAGCAGAGAGAGAGAGGGGAGGGAGGGAGGGAGAGAGAGAGAGAGAGAGAGAGAGAGAGAGAGAGAGAGAGAGAGAGAGAGGTCTCCACTTGCCAGATGCAAATCTATACCCCAAAGCCATGGCTCAATTCCCACCCCCTCCAGCCACACCCTATCAATTCAGTTCCCACTCAGTTAATCCCCATGAGGGATTAATTCGCTGATTAAGACTGTCACAACCCAAACATGTCTCCTCCAAACCTTCTTGCATTGTCTCACACATGAGCTCACACATCCAAACCATAACAACCCTAAATAAACCTTTCCTTCTTTAGGTTGTCCTTGTCAGGTATTTTGGTCACGGTGACACATAAGCTGACTAAAACAAGGTGCAGTGTACTTTGAGGCTCTGCTCCACACCGTCATTCAGTGACCGAAGCTAAGACCGTGGGCTCCCACATTCTCCTCTAGGGTTGTAGAGCGCTCTCTGTTTATTTTGTGAATGAGGGGACTGTGGAAATGTGTGTGGAAGGCTTTCATGTGTTAGTCTTTAAGAGTGGGCAACGTTCACTGGCAATCACTCAATGACATGGCCCAAAGTGACTGGGAAATGTTGTGTAGCTACACATACGGTCCAGAAGGGCAAGGACCGGTGGTGTTGCTAGAACTGGCACAGAGGGCCCCTGCCCTGAGCCCCTGGATTTAGAGAGGTCTGCATATCACAAACATGTGCACAAGAATACACTTATTAACGAACACATGGCTGCTCTGAGACGCAGATCTGGTCCTCAGAGTTGGCACAGCACGTCTTGTAACCCAGACATCTGCTTCTGTGACTCACATGGCTCAGGCCCCAAGGAAACACTTCCCCACCTTCCCAGCCTGTTCCTCTGCCGCAGAGAACCTCACCCCCCCACTGGTGCATAGACCTATCCACAAGTATGGCTGTATGCTGGACCGGTAGTCAGTGACGGGTATGATTCAATTGCAGTGGTATCAACCTAAGACAGGAGGCTGACGCCTAAAGGTCAGTTTTCCGATGACGGGTAAGAACCATATGTTGAATTGGACAACCTACCAGGCACGGTCCTTAAGCCACATTGCTTGTTGTTTAATTAATCAGAAGGGGGGAGATGCTGGGAGCCATTAGCCAAGTAGGTATGACAATTTCCTTGCCAGCGTACCCCATGTTGCAGTGACATTGAATGTAGGTGACCTTGCTCAAGGACCAAGGCAGATTAGGGTGTTCCCGGTTTAGGTTCCAGGTTTAAGGTTTAAGATTATTCCTGCTGGGAATAGGGCGTATCCTGCTGCCTGAGTTCCCCTTGAGTTCTCACGGGATTCAGACAGTATATTTTGGGAGACAGAAACCCAGTGGAGGTGGATTTGGGCAGAGAACGTGATTGTAGATGGCTGATGTGAGTTCGGGAATAAAGAGTTGCTGTTTGAATCTACAAGCTGTGTGGTGGCTCGTGATTGTGTGCCCAGCCAGACTGCGGCATTTGTGCCCAGCCAGACTGCGGCATTCCTCAAAACCAAATGCAGCTGATCCTGAATGCCCTGAAGGCCTAGGGGTCATCTCACTGCTGAAATCAGAACTGGACAGGGGAGTGGGGACTTGGCAATGAAAGATTTTGTGGAAGAGAAAAAGAATCATGAACATCTTCTCAAATCAGGAGAAGATATGACCCCTTCGTCAGGCATGACAAAGCATTATTTCCAGAAACGAGCGGCACCCCTTACATGTATGCTGTGCTCACAGGAGTAACATTAAAGGGACTCTATACCTCAAATTCTGTCACTATGAAGCTAGTCTGTCAAGGCAGAGGTGGAATCGCCAAATTTGGCAAATACAAATTCAGTGTGTCTCTGTTTAATCGGGCAACTCCAGAGAGAATATTCTTTGTTAGCTTCATTGATGAATTTAAGATATTTATGCATATGGATGGTGGTCCCCTGGGTATACCCTGACCCTGGGGGTTTGCAAATTGAGGGTGAGACTGAGCTGGAATTTTGTTTGATTTGGATGATACCTTGGCCTGCCTTTATCAAGAGTCTTGCTAAATCAGGACAGCAAGAATCCCCCTACCATGATATCTCCTCTTAGTACTTTTTCCCACCCATACACACATCCTGCTCCTTGGCTATAAAATCCCACTAGTTTTTGTTGTGTTTAGTGTTGATGCCCCCATTGCAATACCCCTATTGCTCTAGTCTTGAACAAAGTCTTCTAGTCCAGGAAGTGTCAGCATAATTTTTTGAGACACCGACCCTCGGGATTCAACTGGCACTGAAGAAGAAAGAGAAAATAAACAGAAAGGGACTGTGTCCTTGGAGCTGAGGTGGAGCTGGTAGGTCAATCTCATAGGGACCCAGGCTCAGATATCAACTTTGCATTCACAGAGCCACAAAATGCCCCTTTTAATCAGCAGATTTGAATTATGCATTATGATGCTTGCCATGGAGCGGTTCCTGCACGAAGAATGGTTAGTTAGGGATCTATAGGGAGGATCCATAGAGCCCTGCAGAAGGCAAAGAGGGTTGAAAAAAGGAGAAAGATCCCAAGAAGCCTTCTCACTAAGGAGACTATTATATTTACAAGATAAGAGTAAGCAAGGCAGAGTACCTGTGCTGAGCAACCTTGGCAAAAGGAACCATGGATGAGGGAGTGGTAATAATTATTGCTAATAGTAACTGATGTTGATTCAGAGCTGATTTTGCATCAGCTACTGACCTAAACACATTGCATGCATTATTTTGTTCATACTCTCAATACCAGATATGGTGCATATCCCCATTTGGAACAGGAGGGGGAAAAAAACCCAGAGGGGTTAAATAACTTGCCTAACATCACTCTGCTAATCATTGGTGGGGCTGAAATTTGAACCCAAGTAGTATGGACTTTTGTCTTGTTGTTCTAGAAAAGGCAAACTCTGAAAGACTTGGAAATAGGATAAGAAACAGTAGAAATAGAAGAAAAGATAAAATTTTGTCCAAAAAGCAAGTATCTTTAATGCCTAGTTAAGGTCATTTTCTCTAGGAGAAGTTCCTGAAACCAGACCAGCTCCTAACACCTGCGTTTCCTGCTTTTTTTTTTTTTTTTTCTTTCCTGTTTTTTTCTGTTTACCACAGACATTTTCTATGTCTGTCTCTCTTTGTCTTTTAGGGACTCCAATGTCCCAGTGGATGAAAGTTTTCTCCTTTACTCTCCTGACAGCTGTGAGGCCAACCTACTATCAGGTAGTCTATCACAATTGAACACGTCAACAATGGACTTCTTTCTAATGTGTTCATCAAAGAGGATTCCATCCACACGTTGATATGACCCCTTGTACATGAGTTCTCATGACGTCTTCATTAGTGCTAGGTTAAGGAAAAAACTGGAAACAGCTCAATTATCCACCAACAGGTGGAAGGACCAATCAATTATGTATTCATACAATGTAATACAACTCCAATAACTGTAAAACTATTGATGCACACGAGAATGTGCATGGGCCTTAAAATTCTTGTGCTGAGTGAAGGAAGCCGGATGCAAATATGTCTATAGTGATAGAGTGCAGAATGCGTCTTGCCTGGGATCCAAAGAAAAAATTGCAGGGAGTGATGGTGACAGTGGGGAAAACTTGGTGGTGACTGTCTTGATTCACCGTGAATCGTTTCGTGAATGTTTACACAGGACAACTTACCAAAACTCTACCCGGAATACCTACAGTTTAATGTAGCTCGTTCATGCCTCCGTAGAGATGGAGGTGAGAAGATAATTCTGACAAATTAGAGCCCGGGATGGTCAAGACTCAAAGTGGGAACAAGGAAATGACTCAGGAGAAAAACACAGCAGACAAGAGATGGCAGATGAGTGGGGAGAAGTAGGTGGGTTTGATAGACATTTAAAAGGCAGGTTCTGCAGAAGAAATCAAGGGTGGCTCCAAGTGTTTTGGCTGGGGTAACTGGGAGGATGATGTGCCATTTAGAGAGATGGATGGGAAGCAGGTTGAGGGAGTGGGGAGATAAGAAATTTGGTTTTGAATGCGTTGAACTGAGGAGCCCATGGGACATCCACAAATAAGCAATTTAATATGACTAAAAAAGTATTTGAAGCAAGAGATCACATTAACTAAGTTATGCCTATATATCATGCCCAGTGAAATAATGTACCTATGGTGAAGTCCTAAAAAAAACACCATTAAATGGGTAAGAAGTTATGAGATATAATTCTGATGCTTTCTTAACCATTTTAAGCCATGAGTTTCTTTGGTTTTATCTGTTTCCTGCTCTATTCTGGATACAGAAATATATTTAGATGATACAGATGATGTGCATATAGCTACAAGTAATATAGATGATATAGATACGAATATAGATGTCAATATCCCTTTTTCTTTCTTTAGTCTGATTCATCAACAGGCCTCTCAAATATGACTAAACCAGAGGAGAGGACTAGCAGAAATACAACTTCTTCCTTGTGCTGGAAGTAAGAATATTGGCAATATTTGAAAAAAAGCAAGCAAAAAAAAGAAAGGATGAATTCCACATGGGATACATCTTCCATTAGAGTTGCATGCAGAGGATGTTCTGGAATGAGAGTCTGCTTTTAGGAATCTTGGAGAACCTAGGATTCTCAGATTGTTAAGGTGCATGAATCACGCAGTCTTGACTCTCCATCTGTGCGTCTTCCCGTCTTACAGTTCTAATTTGTTCTTATCAGAGGACACATAGACCCCATTCTGTGAGCTGAGGGGCTTCTAAATGACTTTGTTTTGGAATTTTAAATGTGCCAGTGGGAGAGACAATCAACTCACCTTGCCTTCCAAAGGGTCATCAAATATTTATATTAAAGCCCTCTTTTGGGGCTGGGGCTGTAGCTCAGTGGCAGGGCGCTTGCCTAGCATGTGTGAGGCACTGGGTTTGATCCTCAGCACCACATAAAAATGGAACAAATAAAATAAAGGCATGCTGTCCATCTACAACTACAAAAAAAAAAAGAGATTTTTTTAAAAGAGCACTTTTTCTAAGAACTAATGTAGTTAGTTCCCTCCATCCAGTAGGACAGAGAGGTGCCAGTCTTCAAATTTAAGACCCACTGTACACACCAGCCTTAGAAAGTCTATTTTCTTCAATCCTTCTCTTCTTTAACATAAACAAAGTTTATATATCATCTACAAATAGTCACTAGATTTCAAAGACTGAGAACAAAAAGAAGATAAAGTGTCTCATTGAATGTGTTTGAGTGTGACACCCAAAAGTTCAAGTGTTGGAAATTCAATTCTCAAATTCATCTGTTGGTGGTATTTGAAGGTGGGCCTTTGGGAGGTCAGCAGGATTAGATGACATCAGTGGCCTTATAAGAAGAGGAAGAGAGACCTGAGCTAGCACACTTGCTCTGTCTTGCTATGTGATGGGATGCCTTATGCCACTTCATAATTCTGAAGAAAGGTCCTTACTGGTTGTTAATCAGATGCTGGCGACATGCTTTTGGATTTGTAGACTGTAAGCTAAATAAACCTCTGTTCTTTGTAAATTGCCCAGTGTGCTGCATTCAGTTATAGCCATGGAAAATGGACTAAGACACTGTTTAATTTCATCATAGCTGATTGAACCAGGGAGAATACACATCTCAAAGGGAGCCGATCCATTGGCTTTTCAGGGTTCTATGATTTGCATGTTATGGTAACTGAGCTGGCATCTTGTCTAGCATACTATGGAAGGGTATCTTAGCAGTTTGTCCCCAAACACTGCCGGAGCCATATATAAGAAACCAACAAGGGATTCTTATCGCTTGTACCTTTGTGTGACTTCTTTCTTGCTCACTGTCTTCAGCTTTTTATCATCGCATTTTCTGAGGCAGTCATTGGAGAGATACTGCTCCATTCAGTCATCTGTATAGATATTCTGGAGTGACATTCCCATCCTGAACTTTTCAACCTTGGCAGGGACTGGGGTCTTATAGGAATTTGGAAGCTTCCCCCTTGGGGCTGTGAATAGGAGTAATGTCGCTGGCATGTGGCACCACAAATGCCCACTCTAGCTAAGCAAAGCTATGAATGAAACAGGTGACTCAGAGCTGGACAATAAAAGGGCCCATGAGGAGCTTCACTGGAGGAACCAGAGGAAAAAGATCTCCCAAGTATTGGTGAAAAAGAAAAATGGCTGAAGAAAAGCAAGGGCAATCGGACAGGTAGAAAGGACGCTGGGAAGAGAGGTCATGAGTGGGGTTTGGGGAAGGCCCCCAGAAAGGGCAAGTGGGGTGGAAATGGCAGTTGTGGAGAAGCGCAAGGCCTATCCAAGGAAGTTGAGAGCCAAGGGTTTCTGCCTCTGGCCACACAGGTGGCAGGTGCGAGGGGGTTGGTGCCAGGAGGTGAGAATGAGAGGTAAAGCTGCAGAGAGTTTCCACCCTGGGGTAAGTGGTTTGGCATCAATCCTCTAATGACCAAGGTGCCACTGGAGCATTTTAGTAAATGGAGGAAAACTCACTCCTTATGCTCATCAGAGAGACATCTGTTGGATTCTAGACAGAAAATTCTAGAGGATGTTCTGGAAGGAATCCAGAGTCATGGGCTTGAATTCTAGTTTGCTCTGCAGGTTTCTTACTCTGGGAAAAACCACGGTGAAGATCACCCTGATCCAGCTTCTCCTCTTGTACAGTTCTCTAAAAATTGCTTCTCTCCGACTTCACAAAGCAGTTTGGATGGTCACGTGAAATGGCAGAGTCCATGGAAGCAACTGGTAAGACATAAAACACTCTGTCAACGCTCTTTTGGATTGTGTGTCACCCCTCTCAGCAGCCAGCCAGACCCTCCCTCATCTGACTGGTGAAATTTCAGTGTTTGCATGTTTTCTTGTCATGAAAAGAAGGACCATTGAAGGTGATCAAACAGAAAGGAAAATAAACATCATTTAGCCAAGATTAGAATGGTCTCTTGTTGGAGAAAGTTAGCTCATTTTAGACTTCTATGCTACAGAAAATTGATGATTGATGATTGAGTAATTGATTAAACACTTATTGAGCACCTCCTCTGTATCTAACCAGGTGTCTTGAGGACAAGTGAGCCTATAAGTGTCCTAAAATACTGGAGGGTCAATGAACAGTTTCTGTATAGGGTGGCCTTGGGTATAAGCAAGGAATTTTGTTCGTTGCACTTGATGGTCAGGGATGCTTCAGGTTGGGGCTCTTGTGGGAGTTTTTTTCCCTCCCCATGCAACCTAAATATAGTAATTGAATGCTTACCTGTGGCTAGCACTGGATATTGGAGATAAAGCACTCAAATAACTAGGCAGATAGACCTCAGCCTTCTGGAAACTTCTATTACAGAGAGACAGAGTCAGAAACCTATAAGCAAGAGGATACATTAGTGACAAATCTCAGATGGTGACAAGGACCAAGGGGGTGAATAAGAGAGAAAGATTTAGAGAACTAGAAAGACCTTGAGAGGAGCTATAGTTCACAAAAGCAAAAAGAAATCAACAGGTCGAGTTAATTTTAATAACATGCTTTATTTGAGGTAGTCAATCCAAAATATTCCCATTTCAACATGTAACCAATATAGAAAATATCAATGAGACACTTGAGCTCCTGCCATGTTATATTCCAAGAGCTCAATACCCACATACAGCTGGTGGTCGCCGTGACCAACTGCACTGTTCTAGAATGCTCTATTAACTCGGGACAGTCTCCTTTCTTTATTGCATGGATGTCTTGGCCCTATTCTTAAACTCCATAAAAGGGACTTTTACATTTAAATGTAATCTGCCGATGCAGAGATTACCAGCAATATGTTCACAATAATTCCTGTAAGAAAAGTCCTAGTGTTGACCCGCTGGGCATGCTGGGAAGGCTGAGTCACACACCATTGATAAGGCATCCCTCAGGAGACGGTCAGTGGGGCAGGCCAGGCTGAGAGGAGGCAGCCTACAGAACTGGCTGGAGAGCCAGCTGTGGGGATCGGCTGGTGTGACTTTCTCTGTGGAGACCCCTCCTGGGTTGAGACTGGAGAAAGGAGGGGCTTACTTTTGTCCCCCTGTGGTTCTCACCCTGGCAGAGGAGAGAATGAAAATGAACACTTTGAAATGCTAATTATTTAATCTCTGCCAACATTGGCTGCTTCCAGGGGAGCCTCCTGCTCATTTGTAAAATGAAACCATTTTAGGAAATGATTCAGAGCTGCAAGTGTGTCCTGCCGGAGGGCCAGGGCAGTCTTCCCAGGGGCCCAGGGGCCCTCCAGCACATCCTAGGTCTCCCTGCCAGTTTAGGCTGCTCCCTGGGCACCTCATAATGTCCCTTGAGTTTGGAAAACGTTGCCAGCCGAATGCGGTGGGGTCTAGAGCCCTGGTTTTCAGAGCAGAAAGACCTGAGTTCAGAACACAACTTCTGCACCTCCCACCTATGGGACCACACTGCACTACCTCTAGAATCTTCTCCCCAGATTCATCATAACTGCAAGCCGTAGCACTGGGGTGGCTGGGGTGGCTCCAGCGACGTCCAGTGCAGTGGGCACCCAGTGCATTTCCACCATTCTCGGTGCTGTCCTTATTGTTAGAGAGTTTTCCTTGTCTGCTCAGGCTGCTGTAACAAAACACCCTAGACTGAGATTGACTTCTCACAGTTCTGAGGTTGGGATATGAAGGTGGTGAGATTCTGGGGAGCACTTGCTTCCGGATTGCAGTCTCCCCACTTTCTTTGGGTGTCTTCTGGGGGTGGAAAGACAGTGAGCTGGCTTTCTGCCCTCCTCACAACGACACGAATCCCACCCTCACCTAATCACCTCCTGGAGGCCCCTCTTCCTAACGCCTCCCCATTGGGATTGGGGTTCCAACATAGAATCCTGGGGACACAGGATTAGTTCCCTGCAAGGGTTTGTGTGGTTATCTTTTTCACAGGCTCACGACTGTTTCTTGAACCCAGTGTATTCCTGACTATAGAAAGAACCTTCTGGTGAGAACAGCCCATACAAGGCTGCATTAGTCTGTTGGGACTGCCATAACAAAATGTCACAGACCGGGCGACGTAAACAAGAAAATTTATTTTCATACCATTCTAAGGCTATAAGTCCAAGATCCTGGACTTAGAGATCTCAGGGTTGGTTTCTCCTGACGCCCCTCCTTGATTTGACAGTGGCCACCAAGGATGGCCTTCACCCTGTGCAGAGGTATTTTTGATGTTTTTCTGTTTCTCTCTTTCTCTCTCTCTCTTATAAGGATGTTAATCCTTTAGGATTCGGGTCCCACCCTTACAGCCTCATTTGACCTTCAAAGGCTCCTCTCCAAACCTTGGTGGTTAGAGCTTCACCATTTCAAATTGTGGGGAGAGACACAATTCATAGATCCTAACAACCCAGTCCCAAATCTCCTTTAAAAATTCAGTTATATGGGCATTGCTAACAGAGAATGAATGAATCCCATTGCCTATTTTGGCTGTCTCGAGAAGGTACATATCTGAGAATCCTCCTCAAATCTAATAACCTAAGAAGCTGTGCTTTTTACCTGAGTTTGGAAAATGTTGCCAGCTCAATGCGGTGGGGTCTAGAGCGCTGGTTTTCTCTGCTCTCTTTGTGTTTCTACCATATTCACATACCCGTGTACTACGATTTATTTAGCATCTGTCTTTAAATGGACTCCATATTTAACTAAAGTGAATTTATTTTCAAAGAAAATTTAGGTCATTACCAAGAAATGAAAACTGCCTTGCTGTTTGTAAACAGAGTGATGATAAACTAAATCAGTGAATAAAAGGAGTATTATTGAATTTTTCCCCCAGATACTGTTATTTGACAAAGGCATCACATTTACTATATGTCAGATACAATCTAAGCACTTTATAAATAGAGTTTAATCTTGTATATTCTTCATGGTCTACGAATAGTTGACCTCATTATTTTTTTTTAATTTTACACAGGAACAAACTAAAATGCAGAGAGGTTAAATGAGTGCCTAAAGTCACACAGCTAGAAAGTGAAGTAGTTGTTTGATTCCAGAGCCCTTAATGAATAAGTTGTATTTTTTTAAAATCTGATTTCTACAGGTTTAATGATGAAAATACCCTCTTTTACTTCATTCTCAGGATGAAATTTTCAAAGTCACATCAAACAAACTAAAAAATGATTTCTGATTTCAAAAACAAGTCTCTGAGTTGGGCTAACAGCTAGGTGCGGGGAGTCTCAAGAGAACATTTCAGCCGAGCCGTTCTCTGCATACTCCTGGTAGTTTTGCTTGGGAGGAAAGCTTCCAATGATCGGGAGACACAGGCCTGGGCAGCTTCACCTGGCCTTGGGGTTTTTAGGGACGGGTCTCCTTGGGGACTCTTTACTGTCAGGTGTCCTCTCCCCCAGGCAACAGGAAGCAGGAGATTTAGAAATGGGGGTGGGGAGGCTCCTTCACATCACTGTCCCAGCCAGCCTGCGACAAAAACACACACCCCTTGTTCTTAGGTGGCAGACATACATCCTATTGAAAGGACCTTCTGCACAGATCCCCGACTTGGTAAGTCCGCCAAACCCATTATTAGCCCCGTCTTGGGGCACTCCTTGAACTACATCAGGCTCCTGGCAGAATTTTCCTTCCAGAGAACTAACTTGTCATCAGATGGCTAACACTACAGGTGACTTGCGTCATATGTACATATACACCCTGTGAATATTCCCATTTTACATCTATATAAGAAGCACCTTTACCGGAATGCTTGAGATTTTTTGTTTTAAATATTTATTTTTTTAGTTATAGGTGGACACATTATCTTTATTTTATTTTTCTGTGGTGCTGAGGATCGAACCCAGGGCCTCATGCATGCTAGGCGAGCACTCTACCACTGAGCCACAACCAGATTTTATGTGCATTTATCTAATTACAAAGACATAAAGACTCCTTTCATTTTGGCCTTGTGAATTTATTTTTACAGACAAGCTTGAGATAATACATACATATACATTATTATGTGCAATATGTAGATACTATAAAACATTTCGTCTTCTTCCCTGTGGTCCTAATTCCATCCCAGGAGAATCAGGAAGAACAGACATTTGCCCTTCATCCTTGAGTTTTAATTCAGAACTTGAGCCATTGTGCAAAAGGCACCTGACTATAGGGTGAGAAAAAGACAAACCCACCCCAGGCCGCAGCACAGCCCGACTTGTTCCAGAATCCAGTCAAGGGCGACTTGGAGTTACATCCAGCCCTGCCTTGCCTCTGGCAGCCATGCTACCAAGAAAGCTCAGCGTTTGACCCCTGAGCCTAGACAACTCTTTCAATCCCCAGGCTTCTCTTTGCCACTTTGTCCCCTGAAGGCTGCCTTGAAGGTCTGCCCTGGCATTCAGAGGGCCATTTGTACCTTTGCAGGCTTGGCCAGCCGCCGGCCTCTGCAGTCAGCAGGGGACTGAGGCCTGGCAGCTTTGGGGCCTTAAAAATCGTTTTGTACAAACGAACTCCTCCCCGCCCCCTCCCCTTCTCTCTTTGCTCCCCCATCGCCCACAGGATTTCCAGATCCGGGAGAAAAGAAGCTGGTGGGACTTAAGCATGCAGAAGGCTTGGGAGCTGGGGGTGGGGGTGTGTTTATATTTTCTCTGCATCCATTAGGATGGGTGGCTGAAGGGTAGGGGGTGAGGGGGGCCAAAGGAGAGAGAAACTTCATTTATATGTTAATAGTTGCCAGCACCCAGGCTAAACTGACAGAACTATTTCATGGGAAACTGACAATTTTTGTCAGCCAGGCTGTGCCTCCACATCTCAATGGGCCAATAATCTTGATTAGCAAAACAATTGGGGCCTCTGGTTCTCGCTCAGGTTACACTGGGCCAATGTGCAGAAGGCTGGGGCCTCCAGCCTGGAACACATTGTCCAGAGCCTCCGAGTTTAGGCAAATGAAGGGGACCGTTGGGCTGGGGGAGGGAGGTAATGGACAAAAGGGGTTAATTTGATTGACCGAATCATCGTCTTATAACAATCATTTACTTAGCAAGTAATTCCGAAAGAAACCAGTGGCGCCGACAGGAAATTGGAGTGCAGGATCTGTGTGCCCCAGATGTGTGGGAATTTCAGCTGCCTCTTCCTTCCACTTGCCAACCCTGGGGGGGAAAAATTCACAACCCCCTTGGGGCCCTAATTACCACATGCAGAATAAGTCGTTATCTAAAAATACACACACACTCCACACCCACAAACAGAGTCACTGCAGGCCGCGGCTGGCATCTCATCTCGTCTCAGTATTGGCTTTCATTTTTATTATTAGTTCATTGTATCGCTAATTAAAGCTGGAAAATGATGACGTAGATTCCTTCTAGGAACTGGATGCACTGGAGAGCGGGGGTCCTCTTTATTTTCAGTGCGACCAAGGAGCCTGGTTTTCTGTTGGTAAACAGATCCAGGAAGGGCTGCTGGGGTTCCTCCATCTGCAGAGAGGCCTGGAGAATCCAGGAGAAGGGGAGGTCCCCACTGCAGGCAGGCAGGGAGTGGAAAGAGCACCCCAGATCCCCCTCCTCCACCCCGCCCTGTGGGGACCATTGCTGTGGGCCCTTCTTGTCACCATCTATGGCTCCGACTTGGTAGAGAAATGATTCTTGAGTGTGATGATGTGAATTAATTTATTTGAAGTCTTCCATCTCAAAAGAGTCACTTGAAGTTGACAAAAGAGCACGGCAAGGTTTTGTGTCCCAATACTCTGCTTCCACTAATAGGGACATTTTATGTAACCGCACTGTATCGTCAAGACCAGGAATACGATTAGACACTAGATACCTTAGTAGGATTTCCCCTTTTTTTTAATGCATGCATTTTTTTTCAGAGTTGCATGCATTATTTATTTATTTACTTTTGCCTGTCTGTGTATCGTGCTATGATTCGTTTAGCTTTTAATCTAATGACTAAACCAGTCCTGATATTTCAGAGTTGGAGAGATCTTGGTGAACACTAAGTTCTGCTCCTGCTCCCTAACCTCTCCTCTGGACTCCCACCCATCTTTAATTCCCTCTGAAAACAATTTACCTTTAGGACATCATCAGTACCCTACTTACACACCTAAGGTGACAGGAGTCTCATTACCTCTTGAGAGAACTTGACCTCTTCTGTGAAAAGTGCACATGAAGAGACAAATTTCAAGTCTCTAATGGCTCAAAAACCACCCCTTGACTCTAGATTAAATCAGTCTAACTCAGTGGTTGTTAACCTAGCTATACCTTTGAATCATCTGCAGGATTTCTAAATAGCCCAGTAGCAGACTGAACCCAAACATTAAATCAGAATCTCTGGAAGGTAGGCATTAGCTCTGTTTTGGAAAGTTGCCCAACTGATTCCCAGATGCAGTTGGGGACCACCCCCTGCCAGTCCTTCAAGAAGCTAAAAATAGCCCACCCTTCACATCGGTGGGGTTGCCAAGATAAAATATAGAATATTTAAATTTAAACTTTAAAGATAACAACAATAACAAAAACTTCTTAATATAAGTATATATAGTACATGTTAAAGATATCTGTTGCTTATCTGAAATTCACATCTAACTGTGTCTTGTATACCTATTGGCTAAAGCTGGCAACCCAACACATGCACAGCCCTTTTCCTCTCCGGGCTAAATATCTTCACTCCGGCATCCACATAATGACCAAGGTCAAGGAGCCAACAGATGCAGTGTCTGGTGGAAGTCTGGCTTTGCTACCAAGGTGACACCTTGTATCTGAGTCCTCTTGAAAGTACAAATATTGCATCCTTACATGGTAAAAGGAAAAAAAAAGGGCCAGTGTTTTGATTTGGGTACGAGCTATACCCCCTACAACTCCTGTATTAATGCAGCAATGTTCGGCAATGAGGCAATTGGGTTGTGAGAGCTGTAACCTCATCAATCCATCCTAGTTTGAATTGACTAACTGGTGGTAACTGTAGGCAGGTGAGGCATGGCTGGAGGAGGTGGGTCACTGGGGGGTGAGCCCTGGAAGGGTTTGCCTTTCCTGTCCTGGGACCCCTTCCTCTTTTGCTCTGTTTTTTTGGCTGCCATGAATAGAGCAGCACCTCACCATCAGGTCCTTCCACCAGGAGGTTCTGCTTTAACTCAGGTGCAGAGCAATGGAGCCAGCCTACCTTGGACTAACCTCTGAAATTATGAGCCCAAATAAACTTTTCTTCCTTTAGGTTATTCTTGTTGAGTAATTTCATCACAGCAGGAAAAAAAGGAAAAAAAGGAGAAAAGGTGGAACCAATGCTATTACTAACCTGACCATGTTGTTCAGAAATCTTTGGAACTAGTTTGTGGGAAAAGTTTGGAAGAATATAGAGCTGCATGCTGGAGAAACCTTAAAATGTTATAAACAGGGCTTCATGGCAATCCTGGTAGGAACTCAGTGTATCAGAATGAAGATAATAAAGTAGAGATCAAAGCCTGTGGTTCTGTGGTTTCAGAGGGGAATGAGGTTTGTTTGGGGAATTGGACTAGATACCATTCATGTTGTATTCTAGCAAAGAACTTGTGTTGACGTTGATCCATGTGCTGGGACTTTGTGTGTGACTGCATTTAAAAGTGATGGACTAATTAATGTGGTGAAGGAAATTTTAAGACAGCACAGCATTCAGGAGCAGCATGGATTTTGATGGAAGTTTTTAGCCAGGTTTGCTGTGAAAATCAGGAGTAGAAAGTGGAGCTGAGAGATTTTAAAAACTTTCAGTTTGGTCAGAAAAGTGCATGTGAAACCAGGGTCAAGGAAGCTGTGTTTGTTAAGGAGATGTTAGATACTAAAGAAATGCTAAGTACTTTGCACAGTGACACTAGGAAAGATGCCTTGAGGGTATTTGAGAATTTGTAAGACCACACCCATTTCAGACTCAAGGGCATAGAAAGGAAGTCCTCTTTAAGAAAAGATCCTGGGGCCCTGCATAAGGGAGCCTAAGTAGTTGTTCCCTAATGCCCAACTGACCAGTACTCAGAAGCTATTGCAGTCATGATCCCTCCAACAAGAAGCTAATATAGTCAGGTAGTTCTCCAAAGCCTCTTTAAAAGGGCAATAATCCCATTCATGAGAGTGGAGCCCTCATGACTTAATCAATTCCAAAAGGGCCTAGTTCTTAGGACCATGCCTGACTTCATGTTCCCACATATGAATTTCTGAGGGGTGTGTACATTCATTCCAACCTTAGTAACACGGGTAGACTTGGGTAAGCAGAAACAGGAACTGCAGTCTATTGTTGGCCTTGATCTTGTAAGTACAAAATATCTTAGAGAGTCTGACAAGGTACTTGATGGTGCTTCCAGGGGACCAGGAGCTAGGATAAGCCCTGGGTCCCGGAAACAGATTAGTGGAGTTACCTAAAGTGAGAATTTGCCAAGCTGAACAATTCAGGGAACCTTATTCCATGTTTCTCTCCATGTTTTTTTCCTCCCACCTCATATAAATGCTATGAGAATTAAGGAAGAGCTCCTGTGCAAAGTTGGTGGATGGCAATAGAGGGTAGTGTATCCCACTCACCTCCCACTCAACTCACGTGGACACTGCCATATCATTCAGGGACAGCTACCAAGGAAATGTAATCCTCACACCTGAGTTCCATCCTCCATCTTTATGTGGAGATCCTTCTTTCACTTATTAATGTTGAAAATTTCAATTTTTATTTTATTATGGAAGGTGATAATTTATGTTAAGTTTCTTGAAAACTTTCAAATTTAACTCCTGGGAAATACAGACTTGGACTTCTCTTCTATATTTCCCCAGAAGCTGAATTCAGTTCTAAGAAAGAGGAAGGTCCCCTAAGTATATTTGCATGTAATTTGCATTTATATTCTGGACTCCCTCTGGCTTTAAGGTGCAGGAAATAGCACATCATTCTTTCCAAAATGTATGCTTCATCTTTTTTTAATTAGCAAAGGCCAGAAAGTCCCATCTCATATTTGAGTCGGAATACTACAAAACATCAATTGTCACAAGTAGATAGGTGTATTAACTGAACCTTAGTTTTTCTTTTTTCATTGCTTTCTTTTCTTTCTTTTTTTTTTTTTTTGTTTTGTTTTTGTTTATCAGATTCTAACCTTTTAAAGCTAGTGGAAATCTCAGAAATCATCTAATTCAGGGAGTGCTGAAAAGGTATAATCTTTTAGTTCAAATCTGATGGAATGGGGATTGTGTTGAGAGGAATTTAAGCCTAAGTCTCAGTTGAACACAAAAGATAAAAGTGCTGTGATCGATTAGTGATGTCTGCACAGGTAACTGGAGTTAAAGTGGAAATTCTGTGCCAGCATTGGATAGTTCAGAGCTGGGCCCTACTCTCATTTTATGGACCAGAGACCCGAATGCTAGAAAGTGGGAATGATTTAAAATCATGCAGAAAGTCATTGGCACAGCCAGGATGTTGATCTCTCAACTTCAATTTCAGTTTTCTCTCCATTAGAAAACAATAGGCTTTTAGAATCTTGTTTGATCACCTACCACTCATTGAGCCTATATACTAATTGCTAAAACCCTGATTCTCTTGGTAGTTTGGAGACATATTCTGATTTTAGAGATTTGATTATAGGCAGAGTAACTTTCAACTGTTGGTCCATTAAGCAGACATAGTAAGGAATCAAAACCTGTTGAATGGATTAGGAAAATGATCTTTGTACACATGCTAATATCACACACACACACACACACACACAAAATAATGGGTTAAATTTCCATGGACATAGTTAAAATGGTGCCAATGAGTTTAAAGATATGTGTGTAAGAATGAATGAGCTGTAATTATTTTCCTAAATGTGCAGAAGGACCCTCTGAATCCCAAACAGCAGGCTTTAAATTCATGCCACAAATCATGAAAGAAAGAAGGCCAGATGAGGAAATATCAATAAAACCATACAAATCTATCTCCCTTTCTAAACAGCTCAAAGAGCAAGACCTAAGAGAAGCCTGTGAAAAATGACTTATTTGTGTAGCTTTTTTAATATAAGAAAATAAGCTGCTATGTGCATTTGTCACAGAGCTGAGGATTGTATAGGGAGGAATCATCAGTATACAGAATTGTTTCAATTCATCACTTAATTATTTTTCGTAATTAATTGATTCATTATTATGAATTACTATGAATCAGTCCTTCTAGAACAGAACATTTAACAGAGCTGATTCTCTGTGGGCTGAAGGCACTTCCAGTCACCTTTTTATTGGATTGGAAGCTACGGAAGAAAGCAAGATCACTATATTATCCTTCTAATACCCTGTGTGTGTGTGTGTATGTTACTGGGAATTGAACCCCAGGACACTCTACCACTGAAATACATCCCCAGCTCTTTTTTATTTTGAGACTGGCTCTTCCTAAATTGCCTAGGCTGCCCTTGATCTTGAGATCCTCCCGCCTCAGCCTCCTAACTTGCTGAGACCATCTGCTGATGGCCAGCACATGTGACCTCCACTAGCCTTTTATAATAAGAAAAGCTTTATCTTGGCTCCGCTTCCAAGTGCAGCTGGCTGTGGCCAGGTGACGTGCCTCTGGGTAGTGGGAAATCATGGGATCACAACCTGCAGGCAGCAACCTGGAAAGGAAGGAGTGGGTTCTTCCCCTTTTATGGCTGAGCTGCAAATGTCTCAGGAGGACCTAGGATGACAGGCATCTCAGCCACAGAGAGCAAAGCTGCATAGAAAAACAGAGAAGAGAAAGTTCATGTCCCTGTTGAGATACCATTTTAGTTCTGAACCTTCTTGAGAAATAAACCACCACCACTCTGAAGCCATTGCACTAGGAGAGCTTTTATGGGCAGAAGCTAAACACGTACCTGTTACTGCAGCCGAGGAGCATCCCATGCTTCATCTGATTGGTAACTTGCACACGCTTTCCCAGTAACTTGGATCATGATCAGTTTCTAGATTTCTGTGCCATACAACATGCAGGTTGAAAAGCTGAACCACAGAGGGAGCGGGGAGGCAACATCTCCACTGCCACTAATCAGGTCACCTCGTCCCCTGGCTGAGGCATGTTAGCATTGTCCCCCAGCACTTAGTCTGAGGTCCAGATTCCTTACAGGGCCTGGACGGGCATGGTTTCGCCCTCCCCTACCTTTCCATCATTGTCGTCTACCTTCTCTCTCTTTACCCTCCTTGGCCTCCCAACATGGTGGTCTTCTGTTTTGCTTCATAATGGCGACCTGGAAGTTGCATCTGGGGGTTCTTCTCTTGACCTGGATCTTCCCATGGCTGAGTCTGTCTTCTCATCAATGGCTGGATTCAAACATCAGCTCTTTAGAGAGCAAATCCGCAAGAGGACATATCTAAAATGTACCCAAAGAGGACCCCATACTTCTCTTCCCGTTATCTTTTCATTTTTTTACTAAAAAAGAAGTCACCATCTGACGTGACACTATTAGCTCATTTGCTTCTTGCCTCTTTCTGCTATGAGAACATCAGCTCTGCAAAGGTATGCACTTAGTATCCAGGTGTCAAAGGAAATGCCAGGCGTGTGGTTGATGCTCAGTAAATGTCTATTGAATAATTACAGGATGAACCCTTAATGAGGTGCATGCTGTTGTCATCCAAGTCGGAGCGATGGGGAAATGGAAGGCAGGTTCACAGAGCTCCTCAGGGTGACACTGATTCTCTCATAACCTGGTGTGACAGTGTTGATCCAAATTGCTGCCCTGCAGGGTAGACACTCCTTCCCTTTCCTTCTATGAAATCATCTACAATCCCTCAGGTTACCTGTTGGTACTTGTCCATAGTCTCCTCTTCATGAATGGCTAATCATTTATAAGGAAAGTCCACTAAAATCAATCTGACACATTTACATATGCAAATATGAAGGCAGACAACTGTGATCAACAATTTTTTTTTTGTCGTTTCTACATCTGAGTATGGAAAAATATATACGTGTTTTGAAACTCTATGCCTGAGTCAGGCTTGGTGGCTGGGGGACGAATGACAAAGCTGTTCTGATCTTATCTGGAGAGTTTTTTCCATGAAATATAAAGGAAGGAAGAAGCCAGAATAAGAATTTGAAATAAATATAGTGACAGAATTCAAAGGAAAGAAAATAGATTTGTTCAGTTTCCCGGTTTCATTGGCTGAGGGAGAAGGCTTGTCTGGCCAGAACTGTTTGGTTATAGATTAATAATCTGAAGGTACAAATGGTTCCAGACAAATTACAGAAAACATAAACTACAATATTCAACAAACGGGAGTTCAAAGGTTTCTGGAATTTGCTAAGTGTTCTTGGTCATACATTTTTAAAAAGTGATGACACAATATAGAGTATTTGAACTTTGCAACACAAATAGCAAGTAGATTTTTGCCTGAATCACATTTTTAAATTGTGCAACAGCCAGGAGGACAAGCATTTGCCTGTAATCCCAGCAACTCAGAAGGCCGGAGCAAGAAGATGGCAAGTTCAAGGCCAGCCTGGGCAACTGAGCGAGACCCTGTCTCAAAATACAATAAAGAGTGGGGGGAGGTGTGGTTCTGTGGTAAAGTACCCCTGGAGTTCAATCCCCAGTGTTGGAAAAAAAAAAGAAAGAAAAGTTTAGTTATTATAAGAAGGGGTTGGGAGCAGGGAGCAAACCAAGTGGAAAGGTTAGAAAATCCCAACAGCCAAGTTCTAGTCATTGAAGAATCATCTAATAATTCTACTGAAAAAAATGTGTTTCTAGTTTATTTTTTGTATTGCACAGTGGTTTAGAGTTTATACAGCTTTGAGTTTACTCTAGAGACCCCCCATATGCTTCACTATTGGCTCTACGGTCTGACACAAGTGACTAATCTACAGGATATTATTTATTTATTTATTTATTTTTTTAGAGAGAGAGAGAGAGAGAGAATTATATTTATTTTTTAGTTTTTGGCGGACACAACATCTTTGTTTGTATGTGGTGCTGAGGATCAAACCCGGGCTGCACGCATGCCAGGCGAGCGCGCTACCGCTTGAGCCACATCCCCAGCCCCAGGATATTATTTAAAAATTATGTGTCACTAGCCCAGTGTAGGGGGTTTAAATAATATCCTGACGATATTTAAACCCCCTACACTGGGCTAGTGACACATAATTTTTTCCTGAATCAGAATCCATTCTTACTTCCCTATTCCGTTCTCCATCTGTAGCACAATTGGTATCTTTATAATGCAATCAGAGATGTAACACCCCCATTTATATTTATTTGCTTACTTATTCATCCATTTTTGCAGTTCTGGGGATGGAACCCAGGGGCACTTTACCACTAAACTTTATCCTAACCTTATTTATTTATTTTGAAATAGGGTCTTGCTAAGGTGCCCAGGGTGGCATTGACCTTGCAATCTTCTTACCTCAGCCTCCTGAGTAGCTGGGATTATAGGTGTGCACCATCATGCCTGGATGCTTTCCTGTATTCTGTCATTGGCCAGGCTCTCGCTTGGAAGTGGTGATCGGCAGATGCAGATAACTTTACCTTACACTAGCCAGCACCCCAGGGGAAAAGGAGATATCTCTTTACTATAGTTTTAGCCATAGTACATGGAAAGTTCTTTTTGGAACATTTTAATGACATGACCTCTTTGAGTCAGTCACTTTGGAGTCGGGAATGGGAACGATTGGCCGTGCCTAGGTTATATGACACCTTTAGATCTGGGGATTGCTATTGATCACACTGAACTTCCTGGTTCAAGAATAAGGAAGTGTGGTTGTAAGAAGGAAGAGCAGAGTTCCTAGAAAAGCAGAACTCCATGTGCACTGCAAAAAGTGTCAAGCATCCTCCATGGAGATTGGGCAGCTTCAGGGAAGGAATTCTTGGTTCCTATCTCCTCACTCCACTCCTGTAGCAGGAACACACTGAGGACTTCTTTCTTTTCTCCCACCTGATGGGCCATTGATGCAAATCATATTCTACAGACATCTTCACATCAAGTGGCAAAGTTTCAGGAGGTCTTGCTTAGAGTTGGGAAGGGGAAGACATTTAAGAGAAAGTCAGTGGGATCACCCCATCCATCCTCTCTGCACTGAGATGCAGGTAAGATCAGAGTAATCATATTCTTCACATATATCTCAATCCTGTAAGAAGAAAAGTGCACCAAGCCATCAAGCTTGGGTTCTCAGGAAAGAAACATATGAGGGAGCTCACTGGCATTAAGACAAGGAGGAGATACCAAGCATTATTGGAGAGTTGATTATGTCACTTATCAGCAGTGGGATACTGAGCATGTGTCACAGATGGAGACGGAGAACCACACCAATCCCTGTTCACCCTCCTTTTTCTGTAGGATACCCTTCCAGTGATGGTCTTTTGGGGTCCTGGGGTGGGGGTTATGATCTATGGTAAATAAGAAAAAGTCACTAGATGGAGCTTTTGGTGGAACAGCTTGCCACTTTTTGATCGGGAAGATGGATAATGCCTTATTTGAAACCAGGGCAGGGTGGTTGTGTTTCTTTGAGACTTTAGTGTTTCCAAACTGGCTTAATTAGCTTTCAGGCCAAAACATATTGATAACGGCTACCTGTGTCCCATGTAATGAAACAGATCCACAAGCCACCTGCTGGCTCCTCTCTTTTCTCAAACTAATGGGAACGTGTTTTTTTTTTTTTTTTTTTTTTTGAGTGAAATGATATTGAAGCACACAGACAATATCTTGGCCCCATTCAAATTATCTAATTTTGCAGGACTATTTTTTTTTTAAAACTATGACCATTTGTATACTGAGTCTTTTAAAATGTTTTATAATAACATGAGCAAACTTCCTTATGCAAATTAGCTAAATGTCTTGGAAGTTCACCTTGACCTGGAAGTCGCCATGCTGTATTAAAATATGAGTAAGGAGGTGGCTCTTGGTGTTTTTCTTAGTGATCATGTGACTCGTGGAATTCTCACGGATGGAGTCAGGAAACGAGAGGGACCTCTATTTCTGGTTGCAAAACTGCATATTTGTTTCTTCTGTGGCCATCCAGGTAGCCAGTGTGTTCGTTGCTCGGCTGCCACTTTTACTCAAGGACAGTCAACAAAACCTGAATGTGTTCAGCGTGACCTATGCTCACAGCCCTCTCAGGCAAATGGAGCTTATGCAGTAAGACCAGATGTTGATGTTCTGAGTTTAGTTTAGCAAGAGTCTGACTTCACCAAGAGGACCTACAGGAAATGGGGGCACTTCCTACCTTGTGTTAGTTTTCTTGTATTTGTACAGAATCATAGAACATTGACAAGAGAGAACCATTTCTGGAAAAAAACAAAACAAAACATAACAATCAAAGAATGCAGAACATTGATAGTGAGGAACGATTTTTAAAGTGCATCTAGTCCAGAGCTCTCATTTACAGCAACAGCCCTAAAGTCCAGAGAACTGGCCCTGCCAAGGTCACACTGCTAGAGATGGAGTCAGGACGAATGCTTGGGTTTCTGGGATTTGCTATTTTTTAATCCCATCTTAATGGCTGTGATCAAAGGACAGAGTTTCTCTCACACATAAAGAAATAACTTGACTTTGAAAAGAAGTTGGCTAGGTGACTGATGAACTATGTCTACTATGAAGTAGGCATCTTACTCAACCGCCGAGCTCCGTTCACGCATATGCTTTTATTTCTGCGTGACAAGGCCTCATTTGAATGCACAAGTGAACACACATACCCCTGTGGAAAAATCATTAACCCAGCTGTGGTGGGGCCCACAGGTGGTCAAACCACACGTTTGTGTGTGCACTGCTGGAAATGATGGCTATTATAACATGCTCACTGCCTGGCTTGGGGTTATGCCTCAAACACAAACGCTCCCATTGGAACTTCAACAAAATCCATGCCTGCACACGGATGGATATCTATGCCCCCTTTCTCTCAATTATCTACCTTCCTCTGATATGTGTGTTCATGTGTATAGTTGTGCCTTTACATGCATGCATGTATATGATAGATACATCTACATTTCCTTATCAGAAGGCTTTATTTATCAGAAATCTTGAAAAAAAATTAGATATATAGGCATACCATTTTTAAACCTAGTTGTGATCTTCTGTACCAAAGTTGAATTTTGTAGGGTCTCGCAAACTATAGTGCAAATCACTACTTATTCTGACATCTAGACACAGATGAAATTAAACTATAATGAACATAGCAAATGATTCTAAAGGGGAGAAGATATTAAAAGAGAGTCATGCAGACAATGTGAAAAGAAGAAATAGCATTGATTTTATCTAAATTCTGGGTTTTGTGTGCTGTTGGTTTGTCTGTGTGTAATCTGAATGCTCTCTGCAAACTCTTCCCCCACATGGGTCCGTCCACACCAAGCGCTTCTGATTCAGGGCACCACGGGGCAATACTGCCAGCCCAGAAGACCTGGGCCTAAGCCACGTAGGGTTTACTTTAGGATCTACTTTGAAACCAGAATCCAGGCTCAGAATTTCTTTCCAAATTTTGAAAGTTAAAAAGGAAACACTGCTACCCCCTAAAGCACATGTCTCTAAGTTTTTTTTTTAACATTAATTTTGTACCAATATCAAACTCTTAACCTTCTGAATTGTACAAAGAGGTTTTTATTTTAAATCCACGGAACAAATGACCTCTTCAAATTCATAATGAGGTATGCATTGAACGGAACACAGCCCAAGGTGAGTCATTCATTAATCATAAACAAAACAGCCCCTGATCAAGGACACATCAGCACACACTGTAAAAAGAGGCTAGGTTGCCCAATCCCCTTATTTAATATTAACTACATTATGTTTTTCATGTGAGTTCTGAGAAGGTGATTTTCTCACTTTATTTGAAGCCAGCTCAGTGTGAATGGATAATTACTTCCCTTAATGCTGTTTTCCTCCAAGGTTCACCCTGTTCAACAAGACACCATCAAATCCTGCCCCTCTTGCGGGGAGAGGGGT
This sequence comes from Marmota monax, assembly GCF_021218885.2. Taxonomy (NCBI): domain Eukaryota; kingdom Metazoa; phylum Chordata; class Mammalia; order Rodentia; family Sciuridae; genus Marmota; species Marmota monax. Next base: position 5,535,698 of record NW_026695224.1, read on the forward strand.
GTGGAGGGGCCCTGCATCTGTAGCTGAAGACTTTACCGGAATCCTTCAAGCATTAAAAACATCCACCATCAGGGATATTACAAATGACGTGAATAATATTTGTGATTAATAACAGCTAAGCAGAGGCCCACTATCCAAGAAATACATGATTAGCTTATTATAGATATCTGATATACTAATTATCTTCCAAAATCTCATCATTGATGACTGTTTTGGCAGAAATCTGAGGAGGGGAAGAGGAAATTTGAACTTTTATGTAAGTTCAAAACAAAGCATTGGGGCAATTGGACTTTAGAAGACCTGGGAAAGGTATTTGGAATTTAATTCTGTCTGATGAGAAGGAAATTAAATAATGAGAATGGAAATCAACGTGAAGATTGAAACTTGAGTCTAGAAGAACCTGGCTTCATCATTTGGAGCTCTTCTTTACCTTTCTTGACAAAAAGTGGGTAACGCGATGCCTTTTGGCAAGATTTCCTGGGTGCCATTCAGGGGCGTGTCCATCACTGCCTGCTTTAGACCAACCCTTCCAGAAGGATTTGCTCCTCATTCCCAGGGGAGGACTCGGCAGGGCCAGCTATACTCCCGTCTGCTCTGACTTCACCCAGTCCCAACCTGAATCTGTGTTAGGTGGGAAGTGGATGGAACAGGGAAGTGGACGGACGGAACAGACTTTGCCTCTGCCATGGAAGTCTCTTGGGAAATGTCATGACATGTGACAAGAACTCCAGGAGACAATCACCCATCTACCTGGAGTTTACTCCCTCTGGTCCTCATGGAAGAAGCTGACTCCCAGTAATTTCCAAAGATCCCCAAATTTCGTCCATGGGACAAGGGAACAAACATCATGACACCATTTGTTCAAACACAAATGTTCTCAGTCTCACCTTCCACCAGTTTACAAGCCAGGGAGACATTTCAACATTAATGGCAAACAAAATAGGTCAAAAACATTCTCTAATTAGACTGTCAATTAGACGAGATGGACTCTCTGGAAGGGATGTTCCCTATCATTAGCCCTACTTTCTGCAGCTTAATTGCCAAGATGATGCTTCTCCCTGTTTCTCTCTCTGCCACCCCCTAAAAAGGATCAGATTGTCTTTGTATTCTAGAATCGGGAAGAAAAGAAGTCAGGTCACGTGCAGGGCAGCTTCTCAGGGGCAGTGACCAAGACGACCTTACCCCTCCCAGGCTGCGTGTGAGTAATCTTGAGGTTTATGACGCTGCTGCTGATCCTCGGAAAACCAGAGAATCTGTTCTCAGCAAAGGCCTGGAAAACAATGAGTTCATCACAGTAAACCAAGAATTCAAGCAGAGGCTTCCACCTCCTAGGACTTAAGCCCCAAGAAGGACGGTGACTTTGGCCACCTCCTTGGCTTCTCTATCCCCGAGACCCAGGACTGGTCGGACTCACCTCAGTCTCCTTTCTTGAAAGGACAATTGATCTGACCATTTTGCTGCACCTACTTTGGGTCAGCCTGCTAGGCAACTTTAAAAGAGACAAAGCCACGGCCTTCAATGAGTTCTCTGTGAATACAGACAGAAAACCAGATGATGAACCCAGTGAATTAGTATTGAAGAGAATAGACTCCTGGGTCACAGAGTCCGGATTAGTTTCTTAACTCTGCCATTTACTGGCTGTGTGACCTTTGATAAGCTACTTAACATCTCTAGGTTTACGTTTTCTCAACTGTAAAAGGTGGGGAACAGTAATCCTTACATACATAAAGGATCATGCGAAGGCTGGGAAATCACAGATGGACAGATTTAGGGCGTATCAAGTCCACAGAGAGCGCTGGATAGATCATGGTTGTTGTTATTATTATTATTATTACCATTACTATTTTCTTCCACTTTCCCCTTAATATTAATTAAAGGGAATAATAATTTCTGGGTAAGCCAGCTGATTGATATTTGATACAAAAAAACCCCCAAAACAAACAAACAAAAAAAAAACAGAACAACAAAACAAAAAGAAACAAAAACACATGTCTATCTGCCTATCAAGGCTCTATCAATCAGCTCTCCCAAATGTTCCAAGAGTAAGAAAAGAAAAAATGGGATTATTCTTTGTGTTTCTTCCCTCCTTTCAAATATACACTCCTGACTGAAGCCTTATCCATAGTAGGTACGTTCCAGAAATTTCTGTGAACTCAAATGCATGCAGGAAACTTAGGGTTAGCCATGGGGCTTTCTTTACCAGGCAATTTGAGCAATGAAATTGAGGGCAACTCCTAAGTTTCTGGGCAGCCAGAAGCAACGGGAAGTCAGATAACTGCCTACTTGGGTTGTTGTCAAAGCTGCAGTTGCTGTTGCCCGCACCAGCCTGTGTGTTGTAGGCAGCTTTGATTGAAAAGTTAATCAGTAGGCTTGAGTTGCTATCAATAAAGAGGAGAAAGATTGATTTAAATACTTGATGAATTTTTTTTTTTAAAAAAACCCCAAGCCCCAAACACCTTCAAATGTAGAGATAGAGAATCAAGAGACACATGAAAGATGAATCGTGGCAGGTATTCAACAGAACAATAAAGATTTTGAGACAGTGGTCTTGGGGGCAGGAATTCAATCTTGACATGGAGGAGCAGAAGCCAGAGGATAAGAAAATGAGAGGCTTGCTGCTGTTTAGGACCACAGCACTATGACTCCAGGCCCGGCCACTACCCGTGGCCCCCCTCCACTCCATGACAATCTGAGGACTTTGAGGATATAAATGGTCTGCCCTCTCCTTGGACCAAAACAGCAGAGATGAACGATGGCCAGCCATTCCCGGGAGGGAAACTTGGTGGGATGAGGGAATCTGACAGGGCTTCCTGGAGGAGGGGTGGTTCCATGCCACATTGAAAAACGGGAACTTGAGCGAGGAGGTACATTGACATCATCAAGCCTAAGCTTTTAGCGGATGATTGGGAGGAAGGATGAGTCTGTAGATGCTAGAAAGCTAATAAAATGCAGTGTTTTTGCTCAGTCTCCATCAGGATCACTGTATTGGCTTTAAGTTAACTAGTGGTGTGGAATAAAAATAATAATAAGTATTTTTTAAGTGTTTATCACAGCTAGGCTACTGGGTACTTTTCAAGTAGCCCCTTCTTTGCTCTTCCCAACACCTTTGTGAAGGCAATGATGTAGTTGCTTTTTTTTTTTTTTTTTGATAGACAAGAAAACAGAGATCCAGGAGGGGAGAGTACCTTGTCGAGGGTCACACAGCACTGCACTGTGAAGCTGAATGCACCCACTACACTGCTTGGAGGACATTTGGGTGTGTCTCAAATCTACTCAGAAGTAGAATAGGGCAACCAAAAACCCCTAACAGATAACAAAGCTTGTTTACCTAGCAATGTAAATTCACATTAAATGCTTAGCGCAGGGCCTAATCCGAATCTTCAATGCATCTTAACAGAGATTCGCTTTTATTAATAAGCATCTACTGTAGAGTCTGGAACAAAATAGGTACTCAATAAATAGCAGGTGTTCCTGTCATGACTAATACTTTCCCTCTAGCATCACGGCTTCTCTATCCTTTGCTCTTTCCCTATCATTGCTGGTGCCAAATGCATTTGGGGGACCCAGAGCCCTTGATCTATGCTATTAGCTCAGACAAGGTGCCATTGTGTCATTTTTTTTTTGCCTATGAAAAGCCTTACTCTATAATGCCCACTTCAGGAATCGTGCCCCCACCACCCCCATGAAGTTGGCCCTGTTTCCTTCCTCTCCTGCCCCTATAATCAGAATGCTTTTATCCCTCCTTGGAAGGCTCTGGGTTTTGATTACACCTTGATTACCCTTACTAATTTTTCTTGCATGATTCCGAGATGTAAACATGACCATTTCCCCAAACTTGACTCCTAGGGCCTTGAAGTCTGGGTGGTGTTTGCTCATCTTGACACTCCTCCCCTCCTGGGTCTTCACCCTGCCCAGCAGCCTCTCACACCCAGGAGGCACTCAGTAGCCTTCTGATCTGAATTGCAGATTATTTGGGGGAAGCCTACTTTTAAATCCAAATGTTTTCTGCAGAGAGGCTGCTCAACACAGAGCAAACAGATATTGAGTCCTTACCACAAATAAACGGATCCAACAACTCTATCTGCCCTTTAGAGAACAGAGGTTTGGTGTTGCTGGATAGGTAGAGGTCAGATAAGTTTTGAACAGGAATGATTGGCATAAGCAGAGGAACGAGGGACAACAACCTAGGTCGGCGATTGAGAGAACTGCTGTGGATATCTGCAGAGGACTGGCCCCACCAAATAACTATAGCCACAGAAACGAGATCTAGGCAGCCCTAGACATTTACCCCTCTAGCTGGATAGTTATCCTGGATGGTCTGGGTTAGGCACTGGTTTGGCACCCCCCGGAATGTCCCTGGGTAAATGCATCTAATTCCACTCCCCATCCCCAGGGGACCTGTCAGTATCACACATTCCATTAGGCACTGAAGCAACCCCCAAATCATTCCATTACAAAAGCATCTTTTGATTGACTCATCAGCTACCAAACAGGAGAGACACAGCTGTCACAGTGTGGAGAGTAGCGACGACTAGCAATAGGAAGAAACTCAGAGGTTGGGAATTTGAGTTCTGGCATGGAAGAGGAAAGCCAGAAAAGACCTCTCCATTTAAACACCCCATGCAGCTTGGCCCCTGACCTGGCTCACAGACAGGAATGAAATGGAGTGTGAGAACAATATATCAGAACAGTGATAGTAATTTTGCAATTCACAGACCCTTACAGAGCGCTTTTCTGTATTAGATGTTCCATGGATATCATGGACTCCTCAAAGCAGCCCTCCAAACGGAGGGGGGGGGGGCGAATATTATTTCTCTTTTATGCATCAGGGAGAAGATTCAAGGCTAGTGAAGCACTTTGCCCCAAATCAATCCACAAGGACAGGGTGATGCAGGGATTTACAGACAGGTTTTTCTGACCCCAATGCAAAAGCATTCAAACATTTTGATTTGCTCTGCGGGGAAGGGAGCCTGGTCTGGTTGTACAAAGACAGCCCAAGTTTGAGATGAAATGAAAAATCACCCAGTACATCCTGCATACAAAGTACAACTTCTCCCTTTCCTTCTTCCTAAGCCAAGTACCTGCTCCTTTCTCTATAGTTAAGCATGCAAATGACCATCTGCATAACATTCTGTCTCAAACTGTTAGGCGCTACGTAATTACAGTTTACCCACTGGCCATATTTAATTTTTCCAATGTGTTTTTATTTATTTCCTCCTTTCTGGGACCTTTCTTGGGGTATTTTTTTTTCCAAAGTAGGAAAATTCTTAGTCATTAATCCAGCACTAAAGTATTCAATTACTATTATTGATATTATTTTCAACTGGAATTTTTTTTTTACAGCATTAAAGAAGATTTAGAATTTAAAAAAATAGAGCACATAACCTACTTACTCTGGTATGGCTCTATTTATTTCTTGCTTTTCTATTGAATAACTTGACCAGGCACCTAGACTTTACTGTAGGCATTGTGTACATCTACATTTTAGGTGTATTTTCCCACAGATTTAAATTTTAATTTTGTAATAGCTAACCGAGAATTGTTTAGCATTGACCTTCCAAATTTCCCAAATGGTTGTTTTTTCTTGAATATGTAGGTTGGGTCTCTTTTTCAGATATTGCTAACATAATGATAAATATCTTTCATAAGCACTTCTCTTTCATTTCCTAAGGCATCAATTTATTTTCCCAAATGTCCTTTCCACCTAATTTTAAAGAGTTGGCAAAGGACACTTTAATTTAAGGACCTCAAGTATTTTAAACCATTCTTTGATTCTTTTTTTTTTCCAGTACTGGGGATTGAACCCAGGGCCTGGTGCATGCTAGGTGAGTGTTCTACCACCAAGCTCCATCCCCGGCCTTTTTATTTTTTATTTTGAGACAGGATCTCTCTAAGTTGCCCAGGTTGGACTCAAACTTACAATACATCAGAACAGTGATAGTCTGTCTCAGCCTCCCTCATTGCTGGGATTACAGGGTTGCACCTCCATACCTGGCTTCTTTGATTTTTTTTTTTTTTTTACTAAGCTAAACACCACTTGGGGCCAAGAGGACATGATCCCAGTGCCACCAACCACTCTGTCCCAAGAGCAACAGAAGGCAGGAATCCCCACTGGGCACTTCATGAGTGCTGCTTCTCTGTGAGAGAGTCAACCATGTGTGTCTCAGCAGTGGCTGTGCCAAGCGCTGTGCCCAGTGGTGTGTGTGCACCAGCATCCAGCACGGTGTCCTACCCACAGTAGGCCCGCTGCTGAGATTCCTGGAATATTGATGTATGAATGTATATTCAGATACCCCTGTAAGTCATTCTAACCATTATCCCCACTTTTTTTTTTTGTATCGGGGATTGAACTCGGAGGCACTCGACCACTTAGCCCCATCCCCAGCCCTTTTTTGTATTTTATTTAGAGACAGGGTCTTGCTGAGTTGCTTATCACCTCACTTTTGCTGAGGTTGGCTTTGAACTCTTGATCCTCCTGCCTCAGCCTCCTGAGCTGCTGGGATTACAGGCCTGCACCGCGTGCTCGGCAGATTTTTCTTCTTTCTTCTTTATTCAGTGTATATATACACTAATTGTGATTTTGCAAAAATCGTATGTGGTCTTCCTCCCTGTCATCTGGCACACACCTACTAAAATTCTTGGAATGTCTGGAGTGATAAGAACATCTTTTTTTTTGAGGCGTGGGGTACCAGGGATTGAACTCAGGGGCCCTCGACCATTGAGCCACAGGGTCTCACTGAGTTGCTTAGCACCTCGCCTTTGCTAAGGCTGGCTTGGAACTTGAGATCCTCCTGCCTCAGCCTCCCGAGTCTCTGGGATTATAGATGTGTGCCACCGCACTTGGCTCCGTTAGTCCTATTTTAAAGACGGAAACACTGAGACTTTGAGCTGCTAAGTAACTTAAAAGTCACATAATAAATGTGAAACCAATTTGGACCTACTTATGCCTGATCCTGGAGTTCATCCTCTTTCTTCTTTTTTTGAAAATAAATAAATAAATAAATAAATGTACCAAGGCTGTGTCTTCAGTGCATTGCTATTTGCTGCCCAGGCTCAGACGGCATGGGCCTATTTTCCTCTCTTTTATCTCATCTCATTTCAGGGTATCCTCATGAAATTGCTAAATAACCCCAAACTCAAGGTTCTATTTTATTTTTGTCTTAAGTTTTGCAAAAGGAACGGAGGCACGAGAAAAACAGGTATATTAAACAGCCCGGTGAGCCTCACCCATATTGTCGAAGCAGCCTGGAGTCAATTCATTCCCTTCAGAAGTGCTTCTGAAGCTCTAGTCTGTGGCAGCCATAGGCCTGGGCATCAGGGGGACCCACAGATGAGAGAGCACCTTCAGCATCTCCTGTCAGGGCAAAGCAGACTCCAACAAATAATAAATGATCATTAATTAATGAGCACCAGGGGTACGCCAAAGAAAAGAAACAGCACAGATGATAAGATGGGATGGAGGGACCTAAGTTTGATAAAATGATCAGTTATCTTCCTTGCAGGGCTGAAATTCCTGTAGGAGTCTTACTCAGATTTTTGGTGTGTTAGAAGGTGACAATTTTATTTTGCTTTTTCAAGTTAGAGGCTGTAGTGACAAGTGACCTCTCAAAAGCTCATAGAAACCTAACGCTTGCTCAAGATTTGACTGGCAATTTTTACATCCTTGTCTTTAGACTAGAGCTTTTCGATCTCAGTACTGTTGTCCTTTGAGGGACCAATAACCTCTGTGAGACACGGTCCTGCACATGATAGGATTTTACCATGACTCTTGGTTCCTACCCATGAGATGCCGGTAGCATTCCTCCCCACAGAAATAACAACTCCAGACATTTCTGTGCGGTCCTCAGGGAGTAAAACTATCCCTGGATGAAGACCCTTCCTTTAGATTTATAGACTGTAACATTTTTGATGTCATGGCTAATTTCCAGAATTGGACAAAATCTAGATAATTTATAAAAAGTATGATGGCTATTGCATATATTCTAGGTACCAGGTATTTTAAATGCTTTACACTGATTGTCTCGTTTAATTTTGACAACTCCAATGGAGGAGGATTATTATTATTCTTCAGGAGCTCAGTTCTCATGGCCAATGATGGAGCCTGGATTGAACCTGAGTCTCTGTGATCCAGGGTGGTGAATGGAGAAACCAACTGTTATTCCATGGAGCCATGGATGGGTATTGACTGACATCACTGGGCCATCTAAATCTGCATGTTTCATACTTTAAAATGCCAGTGGGTCGTCAGGGGATTTTTTTTTCCTTTTCTTTTTTTCATGGTACTGGAAATTGAACCTAGGGGTGCTCTACTATTAAGTTAAATTCTCAGCCTTTTCTAGTTTTTTGTCTCGAGACAGGGTCTTGCTAAGTTGCTGAGGGTCTTGCTAAATGGCTAAGGCTGGCCTTGAACATGGGATCCTCCTGCCTTAGCCTCCCAAGTTGCTGGGATTATAGGTCTATGCCACCATGCCCAACCACTGGGGGATTTTGATTACAGATCAGTTCTGATTCTACAACTGTGTATGTGGGGGTGGGGGGTGGCGGGGTGCATGTGTGTATAAGGATGAGAATCTGCATTCCAACAGGCTCCTAAGTGATGCAGATGCTGCTGGTCTATGAGTCACACATTGAGTGCTGATGACTTAGAGTATTGTTTCTTACTTAAGGCTTTTTGGGTTACAGTTCAGCCAAGAAGCTAGTAAATCTGGTAAGTTATGGAACTGTGCCCAGGAAATTGCATATATATATATATATATATATATATATATATAGAGAGAGAGAGAGAGAGAGAGAGAGAGAGAGATCTATATATATATATATATATATCTCCCTATCCTAAAAGCTCAGGTTAAGATCCTTGGCCGGTTAAGATCCTTGGTTCTCTTCAGAATCACACCTCACCTCCAGCCAAACACCTGGATCTCACTTGTTCCTGCAGATTTCTGATAAAGCAGAATTCCTAATGCCACTCTGACTTCATTGGCCCTCTGAAAGTTCTTGGCATGCCTACATCAGGTCTTTCTTGTCGTAGTTCTAGTTCATTACCTGCACCATTGCCCTAGGTAAAGACAGAGAGCAGCCAGTTCTCCTTATCAAAGCCCAGTGCTGCATGGCTTCTTTCCCTAATGATCCTTCTTCCCACCCATTTCCCCCATCCATGAACAATTACGTACGTAATGCATATGCCATGTGATACAGTTATCAGAAAGCGATGGTACCTGAAAATACACATACAAAACAATATGAGAAGATACTTTTCTAAAAGAACAGATAACCTTAAACATTAATAAGTGGAAAATCTGGGAAATCAAAGCATTTTTTTTCTTTTTTTATATAATAGCCTTTCATTCTTTTTATGATTTTGTCTTTGAGAGCTCTTTCTGCAGATGACAGATCATATTGTTCTTCCATCCTGCTTCAGACAGAATTAAGAGAGGAAGGGGGGAAAAACTATTGTAGAGCCTCTCCACTCTGCAACACGATTTTTTATAATTAATATATACAACTGAGCAGAGAAAGGTACGTTATAATGAAATGCAATTAAGAGGTGTTTGTTCTTTTCCCACACATGATGACTATAATTTCCTTAGCTGTTTAGAAGTCAACCATTATCATTACATTTTGCACATATCTTTTCTATTTTTTTTTGCTCCCGAATTTGTTTATTTTCAATGAAAAACAAACATAGATTTAGAGCATTTGATATTCAGATAACATCATCTTTTAATTATAATCTTCGGTAATCATTAAATCCAACACCTTTTATGGAATTTCTTTCGTTGGCTTGGCTTCCAATTTTTAATTAATGGACCTTTAAAAATAGCTCCAAATAAAATTGTAATTTCAATTTACAAAAAAAAAAAAAAAAAGCTTGGGTTGGACGACAACATTATGTTTTCCTTCCATGTGGAAAGGAACCAATCTGATTTTATAGTTATCTGTCATCTTGGGCTTTAATTATAACTCTCCTGTACAACCTGACATTTAGTTATGCATGCTGGGCTGCCCTCTCTTCATGCTCCCCATTTTCTTTCTTTTTTTGGCCTGATCCTCCCCAACTTGAATGGAAAAATAAGGGCTGGGAGGATCCACCAGGCTCGCACCGGGGGAGGGTGAAATCAGGCACCTATTTGGGTCTCACTTCTCATTCTCTCGGGTTCTCGGCTGCAAGTGGCTGGCATCCACCTAAAGGGCGTACCTCATCTGGAACTGCTGGGCTCCAACGCGGAGACATTTCTACAGTAGAGATCCAGCCAGGGAGCACAGAACTATCATCTTGCACGAGAGAGATGCTTCATAAAAATGTGTGGCTGAAATGAAGCTGGTAGCTTTATCGGGATGAACAGGAATAGACACAATTATAGAGCAGGGTCCCTGACAGTAAATGTTAGGGCATAATTTTTACTCAGCATCTTTTAAGTATTCTAGGACTTAAAGATAGTGGTGGCATTGACTCTTATTTACTGTATTTTATTTTGGGGATTGTTGAAATCACTGGTTGCGAAGGATGGCTATTGCCTCCAAAGAGCTATGCTTAATATTTCAGAAGCTGCTCTCAGGATATGGTACTGCTGGCTTGTCCACAAAAAGTTGTTTTCATTTTTTTATTTTAGTCATGTACAATCTGGAGGCCAAGGAAGAACACGAGGCAGAAACTGCTTCTTTTTATTCAATATACAAAAAAATGGATGTAATGTACTAAAATGGCAATGCCATTATAAATTCTCAGTGCCTCTTTTTAGCCTACAACTGGAAGTCAAAAATATTTGGAGAGCGAGATTTAAAGGAACAGAAATAGCTGGGTCTCAGGCAAGCACTTTCTTTTACTAACCCAGATGAAGTGTTGCCAGTTTGACTTTTCAAGACTTGTATGTGTCAGGTAGAGCACTAAGGGACACAATGATAAATGCAAAAATAATTTTTGCCCTTGAGAATCTTTTGGGGGCAAGACAGAGATATCCAAATCAGAGAGATGTTCTAGTAAGGCAGCGGAAAATATTTTTCCCACCTGGTACGTGCTGGAACTCTGGGCTCACAGGCCAAGCTTCTTCAGATTTGCCTTCTTAAATGCACTTGGATCTTAATAACAAATAGTCCCATTTGTAAGAGAGGGCTGCTGAGAATTCTGCGGGGGAAGATCCTTGGGCTTTTTTTCCTTGGATCCCCTCATTCCCTGACATTGCCCACCAGGGCAGAGAATGGAAACAAAATGTTAAAATAAGCTGTACCACGTTCCCTGCTCAGTAGAATTTTTGCTCCAACCCTAGGGTAATTTCCTTCCAATCAGGAACAAAGTCTTCTCAGCAACTAAGTTATGATTTAATTAACTTTCCCTTTCTGCTTTTTCTGCTTTTTAGCATGAAAAGTTAGCATAAAACCACTTCTCTGCTCCACTCTGAACTTTTACAACCTACTTGGACTGGGAATTTTTTTTTTTTTTTAATTTCTGGCTATCACAAAACACAGTTGAAACCTAAAAAAGATTTTACAGGTGTTTGCGTGGTGGTCTCTTCCCTGAGGCTGAAAAGTTTTTTTTTTTTCTCTTGGTCTGATTGCTTGGTTCTGCTGGGAGTCACCAGAGGGTGTGGGACATGTGACATGCTGACGTTCCCGTCAGCTCTGGTTCTTAAGAGAGTGTGGGTAAGCACATGCTCAGAGAGGGCTGGCTGGGCTCTGTTTCCTCCCTGGTCCAATCACAGATCCATGATCAGGACTATGTTTGCACCTGATTTGCCCACTCGTTTTCCAAGTCTCAGAGAGGCCAGGCTAGTCCCCGCTTGATTGTCACGTGGAACAGACAGTTTCATCTTATCATAAAAAGAAAGTGAGGCAGTGCTTTCTAGAGAAGAGAGTGTTGCCTAGTGGTTAGAATCCCAACCAGAGTTCAGAATCCAGGCTCTGCCTCCTCAGTAGCTGCAGATCCTTGACTCCAGAGCTCCAGTTCCCTCATTTTTACAACGGAGGTGTTTAAAAGTCCACTTTGATTTGTCCTTACCCATCACTCCAGTAACATTGACAGAGACACGGGGGTTTCAGTTAGGCCCAAGTCTCCTGATGTCCTGATCTGAGCAGTCATCAGACAGGGACCTGCTCCAATGGAGGGTGACCTCCTAGGCAGGGGGCCTGCAGAGATGCACAGGGCCCCACCCTCAGAAGGGCCCTGGATTTGGTCAATGCTTCTCGTGCTGCCATCTTATAGTCCCTTATTTTAGAACAAGAGGATCTACCTTTTCATTGTGTGCCAGGTCCTGTAAATGACAGCTGCTTCTGCCTCCAGTCTATATGTACCCTGGACGTTGGCTCTGGGTGGCCATGGAGCTCTTGAGTATGACCTGAATGCTGGATCCCATAGGGGTTCTCTGAGCCTCCTTCAATCCCAATCGTGGAGTATTTGCTTTCTAATCAAGTTAAACTGAGAGAATTGAGGAATGGTGATCTTTTGGTGGGCCATTATTTTACTGTTTCATTGCAATGAAAAAATTCCAGCATCTACTTATTAAACCAGCTTCACATATACCCTTGCCCTCAATAATCTTTTCTTTGATGTCTGATATCAAAACCCACTGATGTGATATCAAAACCCACTAATGTCTGATATCAAAACCCACTGACGTGGCTCAGAGGTAGAGCGCTTGCCTAGCATATGTGAGGCACTGAGTATGATCCTCAGCACCACATAAAATAAACAAACAAATAGGTAAATAAATAAAATAAAGGTTTTTTTTTGTTATTGTTGTTAAAAAAAATCCACTGATGAGAGTGACCTGGGTGACTTGATTAATGTAGCGTTCCTTGGTTATGAGATCTACCCTAGTGCCCTCTCAGACATTTGGGATCAATTTTTCCACAGTTGGAACATTAGTCCTTGGGACAGTTCTCCTAAGTCCCAGAAAACATAGCCCATGTCACCTTTGTTGACCTGCCCTGGAATAGTTACCAGACCCCTTAGGAACCTGAATATCCTCCCTGGATATCTCCCATGCACTATCAGCAAGCCTCTTGCCAATTGCATATCTTCCCTGCCACATTTGAGTCTCTCTCCTATTTCTTCTTTTTAATGTTAGCCTATGCCCAGTGATTGACAATTATAATTATTCCTCGGAGAGCCTCATATTAATAACAGCCATTGATCTAACTCCAATGATTCTGAGCATCTTTATTTCCTAGCCTCAAATATGAGACTTTAGCTCCTCCAAGCTTGAATTCTGTAGCTTGCAAAGAAGAATGAAGACCAGGTTTCAAAATAATAGGTAACCTTCCTCTCCATATCAGCCGCAATGCAGAGCCCCCTCTCCTCAATAGATTTTTCCCCTCTTCTTGATCAACATATTATTATTTTTAAAAATCCATTTTGACTTTCCCTTGCCACAAAAGGCTCTCCAACCCCTCTGCGGCACAGCAGGAAGCTCTTTCAGACGTGCTCAGATTGGTGGGTGGAGGAGACCACAATTATACCCCCTTTCAATGACATGTCTGGGGCTGCAGTGACTCTAGACAAAGAAGCCGAAATGTATGAAAGTTTCTGTGTCTTCAAGACAGAGCCTAAAAATACCTGCCTGAGATGCGGGTTGGGAGCTATTTCCAACAACAGGGCTCCCAGGTTTTCCTGCTGGGAGCTTGAGAGCCTCTGAATTCTTTTCGGCAGGCTGTCTAAGGTACCTGGTGATCAGTGGAGTGATGTACAAAGACCAGCAAGGCTCCCCCAGAGGCACCTTAGCCTCCTGTTCCCACCCTGCTGTGCCCAGCAGCGACAGGCTTCTGTGGGTCTACTCCGAGCTGTTCAGTAGCCAAGGACAAAGTCAATGCAGAGGGCAGACTCTTCAGGGCTTGGCATTAGGGCCATTGGTCCTAGTCCAAGAGGGAAATGTGACCAGGCAGAAAGAGACTATAGGGCTGTTCAAGTCCCTCTTTTACCAGATGCTTGTGTGATCTCTAACATAATGCCTCACTCAGAGGTCATGTGCCCCCCATTTCCATGCATTCTCTGATGGGGAGCTTGCTACCTACAGAGGCACCACACCATTCTGCCTGGGGGTCACTTCCCTTTAAAATACCATTTCTGGTTCGTGAGTCAAAATTGAACTGTCTCTACAGCTATGAATTCCTTTTTAGCAGCAGAGAATTCAGTTTTTTTTTCTAGTCTATATTTTCATATTGCAGCTTCCAGGGAACATTGTACATGTGTCCTGCAGTGCTTGTCTTCCTTAGGCCAAAGTCTCTGTTCTCTTCAGCCTTTCCTTCTACGATCTGGAGTCTAACTCCTGATGGTCTTCTCATCAACAGCATAAAGTTCATAGCTTCGGATGTGGGTCTCCAAGAGGACATTCTGGGCACAGTTTCAAATTGTGAATGAGGATGAGATTTTGCATATGGACTCTGTGCTCAGCACTTTCCTTGAGATAATCAGAGGCCAGAGGACTTGATATGGCTTTGAAATGCTGAACTTGAAGTCCATGCCTAGACTAAGCTCAGTAGCATCTCAACTCTTCTTTTATTCTTTTTCCTTTTTTTTTTTTTTTGGTGTGACAAGAGATTGAACCCAGGGCCTTCTGCAAGTGCTCTACCAGTGAGCAACAAATAACAAACCCTGGCTCTTTTTATTTTATTTTTTTATTTTGAGAGAGGGTCTCAATAGGTTGCCTAGGATGTCCTTGAACTTGCGATCCTCTGCTGAGCCTCCCTAGTAGCCCGGATGAAAGACATGGGCTACCCTGTGTCAATCTCAGCTCTTCTGAATGTGCAAGGTCAATCTCTTAGTTTAAAAAAACTATCAATCTATGATGGTAGTGCTCTCTCAGAAGGGCAAAAGAAAAAAGCCTTATTATTATTATTATTATTATTATTATTATTATTATTATTATTATTATTTGTCTTTGCAGTGCTGGAGTTGGAAACCAGGGCCTCATGCATACTAGGCAAGTGCTCTACCACCAGCCCGCAGGGGGAAAAAAAAATAGAACTTCTTGATTCATAGAACTACTTGAGAGAGTGAAACCTTTATTAAAGGGGAGAGCAGAGGAAATCATACTCATTTAGAGCCTTTCATTATTTCTTAAAAAGGGTATAAAATACCTGCATGAGCCACATTGTAAAGAAGGGGAGATAATTGTACCAAAAAAACCTGGGCTAAAGAAAGCTATTCCATTTTGTATTAAGGATTATTTCCTCATTTTTCCCCCTTTGTTAGTTTTTGTGATCTTTTCTTTTTATAAAGCAGGGTTTTTTTTTTTTTTTGGTAATTCACAAGTTTTAAAATCTACAAGAAAATGGTGTGTGTGATCATATATCTTCATCTAAATTTGCCAGCTATTTCCATCTTACTACACAAAGTACCTTTCTCTCTGTCTGTCTTTCTCCCCCTCCCTCCACACTGTCCCAAATGGTGTGCAGAGAGTGAGATAAATCCCCCCACCACAATTAAATTCTTTACTTGGCATCACTTAAGAATGAGGACATTCGCTCCTCAATCAGAACACCACTGTCTTGTCGCAGAAAATTGCAAATTCAATAACATCAGTCAGCATGCAGTCCATATTCAAGTTTAAAAATCTTCAAAAATCAAAATGTCCTGGGGCTGGGGCTGGGGCTGGGGCTCAGCAGTAGAGCGCTTGCCTACCACGTGTGAGGCCCTGGGTTCGATCCTCAGCACCACATAAAACTAAGTAAATAAAATAAAGGTAATGTGTCTGACTATAACTAAAAAATAAATATTTAAAAGAAGTCAAAATGTCCTTTCAAGATGTCTTTCCCCCAATCCAGGATTCAGTGGAATTCCTACGTTTCATTGGCTGAGATGTGGTTTTTTTTCTTCCCCAATCCAGACAAATCCCACTGCTTCCCCCATCTTCCTCCTATTCTGTCATTGGAAGAATCCCACAGGGATCCTGAGGAGCAAGACAGTCTGGATTTAGCTGATCCTTTCTTCATAGTTATACTCAGAATATCCTGACACTTCTTGTGAGAACACAGGGCCCCCCCCCAGTAATACCATACCACGATTTGCGTTTGATTTTTGTGATATGTGTATATATGTGTGTGTGTGTGTGTGTGTGTGTGTGTACATATATAAACACTCACATGCATGCATAAATGATTTTGAGGGGGTACTGGGATTAAACACATGGACACCCTGCCATTGAATCCCCCCTCCCCCCCACTGCTGCAGCCCTTTTTATTTGCTATTTTGACACAAATTCTTCTTAACTTGCACAGGCTACCCTCAAACTTGTGATCCTCCTGCCACAGTCTCCTGAATAGCTGGAATTATAGGCATGTACCCCTGTGCTTGGCTTGATTTTTTTTTTGAGTGGGGGAGTTCTTGGTTTTTATTTTATTTTTGTTTTTTTTTTTGGGGTGTCTCTAAATGCCCACACTTCTCTGTCCTGTCGACACAATAGCAACAGTGAACACAAAACCCACAGCACATCCCCTTCAGAGGTGAGAAAAGATGGTCATTAGTTGGTAGCGGTGGGATTACATGCCTGTAATCCCAGCAGCTTGGGAGGCTGAGGCAGGAGGATTGAAAGTTCGATGCCAGCCTCAGCAAAAGTGAGGTGCTAAGCAACTCTGTGAGACCTGTCTCTAAATAAAATACAAAATAAGGCTGGGGATGTGGCTCAGTGGTCGAGTCTCCTCAGTTCAATCCCTGGTACCCCTCACCCCCCCGCAAAAACAAAAAAGCAAAAAACAAAAAACAAAAAAAAAACTGGGATATGACTGTACTTTTAAAATCCTTCCAGATACCATCAGCATGAGACCTGAGGAGAAGGACCCCACACGTTTGCATTTAAAGAATGTCGACTGATGAGAAAGGACAAGCAATTATTCTCAAATTATGCTCCTTTTTATATTTCCACTATAACATTGCAGGAAGAGAATAAGAGTTCTGTCCCTTCATGGCCTCTGTAGAGCTGGGCTTAGTGACTCTAAAAGAGATGATGCCCATAAAGCAGTGTTAAATCCCAGCATGAGACAGAGTGGGACTTGATCAGCTCTTAGATGAAACAACAAAGATGTCTCTGGGCTCTTAGATGAAAGATCCCCCAATAAAAACCTGTTTATGAAGCACCAACAGTTTGCTTTACTAACAGCTTACAAGCTGGGCAGAACCTATTGGGCAAACACACCCTGACATTGTTTTTGAACTTTGCATAGAAACAACTTACCCACCTGCTAATTGTTCTTTTGCCTTCAGAAAACAATTGTTGGAACAAAATACGAATGCACACGTATTCCCAGGGAGGGTTCGCTATGGAGATCTTCCACCAGCCAAACTACTAGAGGAAGGGACACACCCCAAGCAGGTTTAAAGTTAGTTTCACCAACTCTTCCAAGAAAGTAAAGAACACTGCAACAAGAACCCTTTCTGGAGATTCCCATTTCACACCATTTTGCTGACGCATCTGCGACAACCATGATAAAATACATTCAATGCAATGATCTCCAAAACTATTTGGCCAGAGAAATACTCAAACCTTTATTTGTACCTTAAATATACATTTTAATTTATATCTACAGCTCTGTAACCATAATGCAATGTATTTTTATCCTGAAGAAATGGTCTCTAACAAGGCCCGGGTAACAAAAAGCTGGTCTTGGCTAGACTGTGTTGGCTGTGTTGAAGGCCAGCCTCGTCACAGGTGAGCCTCTGTCCTCCGAGTATCTGGTGCATGATTTGATGTCTCTGGGAGGTTTGGCCTGGACAAGGCTTGGCTAGAGTAGAAAGGAGACACAGGAACCAACGGAACACAGTACAAGGGGAGGGAAATGTTGCTTCCCACTCCCTAGGACTTACAATTCTCCACAGAACTGATTTTAAGCCCTGAGCTAGAGAGTCACTCTTCCTCAGAGAGTGACTCTCTGAGGTCCAGTTATTGGCTGGGTTGGTTTGGAGAGCAGGTAGCAGAACACAATGGGAGAGCAGGAAGCTCAGGAGAGCAGGGTCTTCGTAGGGGTGGCAGTGGCTGGGACTTGCAAAGAGTAGAAGCCCCGGAGTAGATGTGCTATCGTGCAACTGGTCATCACCTCCTGCCCTGAGATCCCCCCATATAACTGGGAGATGTGGAGGAAAGCAAAGGAGCCAAGACAAACAGGTGTCATGGTCACAGGGGCAAAGTGGGCTATCACAGGACATGTGAGTTCTGCTAAGACTCACTGCCCATTCATAAGACACCTTGCTGTCTGACATAAGGTATCCCTTCCATTCTTTTTTACCCTTAAGTTTGGCCAAGATGAGACCAGGAAATTTGGAGTTGTTTTGTGTATAAACACACACTTGGTTCCATCCATTAAAAGCCATCTTACTCTCTTTTCAAAATCTTCTCTATTCTGTTGTGATTGCCTATGAATAACCATCTTTGGGGAGTGGGGTACCAGAGATTGAACTCAGAGGCACTCAACCACTGAGTCACATCCCCAACCCTATTTTTTTTATTTTATTTTGAGACAGGGTCTCACTGAGTTGCTTAGGGCCTCACTAAATGGCTGAGGGTGGCTTTGAACACGGGATCCTCCTGCCTCAGCTTCCCAAGCCACTGGGATTACAAGCATGAGCCACTGTGCCGGGGTGTAATATCCCAGTGGTGTGCAAAATTCCCTCTCCAGCAAAACCTGGAGACGGTGGCTGAGGGACAGGTGGCTCACAGTCCAAACATTTCCTAATTGATCGAATTTGCTTTGCTCTTGCTTCAGGCTGAGTCAGAACAGCCGTGACCAAAGCCAGTTCCAGGCCTCCGTGGTCACGTGATGTGTGACTGCATCATAGTGTGTGATAAATGGCCATGTCTTCTGACCTGCAAGAATCTGCCACATCTTTCATAGGGTGTACTGAGTCACTACTATTGCATCAAACCAAAGTCAGGCAATGTCCCCTGCTATTTTCAAAAGGCAGGAAGGAAGAAAAAAAGGGAGGAGGGAAGGGAAAGGAAGATCACTTGTTCCTGACCCTCAGGATTGGAGCTTTCATGGAACTCTGAAGCTCATCCTGTTGAGTCAGTCACTCTGGTAAGGTGGTAAGATCATGCCTGGGCACTAAATGTGAATGTCCCCACTCAAACGCATGTTGAAACTTAATCTCCAATGTCATGTGTTAGTGGTATTTGAAGGTGAGGTGATCAGGAGTAGGTGAAGTCCTGATCAGATGAGGTCATGAGGGCACGCCTATGAGGACACTAGTAGCTTTTAAAGGGGACAAATCTGGGAGGGGTGACACATGCCTGAGAGGCTGAGGCAGGAGGATAGTGAGTTCAAAGCCAGCCTTGGAAATTTAGCAAGCCCCTAAACAAGCAACTCAGTGAGACCCTGTCTCTAAATAAAATATAAAAAGGGCTGGGGATGTGGCTCAGTGGTAAGTTCCCCTGGGTTCAATCCCCAGTCCAAAAAAAAAAAAATGGGGGGAGGGGGAGAAACAAGCTCACCCCCCTGCTCTGCCTCTCCATGGCTGCCCTCTGCCATGTTATGATGCAGCACCCCCCCCCCCATCTGATGCCATCATTTTGGATTTCTAGAACTGTGAGTCAAACAAACCTCCTTTCTTTATGAATTACCCAGTATGTGATATTCAGCTATAAACAACAGAAAACAAGCTAAGACACTGGGTTTGAATTATGATTTAACTCTAATCTATTAGCCTGTGCACCTGTGCAAGTTGTGAGGCCTCTTTGCTGAGACCCCAATATCTGCACAGTGATTCATTGAAATGTTTTGCCAGCTTCAGAGGCAGGTATTTCAGGAATCCCATTTTATAGATGAGGAGATCTAGGCACAGAGAGACTAAGAGATATGCCCCGTATCACACAACTATTTAATGGTAGAGTCTAGGTTTGAACTCAGTCTGGCTCAGAGACCACAATCTTAATCTTTATATCAAATTATGACTACTATTGTTTGCTTAAGCATCTTTCAGGACCCCTTGCCTAAGATTTCTTTGAGGGAAAAAAAAAACATTTCATATTCTGTTGATGGTCTCTATAATCCTATCACCCTTCCCCCTCACCCTCACCCCTGGAGCTAGAAGAATTTATGATGAATTTGTTGTTGAATGAGTCATCTAATAAGTGACATATGATTTGGTGAAGAAATAATTAAAAAACTGGTAGGGGTGGTAAATAAGAAACTTGTTTGCACTCGAAATGAGAAAACAAGTCGAGGAAATACTGCTCAGCACAATGATATGGAAACAATTCTGTGTTAAAGATTGCCTGTGCACAGGGATTCCTGAGCAAGACCGTCACATAGCCCTGCTGAATCTTGGATAGAAATGTTTTCTTTGCCAATAAGTAGGAGTCACTGGGCAGCTGCCCTCTGATGACTTGAACTGTTTGTGTATCAGCAATAATGAGCTTTGACCACTGGTCTGACGCCGTGCTCAGCTCTTCTCTTGCTCTGTTAGATATTGTCATTGTCTACTTTAATCCTTTTGACAACCACAGGAAGGCAGTTCTGACAGTGTTCCCATTTTACAGATTAAAAAAATAGAGTCCTGGGGCCCGCAACCTCAAGTCCACATGCTGGTTAGGATTTGAATCCACATCTTCAAAAGTAGAACTCTTCTTAAGAGAAATGCTCCTGCTCAGGTTAGCGGTCCTCCCCAGCATCAAGAAAGTGAGGGGTCTTGCCTTTCTTTTTAGGGTTTCTTCTCAGTTGTTGATGTCCAGGCTTCTTGTCTGCAGAGTGCAACCAAGAAAAGCAATTCAGGGTGTAGAGAAATCCTTAATGGCAAAGTACTGTTTGCTTCTTGAAGTTGTTCCTATCTACACTATCTGTGGAATGCACAGATTACCTTTAGCTTTAAATCCTGACACAGAAAGTGAAGCCGGTTTACAATGCCCAAATTTGTGGTGGACTTTATTCTACAATCCTGCCTATTATAGATTTTCTTGGTTTCTGCTTGACTTCTAATGCTCAAAAAAAATCTACCATGATGTTGAGATAGTCTTGCAGACCGTGCCATAAAAGTTGTCTTTGATGCCAACTGCAGAAAATACTGCTGTTTTTTATTGGAGGGGGAGGGAAAATTGGCATGAGCTAGGAAATCGCTGTGAATTCAGTCTCGATGCCTACGTTCTCTCTGGTTGGCTACTTCACAAATCCTCAAGTTCCGTGAAACAGCATCAGAGACAATAAAAGAAAGAAAGCACGGAACGATAAAAAGGCATCCTGAGTGATTTTCATAAATGCAACAGGACTTTAAAAAAAAAAAGCAATTTCATTTCTACTTCAGGTTAGACACATAAAATCTTACGAACAAGTTCAAAGTCTCATTCATGAGGCTTTCATGAAGATTCTTTTAAAAATTTTTAAGGGGAAGGAATCATATGGGAGGAAATGGAGAAGAAAATGCATAATATTTGGGCCATGCAAGTTTGGATCAGGGAAAGGCTTCCTTACACCTTCGCTCCTTAGAAATGTCACCGAGTCTTGCAGCTAGTTCCCCGTTAGTGGCGTCTAGACAGAGGTTCGCCTTGTCACTGGGGCTCATTAGTATTCATCATTAATTCATATTTTCAAAGCAACAAAGGAGAAAACAGTAGTATGAAGAATAAGGAAGTGTCAAATCCTGGGAGTAACATTTCAATGTAGTGTTGCAACTGAGGTGAGCGGAGGTTGCGCTGTTTAAAAGCCAATCCAAACACAGGAGAAGAAAGCTCCCTGTTGCTTTCCGATTCGTGCCAAATGCATCCTGCCAGGTCCCAGCCACTCTCTTCTTACCTGGGGAGTTCCCATCAGGCGGGCTTCCGCAGTCCCCTAAGTCACCTCTGAGAAGCCTCATTTTGGTCATGATGATAATGTACATTGACAAACCACCTACTTTGTGCCTGGTGCTGCTCTGAGGGGTTTCATGAGGATTATCTCATTGCACTTCACCAAGACCCTTAGGAGGTCATGCCCACATGATCCCTTACTTTACAGGCAAGGTAACCGGGGAACTGACCAGCTCTGGTTTAGCTAGCTGCTAAATGTCCTGGGTGGGAGGTGAACTCTGGTCATCTGGCTCCAGACCCTAAGCTTTAATGGGGAGGCGGGGTGGGCATCGTTCACAAACAGGACGGCTATTCCTCCAGCGGCCAGGACCTGCCCCAGGACCTCTTCTCCTGCTGGAGAGGAGAGCATTGGATTTGGGGGGATCAAAGTACAGATTGAAAAAGACCTCACATTAAGTGCATGTTTTACTGAGGCTCCTATCATAATGTTGGGGGTGGAAAATAAGCCCAGTGGTGTTTCTCTACCAGCAAAACTGGTAATTCTGAGCTTTTCCCTGATGGATGGCTGTATGTGAGGCTAATGCATAACGTTGCATTTTCAATTAGTTCTTTAATAACATGTCTGTGTGGTTTTATTTGGGGGGGGGTCTAGCCTCATCCTATCATGTGTTTCAACCACTCTTTACACCTCTCTTTCCTTTTTTTTAATTTTTAAAGAACTTTTTATTTTTATTTATTTTTATGTGGTGCAGAGGATCAAACCCAGGGCCTTGCACATGCGAGGCGAGTGCTCTACTGCTGAGCCATAACCCCAGGCCTCTGTTTCCTTTTTACTATTGCCTTTCTCATTTTCTTTTACTCTTCATTTAACAATTCACACGGTCAACCTTGCCTGGCTTCCTATGCCCTGTCAAGCTTCAAGCTCAGAACTGGGAGTACAAGGATGAATACAGCAAGGTCCCTGTGCTTAGTGGGAGGGCGCCAGACAAGAAATTGGAAATTATCTTACAAAATAATAGCTAACACTATCAGCTAGTCTAAGCACATTGTGGCTATTTCCATTCATATATATATATATATATATATATATATATATATATATATATATATGAATTATAACAGTGGGATGCATTACAGCTCTTATTACATAAATAGAGCTCAATTTTTCATATCTCTGGTTGTAAACATAGTATACTATGTATTTTCATTCTTAATCTCTAATTGCTACTACCCCCACTTTATGGATGGGAAAACCAAGGTAGAGAGAGGTTAAATGACTTGCACACAGATTCACAGCTGGCATGGACAGCTTGTATTACACAGTCGAGAATCTGGCTTCAGGGTCTAAAGCACCATATTGCTTCATAAATAAAAAGTAGCAATGGACTACACTTGCATGGATCAAGTACAGATGAGGTTGATACTTGAATTGAATCTTTTTTTTTTTTTTTTTTTTTTTTAGTACTGGGGATTTAACCCCTGAGTACTTTATCACTAAGCTATATTCCCAGCCTGTTTTTAATGCTTTATTTCAATACAGTGTCTCGCTATGTTGCTTACAGCCTCACTAAGTTGTTGAGGCTGGCCTCCAACCTGTGATCCTCCTGGCCTCAGCCTCCCAAGTCTCTGGGATTCCAGGTATGTGCCCCCATGCCTGGCCTGATTTGAATTTTGCAGGATAAGTAAAAGTTAATCCGTCAGAGAAAATATATGCCTGGCATGGAGGATAGTCTATGCAAAGGCACAGGGATCTGTGAAAACAATGTAGGTAAATAATTTACAGAGGTTGGATAACAGACTAGGAGAAGATGACAGGAGGCTCTGAGCTCCAGATTGTGGACAAAGCCTGCTGTGTCTCACTCAGAAAAGCGCCTGGGCTATTTTGTGGGTTAACAGGGCCCCCAGGCAGGAATGTGTTCTGACTGAACTCTGATGAGACCATCTTCTGCATAATCCAAAATGCAAATGGATTTGAGGGTGTGACCCCTTTCAGAGACTTCTTTTAGTATTAGTTTTAATTCTTTGTATTTTTTTCTTTACCCTTTCTGATGTGTCTTAATCTACAAAAAGTGAGATAGAGTTTGAGAAGAGCACAGGGGGTTTCGGTTGTCTGTTTTGTCCAGACCTGGAGGGGTGAGTGGGGTGAGTACAGAGACAGCAAGAGATGAGGGTCCTTGTGACCTGGTCCCCGAAAATAGTCTGCAAGGTTCCAAGTCCCAATAATTCCTTGATAGGTACTTGTTTTTTTTTTTTTTTTTTCAATGTATCTCTTTCTCTTCAAGATAGACAGCAGCCCAAAGAAAAACAAACCTGCTTAATTGAAGGAGCAGATCCATTAGGATATGGTTAATTGAGGCCACGCTAGATAAACTGATGGTAGAACCATTTATCCTGTTGTTTTAAGGCTCTTGATTTGATCTCCGTGGGGATCTGTTAGTTTCAGTTAAGAGTTTTCATCTGTTGGGCTCATGCTGATTGATTTGTAGTATGTGTTTTGAGTTTTCTGAGGTGGTTCCCGGGTCTTCGAGAAAGTCCTCCATGATATACCAGTAACGTCCGCGGCAGGCACTAGCAGGGGCGTTGGAGCACACATGCTAGGTGATTTCTATCTCTGATGAAGAAGAACTCTTGACACAAAGTTGCACACATTCAGTGTCCTATTTTGACCTTTATTTCAAGAACTGAATCTAGTGGAGTGAGAAAATGACAGAGGTCACACGGATTGTCCCCTAACCAGGGCCCACTACCGGGAACCAAACCCGTCCATCCATGCTCAATACTCAACACACTATGGCCACATTCATAAAACATGCACAAACCACATCAGTATTCTGAACCATCAGTTGTGTATGACATGACTCCTTAGCTATACATCCAGAGAGACGTGGTTAAAATAATTCTGACTAGTAAGCACAATTGGCTGAACTAAACTTGCCTTTAACATTTTTTAAATTTTAAACAGAATTCTAGTTTCTGATAATCCCATTGGTTCTGCCTAGCTGAAAAGGTTTGAATCTAAAACAGGTGAAACTTGCAGAATATTTCCTCACGACTATTACACACCCAGTAGGTAAAAGTCAGCAGGAATGGCCCCTGTGTAGCTGAGTTGAAATAAGACAATTTATTATTATTGTATACTTTACAATAAAGGTGGACAAACAGACTGTGCTTGAATATTTTGGGAAAAACTTATTTTTTTAAAAGTTCATTTTATAATTCCTGAGGTCACTCTGAACTTTTAAAAGTGTCAATGATTGGAGGACAAATTCTCTTAAGTATCACATTTGCCTGTATTATCACTGTGTTTTTTTTTTTCCCCCAGATGATGCTATATTTCCTCCTGAGAAGTCATGATTCGCACAGACCCCTGAAGGGAATACACAGTAGTGCGATGACTACTATGTTTTTTTTCCTTGGGATTTCATATTTGGGTGATACTGAGAAAATCAGAACTGCCAACTGCTGGGGCATACTCTGGAATCCCAGCGATTTAGGAGGCTGAGGCAGGAGGATCGCAAGTTCTAGGCCAGCCTCAGCAATGTAGTGAAACCCTATCTCAAAATAAAATAAAATTAAAAAAGGGCTGGGGATGTAGCTCAGTGGTAGAGTGCCCCTGGGTTCAATCCCCAGTACTGCAAAAAAACCCAAAAACACACACAAAAAAATAACTAAACAAAACAAATAAACCAAACCTGCAAACAAACAGAAAATCCCAGGCCTTCTGAGATGTTTCAGGCAAAAGCAGAGAAGAGATTGAGTGGGAAAATGAACCAAGCAAAATACATTTTGAAATTGGATCATCTAATCAGCAAATGTATCAACTCACGCTTTGTCTGAGCTTAATTTTTTTGTTTGAAGAAATCTTGCCCAAGATAAAATTTTAAAAAAGAGAAAAAAGAAAAAACAGAGAAAAAGGGCAAGGTGGAAGAAAGAAGAAGAAACTGAAGAAAAAAACCAAGTCCAAATGGGAAATATTAGAATGCAATGAAGCTGTCAACATTTGACTGACTTTCCCCTACAAAAAAGATAGTTTCACGTGGTTCAGCCTAACAGCGCGCTCAGTGGCTTCCAAGCTGTGAAACTCAGGACACATGTAGGCACCCATCTGTGTTAACTGGTGCAGAGACCCAACTCTGCCCAGCGCTGGTCCTTCCATGGCGGTCTGAAGATTTTGGTATTGAGCATCTTTGCAAACAGCTCTCGCTTTCCTGAGGAGCATCTTCCTTCCTGCCTGTGACCTCTCCAGAGAAACCAAAATCACAGGCAGAGAAGTAGCTGTTTAAACATCCTTTGATTTCCCCTCGTCATTTAGTAAATGCATTAAATTAAGCTGCAGATGTTTTCATGTCAACACAACGCTGTATTATGGTGTGTTATTTTCCTGATAGAAACATTTTATATACTGTAAATAAACACAGTTTTGTTAATTAGTTAATGAATTATTTTTTAATGCTCCATTAGGCTTGAGAAAAAAAAATAGCACAGGCTATTGAAAGTTCTCATTTTTAATAAACAGACCTTGTAGTAAATACAGAATGCCTAATACCCACGGAAATAGTAGCTCTTGCTGGAATAATTATGGCCCCAGCTCTCTGCTTTAAGATATTATGTGCTGCTGAGAGTGTTTCAGGATTGGAGATGAAGGTTTATTTAACAGTGCCCAGGACTGGGGAGGGGGCTCTCTGAGCATGCCATCTTAAGGTATGGGACACTAAGGATTCTTTCACTTTTTGATTTCATTTTTTCCTGTGACAGGGAGGTGTTTTAAACAAGTGGTTAGAGAAATAGAGAATTCGAAATCTGAGTCACCCTTCAGAAATGCCAGAATTTTAGCAAAGAAACAAACCCGCAAGCCTTCTTCGTTCTGGAGAGTCATGCTGTTTTACTCCAAACAAGGTCGCAAAGCTCTTTGCTTGTGGAGTGTCTCAGTCCAGCAGTAGATTGGAAAAATGTCCAAGCAGGGGATGCGAGTTCTCTCCCGGATGAGTTCATTTCAATAGTCACTGTGTTTCATCGGATGCAGCTGGTTACATTTTTAATAGGCAGATGGCTAATTTTACAGTTCCAAGCCAATCTCTCATTGGATAACATCCAGAAAGCCCGTGGCAGGGTAATGCCCAGCCGAAAGTTCAACAGGACACTTGGGGGGAACATATGCTAATGTCAGCCCTTTTACTTAAACGTCTTTAAAAAGAATATTCAGTGCTAATCTGAGGGATTTTCGTGGATGCAAGCCTAACACCAGATGGGTGGCCAGCTATGAAGTCCTGAGGGCCTAAGCGAATGTTCTTAACCAGACTTGGATGGTCAGAGGCTCAAATAGCACCAAACCAGTGATCGTTGTGTGGTTTTTAAAAATGACAGAGGTGTGTGCATTTGGGAAAAAAAAATTAAAGTGACCAGGCTAATGAGAGAAGCGGTGTCCTCTTAACTGAAGCCCTTGGCGTCACTAGAACTCTGGGTCTTGTGAGTACCTCCACTTTAGATGCCCCTTTCCCATCTGACATTTATGGAGTTACAGAATGTCCGTTTCCCTCCCCCCGCAGGTGACAAGTCTCCTCCCTCAGGGTCGAAGAGGGCAAGATGTCGGTTGCAGTTAAAAACGTTTTATTTCTCAACTGTTTGGAAATCACTATCCAAAGAAATGGCTATTTAGACATCTTAATTAAAAGGGAATTTGGAAATATCTCCCGTTTTGTAGTGCATGTAATCAAGCATTTCTTCTCTGTGGAAGGACTTGGGTTGCCTCTTCACAAAAGGCTTTGAAATGTCCTAAAACAATCCCCCGCAGCTTGGAGTGGGGGGTAGGGGCAGGAGGGAGTTTAAAAAAAAAACAACAACAAACATTTTCTGGGATGTGATAAAACTCTTGGATGCAAAGTATCCTTATTTTATCCCACGTGATGAATGGCCATAAGGAGACTGGAAAACTATTTAAGAGCCACAAAGGCAAATGTTGTTGTTTAAATGAGGCAAATGTTGTTTACCTCTAAGCAAAATAAAAGATGGGGATCAGAAGAAAGAGGGGGATAAAAAGAGCTTTCTCCAAACAGATTTATAAAAGAGAGTGATTTTTAAATGATTTCAACTCCTACTTTATAAAAATATTTTATAAGCCACTTTTCAGAAAATAACATGCTTCTGAGAGTTTTCTTGCTCAAATCGCTTCCTGGAAATGGTGCATTACTTTTATCCAGTGCAATTGCCTACACAGGACCTTATTTAAAACAATGCAAAAGAAATCCAACAAAGCCAGTAACTCCACACAGGGAAACCGGGGCTTTTTTTTTTCTTGGCCAAGAAAATAACCTTCAAACCTCATATTGAATCTGTAAATGCTTCTATCAAATTTTTCTTTCAAGAACCTAGAAAGCGGTTCGTTTTGTTTTACTGAGCAGGTTGTGAAAAGAGTTTTCTTGCAGAGTTTTTGTTTTATAATCAAAATAATTCAAGGGAAGTGACACGACTTTTCTTCTGAGATTTTTTTTTTCTTGGACAAAGTCTAGTAGAAGGAGAGAGAGAGAGAGAGGGAGAAAAAAAAAATCTAACCAAATCTGAGACTTGTAGACAAAAGTTATGCACAATAGGAAAACCCTCAAAGATAGTTATAAATTATTCTGTCACTAAATTAAAGTATTGATACAAGAAAAGTCTTCAAAATGCAAAATGAGTGCTTAGCCAAATACTTGCATAGTCCATGGAATTAATGGAAACTTCTCTCTGGTGTGAATGCCCCTCAAATACTTTTTATTTTTAAAATGTAGTTTCAAGAAACTTTATACTACTTACAACAACCACCACAACAAAATAACTTTGAAAGGGGGGGAAAAAAAGAAAGCCAAAAGAAAAGCAGAAATTAGGACAGTTTTTAAACTACAAGCCAAGTGTTTGCTCTACTTTGCTTTATTTATTAGTTCTCAAGGTATTTAAAACTTAAGCATTAAAACTGCAGAATCATTTGCAAATGAATGCAGTTGCAGTTGTGAAAATATAACTCACAGCTGAATGTGGGTTATTCAGACAAATGGCTGCTTTGTTCGAGGAGGGGAAGTAAAGTTCTCTGTTAATTTATTACAAACTGCAGCATTTCATCCCTGATGTCCAGGCAACAATGTTTTTTATTTCAAGTAATTTATAAGCACTTCCCAGAGCACTTAGCGGTGATGTCCTTGGCTGATTTGCTCTCAGAAACCGAGTGTATATGTATTTACTGTGGGAATTTGTTTTTAATAAAACTGTTGTAAGGCATTTTTATTCCTTTGCTTTGTTACATTAAAAACATTCTCTGCATAAGTAATGTATTTTATTCCAAGTTGAAAGGCAGCAGATCGCAGCCGGCAACTGTATTGGGGGGGGAGGTAGAGAATAATGAGGAGAGTAGTAACATTTAAAGTGAACCAGACCATTTTCTGCTCTTTGGGGTCTCCTCTGCCCAGGTGTCTTAGGGAAGCTGCAGTCGGGTGACCAAGGGCCTTGGAAGTATCCAGAAGTCCCAGGATATGAGCACTTGAGACTAAAACTCACTCCAAAATTGAAAAAGGGACATGAAGGTGCAGAGAATGTGTATTTGCACGACTGGTGTGTGTGTGTCTGTGTGTAAACACACACAGGCATGTGAGATCAGTGGTTAATGTTAGGAATCCTTTAAAGTTTTCGTTAGTTCTATGTAGTTCCTAGAATCAATTTACAACCCCACAGAATCTGAAATTGGCCTTTATTTCAATTTTCAAGAAACCCAAAGATATTCAGTTTCTTAAGTACACATAAACATTTACAATCTTAATTTTTTTAAGATGGTACCCAGTATGTGCAAGTAAAAAAAAATCAGTGTTTTCTTAAATTCTGTGTAACAGGATGAGATTGTGTTGGGTTTTCAGCTTAGGTGAGAGAATAGGGGAGCAATCAAAAAAGTTATAATGGTCTTGCCCCCAAAGTAGCTCTCCTGCTGATTGAAAGAATCTTTCTGGAGATTTCAGCTCTCCAGTGGCTTTAAAATGATTTCTCTTTTTCAAGGAGAAATGACTTTGTTGACGTCATAGATCATCTATCTATCAATCTATCACCCATCCATCCATCAATCTATCAATTGTGCAATTTTATCATCTTTGAAACTTCAATGAGGTAATTTGTGCTGGTCCTAACAGTTGATTCTGTGAGAAGTTGATAGACAATTTCACATGCAGATGTTTGTGTCAGTGGAAATGTTACATATTTAACAAGCATCACATGGTACCTTGCACGTGAGCAGAGTTGGTGTAATCTTGGGCTTCAATGGCAGAAATTATAACAGGCATTGCAGCCCACTGAGGTATAGGAGTTACATAAAATGCAGCCTCATAATTATCTAGACACATTTGAGAAGTTCTTTATAATTTGAAAATTGCTTTGACTTTTAAAAAGAAATTTGATGAGCAATTACTCTATAATAATAGATTTTTAAACTTATTATTTAAAAAAAAAATAATGAGAGAACTGTTTGAACAATTTACCTTTAAGAGAATCTAGGTTTTCTTTTTCTTTCTCTCTTTCTTTTCTTTTCTTCTTTTTTTTTCTTTTCCTTCTGGCCACTAACTTTTCTAGAAGTGAGAAGCAAATTAAAACACAGATTATTTTGTTAATTACCTATAAAAATATTTATTTTTGGTAAAGGAGCTGTGGAAATAACCACCTAGCCTGTGGGCAGAGAATTGAAAGAAAATCAGGAAGCAGGTCTAATAATAATTAGACACATGTTCTCCATGCAAACAGAATATTTCTCTTCTTATCCAGAAATTATCCCTAGTGGAGAAGAATTGATAAATCCTTTTTCCTATGCCTTCTGTTTCCTTATTGAAAATCGGCTTAATTTTTTAAAGATCAGCTTCAAGAAGCTGTTCTGATTTCCTCACTTGTTCCGTAGTCTAACTCCTAGGCCTTGTAGCCTGGGGATCATGTATGTGCATATGTGTACATTTTTAGGACAGCAAAGGCCTTTGGAGATCCCAGGACAAATTTCTGCTGGGCCTTGATTGTTTCTCCTGGAAAATGGGCAGATTACTGCAGAGAGAGGAAGAATGGGTCTGAAAATGCCTACAGATCATGGGGTAGATCAAAGCTTGGCCCAGTGGTAAGTGAATGATGATGCTTATCTTTGCATCCTGAAGTCCTTTGTGGGGTCCAGTCCAAACCCCTCCCTCTAAGGTTTCCAACAACCTGGCTCCCTTGAATAAAGAAAGGTGTCAGGTATTTTTTTTTTCCCTTGGTGAAGGAATCAACTTAAGAACTGATCATAAGAAAATAGTGTTGAGGATTTTTTTTTAAAAATGAGAGAGAAAGAAAGCAGAAAAAGATAACACATCAATTCGTGATTTGGCAGAGACAGCTGAGCATATTTAGCTGATGTTGGAAACAATTATCTATCAATCAAATGATCCTCAATTTAAGATTTGTCCAAACAAATATTTACCATGTATAATGAATCTTAGTGCTTTTGGAGGAAATCTGTTCATTTAGTCTTCAAATATTATTTGTCTTTGCTAAGTTGATTTTTTAACCCCATTTTGAGCCTATCTCTAACATGCTATGAGGGTTCATGAATATACCACAGAATCCTTGATCAGGAAATAACCTTAGTTAGCCCCCCAAAATTGAAGTCCAATGAGGATAAGAGACCAAGCTTTTGTTTTCCTGTTGAGAGGTCATTTCATAGCACCATTCTGTCCTACTAATTATTAGTTAACTGCTGGAAAAAAAAAATAATGGAGTCAAAGAGTCCCTCCATCCGAACATGGAGACTCCAGTTCTCTGGGCCAGGAATATCTGGGTAAATGCCCTGCAGCAGATGTAGAGTCCCCTTTTGAATAGGCCACAAGCTCTGGAGGCTGACCACCTCAGCTCCCGCCCCCAGATCTGCTTCCTACCAGATAGGCGATGATATTCCACACTTGTGCCTCAGTTTCCCTATTGACAAAACTGGGCTAATAAGAATAGTAACCACCACAAAGAGATTCTAGGAGGATGAAATATATGACATGCCACTTTCTATCCATCCACAAAATTCGGCATGTAGCAAATACCTGAGTGTCATGAATCACTATCAGTTCGAGGCAGAGTCTGGGTTAGTTAGTGTGTCCCTTGAATTGTATAATATCCATAGTGAACTCTACCTTGTACTTTGTTTGGTAGTAGGATAGTTTCTCTGTCCATTTTTTTTTCTCTTTTCTAAAATTTTTTCTTCACCAACCAAGGTGGGCGAGCTCTTTCTTCCACTCTGTGTCTCTGGGCACCCTGCCCCGCCTGCTTCCTGACTTCCTCTGCTCCTCCTTCTCCCTGAGCCTGTCTGTCCCTTGAGGCACCTCCAGACATCTTTACTCCAGCTCTAACAGACTCTTGTATCTGCCCTTTAGCACGTGTTTTACATGATCCCCCTTTAACAAGGCTTCAACAAGGAGTGTCGGTCTAGAGACGTCACTGAGGCAGGCCTGGGAGGTGTTGAGGGGGGTTCTGGGAAGGATTTATTTTTCTCCAAATCAAAAAACAACAACAACAAAAAAGAAGACTGTAGAAGAAACGAGAACTTTCCAGGTTCAGAGCCCACGAGCAGGCCCCTTTTGCCTCTCGACAAGCTCAGGGACCTTGATGTTGTTCAAAGAGGCAGAGGAAAAGTGCTTCTCTGGGGACTAGGACTTCTGTTCCTCCTCCAGTCCTGGGCTATCAGGAGATGGGTGGAGGGTAAGGGTGGACCCGGATCAGATCTGCTCACACCTGAGTCTCAGAATTTGCTCTTTGTGGGTCTGTCCTCTTAGTTTATCTTATTACGGTTTTTCCTCTTTTCTGCTATTATCTATACCTGTCAGATTCATTCACACTCAGTGAAAAGAGCTAATCCAGTTTAATGCACCATTTTCCCTTAGGGATTTGGGTTTTGATAAGGTTCAAAAGATTGCCTCTAGGTTGTAGGACAGGGGCAACCAACAACTGATGGAATATCACCTTGTTTGGCCCTCATGTCTTTACTTCATCTCTTAGTGTGACACACACACACACACACAAAACAAAACAAAACAAAACAAAAACACCTCAACTCCATTAATCATTGGTAGAGTCCCCACAATGTCTGGCCTCCCTTGAAGGATCCAGGCCTGCCTTCCTGCATCTTCCTGGTTACCTGTCAGTGTCCCGTCAGGTTGCAGACCCTCTCATTTAACAAGTGTTCCTTCTCAAATGCCTGCTAGCTAAGCCCAGGGTAACTGAGACCCTCCACCATCCTAAAGGCTAGGGGGTCTCCAAAATGAGAATGGCTGCCCCAAACCCACTAGGACATGGTGGTAATAAGTTTGGACTTTTAACTTTCTATTTTTGTGTTTATTATAAGATGTGCATTCACGTATATTATTTAATGTACACAATGCGCAAGTAAACGTACCTATTAGGAGATGTATGTTCCCATACTTTGGGCTGAGGCTGCGCATGATCTAACAAGGGGACCCTGGTTGCTGCACTGTGGCGTACTTTGGAACAGTTGTTAAAAGGCAAATGCATGCAAAACACATGTTAATTCATGAATAACAAATGAGCCAGATGGAGCTGTACCAAGGATGCCAGGAGATAGATAGCTCAAGGAAACAGAGACAAGCACCAGGAGACGGCGTAAAGAGAAAGAAAGAAACACCCGGGTCATGTAAATAGGAGCCTAAAAAAAATCTAGATTCTCTATAAACCTTTGTCTTCATTATGGCAAACGAACCACACAGGTGGTAGCAAACTCCCATCTTCTAACACACAGAGCATTCTGGATACATCAACGTGGAGCTGGGAGGGCGTGTAAAGACATCTCTTGCTATAGGTCATTTTACACAGTGAGAAAATGGGCGTTTGAGAGCTTAAGCTATTTTTCAAGGCTCTTCGGCAAACTTTTTTCATGACAACTACGATCATTTTGAGTTTGGGGAAATGATACCTTGTTGATGCATCTAGACAAAGAGGCTGAGGTTCCTGAAGACCACCAATAAGAAATCATGGGAAAGCTTGCTTTTTCTGTTCACAATCTCTAAATATGTCTTTTATGGAGAATCCATTCTTATCATTTCTGCAAAAAAAAGAAAATCAGGTTCCTTGATCTTCTGCATGGTGAGTCCCAGCCATTGCCCATTGGGTTGATTGTCTTCAGGAGACAAATATTGAAAAGGGAAAAATTTAAGGAAGGGCACAATGAATAAGACCAAGGGTTTTGGGGTCAAATGAGCATGAAATCAACTTCTATCTGTGTCCAGTTACTCCAGTGTGACCTTGGATGGCTCAAGAAGTCAGTGTTCCCCATGTGCAAAATAAAGAGAATCATAGTACTTATCCCATCAGGGTCTTGGGAAATTACATGAGGCTCTACAAGGTATGTAAGGTATATGGCATTGCACCTAGCAGATTAAAAGGGTCCAGTAAATAGCAGACATTTTGTGGTACAAATTAATTTACCAATGTCAGCTCTCATTTGCATGGTGACCTCAGTGACATTACGTATTGGAAAGTGGAGGCAGCAGAAGCTTCATCTTGGGTGGCTTCTTCAGTTTTGACAGGAAAAGAGCAATTTCCAGAAGGTCCTCCAAGTCCTTTGCATGGGTGACATTCAATGTCGGCAAGACTGGTCATTGAAGTCCAGGAGGAGTCCTGTTCCCCAGAAATAAGAAAAGTGACCAGGGATGAACTGATTAGTTGAGTTGGGCTAGATGGCACAAATGCACCTGAGCAGAGAAGAGAGTGTATGAATCTTGGCTAATCTATAAATTTCATTGAAAATGAATTCTTGATTTCTTGAAAGAAGAGCAATTGGGACACAGTATACTCTTGGTCTAACTAGAATAGCTAGTTTTTGCTTTTATAAGATTTATTTTTTATTTTTTTGGCAAGAAATTTATCTGAGTGAGTTTTGGCTAAAGAAAGATCTCTTGCTCCCCTTTTTGCTCTTTCTTGTCTTTCCCCAATTCCTTTTCCCTTTGTCACCCAGACAGGATGACAGAAGAGGCCAAGCACAACCATCATGTCCATGAGCCCCAGTAAAAGGACTGGCCAGGGTGCCACCTCTGAAACACCAGCCACCTCCTGTTCTTCCTTGGTGGATCCACCTGTGGGTGCCACCATATTGAAGTACCCCTTTCCTTCTCCTGTCACCATCTTTGAACAATGGCAGCATCCCCCTCGCTCCACATCTAGTCTGGAGACACCAGATCAGCTTTCTCTGCCATTTCCATGAAGATTCATTCCTGATGTCTCCCTGGCCCCCTGAGCCTGGCTTTCTGTATGCGCTTGACCATGTAAAGGAATGGGTTCAAAGACCAGTGGTGCAGGAGGTCTGGTGGGAGGGAGGATACTTCATCTTCTCCATCAAACGTCCCAGCAGAGAAAGAGGACTCGGTACTAGGCTTCTGATGAAGATGGATACCCAGCTCCAAAAGTCAATGCTGGGCTTGGTGAGTTTCCTGGTACCTGGGTACCACCTTGGGCTTTCAGAGAAGCTGGGCATGCTTCTCCATGTCATGCCAGGATGGGTGACAGGCTCCTTTTCCTTAGCACGGCTTCCTTTATCAGTTTGCAATAGGAACTTCTAAAACTCCATTAACTAGTAATCATTCAGGGCCAGCGAGGGTGCCTCCACCACCCCAGGAATATCCAATTAGCAAATCATGATCCGGCCCTCCAGTGAAAGAAGTCAGACCCATTATCTGTGATGTCCCCAATTAGAGTGTTTATTCATGAAAGACTGAGCTGAGCTGGCCGGCTGTGCGGCTCCTTCCTTCCCAAAGCCTGCCCCCATTAAGCATCTCTTCCCACCCCCACCCCAGGGCCGCCAGCACCCCCCTCCCCTTTTAGATCTCCCCCACAGTCTGCCCAAATCACGAGGAATTCTGTTAACAACAGGATGGAAGAGGCAAATTCTTCAGGTTTGGCCATGCCTGACTTGAGTTCCATGTTTTGTGTTCCTTTTGGGGGGTGGAAAAATAAATGAATTGCCCCCGAGCATGCCTGTGATTTAGTTAGTATTTATCAATCTCACTTTAGCAGTAAATCTGGCATTTATCAGACATTGAGAATGCCCCAGGTGCTGGGATCTCACTCCTTCCCCTTCCTGCTTTCTCTCCTCACTTGCAATCAGTTATGTTTCAACTGCATAAAAACGTGGAAACGAAAATTCATCTGCTTTTAGAGTTAAAATGATCCTTAGCGACTTCAAAGTTCAGCAACCCCTTCCCTTCTAGGTTACAAATGAAGAAACATACTATTATTAGAGTCGGTTGTTTTATAAACCTCTCCATTTTTCTATACGCAAGCATATGACCCCCACTTTAAAACGACTCAAATAGTGATCATGGAACAGAAAAAAAAAATCACCATTGTATTTGCTAGGTAGATGATCCTTAGCAAAGTTTCCTTATTCCAGGAACACAGAGTCATGGAACAGGATATTCTGACGTGTTCAAGGGACAATAATTACCTTATGGTTGCTGGTGAGATGAAATCCCGGCTCCAAAAGCATTTTGGGGCAGGGCATTTTAACATTTGACATAGTGTGAATTTCCTTCTAATATCAAGCCTCTGAAGTCACATCTTTTCCCCAGAAGGGAAATCAGATTTCTAACTCTCCTTCCGGCAAGTTGCTTGGGGGAGTCAGGGAGTGTGGCTCTGCACTGAAGCTTGTGTCAGGCTGCTGCGAAAACACAATATGTCTGTTTATATTTCCAGAGCCAAACACCGTGTTTTCTATAATTCTGATTAGCATCTACTTGGCCCTTCCTTGAAGTATCCTCGGTGGAGTGTTCCAGATAAAGATCTCTGAGCTCCTACAGTCAGTGTGGTACTGGAGCCAGCCTGTCCCAGCTCCAGAGGGCTGGTGGTCAAAATTGCAGGAATTCTGCAAACTGGATTTTAAACACGATTTAAACTTATATCAACTGTCAATTCAATGAAGTATGTGAAAAACAAAGGTACTCATACTTCGTAATTACTATTTTTTCCTGTGTGTATATTCTCTTGAAGTTGTTACCATCTATTGTACCCATGAAGGAAATATGGTACCATGGTATGCCACCCCTGAGCATCTCTTCCCAACACCACATTCACGGGTGTCCCGTTGGTAATTTGAAAGTAGCCTCCAAGTGGGTATTTATACCATGGATAACAGAAAACCTACAAGCTCGTGCCCCCTCCCTATTCCTGCCCCCAAAGCCAGTTAACCGTTCACCAGCAGATTACAGGTTTCAGTACTAGTTGTGTTGGCAACCTTCAGAAAAATCCCAGGTGTGAATTTTGCCTCTGTAATCTCTCATTTACCTGGCTTAGTGGAAGCACATTTTCTGCATGCATACATGAACCATGGGCCACTCAGTATCATGTCCTGTGATTTTGTACTTCTGCCTATTTTCCATGGCCATCTTACTAAATGACATCACATAATTTACTGCCTAACAGACATTCTGAGGATGTTGCAATATTTCCTTGAACTAGGGGTTGTGAGTACTCTACTCTAATGATAGCCTCAGGGGACATGAAGGTATATTACACTCAATGACTTAGGTAGCTATGAAATTTTAGTTATTTTTTTTCTGCTTTGATTGCCTTTCTAAAATAGTCTTCTGGATTAGTGAAAAGATGTCAGCTGTCATTTATGCTTTTAATGATACAAATAATATAAGAATATATTTTCATAGTATATGATTTAAGCAACACATTGTTTAAAAAAACAAAATCCCCCTATTTCCTGCCCAGAAATGACATTTATTACAGTCCCCTCAGAATCTTTTAGCATAAATATATACATATATGCATATTATTATATGTAATAATATTTTTATGTTATATATACATGGTTTACATATATGGGAATCATACTGTGATAAGATTTTTTTCACTTACATCTTAAATATTTGTCATGTCAGCATATATAAATCTCTATCATTCTTTAAAATACCTATAGGATCTCAAAATCTAACCATTCCCCTACTGATGGGCACTTAGGCTATTCCCATGATTTTTATGTTTGATATAAACAAAGCAGCATTCAACATCCTTGTTTATATACTTTTGTACATGTGTATGTCTATCTGTGGGACAACTTTGACAAGGTAGAATTTCTAAGTCATAGGGCAGTTGTAATTTCTTGCTTCTTTCTTTTTTCCTTGCAATCTCAATAAAGCTTATTAATACTGTATCAACATAGTTTAATATTATAGGTCCCTATGAATAAACAATTGCTATTAATGATGAGATAGAAGGACTTTAGGTGAGGCTGCCTAGCAGCTCTGCTGTGGAGAAGTGAGTTTCTTGGAGAAAGAGAGGAGGGAGGGGGGGATCCCTGGAGGTGCTCATCAACCTCCCTAGGGTCTTACCCCTTTGCTTGTGGCTGCCTTCCGGCTGATCTTTCTCTGTTTCTCCATGCCTGAGGGCCTTTTTCAATATCTCAAAAAGACTTTTAGCCTGGGAAGTAGACCCAAAGTGCTAGGGAGTTAATAATCCTGTGGAGCAGGTCTCAAACCATGACTAGAGATGGTACAGAGACACCTGGCTTCCTCTCAACTTAGATGGGACCATTCTGTGACTTTCCCCATTCTTTGGAATTTCCTCAAGAAGATGAGCTCCCATTGCCCACAGTGGTAACTGGCTCTAGAAAACACCTTCTATTTGCCACTTTTACTTTCCTACCTTGCTTCTCTACTTTTCTATAAGGACTTTCTATACTTCCCAGATAAATTATTCACACTTGAATCCAGATCCCTGGAGGAACCCAAACTAAGATGTCTTGGCTTGTCAGTCTCGACCCAGAAATGAGATGCTGCTAGGCAGCTGTAATGCTTTCCCTCACTTGTTGCAGGAGACAAGTGCCCACTTAATGAACTCATCGGGTTACATCAGGCTGCCCTTGCACAGAACTCTGGGACTTACGATTTGACCAGAAGAGTACGCTGATTAAGATGATGTGTTGCATTTTAATAGCCATTCTCTCAAGGAGAAAATACAAATAGCTCATATTGTCTTTCTGCTCCTGACAGGGAAAGCTCACCGGGGCTTGAGAGCACTGGGCCTACATTTGGAAGCTGGGAAATTTGGTGAACGTGGTCAAGTTGGGTGAAATTGAATCAGCTGCACAAAAGAACATGAAGCCTTGGGACTTCATTGACCAGGAAGCCAATGTCCGGCGGTGTGGGCTTCCTCATAAGGCAATGTTCCCTGCAGGAGGCTGAGGGCTGGCACAGAGCGCCATCACATCATTCCTAGGTCAAGGTCAGGATGCCCCAGAGCTGTTCCTTGGGCTTTTAAGGGAGGGCTTGGGATTTATCTTAGTATAAGCAGAGAAGCTGTAGCTCCTTTGAGCTGATAAAACTGTTGGTTAAAGCTGTCCCTTCTCTACCCCTGGGGCTTTAGCCTGATCCCAGTGACTATCAACTTCTCCATCATCCTACTTGGAATTCTTTCTCTTCTGCATCCACTTATTTCTCTTGCTTTAATAGCACATAGATGTCCCTAACAGATGGACTCTAAATTAACTGTTAGAGTAGTAGCAAATCTACTAAACACGGTACTGGGTATCATGGTTTGTGATTGACCATGCTTTATCTATAGAGTCTTCAGCATAACACTCAGATAAAATACGTAAGATGATTATGATGCTCTCCAGATGAAGAAACACAGTGAGGCCCAGGGAGTTTTACTAACTGGTCCAAGGCCAAATAATTAGAAGGGGCAGAGCTGGGAATTTGTCCCTGGAGGTCTGACTTCAGAACCCATGCTCTTAACCTCTTTGAGTGCATGAACTTGGGGATCAGGCTGTTCTAGATTCAAAGACTTATTTAGTTTATTTAGCTGTGTGACCATGAGGACGTCATTTAAAGTCTCTGAGCTTGAGTTTCTCCCATGAGGATGATGATATCTAATGGGGGTTGTAAGAACGCAGAGGTAGCAAGTGTGTAGCTAGGGCAGGTAGTAGAGTATGCATTTCATAACTTACAGAGGTCGTTATTATTATTGCTTTATGTTCCAGCCACACTCAATCCAGTTACTGACCATTGGCTCCTTCCTGAACAGGCCTTTGTATAGGACCAGCTGCCTGGCCCTTACCTCCTCTCTCTGGTGATGTTCTGGTCAGCCTTTAAGGCCCAACATGAATGTCACCCTCTCTGGGGAAGCCATTGTCTTGGAAACCTCCTGTTTATCAGTAATTCAGTCTAGCAGGGGGACTGCTTAATGGTTAACAGCATAAGGTCTAGAGTCAGACGGTCGAGCTTCAATGAATGACTCTTCTTCACAGATATGTGATGTGGAGCAGATTCCTTTATATGTAAACTGAGAAAAATTAAACTGTCTCATCTGATCATTTTGAGGCTTAAGGGAGAGAAAGTACCTAAAAGCTTATCATGGGAGCGTAGTAAGATTTCTGTACATCTTACTTATATCATTTAAGCACTATGATTATAGCTGTTATATCATTTAAATTTTTTCTTGTGGTGTCAGGGAATTGAACCCAGAGCCTCATCCATGTTCTACATCCCCAGTCCTGTTCTACCACTTAATCCTGGGTATTTTTATGCTTATTTGTAGATGGTCTATATCCCCATCAGACCACAGACTCCTTTGATATTAGAATAGTGGTGATTCCTGCTTTTGATTTTTGTGCCTGCTCTGATGTCTTATCTATAGTAGACAATTGGAGGTTGATGGCTGGCGGCTGAGTGGTGGATGGGTAGGTAGTACGTGGATGGTTGGATAATTGCTGTTGGCATAATGGCTAGATCAAGGAGTTGGACCAACTCTGCTAACTAGGATCCACTACCGTCCCATCAGAAGAAGGAGAATGCAGAGGCCTCTGAATTCTTGAGCTTGGATCAGAGATGACAAAGGAAAAAAATAATTCAACCACCACCCAGCCCAGAAGGTGAGGGTTCCATATTGGGTAAAGAGTTGCCTGGAGTTCTCTTGAAGACACCTTTCACTTCCGAACATTTGCCTTTACTGTTCCCATCTCTCGTACTTAGGCCAAAGTGTCCTTCAGAGACCCACTTGCCCTGACTGAGCAGCCTGAGTTGGCACCTGAGTGTCTGGAACTTCTAAACAAATATAAAGAAGACGAAATAGGCTCTGGGCTTGGGACTCTCTTACTGATTCTTCTTAGTGAGGAGGCTCTAGGTTGAGGGTCCAATGGTTTTATAAATGAGACTAAAGCTTGCTATGGTGGGAGATTGCTTGATCCAGCTGTAGGGTCTTGACACTTGATCTTTATTCTTGAGGTCTCTCCTTGACTTCCTGGGCATCAGACTCCTCCCACCAGCCAAGACCTCAGCTCTGGTGGTACCTGGATCCTTGGCGCTTAGATGTCAGTGGGCTGATCTTTTCAGAGCTCCTAGCCTACGCCCCGATCTCACGTACACACTATGCTATTAATGACCCTTTCCCCTTTGCCAGAGGCTAAGCACAAGGAATTGGACTCACACTTATAAATGACCGTCGGTAGCCAGTCTTCAGGGACCCCTTCTGTCCTGCCTACAAAGCTTTAGCTTACTTACCTTTTTCTACAGTGATCATAGTGAAAAATCAACTGCAAGAGCTTCACCTCTAATCAATTACCAAGCATATATTCAGTTCCACGTGGGCTCATTTATTGATCTTCAGCATTTTGGTAAGACACTAGATTTTGTGCTGAGTCCAAAATAGGCATTCATTTAGCTCTAAGAGGAAAAAACGGGATGTAAAAGGGGGAGGAAGAAGAGGAAAGAGCGTTCTTATTTTCTAAATTCTTATACTCCACCCAGCTCTGCAAGACCAGTGTCAGGCACAGATCAAAGACCTGAAGGCTGTTAGTAATGGGATCCACACTAGGTGACCCAGGTACGTCTACGGAAAAAAAAAAAAAAAGGAGATATCAGGATTGGCCAGAGGGGCTGGTAGATATGTCTTTGGGAAGAAGAAACTCATCATTTCCAAATCTCTCTTTTTATGCTGAAGACACATAGAAATGTCTAGCAACTTGATTCAGGTCATTTTAGCCATTGGGAGAGAGCAGTACCCCAAACACCAAGGCAGCTATGGGAAGCCCAGGCAAGGTTCTCAAGACAGTAGCTTGCTCCTCCCTCGCTCCCTTTCTTCCTCCTTCCTTTATTCTTCATTAGTTTTTCAACAAATGTTCTGATATTCTTTAAGGCATTGGGGAGATGTCCCTATGCGACGGGGTGGTGAGAGCGCCAGCATTGGAGAGCTCTAGGCTTCTGTTCAGAGAGTTATTCTACCAGCTAATAGCTGTGTGCACGTCCTTGTTGAGTTAATCAACTCCAGGGCTCTGACAGATTCTCCTCCCTATAGTGGGATCATCCCAGCACCTACCTTGGAGGGTTTTGCGTAGCTGAAAATGAAGGCATTAGTAGAAAACACACACACACACACACACACAGCACACACAGCTGGGCACCCTGTAAGTTCTCAGGAAATATCCACTGCTGTTCTTAATCTTATGATCCCAAAATAACCAACACAGCAAAATTGGTGGACCATATCTTTTATATTTCAGAGTCCACAATGGGATTATCCTGAAAGACTTCAGCAGTCATTGTGTTTAAGAAGTTCGGAAGGATCAGGAGATGGACACACAGCGACATTTTTGCTAGGGAAAAAAAAAAACTCAAAAACTCAAAAAAAACTCAACCTGTCAAGCTTTCTTTTTCTAGAGGACCCTCAGCAAAGGGAGGGAAAGAGATGTGAGAGCAGAAATGGCCATATCCCAGGCTCCCGTGGAGGACGGAATAGTTTCCAAGGCCTGGCAGGCTGCGGTGACCTCTCAGTCTCGGAAGGCTGAGGTTTCAGGAGTGGGGATTTTGAGTGGACTCCCTGTCTGGGACCTGTGATGAGGCTTCTCCAGGTCCACAGCCTCATTTCTCATCTTGTTCTGGTGACACAGGTACATCAGGGACGTTCGATTCTCTAAGGCATCTTGCTCTCCTCTAGAAAGTCATTCGACAAGACTCCAAATTGAGGAGAACCTGCTACTCCGGGACCTTGGATTTTTCTTTTCTGTCCTGAAAGTCTCCAGCCTTTATTTTAAACTGGAGAAACTGGCCCTTTGCCTGTGCGTTTAAACGTCCTGCCTGCTAACAGGCTCGCTCCTTCTTTCCCATCCAGTTGGGACTGTGCTTGCCTTGCACATTGAGAAAGGCCAAGCGACTTTCTTTGTTTTTTCCCCTTGGGGCAAAACAGCATCTTGTGCCCTCCACCTGTTCCCTCCTTGTGGCCCCTGAGGTCTCCGAGTTTGGTGTCCCCGTGCACTTTGCCTCAGAGAACAAAAGACACACTTTATTGAAATGTCATATGTCAGCTGCGTCCTTCCATTCTATCAAAACCCTTTCTTTTCTCTCTCTCTCTCTTTTTCTCTTTTCTTTAAAAAAAAAAAAAAACATTATGGGGTAAAAAAAAGAATAAGGGTTTGGGGAGAGTATTCCACACACCACCCCCACCCCAGCAAACTCAAGCCCACTCTGAGGAGTTGAAACATCTGCACTTTCTCAGGTTTGAAAGGAAACAAAAAATTGCCAAGTGGTATAAAATTTGAAGAAAAATTACCCAAAGGAGGAATGGACGTTAACCACGCTTCAATTCCCCACTATGGGTTGACATTTGAAGTACTTTCTTCTCTCCTCTTTCTTTCTGATTCACAGTGTGTCTAAAGAGGTGAATTGGGCACACAAAACCCAACCTCCTCTTGCCAGGGTGGGTATGAAATATGAAGGCCGGACGATTGTCTGGGCTCAGTGCATTGGAATAACATTGGTTAAATTATGGATAGTTTTTGAATAGTGTCACTTTTTTTTTTTTTCCCCTCTGCAGATGGTTGTTCACACAAGGAGCCGGGTCTGCATAATTGTATCAGTAATCAGCAGTAAGGCAATTAGTTGTGTAAGTGTGCTATAATCATTCTAACAGAAGAGATGACGAAAAGACAAAAAAAAGGAGGGGGGGGGGCGACCAAAATGTCTTTTCTGAATCCATCAACTGACAGCCATAATTAGATATATATAATTGAAAATTCCACAGTAGGGGGGCAGCTTATACAAATGAATTTTCTCTGCTGCCCTTACGCATTTTTGTCTTTGGCTGAACATCTCTGTAGGAAAAGGCAGAAAACTCGTCATTCCAAAAGAGTGCCTACTGTACTGGGTATTCATTCAGACCAATGATGTCAGAATAACAATTTTTTTTTTTTTGGTGGGGTGGGGGCCGTGAGTTGGAGGACTCGAGGTTAGTCGGCTGTGAAGACAAGCGCTCAGCGCAGGCGGGTGTGCATTGCGTTGTCCTGAATTTTGTCGTCCACGCTATATGATTTTGAACCTCTTCTTGGCTGGTCAGATGTCCCCTCTTTGGGTTCACGATGGAAAATTCTGGGCAGGGCTGATTTATTATCCACGAGGCACAACAGACACGGTGTCTGGGAACGATTGTGTTTGGGGGTCCTGAAAAAATGTTTTGATTTTGATTTCTTTTTAAAATCAAAAGAAAATATAGTGACTGGAGTTAAAATGAATCCAACCTGGATCGTGACCCTCTTCATACCAATGCAGCTGTAAAACATATTTTTGAGTACGAAGGGGAAAGTAATGACCTAAGTACCCCGAGCTTGCTATAGTCACACAGTCACACGGTGGCCCTGATTCTGGGCTAAGGTGGGTTTTTTCCAAGGAAGTGAGAAGTATCAAGGTTTGAGAAAGCACCTTTACAGCAGAATATTTCACCCTCAGTTTTTATAGGAAAGAGGGACTTTATTTAACCAAAGACTGATTATCAAAACCTATAATTACATTGGGTTAAAAATTCTTAAGTGCCT
Organism: Marmota monax; assembly: GCF_021218885.2. Taxonomy (NCBI): domain Eukaryota; kingdom Metazoa; phylum Chordata; class Mammalia; order Rodentia; family Sciuridae; genus Marmota; species Marmota monax. The sequence continues at coordinate 5,580,224 of NW_026695224.1, forward strand.
ATGAGTTTGTGGAAACTGCAGAAAAGCTTAGCCCTGAATTAATCAGACTATAGGTCTCCCATCAGACTCAAAATCTTCTTTTTAAATTGGAAGTGCATTCCCCCAACCTCTCTCTCCCTCTCCTTTTGAATTCACCAATTCTTCTATAATTTAATTGGACAAATCTTAACTGTGATTTTTTTCCCCCTCCCAAAGAGGGGCACATTGCGGCCAAAGCTTGTTAATTAAGTTCTTTAAACGCCCCCAGCTGTGCAATAAGTTTTCAAAGCAACGCAACTGCAAATTTATTTTTTTAAAACATTTGGTGGCTAGTTTTCAATCATGTATTATTCCCCCCTTCTTGTTGTGAGGATGGGAAAACAGGAATAATCTCTGGGAGAATTCCCATGCATTGTGGAATCTTGGACAGACAGTCAAATTGGAGGTGCCATTAAGTGGTGTCTAATTGGAACCTATTTAAGGAGGGGAGTCACAAGGGACGATTCTTTGGGCTCACAGGCAGTGCAGGCATATACATGCTTGTGTAGAAATAACTCAGAAAAGTACCCAGGGAAGCATGGCTCCCCCACCAGGGTCTGAAGGCAGGGCTTCTCCCTATTGGCACAGGGGGGTTTGGGGAAAGTAGACTGAGCCAGGTCCTGCAGACAGAGCCCCGCAGGCAGGATGGCAACTGAGGGCACTTCTGTTTCCCCCTTGCCCTGAAGTGTAGCCCACACTTCTTGTCCTTATCACCTCAGTTTAATTGGTAAAGAGGTGGCTTTGGAGTGGAAGGAAAAATGGTGACATGTGCTGGCATTTCCTTGACCCCCCCCTTACAAATTACCATCCATGATGCTCCATCTCAGATGCCACCCTTCAAAAAATGCTACAAAGCCACATCTCATTTAAGGAACAAATGGAATCCAATTTAAAAGGGTAAAGATGTTTGCAAAAAAAGGAATTTATTTATTCACATTCTGGGTCTTACATATTTTAATTCTCTTTTCGAGCATCTCATTACCCTTCTTGAAATTCAGCGTGACCACCTTTTGCTTAGGCCAATGGCAGGTATGCAGAAATAGTGCATGCCAAGTGGCGGCTTTAAGAGCCAGTGCGTGATTTGCCATGTACTGTAGCACTCTGTGACTGTGTTTACAGGGAAACTAACTCCTTCATCCTGGGTCCCTGCCTTTCTATGAGGTTCAAAGTTCCCAACAGACTCCACCTCCATCTCTGCCCCCACCAACCCACACTGGACATGATGCTCAATGGAGAAATAAACTTTTGCATGCTAGATGAGGTCTGAGGGTTGCTTGCTACTGCTGTGCAATTGCAGCCTGACTAGTGCAATTACATAGAGTATGTAGCTCCGATGGTGACATGGGGACAGATCAGGCCTGCAGGAAAAAATTTCTAAAAAATCTGGTTGCACACATTAGCATGTGGCGATACTGGACTTGTACTCCCGTGGTGTGGCGTTGGTCACCTAGAGCTAGGGTAGCAGCCCTCAGCCCTCCCCATGGTCTGCTACTCAAGGATCACTTACATCATCTAGGGCCCTCCCCCTATTGATGAAGATCTTGTCTCACCTGGGAATTGAAAGAGCGAGTCTGGGATGTTCCCTCCTCTTGGCTTCTGATGCTCATATTGAAAAGGCAGCAGCTGGATTGGCTTTGGCCTCATTTCGTGAGGATGCCTCCCTCAAGTACCTGATTGAAGGTGGAGGGTCTGAGCTCTGAGTTTGTTGAGTGTTGTAGGCACCTCCTTGGTTTGGCAGTGTCCATGGGGGACATGAACCTTGAAGGGACTCAAGAGAGAGCCTGTGGACTGGTCATGAGCCAGCTTTCTCCTATCACCCTCAGCCAAGGCAAAGAAGAGACTCTATTGTCACTGGTAAATGCAGGGCATTTCCAGCCCGGTCCCCGTCCCTCCTGTTCGTCTGCAAACACCTCCTGCCCTTTCCCTCTGCGTGTATAAATTCCTAGTAGTCGTCCATCTTTAAAGCCTGATCTCCTTTGCATCTTCATAGGAAAACCCTAAGACTCAATCTACTTGTTGCTTTTCTCTCATCCTCAAGGCTTCCTGGAGAGGCACCAGGCTTCATTGACATCCCCCAGAACCTGAGCTGGGCCAGGAAGAGAGAAGCCAAAGATGCTTATCAAACCCGCAGAGCGCGTCCACCCGTGAGATGAGTGCACAGGGACGTGAGCCAAGCTGCTGTGTGCCCAGGGTCTGGCTGTGAGGAACTTTCCCGCTCTCGTTTTGCCCACTAGGAAGATCTCCCTCTTCTCTGAGCACTGTCACAATGAAGCATCTTCCAGTCTCGGCTTCCTCATCTATCTGTTTGGAAGATGTGGCACCAGCCTCGAGCAGCAGCCTACGACAAGATTTTCTTCTCTGAAGCCTCTGGCTGGGCCACCTCCCTGTGTCACTATGGTGTTCGGACCCCTCCTTCCTGTATTCATCCCCTTCTCCCCACGGAGATGACACTGGATCTTCTCCCCGTGGGTCTGGCACCTCATTCAGTCTCTCCCAGGGCTGTCGGCCTCTTATGTCCCCTCGGAAGGTTCCGCTCCTTGTTGACCATCACCCACAGGATGCAGACTTCTCTTCAGGACAGAGATCGGAGCTAGTTAGTGGAAACTGACTTCCTCTCTGGAGAAACCCTTTCCTGGGGTTGCCAATTTACTTCTATCTCTTGGGACACATCCCTACCCAAGCACCTGAGCTGTCTGACTTGGGTCCATATTTGTGCCAATTCTCTACATAATCGCCTTCAGTTCTGTCCTTCTGAGCCATCTTGCAAACTCCCCTGCTACTAGAGTCCAGGATTGACACCCTACCAGGGACATCCTGGGGAGGGTGTTAAGAGAACAAGGCGAAGGGCCCCAATACAGTGTCTTAGTCTTGCTCTGCCAAGTGACTTGTCTCGGTCCTTTCTGTGCTACTTTAACAGATTACTTGAGATCTGATAATTGATAAAGAAAAGAGATTTATTTCTGATGGTTCTAGAGGCTGGGAAGACCAAGTTGAAGGGCTGCCTGCCAAGGCCATGGCAGAAGGCGGAAAGGCAAAAGAACGTGCAGAAAGAGTAAATAAGAGCGGACTGAACTCACTTACAATAACCCACTCTTGGCATAACGAACCCGCCCCAGGATAACAACATAAATTTATTCATGGAGACAGTACCTATAGGACCCAATTGTTTCTTAATTAAGAGGTCCCACCTCTCAAGGTGTAAGCTCAAGGTGCCTGCACTTCTTCATATACAGGATGGAGATGATAAAGGTACTGGCCTCTGCCTATTTATCTCAGCCTCTAGGGTCTCTGTGGTCTTCTCTTTGCCTCAGGATCTCAGTTGCCAGACTCAGTTGCTTGGTGTGATTTTTCCCTCCTGTCCTTCCCAGCCCTGGAATGTCACCCTCCTCAGGGCAGAGACCTCTTCTCTTCCTCCCCAACATGCCTGGCAAATGGCTCTGCTGAGGGCAACTGCCCAGGAATAGTCGCATTAGCTCAATCATGGTGACTAGCTCTTTCCTAGGATGGAGAGAGCTTTTTAGTCTCTTTATCTCCAAGAGCCTATTAGTACCGGCTCCCGTGACTTCCTATTTATGTGGATATTCTTTAGTTGGTCTCCCCTGCAAATGATAATGGTGAGTAAGTCATGAACCGACGTCGTCCACCCCCTTACGAAGCCAGTCAGGCACCAGAATGAAGCCTCCATCAGCCTGCCCCAGGTGGGAGCTGTCATCCATGAATTTTGAAAAATGTGTGCCGTGTCCCTTCATCTTCAAGCTTTTCTGCGTCATGCTGCAATGTCCTCGGTCATGGGCCTGCTGGGGTCATGTGTTAGCTTTCATTAAGCCACACGCATCCCTGCTGACGTAACCATCTGAGAACTGTGTGAGTGAGCCTGAGTGGCCCCTGACGTGCTGCTTGTACTAAGCTTTATAATGGATGGCCAGGCCTCAGGATAAAGACAGCTGGGCTGCCCTGCAGTTGCTCAGGGTAATGTAACAGATTTCCCAAGAAGCAAATGCATCTACTGGCTTATTCTTCCTAAGAGTCAGTGTGGTGTGACGGAAGCAAGAGTGGGCTGGGCGTACGGCTCAGGGGTAGAGGGCTTACCTAGCATGCACAGGGCCCTGGGTTCCATCCTCCCCAGCCCAAAATAGATTCATATACTTTTAAGTAACTCATACGTCTATTCTGTACATAGCCACAACTACTCTATCGTTCCCTTTTGTTTTACATCGGGTCTACTTCATTCATTCTGCTAGTCTGCTTTTCTCCTGAAAATATTTGGTTCTACAGCCAAAGGCTCAGTGCCTCCTCTGTAAATATGTCAACTCCTCATAGGGACAGACAACCATGGAGTGGAGTGCTGAAAGAGAGTTTAATGACATTTTAGTTGTAGACCCACATTTCCAAGTGGGACTAGGTGGCCGAGAGAAGAAACGTGAAACCATCTCCGATGCACAGGTATCTGGCGGCAGCATCGTCCTTGTCATGTGGTCTCCCGGGAGGTAAAGTGTAAAGGCTACAGAACTATAAGAATCCTGGTAGCATTATTAGTTAAGGATGTATTTTGGATACACAGGACCCAAGTGGCAGCTGTCATCCATGGGGGCTCTGCTTTGTCCTTGCTGAAGCTGAAGGACTTCTCAGATCAGTGATCTCTGCAGATTTTGCTGAAGATCTTGGAATGAAGACGGAAGCAGGTTCAGGGTGCTCGGATCTCCTTTTACACTCCTCCAAGCACATCTTGCCTCTTAGTCTTGCTCCTCTGCCTACCACCCGTCAGGTCCGTCTCCTAACAGCACTTTGCATGAGCCTCTCCAGTCCCTTCCCTGGGGTTTTTCAATCTTCTTTGCTTCTTCTGAGCTTTGCCAGTCTCCCCTAGTTTCTATCTCCCTTTGCCACTTAATACTATTTTTAAGTGTAAGGATAGAAATTTTGTTTGTGCTCAGCAAACTAAAGATTCTTCAGTTCCCATGGCCTATCTCCATAAATGGCAATGAAGGATTATAAATCACATCAACAAATATTTTTGGTCCTGTAAACATATATGGTCTCTAATCTCCACCACAGCTTTTGAAATGAGATAGGTACGATTTGCACCTAATAAGTAGCGAAAGGAGCAGAATGGAATTAGGATCAGGGAGGTCAAATCACTCGTCCTAGGTGACACAGCTTGTAAGTGCTATATACAGACAGGATTTACTCAGTCCTCATCCAGATTCTTTACTCTTTACCTTCTAGGAACTGTGTTGATCAATTTGTTGGACGATTTCTAGAATCTTCCCTTAAAGGTTTATCGGGAACTAATAACTCAGCAATGGCGATTTTGGCTAAATACACTCTTTTAAAATAGAATTCACCTGCAGGATGGTTTTCTGTACTAAGAAGGAAACTCCTAACGATGATACTTTCCCCACTTTTTCTCCTCCTCCTCCTCCTCCTGGGAGTCCTATTATTATTCAAGACTATACATTGCAATTGACAGTGGTCTCTTTTCCTTACATCTTTAATTAGTACTGTCATTTTTAATCCACTGGAAAGAAGAGAGGGAGATTGAATGTCCCAGCAACAGACGTGTTCTTCTGAAACTTCAATTGTGACAAATTCATAAAAAAATGAGAACTTTTTTTTTTTCCTATTGCTCTAAGCAGAGAGCATTAGGATTCTTTTTCCTCTTTGGTGGCTAATTTGGTGCCATTTTTGGTTATCATGTGCAAGATGTTTTTAAACTGAGTTGTCAGATTGTTAAATGAACTCACCATGGAGTGTTCCAGTAACCCAACCCCTCTGGATTGCTCAGAGTGCCTTAAATGTTTTGATTGCAAATACAGGAGGGAACTGGCTGGCCCCTGAAACCTTCTTATGGATAAATTTGCTGGGTGGCCTGAAATAGGTCAAAAGGTTTCGGTTCACAAGTAGAATTCTAGACATAATCGCCCTGTGGACGCTGTAAATCAATCATAATTAATGCACTTGCCCGGTCCTGTCAGCTGATTGTTGCTAGAGGGCGAAATAAAGAGACCCTTTCTAATACAATTTGAAAAGAGATCAAATCTGTCATTTCATGTAATAATTGAGCCAAATGAGAAAAGAGAGGGGTCAAAGTTCACCGGGTGACCTTATGTAAACCCAATAATACATAATTCATTTCCTTTATATGGAATTTATAAGCTGCTGTAAATTGTCAGGACAGAATCCCTGGCTTCTGCCAAACTCTCCTTGCTTATCCTGAAATGCAGCAGAGCTGCCCAAACTTCTAGGCAGCGCATTCCCCGAGCCTTCAACATGGGCCGGTATTTAATTCATTCTCCCAAGCGTGTGAAGTTAATAACTGAATAAATCACTGGCAGCTCTCTCTGAATGATATAAAACCTGTAATTTATTTATTGAGTGTTACAAATACAGTTGAAACATGTTTTCATGCAAAATGCTTTCCCTCTTTTTAATATTATCTACAGGGAAGACCTGGGTTTGGAGTTCTGGGAGTGAGGGTTAGAAGACCGGGCACCTGAGACTGGTCCATTCTTTGCTTGGGAGCAGCGGTGCTGGGAAATGAGGTCTCTTCCCAGCTGTGCAGCATCTGGGGTGAGGAGGAGTGGGACAGAAGGAAAAGGTGTTTGAGAAAACCTCCCAGCAGGGGCTGGGGCTTCCCAAGCTCACCAGGGCGCAGGACCCAGGGAACCCGATACCTGCCAGAGCTTCGTCTCCAGACCCCTGGACGGGCGCCAGCCAGGACCCCTTGTTTTGAAAAAGTCTATTGCATCAGAAGATACCGTCAAAGCAGCTGTTCATTCTCCCATTGTGGGTGACCCAGGAGGGATCGTGGCTTCTCCTCTGGGAAGGACGCGGGATGCCTTCGCTCCTACCAGCCCCGGTGAGTTCCTCCCGCGCTGGCTCCATCTCTGTGCGCACTGGGTGGAGACCCCCCCCCCAGGTCCAGGCCCCAGAGCGCTTTTTGGCACACACGACATCTGCACAACATTTGTCGTTCATTATCTGATGCTGGAATCTTCTACAACACCATTTACTCTTTGGTTGTTTTTGTGACATATATTGCCCTGCACCACTAGTAGGTTGTTCTTCGTTAAATATAGATGCCCTCTTATCGTTTTCTGCTGTTGGAAACTTTGGTGCCCTGTGAGAGGGCGGGTATAAATGGGTCCAATCTTTCCAGAAAAAGGTTTGATGTTGTGAAACAAGAAGGACATTTTACTTACTCCTGACTTCTGAAGTTTCCATTTTTGATGATTTTTTCTCAATGATGGTTAATTTTTCTTAAATATACATTAGTGTGTGTGTGTGTGTGTATGAATATGTATGTATGTGTGTACTTGTAATACATATGATATGTATCCTGATTCTAAAAACAAAAACAAACCAGTAAGGGATCATTAAATAAAACATGAAGTTTGGGGGTGGTGGTGGCTGGGGTTGTGGCTCAGTGGTAGAGCACTTGCCTAGCCTGTGTGAGGCACTGGGTTCCATCCTCAGCGCCACACATAAGTAAATAAAATAAAATATCCATTGACAACTAATATATATATATATATATATATATATATATTATATATAAATATATATATATTAAAAAAAGAAAAAAACCCATGAAGTTTCCAAAACAAAGGAACAGTCTACAAGTGTTACCAATGATGGCCTTAACCTCATGGAAAGATACCTAACATGTTATTAACTGAAAAAAACATGTCATAATACACATTGAGAAGTTATGACTTTATTTTATTCTTAAAATATCCTTTGCAATGACCAAAAAGAAGAAGAGTGAGCGCTTTAGAGTTTGTCACAGAACAATGTGACAAGAAGAAAGACAGTGATGGATACGAACAAGGAAACCCAGATTATAACTCAGAGAGCAGTCGGTTAGTGGGGAGGATGATGGGCTTAAAAATAAACCAGGCTGCACAGTGGCTGGGGCCTGTAATCCAGGGGTGCAGAGGCTGAGGCAGGAGGATCACAAGTTCCAGGTCACCCAGGCACTTTAGCAAGACCCCATCTCGAAATAAAAAATCAAAGGGCTGGGGATGCAGCTAAGTGGTAGAGCACCCCCAGGTTCAGTCCCTAGTACCACACACACATGCACACACACAAGCGATAGATACTGGAATATTGATAACCTATAAAGAAAAAAAAACTACGTAAAAATTCCAGGTTAGAAATTTTTAAGTGTATTTCTTATGTTTTGGATATGAGGTATCCCCCCAGAGCACCAATAAAAGAGGCAAAATGATCAGATCATGAGAGTCATCACCTAATCAGTGCATCAATCCAATTGATGGGTTAATAATTTTTAGTGGTTTTTTTTGGGCGGGGAGGGAGCTTGTGGCAGGGATTGAACTCACTGAGGCACACCCCCCAGCCCTTTATTTATTTATTTTTTTTTAATTTTGAGACAGGGTCTCACTAAGTTGCTGAGGCTGGCCTTGAACTTGCATTTCTCCTTTCTCAGCCTCCTGAGTGGCTGGGATTATAGGTGGGCCCGCAGGCCTGGCTGATGGGTTAATAGTTTGAATGGTTTATTGGGTGGGAACTAAAGGCAGGTGTCCGATGGCTGAAGGAAGTAGGTCCCCCGAGCAGGCATTGGGGATCATGTAGTGTGTCCTTGGCTCCCCCCACTCTCTCTTCTTCCTGGCTCCCATGAGCTGAGAAGTTTACCTTTGCCACCTGCTGCCCTCCTGATGTTCTGCCCTCACCTCAGGCCTGAGCAATGGAGTCACCCAACCATGGACTCTGCCACCATGAACCCCAAATAAACTTCCTCCTCTGAGCTGTTCTTGTTAGGTCTTTTGGTCACAACAGTGAAAAGCTGACTAGCACAATCTGTATTCTGTGTATGTTATTTGTGTATATATGCATGGGTAAACACACTCCTACACACACATACACACACACACACACACACACACACATGGATAGGGTTACCAACATTGAAATTTAAATCTTCAGTATGCTGTAACATATCACAAACACGGCTAAGACAAGCACAGAATGTGCTCAGAGCTATATCCCTTGCCTAACATTTGTGAGGCCCTGAGTTTGATTCACCATACAGGGGGGAAAAAAATTAAAACAACTCAATAGAAAAACATATCATAACAAACACACTCTGACAATTCACAGAAATGCTTTGTGTGTACCTAGTTATCGACCCTGGATCACAACTGCTAGATTATATAGTAGTTGCATGTCTAGTTTTTGCAAGAACTGCCAAACTGTCTGTCAGAGCCGCAGTTACACTTCACACTTACACTAGCCATATAGAAATGGTTTGGTATCTCCACATTCTTGCTGGCATTGGACATTGCCATCCTTTTAAAAATCATATTATTCAGAGAGGTGAGTAGCAGTATCTCATTGTGGGCTTCCTAATAGCTGATTGTGTGGGCCAGCTCATGGGCTTATGTGCCTGTGTACATCTTCTCTGGTCAAAGGCCTCTCACGTCTCTTGCTGATTTTCTAATTTTTTTTTTTTAAAACTGTTGACTTTCAAGAATACTTTACATAGTCTACATGCTAGTGATTTGTCAGGTGGATGGTTTGCAAATATTTTCTCCCAGTCTGTAGCTTTTCATCTTCTTAGCAGGATCTTTTTCAGAATAAAATATTTCCAAGTTTGATGAAATCTAATTTCTGCTTTTTTCTTTCATAGTTCATTGCTTTGGGTATCAAGTCTCAGGATGTTTTACCCAGGCATAGATCCACAAAATGTATAGCGTACTTAAAAAAACCCAAAAAAACAAAACAAAACAAAAAAAACTTTGTAGTTTTTCATTTACACTTAAGTGATTTATTGTTTTTATAAACTTATTAATTATTTATAAGACAAAATTCACAAAACATTATATTTACCACTTCTAATTCAGTGGGTTTCAATACATTTACAAGATTTTTCAATAATTTCTATCAAGTTATAGAATATTTTCATCAATCCAAAATAATTATACCCATTAGTAGTAACTCTCCATTTTCTTTATCTACTTCCTAGCAAATACTAATATGTTTTCTGTTTATGAATTTGTCTATTATGTATACTTTAAATAAATGGAATCATATGGTATGTGACCTTTGTGTCTGACTTCTTTCACTTAGTATAATGTTTTCAGTGATTATTCATATTATAGCATGTATCAATATTTTGTCCTTTTTCATGGCCGAATGATATTCCAACCCCTTGAATATATTACATTTGCTTAAACATTTATTGGTTGATGAACATTTGAGATGTTTCCACTTTTTTGATTCAGTATGAAACAAAATACAAGTTTTTTTTTAGTTTCTAGAAGTTTAATGTATTAAATGTACAATGATTTTTAAAACATTTAGATCTACATTTTTGCAATTCAGTAATTAGAAAGTAGAGTTAGTCAATGGATAATGTCAAAATCAATGTTTATTTTTATAGATTACCTACTAGGTATTGATTAGTATATAGTAAGCTCTGTGCACAAATGAACTCATTTAATATTTATAATAATTATAATGAGGAAATTGAAACACAAAAACCAAAGTGAGACAGATAGGATAGGGAAGCTAAGCAATCTCCATTTCTACAAAGTGAGAGAGTCCAAGCTATACTGAACCAGTCTTATTGTGGTGTCCCGGAGAGGGCCATCAAACTTATTCCATATGCTTAATACAGAACAGTATTTAAATACACATCCCTGTCCCTTGGAGAAGGAAGCATTGGTGGTGGGTCTCTGCCCATCCAGAAGAGTCTCACCCAAAGGATTTTCATAAAAAGTAATTGGATACATTTTTTTTGCCTGTTTCACAATTATGTCATTAATTAAATCTAATACAGACTGTGGGTGACATTTCTAAAATTTTAGTCACATAGCAACTTAAGACATAAAGGACTAATGTAGCTTATTTTAAAACGTTCCTTCTGTGACTCATCAGCTAAGCATCAGGACTTGAGCAGACTAAACATCACCTAATGTAAGCAGAGAGCCTCTTTGGCATCTTACCCCTTCACAAAACTCATTGAACTCTTTCAAAGCATATCTTGATATATACTTAAGAGCCTACCATGAAATAGGAAAATATATATTTATAGAGCTAAAATTCAGAGTATTTTGAATTTTTATAATTTTACAATGAAGAGTTTTAGGTACTTGTTAAAGGAGTAGGTTCTCTACCCCCTGTTTTGAAAGACAATCTCCTAATTTCAGGTCTCCTATTCTTTTATTTATTTATTTTTGCATTACAATTCTTAATATACTTTTTTGTGTGTGTGAATGAATATATGTTTGCAATCCTCTTGGGTCTACATCTAGATTCATTGCTGGATCATATCATAGGATCATTCAGTCTTTTGAAGATCCACCAAACTGTTTTCCACAGTTAAGAGCACCATTTTACATTCTCATGAAGAACGTGTCAGGGCTCTGTTTTTTTGACGTCCTTGCCAGCAGGTGTTGTTTTCTGATTACAAATGTTTAAATGGCCATCCTGGCAAACACGTGGCGTCTCATCAGGGTGTTGACTAGCATGTTTCTACTGATGTGCTATTGAGCACCCTTTCATGCTCTTCAGTCATTTGTAAATCATCTTTGTAGTTTCCTCAAATCCTTTGTCCATTTTTAAAAGTTTCTTCTTTTCTTCTTCCCCTCCTCTTCTTCCTCCTTCTCCTCCTCCTCCTCCACTTCCTCCTCCTCCTCCACTTCCTCCTCCTCCCCCCTTCTCCACTTCCTCCTCCTCCCCCCTCCTCCACTTCCTCCTCCTCCTCCCCTCCTCCACTTCCTCCTCCTCCCCCTCCTCCACTTCCTCCTCCTCCCCCCCCTTCTCCACTTCCTCCTCCTCCCCCCCTTCTCCACTTCCTCTTCCTCCTCCTCCTCCTTCTTCCTTCTTCTGTGTCATTTTATTTTTTTGTTAAGTTGGAAGAGCTCTTTATATATTCTGGCTACTAGTTCGCTATCACATTTGTGATTAGAAAAACTTTCCCATCTTTTGGATTGTCTCTTCAATTTCTTGATAGTGTCCTTAGATAAACAAAAGTTTAAAAATTTGAAGAAATCCATTTTATCTAGTTTCCCCCCAACTCTCTTTTGAGTTTTTGATGTTGCATCTAAGAAACTGTTGCCTGACCCAACAATACAAAGATTTACACCTGTGTTTTCATCTTTATCTCCAATGAGGAGGGAGGAGGAAGAGCAGATATTCAGTAGGTTAGACAAAGGGGAATGAAGAGAAGGGAGGGAGAACAAGAAGTGGAGTGAATCGGAAATAATTTTCCTACGTACTTATATGAATACACCATAGTGAATCCTATTAGCATATACATTCATAAGAATGGGGTCCTAGCTAAAATAAGATACATTCCATGCTTGTGTTATATCAAAATGAATTCTACTGTCACATATAACTAAAAAGAACAACAACAAAGAAATACAGTAGGCTTTTATATATTATCATCATCTCCTACAAACTTGCAGAAAGCATATATTAGCTGTTATAGATTTTTGTGGATTCTTCATGATTTTCTCTATATTAAAAAATCATGTCATCGACAAAGAGATAATTTTGTTTCTTCCATTCCAATCGGGATGCCTTATTATTTCTTCTACCTGCCTAATTGCCAGGATTTGAACTTCCAATAGGATGTTGAGTAGAAGTCGTGAGAGTGAATCAGCCTGTCTTGGTGCTGATCTTGGGGTTAAAATTTTACCAGCATCTATGATATCAGCTGCAGGGTTTTCATAGGTGGCTTTTATCAGTCCTTTCCCTCTTTTTACTATTTTCATAAATTATGTCTTTATACATTGTGTTCCTGTCCTTAGATTATAAAACCATTGTGTTGTAAAGTTGTCTTTTAAGTCAGGTTAAAAAATAAAGAAATAATAAACAAAAATATATCTATCCTGTCTTTATATTTATCTTTGTAGTTACTTTACCAGTGCTCCGTTTGCTGTGGATTTTATTAGATTTGATTTTGGATAAGTGATTTCTCCTGCCTTTTTTTTTGTGGGGGGACGGGGTACCAGGGATTGAACTCAGGGACCCTCAACCACTGAGCCCCATCCCCAGCCCTATTTTGTATCTTATTTAGAGACAGAGTTTCACTGAGTTGCTCAGTGCCTCTCTTTTGCTGAGGCTGGCTTTGAACTCGCCATCCTCCTGCCTCAGCCTCCCAAGCTGCTGAGATTACAGGCGTGCACCACTATGCCTGGCCTGATTTCTTCTACTTTACTGTTTGTCTCAAAGTTGTTTTAGCTATTCTAATTTCTTTGCATTACCAGATAAATTTTAAAATAATCTGTCCACCTCTATAGAATCTATTGTTGCTTTTTTTTTAAAGAAATTAAGTTGAATCTATGTATCAGTTTGTGAAGGACTGACATCTTCCCATGCATGTGCATAGTTTGTGTTGACTTAGATCTTCTTTGATTTCTTTTATTGGCATTTCATAGTTTTCAGCACTCAAGTCCTATACATATTTTTTTAGATTTGCACTTAAACATTTAATTTATTTTTGAGCAATGGTAAATGGTACTGTATTTTTAATTTTGGTGTCTATTCATTCATTATAGTGTATAGAAACAGTTACTTTATGTATTCACATGTTGTATCCTACAATGTTGCTGAATTTACTTACTGGTTATAGGAGATTATGTTTTTTTTTTTTTCTGTTGTGGTCAAATCATTGGAATTTTCTAGAAAGACATGCTATTTTCAGGGGGAAAATTTTGTTTCTTTCTTATAATCTTTTTATTTACTTTTCTTGCCTTACCGCCTTAGCTGGAACTACCAGCCCTCTGTTGGATGAGAGTGGTAAGAGTAGACAGCTTGTTTGTTGTTCCTGATGAGGGGGAACACATCCAGTTATTCTCAGTTAAGTATAATGTGACATGTAGGGTTTTTGCATATGTTTTTCGTCAGTTGAGGAAGTTCCCTCTGTTTCTAGTTTTATGAGAGGGTTTTTTTTTTTTTTTTTTTAAGTCAGGAATGGGTATTGAATTTTGTCAAATACTTTCTTTTCTTTGACTGTTAAAACCATGTGAATTTTCTTCTTTGGATTTTTATTGTGGTGAATTATATTAATTGATTTTCAAGAATAAAGCCAGACTTATTTCTCTGGAATAACCCCCAGTGGCCATTATATATATATATATATCTGAATTTCATTTCTTAATATTCTTTTAGTGATGTTTATATCTGTGTTCGTAAGGGACATTAATCTGTAGTTTCTTGCTGTTTTACAGTCTTTGGTTTGGATATCAGGGCAAGACTAGCTTTATATGATGAATTAGGAAATGTTCCCTCTTTTTCTATTTGATTTTTTTTTTCTGGAAGAGATTGGGTAGAATTGGTGTTAATTCTTTAAATGTGAGTTAGAATTTTCCAGTGTAATTATCTAGTACTGGAGATTTCTTTCTTGGAAGCTTTTAAACTATTAATTCAATTTCCTCAATAGCAATAAATTTATTCAAATCATCTGTTTTGTATTGGATCACATGTGGTAGTTTATATTTTTGAGAACTTGCTCTATTTTATCAATGATGTCAAATTTATGTGAATAGAGATGGTTGTGGTATTTCCTTAATATCCCCTTGGGTTAGGCAATCTGAATGATATCCCCTGTTTCATTTCTGATTCTGCTAAATCTCTCTCTTTTTTTTCCCTTGGACAGTTCTGTTCTTTCACTTTCTCTCTTTCTTAGACAGTTTGTTAGAGGTTTATCAATTTTCTTAACCTTTTCAATGTATTTTGATAATTTTTTTTTTTTTTGGTACTCAGGATTGAACCCAGTGGGCTTAACCACTAAGCCACATCCCTAGTTCTTTAAAATTTTATTTAGAGACAGGGTCTTGATAAATTGGTAAGGCTGACTTTGAATTTGCCATCCTCCTGCCTCAGCCTCCCAAGATCCTGTGATTATGGGAGAGGGCTGATCATGATTTTCAATAATATTCCTTTTCTGTTTATAATTCCTTGATTCTGATGTTATCTTTAATATTTCATTATGATGCTTTGGGTTTATTCTTCTCTTCTTTTCTAATCCTTGAGGTGGGAGTTTAAAATCATTTGCTTTAGACTTTTATTCATTTATTTTTCCTAATATATAAAATTCTGAAAAGTTCCCTTTCAATGATGCTGTAACTTATTTCCACAAATTATGTTATGTTTTAGTTTTATTTAGTTCAATGTATTTTTTTTTAATTTCCCAGGAGAATTTTTCTTTGATTCATGGACTAATTAGAAAAGAAATTTACCTTTTAGCTTCCAAATGTTTCATGATTTTCATTTTTTTTTAGATTATAAAAACTTCCTCTTTAATCAAGGTTTTTAACATGGAACAGATTTCTCAAATAAAATGGAAAATTTCCAATACATTGAAATATAAATCCATAAGTCACCATACATACAACACCCAGCAGGAAAAAAATAAAACGGCAAGTTCACACAATCCCTGTAACAGCCGAGGTCTGATTCTTAGATGCTCCCTCCATCTGCCATGTGTGTTCTGCTGGATACAGAGCACACTGTGGCTTCTGGGGACACACCCAGCTAAGGCTGTGGTCCACAGAGCACTCATCTGGCAGGGCAGCAGTGGCTCTATTCCACAAGCAAAGCAGTCACCAGCACATTCAAACAGTGGATTGAACATCCTTTAAATATCAAAGTGGAAAACAAGAAGGCAACATAATCACATTATCAGAAAGATGTCAGAAAGTAAGGACAGCTGGGTAAAGCTCAAGGCTGCAACATGGCTCGCCAGCTTCATTTCTTTGGCTTCTTGGGTAGTGGCCGACGGAACAGCAAGATGTGAGGTTCTGGTTCATGGATCATATAATGAACCCATCCCTGACTCTGCTGAACTCCAAGATTCCTCCATTCAGATTCAGACATCAAATGGGTTTTAGGGACCAGTTTGGCTATGTCCTTGGGCAACATGACATGCCGGTACTCGAATTCCTCGTCGTCGTATTTGTCCGAATAGTAAATTTGTTTGTGCGACATGATCACTCTGCCTGCGGGCCTCCAACACCGTGCCTCCAACACCGTGCCGCCAACCTCTAAACCATGATTTTCATTTTTAATTTCCTGTTGTTGATTTCCAGTTTGATCCCATTGTGGCTAGAAAACATGCTTTGAATGATTTCAGTTTTAAAAAAAAAATTTATAGTTTAGGATATCATTGATCTTGGTATGTATTTCACAGCCACTTCAAAAGAATGTGGATTGTTGTATAAGATAGGGCTATTGAGTTTTTATATTCTTTTTTCTCTTTTTTTTGGTGCTTGGGATTTGAACCCAAGACCTCATGCAAACCAGACAAGCACTTACCACTAAGCCACACCCCATCCCTTTTTATATTCTTTCTGATTTCTGTTTAATTACTGATTTTTGAGAGAAAGATACTGGAGTCTCCAACTATTTTTATTTCTTTGTCTATTTCTCTTTTGAGTTTTTCAGATGTAGTCCACACATAATTTAGCTCTGATGCTAGGTGACACATTTAGCATAACTGAATCTTCTTAGTGGATTGACCCTCTTATCATTATACACTGCAATTCTCTATTTTTGATAATTTTCTTTGCTCGAAAGTCTAATTTACACAATATTAATACAGCTACTCTTCCTGTTTTTAATATTTGCATAATAGATTTTCCCATTAATTTAGATTATAATTGAAGTGAGCTCCTGTAGGCAGCATGGAATTTCACCATATTTCACAATCCACTCTGCCATCTCTGTCTTTTAATTGTTATTATTAGACCTTTTACGATTAGTGTAATTATTGACGTGATAGGGGAATTTAAAAAAACAAGGTCTGTCCTTTCTGTTATTTTCTGCTTATTCTATTTTTATTTCCTGTTTGACTTTTAATGTTTTCTTGTGGGTCACTTAAGCATTTCTTTTTGAATTCTACTTTATCTAATATTTGAGTCCTTTTGTATAACACTTTTAGTAGTTACTTTGAATATGATATTATATATACATGTGTAGAGTCTACTATTGTCCTTTTATCAATTTGAGTGAACAATAAAAATTTAAAATGTTTACCTCCATTTATGTCCCTTCACTCTCCTTATTTATAATTATGTTAAATATTTACATATATTGACCATGACATCAGACAGTGCCATAATCTATATTTATCATACACAGTTTAGACGACTCAAAGGAGGAGACATCTATTGTAATTACCCAGATTTTTGTTTAATGTGTATTTGCTTCCCTCTCTTTGTTTCAGTATTTCTTCTATAATTTCCTTTCTGTCTAGCTATTCCTTTAGGATTGGTCTGCTTTGACAAATTCTCTTAGTTTTTCTTTGTCTGAAAAGTCTTGATTTCTCCTTCATCACCAAGGGATATTTTTCACTAGATATAAGAATCTTAGGTTGATGATTCTTTTCTATTTACCTGTTGAAAAATGTTTCACCATCCCTTTGTGGTTTCTGAAGACAAATCAGCTTCACCTAAATTGTTTTTTTCTCTGTAGGTAAGATATTCTTTCACGGCTTTCAAGATTTTTCTTGGCTTTAATTTTCTGAAGTTTAACTATGTTGTGTTTTGGTGCAAATTTCTTTGAGTTTAACTGAATCTATAGTTTATCTCTTTTGCCAGATTGGGAAATAGTTGAGCTATTTTTTTCTTAAAATGCATTTCAGTCCTTCTATCTTTTTTTATTCTTCAAGAACTTAGATGACATGAGTGTTAGATTTTTTAAAAAGTAATTTCACTGCTTCCTGAGATTTTGTTCTTGTTTTTTAATCTATTTTCTCTGTTTAGATTGGGCAATTTCTATTGTTCTATATTTATTTATTTGTTGGTACTGGGGATTGAACCCAGGGGCATTAACCATGGAGCTATGTCCCCATCTCCTCCCCACACCAACCCTTTTAAAAATTTTATTTAGAGACAGGGTCTTGCTAAATTGGTGAGGCTCGCTTTAACTTGCCATCCTCCTGCCTCAGCCTCCCCAGCTGCTGGAATTACAGGTAAGTGCCACTATGCCTGGCTACTGTCCTATGTTTTAATCAACTTATTCTGTTCCCTTATTTTGTTATTGAGCCCATCTATTAATTTTCTCATTTTGATGATCATATTTTTCAATTTTAAAATTTCCATTTGTTTTTCTTTTATATCTCCTGTCCTCACCCCATACTTGAGATTTTTTTTGCTTATAATTTCTATTTTTTAATAATATCTTTGAAGAATTTTTATAACTACTCAAAGCATGTAAAAAATCATGCTTGCTTAAAAACATTTGTCAGATAATTTTCTGTCACCTTGGTATTGGCATCTATTGATTACCTTTTTTAAAATCCAATTTGAGATCTGTGTACTTTGGTATAAGTGATTTTTTGATTGAAGCATGAAAATTGGGTGTATTGTGTGATAGATGTGTGGATATTGTTTAAACCTTCCATTCTAGCTAATTCCTCTGACATTGCTCTAGTAGAAGAAGGGATGCTACCTTGTTATCACCAGGTAGGAGTAAAAGTCCAGGCCCTCAGTGGCTGACACTGACCCCGGAGGTGGGAGGGAATTCTTCTTTCTGCAGAGTGAGGCAGTTCCAATTCTGTTAGACTTTCACTGATACCACGATGGCTGGATGGGTAGAAGTGCTCCATTTCTGCTTCCCACAAGTTCTCCCCAGACATCAGGGTGGAGCTGGTTGGCCTTGTTACTACTAAATTGTGGTGAAAGTCCTTATTCTCCATGAGGTCTCCTTTGATACCATCCTAGAGGAAGTGAATGAATTTCCTTCTTACTGCTGGGTGAAGACACAAGTCCAGGACCTCTATGTGGTCTCCACTGACATTGTGGCAGAGTGGGAAAGAGGGTGGCCATTACCACCCACAAGGATAAAAATCCTCTCTGTTTTCTTGATATTCTCTGACACCAGAATACTCCTGTGTGAGTATTGAATCTACCCTTATTTCCCACTTAGTTCTTGCTGGTGTGGACAGGGTGGAGTCAACTGTTTTAATGGAGTATAGTGATTATTATTTAAAAGTCGTTATCTCTGGGGCTGCCACTTTTCCTAAACCTTTGTATAGAAGTAGCAGACCGTTTATTATTTTATTTTTTTTTTAAGATCTGTGTCTCTTGGCCATTCCAGTGTGGTGGATTCATTAGCTTTGAGTCTGAAATACATGCGACAAAAAGGCGGCCACCATGTTGTGCCTTAGGTCCCAAAGTCTCTAACTAGTCTGGTTTATTTTTTCTGTAACTTTTACAAACTCCTCCTGTTGGTTTTGTCGACGACACCCAAGGTTTCTTTAGATGCACTTAGCGACAGGAGGAACAGGTAAAAGTATGTCTACCTGATCTTCTCTGCAGGAGAGATTTCCTAAACTTTACAAAAATGTATTTCAAATGTTACATAATACACATAAATACTTAAAAGTGAACAATGATCTAGGGGGGAGGTGCTGCTGCTAATTGGGGGGAAACAACAGAGTGGGAGACAGAAAGCCAGAGGGAAGGGGAGCTGGTGAAGAGACATCCCATAACAGAAACCGGCAAGGTAAAAATTGCTTCAGGCAGAGCTGGATTTTGAAGACTTTGGGGATCCGAGAAGAATGTCCTTTCACTGATCATTCCCTTAACAGAAAAAATGGGCATCCCCTTGTCCCTCAAGACCCACTTTAACCTCACTTCTCACCCTTTTGCAGTAACGTAAGATGACAGTAATAGTTGAAGCCATTGTATTATGTGACAGTGACCCCTGACCCAAAGGTCAAGCTTTTTGCTTCTTGGTCTGATTAGGACATTCCATATTTTTTGAAGGAACTCATCTTCAGGCCTTTTCCATTAATTAGACCAGAACTAGCCGATCCCTGAACAGGGGATGTTGAAGGCTCTCAAATCCCTCTTTGGAGATTGGGAAGTGAGATAAGGAAGGGAAGCTTTTAACAACATGACAGTCATCTTGCAAGCCCCAGAGAGGCAGCGCTGTGCAACCTGAGAGGACCCCAGCCACATGAGAAAAGCAAACAAACACAAATACCTTTGTGATGCCTGGGTTTTATAAACTCTGATATCTGATGGCTACTCGGCCTGGCCCTAGCTAGAGAGGACAGTGGTAAATTGCCTTCGATTCTTGGGCAACTTAACTTGTCATGTGAAGCCTGACCGCATCAGAGCCTTTGAAATCGAGCAGGACATATAGGAAAAGTTGTCTTGGTCCAGGTTTGGTGAACTCTGAACCGAGGGAAGTGGCCTGAGATTCAATGAAGCTTCTCAAGGGGTGTGAGCCTTTAGCACAGCAGCAGTGTGGTGGGACAGAGAGGCTGCAAAGTCGGGGGAAGTGAAGTCGGTGGCATCTCCCAGACCTAAGCCCCTTCCACTTTCCACAAGGAAGGTGGGGTGGGACAGAGGAAGGAGCATGTGGCCTTTGGATAAACTCAGACATCTGCCACTGGCCAGCTAAGTGACACTGGAGAGTGACTTCCTGTCTCCAGCATCAGTTTCCTCATCCATAAAATGGAAATAATAATGTACCTTGTCTCACAGATTTATGTTAAAGTTTAAATAAGAGGGTTATCGCTTTATGAATCAGTGGGAGTTTTCGATGAGTTTCGGTATTCTTTTTAACACTACTGGCCTAATAGAATGTTCAAAGACAGAAAAAAGCCATTTCAGAATTGAATCTTTTCATCTCATTTTACAGCAGGTGTGGCTGAGACTTAAAGATGCTGTCCATTATTTCCCCCACAACAACCCAAGCTCAATAGACCTGGACAGCTCCCCAATGATACCAGCGCCTGAGCTCTGTGGTCCCCTCCTTCTGTGTTTTCACTTTCTCCACCAAATCTAAGTTATACTTTGCACTTGATGAAAATGTTATCTGCATTTTTGAGAGTTTTTTTTTTTCAAAGCATGCATCTCAAGACAGTTGTACCAAAGAAGGAAGAAGAAACAAGAAATGATAGCAATGGAGGAAAGAGGAAAAATACCCAGATGCAAATACCAGAAGCCACGTCCCAACTCAGGGTCACGTGTCTTGTCATATAATCACACTGTGCCTAATGTTGGAGTCTTCTCTGTCTCCCAAGGTGAGCGATCCCAAGTGCATTCTAATGCATGTTTTATTTCTCCATTGATTTTAATTAAAATGATATTGTCAAGGTTGCTAGGCATAAATATTGACTGATTTTGACACAACGGTTCCCCCAGAGGGTCAGGCTTGCTATTTCAAGGTTCTTGTGTCTCTTTCTTTCAGTTTCTTAGGTTTCCTTTTTGTTCCATTGGCAATGTCAACGATGGAAATACTCAGAAATGCCTGAGACGCAAACCAGGTGGAAACAGAAAATAAAGGTCTGATAATTTGGAATAACTCTGAAATAAGATCTTGGGCACTGACTTAAAATGATCATATACATGGTAAAATTTACAGACTAATGATCTGATGCTTCAGTTTGGTCAGTGGGTACATATGCTTATGTAGCTCCAAAACCCCAAATGGATGTGAATAGTGCTTTTCATAAAGCCAAAAGGTATGATTTTTTTTTTCAGTGCTGAAAATTGAACTCAAGACTTCAAGTGTGTGTGGGCAAGTGCTCTACCACGGAGCTACAACCCAACCCCCTGGAATGATCTTTTAAAAGATATTTTTACTAAAAGAGATTCTTATAGCCCATCCCTCCCAACCCAGTCATCCCAGGACTGAGTTTCATCGTAATTTTAAGTGAGCACAATTCTCCACTTAATCAGGCTGGTTCAGCTGCACCGTTTACATTTATATGCATCAGGAAAGTGGGAAGGCTTGAGAGGAAGCTGGCACGTGAGGGTTAATTCTAGCAGAGCCCAAAGCAATATGAGGTTAAAGAGGCCCAACTCCCTAACAGGAGGAGGTGGACTGCTGAGAACAAGTGGTGTGAAATGCATTACCAACATTCTCGGCACGGCACGGAGAAATTGTCTTTTTCTTGTTGATAGTAGAAAATCAATACGGTTGTTTTCTGTTCAGTTTTCAAGGGCACAAGTTGCTGTGACTTCAGGCTGGAGAAGTTCATAGGGTGGTTAACGAAATGTCAGCGGTGATTGAGCAGTTCAAGCAAAATTGACATCCTGGGCTCTAAGCCTACCCTCCACGAACTGGGAGCCACGGGGGAAGGCAGCGCTTGTGGGCAGACACGTCAAGCTAACAAGGAATTGCTGGCTGTGTACAACAGGTGGAAAAGGGAAACCCATCGTCACCCTCCTTGGCATGGGCAGCTGCCTTGAGGAAGGGAGAAAGATTCTCTGATGGGCCACGGAAATGCTCAGAAACCCATAAAATATCAGATACCGTGTGAAGGTCTGGAACATTCCTTTTCAGATCTGATCTTGCAGCCTGAGGAGTTTCTCTCTCAGCCACACATACTCTTCCTCCTACCCAGATACCTTTTTTTCCCTAGTATTTCCATGTCCTTTCTCCAACTCCCTTTCCTAGACTGCAGAAGGTCATTACTCAGTATTTCATAAGGTGAAGCACAGCCTCAAACCAAAAAGCCCACTGTTTAAAATCCTGGAGTTAAAAAAAAAATAAGAGAGAGCTCATGGATAATGGCATAATTTGGCATGAACATACTTTATATACAGAGTTACGAAAAATTGTGCTGTGAATGGATAACTATGAATGTAATGCATTCCACTATTGTCATGTATGTAAGAAATAAATAAAATAAAATAAAAAATAAAATAAAATCCTGGAGTGGGCAGGAGGTGGGAAAGTCTCCTGAATGGCTTCTCCAACCCGTACCCTCATTTTCTCCAACTGTGAAAGTTGTGATCATTTGTCCCCATCTTATAAGAATGTTGTGAGAATTAAATGGGATTACACACCTGGGGAATCTCATGCAGGGTGAGTGCTTTAAACTCCTCTTTTTCAATTAATGGGCCCTTCTGATAACTCTAAATTTCCAAGCATAACTTTCTCTTCATTAGGAATATAAGCTGATATGTGAACTTAGACTGAATGCTTGATGACAGCCCCCCTCCCCAAATGCTCTTCCTTAGTCACAAAGTATTATTGGAAAATTTATATAACTCACCCTCCTGGGAAGTAGAGAATGGAGCCCTTTAACATGAAGTATATTAATACCAAAGTGATAACTCTAATTATGGGATCTTACCAGGTTGTCCGTCAAGTTAGAAATATGTAGGGGACATGATAAGAGTTTCCTAAAGGCCCTCAAATCATCATCAGTAAACATCTTTACTCTCTACAGTACATCAGGCTGACTGTGGCTAGAAAAATGGAATTATCTACTTTATGTTAAAGATTTGGGCAGTAGTTATATATTATACAGGACAGATTAACTTGCTGCAGCCCGGCTGGCTGGGCAAAATAACCGGGGGGTGATGAGCAACTTGCGTAGATTGATACAGCAGGAGTGGGAGCCCTTTATTGTAGGACAACAGAGGTATTTATACATTCCACACAGCTTATCTAATTAACTTAAACTAGATACAGCAGTCAACCAATAAGGAATCTCCACACTTAATGGCTCTCTGGCGTTACTTCACAAACCACTCCCTCTGGCAAAATGCCAGGCGTCATCCTGACTTGTTTCCAGACCCTAACATTAACTAACTACAATATACGGCTCTACCTTCCAATACCTGTGGCTTAAAACAAAAGTCTATGTGTCTTGCTGATATTACAGTCCCATCAGGGTAGTGATGGAAGTAGGGCTGTGTTCCATGTGGGCATCTGGGGACCCAGGCCCTTTCCCTCTCTGGGTTCCCCCTCCCCTCTATCCTGGCAGTCTTCTTCATTAATTGTGAGGTAAACGAGAATGAAAGTTTGCAGTAGGTAGTTTCATGGGCCATGTCTAGAAGTGGCCTGTGTACTTCTGCCCACATTGTATTGACCAGGACTCAGTCGCAGGCTATGTATGAGCACATACATACAATTCACAATAGCTAAACTATGGAATCAGCCTAGGTGTCCATCCATGGAAAAAGAATATGTGGTGCCTACACACAACGGAGTTTTATTCAGCTATAAGGGAAAAAAATATATCATTTTCAGGGAAATGGATGGAACTCAATATCATCATGCTCAGTGAAATAAGGTAAACTCAGAAGGTCAAGGGTCACATGTTTTCTCTCATATGAGAAAACTAAAGACAGGAAATAAAAAATCTGTGGGGGGAATCTCATGAAAATCAAAGGGGACAAATAGAAGGAGAGAAGAAGAGGGAAGGGAAAGTGATAGAGGGATATCAGCCAAATTCTATTGTTATATTTTGTGTATGTACAAATATGTAACAACAATCACACCATTATGTACAACTATAATGCACCAATTAAAAAAATGTGAAACAAATTTTCCAAATGTGATGACTTGGTCTCGACTAGAAGGCGCCATTTTGCAGCAGCATGCTGTATACTCATACGTCTGTTTCTGGAGGAGCACTCATACGTTTCTACACATTATATAATGGATGGTCAAGAGTTGAATGCAAACTGGCTTGAACACCAGGGTCTCTGCCTGGCACAAAATCCAAGACAAAAGATTCCCTTGGATCTCCCGAAAGGCCAATAGAAGTAAGAGAGAAACAGAAGTTCAAAAATCACCCTTTTGTCACAAATTCCTTCTTCTTTAACCATTTTTCTGTGCATGTGACACCTCCATCCTACCACCTGACCTCCTCCCCTCGTGAAAACATTTCGGAAAGAAGAAATAGATGGAAGAGACCAGTCTTGAATGAAAATAAAGACATTCTCAAAAGACAACCTAAAGCAGAATCTCATTGCTGAAGCCCCTCTGATGTCTTCTTTTCTTACCAAGACACTGTAATTTAGTCAGGGAAGAAAAGCCCTGAGCAGTCTCCCTAACTTTTCTGTGGCTTACAAGCATTTCCTTTAGTTTTTTTTTTTTTCCACTCTTGCTGGGTGTGGGGAGGGAGAAGGTTTATCTTTGGCTTTTCTGCAAACCCAATTTTCCGTGACTAAGAAAAGGGACATCAAAGGGCTCATTGAAATAGATAAAATGCCCCATCAAATAGCTCTAATAAAACAGCATCTTGATGGTTTTTGAGAAGATGGATCAGAAGCATATGGACTCAATTTCCCTTGGAAAAGCCTACTGGGAAAAGGAAAACCAAGTGGTGTGAGTAAAGTGTTTCAAGTATTTTATTCTATTTCTGATTCTGAAGCATAGCTCTAACTCTTTGTCAATTAAGAAAATCCATTGGGAGTTGATCCTAGCTCTGGGTCCAGATTAGATTTCGATGCCCCAAGAGTCCAACAATATAGTGGGAGATCCAAAAGGATGATAACATGGCTACCGAATACCTTTTAAAAAAAATCTCACTGCATTTTAATCTCCAAACCCAAGAACTTCATTTTTGTAGGGAGAGTGGGGATGGAAGACAGGGGTGGGCTTGCTAAAAGGACACCGATTCTTCAGCTTGTAACCTCGCGTTTGAAACCTTCCATCTTCAAATGTCCTGGTCAGCTCTGGAATGGTCACTAATCTTCACTCTTTCCCTTACAGTGGTTGATCATTCTTTTATTGGGTGTCCATTAGATAAGAAAGAAGTTTCAATAATCCAATCATTCTATATTAAAGGTCAGCCCAACCGCACATAACTTATCCCCACAGTTATCAATTGCTTTTTATGGAACAGTCTGACAAAAATCACTTGGCTAACTCGCCATCCATCCATCCATCAGGGCTCAGATTCATCCGAGTAAATGCAGAGTTATGATTTAATTACCGAAAGGTTGAGTTCAAATGCAAGGGAATGAGACTTGTTTCTAGAATGACGGCTTGTTTTTCTCTGTTACTAATCATGAGCTTAATTTTTAATGGAAGAGCATTGCTAGCATAATTAACACCCAATTTACATGTGCATCCATAGAACCAATTAATTAAATTTTATTGATGTCTAGTTGCTCTTTAAAATGCTTTCCAAATGCCTCCAAATTGATTTTAAACTGTTGGTCGTCGAAGTCAGTTGACACTTTTCTTGGGTTTATGAAATACTAACCTCTCCATTCATTAAAATATGCTTTATCTACTCGAAGCATTCCATAATTTGCTTAAGATATTTTGCCTGGAGAGTTCAGTGTGATCCAATAGTAATATCAGTTTTAGCAGTGCTTGAAACAAACCCTACCGTCCTTGGGGACCACAGTGAGGTAGCCACGTGGATCTCAACATGAAGAAAGGAAGCATGCCTTCCACAACCAGAACAGAGAGACTCAAAGTCCCCTGGAAAAGACAGAGAAGGTTCCCGAGCAGCTGGATGAGATTGTAAGTCAGTGGGGATGCCAACACATCTAAAGAAAAAGCCTTTCACTCCTAAAAGGCTGAGCAGCAAGGCAGCTTTGAACAAGAAGGTCCTAGAGTGTAATTTATGTTGCAAAGACTTGCATATCCATACACTGTGGGGATAAACGCTGAACATTTTGACTTTCAGTGCCTTAGGAATGATAGTAACTGCTGAAAATGAAACTCTTTGACAGTCTCAAACCAATGCCAATAAATGTTGAATTGATACAAATCCTCCCCTTACACACACCAAGAAGTCTCCCAAATACAACAGATCTTCCATATTTTGACATACATACATTAAGAGAAAAGAAATGAGCAGGCTACAAGTACTCCAAGTGTTTTTGAGTCTCGGCCAGAGTCATTTTAATACTAAATTAATCAAAATGCATTGGGATTAATTAAAACATATTAAGCTTGTAAAGTATGACCAGATATCTTCCACAGCCACTGTCCCTGTGAGCCCTCCATAAATAACCTTAAGTGTGACTCCGATCTGATCCTTTCCTCCACTCTCATAAACTTATCAAGTTACTATGATGTCCTGCCTTGGCTACATCGAATGGCTTCTAATTGGACCCCCTCCATCCTGAACACCACCCGTGTGTTCTCTGTTCAGGGGTAAAAAGATCCTGTGGACTGCCAACCTCTCCTCCCCACCTGAATGTTCATATATACTCACATAATTATTTCATGACTTCTAATGCTCTCATTTTCAACATAACCCTTCTCAACATGCCAAGGAGGCCCGACTTACCCACCCATCCCCAGCTCCACATCACACCAGCCATACTGGGTCTTTTTCAATGCCCCGTGTAGGACAAACTCCCAATTACTATGGAGCCCAACAGGCATACTTTTTAAAAAGTTATGAACAAGGTTCTTATACAAAGTTAAATAAAGATTTACTTAATTCATTACTGAGAGAACCAACAAGATACGGAGTTTGGGAATTAAGCATTTATCAGCCTTGGAAAAAGAAAGTTGGAATAAGATTGCTAGTTTAGATACAAAGTGGTTAATGGACACAGCACAATGAAATTAACCTTGAATTATTTTTCCTACCAGCAGAAATCATTTGCATCTGGCCCAGACCAAAAAAAAAAAAATCCCCAAGTTAACTGTAACTTTCCAGAGCCTGAGCCCTAAGCAATGATAAAGAATACGGCAAACAAAGGTAGGGTCACCTAGAACAGAGGTTGGCAAACCCTACACCAAGTAAACTGTGGCCTGCTTTTGTATAGTTTGAGAATGAAGTTCTTTTGTTTTTGTTTTTCATTTTTAAAGGGTTGTAGAAGCCATGCCTCCAAACAACAAAAAGAATACATGACACTATCCATGAACCAATTTAAAAACAAAACTTAAAATATAAATGGCCCAATTTTATTTTTTTTTATTTATTTTTTTAATTTTTTATTGTTGGCTGTTCAAAAACATTACATAGTTCTTGATATATCATATTTCACACTTTGATTCAAGTGGGTTATGAGCTCCCATTTTTACCCCATATACAGATTGCAGAATCACATCAGTTACACATCCATTGATTTACATATTGCCATACTAGTGTCTGTTGTGTTCTGCTGCCTTTCCTATCCTCTACTATCCCCCCTCCCCTCCCCTCCCCTCCCCTCTTCTCTCTCTGCCCCCTCTACTGACATTCATTTGTCCCCCTTGTATTATTTTTCCCTTTCCCCTCACTTCCTCTTGTATGTACTTTTGTATAACTCTGAGGGTCTCCTTCCATTTCCATGCAATTTCCCTTCTCTTTCCCTTTCCTTCCCACCTCTCATCCCTGTTTAATGTTAATCTTCTTCTCATGCTCTTCGACCCTACTCTGTTCTTAGTTACTCTCCTTATATCAAAGAAGACATTTGGCATTTGTTTTTTAGGGATTGGCTAGCTTCACTTAGCATAATCTAAATGGCCCAATTTTAAAACAAAGCTTAGAATATTTATTATCTGGGCCTTTATAAAACGTTTGCTGGCTTTGCCCTGGAAAATTAAAACAATTCTCTGCTGGGTCTTTTGACAACAATCCATTATAAATTTGAAAGCCAAACAGCCATCCTTTGCCTTATTTCAAAATTTTTGAATATTAAAAAAAATAAGCTTTCAGTGATATTCTTTCTGCTTAGAATGTTCTTCCTTTCCTCCCTCTCTTCACTGAGTTAACTCTCCTTTCCGATTTCAGCTCCAAGGTCATTTCCTCAAAACAGCCTTCCCTGACTTGCCTGACTGAGCTGTATTCCTTTATGATTTTGCTGTTTTGGCAACACAAAACAAAACTCTCTGCAACAGCACCTGTCATTGGGAGAGTTCTGTTTGTGGGACCATTTGACTCATACGGCATACTCCCCTCGTGAAGGTCTATTTTGTTTTCTCTCATGTCTCTAGTGCCTAGCATGCATGGTACCTGCTTGTCGGTTGTACGCAGATACTCAACGAATGTACATAAAATAATGAAGAAATGTTTAACATTCTCACAGAGCCCATTAGCATTCCGGTGTGTACCTCTCCATTGTGTGTCAGTGAGCATGACTCAATTTCTTACCTGAGAACCCCTAGACATTTATGGATGTGATTTGATAGGCTTTGAAATAAAAGATTAGAGAAGGATTCTGTAAAATAGGGTATTACCCAGTGAATTCTTCCTCTGTGCCATCTTCACATAGGCTTAGATGATTGGCAGTTTTCCCCTACAAACTACTGATGGTTATAAATGGGCGAAGGTATGAGCTGGGGTGTGATGGAGGGAACTTTTATGGTATGATTTTGCTACTATTTTATAAAAGAGAAACAGCATCCCTTATTAAGCTGTGACTAGGAAGTATTATCCAGTGCACTAAGAAGCTCTGCCCTGGAAATGAAAATTGCACAGGTTAATAGGAGGACTTCCAGGAGTTGTTCAACAGTAAGGACACGTGTGCATGTCTTTTGGGGCCATTCTGAAGGCAAAGCTGATGCTTGTAATAGGGTCCCACTTCACCATGAGATGGTTTAGAACTTTGGATAAAGCTACTGGAATGTAAGTTGGTTTCCTTTGGCTTAGCACTAGGTATCATTCTGAACTTGATAAATTTCCGGGGACTCGAGAGTTTCCTATGATGTTATATTTGGGAGGTCAAAGACCAATGAAGTTTGATAAACTCATGGGATTTGGAGGTGAGAGGTCTCTATTGAGAAATTCTGTGGCTTAAATGGTTAGCTCATGTTGCAGACTAGAGGGTGGTGACAGCATCAGGAACTTCTGCTGAAAGTGAAGTAATTGGGATACTGTGTCTAAAGCCACGAATCCCTTGAAAATCTCCCTAAGGAACCATTGCATTGCTTTGCTGAGTCGATAGCCCTTTTATTTAGCTTTTTCACTGCTGTGACTAAAAGAACCTTCCCAGAACAACTGTAAAGGAGGAAAGGTTTATTTAGGGGCTCATAGGACTTAGTCCACAGAAGACCAGCACCATTCCTCTGGGCTCCAGGTGAGGCATAACATCATGGCAGAGGAGTGTGGCGGAAGGAAGCAGCTCACGTGGTGATCAGGAAGCAGAGAGAGACTTCACCTGCCAGATACAAATATGTACCCCAAAGCCACACCCCCAATACCAATACCCACCTCCTCACATCCCAACTGTAACAATGGCCAAAGGCAGAAGGAGCTTGTGTGACTCAGTTGTGGGTTTTGACTCCAAAACACAAGAAAGACATAGAAATAAGATGGTAAAGACAAACAGCTTGCAGTATGATAAACCTGGTTGTATTCCTGCTTCTTATACTGTGATGTTGGACAAGATACGCTTTGTAAAATAGACATGATCATAGCACCATTACAATATCATTTCAAATATTTATGGAAATAATTATGTAAGGCACCTGACTATAAGTACGTTTCATTAAGCTTTTATTATGTGTTTTCCCTTGTCTTCCTGACTTTAATAAATAAAAAAATCAACATACTAAGTGAAGATAGGAATATGACAAGAAAGAAAATTTTATTAATAGCATTAAGGATGGTACTTTGGGAAAGTTTGAATTTAAACCTGTTTCCAAAGCCATTCCTCTTGTGCTGAATCATACAATCACTTAAGAATTGTCAGTGTATTTCTTTTTAACCCTTTATCTTAAAAAGCATGTGTTCTAGAATCTCAGCCCTAGAACGAGTAGACTTGCTACCTAGACTCATTTCTAGCAAGTCCCCAGGGACCACTCTTGGAGAAGCTTTGCCCTAGGATATGGTGGAGCAAAAGTGCAGGAACCTGGGACCCTGAGTGACTGTGTGGAGCAGAGCGACTCATGATATGAGATGGTCAGCTCCCTTGTGGACTTTCATATGAGAGAATAAATATGTCTTCTTTAAGCTACCAAATATGGGGGTCTTCTTTCGTGTTGTTTTTTCCAATATTGTCCCAATTCTACCTCAGATTTAAAACCAGGTTAAGTTCTACCTTCTCTGGTTGAATCCCTACACTGTACTTTTCTCTTCATTGAACTTCTGTCCCACTCGGGGTCTGTATTACCAGATTCATTAGTTTCTTCTCCCACTGTTCTAAAAATGTTAACATAATTCTTAAATATAATTTTCCTACATCTTTCACTCTGTCCAGCACAATTCTAAGCATATGGTAGCTGGCCAGTAAATTGTCATCAATTAATATTTTAGTAAATTAAGAATTCTCATATATATGAAGGATTTTTTTTTTGTACCAAGAATTGAACTCAGGGGTGTTCAGCCACTGAGCCATATCCTCAGTCCATTTTTATTTTTATTTTTATTTTTTATTTTTTGTTTTGAGACAGGGTCTTGCTAAGCTGCTTAGAGCCTCACTGAATTGCTGAGTCTTGCTTTGAACTTGCAATCATCCTGCTTCAGCTTCCCGAGCCACTGGGATTGCTGGTGTGTGCCACTGCCCAGCAACAAATAATTACAAAAAAATAGATTCATAGAACTCACCAAAACTACCTTGAAACATAATGTGAGCTTCCTTTAATGACTCAGAGAGCAAGAAATAAAAGTGCTTTGTTATTATTTTATATGGCATCTAATTTTTTAGCCTTGCCTTTCCAATGCACAAACTGGTGATGAGAACCCACCTCAGGGTACACATACATACTATGTGCCTGTTTGGATGACAACTGGCCTTGAGATAAACCTCCACTCATTAGTGTGAGCATATACACACATTTCCCATGCATGGTTACACATAGACCCTTTGTATAACTGCACTTAACTTCAAAGGCTCAAATTGTTAGAGTTGGAAAAAGAACTTTCAACCTCCTATTTGAATTGACTCTGATTTTAATCTGCAGAACATTAGCCCAACATAATGGAAGTTCTGGTGAGTAGAACATCCTCCCCCTTCCATGAGGAATACATTGTTGGAGTCCATCATTATCGTAAACATAATCTCACAATACTTTTCATGGTAAAGGAGACAAATATTATTTCATGATAAAGTAAACTATGTAAGTCTGTTTCAGTCCGTTTTTCCATCCCTGTGACCAAAAGACCTGAGAGGAACAACAGAGAAGAGGAAAAGCTAATTTGGGCTCAGGGTTTGGAGGTTCAATCTATGATTGGCTGACTTCATAGGTCTGGGCCCGAGGTGAGGCAGAACCTCAAGGGGGGAAAGACATGGTAGAGGAAAGCAACTTGGAATGTGACCGGCAGGAAGCAGAAAAAGAGCTCCACTCACCAGGGACAAAAATAAACGCCAAAGACACACCTCCAGAGACCTATGACCCCCAGCCACACCATAGGTGCCTATCATATGAGCTTTGTAGATGCTTCTCATCTTTACTTAATGCATAAAGTTTCATGTGTGAGTAGAAGCACACAGACCGAACGCCCCACTCCTCTGTACTCTCAGAACCAAGCATCATGAGATGTGCCCCGGAGGTGGTTGGGGTCAGTGCAGACATGGAAGCCTGACGACCAGGGTTCAGATCTTCGCTGTGTGATCCTGAACAAGTTTCTTAACTTTGGTTTCTCGGTTTTCCTCATCTCATGGACATGATGTGGCACAGCCAGGGTGCCTACCTCATGGGGGTCATGGAGAGCAATAAAGGAGTTGATATATAAAAAGCTTTTAAAAGAGTGTTTGGCATATGTAAACTGCAAGGCAGGAGGAAGCACCAGGAAGTCAATATTTGTTGAATGAATTAGCCATCACCCTGCTTTTAATAGCAAAACAGAGATAGGTGGAGAGAGGGAGGGAGAGGATGTTGTCAGCAGAGTCTCAGTGGCTGAGCAAACCAAAAGTCTTTCCTTAAGTGAAGTCCTAGGGCCACCCACAAACATTCTATTCCTTTCCTTCCCGAGGTGGATGGTATGGAGAGGAGGAGACATAGGTCTGGGTGAGTATGCACTTGTGTGTGTAAAAAAGCAGGGCCTAACAATGGTTGCTGAAATATGAAAGAAGCTCGTTATTTTTTGACACATTATTTGGCTGGAGCTTTGGGGAGACCTTTATCACGACAGGCTGGGTTCAAGGAGATTTGTGGGTTGTAAGTACTCAGGACACAGAGAGCAGATGAGGGAGGCGTTGCTCCTCTGGGGTCCATCTAGCTGGTGATTCTTTTCGGCAGGAGCCCATGGACGGCACAGGGAACATATTGACCAGCCAACCGTGGGAAATATATCAAGATTTATCATCTCTTGGAGTAAAAATTGACCCCAATTTAACCTCTATTAATATTTATTTCTCAGGTCAATAAATCTAGAATTTGTCTTAGTGAAAGTCAATATCAGTTGAATTCTGCCTACTCTTCTTAGGGGGCAAAGAAGAAAAGGGAACTGTGATTTTAAAATGTTATAAATAACATAGTAAAAGCACATACAAAATCCCCCAAGGATGGGAGAAGGGACACAGCATTTTGGCCACTTCTAATCTTAAAACAAATAGGGAAAAAAATAGATAGTCAACCTCTCGGAAGTAATTTGTCTTGATTCCCATCAACACCTGTGGTGGAATGAAAGCTCCCCAACCTGAAAGAAGAGATGGGGGGCTCATGTTCCAGTCTCAGATGACCTTGAGCCCTTCCTTTCACTTTTCTGAACCTATGTTTCCTAAACTTGAAAAAAAATACGCATTTCTACCTATAATATTTTGTTCACTATTTTCAATTTCAGCTGTATTATACTAAGTAGTCAACGTTTCTTTGCATACATTTTTGCTGCCCTTACTGGAAAAAATAAGATTATTTCATGATATATTTAATAGAAAACAAAAATGATATTAATTAAGGTTTGATATGCAAAACAAGCACATCTTTCTCCCATCCCTCCTTTACACTGCTTTAAGTCCCTAAAATGCTTTGTGTTGGGGGCGTAGCTAGAGGTCAACTACCATGTATTTGGTGCATGGCTTTCAGGCCTCTTGCCAACATGCAAAACCCTCTCTACCTTTCTTCCCTTACCTCGACTTATTTTCCTTGTCCCCTGGAGTGTAAATTTAGTCCCCTTATATCTCAGACCTATTTGTGTTGTGATAACAGAATACCTGATGCTGGGTGACATATATATATATATAAAAGAGGTTTATTTGGCTCAAGGTCCTACTGGCTGGAAAGTCCAAAGAGCATCTGACAAGATCCCTCCACAGCACGACAGATGGCATCATGTGGCAGAAGAGTATTAGAGAGAGAGAGAGAGGTGTCACATAGCTGAACAGGAAGCAAGAGACCAGGGAGGGGCTGTACTTGGTCTTTCATAATAACCTGCTTTCCTGGGAACTACCCCTTCTTTTGAGAACGACATTAACTCCTTCTGAAGGTTGTGCATGAGAGCCTAATTATCACCCTTAAAAATCCCACTACAATATTGTTACATTGAACAGTTCAGCCTCAACATGAATTTTGGTGGAGACAAACCATACTGAGACCATTGCACCCTGGGACCACACTTCCTTCAGGAGCATCACAGGGTGAATGTGGATTGGATCTCATATGTTGATACCTAATTCCTACCCAGCCTACTGTCAAGAAACTCTTTGGGGCTGAAAGGTAAAAGAGTTGGAAAAATACATTGTAAATATAAAGCATCAGATAGCTATGAGGACTTGCACTATGAGACAGTGTGTTTCAGAACCTCTGAAACATTAAGCAAAATAAACCTCTTCTCCCTTTAATTGTTTTTCTCAGGTATTTTGTTACAGCAATGAAAACCTGACTTACACACTTCTTTGCATGTGCTTTGCTGTGCCACTTGGAAGTTTCTCCCACACAAGAGGAGGAGTATGTTTTACCAGCTTTGGCTCTTGGATTGGTCACATGACTAACTCCGGTGACAGCATAAGATAGCATGATGTGGTACACCATTAGCCTCACTGTTTCCATTTGCTCCCTTTTACCTCTGCCAGTGTAATGAGAAGTGGATGCCTGGGTTAGCCCACAGGTTGCAGGAGAGGACGAGACACTTATGGAGCAAGTGGAGCAAGTGTAGACACTTGTGGAGCAAGAGCTACCTGTCGTTCATTAGTCTAGATCAGCTAAATTCCAAGGCCTGAGAAATACAGCTCAACTGTAAGCCATTGAAGGAAGCAGGTGTTAATGATATAGCAATACTAATGATATAACAATAACATGACTGGTCATCATGCTATGTTGACTTAGACCACAGTATCCAAGTGTCAAACTTGGTAGCTGGAATGCAGATCAAGCAGACAGTTCTAGAATTGTGATTTTTGGATATTGTGCTTAGAAGATCATGCCAGGAATGTACACAGACTTAGGAAGCTTTAGAGGCAAGTGGGGAGAGTTCTCACCTTCTCTCCTTCTCTTTATCTCTCCCCTATACACATACAGATGCCTTAGGGATGGGTATTGCGCTTGCGAGATCCAGAGATGGAAAGTTTTGGTGGGACCCTGCATTACTCAAGATGAAAAACCAAATCTTTCCCATCAAGCAACTGAGGGAAAACAAATTGGGCTTTGCTATTTGTGTTTTTGTTGTTGTTGTTGTTGCATCTCTTGCCATTTGTGAGATTGAGCAAAGTTAATTTGACAGACATTTATTTATCTTCTGTAATGAAATTGTAAAGAATGATGTGAATCTCTTCCCGCAGGCCTCTTGAGAACATCATTTTCTAAATGTGATGGTGGTTTTTTTTTTTTTTAATCACCTAAAATGTTTATCTGCCCTGGGGTTTTAAGACAGAAGACTTGAAATTCCAACACATCATACAGAAAAACTATAATAAATTCATTATTAATTGGAGCAGCAGGAAAGTCAATTACAGAAAAATACCCAATCTTTTTTTATCAACCTACTTATATTTCTTATTATCCTTCATCCAACATTTGTTTTCCAAACACAGATAATGTTAGAACTCATGCATTTAATTTAATTTTGTGGGATCTCCTTTTTGTTTGATTCTGAATGTATTTTTTAAAATATCTCTAACTTCCATTTAAACAGGTGACATTTTTAAATTGTAGAGCATTTTAATTTCACTGATGTTGCTATGACGATAGTGATGCTTCTGAAATGATTTCCTAATTTTTGGAGTTCAAGAGGTAAAACTTTAGGAATAAAGTCACTCAATGATTGGAAGAATAGGACAATATCCAGACTAGAGGTGACAGCTGATACATCTCTTAGAAAGTGATGCTTATGTAGGTGAAGAGGTTAGAAAGTCCTCGAAAACTAGGACTAAGCACAGCAAAAGAAAGGCCTCTTGTGAGACAGGGTGTGCTAGACAGAACTACCAAACTTGGACATGTTATGCACATGCAGAAAGACTTTTTACTGACAGCTGTTATCAAAAATCCCAGACTTGGCTTTTATTGGTTGGTCTTAGAGCACATGCTCATCTCTCAGCCAATCAGTGGAAAGAGGATAAATAACTCTGATCGGCCAGTCCTAGGGGTTCAGGTTTTTTTTTTTTTTTTTTTTTTTTAGGAGGCATAGGAGATCAGCTCTATCTGGGTTATGTATAGAAAAGGGTCAGTTTCTCAAAGAAAAACTGTTATGAGAAATGGGCAGGCAGAAACTCCAGCTAATAGTTTTGTTTTATTTCCATTTTCTGGGTCTATAGGAAAAACAACTACAACAAACTATATCACTATTTGAAGAATTCAGGCCCTCAGTGATAGATTTAATTATTGGTCTTATTTCCTCATTCCTCCAGGCTGTGAACCCAATGTTCGTGACCCCTCAAAATCCATATGTTGAAATCCAGCTCCCCAAAAGTTATTGTTAGAAAGGTGATACCGTAATGGAGGTACAGCCCTCCGGATTGGAATTTGTGCCCTAATAAAAGAGATCTGAGAAAGATCCTTTGTCCTTCCTACTGTGTAGGGGCAAAGCAAGTCAGGGCTAACTATGCACAAGAAAACAAATCTTGATTAGACACTGAATCTACATTGATCTTGGACTTAGAACCACAAGAAACAAGTTTCTCCATCCAGTTTATGTTATTTGGTGATAGCAGCCAAATGGACTCAGACTTCCATAAGAGATTAGTGTATCTACAGTCTTGCTTGTTCCCATGGTGGACAGACCACACATCCCAGCTCCTTAACCTTGGACTTGATTGTGAGATTTACTTTGACTAATGAGACATTGGTAGGTGGGACATGGTGGAGATTTAAAAAGTGGCAATGTGTTTGGGTTTGGTCTCTTGACTTCTGCTACCACCATGTTAGCCCTCCAAGAGAGACAGACATGGGAAGCATACCAGAATCTGATTGGTCACCTGGAACTAGGTTCAGCTAGCTTCAGACAGTATCAGCTGACCCCCAATTGAACCACAGAGGCATGAGTGAGAAACGAAGTATTGTAAACTGCCAGTGAGCGTTTATGGCTGCTTGTTACAAAACAATATATAAATAGGACACCTTTCACTTAAATCTAACTATGTGGAGAAATGACAGATGGGAACACAGCTGGTTGTTTCTACTAGTTGCAATTACAGAAAAATCATCCATATTCTTTCTCCTTTGTTAGTCGGAACATCATCCATAAAGTGAATTAAAAATGATTTCACTGGGTATAGTGGCACATGCTTGTAATCGCAGTGGTTTGGGAGGCTGAGGCAGGAGAATAGCAAGTTCAAAGCTAGCCTCAGCAATTTAGTAAGTCCCTATCTCTAAATAAAATATTAAGAGAGCTGGGGATGTAGTTCAGTGGTTAAGCGCCCCTGGGTTCAATCTCTGGAACAAAAAAAAAAAAAAAGATTTCTACTTTGGTTAGATCATTTCTTACCACAATTCCCCCAAATTCGTTCTTATTTTCATTGCTTCTCTTTTTATCAACTTGCCCCAAACTCTAAGCATCTTTAATTCATGTCCCAAAGTGTTTAACATTAAACATGGTGCTATAAATAATCCACCATTCTGAACAAGTTTAATAAGAATTACAACACTATTATTATGACTAAGTACACTTAGGCATTTACAAATTTGCCTTTAAATGGAGATTTATCAGGGGTTTCAGCTGCTCAGCGATGAAACAATATTAATGCCTAGGCGAAGACAAGTGAGTTAATCCAATCTTTCTATATGCTTGGACACTCTAACGATCTCAGTTTGGACAGCTGGGTTACAACATACAGTAACTTCTCTGTTACATGGCAGGGCTGGGAGGATGGGCTGTTTTCATGTTTCCCTTTTGTATTATTATGCAGGGCTTTGGATTGTAGAGAAAGAACTACTGAGATAGGCTTCCCATTTATCCTGAGGTGCAGACATTCAAAGAAGGCATGAAAAGGGGCACAGGCATGGTCCCTAAGGGAACATCATCTGGGCCCATGGTCCTGGCCTGACAAAGTGGTGTTTTCCTTGGTAAACTCATTTGGGAGGGAGGCAGAGTATTTAAAGAGTGGATGTAGTAATCCAGCCCATCTGGGTTTGAATCTTACCTCCAAGCTGTGAGGGTCTGGGGTTTACAAAATTTATTTACTTTTTTTTGGGGGGGGAGTTTACAAAATTTATTTACTTTTTTTAGGGGGGTAGGAGGCTACCTGGAATTGAACCCAGGGGTGCTTAACCACTGAGCCACATCCCCAGCCCTTTTTAATAGTTTATTTAGAGACAGGGACTGTGAAGTTGCGTAGGGCCTCGCTAAATTGCTGAGGCTGCCTTTAAACTCACAATCCTCCTGTCTCAGCCTCCCAAGCTACTTGGATGACAGGCATGTGCCACCGAGCTTGGCTATTTACACATATCATTTTATTCACTAATTCATTTATTTTTGTTGTTATTGTTGTTACATTCCATAGAAGAAGAACCTGTCAGAAAAATTAAGAAGTCCTTGGTTGATTGAGGAAATAGTCCTAAGAAAAACCTGAAAGGAGGTGAGAAACACAGGATGTGAAAGAGGAGAGAGCTGAGTGGGTTGGAGTCTTAGGTAAGGTCTGAAGTTAGCCTGACCTGTGGGGGCCTCTGGAGCGCATGGTGTACTGCAGAGTTGCCTTTGCTTTGGGGCAAAGACACCTCTTTAAGAGGTGCTAGCCCTCATTAAAAATTTCGATAAAATATACATAACATAAAATGTATCATTTTAACATTGTAAGGTATACAATTCAGTACCACAAAGTTGTGCAGTCATTACCACTATCTAATTCTAGAACCTCAAAAGGAAACCCTGTTCCTATTAGTGGTCAATCCCGTTTCTCAGTCTCCCCAGGCCCTGGTAATCAGTAATTTCTTTTCTGTCTCTGTAGAGTTACATCTTCTGGATATTTCATGTCTAGGAATTATATAATATGTGTCCTTTGGAGTTTGGCTTCTTTCACTTAGAATGATGTTTTCCACATCCATCCACGTTGTTCCAGAACCTCATTCCTTTTTACGACTATAAAATATTCCACTGAATACAGGTACTCTGTTTGGTTTACCCATCCGTCACAACCTGAGGGACCCTTAGGTTGTTTCCAACTGGTGAATAGTGCCTCTGTGAATATGTGTCCAAGTTTCTGTTTGGACATTTGTTCTCAGTTCTGTTAGGTATATCCATAGGAGTGGAATTGCTGACTCATAGGGTGATTCTATATTTAAGTTTTTGAGAAGCTGCCAAATTGTTTTCCATGGTGAATGTCCTGTTTTGTTCTTCCAGGTCCCAGTTTCCTCTCATCCTTGCCAACACTTGTTACTATCATTTTTTTTTTTTTATTATTGCAATCATCCAGAGGATGTGAAGAGGCTTCCCATGGGACACCAGTCTTTTGAACACTCATATCATCATCAGTCTTTAGCTGCAGGCTGCTCTGGGGAGTTCAGTCTCTCAACTGAGGTGGATCCCTTTAACCAAGGAAGGGCTACATCTAGGAGCAGTGAACAGACCCCACTCATAACCACAGCAAAACATGTCTGCTACCTTCATTTGTTCAAGAGAGATTTCTTGAAAGTCTATGCTATGCTGGGCTAAGGATGCAAAATAGAGATTCTGTTTTACCAGGAACTAACACCATACAGGATCATTTCAACACTGATCAGTTCTTAACACCAAAGTAAAAAATGCAACTCTGACAAATGTAGGGAAAAGATTTGACCTTGGCAGGATGGTGAGAGAAGTCTTTCATGAGGCCGTAGTGATTGAGGGTTGAGATGTCTTCTGTTCAATTAGTGCAATGGAACTTGCTGACTAAAGCAGGTCCAGAAGTGTTCCAGAATGGAAAAGCAATGTGGGCACAGGTCTTGTGGTGGGAGGGAACATGGTAGGTTCTAGAATCTGACATTACCTGTGGCCGAGGAAGGGGATGGAGTGAGCAGCTGTTCTTCACTAAACCTGGTGATATAGGTAGGGTCCATTCCTGTGGGAAGTGGATGTTTATTTTAAGAGTGATTGGAGCCAGGTGTGGGGACCACGCCTATAATCCCAGTGGCTTAGGAGTCTGAGACAGGAGGATCAAAGTTCAAAGTCAGCCTCAGCAAAAGCGAGGTGCTAAACAACTCAGTGAGACCCTGTCTCTATAATAAAATACAAAATAGGGCTGGGGATGTGGCTCAGAGGTCCAGTGCCCCTGAATTCAATCCATGGTACCAAAAAAAAAAAAAAAAAGTGATTGGAAACCTTTGCAGGAAATTAGGCAGAGCTGGGATGTGGGAGACATCTCATCACCTGATAAATGTTTTTGAAAATGTCAGTCTGTCTTTTGTGTGAAGAAATGGATTAGGATTATAGGAAAAGAGGAATCTTCAAATTGAAGGCTCACACACATCCTATTTAGATTTTTTTTCCCCTTCTCTCTTGTGATGGTCTGAATGTTTCCCCAACATGTTAAATTTTAATTGTCATTGTAACAGTATTTAGAGGCGGGGCATTCAGTGAGGAAACCTTGAGACTCCTATTCTTTGGGGTGGGATTGGTGCCATTATAATGGAGTGTGTTTGATCCCTCCCACCTTTCTCCCCCTTAGCTC
This sequence comes from Marmota monax, assembly GCF_021218885.2. Classification (NCBI taxonomy): domain Eukaryota; kingdom Metazoa; phylum Chordata; class Mammalia; order Rodentia; family Sciuridae; genus Marmota; species Marmota monax. The sequence continues at coordinate 5,620,819 of NW_026695224.1, forward strand.
TTCGGCTACATGATTTCATAGCAAGAAGGATCCTGCCAAGTGTCAGAACTGTGTTATTAGACTTCCCAGTCACCAGAACAGAAAGCCAATAAATTTCTGTTCATTATAAAGTACCCAGATTGTGGCATTCTGCTACAGTAACAGCCCCAAATGGATTGAGACATCCTTAAAAACACCATGAAAGTCAATTCTCTCCTTTGTGGCACACGCTGACTCTCCCCCATGGTGGTTTGTTTCTTCATTTGCTGGTGGATTATTCTGAGGTCACCTTTGGCAGGCGTTTTTATGCACAATAACCCTAAATGCCGTGGACTGTGAAGTGTTCCCGTCAATGTTGATTTGTAAGCTTGATGTTCCTGCATTGTATGGGAAGGAACTTGAGGTGGGCACAGTAGATAAGACCCCTTTTCTCTGAGTTCAGAACCAATTGACATAAACAGAGAAGTCACACAGGTTGACATTGACTTTGTCACTGCTGAAGTTGAACCTGAATAACATGGCTTAGCTGCATGAACCCAACGACAAGAGGCTTCCCAATGCCCACCTAGTCATGGATGATGGACGGCTAAATCTCATCCACACATACTGACCCGACCTTCACTGCTAAGCCAAGTACAAAGTCAAGGGTAGGCAGGCCATGCTCTTCACAAGAAGAGAGGAAGAACATAAGAGCCAAAGTTGAAGTGAAAAATGTCCTGGGACCCAAGGGGGAGATGAGAGTGTTTCTTGAAGGATGTGAGATTGAACTGGGTTATGAATGAGAGGTTGTTTATCAAAAGCCCACATACCGAGTATTTCCCATGTGGGAGGTGACACTAGCAACAGTGCTTACAGATTGACAGAGGAAGGGGTGGTGTCCCATGATGAGCTTATAGATTAGACAAAAGTACAGAGCCCTTTCTGATGTAAATACCAAAAGAAATGGTAGCAAATTACTTCATGTGCTTGTTGGTGCTCTATCCGTATAACCTTGACACTCATCATTCCTGCTAAAGATTTCTTGCTGGTGGCATCCCTCTGATGAAGGGAACAGCTAGGGCCGTGTCCAGGGCAGATTGGCAGTGCTGGGCAATTGATGTCTCCAGGACCAGCCTTTAGCCAGTGATGAATGGAAGTTGGTGGATACGCTCCGATCCGTGCTCCTCGGGTGGGTCAACTGTGGGTCATGTTATCTATGTCAACACTGACCACGCAGTCCAGGGAATAGCCCCGCACATCTGTGCCCTTTGGACTGGCTTGATTCCCCTCTTCTCTACTGGTGTTTCCAGAGAGCACCTCCCAAACTAAATACTTGACACCCATCCCTTACCTGTATCTCAAGATCTTTTCCTGTATCGGCGATTTCTTCTTCTGTGAAGTAAAAGTCCATATTTATATGACTTAGATCACGAGAGTTCATTATGTATGATCATAACTAAATATCAAGTCAGAAACATTCTCCAGTGGATATTTGTGGGATTATTCATCTATTGCATATTATTGACCCTTATATTATAATTGAGAAATGTTAGACATTAGGTTCAAAAAAATAAATAATAATAAACTGCCCAGGGAGAGTGCTCACTGAATATTACTTCAATATGAATATAATTCATGTCACTACTTTGACTGGAATAGCTTTTTTTTTTTTCCTTGAGTAGTTTCACCTTTCTTCTATTGCATCCATTCTGATAGGTGGATGACAACCAGATGTACTGTTGACTCAGCTGCCCTTCAAATGCCAAATACCACCCATAGGCTATCACAGGAGGCTAACCTTGAACCAAAGTGCAAATCTTACCCAATTATGAAACCATATTGACTTGGTATTGACTACCCGCTGCCACTGTGAGGCTGGGGTTAGGACTTGGGCAATCATCTAGGCAATTTCATTTGAGATCAACCTACTTTTGAAGAACAGATGAAGATCAATAACTTTGTGCAAGATACCCTTGGTTGGTGGTACCATTTTGTTTTCCTCTTGTGTTCTTCTCCACGTGCGTACACATACGTACACACATGCACAACCACGACCATCAGTAGGTACTTATAAAAATTCAAATTCTAGTAACCTGTGTTGGCCTTTTCATATTCTTTCCTAATCTTTGGCTATAGACAAATCATTTTTATGGACTTTTTAAATTCTTCTGTATTTTATTCATTTCTTCTAACATTGCTTTCTTAGCACTTTGTTTTCACCAGGGTTTTGCCCAACGCTTTTGAGATATCAAGGATAGGATCTTCCAGCTGGAATGAGTTTGTACCCTGCACAGAAACCACATTTGATGGAGCAAAGAAAGAGCTACTTTTAGCCTCTCGTCTCTTCTCCCTTAAGTAGTGAAGTCCTGGTTGCGGCTTCTTTCAGGAATTAATGTGTTCGGATAATTGTCTCAAGAGGGAGCCAGCCACAGGAGAGCAGGTGTGGGAGTCTTGGCACTTGGCAGAGATTAGTTTTATTTCTCATTTATTTGCTCCTTCCTTTCTTCACCCCATGATCACTAGATATCTGCTGGCCACCAGACAGTGCTCATGCTGCTATCTGTAGGCAGGCGATGGAGGCCTAAGCTGGTGACGGATCAGGAAAAGATTCCAGAGATAAGTGATCACTAGAACCCAGGGTGAGGAGCCACATCTGTCTGTACCAGGTGAGCAGATAAGAATGAAGACTCACAGTGAGTCCTGTCACCCGGTCAGGCCCACAGACAAGAACCAGAAAGGGAGGACATAAATGCAGAGCAGACATCCCCAGATCAAAGCAAGGGGATGGCCAAGTACCAAGAGTAAACATTTAAGGCAACAGAGACAGGGACAGACCCTGAAAAGGACAGCAGAGTACCACACAGGCCCAACTTGGGTCTCTGTCTCTGGGGAACACAGTGGAATCTGTACCCTTTGTATCCATGCTCTGAGGCTGGAAACTCTGAGAGGGACCATGAACTTGAGCCAGGCCACCTGGGTTTGAATTCCATGTGGAAGCTGAGCAACTTCAGGTAAGTTATCTAACCTCCCATGGCCACAATCTCTGGATCCATCAAATAATGATGACATATAAGTGCTGAGCTCATAGGGTTGTCACGAGGCCCACATGAGTTCATACTTGTAAAGTCCTTAAAACCGTGCCTGGCACAATGTGAGTGCTTATATACCTTATTAAATAGAGTTAATAGGGATTGGAGAAAGCATTATTTGATAATGACTTAATTCTTTTTGGTATCCATAACCACTATCATTTTTAGAGATTTACAAAGCCAAATGATATCATGGCCTTTTTTCTTCCTAATTATCTTCACATGGTTCATATGATGGCTTCCTTCCCCACCGTGGTAACTGAAGTCACCAGCCACCTTCCCCCATTAACAGGGTGTCCTCACTTCGTGTCCTCTTGGCTGGAAAGCCACGCTGAAGCATCTTCCAGGTGCTGGGCCAGGGACTCACCCCTCTCATATATTTTTTTGTCTGCTATGTATCCTTGAGTACTGGCATTGAATGGCACCTTTCAGTTTCCCTAAAACAAACCAGACCTCTACCCTGTTACATGCCAGCATAGTCTGGTTGGGAGTCACCTTCCACCCAGAAAGCCATATTCTACTCCCATCTGGCAAAACGTTGATATTTGATGCAACTATTCTCCCTGCTGCTTAGCTGTTCAGCAAGGTTTGTGCCATCCCAGCCAGAAGAAGATCATCTTGCATTTTTTAGTTGGCCTGCTGTGGTCATGTTGGTCAAACACAAGAGGCATGACTTTCAAAGAGCAACCCGGAAGTCCTATCTCCCCGGCCTTTCCTCATGTCACAAGCCTGGGAAACCTTGTCATGTGTGCCCCATCTCCTTGGTTGAAGGCTGCACTCCAGGGATGATGCCATCCTCTCCGTGGTTAATAACCAGCCAGACAGAAAGACAGACTGCACGGCTGGTGAGGCCCAGGAGCGAGGATTTGGCAAGGACGAAGGAAGAGGGCACAGAGTCTACTTTCTTTCTTTTTCTTTTTCTTTTACAGAAAGACTCTTTGTTTTTGTCATTCTGTGCACGAGCTAAGCAGATTACAGTAAAGAGAAATGGGGGCAGGCCCAGGTATCTAGGAGATGGGCGAGAATTTGCATTCCAATTGTAGAACATGTCAAAAGGCTATTCTTCCTGCCTCCCTTGGAAGGTAGCAGTTCAGTTTGGGGGGCTATTTAAACAGGACCATATCTCTTCCCTCCAATTTGCTGGAGAGCTTCCAAGTGTGGCCCAGAGCATCCTGGGAGAAAAGGGCAACGGGCTTTGTGGAGGTAGATGTTTCCTGCCCCTGTAGGCCCTGGAAGACTGAAAGCAGATCATGCTTCCTCCAGTTTTTAGGCTTCGGGTGTATTCAAAAAAGGAAGAAATGTCAAAAGATGATTGCAAAAACCCAAATTTAACATGTTAAATGTTAACTTCTGGCAAAGTAATCCATTTGTGCGCACACACACACATGCACAGGCACACAGTGAGGATGGTGTGTGTGTGTGCATGTGTGTGTGTGTGTGCGTGTGTATGACTTCATTCATGGATAATGTCCAAAATTTGTATCTGAGGAACAGGATGAAAATGAGGCTCTTGCTGATGGTTCTCATGCCTGCCCTCTCCCCCACCCCCATCAGCCCATCTAGGATGCTTCCCAGGGAGAATGTCTCCCCCTGCCACAAAATACACCCCCATGCATAACCTCATCCCTCATATGCCCACCTCCCCAGAAAATACTGTATCTCAACCCCACCTTTTTTTCTTTTAAAATCCATGGACCCCCAAGAGACTACACCTAAAAGCAAAATATTCTCTGGGGGTTTAGAGTAAACCTGAAAATGGAAGCCTCTTTCCACCCATCTTCAAACACACACACACACACACACACACACACACACACACACACGTGCGCGGGCACGTTGAGACCCACCTCCAGCTCTCTGTCTGCAACGTCCCCTCTGCTGCACCCTCCACACAGACTTATTTCATAAAAATGTCAGCTATTAAGTTAACATTATTTAAGGGGCTTTGGGTTTTAGTTCCTGAATGCAACCTAAGCTGGATCCGTACAGGCCTGACATGAAGCCCTGGCTGTATAAAACATGATCCACAGAGGTACTAAATAAATAACCCGGCTGCGGGCTTCCAGGCCTCTCTATTTATCACTGCAGTAATGATAAGGATCTGATTTAGAGTGAACCCTACTGAGGGTCGAACCCGGCACAAGCTGTAATATGATCTGCAGGGGAGGGCTGATAACCCGAAACAATGTGAAGAAACCCTGTCAGATAAATAAAACAAACTGTTTGTCCATTAAATAGCGCTGTCAGGAAGAGAACCGAGAAGCCAAACAGAGCTAAATCCAATTCTTTTATAGCTTCACAAAGCCGGGGACACCTGAACTAAGCTGGGGAAATAAGCTCACTTCCAATAGGTTCTGAGGGCAGAGGTTGGTGGGGGGAGGATACAGTGATTTATGGAAATCATTCTGTAGGGAAAAGTTGCTCCTCCATCCAGGGCAAACCCTGCACCTTCTCTGGGTCTTGGTCTGTCTGTCTATGCAAGGGGACCCATTCATTGCATGGTCCAGAGACCACAAATTTGTAGTTGTCCCTCTTTCAACTTTCTTCTCCCAAACCCATACTGCATCTCACTGGAGACAGGACACAGAATCATCAGAGACAAAGATTCTCTTCTAATGAATGTGTTATAACTGTCTGCTGAGCCCTGGTCTCTCTCCTGGCTAGTGTCTCCCACTGGGAGTATCCCTGGCCTTTTTTGACAGGCACTCAGCTCCCCCTGAGGCTAAGGACAACCAAAAATGGTCCCCCACTTGAACAATAAAACCCTCTGATGCTTCTCATATGTGGACAACAGAGAGCTCATTCTGAGTCCTTGAAGAATGAGCAGACCTATTTGGCCCTGAAAGTTATCAACATGACCAGTTGCGGTCTCTCGGCCCTGGGCCTCCTGAGATACCTGGAGTGCCTTTATTTTGTGAGGGCTCAGGTCCAAAGAGCAATGAGACCAACCTCTCCAACAGGAACAGAAGTTATTCTGGAAGGTCATCTTTGGTTCCCAGCACTGGTTCTGAGCCTCCAGTGATACCTCTGGAGCAGGCATGTTTTAGGCACTTATCCTGACAAGTGTGAGGGAATGGAGTAGGGATGTTTATTTTCATAGACAATTTTACTGGTGAATCTAGGTCATTTTTTTTTAAAGAGAGAGAGAGAGAGAGAGAGAATTTTTAATATTTATTTTTTAGTTTTCGGCGGACACAACATCTTTGTTTGTATGTGGTGCTGAGGATCGAACCCGAGCCGCACGCATGCCAGGCAAGCGCGCTACTGCTTGAGCCACATCTCCAGCCCCAATCTAGGTCATTTTTCAAGTCACTGTTTTAATAAAAGTATGGCTGTTTCCTTCCTTTAAAGCTCTGGTTGCCAAACTTGCTTGTTGTTCAGAATCACCTGGAAAACTTTCCAAATTGTGACTCCTGTGTAACCAGTCTTGAAGAATGAGTTGACTTGGACTTAGTCCAAATTTTTACATAACAGTATTGATTCTAGAAAACTACATGAAAAAGTGACCACAAAATTTGTGGTAAGTTTAATGAAAGGTTTGAGGAATGGCACGGGGTTTTTTTGTTTTGTTTTGTTTTTGTTTTCTGTTTCCTGAATGTAGAGAAGGAGCTCTTGTATCTTTGCTATGCATTTGAAGAAGTAGGTCTGCTTACCCATACATTAAGTTGAGATCCAGAAATGGAAAATCATTATCATCATATACCTAAGGCTAGAATAAGATTCCAACGTCTTGTCTTTTTTCTGGAAGGTATTACCATCAACTTTTTGTGCAGGATCTGAAGCCTAGTTTTCACATTCAAGCCATTCATTGTTGGACTGAAGTTAATTTTTTTGAATCAGTTGCAGAAGGCTTAAATTTTTTTGCATTGAATTCTGTCTTTTTCTTTTACTTTGTGTGTATGAAATAATTCTCCTCCGACATCAGGCAGGAAGCAGGTTCTGTGTTTCCTTGGCTTTAAGATGGTTTATGGAAGAATGCTCTCATTTCCCAAATCTCCTGCTTTTTAAGGATCCTATGGTACAAAAATCAAGTGACTACCTTTAGACCAAAAAAGCACCCCCCAGAGACTTAGGGAAGAACAGATAGAGATTCCGAATAAAAACTAAAATGATTACCAATACAGAAATGTAAAATATTTTGCTTCATAAGATGTTTTTAAATTTAAAAAAGTCAAATATACAGTCTTTAATTCCATTATAAATAAAATATTGACATTTTTCAGTTTGAATAAAACTCAGAGAAGGAGGTTGGTATTATAAATGGAGATTAAAATTATACACATGGAAAAATATGTCTTTTTATTTTAAGGGATTCCTTAAGAGAATAAAATGACTTAAATTCTTTCAAGTGAACAAAAATACAACCTAAAGAAGATTAAGAGAAAGAAACTAAAATAACGACTATATTGATTTATGGAAGTGGAAATTGTAGGAGTAGTATGACTTCAGGTACACCTTAATCCAGAGCATCAAGTGACATTATCAGGAATCTCTTTACTTCTCTCTGTCTTAACTTCTGTGTTGATTTTACTTGTGAGGCAAATCCTCCTATGTGGTGGATCTCCCGACCTTCATCCTCCCACAATGGAAATTCTAGTACAGCCAAGACGTCTTCTTTTTTGACTCACGTTGGGACATGTGCCCATCCCTAAATCCATCATTATGTGCAATGGAATATGTTTATGGACCATCCCGGATGCAGGAAGGTAGGGTCCATCTCTCTGACTTACCTGGATAGACAGCAGAGATATGATGTCTCCCGTAATGGGGAAAAAACTCAGGACTGTTAAAGAAAAAAAGGGGAAATTGATCCTGGTCAAGAATGAACAACAGATGTTTTCTACAAAGGGAGACAAGATGGATGTAGGGAAAGAAACCAAGTCCATTTTCTCTTTTCTGTCTCCCATTAGCATTCATTAAATAAAAGCAGGAAGTCAAAACAGTGAAATAAACACCAACTGAGAATAAAATCAAGGAAAGGAGCCTTCTGTAATAATGAGAATTCTGACTTGATATTGTTTTCAAGAAAGCTCTTTTTGTCTTTTTTTTTTCTTTTAAGAACCTACTGTAACTCAGCTTGGCTAATAGAGTGTTTGCCTAGTACATTATGGAAGTCTTTTGGGAGACTAATGAATCAATTAGAATGATTTGTAATTAGCACACCAACCTAATGACAGGGTGTCTCTATATTGCTTGAAAATAGTTTGGTCTCTTAAGGGACATGCATGCCCCTCTTGTGAACTTATTTACGTTAATGATATGCTTACTAGCTTTTTAAAAAATTTCCAGAGAATAAATTTTTGCCCAGATTCTGTATGAAAGTCACAAACTCTGGATTATATGATTTTGAATAATTGGTAAGTGTTCTGTTAATTAGAAAGACATCCCCCTGCATCATAGAAAATTATCCACTATCACAAAGAAGCATTTTTGAAAATTCTGAATGGTAGGAAGAAATCCTGTCAGGATTCTGAAGTCAAACAGATAAGAAGCTAGAAACAGTGGAACTGCTCTTTCAAGGTATCATTTCCTGTCATCCTACAAATGCATGACAAATGCATAATGATGTAAAATAATATCTTATTTTTCCCCCAAAAGGTTTGCAAAGAAGCTGGGAATTATTGACCTGTTTTAAAAGTTCTATAGACACCAATGGGCAGGTAGCCATTCATGCCATACAACTTAATTTTTTTTCAAATTTATAGACCCAAATTTGGGAACAGTGGAAAACCATAAACATATAGCATTTGGGGCAACAATATAGTTTTTGAAGTCAGATAGAACTGGGTTCGTGTTCTCACTCCTTCCCTCTGATAGGTGGGGGAATCTCAGGCAAGTTGCTTAACTGTTCTCACCTTCTAATGTGTCAGAAAAATGGGCATGATGGTAATCACAGCATTTCATGAGGAAATATCGAGATGATAACATGGTGGGTGGGGTGACATCATATTTAAGGTGCAAAGGGGTCTCCCTAACAAAGGTTGAAGAGTATAGAATGTACAAGAGGGGAAGTGTGTTTTCAGTCAAATCTTGTTTCTAGTGCCTCCTGAGAGTCAGTGATTTTTATTCCTTCACTCATTTATTTCCTTGCCCATAGAGACTGATGCTGATAGATACTCATTGAGCCCCTGTTCGACACTGGGAAGTCAGTATAATTAACAAACTTATTTTTAATCTGTCACCATGTCTTTTGATTTTTGTCATAACCGACCAACCAAAATTGCAAATAAATAAAAAAGAAAACAACCACTTCATGATTGTGGTTAAAAGATGGGTGATGTGCTTAACACAGGGGTTTGCTCCTTAGACAGATATAGCTCACTACAAATAATGACTTCGGCCCACTGCAAATTATCATTGAATGATTGTTTTTAAAAGAACTATGATACTGTTGGGTGTATGAAGCATAATTTGGTTCAGATCTGGGTCTGCCTTATAATAGCTGATGATCTTACACAAATTATCCGATATCTCAGTTTCAGTTCCCTCATCTGTTAAATAAATGTAATATTAAGTGACATATTGTCTATAAAATGGCTGGTGCAGCACCTGAAATGTAAGAAATGCTCACTGGTCACCATAATCCGCAGAATAACTGAAGCTTGTGTTAAGATTTTAAGTGGACATAGTACTTTGATGTACGCAGTCTTATGCTGAGAGAATGACAGAATTGTCATTAATGTTGTCATCGCTATCATCATTATACCTATATATAAAATGAGGAGGGTTTGGTAACTTTCCCAGATTATAGGGTAGTGACAAAGACAGTCCTTGGTCCTAGAAGGTATCACTTGTTGTACAAGTGATTCACAAAGTGATCCTTCAGCCTGGAGAGAACATCTCTTTGTGGACATTTGTACAAGGGATTCTACATTGACCAGGACAGGTCTGAGTTGACCATTCTATATAAACATTTTGGCGGGAAACATAAACTAAAGAATCAAGCATAAAGCAAACTAAGGACCTAAGGCAGGTCCCCCTGGGGAAAGTCCCTGGTGTCAGGAAGAAAATCTCAGTCCCTGGGTTTCAACTTTAATCAGGTCAAAAATACATCATTGCTCCATCCAATACTCAAATAAATTTTCAGCCTTTCTTTTAGCATCATTTACATCATAGGCATACTAACATATTTTCTTTTAAAAATTGTCGGAAAGATATCATTTTGAGAGACATTATCTGCATTTTTATATAAAATATACACAGTTTTAAGACAGAGACTTAAAACCAATACAAATCATGGCCATTGACTAGATGAGATCTGGGGATTGCCATATGCAAACTCAGCCAGGGACATGATCCACTTCAGAGGTCAGGGATGAGCTCTATGAACAAGTGACTTTTAGTCCACAACCAGATAAATAAGTAGGCACTTGATAAAAGAAGACAGACAGGGAGCCACCTCCTATAACTGGAGTATAGACTCTAGGAACTGCTATATGGGGGAGGTTGGGAGGGGTTAGATCCTGCCAGAGATTTATGTGTCCTGTGAAGAACACTGAGGGATGGTGATGTGGGGGATCCAATGAGTTCATTAAAAACATGGCGCCCTGATGGGAATTGAGTACAAGTGGCAAGAAGGGAACTAAGACATTGTTGCAGTGATTTAAGCAGATACTTCCTACTCTCGTCCCTATCTCCTTCCCTGTTGGTGCCGTCACAACCCTGTACCAAGCTAAGTTAATTTTCTGCTGTACTTGACAAAATTAAAATTACTTTACAAAACTAACTTTTATCTCTGTAAGAATATGAAAGATTTCCAACTTCTTTCAAATCCTGATGCCTCCGACCTACTCTGCTCTCTGTTCAGTTCTCATTTACTCTTCTTGCTAATTCTTTTCTCCTTGTATTTTCCTTTTACACCTAAATGCCCATTTCCAACTGTCATTGAATAAGAATTAGGAACACGCTACATTAAAAAAAAAAAGCTTATCAGTAAATCAAACCTTCTGGCAAGCATTAGGGTGGAGGTACTCAGTATCATTTTCTTTTATATCGACATAAGGAAACATTGTTTTTTTCTCTCCTTTCTTACTGCTGACATATATTTTGTGAAACGCAGCCCTCAGGTTGTTGTTCTGCACTCTTTGAAGTCACTGTGAATGGAATCAAACTAGTTTGATGGCAAACCACCACGAGAATTTAAACAACTTGGGTGAAGAGATATTGATATGCATTTTTTCCCTGTCATTTTAAGTTCCCTAAGGCTATTCACCGTGATGGTGGAAACAGGTCATAGTTAACCCCGTGGAACTGTGGGAAGTAGTGGTTAATCCCGTGGCATTGTGGGAACAGGTAGTGGTTAATCCCATGGAATGATGGAACCCATAGTGGTTCATTGCTAAGTGTGGGCTCCTCCAACACTTCCAAATCCCAATGTAAAATTTATGAGCGTGGAGCCAATTCTCCTCACCCTACAATCAAAACTTCAAGATCATCTTGTTGACTCAATGACTTTAAAAGCGAATGAATGGACATGAACAAGGATATTAAGTATTAAAGAAACTGTCTTTCATTAATTTCAGCAAAGCAATGCTTTTAGTATAGGATGCAGTGTGCTGTATTTCACAGGGTTGTTTATTTAGATTCTTTGTGGACAGCTCAGTGGTGCTACCTTTCGAATCTTATTATTTTCATCACCCTTTATTTTTCTCTCCCTTTTTTTTGTTTTTAATTTCTGCTTTGGAAAACAGAACAAATCTCTACCCTAAAGAAGCTAAATGTCCAAACTTCTGGGGTATAATGGCGGTGGCGGTGGGATTCGCATTCAGATGAATCACTTCATGTGGTGCCGGCCGGGTGACATCCATGTCGCTCTGTTTGCACCATCATGAGTTTTTTTCTGGTGAATCAGAGCCTGCATCTGGTCACTTTGCTGTTCCTCGACTGTTGCATTTTTTTTTAAGATGGCAAATAAATCATTTCTTTCAGATTGGATAAAAAATGGCTGTGCTCTTTGGAAGTAGAAGACTTCTAGATAATTCCATGTTTGCACTATAAACTATACCAGTCAATTGTACATTCAGGTTTAGATTTGAGCCAGATTTATGCCCCTGAGAAAGTTCTATTTTTGCATGATTTAGACAAAAAATGTGTCTGAACAGCGTTACCCAGCCTAATTTATATGAAACTGGGATTCTGCCACCTGGAGTTTCGGGTCTGCTCTGTGAGACGTGTCTGGTATGTGACTAAAGGACCAAGTGAGGAGGAGGCGGTGGAGGGGGATGAGAGCCCCCTTGAAAGGGAAATGGCCACCCCTGCCAACTGAATGGGGCGTGCACGAGGGGCTGGAAGGGGCCTGTGCATTGTGTTTTTATTATTGGCTCTTGTGTACAACCAGAAAGGCGCCCCCCCTCCTCAGGGCATGCTTGGTTGCTATGATCTATTCCTGGAGGCTGGTGTGCATCCCAATGGCAGTCCCCCTCCTCGCCAGACAGGCTTGGGTTGCTACATCACCAAAGCCTGCAGCATTTTGATCCCAGACACTTCCAAATCCCACCTGCATCTGAGCCTGCGTGAGAAAGGAGACAAGCTGAACAGGGTTCCCTGTCTCCATCCTTGGGGACAATTCATTCTCCAGTTGACCAATGTTGCTCATCCCTTACCTAGGCAAGGGGTGGCCAAGCTGTTTTGGGTTTTCCTTGTTTTTGACTGTCAAAATCATCCTCTAAGCCTTCAGCTATGTTCAGGGGCCAGACTCATGCATCTCTTGGAGGCAAGGAAACTGTTCCCACGTCTGCACATTTCATAGCCATTGGGGGCTCTACAAAGGTTTGATAAGTATTTTTTGAGCACTGAATTCATGTCAGGCTAGTCTGGGGATTCACTGCTGGGAATGGGGTATAATGATGAATAAGGCAGATACGATTCCTACTCCAAAGGAGTTTATAAGCTAAGAGAGCCGTAAATCCAACAATCACATAATAAGTGTGTAACTCATGTGAAACGTGCAGTCCATAATGGGACCTGCCTTGGTGGGCAGAGGGGATGGGTTGAAGGTTTCCTGAGGAGGATCTCTTTTGATCTGAGAACTGAGGGATGGACTCAGAAAACTGAAATACCAGTCCTGGAAGAAAATAGGATGTCCCCTAGCTCAAGAGGGCTACCTTACAACCAGACTTGGGACAATGACTTGCCCAGGGACATTCGGCAGGTCCCTAACAGAGTTAGAGCAAGACCCTCCCTGCACTCAAGGAAAACGCTCAAACACAAAGGCTCTGCCTCAAAGGGGCTACTTAAAAGTTCATAACTTAGTCTTCTGAGTTTTTGCTTCCTCATCTGTGGAGTGGGGGTTATAATAGCTGCTTCTACACACGGACATTTTGAGACATGATTAGGATAAGTACATGATGTGTTTGAGCAAAAAAAAAAGGTTAGTTATTACAACCATTTACTTCTATTTGATCTTTTGAAGCAACTCTATAGGGGTGAAAGAAAAAGAACTACTCCCTGATATCCACCCACAATCTTTTATTATAAACAGATGAAGAAAAAGCCACCAAGGTTTTCCAATCCTGCACAAGTGAATCTATTCAAAATATTTATTAAGTTCTTACTACAGGGAAGGCATTATCCAAAGTGAAAGAGAACTGGGCACGGAGTCCCTGACCTCAAGGTCAAACGGGCTCTCCCAGGAGCACCTGGGTTTCAGAGGATCAGCTGAGGGCTGGGACATCACCTGGATTATCCACCTACTTCATAAACAGGGAAACTGAGGCCGGGGACAGGAGGTTGGGGCTGGTGTTAGCACCTCAGACATTTTCCTGGAGACCCCAGGAAGCAAAATCTGCTGTTTCAATCTCCACCGACCCCACCTTGCAGAGTTGTCAAAAGGTACTTTGTGCATGCCTGGAGAAAGCTCTCCTCCCTGATCCTTCCCAGGAAGAGCAGGGAGGCTGAGCTCTTTCGGTAATCTTTGGGATAATGTTCTCAGTTCATCCACCCAGGGAAACGGTGGGTAGGTGAATTTTAATGTTTTTATTTTTTTCTTTATGGATGTTTCTAAGTGCCTCCCAGCCTCCCTCTCCTAACTCAGGTGTCTTATAGAGTTGCCAGCCCTTCCCCCACCTTGCAGAATGTGGTGGGTCTCTGGGCTTAATTATCACAAGTGGTACTTGCCCATATGGTTATAATGCATGTTTTATTCTCTTAAAGGAGGGCACAATGCAAAGACAGAGCTGCGTTGGGTACATCCTGGTGAAACCCACTGCCTGAAAGAAACCACTTACAGACACCCATCTGGAGTCTCCCCAGCCAGATCTGACTTAGCCGATGGTTTGGGGGTGCTTATCATCTTTCTCCAGGCCACAATTGTTAATTTCCCAACAGCATGGCAAACACAACATTTTATTGATGATTGGTTTACTAATGAATTTTCAGCGGCTGGACTGAGGGGGAGACCTCTTGGACTGAGGTGGTAGGGGTGCTGGTCCGCCCCCCCAAGGGGCACAGTGCTCCTCGGAAGGGTCCTCTTGGGGAGCCACCCTGCCCCCTGACTCAGGGCCAGAGTTTGGAGATCCTGTTGAAATGGCTGAGAGCTGACTTCTGAGCCTGGGAGGGAGGGCTCCGGCTCCCTGTGTTGCTTTTGGGCAATTACTCTGGAAGTCCTTCCTGTAATTAACCCCAGCTTCGTGGACACTGCTATTTACACATCAGCCCTCCTCTAAACGCGCAGCTTCCTTGCCATTATTCCCTGGGAAGATGAGTCACTGTAGAAGATGCCTTATCTCCATGCAGTTTTAAAGTAGCTTTGGTCTCCCAGAGATATGTGTCAATGATATTTAGGACATTTCCAACCAGGCACTTCTTCCCCCGCTCTGTCTCCAACTTTTTTTTTTTTAATAACATTTTCTTCCTTTCTACTTTTATATTTCTTCCTCTCCCTCCCATAGCCTTTCATGCATTCAGGATGTAAGAGAACCAGCATCAAAGCCCAGGGCCCAGCCGAGTCCCCCTCCCCTGTGGTAAGTGTGCCCTTTCCCTGTCTGATCGTTGACTCGTAACCACAGGGCTTCCCAGGCACAGGATGGGGAGAGGGAGGGCTGAATAAGCAGGGACCACGGTCTGCAGCCCCGGGGGAGACAAAAGTTGAGGATTTGTTGAATTTTTACCCCCTTTGGGGATAATTGTTCAGGACGATGTGAGCTGACCCAGGTCTAGGGAGGAGGTGGGGGGAAGCTAGCACCCCACCCCCGCCCCATCCCCTGGGGAATCCAACCAAGTGAAACCCATCTGGTCAGCCTCCCAAATCTGAAGGCCAGGCCAGGCCAAAACGGGCTCCCTGGGCATCACCCGGGACTTTCAATGGCATTTACTTAATACTCCTGCCATGGAACACATATGTATTAGTTACCTACTAAGTGCTGAGCTTCAAGTTGACAAATGAAACCAGGGGCTTAAACCCTGTGGAAGTTAATGTCCTTGTCTTTCAAGACAGAATTTGCAGGCCAGAGACAGCTCGGAGCTCCCCCCTGGCCCAGGCCCTCCCTCCTCTCTGTCTCCATTATGGATGAATGGGGATCACATCTGTTTCTTTTCTTGTTGGAAACCAGGAGGCAAAGACCCTAAAATGGGGACAGACCAGCACACACCTGGGTGGTCTTTAAATTAGAACAAGTTTTTTTTTCCCCCCTCTGGAGAGTTCCTCATTTGGGCCCACAGTCTCCATACTTTCCCTTGCTCTCTGCCCCTGTGGGTTGGCAGAAATGGTGTGGTGTAGGGACGCCTTCCTTACCATGTCCCCAGCACGAGATTTCTCACTGGGCCCAGCAAGCCTGGCCTGGTTCACTAACCAAGCAAGGACAGAAGCCCAAGTCAGGTGGGAAAAATAGAAATAAAAAATAAAAATAAAAACAGAAATAGATTTTAGGATATATGTAGGTTTTCTTGAAAATAAAATGGTTTATGTGATGGTTGGGTAACATTGTTATTTTATACCTGGGATCAGGAGCCAGACTGTGTGGGTTGAGATCTTGCTTTGCAGCTGGGTGGCTCTGGACATGGCGCCTTAGTTTCCTCATCTGTAAAGTGGAGGTAATGAATGTTCCACCTCACAGGGTCGTTCGGAGGATAGTGAGTTAGCACACCAGGCTGGGCGTAGGCTCTGGCCCTGGGCTGGAGACATCCCATGAGGCACTGTATCTGCCTTATGGCCCACACTAGGACACCTTTCTCAGAGTTGTCCCATGCATTGAGCAACCTGAGCATCTGTGATTTCACTCAGCATTCCCTTTACTATTTAAAATCGCAAAGTAAGAAATAAGATGCCCACCATGGGTCACTAGGAGTCACTAGGCTCAGGCCTTCTTTGGGTCCAGGGTTGCCAGGGAAGTATAAGGATATCCCAAATTTTGTGTGGGGACATACTTATACTAAAAAAAAATAATAATAATAATTGTTGACTGAAATTAAAATTTAACTTGGTCTCTTATATTTTTACTTGCTAAATTTGGCAACCCTACCCAGGGGATATCCTTTACTGCTGATTGGTTAGCCATCCTGCAATTATAAAGTGACCCAAAGTAGATGGAAAGTGAAAACTCTAGTCTTCCCTGTTTTTAAAAAGGTAGTGAAAGAAAGTCACTCCATAATATGCCTTCAGGAGGCTTTGAGGATTTTTTTTTTTTTTTTTGGCTTCAGTGTAGTGAGAGAGAGACAGAGAGAGAGAGAGAGAGAGAGAGAATATGAAATTTAATTCAAAGACAGGGACCATTGGAGTCACCCACTAGTGGCTTCCATGCATCTGAGCTTGGATGACGAGGCCCGTGAACTCTATGCTATATGACATTTATGCCTTTCATTTTGGTATAAACATAAACAATGTCTAGTCAAATGGTTAAACTGTTTGGTACAATTCACAGAAGCTTTCCAAGTTCTTTTTTTGCTTAGTTAACTTTTTCTGAGCTACTGAAAGTTCTAATTCACTCATGAATAGGAGAGATTAAGCAGGGGAGGGTGAAGAGGGGGTGCCGCTAGCTAGCATGTTTGTCCTTTAGAATTTGCCAAGGGAACCATCCAGGGAGCCTGGCCAGGCTTTTGTGTTTGTATTTGAGGGTCAGCTGATAAGAATTATTATTATTACCATGGTGAATAAAAAAAATTAAAATTACCATCTTATGGATTTATTTAGAGTGTTCGTTTTTATCAAAGATGCTTCCCACTGAGTGTAGCTGCAGTAAAAAAAAAAAAAAAACTGCTAAAAAAGTGTGTGTATGTATGTGTGTGTATGTGTTTGTGTGTGTGTGTCTTTTTCTTTTTTTTTCCTCCAAAGAGAGTGATGAGTGAAATTAAGTCTCTGGCCACAACAGTGGTGTGATTCAGATCCCAGTATTTATAGAGGCAAATTAGCTGATGCACCAGCATACTAATGTGGCAGACACCAGCCTGAAGGGGCCAGGGGGTCCCTGTAGGTGCCTGGAGTCCCCAGGAGGGACCTTCAGGGTGGAGAAGTCCCTGGTCTATTGAAAAGTAAGTTTGTGTGCTTCTAGTATTTTCGAACTGTTCTTCTCTTCATTTGCAAAACTATGAAGAAATATATAGAAATAAATTCCCTCTTGGTTATAGGAATAAGTCCTCATCCAAGTACCCACAATAAATAAATAGCTACATAAAGACATAAATAAATGCGGTCATAATTTCTTATTAAGGTCTCTAGAAGAGAGGACTAGGAAATATTTCACTAAAATTAAGATTCCAGTCTCGGGGTAGAGTTACAGGAAGATATTTCAGCCACTAGTGCCTAATCTTCTCCAAAGCAGGCATGAGTTCCTTTGCCTATTAATTCCACGGCTTCCCTTTAAAAGAACAAGGGACTAAGTGGCAGGCTTAAGTTTGAGGTGTGGCAGGAAATCAGGGACAAACTCTGGGAGATTAAAGGAGCTGGGACTTAAGAGTAAAAATCTAATGGAAGTCACTTTTTCACCAAAGCTGTCTCCACCGCATGTGTGTGTGCGCCAAAGGGCCACCAACAACAGAATTTACATTTACCCACTTTACCTGCAAGAAAAGTTGCTTCTGGTCCTTAATGAGATGGACAGTGCATCCTATCTTAAATTATGCAGTGGTTGGGTTTTTAATCATCCCCTTTCCTCCAATTTCAACTTTTCTAGGATTTTGCAGTCCAGCTTTTTGGGAGTAAGTCGCTTCAGTTCCGCTTTTAGCCATCGCGCCCCGCACCCCCATCACCTGCAGCTGGGTTGCCCCCTCCCCCCACACCAGATTTCTTTCTTTCTTTTTTTTAAATTTAATTACAAGGAGATGGGATCTCCTTCTGTCAACAAGTACCTGCTGGCTTGCCCTTTTCCCTCTTACCCAGGGCCCATCCTTTTTCTTCTTAAATCCTATTTAATTTTTTGCATTTCCTGATTTTTATCTTGGGAAAACAAAACCCAGCTGCAGTCAGTTAAGGAAACAGCTGAGGGATGCTGGCAGGTAGAGAGGCCTCGCAGGTTTCCAGCTTCCAATGGTGAGAACTGAAAAGCAGCGTGGTGTCAGGTTGCGGTGACTTCTGCGTCTCACCCGTTTGCTCCCTGCTGCCTCCGCGCGCGTGCGCATACGCACGCACGCACGCACACACACACACACCAGCGCCTGTGCATCCACACAGCACTTTTTCTCACCCTTTGCCCAGGGTCCCCCTTGCTTGCTACAGCTGTATTTCCAATCAACAGAAGATACCTCTTGCTTGGAGTCAACTCTCCTTCCCTCCGTGCATTCTTAACCTCCTATCTTATGCATGGATCACTGGTTAGCTTAGAAATGCGCGGACACAAAGGAGAGGCTGACATGGGAAGGCTGACGGCCGTAATGGCTGTTTATAAGCCTAATCCATCACGTTTAGTGGACACCTCCATTTTTGTCCCTCTGAAAAGGTATAAATAATAAAATGGGATAGCTCCAGCTCGGAGGTGCTTTGGTAAATATTTTAACTATTTACAAGATCACACGAATAACAAAAGAAGCATCTGTACCATCCACAGAGGGGCCCTGGTCATTAAGAGAGTCCCAGATGGTTCCTACCATTCAACTGACAATAACATTTCTTGATGACAGAGCTTTTGTAACACGGGTTACATTTTTTTTTTCCATATCACATTGAATATGTCTTCTTCTTTTTTTTTTTTTTTTTGGTCGCCACTGCCCCCAGCAACCCTTCTAAAGAAAATCTCTCCAAATAGCCATTCCCCCAAGGAAAGAATGAGACCTTGGAGGAACGTGGCCAATGTATGTTTCAAAGCCCAATTTAGAGACAAGTCTGAACAGTTATAAAGTGGGGCCTTCTCAAAGTCCAAATATTGACATGGGCCCACTCATTCGGTGGCCCAGTTCAAGGGGAGCTGTGGGTAAACACCTCAGTTAAATCCTGAATATGCCATGCCAACTCACATTTAAATGTATGAGTCTGCCTCATTTGGTCTGATTTTATCTTTTTTCATGACAGGCATCAGGGGAGTGAGGGGGGAGGGCATCTGCAAACTCCAAGGGTAACTTTTCCAATCAAAGGTACTTCTCCTTGTAGGACCCTGTGCCTGACCACAGTAGGGTGGGAGTGAAAATAGATTGAAAGTGCAGATGGTGGGTAGCTTTGGAAATCTTTCAGTCACTCAAGCTTCTCTCTCTCTCTCTCTCTCTTTTTTTTTTTTTTGTTCTGTGCATGAACAAAACGGGGAGAAAGACTCTTCAGAAAGAATCTGCATCCCCTACCTGCTTCAGAACTGCTGAATCAGGGGAGACCCAGTTTTGAGTCTTGACTTTAATCAACTAGCTGTGCTGCCCCTTTCCCAGGGCTTCTCTACTTTGGTCTTCCTTTCAAGCCATAACATGGGGGTGATAAGGACATGAACTTCCCCAGGGTAACTGTGAATTACAGCAGATGATATATTTAAAGCAGGTAACTAAATGTGCTATGAAGGCTGCTAAAATGAATAATAAGGAACCTATCCCAGAGAGATCAAATGCCTTGAAACTAGCACTGGCATCTGAAGTTTCCTTCAGGAAAACAAAACAAAACAAAACAAAAATAACAAAAAGGGCAGGCGCTCTTCAGGTCTTTGAGAAACCCAAATGTTCACCTCTTGTCCAAAGGCTCTGTTTAATTTTGGAGCTCCCACTTTTCCAAATTCGGTCAATAAAATTAACAGCCTCCTTTTGAGTGGAACATCACACCTCCAAATGAGCTCAAGCTGGCTGGTGATTGTCCTGGGGAATGTGAGGTTTACATTTCACAGCTCCTCGCCAAGGAATGAATGAATCGGAGCTCGTAAACAAACGATCCTCCACTTCCCTTGTTCTGTGGCCCCCAACGTGGGGTGTGTGCAGCAAAGAAAAATATTTATCCTGTTTGTGTGGCGCTGGGTCCCTGAATGGCCCACCAATAAAACAACACCATAAAGGGCATTTCACAGCTGAGCTCGCAATTTAATAAACAGATGCAAACAGAAGGCCTTGGAGGTCAACAATTAAAAATAAACCAGCCTAGGGTTCTCCTTGGAATTCTCCTTCTATAAAGTAGGGAGGATCAGGCCCCTGCAGCTGTGGCCTGGAGGGTGAGGGATGGGAAAGGTTTCCCAGCCCCTGGGAACTCAGTGGGGTTGTACCTGTTCTAAGTGATTATTCCAACAATTGCCTTTCCAGCAAGAGAGGGAAACTCTCAAAGTAGATGAAATTCCCTAAGTGAGCAAAAAAAAAAGCTTCGTTGACAGCAAAAGCTAAATGTCAATCTCTGTTTTCTGCTACTAAAAGTAAATATTGGAGCAAATGATCTGAGATAGTGGAGCAGCAAAGAATCACTCTGTACAGTGGGTTTGGAGTGAATTTTATACTTACATTTGAAAGTGTGTGTGTGTGTGTGTGTGTGTGTGTGTGTGAGAGAGAGAGAGAGAGAGAGAGAGAGAGAGAGAGAGAGATGTTTGGACACACTGCTTACAACAAGCCTGTCCACCCCATGGCTACACCTGTTTGACTTCATCCAGCTCTAGTCTGCCCATGTGACCTCAGGCTCTGTGTCACCTCTCCCTGCCTCAGTTTTCTTTTATTACACAAGGTAATAAAAGTACTTACAGTTGTCCACATAAAGCTCTGGAGAGCTGGGCGCAGTGGTGCACGCCTGTAATCACATCGGCTCCAGAGGCTGAGACAGGAGGATCATGAGGTCACACCAGTCTCCGCAAAAGCGAGGCCCTAAGCAACTCAGTGAGACCCTGTCTCTAAATAAAATACAAAATGGGGCTGGGAATGTGGTTCAGTGCTTGAGTGCCCCTGAGTTCAATTCCCAGTACCAAAAAAAAAAAAAAAAGATAGGCTCTGGAGATAGTGTCTGACAAGAGCAGGGACTCAAAAATGTCAGCTCTTGGGCAGGGGGGTGCAGCTTAGTGATAGAGTGCTTGCTTAGCCCGTGTGAGGCCTGGATTTGGTCCCTAGCACTGCAAAAAAAAAAAAAAAAAAAAGCATCCTTATTAGTAGCATCTGTGGGGTCTCAGGAGATCATGATTCCTGTGGGGCCAGATGGGTCCCCAGGGTGGGCTGTGCTCACCTGATGGGGGAAGGTGTTGAAGCCTGTTGGCCCCCCATCCTGCCACGCTTGCCCTCACCACATCCCAGATACTACAACCTAATGCCTACAACCTCCCACATTCCTCTGCAGATAAGAGGGGAAATGAAGGATGGGTTTCAAGATAACCGTTTGCCTGGGGGGCAGACCTCCCACCAGGCCTGGCTTCTTTTGGCAGGCATAACAGGAGGAGCCCTGGGTCCTGGGGCAGGGTCCCGCCATGCGCTTCTGTATCAGTGCTTGCGCCCCAGAGTCACCCTGTGAGTGCCCAGCCCAAAGGGCCACTGCAAGGGTTATGATTGACTCAGTGAGATGCTCCCAGGGCAGCAGAGGCCGTGAGCTCAAGAAACCATGGAAGCACTTGGCATTTGGAGGGCTTGCCAGTAGACCAAGGGCTCCCCTGCTGCCCTGTGGCAGGAAGAGTGCCCAGGCTCATTTTGCCCAGGAATTTGGGTGCTGGGGCCGCTCCTCTCTTCTGGATGAGCTACTTTGCAATCTTGGGCTCAGATGTCTCCGCTGCTTTGTTTTCCCCTTAGAGATAAATAATTTTGGGAAATACAACTGGCACATTAAGGAGCAAGCTCAAAGATTAAACTTTCTCTCTTCTCTAGATGTCCAATATTTCCCTTCTCTGCTTCTATTTTATTAATAAAAGGGGAATCCTCTCCTAGGCATCTTTTTACCTAATTCTCAAGTCTACAGCCTGCATGGGACTATGATCGACCTACTCTGACTAAAGAAGACCCAGACGGTCAGAGATGCAGCAGCTTCCTCCTAATCATCTCATGGCTCAACCTGTAAATTTCATTATTTTTTTTCCACTGTTATCTAGAACCTATCTTTAAAAGCCAACTACCAAAAAAAAAAAAAAAAAAAAATCCAACTACAGTAATCCAGTACCATTAGACAGAAAAATGCCTCAAATATAAATGCACACTTTAAGTTACAAAGAAGCTTTCTGAATAATCACCATCCAGATCAAGATCTAGAAAGTTCCATCTCCCCTGTTCTTTTCAGGAAACTCAGAATATATGGAACCAGTAGATTGGCATTTCTGATAATCCTTTCCTTCCCAAGTGTGATGTTTTGATTCCCTGAGTACCTGTAACCAATACAGTTCAGTTTTGTCTCTTTCTGAACTTTACAACATTGACGTATACTGCAGTTACTCCTCTCGGTTTTTCTGCTTTTTCTCAATCCGAGGTCTGTAAGATTGATCCATGCTGCTGAGAGAACCTGTAGCCCATTCATCTTCTTTATTGCTGCAATGTATTCCACTCTGGAACTGTACCCTGATTGATTTCTCCACTCTAAGCTCCTTGGCATCTGCACTGTCTCCAAGTTCACTTGGGAGGTAGACTGCAGACATGCCTCACAGCCTCTTTATCCACACCCTCTGCCAGGTGGATCCGTTTGGCTAATAAAAAGAAGCCATGATGTGCCAGGTGTGAGCCAAGGTCCGGAGGCTTCATGTATTTCTGCCTATCAAGAGACTGGGACAGGGTTAGTGTGGAAAAGCTTGAGCAAGCCCAAGCAAGATGCAACGGATCCCACGATGAGTCACTGCTGCTGTACGATGCCCATGCCTTGTGGTGGACTACACGTTATTTAGCAGTAGTAATGATACAAGCTGCCATAAGCCATATGCTTATAAGTGTCTGTGTCAGAGTTCATCATTTCTGCTCAGGTTTTTTCCAACTGCAAAATCCGAGTTCTTTCCATTGTATTGGACTCTAGACATATTATTTTTTTGTGAGGCAGGTACCAGGGATTGCACTCAACCACTGAGCCACATCCCCAATTTTGTATTTTATTTAGAGACAGGGTCTCACTGAGTTGCTCAGTGCCTCGTTTTTGCAGAGGCCGGCTTTGAACTTGTGATCCTCC
Organism: Marmota monax; assembly: GCF_021218885.2. Taxonomy (NCBI): domain Eukaryota; kingdom Metazoa; phylum Chordata; class Mammalia; order Rodentia; family Sciuridae; genus Marmota; species Marmota monax. The sequence continues at coordinate 5,644,297 of NW_026695224.1, forward strand.
TGCCTCAGACTCTTGATGAGCTGGGGTTACAGGTGTGCACCATTGTGCTTGGTCCTGTTTTTTTTATTATTATTATTATTTGTTTGTTTGTTTTAACTTGTTTATCATTTATCTATTTATTTATTTACTCTACTTTTGAAAATTTCATCTCTTAAAAATCTCTTCTTGGGCTACCAGGATTACTTCTTTCTGTGCTTGCGTGCTAGTCTCTTTTTTTTGTTTTCACTTCTGAATCCTGCCGCAAAAATTGTGGAATGATCTCACAGACTAGAGGTGTTCAGAAATCCAGGGTGATATCTATTCTGGATCAACTGGTATACAATGGTCTCACCCTGATGGCCCTGAGGACATATTGAGTTCGTAGACACATTTTGTTTGGCCTGAGAAGTTGAAAATGTTTTGAGCCAGCTTGAACATCGAAAACAAAAAGCAAAAACAAAACAGGAATTTTATGTATAAATACAGAGTTTAAGCTTTCCTAGAGCTATAGGAATATTTGCTTATGCAGGCCTGATGACTCCTACATGGTGAAGAGTGAGTGAGTCCAAGAAATTGTAGCCTTCTTTTGGAGGGGCCTGTAGTCCCCTCAATTCCCTGTTATCCCCAATACTGACTCTCATTTCATAGCCTGTATGATATGATTTTCTAATGATAGGGAAGCATTCCTCTAAAAAACATGGAACCCTGAGAGAGACTGAAAGGGAGTTCTAATTTATTTTTTTAACCACTGAGGCTCTAATAAAAATCTCTAGTCAATGACGAATGTACATTACACCTGGTGACTCAGTTCTCAGCTTCAGAACCTCCAGTGACTCCCCATAGTCTATTGAATAAAGTCCAAATCCTTTAGAGGGGCATTTGATCCCTTCACAGTCTCGATTTAAACTTCCTGGAAAGCCATGTTTCCCACCCTGTATATCTGTGAATTTTAGGCTCTAGAAACCCTGTGCACATGAATGAAAACTTCTGGAACTTCTGGATCCCACATTTCATCTTACATCTTCTTCTTTTAGTCTATGCTGTTATCTCTCTCCTTTTTTTGGGGGGGGGCAGGGGGTGTTACCAGGGATGGAACTCAGGGTCACTCAAAGTCACTGAGGTTGACTTTGAACTCACGATCCTCCTGCCTCAGCCTCCCAAGCCGCTGGGATTATAGGCGTGTGCCACTGCACCTGGCTGCTGTTTTTTCTCCCTAAGATGTCTTTCCTCCCTCCCTTCCTTCTGTCCTTCCTTCCTCTTTTCTTTCCTTCCATTAAATCTTACTATACTGGCCAGACTGTTTTTTATCTTGTGGGTTCAAGCCAACCTCCTACCTCAGCCTCCCCAGAAGCCGGGACTACAGGTACCTGCCACCACCCCTGGTATTTTTCTTTAATCCTTAGCTGCTCATCTGCTAAGGATTAACCCAAATATGTCTTCCCATACAAAGACTTCTATGGGTCCCATAGTCACTGTTAATTGAGTTCTATTGCATCTTAAAATGTTGTCATTTCAAGACATAATTCCTTCTTCCCTGATTTATTATCACACATAAAACAGCATCTTACTCTTAATCTCTTAATGAGTACTTTCTCCATGCCAGGCAATATGTCACATGCTTCGCATGTGGTTCATTAAACCTCACAGTTGCTCCCTAAGAGAGCTCTGATCATTATTCCCATTTTACAGATGAGAAAACTGTGATCAGAGAAGCTGAAGGTCATAGCTATATGGATCATATAGCTGGGATATTCATCCTGGCATTTTGGTTGCAGGCCCCAAGTGTCTGACAACTTATGCAAAACTTCCCCTCTAGCCTCTCCTACCAGATGACCATATAGGAACTGCATATCATTTACTTCTTTTTCCCATCTTAGTACAATGCTTTGAACATAATCAGTATACAAAGAGTGTTATTCGCGGGGCATCGAAAATGATGACGAACTGTTTAACATCTCACTTTTCTCTTGAGAAACTGTTCTGCTGTACCTTCAAAGTCTTTGTTGGTCCTCCAGGGGTGTCCATCTGAGACAGCCTAGCCAGTCGTGACTCCCTGATCTCCTGCTTTCACTGGGGAGCACTGGCATTGGGCAAGTGGTCTGAGTTGAGCCACTCATAATACTTCCCTGGGACTTTTCAGTCTGTAACCCAGAAAAATCAGCAGTCTGTCATCACTCATGGGAATGTTAAGACATAAAACATCAAAGATCTTAGCCAGAGACAAGGACGTCAGGCTGTAGATTGTCAAAATTACAAGAACAGGCAAAGAGAAGCTTAACTATAAAATGAACAGAGATTCTAAACTGCATCACTATTGATGATTGTTATTGTTACTAAAATTTGTCTCTTTCCTTGATCTTCTCTCACATGGGATGAGCAACTTTCCCTGGAATCTTTGAGCCAACATTTTCCCCTGGGTGACTAAACAGTGTGAATTGCATGTCTGTTACCTCTACCCAAAACAGCTTTAATAAATATGGGCAGTAGTAGAGCATGGATCCAGATATAAAGAAAACACATCATACGTTCATCTAAGACTACAAGTCCATGGTGCTTGGGAATTTAAAACATTGACTAAGGTGCTTGCTATCGATAAACTCACAAATGATGGTCCCATGCCTGGCACACAGAATGAATTCATTAATCTTTGACAAACAAATGAATGGGGTGCATGGATTATGGAACATTAACCTGCTGTAATGAAGGCACAGAGGATGGCACTGGTAATTCTACTAAGCTGAGGGAGTTACAGATGGATGGTTCAGTAAGGGTTTCCAGAGGAGGATGTATTTGAGCCGAGCCTTGAAGGACATGTCTGTGTTAGTTGGTAGTAAAGGAAATTCAAGGTGGACATCCAGGTGGAGGGAAATGTTTCTATGACAGTGCCTAGAGAGCATGGTACATTCCAGAAGCCAGAGTAGCTCAAGGAGGCTGGAGGCTGGTGTTAGAGGAGGCTGGGGGAAGAGGCGGGTGGGTGAGGTAGGCGGGGCTGAGCCATGCAAATAGACAAGATTAAATATTTACATAAGTTCGTTAGTGACACTGTGTGTATGTGACAAGTATGATTTAGTTGGAACCTCTAAGGTTTAAATACCTTAAGTGCAACTGTATCTTTTTGAAGTTCGTTACATGACATTAATAGGTTCTTTCTCAGCTTCAGTGGTGATTATGTGCAAGATTTACTTCCATCCTTATCCCTGGAATCCGGGCCAGTCCATCCTGACCCCTATCCATCCTCTCACACCTTCCTAGGGAACTGAATATTGGCTGTTAGAAAACTCCAGGGCATTTCCTCTCTAAAGGGAAGCAATCTTGCTTGCTTCCAAAGTTTTAACAGGGAAATTTTCATTATCAAGAAGATCAGTAAAAAAGGGTTTCTGATCAGAGAGCTGTTTTCTTCATCCTCTGCATTATCCATTAAATGCAATTCAACAAGAATTCTTTAAAAACTATAAAGAACCCTATAATATGGAAGGCATATGCTAGGAATATCTAAGATCTCCTAGTGCTCAGAGACAGAATCCCTTTCCCTAAAGAGCTCACAGATACATTGAGAAGGCAAGATCAATAGCATGCACTTTGACAGAATCACTTGCTTTTCTAAAGTGTTCATAAAAGGTTCACAAGCACTTGTGTCTATATTCTTTCATCTAACCTCATCTGCACAGTAGATGGTATTAATGATTATTGTTGTACATTAGGTAGTGACTGAAGAGAGATGACTTTGGATCCAAATCCTTAATTTGATGTTTATTAACCTATCAGTTATAGGCTAAGTTTTTCTGCAAAAACAGAGAACCCTGGGCTCTCAGTGAATGAACAAAACAAAAGTTCATTTGCCTTGTGTCCACTGAGGGGTAGCTGCAGGCTCTGCTTCTTGGGTCCACACTATTAAGACTCAGGGTGATAGAGCAATCGCCTTATCAAGTGTTGCTTACAGAGGGAAAGAGAGCTCACCCTTGACCTTGGGTGTGGTCACCTGACTTGTTTTGGCCAATGAGATCTTAGGATACAGGATGAGCAGAGATTTGTAAAATGTTGTGTAGTTGGTTGAGCGCTCATGAGTATCCACCATCACTGTGAGAAAGACCTACCCAGACCAACTCCCTGATACCTGGAGGAGCATGCTGTTGGCTGACTTGCAGCCCACATGCTGATTCAGTGCTTATTGCTCTGTGAGATTTGGTGGTCCTGGGTTTATACAGCTCTAGCCAACTACTGGGGGAGATGTGGGACCAAACCGAGTCAAGGGCTGGAGAAGCCCACCAAAAGTCAGATTGAACTGTCTTTCCTGTTTTGCTCCAATGTAGTTGCAGGATTGGCTAAACTTCCAGAACATTCTTTTAAGCATGAAAGAAACACTCCTCAAAACAAAACAAAAACAAAAAGAGGTCAAAATGGCTGAAGATAATCCTAATGTTGTGCTTTGACAATGTATGGAGCACTCCCGTGTGCCGGGCTCCGTGGTGGAGATGGATTGTCTGGTTGAGTTCAGGTTTCCCCAGCCATCCTTCCCAGGCCCTGTGCTCTTTTTGGAAAACTGTGAAGCCCAGAGGGGGCCCCTAAGCAGACTGTGTGTGCATTTTTTGGTTCCTGTCTAGACCATTCAGCCTAAAACTGAAATAGCTGAACTAAGCAAGGAGCTGAGCTGTCGGAAGCTGAAGTAGGGGAAAGGCAAGGCTTGGGGCTGGGGCTGGGGGGTTGCAGGGGACGGAAAGTTAAAAATAGTGGGAAACACATTGCTTAATGGCCTGTAGATAAACAACGCAGTCCTTACAGAGTCTATTCCCATGGCTCAAATCATGGGCCTGGGGAGTGTGGGTTGCTTCTGAGCAGGGAAGAGGTGCTTACTTCCTAGCAGAAGTGAGGGTCGCACGCCCAACATCCTCTGGCTTCCTTGTTAAAAGGCACAGTGGAGGCAGCATGGAACTCTGTCCGTATCCAAAGAAGAATGTCAAGCCGGCCGATGAGTACTGAGCTTCAGTGCTGTGTGTGTCAGGGGACAGTGTGCATTGCATGATTATAACCCCCTTCAACAACAGAGCCATGTGCAAAGTAACCCCACTTCATCCTCAAGGACACCAAGGTTTGGGAAGCTAAATTGTTTCCTTGGGTAAATAGCTTGAAGGGTTAGAGTTAGCACTCAGGGTTTCCTGAATTTCATGACACTGTTAACATTTACACATTGAGAAGCAATGCTTTTTAACCCCTGAACAATTCCACGTGGATCATCTGTTTCTAAGGAATAAATGGGGAGAAAGTCACCCAGCAGAAGGTAAAGCCACTGCTGGGATGAGGTGGAACTCAGCTGTGTTTCACTTCACTTCATCTAATGAGAGCATCTCTGAGTCACTGGTGGCCAAGCAAAGTCTCACGTCTGACAGTTGTTTTAGGACAAAAGAGAGGGAGCAGGCTTTAGATGTGTCCCCAGCTCCTCCACATCCCAGGATCTGATGGGTGTGGGGACAGCCTTGGGACATTGAAGTGGCTCCGAGCATTGGCAGCCCCTTATTTTAGTGAGTGAGAAGCTGAATTCCAGGAGGGGAAGTGACTTTCCCCAGGTCCCTGAGGAGAGAGTGGGGGACCCCCACCCCAAAGCCAAGTGGTATCCACCAAGAGCAATGCTCTTTCTGATCATCACACTGGTCCCACCCTAGTTATTTCCTGGGTCTTATTCAAGTGGGAGCTTATCCTGGGACTCTGCTCTTCCAGGGGCTCTCCATAATAAATGTCACTTTCTGGTTTTAAGGGAAGAGTTCCATGCAATTACATATTTATAAACTGGAACACTTCGTACTGTTTCCTAGCTTAACATCTCTTGATTTTTTTGGGGGGGTGTGTGTGGAATAAGGCTCACACCTTGACCACTGAAAAAAATATCAAATCCAGAGCTATGGGACATTTAGAGCTTTGTCCACCAGAGTGAGCAAGAAAAAAAGAAACACATCCTTATTATCTTTGGTGGTGAGGAGGAATTCTAAACATGTTTTTCCACACATGAGCTTTGCTCTATTCTGTCTTTGTGAGCGCACACATGTGCGATGGTGAGGAGACCCACCATTTATTGAACAGGTATATTTTCTGCATAGCTATAGTATGTGTAGGTATCGAAGAGACAGGATTTGTACCAGTTCCTTTTCTATTGCTATAATGATATACTAGAGCCTGGGTAACTTTCAAAGAAAAGAGGTTTATATAGCTCACAGGTTTGAAGGTTCAAGGGCATGTTGCTGACATTAACTTGGCTGTGGTGGGGACCTCATGGCAAATGGCATCACAGTGGCAGGAGCACATTTGAGAGGGAAAGATCACCTGGCAAGACAGGAAGGCAGAGATCAAGCTGCAGGGATTGAGATCAAGCTTCTATAACAACTTGCTCTCATAAGAACTAATTCAGGGATGTCATGAAAGCTTCCTTTAACTTTTTCAAGGGCACGTTCCACAGTATCCTAAGACAACCCACCCTCTCAGACCACCTCTTTAAGGTCCCATGAAGGTCCCTCTTAACCTTGCCATACTGGGACCAAGACAACAACACATGAACCATATTCCCTTTTCTTATATCAAACTATTGCGATAGTGCAGTGCATTCATGTTGAAGCCTGGCTTCCTCAAGACTCTTACTTACAAGGACAGAAATGCTCAGACCAGCCCAAGTCTAATGGAGATATTACTGAAAGAATATAGATAGGCAAACCAGGAGCAGAAGTCCTTTGTTCTTCTCTTTCTGCATATCATGGAGTTTCATCTCTCTCTCTCTCTCTCTTTTAAGTCATTTTCTTTCTGTAGATTGTGTCAGACCATCCTCTCAGTTGCAAATACGAGATATGGAGCTGTATCAGGAGGACCCATGGGCCATGTCGTTTTTCTTCCAGTTCACCATGAAGCGGTGAACGAGGGAGTCCGCAGTTCTCCTTGACATCCCCCAGGATTCCATTCTGGACCACCTCCTGCCAGTGCTTTTTGGATGCCCAGGCAAGCTGCCCTTGCAGAAGGAGAGAGAACAGGAGTGAGTAGAATGTTAAGTTTGGGATGTTTCATTTCAGGAGAAAAGTTGATTTTATGATGAGCAGGTTATTTAGAAAGTGACAGCTTTGCCGCTAGGAACTCTTCTTGCCACTCTCCTATAATCTTAATTGCTAACGCTTTTTTGATTGCTTGCTATGTGCCGGGCATGACGCTAAGCATACCCTACATATTAGCCTCATTGAATGCTCATGGCAAGAGGGCAGCACAGTTATGGGCTTCCTTTTACAATCCAGGAAATGAGATGAGGTACAGGGAGTTTCCCCAATTTGCCCAAGATAGACCTGGAATTTGAACATTGACAGTTTAGCTCCAGACACAGTGCTTTTAATCACGCGTCTATAAGGATTCTGGGATACTAGTGTATTAGCTTTTTGCCTGGCATATAGTAGCACTTTGTATATATTATCTCATTATCTCTACATCAAAAATCATGACTTGTAGTCAAAATTAACCTCTACAGGTGGAAACTGAGGCTCAGTGAGGTTAGATGACTGATCTCAAGTTGCAAAACGAGGAGTGTGGACCATGCATTTGGACTCAAGTCTAGCTGAGCACAGAGTCTGGACTGGTGGCCACTGGGCTTCCCTTTTTTTTAGCTTAATTCTGAACATTGGATACTAGAGTCCTAGCCAGGAATGTGCTAGGGAATGAATAGTCACAAAAAGAAAAAAAGAAAAGTTTGGCAGACTCAAAAAGAGCCAAGCAAAAACAGTTAAGTTTGGAGCAATTTTCTGCACAGAAAAAGGAAGACTTAACATACACGTAGAGCAAACCCTCCGAGTTCTTTACGACCTATCCGAAACGGATGCATCAGAGAGAAAAAAATCTGGTAGATATTGAGCAAGTTACAAGTTCCCAACAGCTGAAAAGAGTTCAACTTCAAACCGATCATTGTCAGAAAAGCAAATACAAATTTGCCCTGGGGCCAAAGTAACTTTCAGAAAATCAGGAAGAGTAAGATGGACAGTAAGTTATGAACATAAAACTCTTTGTACCTGACCCAATTAACCCCAAGCCAAGGCAACCCCGTGCCTCTAAGCTATTCATTTAAGGGTTTTACGATTTATAGGCAACCTTTCTCAGGGGAGGTCCCGCCTGGCTCTGATTTCACGTTTCACAGCAGCACATGTGTAATCCTGCTGCGTCACAGATTCCGGCTGAGCCAAGACCGGAGAATGCACGTTTCACAGGATGGAGGGAGACCTAGGAGTCTTCACTCAGCTGCTTCTTTCCCGAGTGGCAGGGGAGGGCAGGGGTAAGGGCTGGGCCCTGAAGCCTGTGGGTTTCCACTTCCTGGACAGGGTTAGGGAGCTGGGGCTGCTCCACCCTCTGCCCTCAAGAGTTCATTTGCTAATGGGGCAGGTAGTGTCTTGGGAGCACCAGGCACAGATACAAAGTGAAGCCAAAGTCCTGGTCATGACCTTCAAGGAGAGAGGAAGACCTGACCGGAGCATCCAGTCTGTTTTGTGGACAAAGATGGGGTCTAGGACAGGGAGGGGTTAGCGTCCTCTATTAGTTCTTCAGGCAGAATGTCACAGTGTGAGAGGAGGATTTGGCCAAGTGGAGGAGCAGAGGAAGGTGACTTCTAAGAGGGTAGCAGGTGAAGGTCTCTCTACATATATAGATAGATACATAGATAGATTTATATGCATATAAATACAAAATTATATTAGTATATATACATATATTGTAGTTCATATATTACATGTAGTTTTATATATTATACACACACACACACACACACACACACTAATTGTGATATTGCAAAAATGATATGTGATCTTCCTCCCTGTCGTCTGGCACACATCTACTTAAATCCTTGGAATCTCTGGAGTGATGAGAACATCTTTTTCTTTTGGGGAGTAGGGAACCAGGGATTGAATTCAGGAGCACTCGACCACTGAGCCACAGGGTCTCACTGAGTTGCTTAGCGTCTCTCTGTTGCTGAGGCTGAGCTTTGAACTGGAGGTCGTCTTGTCTCAGCCTCCTGAGCCACTGGAAAGATTTGTAAATTAGTGAGTTGACTGATGGTGGGCAGCTCCTAGGTAGCTTCAGAATGGGGGCTGGTCACCAAGAAGACCAGGGTATGATTTGAAGGTTGGGACTTTTAGCCCTACCTTTCAAGTTCTTTGGAGGCCTGAAGGTTGATTTAGTCAAGCCTGCCTATGTAATGAAGATTCATTAAAACCCAAAAGGACAGGGTTTGGAGTGCTACCTGGTAGCTGAACACATGGAGGTTAACTAGAGTGAAGCCCTGAATTGCCACATGCCTTGTCCTGTGCATTTCCTCTACTGGTCTGTTCACCTGGATCAAAGGTGTAGAGACTGAATATCACTTATGCTTAGGGCCAGTGGTTCAGATTTTTTTCAGATATTGGGATATCCGCATTTACATAATAAGAAATTTTGAGAATGAGACCAAACGTAAAATTCAATTATATTTCATGTGTACTTCAGACTCTTAGTATGGAGATAAGTTTATACAATATTTTCAGTGTGCCTGTGTTTTAACTGTGACTGGCTGAGGTCAGGGGTGGGATTTTCCATGGTGGTATCATGTTGGTGATCAGAAAGTTTTTTCAAATTTTGGAGCATTTTCAGATTAGGGATACTTAATCTATAATATTCAGTATACTAAGTGGGCAAACATAAGTGTTTCTGGAGTTCTGTGAGTTACTCTAGCAAATTAATTGAACGTGAGGAGTGGGCTGTGACACATTGATTTCTAGCCAGTCAAAAGCACAGGTAAAGCAACCCGGGGCTTACAGGTGGCATCCGGGTGGAAGACAGTCTCCTGGGACTGAGTCCTTAGCCTGGGGGATACGATGTTCTCTCCAGATAGCCCATGCCAGAGTTGTATTGAATTCGAGGACACCCAGAAGCTGTCTGCTGCAGAATTGTTTGTCATGTGGGGAGACAACTGGTATCCACATCTGGTACCCGGAACACTCTGTGCTGTATTGAGTGAATGAGTCTGAGGAGAATAGGAAATCTCTTCCTATATATATCTATATTTGTCTTTCTTTATAAGTACTTAGGGGGTGTGTGTGTGTATGCTTGTGCATGTGTGGTGAATAAAGATGTCCCAAACTTTCAATGGTTATACTTAGAATGCTTTTTAACTTTAAATGCTGAAAAAGCAATACTTATTCAATGGAAATTGTACTTTTGAGTTTTGATCTTTTCCTGGGCTGAAAAAATAGGCAGTATAGTACTCTCTTGTGATGCTCAACTATAGACCAATGTAAGTGCACTGAGCATGTTTAAGGTAGGTGAGACTAAGCTCTGATATTCTGTAGTTTAGGTGAATTATACACATTTTCAATTTATGGTGAGTCATAATTCCATCGTAAGTATGTGTATACATACTTACATGTATGTGGAGAATATCTATCTACCTCCTTAGTTGCACAGTTATTCATTGCTTAACCATGGGGACATGTTCTTATGAATGTTGGGAGGTTAGGTTATTGTTGTGTGACCACCACAGGGTGTACTTACATAAACTAAGCTGGCTACAACATCACTAGGTGATAGAATCTTATGGGACCACTGTTGTATGTGTGGTCAGTTGTTAACTGAACCATCATTGTGCAATGCTTGACATGTGTGTATGTGTTTGTGCATGTCTATGTATGGATCTGTGTCTATATCTATATCTACATATACATATACCATTGATTCTGTTTCCATGGAGAAAGCTGATTCATGCAGAATTTGGATTTGGGGCACTCAGGGAGAAGGCCATTTGATGATTGTAGTTATGCTGCCACAAGCCGATGAACTACGAGAAGGTTGGAGAGAGAACTGGGACAGACCCTTCCCTTCATGGCTCTGTTGGGCCTATGTTGGGCCTCCAGACCTGTGAGGAGGTAGATTCTTGTTGTTCTAAGCCACATCGATTGTAGTACTTTGTCACAGTACTCCTAGGAAACTTATATAGATTTTGGTGCATTACTGAGATGGTAGTTGGGACCAGGGGGTTTGCAGAGAATTTGGGAAGAAGTGGATTCACTCAAATTAAATTTGGAGTGGTCTGGGAAGGCATGGGAAAGGGAAAGGGGAAGGGGGTGAGTAGGGGAGAATTAACCAGGTTTATGGCTTCCTCTATTCTGCTGCCTCTGAACCCTGTCCCCTCTGCCCCTCCATGCCGAGCTGCACACCAAGTCCTGAGAATTTTATCTGTCTCAAGCCCAGAATTCTTTATCTTCTTCTCTGCTCAAGTGCTTGAGTCAGTATTTGGGGCTGTGTGTAGTTATTTGAGAATCCAGGGTATTTATTTCTAACGTATACCTGGCCACAGCCTCTCAGGTCTCTGCCCTGGTGTTTTCTTGTGTTGGTAATCAGGTCCCCTTGGAGGCTCTTACAGAAAGAGAGAGCACCTTCAAGGTTTCTCTGCTGATTGGAATGCACCTGCTTCTTCTGCTCCTGAGACAATCTATTCTTCTCCACGCTGGCCGCTGAGAACCACCACAAAACTCACTGGAGCATTTTCTTGAATGCAACCACAACAAACCAGCTGACATTTGGTTGGCACTTATCGTAGACTGATCACTGTGTTCAGCATTTCATAAGGATTCAATCCTCATGGCTAACAATTCACTGAGTCCACATATTACCCCTACTTCAGAAATGAGAAAATACTGACTGTCTGAGCCCTGCTGAATTTATTAGGTTCATCCTGTTGGGACATGGTAGATCCAGGGTTGGCCTCCAGGTCTACCTGGAGCAAAGCAAGCACTCTTAATCATCTTTATGTCCTCTCTCTAACTCACTCTCTCTCTCTCTCTCTTCTACACACACACACACACACACACACACACATACACACACACATTCTCAAACAAACCCAAGGTAAATGGTTCAGTCTTTTGGGCTCCAGCATTTCCAAAATGGTGTGAGTCTAAATGTCCGTGCTCCGTTTAAGCTGATCTTAGAATAATTGAATTTTGCCTACCATTGGGCACAGAGAGCACTGTTAGAGACAGAACCTTTCTTCCATCTGCCACCTCCAGGTTTGTGCCCTTGCAGGCTTTTCTTCCATCCATTGTTCTCCAAGAAGGACCCTTGCTGGGCTTCATGCCTTGGATTTCTCACTTTCTAGTCTCTATCATGGAGAGCTGGCTTTACCTTCCCCTGGTTTATAGTTTCCATCATGCTCCCTGGCACTTTTATTAGGGCTGTTGGGGATTGCCATCATCACCATACTGGGTTACAGAGGACAAGAGTTCAATTTTTTGAAACCTTTCTACCCATTCCCATGTCCTCTTTCCTAGCCTGGCTCAATATGACCACCATGTGAAGTAGATCAACTGATCGTTGACCCTCCCTCCTCCTTCTCTGCTCTCACCTTCTCTAGTGTGTTTGTAGGTCCTATGAGCAATCTGAGCTGGGTTTCTCAATCTTGACACTGACTTGGAATGACCAGATAATTCTTTGTTGTGGGGGACTATCTTGTGCTCTGTAGTTTGTTAGAAGCATCATTGGCTTCTACCCATGGAACACCAGTGGCATAAACCTGAGCTGTGACGATCAAAAATGTCTCTGGGAAGCAAATCCATGCCTGGCTGAGAAGCACTGGTCTAAATCAATGTCCCCTCGTGCCTCTTTGCCTGTGCAAGATTCTCTTGCAGTAAGATTTAGTCACCTGTCCCTCTTCTGGCTAAGGTAAGGTCTGCTGAGGAGATTGAATGAAAGATTTCAGCCAATGCAAAAGGGGGAAAAATTTAATGACACATGGCTCCTTTTTTCTCCCCTTGCCTTGAATACAAACAGGAAGATCCTTGGATCTGTGAAAGTCTTATTGTGATCCCCAAACCCAGGGAAGAAAGGTTAATATTCAGAAGAAGATATGGTAGAACTGGGCTCATTGATATTGTATCAATATCAAACCTGCAGTGGTTGTGCACACCTGCAATCTCAGTGGCTCCGAAGGCTGAGGCAGGAGGAACTGAGTACAAAGCCAGACTCAGCAAAAGCGAGATGCTAAACAACTCAGTGAGACCCTGTCTCTAAATAAAATACAGAATAGGGCTGGGGATGTGGCTCAGCGGTCGAGTGCCTCTGGGTTCAATCCCTGGTACTCCCCCATCATCCCCAACAGACAAAAAAAAAAAAAAAAAAAAGAAATCAAATCTGCAATCAGCAAATACACTTGCTGTGGACTTTGTTGTGAGGAAATGTAGTAAGGTAAGGAGCCAGTATGGACAAATAATTCTGTGAAGGAGAACAAATGTGGAAGACCCACCCCATCTGATTTTGAGACTTTGTAAAACTATAATAATGCAGAGTATGAATGACTGAAACAGAATAAGGAGTCTGGAAATAGACCCCCACAAATAGAGTCGAGGGATTGTTGACCACAATGCAAAGTCAATTCAGTGGAGAAAGGATGGTCTTCACGACAAATAGAACTAGAACCTTTAGATGTTTGAATATAAGACAGTAATAAGTATAATGATAATGATAGTAATCAACCTTGACCTACACATTTCATACCTTATATAAAACTAAAAAAATAGAACATTAGAGACCTAAATGTAAAATGTAGGGCAAACGACAACATAGGAGAAATTTTGTGCAACATGGAGTTAAGCAAGGAACGTTTAAGAGAGAACAATGAACCCATGATATGTTAAAGAAACAACCCAGTAACCTTCAACCAGCAAATGGACAAACACAATGTGGTAAATCTACTCAAGGAAATGTAACTCAGTCGTGAAAAGGGATCGAGCTCTTGAATGACACAACAAGGTAAATGCACCTTAAATGCATGAAGAAGCTGGACTCCAAAGATGATATACAAAGGGTGAGTCTCACCTTCTATCATTTTGTTCCAAAGTCAGTCAGGATGTGGGAAGAACCCAAGATGGAATGCAGCCTGTGACAAATGAATCAAACTTTGTCACAAATAAATAATAACCACATGGAAGGGAGTGGGGAAGAAAGGAGGGGGCGTAAGTAACTTTGGGAGAGAGTGTTGTGACTAGCTTCTGTGAGGCTAAAAGGAATTGTACACAAACACTGTATTCAGCTGGATAATTTTTCCCCCCCAGGGGAAGGGTGAGTAATTCTGAAACTACTTTATATGTCTACTCGGGTTGGAAGAAGAAGTAAATATTTTGTAGATAATGAGAAACAGGCTTATCATGGTCAGAGAAATAAATTACAAAAGAGGAAGTGAGAAAAGCTAGAATAGATCCCAAGTGCTTCAAGTCAGAGGTCATCAGTGTAAATTTATGATTTTGAAAACATACATGCAATAAGCTGGTTGCGGTGGTGCATGCCTATAACCCAGTGGCTCTGGAGGCTGAGGCAGGAGGATCTCGAGTTCAAAGATAGCCTCAGCCAAAACGAGGTGCTAAACAACTCATTGAGACCTTGAGACCCTGTCTTTAAATAAAATACAAAATAGTGTTGGGGATGTGGGTTGATGGTTGAGTGTCTCTGAGTTCAATTCCTAGTATCAAAAAAAAATGCAATTGATAGAAAAAAAAGTAAACATGGATAAATGTGTATGTATGTGTTAGCATGCTTGCATAGACTTTCCTAGGTCTGTTTCCTTAGAAAGCATAAAATCACTAATACTCCAGTATTAGTGATCCTAACACCTAAATATCATGCCCCAATAAAATTAAAGGAACCGTGACTCTTTAGAAAAATGGTTGATGATAGGAAGGCTGAAGCAGAAATAAGCCCGAGATGGACCCAAGTGCCTGTTGTGCTCAAAAAGTAGTCAGACCCAAGGAATAAATGTTAATGATCTATTGCACAGTTTGGTGACCATAGTTACGTATAATGCATTGCATATTTCAAAATGGTAAAGAGAGTAAATTTAAATGCATTTAACCCACTCACATATGATGACAAGTAGGTGAGGTGGCAAACGTGTTACTCAGCTTGATTTAATCATTCCACAGTGTACATGAACATCAAAATATCACATTGCACTCATAAATGCACTCAATTATTATTTATCAATTGAAAGGGAGTATTTTTTTAAAAAGGCATACGTGCATGTTTAAAGAACATGATGCAACTTGAAAACATTCCCAATCACCGATGCATTGGGAAAAACTGGAGCAATCGAATAAATCATAGGATTGCTGTTACCTAGAGAATAAAATAAATATCCCGAGTCCATGCTGATCAGTAAACCATTGAATGAGTAAAGAGATGGGGTGGAAAGGACAACACTGCTTTATAGAAGAATTCCAATTACAAAATGAATTCCAATTCATAGGAAGAATGAAGAAAATTAAAAATCACCGTGAGATCACCATAACGATGATTACTGTGGACAAGATTCATCAATGGCGAAAGTTTCAGGGGAAATAGGATATTTCCATAGTCCATCAAAACAATGTTTACTAATGGTAGCTTCACAATGGAGAAAGGCAGAGGTTGCCTCTTCCCAAGTGACCAAGGTTAACATCACCAATGACAGCACGTCCTCATGTGCCGCTGATGTAGACAAAGCACTTTGTCTTTATGATATTTTCCCCAATAAAGTATAACCTTAGGCTAATCGTGGAAAAAGACCACACAGTCTCAAATTGGGGGCCATTATACAAAATAACTGGCTGGTCCTCTTCAACCATTTCCAGACCATGAACTACGAAAAAGACTAAGTTGCTGTCCCAGATAGGAAAGGAAAAAGATGACATGGAAATTGAATGCAGTGTAGTATCCTGAATCGAATTTTGGGGTAGAAAAAGATGTAAGGGGAAAAAACTTGGCATTGTACCAAAGATAATTTCTCACATTCATGAACAATGTATACCATGTATATGTAGACACACGTACACATGTGTGTTAGCAGGCACACACAGACTCACTGTGGTTCTGTAGATGGGAATTCTCTGTTCTGTGCTTGTTGTCTTTCTGCAAATCTAAAATAATCTCAAATAGTTTTGTTTTCTTAAGTGGCTATTAGTCGATATTTGCTGCTTGCAAAAACATTCTGAAGTCATATAAAGATCTATCTCAGAGTATGAGAGTGTGGAAAATATACCCAACTCACAATTAGTAAAAGAGAATTGGTGGGAAAATCCCATAGGGATGGTCAACCCAAACTCCCCTTAGGGGATTCAAACATTGCCTTAGAGTGCAAGAAGTCTTCTTTAAGCTTTTTCACATCTCCAAGTTGTGAATCATTGGTTGTATTTTCATGTAAGATGCACAGGTTTTGCAGCCAGCACCTACCACTAATTTCTAAAATATGGATTGCAATCTATTCTGAGAGGGGAAATGGTAAGCAGTGGAATATAAAATGCAAACAAATCTATAGTTTCCAAAGAGCCTAGGGAAGCTGCCAAAATTAAAGTTGGCAGAAAACAGTTTGCTAAATCTCTAAAGAAGAAGAAGAAAAAAAAGGTTATATTACAAATCCCATAAATATTCCAAGAGTGGTAGGTAAAGCGTGTTTAATGCTGATGAACAAAGTTTTAGCATGTATTGGAAAAACAGTTCCTAATATAAAATTACCGACGACTGGAAGTTATCTGCAAAATTTTATACCTAAGTACTTACAGATGTAATTTATTTTTCTGACAGCACCGCCTGTGTAATGAAAGTTGCTTTTAATAAAACATGAATGCAGTTAGGTTTTGCCAATTAGGTTCAGAGGAGTTGTAATCAGTCTGATTCAAGTTGATGTGTAGCTCCTTAAATTCAGCACTGACCCAGAGAACGGCTTCAGTATTGCTAAACTGTTTGTGAAAGATGAACTTCCAAAGTTCTGAGGGCCCTGACAGAAGGGAGGTGACCTTGGCTAACTCAGTATGCTCCCCAGTCCCAAAGGGTCTACACTGGTGGTTGCTGTGGTATGCCATGTGTTCTGGGTTGAGTGCCAACCCTTGGTAGCAAACTAAGATCATCCACAATTTGCATTTATTCATGAAAACAAGGGCAAACACCTAATATATTCAAACATCTAATAGCCGCATATCAATTATCATATATAAATCAATCAGCCAGAAAATAAATGTTTGTCTCTATCAATTCTGTCAGCATGCTTCTTGGTGCTGTGGGGGGAATTCAAAGACTTCATAAAGACACATCTTTTCCTTTAGAACACCTTAATAAATTGTCATCAGGGGGAAAAAGAACACCCAACCCAATGCCCTTTTCTAGTATAGGATGAGAACATCTGTATTTTGAATTTTTCATTTGGGTGGCTGAATTGTATATTCAACAGATATTTATTGAGTCCCTATTATTTGCAAAACAGAGAGGACAAAGTAGTAAAAATATTATTGGACTCGGCCTGATAACTTGTCTTTTACCAGTTGCTCCAGTTTTCACATTTAAAACTAGTGATGATATTTCTTGCCCAGCCTGACTCATTGAGATGCTGGGAGAGCACAAGGTAATGGTTTCAATGTAAAGGGTTTTGAAGCTTTAAATGCACTAATGCAAATTCAAGTTACTGCTAAAGGGAGGGCCCCCATTTTATGGACTCTTCTAAGTTGGTTGGGAAAAATGGCTATGACCTCCTCCTAGGTTCTGGGTTTCCTGCAAGGTCATCTATTAAAGGCATGATTTTGTGCCTGGCTGGTGCAGACATTCAGGTAAGATCACTCAGCTAATAAAAGTCAAGATAGGTGCCCATATCAGGTCTGTTATCCCAAGACAATACCTGCTCACCCACAAAGCCCATGAAAACTTGAAGCACTTGGAGAACATTCTCCATGAATGAACAGTATAGACAGAAATGCCATGGGAATATCGAGGAGTTCCTTCCCCAGAGCTGTGGTTCAGGGCACACTTGTGGATACCTCCTTCCAAGTTCCAGGCTGCATAGAGCCAGCAAGAAAAGCTAGCATTTTTGGGTATCTGCAGCTGGTACTCCCAGACAGGAACTGAAACACGCCTAATGGTGATTCATTCATTCCCAACCTAGTTTCTTCTTTCCTGTACCCTGGGGGTACTTCTAGGTTTCTGGCCTGAGACAGAAATTGTCGTGTGAAATAGACACACAAAGCTATTTTGGTCTCAGCTATTTGGTCTCAGCCAAGGTCCCATTTCAAACCCATGTCCTCCCTGAAAGTTACTGGAATTCCAAAGCAGAAGAATAATTTAAAAAAAAAGGTTTTATTCCTTAATCATAGCTCCAATTCTTGGTTTGGCTTTCAGAAACCTCAAGCAGATAATGGGGTGAAGAGATAGGAATCCGTTGACTTCCTGCTTAACCAGAGACAAAAGCAGTAAATACATTTACTTGTCCTTTATCCTGCTTGGCCAAAGCATTTTGAACCCTGCTGGAGTTGAAATGAAGAATTTTTCCAACTTGAAAAGCAATTTTTTGTTGTTG
Source organism: Marmota monax (assembly GCF_021218885.2). Classification (NCBI taxonomy): domain Eukaryota; kingdom Metazoa; phylum Chordata; class Mammalia; order Rodentia; family Sciuridae; genus Marmota; species Marmota monax. The sequence continues at coordinate 5,662,619 of NW_026695224.1, forward strand.
TTGTTGTTGAATGCATTTTTATAAGTTTGAAAATATACTTCCTGATCAGTGGCTTTTGAGGGACAAGTTTATTAACAAAAGACAATGGAATATTGGCATAAACAGAAACAGAGCTGGCATTAAGAAGGAGACAGTGAATTTTGAATGCTTTGTTCATTGTGGGGTACACTTTTCACATTAATTTTGATTTTTAAATCATTACATTTAAGTATGGGTGATCATAATTACTCAGTGTTTTGGTACCCACTTAAATTTTTGCATCTGAGGCAACTGCTTTACTGACTTTCACATAGTTTTGGCCCCGTGTAAGACATGCCTATGGCTCCACAAGGGACCTGAGGACTTCAGAAGAGTCCTGGTGGCCCCTGGTGGAGCCAACTCAAAAGAGGGCCTATGGGAGTGGAACATGCCCCTCGTTTTCTCTTAACAACAATCAGAGCTCTACTTGGGTAGTGGAAAAGTGTCTCTCTGTGTGTCTTTTCTGGGTATACAGGGTGAGATTATGCAATATAAGCTCAGTGTGGGAGGTGCTGGAAGCCATAGTTCTCAAACTTTAACATGGAACCAAACATCAGGGCCTTGTCCAAAAAAAAAAAAAAAAAAAAAAAATCCCGATGCAGCATGTAATGTGGTTTGGAGATTGGTTGAGTGTGTCTCCCAGAGGTTCACACCCCAGGTGTAGTCATGGTCCCCAGAGTGGTGACATTGCTGGGGGGAGTGTGGAACCTTTAAGAGATGGACCCTAGTGGTAGGTGATTGGTTATTGATGGCACTGCCCACAGAGGGAAGTAATGGTCAGCTCTGCTGAGAAGGCTGTAAAGAGCAAGACTAGCTCCTTCCCGTGCTCCAGCTTCTTGTCTTCCTTTCAATCTCTCCTTCTCACACACTCCTGCTTTTGTGATGCCATCTGCTAGAATACACTGTGCCTTGGGGTAGCCTTCCTGGAGTTTGCACGATGCTGTTTGGACTTTCAGCCACCCAAACTATGAGCCAAATACACTTTTTTTCTTTGTAAGTTATCCAGCCTTAGGTATCTTGTTATAGTAAGGAAGAAAAGAACAAAGTGAGCTTCATATTCTGCATTTATAGCAAGTTCCCAGATGATGCTAATGTTGTTGCTCCCTGGAACAGACTTTGCGTAGCAAGAAACTGCCAACTGGTGGGTCATGAGTTGGGTGTTTCTCCCATAGACATGGTTTTCTTGGCCTTAGAGTTTTTTTTTTTTTTTTTCTTTTAAAAAAGGCCATTTTTTTAACTTTTCCTTTAAAAAAATCCATAATATCTGATAACCTTGGCTTAGAATTCTTGCATATAACAAAAACTAGAAGTAGGTGGGAATTTATCCCTTTAGATAGAAAAAGGATCCTTCATTTAACAACCTTCCCTACCATACAGACATGCACACACCTAAATCTTTCTGTTTCATTTGCTATTGGCCTGGACTGTATAGGCCTTTGCTTTTGCAATTTTTTATCTATTTTTAAATTACTCAATAACATTAACTGACATTCATCAAAGTCACAAACTAGCCTATTGTTTCTTTCTTGACTCTTGTTCTCAAACTGTAGGTCTATGCATTTTTGTGGGATTATTAGCAACTTATAGCATATCAAAAGGCTCTGCTCAAAATTAGTCTTTGAATAAGAGGAAACAGCAGTAAAATTAACTCTCAAAAAGGCTCCAGACCTTAATGATCCTTGGAACTTGAAACCACTGGAAAATTTTATATGTGATTAAGTTGAAAACTAAAGAATTAATAGAAACACCATCTACTAATTTATGTTTAAATTTGGCCAAGATCTGTTGTAGCATTTGGAGCAGAAAGTATGGGATTATTACTTGGACTTGCGGACTAAATATAAAAATTGTACTCAAGCTTATATGAATGGAATGGTAATTACCATATAAATGACGTTTGGGGCAGACACATTTCAACTCCTGTCGTTTTTGGTGAATTGGTAGCTGTGTTCCTCCGTCCCTTGGTCCTGCCGATTCTATCCCTAAACATGTTCTCCTCCACTCCCTCCTCTTCCCCCTCAGCCTCCACATGACATCATCTGTCACATGGGTCATTACAAAGAGCTTTTAAATGTCTTCTTGACTTCTGGAATTATCCCTCTGCACGTGATCTCTTACATGTTTGGGCCTCTTCAACAATGGTCCATCACCCGCAAGACAAAATCTAAAATCCTTAGTGGCATGCAAGCAGACTCCCTCTCGTCTGGACATTATGTCACTCACTTCCCACACTATATGGACCCTTGTGGTCTGTCCCTATAGCCCTAGGAACTTTCCACATTGTACCAACTTCTTTGCAATGTGCTTGCTCATTCCTAGGCACGGTTGGCCACCCCACCAAGGTGTTTGCTCAGAGCTCTATGGTTTGGACATGGCTCCAGTGTGTCTCCCAAAGGGAGAGATGTGGTGGAAGCTTGATCCCCAGTGTGGCGATATTAAGAGGTAATGGGATCTTAAAGAGATGGGGACCAGTGGGAGCTCATTATGTCATTGGGGGCCTGCCCTTGGAAGGGATACAGGCAGTTCTTGTGTGAGGGTTGTTATAAAAGAGCAAGCCTGACACTCCCCAGTCACTCTGGCTTCCTGTTTCACAATATGATTTCTCCTTAACATATTGGCTACCACCATGAACCAGCCACCATGAGGCCTTAACCAGAATTGAATCAATGATGATGACATTGTCTTTGAACCTCCAGAACTATTAGCTAAACATTTTTTTTTCTTTATAAAGTATCCTGATCCAGACTTTTCATTTTAGTAACAGAAAATGGACTAGTACAGTGGGCACTAGGCTCTGATATTGGAGTCTGTGGTCAAAATTATCTGGGAAGCTCTTTATATCACCCATCATATAGAATATGTGTGGTGTAGGTAGTTTTCCATGTGGAACAAAGGACTGTTTCTTCAGTTAATTACTCATCGAGGTAGACAGCTTATACTTAGAAATTCTAGAGATATTAAATTTCTGTGGGACCTCAGTTTCCATAGCTACATAACAAGGATGTTAACTAAATAGTCATTTTTTTTTTTTTTTCAGATTTAACATCCCAGGCTAAGAATCAAAAACAAGTGTTAGGCGGAGAAAATAGGTATTGCTATTTTGGTTACTTTGGAAGATTTACAAAACACATTAGTGAAGCAGGATGGAGACATTTTGTTTAGTAGAGCTTCAAGGACCTGGAAGTTCTAGGCAGACCAACTTGGAAGGTCTATTTCCACAAAGGAAACAACTTTCCTCAGATATGTGTCAGAGAGGGCCACATGCAGGAAAGTGGGATTTAGGAGTCTGCAGATCCTGAAGGTAATGGGGACAGCAAGATGGGGGACCTCAGCGTGCTATAGCCCGGCACCTCTCCATAATTCCTCAAGGCTTCAGGGAAGCCCCTGACCTAGGTCTTCCGATGGCTGTTGTTTCTGAGCCCAAAGTCTCAAAGTGTGGCTTAGATCAAAACCCAGAAGGTAACTGGCTGAAGGAATAATTGAAGAAAAATCCTTTCAAAACAATCATGCCAGGAAAATTGCAAGGGATGAGAGGATGCAAACCCGGGGTGGGTTCCTGCCAATCTCTCACCTTCTCTAGCCTCTTCTGAGAAATGGTTCTGGGGCGCAGAGTGGAAGCTATCTATGACTTTCTCACATCTAGATGAACTGATTTTCTGGAGTAGTGAGTTTCAATTCCCTCCAGACTGTGTCCAAGGGGCTCTTTCAGTTCATGAGAAATCGTAGAGCTGGGGGGAACTCGCTTTGACTTTTCTCTTCCTCCCCCTAGAATTGTCACCTCTGTTTCCATTGGGGAACCGTGGTCACGCTCCTCATTTGCTGTATGTTTGGTGTCTGCCTCCTTGTTAAATGGGCACCTCTGGTCTGCATGAGGTCTTTTTCTTGGGGACAACATTCTAACTCTAAGCTCTGGAAGGCCGTCATTTAATTAAAACATATAAAATGCTTATCCTTGAGGGGACACTGTGAGAAACACCAAGAAATACCTGGCATCATCCATGTCCTTGTATGTTCATTAATCTGGCAAACCCGATCATATGCAGCAATAAGCCAACAAATCATAGATTATACATTTTGTAGCTGGATGGAAGCTTCAGGAAGATCTGGGGTGGCATTCATTTTTTAGGTGTCCAATTGCATAGGTTTTGGAATTTGTCCTTGAAAATACGCACTCACTGCCAGCATCACTCCTCACAGATGCTCCATTTCTCTCTTGTACTCTGAATGTGTGGCTTTTTCTGCTAGACCACAAGCAACCCCTGACTCATAGTGTCATTCCTTGGTCTTGTTCATAAACTAGGAGCTCCCAAGTTTTCATTGCCATGGGTACCAGGAAGCTAGTGTATCACAGGGAGATGGTCAAAGCAGAGTGTGTTTCTATAACTCATCCATTCTGTGTCTCATTAAGCAGGTTGGATCCACCTGCATTCTCCATGTCCCACTTCTGAAAGCTTTCCTCCATAGTTTTTTTTTTTTTTTAAACCAGGGACTGAACCCAGGGGCATTTAACCACTGAGCTACATTCCCAGTCCCTTTTTATATATTCTTTAGAGATGGGGTCTCACTGAGTTGCTTAGGCCTTGCTAAGTGGATCAGGCTGGCTTTGAACTTGCCATCCTCCTGCCTCAGCCTCCTGAACTACTGGACTATCTCTTTCTCTCTCTCTCTCTCTCTCTCCCTCTCTCTCTCTTTCCCTTGAAATATTTACTAATCTTCTAGGCCTATCTATTATCTTTCCATTTTTATTTTACATAGGGACATGAATGTAGAGAATAATTTCTTCATTAAGGGAAGAAAGACAGATAAGCAACATGACAAATGGAAATTGTAGCCAGGCTCTGGGCCAGGGAGAGCTTGAGGATAGTACAGACAGCAGAAAAGGGTCTAAGTGGACCCTCAGTACCCCACAGAAGTTGCTGTGTTCACATAACCATGGAGTATCACAAGCTACTGTGGTTTTTCAAGAGAAGTTGGAAATCTGCAGCGTTGGCGAAATTTGCTGATTTCTAAAATACTCACCTTCTGCTTGTGCAATGACACGGGACAAACAGAATACACCAGTCTGAGTGGACTCTGCATGGGAGGGGGACCTGCCACGAGGAGCAAGCACAAGACTCAGACCAGGTCCTGGGTTCAAATCTCAGCCCCATCAGTGCCTCGCCCTGCATTCGTTCTCAGGTTGGTCTCCCCACAGGAAGCTGACTCTGAGGCTCTGGGATTTGCAAGTGGGAGATTTTTCCTGGATGTTCCCAGGAACAGCATCTGTGAGGAGTGAAGGAGGTTGGTGGAAAGAGAAGTTGAGCTTCTGTTAAGTTGTGCCAGGGCCCTGGCTGAGGCATGGGAGCTCGGAGCTGGGTGGTCCTTCTGAAATTGCCTGAATGAAGCAAGAGGGAACCCTTTCCCTGTATCAATGACTCATAGGATTCAGGTTCCTCCTATAGGCAAAGTATTTCCCTCCCATTTCCTGGGGAGGGATGAAAGTGGCAGACTTTATCAGTCAGTACACCCCGCAGCAGGGAGAACAAATGCCTTGACTCTAAAAAAGCATGTGGTCTTGGGTAGGCCGGCTCAGTGTCCACTACAGTCTCTGAAACTCAGTTTCCTGTTTGGGCTAACAGGGATAAGAATATTTATCTTCTTTGGGCATCATAAAGGTAAGGAAATATACTATTTTTGAAGTTACCCAGAATAGTACTTGGGACATATCCAGCATGCAATAAAGTGTAATTAGCAGGCTATGTGGTCAAAAGTCATTTTAAGACAAGGGTCAGAAACTACAAACAAAGGTATGAAGGTAGGAACAGTTATGACAAGGTTAATGTATTAGGAAAAGCAGAGAGAACAGTAGTAAGTTTAACATAAGTGTTTACTGAGGACATATCATGGGTTAAATAGGGATAGATCCCATAATAGGATTCTTCAAACTTAAGCAGGGGGTCAGGACTTGTGCAGTAGGCAATGATGTCCGAGATGGATACAGCTTGCTGCAGGCCGGTCAGTACTTAGATTGAGTGTTTTTGTAGTGGGGCAGAAGATGCCCAGTGAACAACAATTTTCTCTGCCTCTGGGTTTAATGAGATATTAACTGCATGCAATTTACAGTAGCTGTCAAGAGGAAGTTACTTAGAAAGGATCACAGAAGAATGGTGACACTGTGTCTCAGGATGAGACATCAAGTATTGTAGGCCTGGGATTGGCCTGCAAGCTGCTTCATCATCCAGTGAGTTAGAAAAGCAACTTGAACCTCGGGAAATTTGGGGTCTCAGACTATTCCCATTTGCTTGGGGGAGATCCCTATACTCTCCCACGACTCCCCAAGGATGTAGAAGGCTGGGGGGAAAGTCACTGCCAGCAGCAAATTCATAGAATTCACACAGAAATGGGGAAGCTCAGTTCTGCAAAAAGTTCTGGGAGTGTGATATGCAGAAGGAAGTCAGCTTAGAGTGTGGTGAAGCATCCAGAGTCAATGTGCAGATGGTGAACAAAGGTGTGCTTTGTCCCCACCCAAGACAGAATGCAGTGTGCACTGCTCAGAGCGGGCAGCGCCTGGCAAGGTGGGCCACATCCTGTTTCGCAGTGGCCACTGATGCTTCCTGGCAGAGACCTCAGGTTGGTAGCGCATGAGCACGAGGTTAGTCAGAGAACTCATGTAAGGACACAGAGCTTTGGAACCTCCCAGCTGTAGTAAGTCCTCCCCTCCTGCTCTCCACCTCCTCCTTCTCCCCCTTCTTTCTGCTCCCCTCCCTCCCTCCTCCTCCACTCTCCCTCCCTCCTCCTCCCCCCTCTCTCCCCCCTCTCCTCCTCTATCTCTTCCTTTTCTCCTCCTCCTCTCCCCCTCCCCCTGCTCCTCCTTCTCTCCTCCCTCCTCCCTCTTCTCCTGCTCCTCCTCCTTTTCCACCTTCTCTCCTCCTTTCCCCCTCCTCCCCCTCCCCCTCTTCCTCCTCCTCCTCCTCTTTTTTTTCCTTTGCCTTTTGCATTTCCTTTAAAATGTCATTTTTTTTTTTTTAATCTGGGGCTAAAAATTGATCAGCTTGGAAGAACTGGACCACTTGGTCCTCCGTGAAGGTTTTCACCCATTGAGGACCCTGCTGGCTGAAAACACTGGTTTTGTAAAACCTGAGAGGAACTCTGGGGATTCCCACCACCTTGGAGCCGCCCTGTCCTCTCATAAGGAAGAAATCACTTTCAGGATGTTCATTCTAAAAGAGGGAGTGGCTTGGGTCTCTCTTTCTTTGGGAACTTCCATTTATCTGGACTCTTCTCCTAGTGAATTGGCTGCACTTCTGGTCAAGACTCCAGGTGATGTAGACAAGGGCAATCCTAAGACATTAAAAAAAATACTAATGGATCTTTAACCAAAATCCTGGTGACTATTTGGGTACTTAATATATTTAGTTGAGCAAATAAAGAAAATATCGATGAGGAATTCCCCAGGGGATGGCTAGGGATGACATTTCCAACTCACACAGATACATTTAGAAAGTTAACTAAGATATTTCAGTGAGGAATAATATTCGCTGTTATATATCGTGTGTGTGTGTGTGTGTGTGTGTGTGTGTGTGTTAAGTGGACATAGTGATGTTTCTGTCTACTTGTGGCCCAGCAAACACTGACCTGGGTATCTCCTGGTTACCTAAGGTATGAAAATGCAAAACCCCAGTTGGGGCCTGAGCTTTAGGAAAAGTGTGTCTTTTTTTTTTTTTTTCTTTCTTTCTTTCTTTTTTTTCTTGCTGAGCGCTGATCAGCTTGGCAGGCAGGGAAACAGAAGCAAATGTTTTCACTCCCTTCCCCGGATAGCCTGGAAAGATAACTAAGCAGCAGGTAGTTACTTAAGTGGAAATGCCGGTGTAGGGTTACTGGACTCTTTTTCCTTTTAGTGCCCAAGGGCAAAGAGCATTGCTAATGACGCCTACACCGGAAAGCGGGTTAAGAGGGCTGACACGGAGCTGTCAGTGGTATTACCATTTAACACTTGGCGTCCTCTGACTCAACGTGGTGGAGATGCCAGTTTATGCTTCGTAGCTTCTTGGAAAACTGAAATTTAGACGTCTGTGGGCGGGAGGAGTGGAATTGATGAATCATCTGTAGGAAAAAAAAATGAAATACATCTTGGTTTCTTTGAACTCGATAACACCCAGTGCCTGAAATGCGAATGTGTTAATTACAGAGATGGCAAAGCCAAACCGGGGCTCCCAGAGGGGAGTGTGTTCTTGCTGTGTGCACCCACCTTACCTTTGCACCAGGTGATCCCAGGCCTTGAGCAAAAGGATGTTTATGGAATTGAATGAGGACCCTGTGTGAGAAGCCGAATCATAAAGAGCATAATATAAAAAGCCTATGGAATTCCTAGGGTTCAATTTGAGAGATTCTTCTTCTTCTTCTCTTATCTGCCCCTTTAAGAAGATGCTGTTTTGTCAGGGGAGTCAAAATATAGCCTCCCCAAAATACAGAACACAGCATTTTACTGCAACACATGCTTAATTTTAGGTAGAAAGAGAACTTTGACTCTTGTTCTTTCCTATGATGAATCTCATGGGCTGCTTTAAATGCTCTTTGAAGGGCGCTCAGTTCCTTATGGATATAGGACCCTGTGATGGGTCAGTGGTCGGTTTTTAGGATCTAAACACTCTCCTCTTACTTCTCATCTATTTCTTTATTTGCCACATGGAAGTGACAGTGCTTACCTAAAGGACCAAATGAGGTGCCACACAGAGGCTGTTTAGTACCCAACATCTCGTAGAGGTTCTGCAAATTTTATATTTTAAATATTATTTTTTTTCAGGTATACAGGGGGAAGTCTGGGCAAGTCCTAACAGAAGGAGGGCCACATTTCTTTCTGTTTGTCTGCATTCCTATGCAGAAGAATCTGGAAGAAGTCTTGAGTTTTTCATAGTAAGTAGATTTTCTAAGGTCACCTGACTCTGCTCATCATGTCACACACGAAGACTAAGGGAGGTGAAGGTGAACTTGCTCAGAATCACTGCAAATTCATAGAAGAAAGAGAACTAGACCCTAATTCTTTTTTTTAAGTATCATAATTTTTTTTTTTTTTTTTTTTAGAAAGAGAGAGAATTTCAATATTTATTTTTCAGTTTTCGGCGGACACAACATCTTTGTTTGTATGTGGTTCTGAGGATCGAACCCGGGCCGCACACATGCCAGGTGAGCGTGCTACCGCTTGAGCCACATCCCCAGCCCCTAGACCCTAATTCTGATATCCTTCCAGACAGCCCTCCATCATCACACCCTTGTCCATGTCTGAGCATCGAACTATATGGAAACAGGAAGCTCATGCTGCCGGCTAGTGGAATATGGAGTCTAGACCACTCTTGGTAGTAAATGGATGAGGTTTTTTTTTTTTTTTTTTTTTTTTGTACTTGAAATTGAACTTTGAACTCTTGAGATTACAGGCATGTACCACCCTGTTTAGCTGAGGTGTCAATGCTGCATACTTTAGTAAAATCTGAAAATAGGTCATTGCTTTAAAAGTTCCTTTGTGTGCTTACTTGAGTTCCAATTATGTATCACTTTGGGGGTACATAGTGACCATATGCCTGTAACTACCATGTGTGTAATTCCAGTGACATTTTCACAGTGATAGAAGAAGCCATTTCTTACATGAATAACAGAGATTTGTCTTATTTTAAAATATCTGTCCTAAAAGTTGACTATTAAGTTGAATCTTATTAAGGTTAAGGTAGCTTCTCATTAAGAAGCTTGTAGGAAGCTGGGCATGGTAGCATATACCTATAATCCCTGTGATTTGGAGGGCTGAGGCAGGAGGATCACAAATTCGAGGCTGACCTCAACAACTTAGCAAGACCCTGTCTCAAAATAAAAAAGAACTTGGGATGTAACTCAGTGGTAGAGTGTTCCTGGGTTCAGTCCCCAGCAACAATGATAATAATACTCATCATATACAAAAGAAGTTCATAGGACACTGAGAGGTATACTTTAAGCTATTTAGATAAGAATGAATCTATCTTGAATTTGTTTGTGCAACTCTGGTAGCAGTGACCAGTATGAGTCAAGGAATTAATTAAGGAAATAAAACAGAAATTTTTGTAAGCAACATGGAGAGATGTTTCACAATAGGGCACTTGTCCAGAGAGCAGATCCAGGGAATAAAATGAAAATATTAGACACCAGATAAGTTAACTGAAGGTGGTGAGGACCAAAAACAGAGGAATAATGCAGGTCCTGAGGTCCCAAGTATCACTAAAATTGAAAGATTTTGCTGAGGGGGGTCTAGTTGCACAGGTAATCACAGGTTAGCACCAGTATCTCCTCTAATAATTTTCAGGGACACACAAACACAAGTTTGGAAACACGTTTAGGAAATCCAATTAGAGTCATCACAGATAGCCATGGATCCCATATTTGAAGAGTTGGAACAAATGCCCAAGAAAATCAAGGCTATTTCTGAAGTCTCGTTGTCTCAAGAGACACTCAATTGCAAGTAAACAACAAATCTAGCCATCAGAGTCTTCGTATCTCAAGAAATTTATAGATAGACCCCCACACCCCACCCCTGCCGCCCATGGATTTGTCAGCTAAACAATGTCAGAGCTTTGGATAGACTTCTCTGGAATTCTCTTGAACTTCCTCTTGTGGTCACAAAATGGTTGCAGTGGCTCCAGGCACTACAGCTGCCCTTCAGTAAATGAATGAGGTAGAGGCAAAAGGCCTTTCCTCATAAGCCTCAATTTTTCTTTCTTGGAAGAAAATATTTGCCTGAAGCTAGTCTTTTCCTTAGATTAGTCCACTTTTAGCTTCAAGCAAGGCTGCAAATGAATACATTTACTGAGGAGAAATGGAATGGCCCTAAGGACATGGGACAATTGTGGTTCAGTCTGTAGAGCTAGGTCCCCACCAAAACCAGGGTATGCTTTGAGAAGGAAGTGAAGACAGGTGGACACGGGGTGGACAGCGTTTAGAGGAGGCTGTATCTGCTTTCTCAGTCTTCTCTTAGAGCCTGGGGTCAGAGAAATCCTGGAGGCCCCTGGGGGTCATGAAAGTAGAGTGGAGAGGGACAGAGCAGAACAGGATATTCTTGCAAGTTAACTACCCATGATGAGGGGGGACATTTCTACCTGACCAAAGTGACAAATTTTCTCCAGTAAGACAAACAGAATGCGGCCAGCTCCTTTGTTCTCTCTTCGCCTCTAGTGTTTCCGAGGTGTGTTGAATTTCAAGATCCTCTCGCTATAAAATGCTCTGCTGAGCTGTGACCCCAGAAATCAATCTCTGCCTTCCAGCCAGCAAGCTTTTCTATGCAGAGCACTTCACTAATCCTACGGGATGGGTTTTGGGGAGAGAACCCAACTTCTCACAATTCTTGTAAGTTTGGCAAAAGCTCACTTTCTGCCAAAGGTCTCAGGAACATGGTTCCAGAGTAGGGCCCTTTCTCTGACTGAACTTAAAGCAGAGTTTTTGCAATCTTTTCATGTATGTTGGTAACATTCTAATGATGACAAAATTGGATAGTGCTGAAAAGGAAAAAAAATCAAATTTGTTCTGAGAACACAGCATTTTTAAAGCCTTTAATCCATTTTTTTTTCTGGGCCTTTTATTTCTCTATGAATATATTTTAGAATGAAACCAACTATATCATATACATATACATGTAATATATAGATACACATACATATACATCTTCTGGGTGATATTGAAAATTGTAGTAATCTTTCACTTGATTAAAACATTCCTAGAGAATCTGATATTTAACGGATGCTTAGAATATCATTTGAAAAATTGACATATCTTAAAAGTTTCCTTTTGTATTTTGCTGTATATTGGTGGTTTTTCTAAGTTTCACTCTTATGAGTTGCACTGTAAAGGAAAGAGGTTGTACATGCAAAACTTAACTGTATGTCTTTATTTCTAGGATGATCCATAGCAATGAAATTTCTGGGTAACTTCTTGAAGCCGTTGGCTTAGGTCTAGGTAACTCATACTGATCAATAGACTTTTTTTTATGATTCAGAAAGAATATAAGTATTATAAGGTTTTGCCATCTTTTGAAAATTGAGGTATCATTTATAGTCAGGCATGATGTTGCACATCCATAACTCCAGTGGCCTGAGAGGCTGAGGCAGGAGGATTGAGAGTTCAAAACCAGCCTCAGCAACTTAGCAAAGCACTTAGCAACTCATGGAGACCCTGTGTCTAAATAAAATATTTAAAAATCCTGGGATATGGCTCTGTGGTTGATTTCAGTCCTCAATACCAAAACAACAAAAATACAAAACCATTTTTATATAGCAAAGAATATAACTCTAGCATCACTTAATGAATATTTATATAGATGGTCCCTGACTTAGGATCAATCAACTCATGGTGTTTGACCTTATGATGGTAGAAAAGTGGCTCACATATAGTAGAAACTGCAGCTTGAATTTTGAATTTTTTTTTTTCTGGACTGGATATAGGTCCCTGATACTCTCTTGGATGTTCAATTGTGGCCAGGGCTGCAGCTCCCTGTCAGTCCCACCATCTCCAGGGTACATGACTGAAACTGACAGTGAACCATGTTGCCAACCATGGTATTTGGCAGGTTGGGTGCCTCAATCAGCGCAGCCAATCTAGCAGGTTTCTGGGAGGGACAGAGGGGATAAGAAAAATAAAGGCTCATGGACTCAGATTTTGAAGATAATAGCTGGGGTCAGGTGGAGTGCTGCTCTTTGATGGAGAAGCAGATCTAAGGAATTACACCAGCAATCTTTATCTGTATGTCTTATTATCTGATTAAAGACTATTGCAAGCATTTTATTCTTTGTATTCATAAAATTACAGAGCTAGCCACATTATGCAGCTTATTCTGCAGTTACATTCTACAGTTGCAATGTGCAATGTTAGGAGTTCTGTGTAGCTCTCAAGAAAGTCCATGTTTAAAGTTACTGTTATGTGGACAGGTTCAGGAGCAGCTGAGCTGGTGAAATATTGTGGTTGTGTAGCAAGAAAGTTCCTCTATTCCTAGGAGCTGTGTGCCTGAGATCAAGGTCAAGGCTGATAAGACTCTAGCACAGAGCCTCTTCATGGAGGGCATTACCACAGCAGCTAGGCATTCTGCAATTTTGCACAGAAATTTTCTCAGGCACTAATTTTGCCACAGCCATGAAGTCATCAGAGACCCTGATCTCAGACACTACTTCCCCATTCTCTGTCACTGATCTCCATGGTTGGGTGTATGAAATCCATTTTTGACTTATGATATTGTCAGTTTGCAATGAGTGTTTGTGGACACCATCTTATTGCTAAATTAAGGAGTTTCTGTGGAAATATTCGTCTGCTAGAGTACATAGGCATGGACATTTTAAAGCATTACTATTGATGATGTATTGCGAGCCACATTCCAAGAACATTGTATCAATTCACATTTCTTTTAGCAGGACACATCATGACTCCCAATAAAAGCTTTTCAGTATTAACTCCAAATGCTTTATAATATCCGACACTTCGTTTGACAAAATTATTCTTTTTTCTTGGATGTCATTTGCTCTTAGTATTTGTAGCATGTGATTGAAGACTGGTGTATTAGTGGCATCTCAGTTTTGTAAGCGTTCTTTAAATTAAGGTTATTACTATTATGGCATTTTTTTTAAAAAAATACGTTTTTCCACTTGTTGTTTGCTTTTTAAGTTGCATTTGTATCATTGACTCGCAAATATATTAAAAAAATTCTCAAATGAGAATTTAAAGATTCAAAGATTCTTAATTTTTGCTCTCATGATTTATTTCATTATTTGCATGTTTGGGAATCCCTTGCCCATTTTGAAATAAAAAATCCTCTGTCAAGGAAAAAAAAAAAGGAAATGTATATGATTATTTAAATGTTTTGAAGGTTTATTTATTTATTTTTTTTGAAACACTTGTTTAGTTTTCCATTCTACGCTTTAATCCACCTGTGAATAATTTTAGTAGTGGAATAAAAATACAGGTGCCCTGGGATGCTACTTTTCAATACACACTGAGAATTTATATATACCAAGAGCTGGTTCAGGGCTTTCTCTTTCATTGCTTTGAACTTGCCCTTTGAAATTATTGCAGTTTTTTTTTTTTTTAAGCATTGCAATAGATGGTAGGCAAGTCCCCCCTAGTGGGTCTTATTTTTCATGTTTTCCTACACTAATCTTGCCCAATTATCCTTCTAGATGAAGACTATATTTTTTTTAGTATTCTTAGTTGTAGATGGACAGAATGCCTTTATTTTATTTATTTTATGTGGTGCTGAGGATCGAACCCAGCGCCTCCCATGTGTGAGGCAAGCGTTTCACCACTGAGCCACAACCCCAGCCCAAGACTATGGTTTTTATTCATTTATTTTTCTTAAAACTCTGGTTCACAATAAACATATGCTGTTTAGTCAGCTTTTTCACTGCTGTGACTAAAGGATCTGACCAGAACAGCTGAGAGGAGGAAAAGTTTGAGGGCTCACTGTTTCCAGAGTCTTGGTCCATAGAAGGCCAGATCCATTCCTTGGGGCTCGAGGTGAGGCTGACCATCACGGCAGGAGAGTGTGGCAGAGGGAAGCAGCTCACATGGTGATCCGAAGGCAGAGAGAGAGAGAGAGAGAGAGAGAGAGGTCTCCTCCACTTGCTGGATACAAATATATACCCAAAGCCACGTCCCAGTTCCCACCTCCTCCAGCCACACCCCACCACTTTAATCATCACTCATTTAATCCGTATCAGGGAATTAAATCACTGATTAGGTTAAGATTCCTACAACCCAATCATTCTCCTCTGAATCTTCTTGCATTGTCTCACACGTGAGCTTTTGGGGGACACCTCACATCCAAACCATAACATATACAGTATCATCTTCCCAAACAGAAGCATTATTCACTTGATTTCATGATTCAAATGGAGTGTGGCTGAGACACGTGGTGCTCAGAAGATAGTTCTCTACATCCTATTAAGCAGTCAGCTTAGGTCTAGGATCTAATGTTGGACAATGGACTATAAACAAAGTGACCTGGGACCCTGAAAGGACAAGAGATTTCCAGCCTGGAGCACCCTTCTCTTTTGTTTTTGCAGTGACCTTGGAAGTCACCTGAGTTGAGATGGCAGAGTCATGTGATGGAGAACGCCCGGATCCTAGAGTCAGCCCAAACCAATAGCAAGTTTGGCCTGAATACAAAATAAACATTTGTTTCATAAACAACCAAGGTTAAGAGTTTATGTTACTGTGTCAGACTCCCTTATATTTACCTCTTATCCTAAATATACCTGGTGCCATCTTGGGCTTCCTCTATCTCATTCCTACCCTGTATCCAATGTATTACCAATTCTTGTACCAAAACCTTTAATATTCATGTCAATTCTTGCCCATTCTCGTCATTTTCATTGATGAAGCTACAGACCAGTGGATTTGAAACTAGGGATTTGGCCTCTGTGGGTTTACGTGAACATTTTCCATGGCCTGAGGAAGAACTAATTTAAGGTGATTAATTCTAAATCCTGAGCCTCTCTTTTCTCTTTCCCTCAACTCATCTGCCTTAGAAGGATCCTATCCTGGTCTCTTCTCTGTTGCTATCACAGAATACCAGAGATAGGGAAATTTATACAGAAAAGATCTTTATTCATCTTGCAGAGCTTGAAGTCTGAGAGCATGGCAGAGGTGTTCGCTTGGATTGTGGTGAAGGAATTGTGCAGCATCACATCATGGTGGAGAAGAAGAGAGGGGAAGCAGCCGTGGGCAGCAGAAGCAGAAAGAAACTGAGGGAAAGAACCAGACTGACTTTCTAACAGACTCTGCTCCATTCCAGAGCGAGAATTTCATCGAGATTGCATAACCCATCCATGAGGCTTGGGCCCCATGACCTTTAGGGCCCACCGTCCCTGGGGCCCACCTTCCAACATGGCTGCACTGAGCTCCACATGCGCTTTGTGGGGACAGCAGAACCTGAAGCCATTTCCATATATGTCTTCTCCTCTCTCACCTTTGCTTTCTTAGTTACTTTTCTGTGTTAGTCAGCTTTGTGTCACTGTGACCAAAATACCTGAGAACAAGGACTTAGAGGAGAAGAAGCTTATTTTGGATCATGATTTCCGTGGTTTCCAGCCCATTGATCTGGACTTGAAGAGAGGCAGATCATCATGGTGGAAGGACATGGTGCAGGAGATCTGCTCATGTCCAGCCAGGAAGCAGAGAGGGGAGAGAGAGAGAGAGAGAGAGAGAGAAGAAAGAGGCAGAGATAGATACAGTCCCCAAGTCACACACCAGGGACCTGCTTCCTCCAGCCATGCCCCACCTGCCTACAGTTTTCACTAATTCCCAGTAAACGTATTCAATTTTTTAGTTTATCCAGTGAATGAATACATAAATTAGGTCAGGGATTTCATCATCCAGTCTTTCCCGTCTCTGAGCATTTCGGATCTAAACCATGACACCTTCTCACCCCGGAAAAGCTTAGCCAGCACACCTTCCTGAGCTGGCCTCCATCCCTCCTCTGGGGTGGAGACCTTGGAGGGTTCCTTGGAGACAGGAATGAAAAGAACCCCATCCTTCAGCAAGACAGGTTGTTTCCAAATCTTTGTGCTCAGCAAAATCGAAGGAAGAACCACTGGAAATGATACGAATCATTGGAACATATTTTGAAGAGAGATTAGCTTGTCATATTTTGGCATGTAACTCAGAAGGAGTTCAGAATACTGACAGATCTTGCCACAATAGAACTCCTTTAATTTCTACTTACATATTTTTAAGAATAAGTTTTCTCAGCACTTATATCAATAAAAATAAAAATAAAAAATACAATTGTTACTGAGTCCTGTCTCATTCCTACGGTAAATAACATCCATTCAAGAGGGGATTAAAACACACGTGCGTGTGCGCGCGCGCCCACACACACACACATACATAAGGAAAGACCCTACCCCATAAATCTCCCTAAGAGAGGCATTTCTAATAAAACTATTTTTATGTCTAGTCATTATTCAATGTGTTTGCTATTTTGATCAATTAAGTGCTAGAAATTATTATTATAGTTCAATCAGAAACAATTAGTAAAGCTTTAAAGCCCCAGGAATGTTTAAATAACCAAATTCTGATTCTTGCACATATTTTTGATGCAGAGTAGTAAACCAGTATAATCAAGAAAAGACCTTCAAATATTAAAGTATGCTACATTAGGATCAAAGTCTCTGGAGGAAATAGAAGTTAAAAGATTAATAAAATAGTTGACTGTCATGAAAGAGCTTATTAATGTATTTTTAAAAATGAATGCAGGCATTAAGTGGTATTTAATAAGTTATGGTACTTAGATTGAAAAGACTACCTTGAAAAGAGTTTTATTTTAAAATGTCATTTATAATAAACAGAAATTACATTTTTATAAGAATTTAGACTGAAAAATTCTAGATATCATCTTAAAAACGCAGGAAAGACTCCTAATTTTTCAAATTCCTTATAAGGATGAAACAGAGAAAAATGCTTGCAAAATATTGCCCTCAAGAAGAAAACCCCATTGCTGGGCACAGTGCTGCCAGCCTGTAATCCCAGTGACTTGGGAGTCTGAGGTAGGAGGATCACAAATTCAAGGCCAGCTTCAGCCAGTTAGCAAGGCCCTAAGCAACTTAGTAAGACCCAGTCTCAAATAATAATAATAATAATAATAATAATTGGCTAGGGATGTGGGTAAGTGATAAAGTGCCCCTGCATTCAATTCCTGGTACAAAACAAAACAGAAAGGCCTGTCCCTTGCCCCCCCTATCATTCCCCTGTTGCTGCTTCCTAAGCTCCTAAGCTTCCTTGTCCACTGGTGATTCTTTCCTCTCCAATTGTCCCATCTCCCTGCAGCAGGGACAGTGGGCGTTTGTGTTTGTTGCTAAAGCTAAATCTAACGACCTTAGTCCGCTGCTTGCAAATTCTCCAATATCCACCTACTCAATACAGACTTCTCAGGGCTGGGAGTGCCCTTTATAGCCCCGCATCTGTCACCTCCTTTCTCCTTCTCCACCTGGCTCTGGTCACCTTGGATGACTTCTCCCAGACTATGCTTAGCTTGCACTGGCCTCAGGGCCTGTGTACCTGCTGTTCGTCACAAGTCCTCTTCCTTCCGTCTTTCAGAGGTTGTCCCCAATAACTCTGTCTGAACTTGTTACCTTATCCATCCCCTCTCCCCCTTACCTGCTTTGATTTCCTTCACAGCACCCGGCATCACTGGGATTAAGATATATCTTTCTGCCAGATGTGGTGGCGCACGCCTATAATCTCAGTGGCTCTAGAGGCTGAGGCAGGAGGATCGTGGGTTCAAAATCAGCCTCAGTAACTTAATGAGGCTCCAAGCAACTCGGTAAAACTCTGTCTCAAAATAAAAAAAAGTATAAATAACAGTGCTGGGGATGTGGCTCAGTGGTTAAGCACCCCTGGGTTCAATCTCCAGTATCAAAAGAAAAAAAAAATCTATCTTTCTAATTTATTTGGGTGTTTCCATCCGTAGCATGCAAATTCCATGAAAGTAGAGGTTTGTACTCTCTTTGTGCCCAGATCCTAGAATAAAACATGGTACATATTAGGCAGGCAATTAATATTCGTTCCTGAAAGAACTATAAGAAGTTAGAACAGGCCCTGTGCCATGCTCTCATAGTTCCAGCCATTTTGGAGGACAAGGCAGCAAGGTCACTTGAACCCAGGAGTTGAAGTTTGTCTCTCGACAAACCCTGAGATCCTTTGAGGGGGTGGGGGGAGAGAGAGAGAGAGAGAGAGAGAGAGAGAGAGAGATTTCTTTATATTTTTTGAAGGGGCGTATCAGGGATTGACTCAGGGGCACTCGACCACTGAGCCACATCCCCAGCCTTATTTTGTATTTTATTTCGAAACAGGGTCTCACCAAGTTGCTTAACATCTTGATTTTGTTGAGGCTGGCTTTGAACTTGCAATCCTTCTACCTTAACCTCCTGAGCCTCTGGGATGACAGGCGAGCACCCACTGCATTTGGCCAGATAAATATTTCTTGAACATAACAATGTATAACCTTTAAAATCATGTTTTAAAATTTATCATGAGAAAAAGCTTAGGATGTACTATGTAATGGAAAAAAAGAGGTACAGATATCTGTATATCCATGTCTATCTAAATTATCACCATACGAGAAAAGGCTAGATATACTACCATGAAGACACCTCTGTAGCCATGGGTTATTTCATGCTGCTGTTGTGAAGGTAACACTTATATTATGTAGGGAGTTAGGAAGTTTGGGAAGAAAGAAGGGAAAAGAGACTACTTGGCAATAAATTTGCAAAGTATCGTGATTTTATACACAAAGACTCTGGTTTGGATGTTCAAGTAGCCACTCAACCCCATTCCTAGGAAAGGGCATGAAGCCTCTGTGTACAGTGCCAGTGACACTGTCTTCAGTCTGTGGTGTGGCAAGTGCCACTCAAGTTGGGTCTGTCCTGGTGGCTTTCCTGAGTGTCACCGATGGTTCAGTGTTGTGCCTGTGACTGGTGCTGGGCCGGTATCCAGAGGGAATGGCTGACACCTCTTTGTTCCCCTCCCTACTCTCTCAGGCTGTGTTTCACTCCACTTGAACCTGGAGCACCCTGCTTGGTAGCAGTGCAATCTAGCTCTGCCCTGTCCCCGTGCCCTGGGTGTGGGCTGCATCATGCCTCTCTTGCTGTCCAGGGTCACCTGCAGGAGTCCGTGTGGCTTGGCACCACACATTGGAAGGGGATTTAGCATTTCTGGGGTAATCTTCAACCAGTGGAAATGGGAGGCTTGGATAAACATTTCTTTCCTCAGGATGAAGAATATTCTAGAGGCTCCTCCACAGCTTCTAAGGGAATCAGGCCTGTAGCGGTAACCCTGCTGATAAGACAGCTTGGCACTGACTTTTTCTCCCTATGTTATTATTTCTAGACCCTCGTGAAATTCCTTGAGCCCACCTCCCATAATAAATCAGCTGCACACAAGCCTTTGTCTTAATCTCCTCTTTCTTGGGGAAACCAAGTTAAAACAAAAGGCACTCAATAAATGCTGAATAACAGAAGGGAGGACCTATGTAAAAATTGAGGGCTTGCAATTTGCCATGATGTGGTCCTTCCTGGGAGCCCCCTAATACCAGTGGGGGAAACTGTAATTAAATACATCAAGAAAACCTGGGGATGATTGTACATTTCATAGAGAAAAATAGGTCTCTGTAGGATTATGCCAGCAGAATAGATTCCCGTCAAACCAGGTACCCCTTTTCTTCGCCTCCCTTCAATGCCTTCCTTACCTGTGGATAAGGAGCCACGAAGCCAGTGATGAAACCTAAGTATCATCTTAGGTACCAATTCCAACAGGTTGGTCATGGCTCCTGGAAGGGATGGGGAAGGATTCTTTTATTTTTAAATTTTTCTAATTATACGTGACAACAGAATGCATTTCATTTCATTGTACAAAAATGGAGCACAACTTTTCATCTCTCTGGTTTGTACAAGATGCAGAGGAGCACCATTTGTGCAATCACATATGTACGTAAGGTGAAGATGCCTTTCTCATTCCACCATCTTTCTTACCCTATGCCCCCTCTCTGCCCTCCTGCTTTGCTCAGTCCAAAGTTCCTCCATTCTTCCCATGCCATCTCCCCTCATTATGGATCAGCATCCACTTATCAGAGAAAACATTCAGCCTTTGGATTTGGGGCCTGGCTAACTTCACTTAGCATGATATTCTCCAGCTCTATCCATTTACCTGCAAATGCCATAATTTTATTCCCTTTTAACATTCCATTGTGTATATAGACCACATTTTCTTTATCCATTCATTTATTGAAAGGCACCTAGGTTGGTTCCACAGTTAGCTATTGTGAGTTGAGCTCCTATAAACATTGATGTGACGATGTCTCTATAGTATGCTGATTTTAAGTCCTCTGGGTAAAGATCGAGGAGTGGGATAACTGGGTCAAATGGTGGTTCTATTTCAAGTTTTCTGAGGAATCTCCATAGTGCTTTCCAGAGTAATTGTGCCAATTAGCTGTGCCACCATCAATGGATGAGGGTTCCTTTTCTCAGGAAGGGGAAGGATGCTGAGGCTGCTGGTGGATTTGGAAGGATGCTCTGATCACTGAGCCTTGTCGGTGACACATGAACAGGGAGAGGAGACTTATCACCACCATGCATGAGGCTGTCTCCTGAGTTTCTTAACTATTGTCCATGCATGTTGTAAACACTGTTGCTCAAAGCGGAGTTTAGGATTATTTTTATCAAATCATATCTTTTCAGTTCACTAAGGACAACTTAGGACCTAACCCATCCCAGCATTTTGGCCTTCACCCCTATCATTTTGACATCTCCCCCAGTTCCATAGCACCAGTGTGAACCAGGTTTTTTTTTTTTTTTTATAATACCTAAAACGGTCTGCTCAGCTCAAAGAATTATAGTACTTGGTCCAAATAACCCCGGAAGATGCCACAGGCATTTATGTGTGACAGAAACAGAGCCTCCTAGAATAGCATGCTTAGAAATTAGAGATGGCAGACAGCTAACAGGTCATTGGCAGCCCTGTACAATTTGGTTAAATGCCTGGTATTTTTACAGAATTTCTTTTAACGTTCTCTATCTTACTAACTGTTTCAGTCACACCTATTAAGAAACTCAACTTACATCTCCTTTTCAGAAAGATTTAGAGGGCCACTCTCTCCTTTGAGCTCATGCCAGCTCCCTACCTTCATCGGAGTTGTGACAATGCCTTCTAAAGTATCCCCAAGTTATTTTGTTTGAGCAGCCGCAACAATAACACTTGAACCCAAATATTTACCCAGAAGGTGGTTCACCCAAGCAGTTTACAATACACCACCAAAGCTGGAAGTAGTCTCCGTGTCTAAAAACAAAGAATTGGTTAAATGCGCTTTTGTACAGCCATGACATGTAATACTAGGCCATCATTAAAAAGGATGTAGATGCAAATTTATCAATTCCAAATAATGCCCACAATAAAGACTCTGAAGTGACAAAAGGACATTACAAAATACTATGTGCTCCACTTAGTATGTATTATATTGATTTTTCAAGTCTGAAATGTTATTTACCGTAGTTAGCAGTAGCAGGATGCTGAGATTACAGATGATTTCATTTTTAAAGTTCCTAATTTGTCTCTAAGGAACATACCCTGCTTCTGAAAATAGGAAAAAAAATCATTTTAATAAGAAAAAAGAAATACCCCTTTTTCTTTGGTACTTAGTTAAACAAAAAGTGAGGCGGGGTCAATCTCCATTTCATTCATTCAGAGACAACCACTGAGATAGGAACTTTACAAATCAATATTTACCTTCCTGCTCACCCCAGCTTGTGCTAATTGACAACTCTTCTGAAGAAGAATTTTCTGGAGCTAAATTGCAAATGCTTCTATAAGAGTCTTGCCAGCTTCAGGAAAAGTGACTTCTTGTTTTGTTAATTCTGCCATATTCTGACTCTTGCAAGCTCTGGTAAATTTAGGCACACTTATGCACCTTATAGCCAGGTGCCAACCGGGTTAATAACTGTCCCTGAAATTGGAGGCAATACAGGGTTGAGGTCCTTAGCTATTTACAAACCCAGTCCCCCACTCCAGGGACAAAGGAGACAGCTTCCCCTATGAAGTCACCCATGGGACTGAGAGTTCACCTAAGCTCTGTTTATATCCCTGCAAACAAAGGTGCAGGAAGCCACCCTAGCAGCATAGCACATGGATGTTGAACATTTCTCAAGAAGCAGCCTGCAGGCTACAGGTAATGTAACTCGTTCCCATCACCTTGACCCCCACTTTAAAACACACCTGATTACAAGTGTTGTTGAAGGTTACTGAACTAGAAAAACAAACCAGGCCATGCTTGGTGCATTCCTAATTACAGGAGGGAGTTGCATTTGGAACAATTGTTTTTGTACCTGGACATTTCTCTGAGCCCAGAGCAGGAAGTGAGCTGTTTCTCTTTGGTTACTCCTAAGAAAGGATTACTGACAATCTAGAATCTGCTATCATCTTTCTTTTTCTATCCTGAACTAACACGAAACCATTTCTCAAGTATCAGCTTTTCCACCCCAAGTCTTTAGAGGCTGATTGCATCATCAGAACAAACTCAACAGATTTGACCCAGAGGTGTGTACACTCTTCCGATCATATTCCAGCTACCACTTTTGCCTGTTGCTGGTGGAAGAAGCAAGCCAGGCTTGTTCAAAATGTTCCCACTCTGAGCAGTAGCCTGCAAGTTAAAACCACCCCTTCCTCTCGCTGCCATTTCTCACTGTGTTTCATGATTAAGCAACTTAGTGAGTGCTGCCTGTGAGGTCTGCACCCAGCTCCTAAATTAGTTTTTTTTTTTTTTTTTTTGTGGTGCTCTGTTGAAACCAAGGCCTCGAGCAGGCTGGGTACATGCTCTACCACTAAGCTACCTCCCCAGCCTTTCTGGAATTTTAAAATGAATTGATTGGAAACAAACAAACAAACAAACCACATCAACAAAAATAACACACCTTGAGTGGACAGAATTCATGGTATGATCCTTAGTGAAATGAATTAGAAGTTATTTTTATGTTGTAAAGCCTCTGTCTAACCTCCACTACCAAAAGAAGCATGGCTACTGTCACTCAGGCTTTCTGTATGTGACCATCAGATTGTACTTGTGCCTCAACCTCAATGCCTTTGAAATATAAGGCCACCTGCCACCTTTCCTGGTCCTGGGCTTGATCTCACCTAATTGTTAAAAGGAGAGAGAGGTGTGTGTGTGTGTGTGTGTGTGTGTGTGTGTGTGTGTGTTGGGGAGTGGGTGGAGAATGAACCCTGCCATACTCACACATTAAAATGAGGCATGGAAAATAGGCAAACACCTGGCCTTGTGCTTGCTAGATATTTGCTGTGGAAACAATCTGTTCATATTTAACGAGAAATGACATCATAAAGCATTCGCGGCCATCACTACAGCCGGTTAATCTCAAGAGTGGTGCTTTCTCAGATCGGAATAAAACTTGAGGATTCGGGGAGGAAGAGTTCTATACAAAAGGCAATCAAATTTTTGGAGATAAAACATGGCCCTCGGGATAAGGCTTGTGACAACTGCATCCTCACCATCTTGTCCTTGTGCCAAGCCTCCATCTTCTCGGAATATTTCATCCCTGCCAATGGGGCCAAGGTACTATAAAATGCTTTAAAAACGTTATATTTTAACAATGCCGAGCAGCAAAACGGTTTGCTTTTAATAGCCATCTGTATAAAGTCTCTTTTTATTTAGGAAAATCTATTTTAAATTAAATATCATAAGCCCACAAGCCATAGCAAACAATATTTTGGACCATATGCTCTGAATTAATATGCCCGACATTGCAACCTCTATTTTCTTCATAGAAAACTGCCCCACCCTGATGTGGGCACGGTGAGCTGGAGGGAGGGAGGGGAGGAATTTTCAGTAAGGCCACTGAGGACCGAATGATGGCAAAGAACCAAAGAACCAGGTTTCTCCAGAATTATCCCACTGTGCACTGTCTTCACACAGACCCACGTTGCTTGTTAAGAAATTCCCTTCGACCCACTTTTCTCCCTCATCTGGAGACGTTCCTCACAGTCCTCAAATTGCTGTCTCACTTTAGATCAGTTGGCGAAATGGCTGTCATTCCTTTCACCTGGTTCCTCTCACCATGATCTTGGGTGATATGGTTTGGAAGCCAGGAGCTTTCCTCAGGGGCTGGGAAGAAGTGGAAAGAAACATGGTGGTGAGGTCCTGCTGCTCCCTGCTCTAGGCAGTTCCACTCCCTCTCTGAGGGTCAGAGAGCAGCATGGATACACCCTGGGGGCCTGAGTCCAGGGTGACTAATAATTCCATGCATTGTTTGCACGGGGTGAGGTTAAACTGAATCACTTAGAGGTGGTCTGGCTGCATTTTGTCTTTGCAGAGTGGGCATGGGATGGTTTGGGACCTAGTTTCCTGGAAATTTCAGATGCTCTGAGCATGAACAACTGGTCCTTTGCAAGACTGTAGGGGTTGCATGCCTGTAATCCCAGAGGCTCGGGAGGCTGAGGCAGGAGGATCTCGAGTTCAAAGCCAGCCTCAGCAACTTAGTGAGGTCCTAAGCAACTTAGCGAGACCTGTCTTTAAATAAAATACAAAAAGGATGTGGCTCAGTGGTTAAACACCCCTGGGTTCAATCCCTGGTACCAAAAAAAAAAAAAGACTCTAGGGCTTGACTGCACATGGCTGGCATCCCCTGCAGAGGTGGTGCACAGGAGTTCCTTCGAGCTATAGAATAGCTTTCTTCTTGGAGACTTAAAAACCATTCCTTGTGAGGCTTAGCTTTCTTTGTTCTTGGTCTCCCACTCCAGTCATTTCTTTGCTTTTTTGTCCCTTTCTACCCATCACTTACCACGTTTCCTATATTTACCCCCCACCTTTTATTGGGGTCTCTGTCTTTTCAACCTTGAGTATTGCCACAATTATTCTTGATAGCTAAGATTATTTGTGAGCGTGATACCTACTGAGTGCTGTCCAATTTACAAGTACTGTCTTCAAAGTTCATGGCAGAGAGTTGGGTATTAGCATGCCCATTCTGGAGATGAGAAAATGAATTTTGAGAGAGGGATATCCAGATGGTTCCAAAGCCAGTGTCTTTCCCCTGTGCTTTAAGGACTGCCATGGTCTGTGTCCCAATTCTTGTAAAAGGGGTCTCTGACTCCATCTTGTTATTGAGTGTTTCTCCCTGGGTTATTTATCTCTCTGTGCATTTCTCCCTTATCACTCTTTCCATATGCTGCTCTTGGCCATACATCATGGACCAGGCCATGCCGCAGACATATTAGGAAGACAGGCCAACATTAGATAGCAATCCCTAAGCTTCAGTTCCATTTTCCCATAAATGAAGAGGTGTGTGAACTTAAAAATAGGGTTAAACTTTTTTTTTTTTTCAATTTGCAGATGAATGAGACCATATCTATTAAATTCTTTCACAGGCTTGAGATAAACTTGGTACCAATTTCCATCCCTCTCCAACCTCACATTGAGCCACGGTCCCCTTCCTGCCGTGCACTCCAGCCTCGCCCACAGTTTTAATTTTATGGTTCTTCCCTGAATAAGAGCCTTCAGGACCACCGCAGCCTTGGTGTTTGATAGTTCTCTTCTCACCCTTTGCCAGGGCTATGTGTCAAGGTTCTTTGGTAACAGGAAGATAACCCAACTTTGCTTAATTTACATGCAACTAAGTTAATCAAAAGGTTAGCAAGTAGTTTATAAAAATGAACTGAGGATCCAGGACATGGACCCATGGAGAATCAAAATTGCTCTCCTAATAGGCAGAGCTGAGTATCCAGTCACCTCCAAACTTGATGGTCTAAAATTAACCATCAAATTGGTCATAGAACAGAGGGAACGAGATGTCTCTGTACAGGTGGCATCACGGTGTGAGCTGGAGAGGGGTTGGAGGATCTACTTCATGGTTTACTCACGTGGCTGGCAAGTTGGTGCTGAGAGTTCCAGCAGAGTGGGGAGTGTAAAGGGTGAAGCTCTTGGTACTGTCTCACTGTTGCAGCTCTGGAAGCTGGAGCTCAGATCAGGAGCAGTTAGGTTCCATGGCAGCTTGGTTCCAAAAATGAGTATCCCCAAGAACCAGATGGACATGTGTTGCCTTTATGACCTAATCTCAGAAGTCCTGGAACAGCCTTTCTGTCATGGTCATCAGGACTCTCTGATCCAAAGTGAGAAAGCACAGGTGACATGTCCATGGGAGGAGGAGTCAAAGCCACACTGTAGGAAGAGCAGGTGGGCTGGGAGACCTTAGCAATCTGGAAAACACAGCCTTCCTTGTCTTCTCGAAACGGGTTCTCTGAGCTGCTGTAGAACACCGAACTCATGGAGCTCAGCATGCACTGCCACCTGGTCCTGTGGGTCTGATTTAAACTTAAATTCCAGGGTGGCTTAGACTCCTATGGTCACCAGATGCAGACATGTGGCAGGCAAGCCCTCAGAGATGACCCAAAGTGGGACAGGTCACTTTGACAAAGGAGGAATACTGAATAGATCAAAACAACATATTTCCACTACCCTTGCTTAACAGTCACCTTAATTGTCACCTCCGCACTCTGAAGGTGCCCCATCTTGTCTGATCTTGGAAGTTAAATGTCACCTCTGCATGGAGGCCCTCCTCTTTACTTTGGTCCCAGGGCTATTTCTCTATCACAGATTCTGCGTTTTCTTTCATGGCATGGATTTAAGTTTCAAATTAAAATTATATTTAACGGGCTGTGGATGTGGCTCACATGGTAGCGCGCTCACCTGGCATGCGTGCGGCCCATGTTCAATCCTCAGCACCACATACAAACACAGATGTTGTGTCCGCCGAAAACTAAAAAATAAATATTAAAAATTCTCTCTCTCTTGCTCTCTTTTAAATATATATATATATATTTAACATCTCTCCTTTAGTCCAACATCATCACGGGCAGAACCAGGTCTGTCTTATTCTTGTCCTTCATTGGATGTTTCTTGGTTGCGTCTTCAGAATCCTCTCAGCCCTACCTCTTGTCCCAGCTCTGGTCAAAACTCACACAAACCTCCACAGACTTATACGAATCTTGTTGGGTATGGTCTCTCCTTGGGCCCTGGGCTTTGGACGTGCTGGAGAAACATAGCTGAATTTCTCAGGAGAAGTTTCCAGGCTCTTGCATTAGCTTCCTCCTCCTCCTCTTCCTTTTCCTCCTCCTTTCTTCTTCTTCTTCTTCTTCTTCTTCTCCTTCTTCTTTTTTAGCTATTTCAGCCAGCAGAGGACACTGGTGGGAGATTGAAGGGCAGGAGGAAGGGAGAAGGTGGGTATCACTTCCTTTTCTCTCTGCCTCTGGCAATAAGGCAGTAGCTGGACAGAAGAGTTTGTGGTTAAGGCTCTTGCCTCAGTCTCTCCCTCCCTGGTCCCAGCTTCTAGGAGAGAGGAGGAGCCCATGTTGGAACCCACCCTGGATGGCCTTGGCTGCTCATCAAAAGCTTATCTGTGGTGGGCTGAATCTTCTCTCCTACGAAAAGAAAAGGTTCAAGTTCTAACTCTCGTACCTGTGAATGTGACCTTCTTTGGATCATATCAGAGTAGGATGAGCCCTGATCCACCTGACTGGTGGCCTCATAGGAGGAGAAGACAAAGACCGATGGAGAGAGGCCTGTGATGGTGGGGCAGCAATTGAAGTGACACCTTCCCAAGACAAGGAGTGTCCAGGATTGCTGACCATGGGCAGGAGCCAGGACCAACCCTGCTGAATCTTCAATTTAAATAATCCAGCCTCCAAAACTACAGAAGACTAAACTTCCATTGTTTAAACCACCCAGTTTGTGGACACATGTTAAGGTATCCATTCCAAGTGCACAAACACAACCTCCTTTTCACTTTGTCCCTCAGACCTCAAGGTCAATAGCAAGGATTCTGGCTAGCTGCTCATCACTAGGACGGCTCGCTCTTCCTCTTTTTACTCAGACTTTAAATTACCTGTGGAGCCAATCCCTTGTCACAAATTCTCACCAAAGTGGCTGGAATAGTTTGTGTTTTCCTGTTGGGGCTCTGAGATGCTGTGGTCAACCCGACATTCATACCATGCTCGTGAGACGCCGGGCGTTGGGGCAAGTATGTTACTTCATGTAATCCTCATATCAACCTATGACAGGAGCATGATTTACACGCACAGAACAGATGGAAAAATGAGGAAAAAGTGCAATTTGGTGAGGCCACTTAACTAGGTAGAGACAAACAGAAGATTCCAACCTAGGCTGACGGTGGAAGTCAAGCTCTTGGACACTCCCCCACTTAGGTTGGCTCAAAACTCAGTGGTTGAGGTGTTTGGCAACCCTTTCCCTCTCCTCCCCACAGCATTCTTTTAGGAAACAAAATGTTACAAAGTGGAAACCCCAGTGTGTGCTTCTCCAGCCCCCTCCCCCTTCTCCCCCCTCTCTAGAGGTTCCCCCAGCTTTCCACCTCTATACCAAGTACCGAAGAGAAAGGTGTGTTGGGGCTCACAGTTTGGGACATTCCAGTACCTGACTGGGTGGATCCACTGCATTAGGCCTGTAGCGAGGCAGCAGAATGTAAGGGAGCTTGTAGCAGAGCAAAACTGCTCCCCACATGGACAGGAAGCAAAGACAGAGGGGTCCGAGTCCCAGCCTCTTCCAGGTCATGGCTCCAGAGACCCAGAGACTCCCCACTAGGTCTTGCCTCTTAAAATTTCCACCACCTCCCAATAGCACCACACTAGAGACCCAGCTTTTAACATATGGATCTCGGGTAACCCTTATCCAAGCTGTAGTAAGAGATCACCATCATGCTGAATTAGTATGTATCATCTTATTTTTAGCATCTGCAAAAGATCCCATAAGTAATATCTGACTTTGCATTTTAAAAGAACTTGGTTACAAGTAGTAAGGATTTTTTTTTATTATTATTATCTTGCACCAGGGATTGAACCCAGTGGTGCTTAACCACTGAGCCACATCCCCAGCCCTTTTTAATATTTTATTTAGAGAAAGGGTCTCACTAAGTTGCTTAGGGCCTTGCTAAGTTGCTGAGGCTGGCTTTGAACTTGCAATTCTCTTGCCTCAGCCCCCTGAGCCGCTGGGATTACAGGAGTGTGGCACCATGCACAACTATAAGGATTTATTGATGTTGATATAGGCAGCTCAGCTCTAATTCTGTTATGAAGATATAAGATATTGTGTTTATCCATCCTTCTATTAATTAAATTTGTTTCCACAAAGAATGCTAGAATAAATATTCTTGGACTTCACCTCATTATGCATAAAAGTAGGAGTTCCTCTAGGGTATATGCATATCTTAAAATTTTCTAAATTTTACCAAATTGCTCTCCAAAATGTTTATACCAGTTCCTACCTTGTGATAAAATAATAATATATTTTTTTTGTCTTTGTCTTTGGTTCATTTCTTTTCCTTTCTTTCTTCCTTTTTTCTTTCCTTTCTGACACTGTGGATTGACCCTAGAGAGGTTTTTCCACTAAGCCTCATCTCCCGTTCTTTTTATTTTTTTAAATTTTGAGACTTCACTAAATTAAATTTTGAGTTTCACTAAATTGCTGACATTGCCCTCAAACTTGCAATTCTCCTGACTTAGCCTCCTAAATTGCTGGGATCATAGGCATGTGCTATCATGCCCAGTTGTTCCCAGTACTTGAAATAGAGTTCCTAATACCTTAGATAGTATCAGAATGAAATTGGATTGTAGAACACCTACTTGGTGGTTGAATTATTGGACACCAGGCAGTTGGACATTGGTTGGGGTGAGGAAGATCTAATTCATTTAACATTTTGTGTCAGAAGTATGATTAGAAATACTTCATATGTCCCTTTGAATAGTATAAAAAGTGGCCTTCTCCAATTCCATAGTAGCACTTGGTATTTTCAGAGATGAAAATTTTCATCCAATTTATTACGACTTTAATTTGACTTGCATATCCCTAGTTATTCTGGAGATTGAGCACTTGTTATGTATTTATTGATTATTTAAATTTCCTTCTCATTGCTAGTAAATACCCCTTGTGCCTTATAAATTCTGGCTACTAATACTTATTGGTTATGTGTATTTCAAATAGCTTCTCATAGGAGGTGGCTTGTCTTTTACTTTGTTTAACATTAGCTTTTGTTCCACAGAAGTTTAAATTTTAATGACATAAAATTAATCAGCCTTTTCTTTTATGGCTTGTGCTTTGTGTAACTTGTTAAAGAAATTCTGCATCTGAATCATTCTCTTCAATGTTCAAAGACTCTACCATCCCAACACTTTACTTTTAGCCAGTTTCTTTCTTAACCACACTCCATAAAAATACACAAACTCCCAGGGGATTCTCTTATGCATGACTCTCTTCTTATGTTCCCTCCTCCTCCCAGGGTCTACAACTCTGGGTCTTTTCTTAGATCTCTCCTCAAAGTCTCACCTAGTATTTCCCAAGATGTATTACTCAGGGCTACAAAATATCTCACCATAAAAAGGATCTGTGGTCAATTAAGTTTTGGGAAAATTGCCTACTCTACAATGAATATTTAGCATTTTTAAAAGCTTTGAAGGATCCCACAGAACAGAAAAACCTATTTAACTTAATACTTCATTTAATGCGTCTTCTCAGGGATATCTATTGGTAACTTACAGAACTAGCATCTTCTTAAATAAATATTCTTTGCGTTGTTAAAAGCCTTTGATCAATTTCTAGATTTATGAAAATATTGATTTGAAAATTCTGTGCTTTCATGGAGTTGCAGATTTTTGGATTTCTACCAGATTGGAAGACCTATCTCCTAGAAATAATATTTTCAGATGCACTTGGACTAATAGTGATCTCTCCTTTTCTGTAAAACCATTGCCATCCAATCTGCTCTTCTCACTCCTTCCTTCTTCCGATCTCTTTGTATTCAAGGTCTCTTTTCAATTTTCCTGGAATCCCATACACTTTGCTGGGCCCATGTATATAACAATGCTGTGGGAAAGACCAACATGTTTTGTTTTTTTCTAACCATAAAGTTCAACCTCCTGCCCCCACCTTTTGGTATAAGCCAGTTTGCACACTGATTGTATGTACCGAGTGCTTTTGTGTTAATAAGTGAGTTATTGGACCTCAGGATAGATTTTCTTGTAGAAACAATGTTCTGCAACAGAGCTTATCAAACTTTAATGGGCATGAAAATCACTTGTGGATCTTGTTAAAATGCAGATTCTGACTCAATAAGTCTAGTGTGGGGTACCTGGTTCTGTTTCCTAAACTCCCAGGTCATGGCCCTGCTTAAGTTCTACAGGTCCCCATTTGAGGAACGGAGTTCTGCAGGTCTTTGTACCATGTAGAATGTCACTACTATGGAAAAATGAATGAGATTCTAATTTGGAGGAAAATGTGTTCCTAAAATGGATACAGACAGTACATGGTAAATAGTCTCCAGAGTTACATCAAAACTACGAGTTATCTGCCAGGCACGATGGCGCATGCCTGTCATCCCAGAGGCTCAGGAGGCTGAGGCAGAAGGATTGTGAGTTCAAATCCAGCCTCAGCAAAAGTGAGGCACCAAGCAACTCAGCGAAACCCTGTCTCTAAATAAAATACAAAATAAGGCTGGGGATGTGGCTCAGTGGTCGAGTGTTCTTGAGTTCAACTCCAGGTACCCCCAAAAAACAAAAACAAAAAACAAACAAAAAAACCCCTGCAAGTTATCCAGTCATCCAAAATATAAATTAAGAAAGCTTTTGTAGGCTGCTATAGGGTCAAACAACCAGGTATTGCCTTAAGCCAGTATTTGTAGCTGATATTTATATTCATGTAAGTACTGCTTCAGTTTTGGGTCCTTCCATCTAGCAAGACCTCCTCCTCAATGCAATAGGAAGCACCCTGTGTTCATGATACATAGTCACTATTTTGGGGTCTTAGAATATCTAGCACGATGTTGGGAGGGGTTGCAAGTGCTGGTTGCTTAATTTCTAGATGACAGTGTCTGACGTTGGTGGGCTAAATAGTGCAATAGGCTCTCCACTGACCGTAGGGTAAAATCCAAACACTTCTCGAGGACTGCCACAAGAGGAGTATCTCATGATGGATGAATCCAGTATTACCACTCTCTTTCACTTCATTCCCAGCACTGTATCTTCTCCGGGATATCTATTGGCAACTTACAGAACTAGCATCTTCTTAAATAAATATTCTTTGGGTTGTTGTAAGCCTTTGATTAATTTCTAGATGTATCAAAATGTTGATTTGAAAATTTTGTCCCTCATTGAAAATACTGTGCGTATTTTATGCATGTAGAAGAAACCGTGTGCCCTGACTTTTTTCCATTTGCCAACTGCTGTGAGCTTTGATGGCTAATGGCCCACAACTGTACCCTCTCCCCAAGAATCATTCACGGTCGACAGTAGGCAGTGGCCCTGGCATGTCTGGGAGGCACGTACTCCCCTGCCAGGCAGCTCACAAGCAAATACCAAAGCTCAGCCCTAGTGCATTGTCCCAAAGTGCGTTAACTCCGAGGGGACATTCACACTCCAGAGCTCCCCTGGTATCAGATGGAGGCTAAGCTTAGTTTGTCTTGATCTCCTCTCCCTATTCCACACCAATCTGGTTCAGCCATCATCACACCTCCTTATAAGTCCCCTCTAAGACTTAATGGTTGAGCCTTTAACAAATTGCCTTCATGAGAACCCCCATCTCAGATGGGGTTTCTGGGGAGCCTAGCTTAAATCAGATGTTAGTTATCTTATTTAAGATCTGTCTTTCCCACTGTAGTCTAAGTTCTTCAGCGACAGATATATATATATATATATATATATATATATATATATTTTAACGACTGTCTTCTCAGTACAATACCCATTACAAAGTAGATGCTCATTAAAGATGTGTTGAATAAATGTTGCATGAAGAAATGTGGGTTTATATAATCAACTTCTGAGTCACAACAGCTCAGTGTTATTAGAATTACAATCTGCCAGTCTGCCCTTTATCCCCCAAACAGACAGACACTACCATGCGAGAAGCAAGTGTTTCTCTGTGTACATGAAGTGAACTGCAAATTTGCTCCTCTTATTTTTACCCTTCTGCAATGCAGAACCATAAAAAGCTGGGGGTGGGGTAGGGATGTCAGATCCCACCCCACAAATACGCCTCCTTCAAGTATCTGATTACACAAAGTCCTCAAAGAATATGATTAATGTAACTAAGCCATATTCACTCTCTGACATTCTTCCCAGCCAAACACATATTTTAGCCTCACCCAGTTCCTTTCAACAAATAAGCTGTTTTGAAAATGATTTCCAGGGCGATGTCTGTTGCCATAGGAATGACATTAAATGAAAAGGACAGAAAATATAGAGGGTGATAAACTGCATGCCTGGATGACACTCTCTTGACTTGGAAGCCTGTGTTCAAATGAGGCATACATGCCAAGATTTTTATGAAAGACAAAATTAAAATGTATCGCTATCAAGCTGTAACTGACAGGGAATTGTGTGGAGGCTGTTAACATACTGCTCCATATATTTATTGTTTGTCATTTTACTGGCCCTGACAAAGGTCTCTCAGTGCTGTAAATCACACCATTAAATCTGCCATGAGCAACAGAGGCTGTTGGAAAGAAGAGAAAGAGAGTGTGGTGTTGAATCTGGGTTTGCTGGTACATGCTGGGTGAGCCTTCACCCCTTCCAAGGAGCCTTCTCCCTTCGGGCTGACACTTTTACAAGTGTCAGATTGTCGGCTTTTGACCCCTTGAAAAGAGAAAACAAAACAAAACAAAACAAAACAAAAGCATGTCCCCTTCCCCCCCCCCCACCCTCCCGATTTTGTGGTTGGGAAAGATGCCCAGATGTGGGTCCCGACTCTGCCTCCGCTGATGGCCTCTTTGAGCATGAGACCTCAGTCAGGCACTCTGGGGTTGCTCTGTGGATGTCAGGCCCTGCAGAACACGGCTCTGCTGTTTCCTTGAAGGCATATAGTAGGGCTCCCATGAGCCTCTTCTCTTCCCCAGCCCAGACCCATCGGCCCCTAAAGCTGATCAATTTACAGCCTCTACACCTGTGTAACTGCAGACCAAAGTGGGCCCCGTGGAAGACCAAGGCAGAGCGCTGGGCACTGCATCTCACCCCGCTGACTGTCCAATGGCTTCACCCCACAAGCTCCTTCCTCCCTTCTCTTCCAGATGTTCATGTTGTGGACTCCTCCTGGAAGCTGGGTGGTTACTGGGCTGTCGTGGGAAGAGCGTGGAAAGGCCACTTAAGATCCGAGTTGGAATTCTGGCTTCACTACAGTGAGACAGGTGATTCTGGCAGGTTTTCAAATACCGTGGACCACGGTTTCCTCATCTGTTTGGAACAAAATGGGGGTGGTGGTGTTAGATTTCAATTACAGATGGTCTTCAGCTTACGATGGTTCCATTTTACAATTTTTTTACTTTATGATTGGGTAAAAGTGACGCCCATCCAGTAGAAACTGTACTCTGAATGTTTAATTTCAATCTTTTCCCAGGCTAGGGATATGCTATGAAATATTCTCTCCACAGCAGGGGCAGTGGCTGCAAGCCACAGCTCCCAGGCACCACATGGTCACAAGAGGAAAGCGTTGATCTTGGGCAGTGTGACGTGGGGCTAAGTTATGACATGTGGCAGGTCAGGTGCAGCAACTGCCCTTGTGACTTGTGTTTTAACTTATAATGGATTTATCAGGACCTAGCCGCATTGTAAGCTGAGGGACCTTCAACTTGTCTCAGTTCCAATTTTAAGTAATATCAGGGACTATCAGTGGATATCTAGGACATTCTAACTGCCCCTGGGGAGAACTTGCTTATGTCATCCAGAATATATCTCAATCATAGGAGAGTCTAAATGCACAACAATCAAGCATGTTGTTCTTCCAGTAGGGAAAAGAGAAAAGCAAAACAGTACCACCTCCAGTGTCTAACTTGGGAGTGGGAAGACAACAGTCCAATCACGGGTTTGGAGTGCGGACAGTGTTTTCAGGATTCATTAAATATGGGAGTGTTGCCTGCCAATACTTCTCTGCAATGTCTGAATTTATTTTTATAACACAAATGGATGTTTTAGGCAACAAAGTTTAAAAGAGAAGACAGCTTTCCTCTGTACCCTTATGTGCGTTTTCTCTTTCCTGAAACCTTCTATGCTAAGAACTATCACAATAATGATTGAAGATCTTCCTGTACCAAAATGAAGAAGTGTGTTCTTAAGTTTTTTTTTTTTTTTTTTTTTTTTTTTTTTTTTTGGTACCAGGGATTGAACTCAGGGGCACTTGACCACTGAGCCACATCCCTAGCTCTATTTTGTGTTTTATTTAGAGACAGGGTCTCACTGAGTTGCTTAGCACCTCACCATTGCTGAGTCTGGCTTTGAACTTTCGATCCTCCTGTCTCAGCCTCCCGAGATGCTGGGATGACAGGTGTGCACCATCACACCCGACATTCTTAAATATTTTCAAGGGGTACCTTTTTTTTTGTCTGAGGTCAGTTACTATCAAAATTCTGTACATGCATGCTTCAAATCAGCAACCTATAAATTGAATTTGCAATAATCCTATAATTATAGACTAGAGAGAAAGTTAAAATTGTTGATAATAGAGAAAATGCTGACCAATGAACCATGCCGTCCTTTCATCCACTCCCTGTTAGAAGTGAGCCCCACCTGAGCTTTAGCATTGCTGGGAGAAGCCCTTAAGATGCTCTTCTGATAAGAATAGGTACTAAAGAAGGCTCTAAGTTAATGTTTGGGGTTGATCCCCACATCTTGGTTCTGGTTCTGAAGTTAATACAGATGTGTCCCTTCTCCAGTGGGGTGGATTAGGGCTGGTTAACGGAGCATGTTCTAAAGTCTTCCAGGGCTGGAGTCCAGGCTTCCTCGTCTATTTACACTGTGACTACTCACATCATGGCCCTGAAGGAGTCATTTTAGTCCCGAGTTTCACAACCCTCATCTGTAAAATGTGTTTGTGGTGACTCAAGAAGATGAAGCACAATAGATCTGATTTATTGCATAACAGGGACCTAATAAATCTTAAGAGTCATTGATTATTTTCTTTTCCACTGTGATTTTTAGAAAATGTCATGCAAATATTGAGTCCTTGATCTCTCCCATCTATTATAAGTGATGTATATTCTGCAATTTTCATAAGACTGTATTAAATTAACTGGCCTAACAGGCCTGAGAGTAATTTGAGAGCTGTGAAGTGCAAAGGTAAAGGTGTATTGTGATCTAGAAATTCTTCCAGAATAGAATGACAACCTTAGTTATCACCAGATTAAGTACAAAAAGTCAGACTGCCATTTACATGTGTTAAGACTAAAAATAAATTATTAGACTCACTACAGCCTGGGCCTATCAATGGAAACTTTGAACCAGTGTTTCTTTTTTTCTCCTTTACAATTACAAACCATTTATTGACATTTAAAGATATTTCATTGCCAAACGAGTATTACACAAATTAAAGATACACAACATGATGATTTGAGATACATACACATTGGGTGATGATTATCATAATCAAATTAATAACACAATCTTCACATCAAGGTTTAAATCTTTTTTGGGGGGTGGCTATGGGGGATTGAACTCAAGGGCACTCAACCACTGAGCCACATCCCCAGCCCTATTTTGTATTTTGTTTAGAGAGAGGGTCCCACTGAGTTGCTTAGGGCCTCACTTTTTCCTGAGGCTGGCTTTGAACTCTCCATGCTCCTGTCTCAGCCTCCCAGGTCACTGGGATTACAGACATTCACTACTGCGCCTGGCCAGAGTTTAAATCTTATATGTTAAGAGTTACCTGACATGCTTGGATGAACCCAGATTCATTACATTGTCTCATTGCTCACTAGGGTGGTCTATTAATGTCCTAAAATTATGTGCTCCCATACAGTTGATTTGATATTAATTTATTTAGAATTTCTTCTAGAAAGCTATTTCCATAAATAGAACTAATTCAATGCCAAGAACAATTTGCTGTGTTTACATTTTAAGGAAAAAAAATGCAGTTAAGATTTAAAACATTCCTATGGGG
Source organism: Marmota monax (assembly GCF_021218885.2). Taxonomy (NCBI): domain Eukaryota; kingdom Metazoa; phylum Chordata; class Mammalia; order Rodentia; family Sciuridae; genus Marmota; species Marmota monax. Next base: position 5,700,093 of record NW_026695224.1, read on the forward strand.
ACAAAGTTGGATCATATATTAAATTTCAAAGAAAAAACTTGGATGCACCTTGGAGAACTAGCCCATTAATATCATCTCTTCATTTTAGAAATTTAACATAGTCTAAGTTTTTTTTTTTTTCACGTATATAAGTCCAACCGATATAGGTGTGGGGGTGGGGAAGGGGAGGCTGCTGCATACAGTCATTCCGGGATCCAGGCTGATAGAGACTCTGGCATCTTCACCAAGGCATCCAAAGGAATTGAGCGTCCTGAAGAGCCCAACGCTCTCTGCCACAACCTCTGATAACTACAGTAATCCATTGCACTATTATTTTAAAGATATCTGTGATACTTGAAGTATTCAGGGGCCAGTCTTCCTCTCCATAAGGGTTTCCAAATATTTCCTAAGTTTTCTATCATTTCTAACTCTCCCTCTCACTGATTTGGCCCTAGTGCCATGTCACCATCTTCCATTCATCTTATTAATGCCTTCCCCAAACTTTCCTTCCCATCCTGTCCTATCACCTGGGTAGCACACAGTCACAGTAAGAGTACCTCCTTGTGGAATACCTCCAGGTGCTACATTTAGACACATTCTATGCTATTTCATTTGGACTTTAGGGCAACCATATAATATGGGCTTTAATGACATTGTTTTATGAATGAGAAACTAGGCATAGAAACAATACATCAAATGACCAAGGCCATTACCGGAATGGTAAACGAACCGCCAGCTCTCTAATTTCAAAGAATTTCTGCTCTGTTCTGTGATCCCTCAGCCTCTACTCTCGTTTTTATTTTCTACAAATCAAGTCTTCTCTCAAGAGAGCCCCTGATTCCTGTTCCCTGCTGTATGTGAACTATCTAACTACTGAGTTGAAAAAAATCTCTAATGGCAAAATGTCCTGGTTTCCTCATCAGATAAAGCGTCCACCTTTATGTTTTGTTTTGTTTTCTGGCTCTGATTTCTTTCCTCAACCCACAACGTGATTCAATTTCACAAATATTTGCAGTGTTCTCATTCTAAGAGTAGCATTTATTGGGCTCCTACTGTGTATGTGGCATTGCTCTGTTTTCTGTGCATTGTCTGAATTAAACACTATTATCATCTCCGTTTTACAGGTGGAAAAACAGAAGCTTAATGAGCTGTTGCCCAAGGAGACCCAGCTCAGTAGGACACAAGGTAGTGTTGGGATCCAGGCCTTTTGTCCTCAAAGCTGATTCTTCTCAAGGTTTTGATGTTCTGCTGGGGACCAATGTGAGGTAGAAGAATTGTCCACTGTGGAGTGAGAAGTTCCCCCTGGGGCTGGCAGCTATAAACCAAATGCAGTTCCCCCCCTTATTTTCTCCTAAAGTACTTCAAACAACCCATATGGTCTCTTATTTTCCTATACAATTGAATACTCAAGTTGGTTCAAAATTGTTTTTATGGAAAACTTTTTCTGTCTAGTATGATTTTCAATATTTCTCAATGGCTTGGGGAAATTGGATCAGCACATCACCTGCATTTATTTTCTTTTCCCAGGCAATTTTGAAAGGACTGTAAAAGATCTCTCCCTCTCTCTCTTTTTTAAAATGTTAATCTTCAAAATTCTTCTGGGGCATATAATCCCAAAGTCAGCTTAACTGCAATCAACACTGAATTCTAATTTTTTTTTTCCAAACAAACAAAAACAACCAGCAAAAAGATGATTTACCAGTGTAAATTCCTTTATACTGATCTCTTTTATATATAAAAATATTTTTGTGCGTGTGTGTGTTGTGCTTAGTCATAGAAGATTTTCAGAGCTCAGTTTTGAAGGGGTTAGTCTTCTATTGAACATAAGAAGATTATATAGAATGGAGCCTGGAAGTTCCTCTCCCTTGGCACTAACTTGTAATGTCGTTTTAAGTTATTATATTTCTAGAGCATGTGCTTAAATAAGGTGCACTGCAGGGCAATACTTGAAAGTATGTCTGTATAAAAGAGCAAACCTAATTACTTAATTTCTTAAAAAAAACCCCTGAAGTTGTCAAATGAGCATATTAATATACCAACTTGCAAATTATCACATCTTAAAGGTGTCTTGAAAGCTTCCGTGACCTCTAGTATCAATCGTACACGGATATTTTTCGTTCATTTTAAACTAGCAAATTTAATTCTGTGCAAAATCCTGGCAGCTTTCAGTTGCATCTTCTAGGAACTGGAATAAAACAAATCTAACCAGCAGTTCGGTAACCACACATCATCTCTATGACCTGGATTATTGACAAAATTTGATTTAAAAGCAAACAGAAGCTTTGCAAATAGTGCTACTTTAAAATCATAAAGACACATTTTGTTTCAAAATTCACCTGGAATCTTGATCAAAATGTCAAGATTTTGGTTCATTATTGTTATTTTTTAATACATTCCTTATTTGACTGGAATCATTGAAAGTTACATAATTGTTATGAAGCTCAGTAGAAGAAATGAATATTGAGCACGCATTTTTACCCCAAAATATATTTCTTTTATCAGGGAAGTATCTCATGCCAGCACCACTGTACACAAATCTTTTCTCTTTATTCACTGATGCTTACCTGAGAAAGAAATTGTCTTTCCACAGGTGTCTCTTTCCCTAGCTATAAATAAGATCTCTTCATTGGCCAGAGGCATTCCTTACCATCTGGAGATGTTCCTGTATTGATCTACCAAAAAAAAAAAAAAGTTAGTGTCTTTTATTTGGGGGTTGGGGGGTGGGTACCAGGGATCAAACTCAAGGGCACTCAACCATTGAACCACATCCCCAACCCTATTTTGTATTTTATTTAGAGACAGGGTCTCACTGAGTTACTTAGGGCTTCACTGTTGCTGAGGCTGGCTTTGAACTTACAATCCTCCTGCCTCAGCCTCCCGAGCAGCTGCGATTACAGGTGTGTGCCCCTGTACCGAGCTATCTGGGGTCTTAATCTAATAATATCATACTTCATGCTTTTCACCTGACAGAAATTCTTTGGGACTTAGACATTTTTTTAAGTTCACATTTTCATAATCAGAATAAAACATGGCGGCAAAGTAAGAAGCCCAGAAAGATCAGGATGTTAAAAATGAAAATGAAATTGAGCAGCATTATTGCATAGCTATTAATTCTGTATATGTGCTGGTTCTCCTTTGTGACTCTTTCTAAATCTATTTCAATGTAAATACACGTCGCCATCATTTGTCACTCTAATACTACGCTTCTTTCCAACCTTAGACATTGCAATGGGATCTATTTTAACTCCGGGATTTGCCATGGAAATCTCAATGGGATGACATTTATCCTGTAGAAGTAACAAGATAGAAAAGAAAATGGAGAAGAAAGGAAAATTCCATAATGGTCCGGCCATATGTTCCTGGGTGACAATGTATCCTGAAACTAGTAATCTCAGGCTGTGAAAGGAATTCAGCTGAGCTGCCACCTGAGGACAGTGGCCATCATTCTCAGAGAGCCACTTAGAGGGCTAGTTCCTTGTGGTGTGGGCCTGGGGAGAGGCTGATCCCTCTGAAAAGGACTTCTGAAATCTTGCCTCCTTTGTGGTCTAATTGGCTGCCTTAGTAAACGGCTGGTGGAGAGTTTTAAAAGTTACAGAACAGGAATAGGCTGAGGCTTCTCAGGAAGGCAGGTGTGAGGCCATTAAACATTCACTGTACCCCAGCACTCTTTTAATCCCTCTGACCAATTACCTGGAATTTAACTTGGAGCAAGTAACAGAAAATGAGGTTCCTACTGAGTCTGTGTGCGTGCGTTAAGTGCAGATGTGTAGCATGCTGTAATTGGTTGTGAGGAGCAGTGTGTCTTTTTACCTGCCTTCCCTTTCTGACTTATTAAGAGTTTTCAGGTAACTCTATTTAACTTACTGGAAAATGCTTCCATCAATAACTTTTTAGGGAACAGTAGTAAGATTTCAAGTTTGGACGGTGATTTAGACCAGACAAGGCATTTTCTATCTATCGTAATGATTCAATGAAGCTGTGATCATTTCCCTACTGATAATTGCTGTCAATGCATCTGTGTTTTGTTTTTTTTCTGTCTTTATCTTTAGTGCTTTTATGAAAATATGTAGAATTTATAAAAACATCCACTTAACACATGCTCTTGGGCATCTACTACAGATTGAATGTTCCTTATTCAAGATGCATTAGACAAGAGAGTCTTCCGATTTTGAAATACTTGCATATCCATAAAAAAGATATCTTGGGGGTGGAATCCAAGACTAAGCAATGAGATTCTTTTATGTTTCATCTGTACCTTAACCACGCTGGCTAGAGGTCATTTGATGCGGGATGTTTACTGGGCTTGTGTTTTGAGTGTGGCCTGTCCCACGAGGTCAGTTGTGGAATTTTTTGCTTGTGTCTTCATGTCAACATCCAAAAATTTCAAGTTTTGAAGCCTTTCAGAGTTTTAGATGTTTGGATGAGGAATGTGCATCTTCTATATGTTTAGACTTTATCAGGAAATAAAACTAGCACTTGAATTGGGTGTCAACATACCTTATATACAAACTGAGATACGAAAAATTGTGGCATACATGTGTATTAAGAATTGTAATGCAAAAAAAAGTACATGTGTAATGGCATAAATTGGCATGAACATACTTTATATACAGAGATACGAAAAATTGTGCTCTGTATGTGTAATAAGGATTGTAATGCATTCCACTGTTGTCGTGTATTTAAAAAAAAAAGAAATAAGAACTAGCATGTGAAGAATAGAAGGAGATTACGACTTGGTCTCATTCTTGAGACATCCGAACACTCCTGAGAGATCAAGTTTGAGGCCACTCACTTGGAAAAGGTAATTAGAAGTAAGTACCAAGCAGTGTGTTATCAATTACCAAAATGGCTAACATAGATGTTCAGTGCTCTGAGACGTCAGAGAGACATGCACACTAGATTATTCTGGCAAGAATAATAAAAGGAGGTGGAAGCTGTGGGAAGCCTGGAGGAATGGTTTTTGGATGGAAAGCACTAGAACAGGTAGGGATGGGGAGACCTGAAAGAGTAAAATGGAAATTTCTCAATTTCCATTGAGAAATGGAATCCCCTGAAATCCCCTGAAATTTCTCTCTATTTTTTTCAGCAAAGGGAATAGGGTTTTTTTTTACCCCCCAAAGCCAAACTTGAGAACAAATAAGGCACTGTAGCTTTTTCATTATAGAAAGAAAAAATAAATAAGTAAAGGTAATTGGTTCATTTCACCAGCAGGGCTGCCTTACATTGTAAATCTTGGTAAAATTTTAGGGTAGGGAAATGTATGATTTGGAGACCTATGAAGTTGCTATAAAATAACTCTTGAAAGGACAGAAAAGAGAAGCCCATAGAAACCCAGAGTTGGCTGGGATTCCCTAGAGGATGTCATTTGCCCTTGTGCCCAAACCGGGAGCCAAAACAAGACTGGGTTCATGTGTTCAGTGGAAATCAATGGGACTCAGCTAAAGCTCTTCAGGGGAATATGGATATGAACCCCAACAAGGTACTGGGGTCTCTGTCAGTAATGAACGTTTCCCCCTTTAGCTTCTCACGATTATGTTATTGTTCTAGAAGAAAAGGCACCAAGACAGAAAAGACTAGCAGAATATTGGGAGCTTTCCTGGTTTCAAAGAAAATTGTAGGAGCAAGACTGAAAGCTTTTGGAAAGAGTAAGGAAAACTTTACAAGGATCTTGACTCTGAAAGCTACATACCAAGTTCAGGGCTTGAGGATAAGAGCTTCCATCCTGCTATGAAGTGAGAGCCAAGGTGCAGGCTTCCCCTCCGCCTCTCTTTTCTGGAATCCCTGTCTGGCTTGCTCCTGAGGGCACAGCAGAAGGATCGTTGATATTGGGTCAGAAGGTATGGATTTTGGAGTTTTCAAACATGCTCTGAATTGAAGGGACTTATTGGATTTCAGGGCTTTGTTTGCTTGGTGCGTTCATTGAATCTGGTATCAAAAGGGTAGGAGTAAGAGGAATCAGATATTTCTGGAGGAAATGTAAGCAGGCAGTGGAGTTGGCCAGCCAATGTTCACTCAACTTCAGACCCAAATAATCCAGAGTAAATTCAATTACGACTTGAAATCCTCTCCGCAAGGAAAGGGAAAATGCCCAGCCGGTTGTGGAATTCAGACGGAGTAATAAGCCCAACAAATGATTTTCAGTAAGAAATGGAGATCACACTTTAAGCAGCACTTTAGCTAACTGCATGTGTACCTATAAAATCTTATCGAGCTGTATGGATCCTGAGCACTGAGAGATGACCTGGGATTTAAAATGATGTTAGAAACCAACATCTCGACTGGAGGTTTGAAGCCTGTATTTTATTTCTAACTCAAAGACCAAGAATCAAATTTAAAAAAAAAAATTACAAAAAGAACTTTGAAAAACACATATTTTGTGCTTAGTTTTTTTTTTTTTGGTGTTGTTGTTTGTTTGTTTGTTTGTTTGTTTTGGCACCGGGGATTGAACCCAAGGGTGCTTAACTACCGAGCCACATCTCCAGCCCTTTTTAATATTTTCTTTAAAGACAGGAGATAGAGTTTTGCTGAGTTGCTAAGTACCTTGCTAGTCTGCTGAGGCTGGCTTTGAACTCGTGATCCTCCTGCCTCAGCCTCCCACGTTGCTGGGATTACAGGCATGCACCACCTTGCTCGGCTGTGCTTAGTTCTATAATTATGGTTTCTTTTTCTGGAGCGCCGGGTACCATTGTAAAAACTAGACTTGAGCCTTACATCATTTCTTACACAGACACTTTGAAGGAGAAACTACCTTTATCCCCATTTTAAAGAGAGAGATGCTGAGGAAAGTGGGTGAAGTTAGGTGGTCAGGTCTCAGCAAAATAAGAAAGAAAAACAGAGGAGAAGGACAACCCAGGTCCTCTCAACTCTGTATTTGACGACCAGTGCAATGACCGCCATGGACAGCTTCTTGATTCTTCTGCTATAGTTGTGATGAAACACTGAAATTTCTGCCAGCTTCTTGATTCTAGTTTAGGACTGGGAAAAAAAAAATCATTCCGAAATCAAGTAGCAAGAAATGATAACTAACCTCCAGCGGCTATGGAGAGAGAGAGAGAAGGTAGTTTGTGACAAAACAAAATAAGACATATACAACCACAACAGCAATCAAAAAAAAAAAAAAAAGGGAACCCCCAAAATCCAACATAACTCTCATAGAAAATGTGATACGTCCAAGTTATCTTGAAATGCTGTCTTCGTTTCTGATATGACTGTGTAGACAGACCCTTAAAAGAGTCCGTTTATCTTCAGTTCTGTGGCAGGTTTTGTTTGAATGAAAGGATGTCTCCAATGAATGAGTGAGTCATTTTAAGAATGCTGATTTTTTTATATGATTCACTTTGACTCATCTAAATACCAAATATAATCACTCATCATAGAAATGTTTTTAAACTGATCTCATATTGCTATTACATTCTAAAAGAGATTAGATGGAGTACTACTTATTTTTTGATGATTTGTCATCTTCATTAGGAATATCAGCTTTTGTCTGTAGTCAGGTACATTAGACCACTCTTTATACACCAGAGGCCCTATATTGCTTTGGTTTTTATTTCTTATTTTTGTCTTTTGGTGATTTTCTTTTCTTTCCTCTTTCACTTCCCTAGTCAACTCCTGCCCTTTCTACTTCCCTTCCTTTCTTCCTCCCTCTCATTCTTCATTTACTCAAAAAACCACATTGTGGAGAGCCTACCTTGGGCCAGCAAGGGCTGAGCATGGAGTTGGGACAGTGAAGGAGATGGACTCCTTGTCTGAGCACTTTGCTGCTGTAAGCTCTCCACGCCCTGTGTGCCTCTAGAGGTAGCACCTTCGTGTTCTGATTTTCCATTTTAACCATATTCCATATACTTTTTAAGGGGCATAAGATTTGCAGCCTCCATATGAAAGTTTGAGAGATCTTTGAAGATTTCAGGAACATGAGTGATTTAAGATAACTTTAGCATCTGTTATAAGTCAATATTGGAACCAGTATCATGTGGTTAAAAAAAAAAAAGATAAAGATGTTTACTCCGCTGTTACCAGCAGTATGACCTCAGTCTACTCATTTCCCTTTTATAAGCCTCCACAGAATTATCTGCAAACTGGGAGTGTGTTAAGGATTCATTGATAAAATAAACCTAGCTCAATGCCTGTTTTTTTTTTTTTTAGTGCATGTTTTTGTTCTATAACAAAATACGAAAGGCTGGATACTTTATGAAGAAAAGATGTTTATTTGGCTTACATCTAGTGACTGGAGAGTCCAAATAGCATGACACAAGCATCTGGTGAGGGTCTTGCTGACTGTATCATATTGTGTTGGAGAAGCAAAAAAGGAAAGCACCACATACAGAAGTGGCCCAAGTTATAACAACTTGCTTTCTTGAACATTAATCCATCCACAGAAGACCTGACCACTGCTGTGAGATGGGCATTAATCTGGGGACAGAGCCTCCATGACATAATCTTCTCTAAATGTTCCCATCTCCTAAAGAATCTACACTTAGTATCATTCATTGGGGATTGAGTTTGCAAAACATCAAACTTTGAGGGACCAACCACATCCAAACAATGGCATGGCCATAATAGTATTTACAATCTTTAGCTTTTAGAGGGAAACATGCCTTTGTATTCATTTTCGTAAAATGAGACTTGAATATATATATATATTTTTTATTTCTTGTGGTACTGTGGATTGAACCCAGGGCCTTGCGCCTGCTAGACAAGTGATCTAACAAGGAGCCACATCCCCAGCTATTTTGTTATTTTTTAAATTCTGAGACAGGGCCTCCCTAAGTTGCTCAGGCTGACCTCAAACCTGCAGTCCTCCTCCAGCTTCCTGAGAAGCTAGGATCACAGGGGTGCACCATCGCACCTGCCCCATTTTTGTTTTTTGACTGTAAGACAATGGCTCACTGTGGATCAGTTGGAAACCACAGACTGAAAACAAACAAACAAAAAAAGGTGAAATGTTTTTGACACTTTTCTATACATGTCTGTGTTTTTTCAAATAAATGAAATATACTATCTAATCAACTCTGTTTCCTAGATACCTTACAAGTAAATTTAAACATATGTGTTGTAAGATATATGAACTTCCCGTGGTCAATGGTGTGCTGATACACCCTAAAAAACAAAACAAAACAAAAAATAAGCCTCTTTTCCAACAGCTGTCGATTAAAGTGGTGTAAATGCTCCTATTATGGCTGATTTCAAGTTACCAGTAATTCAATACCAGTTAAGTATTTTATGAAAGTCTGTACAAGCAAAACACTCCTGATTGTAAGTACTCTATTCTCTTTATACCCAGGAAAAGGAGAGGTTCTTGTTAATTTGAGACATTTTTCCCTAGTGGTTAACTTGTTATTCTAGCACCACACAAGGGAAAATCATTTTATATATTTTTGGTATGCTTTTGATATGGATTGTGCTCTTACTGAATATTTCATGCCAATATTTATTAGGATCTCTTCCTGAATTATCTATTTTATTTTTAAAACTCCATCTGTTTCTTCTATCAATCCCCTACCCTAAATTATTATTATTTTTTTTTTAATTTTTAGCACTTAATGAACTTTTATTTTATTTATTTATATGTGGTGCTGAGAATTGAACCCAGTACCTCACACATGCAAGGCAACTGCTCTACCACTGAGCCACAACTCCAGGCCTCCTAAATGATTTTTTCCTAACCATCGCAAGACTCTTTAAGGATAGCAACTGTGGTTTTATCAGTGCAACCCTTGGGACAAGAGAGGCATCTTATATGTTCTAGATTCTCAGAAAATACATGCTGTGTTTTTACCCTTTACAAGGTAAGTCCTGCAGAAGACCTTGACATTTGAAGGCATGTATGAAGTCCTTAGTGGATCCAGAGAGTTAATAACAATTCCCCATAATTTTGGCCATAAAAGAAATTTTGGACATATGTATCAGTTATCTATTGCTGTGTAACAAACCACCCGAAAGCCAAGAGGCTTGAAATAGCAAATATTTATTAATTATCATGGTTCTGTGAGTTCTTTGCATGAGTTTCTGCTCATTTCACTTGGTTTACTGCATTAAGCTAGAGGATCTGTTCTGGTGGTTAGGGCTCTCTCTCCAGGTAATCTTTCATCTTCATCAAAGATAGGCCTTCTGTCTTACCAGGTGGCAGAAACATTTCAAGAGGGCAATATCCATAATTGCTTATCAAGTGTCTGCTTGCAGAATATTTACTAATATCCTATTGGCTAAGCCAAGTCACGTGACCTAGTACAGAGATTATGAGAGAGGAGAACAACAAAGTATGAATACTGGGAGATACTACTCATTTGGGGAGGGAGACATTAGCATATCCATCTATAGCAACATTCCTTTCTCCTTTTCTCATCAGATCAGGTCATGTGGTTGCCCTCCATGTAAATACAATAGTAAACAAGGGCTTATCTGGAACATCCAATAAGCTGATTATAAATGTTATTTTTTTTTTTAGGCAGATCAACCTTCTTATATGCTTGGCATACATGATTTTATGTACATATGTTATTTATACATCAGCCCCAAATGACTAGAGGCTGCTTGCAATGAAAAGCAGATATACAATTAAGCATTAAAAATACTCAAAAGCCTTGAAGGCTAACTTTGTTGTTTTAATTGAATATTAAATTTAACATTGAGCTTCCTAGGAATCAAGGCAAAAAGGAGGAGGGAACACGATACAGGTCACGTGCTGTTTATTACTTGCTAAGAGAAAGCACTCTGCTTTTAGGAATGATCATCACTTTCTTGGCTCCAAATCCATAGGGCATCATGGCGGACCATTGAAAATGAAGAGAAGTTCTCCATGCATCCTATAATTAAGGCCAAGGGCAGAGAATCACCATGAAATTCCACAGAGATGTTCTGCATACAGGATTAAGGTCTGCAGATTTCTGGTGGGTTTGCATTAGACAGATGAGGCAATGTGAATACCTAAAGTTCTCAGTGTAACCTAGAGACACCAGCAGAGATACCTAGGGCCACTTGTTTAAACACACCTCACATGTCCCCACCACAGAGCTCTCACACTTATTGTCCCTTCACTCTAAAATGCTCCCAAATATATTTGCAAGGATTCCCCCACCTCACTTCCTTCAGTTCTCTCCTTGAATATCCTCTCATCAGAATTCTTCCCTGACCACTCAGTAAAATCAGGGTCTCCTTTATGGCCCTCCCTGTTCATGTCATCTCTGTTCATCCACCCTGCTTTATTTTCTCATGGCTCTGGTCACCCTATGAGCAACTGCATACTGCACTACTGTATCACACCATTGTCCCACCAGGACTTGTCTCTAACTGGGTATTTAACACCAGTTTTGTGGGCGCTCTGGTTGATCACTTTTACAAAGGGATTGGATGCATGACATTTGAAACAAATTTCTTGTCCATAGAGTAGTTGCTGCCTGTGCTCCTGGGTGTCTACACAGGCAGTAACTGCTTTGAGAATAATCACAAAGAGTGCAGAAGGGAAGAGAGAAGCCACGTTTTAGCAACCCCTCGATTCCAGGCCCGTCTCTGCCATTTACTAGATAAGTTGACTTTTGGAAACCACCTGCCTCAGTTTTCTTAAAGAGGAAATGCAGATAACAATCCCGGGCTTTGGATTCAGCAACATGATGCATAGAAAGCTCACACATTGTGAATTTTCTCTTTCTAAGTCGTATGCATGTGAAAGAGGAAGATGTCAACAAAGAAAGATCTAACTGCTTTTTTTTTTTGGAAGGCAATTTATTGGCCCACTATAGGGATGTTTATTTTCTTAACTAGAGGTCACGAGACATAAAGACCACTAATGAATGAGGCTGGTGACTGGCTGGAAGAGCTCAGGGCTTCCCCCTACTTCTTCCAAGTCTCTTCTTAGACTGAAAAAAAAAAAAGAAAGAAAAAAAAAAAAAAAGAAAGATCCCCTGTAAATTTTATGACTGCAGTGTCAAACGTCTTCTATCCAAAATCGCAGTAAATATTCTAATGAAGTCTGGAAAGAAAGCCATTTGTAATGGCTTGGGGCAGAGTATTAAGATAGCCTGTTTCTAGTTAGTCAGTCATTAGAGAGATCTAACATGCATGGGAAATGGTTTCCTGTTCTAAGTGCTTTAAAACCAAGTTTTAGGAAACCCCGTTTCCTGCCGGCTCATTTGGAGACAACAATGTGCCAACTGGTCAGACTTTTCAGATGGCCAAATGGTCGCCTCCTTAGCAGCAATTCGGGAGATTGGGGCTTTGCATTTCAAGGTTCCTGACAAGAACTAGAAAGCTCCAAGGTGGAGGGACAGCTGGACTTGGGCACCCCTGGGAATGGTCCTGTACCTCCATTTTAAGTGCACTGGGCTTGAGTGATTCATGATAGGAATCAAAAAAAAAAAAAAAGCAGGAGAATCTTCCAGCCCAAAGCCTGGATGTATCTGTTCAGGATCTGATTGACAGGGCTACTGAGAATATGGTGGATAAACCCTTGGTTTGGGAGAGGAAAGGCAGCTGATGGGAAAGGAAATTCTTTTGGCTACCTGATGTGTAGTGTATTAAAATGGGATTTTCCAAAACAAGGAAGTCCCAGAGACTTCAATTAGGATGTAGATGAAAGTATTTGCTAATCAAATCCATTTGTTTCTTTTGGTGTGTGAGATGAGGGTCAATACTGTACTTGGAAGCAGGAAATTGATCAATCCAGGAAGACCACACATTTTCTCACCTCCAGGAGACACCCTCTTTAATAGCTGCTCAAATCAAAGAGGGAAAATCTTAGCCCGCAAAACATCATTACTTATTTACCCTGTAGAGGACCAAAGCATACCTCTCTGTAGACACACGACTCTTCAGAGAGGGCACAGCCAATCACCAGCCCTTTATACATACAGCAGTACATGGTGATACATCTTAAAAGGGCCCTGTGTTCCCTCCTACCAGCCTCCAGGCTGTAGTGAGTCTCTGCAGCCATCCCTGGGAAGCATGAGAAAAAAAACAAAAACAAAAAACCCAAAAACCTGCTGTTTGAAGCCATGGACTTAAGGGGTAGTTTGTTACAGCACAGTAGCCAGCTGAGACATCCCCATTTTACAAACACAGAAAGCAGGACTCAGAGAGCTTAGTAATGATTTTCCAAAGGCACAGAACTTACAGCTGGTTGAGTCAAGATTTGGAGTCAAGATTCAAACTCAAGATCCTGTCCTTACCCATTATGCTAAACTGCCCTTCCCAGGGACCCACCTGTTAATGGGCTATTTCCAAGAAGTTTCTTGGGGCTTGGTTTATCTTTTAAGATAAGCTCCATTGTCATCTTTTTGACTGAGTTGAGCAAAGGGTAAAACTAATTTCCCAGCCCAGGCAAGAGCAGACAGGGAGAGGATAAGAGATCCAGAGCACTTATCTCATTCACTGACTTCAGACCTAACTGCAGAGCACCCACATCATCCACCATCCTAAGCCCTGACTAGAGAGCTTGTCATTGCTCCCCTGGTCCTTCTATTTCTGCCAGGCTTTGGCCCTTTTTCCTACCCTTCCTTTCCTCTCCAGTTGATTTCTAGAAATGGGTGCTTTCATTCAAACAAGAGAAACATGATTTTAAAAAGTCTCCACCATTCAACGAATTCTAATCTTATCCTCCCAAAGATTCCCGTTCTATTTTAGCTGCTTTACATTCATTTTGAGTCCCCTTTCTTTTATGGGGGCTCACAAGAGATTTCTGTCCCACGAAAAGTAAGATTTCAGCTCAGTGGCTAAGCAGCTGGGACAAAAGGTTTTGTCTTCCTAGAACATCTCAAATCATAGATCAGGCAGGCCCAGTTGGGGGCTTTGGCTGAGGTTGGGAGACCTACACTCCATGCTCCTCACTCACTGTGGGCACTCAGAAGGCTCACTGGCTCTCTCTGGACCTTAACTTCCCCAGTTGTTAGTAGAGGAGCTGTCAGGAAGGTGTAATCTTTTGGGACCGTGCAAGTTCTATCCTGCTCTGAATCTCTGCCCCTGAGTACGAGGCCCCCAAAGATCCAGGTGATGCCACAAATATTGAGCTTGAGACAAATTTTCCCCCTTTCAGATCATCTGATCTGAACCTGTTATTTTCCTGCTGTACTCTGAGCAACCCGAGATTTCATGTCACTGCGTATAGCATAGATATAATTTGGAAAAAGAGGAGGTTTCTCAAAAGTACAATAACAGTCCCCATTATTTATTTTTTACATCTTATTTAAATAAAGATTGTGCATTTAAAGTTGTATTTGATTGAACAACTGTCCTTTTTTTTTCAAATTTTCCTTGACAAAAGCTATGAATTATTAATTTCTGTCATTGTATTCACTGAACAAATGTAATTGCAAGTAAATGTCTGAAGTTAATGAAAAAATTAAGAAAAAAGGATTTCTTTATAAGAATTAATGAAATATTTCCACAAACCTTTTTGAAATCGTGATTAGGGAGCCTCATGACTCTCTTTTGGAGCTGAATATCTGGAACAAGGGGTTTGAGCTCTGCTCTCTCATTGGCATGAAGGATGAAAACATTCTATTAAGATTGTATCCACTGTGGAAATTAACACATACAAGGATTCTAACCTCAGCCTCCTGAAGATTCCAGTTCTATTTAGGATGCCTTCCATTCATTTTGAGTCACCTTTCATTTATAGGAGGTCACAAGAAATTTCTGTCCTGTTATCCTGGATGCTGTCATGATTGTGAATATTTTTATATCCACATAACAGAATAAGGAGTTATGCTTTAATTTCTTAAAGAGAAAAAGAAAAGACAAAGGAACACAGGGATTGGATCTGTGAAGTAGGATGGCATTTAGCCGCAAAGCAAAGAACTAAAGTAGTTTTATGTCCTCCCTCTCCTGTAGCCTATGAATAAGTCTTTACCAATATCCAGAAAGAACTAGAAATAGTCTCCCAAAGTGTCTCCACCCCAACTCTCTTAAGGAGAAAACCTACCCTGCCTCACCCCAGGGCTCCTGTCTACTCCTATAATTGAAGTGCAATAGTGAAATCTGGGATACCTGGGTTCTGATGCAAATTCTGTCACTTATTAGTTTTGTGATCTAAGCCACCTGCAGGTTCCTGCTCCCCTGAAAGTCCCATTTCAAAGGACAATAATGCATGTCCAGTCTTCTTATAAGATTGCTGAGAAGGTTGAAGGAAATTAAGCCCACTGTCGACAATGAGATGTGATTGTAAAAAAAAAAAAAAAAAGCTGCTTTTGTTTTACTTCAGTGCCTTTTGTCTCTGAGGAAACCCCAGAGGCAGACCTGTGTGGTGGATTCTGCACCATGACAAAGGGTGAAAGCCGCTTGTCCTTCCTGTGATCACAGCTACATGGCATTTCCCAGCATCCTTTGCAGTTAAGTGGAGCAATGTGATTGAGTCTAGCCAATGGTTCATGAAGCCTCCCATGTAATTCTCCTGGCTTCTCTCTTCTTCATGTCTCAGTCAGATGCACAGCATGGCGCACTCCAAGTCTTGGCGGATGGCAGAGTCACCAGTAGAATGGACCCTAGGTAGTTGAATCACTGCCTGTGTTTATTCTTGCAACATCCAATAGGACAACAATCCAAGTAGCAAATCAACCTTCCCTGTGTTAAGCCACTGGGACTGGGGGCTGTTTATTACGTTAGCTGATGTAACTTGCTCTTCCTAATTCACTCGAGTGAGTAGAACTTCAAGAAGCTTGAATACAAATCTACTGACAAGGCAGGACACTAAGCAAGCCGTTTATTTCTAGGACAATTTCACAATCATTCCCCCACCCTGGAGCTAATTGGCTCCCAACTTGCCTGATATGAGGAAAGGTTTATGTTGGGGAAACTCTGTCCTTGTGGGATAACGGTGGTAGCAGAGCCAATTCATCAGGAATTTCTTGATAGGAAGCTGTCAGGGTGCCACATCCTTGGTCACACCCTATAGCCAACACAAGTACATTGCCACCAAGAGGTGCATGGGCTGTGTGTGGCTTATGATTCCAAGTTTTGCAATGCAAGATCTTTTATTTTCTCTCTAGTATTGCCAGAGAAACATCAATGACCAAATAGGGGCAAAAAAAGAACAATATTTTAAGTGTTCTCTCTCTGTGTCTTTTCTCATGCATCCGCCTTCCACATCTAAAGACTTTTTGAACATAAATAAGAGATTAAGTGAACAGGCATATTTCTATAATTTACCCAAATGTGCACATTTCAATCTATGGATAACAGAGGCTCCAAATTACCCCCAGACCAACACACTATCCTTATTTAAGGGATCCTCTTAACTCTTACCCTGAAGTCTCCATAAATCTGCCTGATATATAGATGTCAGGCATTTTCTGGCAGTTGAAACATGAAACATGACATCAGCTAGGGATTAAGTTACAACTCATAAAGACCATGTTTATTTGCTGGTTCTGTTTAAAAATTTTTTTCCAACTATCATTTTACTCAAATGGCCTCCTATTTTATGAGAAATGAAGTTAGAACTAATAAAGAAAGCCCTTTCTGAGCTCAGCTAGACATGCAGGCTGTAACCACGTTCATTGTAACCAAATATTTAAATTATTTAGAGACAATTGTGAGCTATTATTGTTCCATATGTTGACAAAATGGCACCATGAGCTGACATGGACATTTGTAATGCAAAAAAAAAAAAAAAAATGGGAGGATGAATCAGAGAATTAAAGAGAGACATGTTAAGAGTTAGGGAAAGAAGACAAAATGCAGGAAAGCCATCCAGGCTGAAGACCTGTCACGGGATCTGAGCCACTCGAAAGGGGAGCGACAGATTTAGAGATAGTGCTACCTACTGCAACCCTCTGTCTGTTGCCTGGTGGGGGATCCTGGCATTACTGACAAGGGCCTCTGTTTCCAAATAGTAGCAGATGATACAAGAAGAAAGTCCTCTTGCTTGAGGGTTCCAGGGATAGGAGTAAGCATGACTGGAACAAGTTCTTGCAATTAGAAATTCTGGTAATCTGGTATTTATACACTGCTATCAAATCTCTCCCAACATCCCCCTCCAACAAAAGCAGAAACAACCCATCCAAAAAAAACCAAAACCTCAAAACATGAATTTTTTAAGAACTTAATATCCCCAGTGCTTTACTCAAAATAGAGGCTTAGTAAAATTTGGTGAATTAAATTTTCTCATTCAATGAATCTGGTCATACATGCACAAGGTAGCTGCCTGGCTCATATCATTATCATCATTATTTTATTTATTATTTTGTAACACTGGGGATAGAACCAAGGGATGCTCTACCACTGAGCTCTAGCCCCCATCTTTTTCATTTTTATTTTGAGCTAGGGTCTCTCTAAATTGTTGAAGCTGGCCCCAAATTTATGATCTTCCTGCCTCAGGCTCCAGAGTAGTTGTGATTATGATATGATTCAAGTTATGTGCCAAAAGCCCACCTTGAATCATATTATTTTAGCAGTGTTTAAAAGCCCTTTATTCTTTGACCTCCAAATTTCATTATAGAAAATGCCATTTCTAGTTTTTAGTCCAATTATTCCTAGCATTTTATTTAAGCAGCATTGGAAACTCCCTTTCTCTAAATAAACCTTTCATGAAAATATGCCATGTTATTGTGGTGGTCTTTTTTTTTAATGTCTTTCACTTTATTTGAAGTGTCTGTTTCAGTAAAAATGATCCTATAAGAGATGTTAAAAGGCATTCTTAATATCCTGTAGTGAATCAAATGGATTTTCTCTCTGCCTGGATCGATTGGGCATTGCACTAGCCCTGGGGGCCTGATTGGGTAGAGGGGCAAACTCTCAGGGAGGAGAAATGAAGACCAACTCCAGGTTTGACTCAGTCACAGAAGGGCTCTTGCTGGCTGAGCCACCGACTACCATGCTTTCCAAGGAAGACATGTCCCACCCATCACGGAACACTGTCTAATACTGGAAGGGTTTCCCATGTGTTATCAACAAGGCATTGTCTCAGCATTTATGTGGGGCTCTAGCTCAGACCTGAGCAAATTCTGTTCTAGGGACAATTTTGACAATTTTAAGCTGATTTTAAAAAAAAAACAATGAAAGAAGAATAGTATTTTTTTTTCTATGTGAGAATTAGGTAGAATTTAGATTCACTGTCCATAAACTAAGGTCTGCTGAGAAATCAGCCATACTTATTCATTTATGTATTTTTCTATTGCTGTTTCCATGATTCCAGGGCAAAGCTGAATAGTTGCAACAGAGATTCTACGATCTATAAAGTCTAAAATAGTTGTTACCGGTCATTTTACAGGAAAAATCTGCTGACCCTTTTCTAACTGGGCATTTCCTGGTGTAGGGGATATGGTGACTGGTGTACTTACATTTCTAACCATTATTTATTGTTATCATCTTTGCAAGCAACTCTCCTTCTCCAGGTCAGACAAGGAATTCTTTGACCTCAACACTTCTGTGTGTAGCTGAAATACTTTAGGAAGTGAACTGTGAATAGAGCGCTTCAGGCGTTTTCCTAGGTCTACAGAAAAATCTCTAGGGTTTCCTTGTTTTCTGCTTAGAGATGTTCCATTTCCTCACAGAGGAGTAGCTATGCAATGCCTTAAATGGAGATGGTTCTTCACTAATTTCTTCTATCTAAGTGCTTGTGTGTGTATATATAAAAAACACATCCTCACTTATTGGTAGTGCTTGTGTATTGTGCATTGTGCATATGTTATCAAATCGAAGTTCTTTAGCATGATCTACCTAAGAAAAGTAGCAAAAAACCCTCACTCTTTAAACACTATCCATGGGGTGATTAGTCACTGTGCTGGCGATGAAAGTACAGAAACAGGCAAGGCATATTCCTTGACTTCAAGAAAATTAAGACTAATGCCACGCCTCACACATGATGGACCCCAGTACCCAGGGTGACCCAGTGGATTCACCATGGGCTCTGTGTGATGATTTTTTTTTTTTTTTTAAGAAATCACAGGAACGTTTTTCAGACAATGTGCAGACTATTTGCTTGAAGTGCACAGTTTCTAGCTTAGATCACACTCTATTTCTTGTTTTCGGCTTTTATTAGTGCATTACATTTATACATCACATTGGGGTTCATTTGGCCACGATCATACTTGCATGGAATCTACTTTGTTCCACTTCAGTCCCCAGTACTTCCTCTTTCTCTCCCTCCTCCCTTCCCCTGTTCCTCTTCCTCTACTTTTCTGGTCTTTTGATGATAACCTGTCTGTGGGAAAGTGAGTCTTCAGGGTGGTTGTGTTACAAAGCAAGAACCATATGAAAATCAATATTGAACAGGAAGTGAAGGGACAGCATCCAACCTAATTCCAAGCTTAAGAAATTCTGCAGAGTTTAACCGACACAGTCATCCTGTTAGCAAGTAATGGGCATTAGAGAATAAAACAAACAATATTTTTTCTTTCAATTTGTGTGTATTTTTTAAAGTGCCCACTAAGTTGTTAGAACATGCATACTTATTGAGTTGCTTAGATCTAAATATCTAATAAATTAAGTAATTCTTTTGAACTAAGAGTATTGTGAAAAAAATTCCCGAGATACTAAGGGCCCCATGAATTAGGAAAGCTGATGTCCTCTGAATTTGCAAATCAAATATGTTACTGGCGAGGAATATGAACACTTTTTAAATTAAACAAAAGCAAAGACAAAGGCTATATGGTATGTAAACAATCCAGCAACAAGCAGTGTCGCTCGCTGCTGTTATAATTCAAGGGTAATCAATGTGACGCCATCGGCATTAATAACACAGAGTCGATATGCACAAACTTTTAATATAAGCCTAATTATGAGTGTCTCTTTGCATGAAACTGAAAATATTGAAAATGTTGACATTGGGGAGGTGCCCTTGGATCAAAACTCGTGCAGAAGTCAATAATCTATTATGATTTTCATTTTGCAGAAGTAGTGCTATTATTTCAAAAGGTCTCAGAAATCAATTGGGCATTCAGTATATGTGTGTAATAATGACATCCTAATTAAAAATCCCAATCTGAGTAGCACAAAGGATGATGTTTAATCTCTAATCAATGAGCATCAAGTCCAGAAGTTATAGATGCAATAACCCTTTTTAATGAACTTTCCTACTTTTCTCAGATTTGGTCTGCAGTTTGGGAAGCCTTTTTCTGTCGAGAAACATTTGAGGTAGCTGAGACAATTTGGTGCAACACACACATAAATGAAAGCAAGAAACATCAAAGAAAAAAAATATCTTCAGAATTGCATGGGTTTCTTTTTAATTGGAATTTATAATTGCTCCTAATTATAGGACATATTTTAACTGTTACTTTGAGACGCTGAGGGAGGGGGCGGAGCCCTGTCCACTCCAGCCACAATAGCTCTAACCTTGACATTTTAATTAGATATTATTTTGAAATATGTAAAAGGGATTTCCATACTCAGCGAAACATATCATTGATGGTGCAATTTGCCCAAGAAGACAAAAGTGATACACAATTTTAAAAAAAAATAATCAACCCCTGGAAGGAACGGCTGAAACTCTTAAGAGGGCGCAAGTGGTGAAAATTTCGCTACTGGGAACCCATTCAGGTCTTCTGATATTTTCTCTAGGCAAAGTTTCTTCCTGATGGCAACCCAGTGTCAGTAGCAACACAAGATGAGAGGGAGGGAGGTGAGTTCAGATGATTTATGGGCCCCACACACCCTTCCTGAAGATAAAAAGGGAGGTCAGAGGAGGGTCAAGAATCTTCTCTTTGAAAAGCATTTCTGGTGCCCTATTACCTGGCTACAGGAAGATAATTAAAACAATCCCTTCATGAGATGACTCGCTTTTTATGCTTCGATAAATTAACAATTTGGCACAGAAGTTCTGGGACAGAGAAGACAAACTTGTCTTCCAAACTTTGCCATCATAGATGAGCTGGGGGCTCAGTGAGATGGAATGTATTGTCGCTCTCCAGTAGCTGGGAATATATACTTCTGTGACTTTTCTGGAAGGGGAGACCTGGGACAAAGAATGAAGAGTCATTGTTACCTTTCAGAGTCTTGGGCCCTGCCCAAAGCTCAGTAAGGAGGACAGGGAATGGACCTTCTACATTAAATCTCGATGAGGTTTGAAAGAGAAGGCTGGGTGGTGAGAGGGGAGGTCTGCCATCTCTGAGGCCCCGGACCCCAGACCCTGTCCCAGCTGTCCTAATAGCCTGGAGCCCTGGAAACACTATATGAGCCAGGATGCCTACCTGGGCTGTGGGTTCTCTGGACAAATTTGGAAGGAATTCCCTGGTGGTTAAGATCTACCATTCGAGGAAGGACCTGCTGCCAAAGTCAGCATCTGAACGAGAGCGTGTGGTAGCAACTAGAGCCAGAGTGTGCAAGCCCCACGTCTCATCTCCAGCAGGCCGCACGTGTACTTTGGCCATGAACGTTCGGCCGAAGAGAGGGCGACTGCTGTACCCCACCTCTCATCTAGGGCCTCTGCATTACCCTGGTGCTGGTTGTCCTCTATGCAATCCACTCACAGGGACACTGTGGCAATCCACTCACAGGAATACTGTGTCCAAGGCGCCTCCACCCGAAAAGAGTGCCCCCTGAGTTGTGTGACTGTATAGAGAGTGGCGTGGCTAGGGGGTTTTGGGGGTGTTCCTGGTGGGGTGATGTCTGGTAGAGGGAGATGGGAAGGAGCTGCTTTGGCGGAACCTTAAAGGACACATGGCCCTATCCCTTGACTCCTCATCGGCAGAGCAGATCAATCATATGGGTATAAGATTCAAAATCTGAATCTCTGAGAAGTCGGTGCACAGGTGAAGTGGGGGTGGAATAGACCCCCTTCAGTGGGACCCCTTAGGCTCTACGCAGCCCTTGCCCAGCTGGGGGGCCGTTACCTGAGTCAGGGGGAGAGAGGCAGGTGGAGGTTGTTAGATGCTGGAGCCCAGCCCTTCCAAGGTCGACCAGAACTGTATCCCTGTGCCTGCTTTGAACCTCCCATACTCCAGCCTCTGCCCACCGCAGACAGCCACTCAGAACCAGCAGCAGCTGCTCCTGGGTTCCTCTACGCCCTCCAGGGCTGGGTCTCAGTGCCTTGCCACCCACTGCTTCCTGGAATTGCCCTAGAAAGCATAGAGATTGCTCCCCAGGAGAGGAGACGACGCACAAGCTCATGATTGGCAGGGAGAGCAGAGGAATCCTCTGAGGGTCTCCACCATTCTTTTCTCTCCGGGGCTGCCTGCCCATGTCACACATAGAAATTTTCTTCCCAGAGGACAGGGACACTGGGAAACAACCCCAGTGAGACGGCAGGGTGGGGGCACATTGCACAAATACCCACCTTGTTTCTGGGATGAGACTGTGTTTCCTCCACGCACTTCGATTGAATTTCCTGTGGATTTCGGATCATCTTTTATTTCCAATTATACTGCTGTTCACATTATCGATTTGGAGGATACAAATGTTGAATGACAAGACAGAGAGAGAGAGAGAGAGAGAGAGAGAGAGAGAGAAGGGGGGAAGGGAGAAGAATTCCATTTTGCCTGAAGGATAAGATTCTCAAAATGCCACCCCGCTCAGCATCTCCGAAGCGTTCATCAATGTGGCAGAGGCTGGCTCAATTATCTTTGTGTCAGATGATTATCTGAGAGCTTAATTTAATCTCCATTATCCTCCCCCGTCATATTTCAATTAAATCTGCTATCAGAGTGTTAACACATCTTTGAACCTGCTATTTCTTCAGTTAATTTTCCACTAAGAGGTGCTGCAGAGTAACAGATGTCATAATTATGCAATTATTAAGTGTATTTGACACTCGTTCTCTCAGGATTTTGTGGTTGGGGTAGGAGCGTTGGAAAATTAATCTGACGACAATATGCTTCCGTTGTGATCCGTAACACCACTGCGGGCCGGGGGGACGGTCCTCCTGCTGTTTACGAAGCTGCCACCGAGAAAGATGAAGGATTAACTGATTGTGCGTCAGATTGGTTTCACTTTTGTGCATCTGGTGAATCGGATGAGTTCATTAGGCCGAGCAGAAGTTCAGAGGAAGTTTTGATTTTTTTTTTCTTTTTAAACCTTCTGTAGAACTCAGAAGTGGAACTAGTATGTCGTGAGGTAATAATCACAGCGTTGAAGGCAGGTAACCTCGACTTTAAAATCTTGGGCTTTGGTGAGGATTGGAGATAACTAACTGTAAGACCTTGATGGTATCATATTCTTTTTCTAAGCTTCAGTTCCATGGAGCAGGAGCAGAGGGACTCTAGAATACCACCTCTCCTGGCTCTACCATCCTATAAAAATTATTACCAGCTACTTATTCTCTCTTTCTTCCTCTTTCTGCAGGTGTGTATCTGTGTGTATTCATGTCATCTATAGTCTTAGCTATTTTGGTCTTCAAACTTGTTAAATTTGTCTCTATCTTTGTAATACATCATGCAGACTAAAAGGTTCATTAGGACTTCAAATCCTGGTTCTGACATTTATTGGCTGTGTGACCTTAGGCAAATTGCTTATCCCCTCTGAGCTTCATTTTCTTTCCCCATAAAATGAAGAAATGGTGTGATGAGATCTATTTTAAAAGATCACTGACGATCAAGTAAAATATTATCGTTGTCACAGTTCATTTGTATCCATGTACCTGGTTTATGTCTAGGAAAGGAACTGAGAAGATATAAGGGAAATTCAACCTAGGACTGGATTTGCAGACGGGTGGATGTAACTATCTTTGGAAACTGTTTTTCTGACATCACATAAGGTTTTGCATAGTACTAAAGGACACTGGTGTGTCCATGAAGTCTTGCTGTTTAAGATCAAGGAAACCACAGCCCAGAAGAAGCCTGTCCGTACACATTTCCTGCTAAGGGCACAAAGAGGCCCAATCAGCTCCCTCTTCTCTTCCTCAGGGTCTTTCCTCCCTGCATTTGGACTCTTAACCATGTGGATCAGTTTTACATGAACTTGGAGCCCTTGTCTGCCATAACCTTCTCAGATTGTCTTCAGCTCTTTATCAAACCCTCTTCCTCTCCATGGCTACTCACGTGGGAGAAAGGGCCAGCAATAGGCACCTACAGCCCAACTGACATATTTATGGGGGGTGCCTGGAACTCGTCATCCAATAGAAGTCTTACTTGGAATCTAAACCTATCAGAAGAGGTCAAAATAAAAATGCTGGGGTTAAATCAGGATTATGATATCAGTAGTTTAGTGTGCTCACCCGCTCCTCTGTCCCTGAGTTTCCGAGACAACCCAGGTTCCTACAGAAGAAATCTGGAAACTATCATTCCACGTCATAACTTTTGCCTCTATACAGTGTCATTGTACAGATGTAGAAAATCCATTTGTCTTATCCCCTTTTGTTGGGCATCTAGGTTGTTTCTGATGTTTAGTAAAAAGGTTTGCACACAGTTGGATATTTGGTATGAGAAGTTTCATTTCACCTGAATTAGATCCTTGAAAGGTTTTCTGTCTAGAAAAAAGTCACTCTCCTTCCTTGATGGAAGGTAGCAAGATTGAGTAGCAAGAACTTTGTGGATCCCTATGTTTATGATTGTCAAGAAGTTAAGTAAAATGTATTACCATTCTCTGGCATTTTGTAGGTGGAGATAGCCGCTCAAGTTAAAGAAGGAATTTATTGGATCAACAATTGTTTATTTCATGGATAGAATTTAGCTTCAGGTATTGCTGGATCAAGGGCTTAAATTATGTCATCAGGTCTCTCTCTCTCTCTGTCTCTTTCTCTCTCTCTCTCTCTCTCTCTCTCTCTCTCAACATCCTATTTGCTCTGTGTGCTGACCTCATATTTATATACATCACGTAGAAAACAGATATAGTCAGGGAAGAGACCCTCAGCAACCAACCTTTGGTAACTCTTTCAAAGAGGATTTTATTATAAATTTTTTAACCTAAGGTTTTGTTATCAGTTAAACAAGACTGTCTGCTCCTACTCATTCATTCTCCACCTCTCCTTATCTTTCTATGAACTGCTTCCACTAGACCCCCTTTCTTTTTTGCTCTCGTTTCTGATTCTATTTGGCCTGTGGGGGTCTATATGAGTTTCCGAGGATTGTGAGGCATCAGAACACAAACTGGGTAGTTTAAAACAAGAGGACAGTATTGTCCGACCGTTTTGGAGACCAAAGTCCAAACTGAAGGTGGCTACTGGGCCATGCACGCTCAGAAAACTCTGGGGAAATCCTTTCTTAATTCTTCTGGCTTTGGAGTTTTGCTAATAATTGCTGATATTTGCTAATAATTGTCGGTACCTCTCTCCGTTCTTGCTTCTACTGTCACATGCCTGTGTCCTGCCTGTGTCTGTCTCTGTGTCTCTCTTCTCTGTGAAGATATTTGTGATCCTGGCTCAAGGGCCCAGTATGACTTTATCTTAACTAATTATATCTGCCATGATGCCATGTCCACATAAGGTCACATCAAAGGGACTGGGGATTAGAGACACATTCCAACCCATAACCCACAGCAGCAGATAGAGAGAGAAAGCCTGGAGAAGCTATTTCCACTGGGTTGGAAATGCCTACATTCCTGAGTTCCTCCACCAAAGGCCACAGTTCCCGTGAGAAGGCTGTCTCTTGCAGCTCCTAGCGTTCTGGTGACTTCTCCTTGTTCCACCAGGACTAAAGGTGGTGGCAAATTCCTGACTGACTACCCTGGTTGCTTCACCTTAATAGTTTCCTGTCATTCAACCTTCTTCCATTGGACCATCTTCCAGGTACAAGAAGGTAGACCTACATGGATGATATGTGACAGTTACAGCTTCCCAGAACCGAGTGTCTCAACTTGGATGCTGCTATAAAAACCCCTTGAGGAAGTAATTAACATGGAGAACAGGATAAAAATAGATTTGGGGGCAGGGCACGGCCTCAGACTCTGCATTTCTATCAACCTCATCGTCAGTGAGGCTGAGGCTATAAGAGGAAGTGGCATCAGACCAACTCTAGTCATTGGCAAGAGGGAAGAAAGAAGTCACAGTGCACAGGGGGGACTGGAGGTGGCAGGAGTGTGGTCGAGCCAGGAAAATGAAGTCTTGTATAATGTCTAGAGCCAAGGAACGCTCTGTTGGGTGGGACGAGGCCTAGAACACTTCCAGGTAGGGAAGCAAGAATCAAGAAGATAGATCCAGGTGCAGTGGTGTGCACCTGGGGTCCCAGCCACTCGTGATGCAGGAGGAGCACTCGGGCTCAGGAGTTTGAGACCAGACTAGGCAACAACATAGCAAGACCCCATGTCAAATTAAAAAATAATAACAATGTCAAAACTCACGCTTCTTTGCTTTCTCAAACATCTTTTCACTAGAATCTTAACTATATTTTATTACCTCTTTAAAAGACAACTCTTACCACCTTTAAAAAGAGCACTTCGCCCTGTAGAGCAATCCTGGACATATCTGAGGCCTGGTCTTCCCTAAAGGCTTAGCAGCAGTGACCGAGGATCAGCAGCCAGCCCTAACTTGAAGCTAAGTGAGCCTCTATAAATTCCGGGGGCTGGGAAGGCTCATCTTCAGGGGTCCTAGTTGCTGCTTTTGAATTTTCTACCCTGGACACAGGATGTGACAGTTGCCATTGGATCTCCCTGGGCAGCCTGTCTTGGGAGGGGCAGTTTTAATGACATCCCCTCATCTTGTGTCTGAAACAGAGTGGCCTGGCGCTCTTTGCTATGGTTCTGAGCCTTGAAATTAAGAGAAAGCATTTAGAAAACTGTCTAGCAATCTGACCTTACTGAAACATCTAAGTGCTAAGCTAAATAAATAAATAAATAGGATATTGCAGATACTGGCCTGCAATGGACCAGAAAAAGAAGACGCAAGTCTGGTCCTTCACAGAGCATTTGAGAAACAACTTCCAGAAGGCCTTGGCCCTAAAAGGAAACCTCAACAGTCCCTGGGTCGAAGGAACTTGTAAGGGGGCCAGGGCCTCCGGTTCTTCAGCTTCTGAAGTTGGGCTGTGTGGGCGGCAGTCACTCTGCCTGGCTTCCCTACAAGGACACACTGAGACAGGAGGCAGGGACTTAGGGTCTGTCTTCTACTCCAGCCCTTGAACTCAGCAGCATCTTCCAGAGAGCTCCATGATCTAGACAAAGCAAGCACTGGCAGCCCAAATGAAGCTTTTCTTTGATGGACATTTTCTACTAAAATGCCACCCAAAGAGGTCCAGTGGCTCAGAGTCATGTGCATGGAACTCAGATGGCCCACCTCCCCCCCTCTAGGGCATGATTTCCTCTCTTTCTCCCTGTTCTAATTCCTGCTTTCCTTTGCCTTCTTCCTTTTCCATTCCTTCAGACTTTATTTTTATTTTATTTTATTTTTTTTTTTTTTTTTTGCAAAGCAATCTAGTGAAAAGACCGCCCCTTGGAAGGTTTCAGATACAAGAAATTACTATTTTTATGCACTTCTCCCTTAGGGTATGCTCAAGTACAATCCATACTTTTGTGGGCATTTTTTTCCCCCTATAATATGTTTGTAGCCAGAATGTGGAACCAGCTTCAAGAAAATTAAACAGAACAAGAGAAGCCATGTGCCCCACAATTAAAGGAAACACTCTAAGTAGCAATAGGAGCCCAACAGGACAGTAAGCTTTGCCAAGCAGAAAATGTGCAGCCGGAGAACCTGCCAAGTGTCCCTGATTTGTAAAGATTTTTTTTTTCCATATTTAGGTAAATTAATGTAATTATTTAATGCCTCCTGCAATGGTAATAGGATTGTGCTTGGGTCTTTTGACATATGGTGCTGGCACCAGAATCCTCTTTGAGGGAGGAAAAGGGTGGGGGGATATCAAGGCCCAGACCACATTTGCTGGTGGA
This sequence comes from Marmota monax, assembly GCF_021218885.2. Taxonomy (NCBI): domain Eukaryota; kingdom Metazoa; phylum Chordata; class Mammalia; order Rodentia; family Sciuridae; genus Marmota; species Marmota monax. The sequence goes on from NW_026695224.1 coordinate 5,727,747, forward strand.
GGTCTGCCTGGCCCTCAGCCGGCCTGGGGTGTGAGAGAACTGGGACAATTGATTGAGGTCCCTTTCACAAGCTGGTCGGCACAGCACACACATATGCCACCCACTGCCACAATCCAGACTTGCTCTCTAACAGCCTGCATGCCCACTGGGGAAGACTAGCATTTGTATTTGGGACCTACCTATCGGTAGTCTCTCCCCTAAGACTTCCAAAAGATACTTAGAGAGGAAGAGACTGTATTTCTTTACTTTCATTTAGGCCACTTCATTTCTAAGATGCCACCTGTCTTAGTACATTTTCTATTGCTATCACAAAATACCCAAGACTGGATGGTTGATTCAAGAATAAAGTTTTATTTTATCACACAGTCTGGAGGCTGGGAAGTCCAAGAGCATGGAACTGACATCGGCTTGGCTTTTGGTTTGGGCCTTCTGGCTGCTTTAACTCATAGTGGATAGCAGATGGACAAGCAGGTGCATACTGGAGAGAGAGACCATGAGAGGTGGGCTTGCTTTATAACAATCCACTCAAGGTAACTCCGTCCTCAGAGAGCAAGAATTCGCTCACTCCAGAAAGACATTAATCCACTCATGAGGGCTCTATTTCCAGGATCCCAATACCTTCCAACATTGCTGCATTGAGGAATTAATTTTCCAACATATGAGCTTTTGAGGAACACACTCTAACCATAGCTCGCCATTTCTGTTTCCCTGACCTGTGCATGGCGCCATCTTGGAAGGCTGTGAGGGTTGACCCAGATGCCCAAAGCCTTCTATATATGCATAAATTGTCTATTTAAAGCCATACAGAGCAAATGGCAAATCCAATTAAATTCAAAATCTGGATTACCTCCTGAGAACAGAGCATCATTGCATGAGGCCAAAAACCTCATTCATTACCTGAAAAACAAAACAGTGACAATTTTTAATTTTTAAGAAATTGTTTAAGAAAGTATAGCCCATTGCTTATTCTGAACAAGGTTTACTGTCATAGAGTGGAGATGAGACAAAGACATATAAAATAAGAAAAAAAAACAAAGGGAGAAGGTACATGTGAATTCCTCTGTCTGGGCTGCAGTAAGTTAAGGGGAAAGGAATAGTCACATGCCAAAGTTGGCACTGACTTAGGAGAGTCAGTAGGACTGGCTTAGAAAGACAGGGGGAAAGATCCGGTTTGTTTATGCAAAGTTGTGAAAGCAGGAATAAAAGTGGTGTGCTTCAGGGTTTATAAGGAGTGAAACTAAAAGTTTTTGGGGAGGAGGTAGGGAAAACGAACCTGGATAAGCAGTCTTGGAACAAGTTTTGGAGAAGCAGCCAATCTTGGAGTAAAAGCAAGTTTTTTTTTTCCCAAAGACTTCTTTAAAACGACAACACAAATTACTAATATGTGCTTCACTATCTCTGAAACTTTATTCCTCTGTGAAAATTAACTTTCACCTCACAACACCACCATGCTCCTTCCAGGAGAATTCAAGAAAAAGTCAAGAAATTGACATTTATGCACAGCTGGCCAGGGTGGAAGGAAAAGGCCCCATGGTCGCCATGTTTTACGCTGCGATGGGAACAGCCTGGGACAGAAGCCAGCATCTGAATCAAGAGTATCCCAGCGTCAGTGGAAGTGCCCAAGTGGCTGGTTCCATGTGGGATGGTCCCATGTTTATCTCCAATTCTGTCAGAGTTTGCGGTCATAAAAGCTGTTTATGGAACTTGGCAAAGAAGGATTCAATGACTATTAGCTGAATAATTAATGAATGGGTGAATGAACTATTCAGAGTACTGGGCTCTTGACCTGCCCTTGCCTATGATATTCCATGACGCTGTCAAGTCACATCCTCTCCAGGATCCTCTCTTCATCTGTTAAATGGACATTTCTATTTTCTTTACTTAAACAGATGAAATAACTATGTGGGATTAAGGTGCAGGAGCCCAACTATTGGAGGAGGTATGATACAAAGGAAAGAGATAGTCATTATCATAGGAATATTTATATATATTCTTGGAGAACTCCAGTTTAATTATCTAATTAAAGATATTCAAGATGCCATTTAAACAGCAGGGATGTCCCCCATGACCTCTCATGACAATAGATTTCCAAGTAGACATGAACAATTTGGATTGAGGTGAAGGAAAAAGTGAGGAACTGATAGTGAATGCAGATCTATCATCTTGGTATGGTTTCCTGAGGTCAACTGGGAGCCCCACTACCCAAATGGAATTATTCTTAGAGTTGTCTTGATAGCTATCATTTTTGTAGTAGCTCTGGCTATTATGAATGTTGAAAATACATCAAAGGTCTCTGTGGAACATCTGTCCTGTAATTCATGCATTTATTTATTCACTATCATTTTTGAGCTGTGGCTATGTGTTGGAAATGTGCTATGATATGGATATCTAAACCCTCATCTCAAGAATCCTTTAGTCATTCTTGCATAGCAAATAGATGTTTTTTTCTGAGGGCCAGTAAATTGGTAATTGTTGTCCTGTTAAGAAGGATTCTGAGCTACCTAAAGGTTAGTAAAACTGTCGTAATAAACAACATTTCCAGTGGGTTTGGTAGGCAAGAACAGAAACATATTTACTACATATTCAGGAATATAAGGTAGAAGGTAATCTCCCAGTCCAGAGGCCCAATGTCACTGTATTGGTATGATACTAGATGCACTAATTTTTTCCCCCCAAATATGAAGCTTAAACATCATGGAAGTTATTTTGCATTTACTTAGAGTCCAGAATGACATCTTCAGGTGGTAATTCAGGGATCCAGGCCTTTCTACACTGCAGTTCCATGATCTTTAACATGTGGTTTCTAGACAGTTGTGCCTTTCTGAAGGAAACCATCTAAAGTAAAAAGTCACGGGTTACAGGTACTCCTGCTTTTCAAGCTCCTCGGTCTGAAAGTATCACTTACGCCTTCTGCTCATATTCCACTGATGACATCCTATGACAGTACCTAGATGCAAGGCAAACTGGGAAATATGGTTCTGGTTGGGAAATGGCTTTGGTGGATGGGGCGTCAACCCTTTAGTGTCCTAATTTCTTCCCATCCATCCCGCTGGAGTTAACTTTTATCTTCTCTGTACTGAGCTCGGTCCCTTTATCCAGTCTATTTCCATATAAAGTTGTCCCTTGGCATCTTTGAGGGATTGATCCCAGGACTCTCTCGAACACTAAAATCGGTGGATGTTCAAGTTCCGTATATAAAATAATGTAGCATTTGCATATGATCAATTCCTATACTTTAGATCATCCCTAGATTACTTTTAATACCTACTACAATGGAAATGCTATGTAAATAGCTGTTACTTTGTTTTGATTAGGGAATAATGATTAGACAAAACCATCAGTTCAGATGAAACCATCACAGTCCTAACCACATAATGAGCAAATGAGATTTGAGGAGAGTTGGAGGGAGGCTGAGATCCTCTGCGATAGGTGGGTTGGGCTACTGCAGGCTGTTCCTGCAGTTCATTCATATGCACTCTATATAGTGCCCAGCAAATTCGAGTTTTGTTTCTTGGATCTTTCTGGAAAAAAAAAATATTTAATTATTTAAAGTTTGGATTTTTTTTTTTTTTAGAGAGAGAGAGAGAGAGGAGAGAGAATTCTTTAATATTTTTCAGTTTTCGGTGGACACAACATCTTTATTTTATTTTATGTGGTGCTGAGGATTGAACCCAGCGCCCCGCGCATGCCAGGCGAGTGCATTACTGCTTGAGCCACATACCCAGCCCAAAAGTTTGGAATTTTTTAAAAATTAAAAATAAAATATTTTCAACCTGTAGTTGGTTAAATCCTGGGTTACACAACCCCTGGATATATGTGGTTTGGCTATATGTTGGAATGATCCTCACCTGGTTTTCAGGTAAGGGCACCGGTTTCCAACTCTCTGTCACTAGTCATGGAGTAAAAACCCAGAGACAGATCACACCAGTCACATTCTGAGCTCTGCCAGGTGTTGTCAGGAGGGGCTGTTTAGGGCAAAACACCCATAGGGTGCACAGCCATAAACTTGGCTTGGACTTAGCCCCAGGGAGAAGGCAGGGACCTGAGCGTCTCTTCACCATGCCCCTAGTGAGGCTGGGTCTTTACGACTCCACATTTGAGGCTCTGGGACTACCTTATATAAACATGCTATTCTAACAGCGCCTGGCAGCCCAATATAAAATTAATTTTACTGTATCTTGCAAGCCTTTATTGTGAAGGACAGTATTAGATCCTTGCATAAAGGCTAGCAGATAATTTTTATCTAATTTCATTGACTGTGGTTAAATGGTGTTTTTTTTTGTTTTTTTGTTGTTTTTTTTTTCAGCTTCTTTTGTTGCTAATTAGAAGGCCCCGCCTAAATCCTCCCTCCCTCTGTCCATGAAGCACACAGGAGGAAACTCCCAGGGACTGAGTCTTTCCTGTGGTTTCTCTGGAGTCTCTCCGTGGCAGGTGACTCTGGTTTTCCGTGGAGTAGGAATGACAGTGACTCCGGGGTTTGGAATCCTTCTGCAGGAATGCTCTGGCCCAGACTCAGCCAGGGGTCCCAGGGGCACCTTACTCTTCCCACAACCATCCCCAGTCCAGAGGAAAGGGCGCAGTGACTCAGGGGAAGGAAAATGGCAAGACCAGGCTCGTTCCAAGCCCTCCTTCGACTTGCCACCTGATCTTGGCCAAGTGCCCATCTCTCTGGGTCTCAGTTTATTCATTTGTACGATGGGGATGATAATTCTTTATTGTAGGGTTGTGAGGTTCACGTGGGGTCATTTATCACAGAATCTGTGGGATATCACAGGCTCAGGTATCCATCAAAGTACAGTCAGTTTTGTCCCCTGTAACATGCAGCCCTCATCTCAGTGCCTTAAGACAATCCAAGTTTATTTCTCCAAGTGCCGTGGAGGGTGTTCGTGGTGGGGCAGCCTTCCAGAATGACCCTCTTCCCGGGGCATCTTGAGGATCCTGGATTCCTCCGCTCTGTGACTTTTCCAGGCCATCTTCTATAGTCTTGAGGTCTTGTTATCTAGTTCCACATCTGTTTGAGAGAGAAAGTGGTGGAAGAGATCACAGGAGGTTTTTCTATCACAGAGATAAACGGTGGTCTAGAAGCCGCTATTTCTGCCTACGTTCCATGGACTAGAATCAGCCACAAATATTTCTTGAGTTTCTGTCTTGTTCCAGGAACTATCCTATGTGCAGGTAAAAGGGAGAAGAGCAAAACAGAATAATGTTATTTCATAGAGCATCCAGCTCAGAGTAGGGAAAAGCGGATATCATTCAAATATTCACAGATAATTAAACATTGCAGGGAGTGCTGTGGAGGTGAAGTATGGGTTGTTACCAAAGGACAAAGAGAGGCTCTGGGGCAAACCTGATATGAGGACAACTTAGGACTCCCTAAGGAAGGTGCACCTGGTAATGGTGAGATAATGAGAAGTAGGACCGAATTCTCCAGTAAAGAGGGTCCCCGAGAAAAAACAACTGAGCAGTTTCAGAGATAATAAGGAGCAAGAAATGCTTTGCTTAAGGACCCCAAAGTAAGACAACACTATGTCCCCCAGATGTCCCTGTGGTGTGAGCTTGGTCCCCAGCGTGCTGATGCTAAGAAGGGTTAAGAGATGGGGTCTAGAGGAATGATATTAGGTCACTGGAGGGCGGGGGCTGTCCTCAGAAGGGATTAATGTCTCTCAAGGGACCCTGGTTAGTTGCCTTGAGAATGTCTTGTTATAAAGTAAGCCCCTTTCATGCGCTGGGGCTCTCCTTCATGCAGTCACTACCCTTTCCATTTTTCTGCCATGTTATGACCCAGCCGAAGGCGTATTCATAGAGCTGAGCAGATGCTGTCACCACACTCTTGAATCTCTAAAACTGTGAGCTAAATAAAACTCTTTCCTTTTTAAGTACCCACCTCCAGGTATTTGGTATAGCATCAGAAAATAGACCAATACAGCTAATATAGTCAGAAATCAGAAACTTTAGAGTGGAGGGATCCAAAAGACAATAGACAGTTAATAATGGAAGGACAGAATGGTTTGCCCTGGGCATCTAGCAAATAGAATCTGTGGCCGGGATTGAGATGCAGCACTTTAAATGGGACATATTGACTCTGCCTGGTGAGATGCAAGGAAGATGTGAAACGATGCAATCAGGGCTCTAATGCATTGCTACCACCTTAGCTGATGCCCCCCCCCCCCAAGAACAGCAGGCTGCCTCCATGTGGCAAGGACAGACTGCATGCCGGTACAGTCCATGGGAGAGAGAAAGAAGGGGAATGTACCTGTCTATCTCCTTCTCCTGTTACCCCCTGGTCAAGACTCAATGCTTCCATATCACATGATCTGGCCCCTCGGTGGCCACCCAGAGAGCCATTTCCCTCCCCAGAGTGCAATAGTGTTTGTCAGTCTGACAGAGGAGGGAGGACACAGGACACAGACCAGAGAACATAGACAGGAGGCAGTGGAGGGCATCTGGGGAGGGGTGCACAACTGTATCCCAATTCAGGGGAAGACTGGAGTCCAAAGACAGAAAGAGGTGAGCATTTGCCTGTATGGGTTGCTGTAATGGAGGTTGCTGGTGTTTCTCCATCACTGATTCCCCTTTCCTCCATACAGACAAGCAGTCCACCCTTTCTCCTCCTATTGCATCTGAGACAGGGAAGTGTGGAAAACCAGGATTCACCCTCAGGCCTCTGTTCTTCCTGATGTGATGTCCCAGGTGGCCCTGGGACCTTAGAGTTCCTTGCAGAAAACAGTGGCCCGGGAGCCACAAGGCAGCTGAGACTCAGTGTCTTCCAACATCATTTTGCTGAAGCTTCCAACAGCCTCTTACAGTACTGGCTCCTTCTCCAGCCGCACATCAGGACACCCATCCTGTGCGACTTCCTGGTAGAACTAGGTCTCTCCTACTGGCAGTTGGATGCTTAGCAACCAGCACAGTACCTGGGATGTGGTTGATAACAACGAATTCTTTGAATATACATGAATAAAGTTACTATTCCCTTCCTGCATCTTTTTACCTAGGATACTTCCTGGATGTGAGCCAGCTCCACATGTGTGATCTAATCCTTAAGTGTTACAGTAATAATAGTACTTCTATTAATAATAAAAATAAATCACACTTATTCAACACTGGCTGTATGCTGAAATGGCTGCTAGATATTTTATAGTTATTTATTGGCTTCCATATGCCTCCCAGTTGTCCTGTATGGTGAATGAATAAGTAACAATGATTTGTTCAAGGTCAAAGCTAATGAGTGGCAAAACTGAATTTGAACCCAGCATAGTGTGACTGCCAATTGGGCTCTGCCACATTTTACTCCAAAATGCTGCCTCCCTCCAAGCTCCTGAATGACCCAAGAGCAGCACGAGCCACCATACATACATACATACATGCCATGAAATCCTATGGAACCTTCCAGAGAAGTTGCAGCCAGCCTGCCTGTGATTTCTTGAGTGGTGACCATCTGGTGGGTCTCCTGCTCCCTCTCAGGGCCAGGCTAACTTTCCTTGGCTGTGTGGATCAGGATGCAGGATGGACTTCTCTCCCCCACCCCTCAAATCAGCCTGTCCCTCCTGGGGCCGTTCAGCTGACAGCTGTGGAAAGGACAGCGCCTGCTGAAAATCGGCCCGTAATTTCCCTCTGGCAAGAGACTGCAGTCCAACTTTGGAGAGGACAATTAGTGTGCTCTCGGCTGGAACAATGGGGAGTAGCAACAGATGCTTCTTGTCCCAGGGACGCTGGGAGCCGCAGCCTTGTGCTAATGGAGGCTTTCTCCTTCCCAGCCCAGGAAAGCTGGCAGCCACAACAGGAGCCGGGCGGGTGGGGTGGGCTGGGCTGGCTGCAGGGCCAGGAGGACAGCAGCTCCCCGGAGCACACCAGAGGAGCAAGGAACCGCAGAGGCAGCCTCCTCCTGGCTGCTGTACCACTGCTCACGGGTGAGGAGGGGGCTGAGTCCTTCTTCCCTGTACCGGGGTCTGAGTAAATTCAGAAAAAGTTGCCGAATGGTTGGTTACAAGTCAGAAATCCTTCAGTATTGTCATTTACTAGCTCTAGTGCTTGGGGATAGCCTTCATATCTCTAAGCCTCGGTCCTCCCATTTTATTTTATTCTATTTTTTTGATGCTGGGGATTGAACTCAGGGGCACTCAACCACTGAGCCACATCCCCAGCCCTATTTTGTATTTTATTTAGAGACAGGGTCTCACCGAGTTGCTTAGTGCCTTGCTTTTGCTGAGGCTGGCTTTGAACTCATGATCCTCCTGTCTCAGCCTCCCGAGCTGCTGGGATTACAGGTGCCACTGTGCACTGCCCCATTTCTATAATGAGAAAATAATAGTGTGTCCATCACAGCTTTATTTGGGAAGATGAAATCAAATAATAGATGAAAATGTTTGCCTTACAGTGAGCGTGAGCGTAAAAGAATGTCTTTGGAATAAAGCTCCATATAAAAGGGACATATGCTCAGTGGTAGAGGGCTTGCTTCACATGTGCAAGGCCCTGAGCTTAACCCTCAGCATCATCAAAAAAATACAAAAAAGGAGTGTTGTGGGACTGTGCCCCAAAGCCACTTGTACCCATGGGCAGCAGCACAACGGTACATGTTTGATACACACAATATGACTTACAGGCATATAGAAATAGAGGGACTTTTTCAAAGTCTCTAGTTTAATGATGTTGCAACTATTTTCTTGGAGGTATTTCAGTGGATTTAAAAACATTCTTGTGGATATTTGTTAACTATATTTGTAGAAATATAAAAAATATATAATTCAGCTGATCCTAGGTCCATGAAATATATTTTAGCTTATTGGTGATCCCCAACATGTTCAATTGAGTTGCTAGGATAACTCACTTCTTTGAAGACTTGGAATAAGCCTTCATTTGCATTTTCATTAAACTGAAGACTTTGAATTATAAAATGAGCATTGAGTATTTATAAGTGCTAATCTGGGAAATTTCCCTAACTTTACCTGGAAGCGAAAATAAAAAACAAATGATATAAATTTGATATAAATGATATAAATTTGTCATTTTCTTCCATTTCCCAGACTTCAGATTAGCAAGGCATATTGCTTTTCTTATTTGCATAAATAAATGCTATAGATTTGAGTACATAATATCCATATATAATAAGTTTTGTTTTTGTATGTTTTGTATGTTGAAGTTCCTTGGAAGATTTCATTCTTTAAAAAACAAAGCCAGAATTATTTTCTTCAGCCCCTAAGTTTGAAGATGTGACTCCAGTTATACTTTATAAAAGGGTAAACTTATTCTTAGAGATGTAAAGATTTTTTTCATGGGCTGCGGAAAGTAAGGGGCAAGTTGGGTGTTATGGTTTAGATATAAGGTGTCCCCAAAGAGCTCATGTGTGAATTAATGCAAGAATATTTAGAGCTGAAATGGTTTTATGAGAGCCTTACCCAAATCACAGTGTTAATTCCCCAATCAAGATTAACTGGGCAGTAACTACAGGCAGGTAGGGTGTTACTGGAGGAAGTGGGTTCTGGGGGCATTCCTTTGGGATATACATTTTGTCCCTAGTGAGGGGAGTCTCTCTCTGCTTCCTGGTGTCATGTCCTGAGCCACTTGCCTCTGCCACACTCTTCCACCATGATGTTCTGCCATATCTTGGGCCCAGAGCTATGGAGCCAGCCACCTATGGACTGAGACCTCTGAAATCATGAGCCCCCAAATAAACTTTTTCTTTTCTAAAATTATCAGGTCTTTTGGTTGCAGCAGTAAAAAAGCAAACTGAGACGGTAGGAGTCAAACCCACATCGTCAACTCTAGAGTTCTAGCTCATGACTGTTCAGCAGCGTTTCCATCAGTCAGTGCAGAACTGGGACCACTTTTCTCCATGTGCACCTTCCTTCCTCTCCCTATTCAGAATCAGTGTGGCCAATTTATGCCTGACCTCCGGGATGAAAGCCAAAAAGATGACAACAATATTTGGATTCACTTTAAAATCTACTGTTAGACTCGGGCTCAGTTTTTGATGATTCTGGCCACTGTGTGGCCCCATGACAACACTTTGTCACAGTAACAGAATAAAAAGAAGTGCCTCAGATGTGGGGATCAAAATCATCCTGCTCCTTAGCCTCTCTGTTCTCTCATGTCCAAATTTCAGAGACCCCTAAGCCTCTGAGGGTCCCCCCACACTTCCTTTTCTCATTCTTTCCCTTCCTTCTTTTTTTCCCTAGGATCTTTGAGCACTTACTATGGCTAATTATTGTTCTAGCTGTGGTGGAAAGTTCCATGAGACTCCTGTTCTTAAGGTCTTCACATTCTACTGGGAAGATGTACAATAAATATACACTCACATAAATAAGCCACCATAATGATGGTGCAAATTATTACATATAATGAAGAAGGCCATATTACCTCCCTCAGCTGGGTGTCTTCCTCTCTTGACTCCCCTCACCCTGGGGAGAGGGTTTCTAAAGCAGCTAGGTGGTGTCCCTTTGCCCCTGTGAAGGGCACAAGAACATGCAGCTGAGGGGCCTATTATTACTTAATGCCTTGGTGAGAAAGAGCAGCAGGCCTGGCTCCATCCAAGGAGCAGATCTGGGTGCTTAAGTCCCTCTGTGAACCTGGGCCCATGCCCTGTTGCCTCACTGCCTGCTCGCCGGACTCCACCATGCGGACTTTCTGAACAATTCAGAATTTATCTTGGGGTAACTTCTTGAGCGAGGTTGAAGAGTCCAAGCCAAGAGGGCAAATGTGCATTCTGGCTCCATGTCACTGAGTGAAGAAAGGGCCCAAATGGCAGCTGCCCAGGATAGCCCTTTGTAGACTTCTGGTACCAAGTTTCTGCATCCTGTGAATTAGGGATAAGAAAGCAGCTTCTCAGGATCTCTCCAGTGGATGCCACCTTGTGGCCACCCTGAGGTGTCACTTTGGCTTATCTGAGACACCCTGAGGAAAACCTTGTTGCTCATTGGCTTACTCAACACAATCCTAGGGATGAAACAAAGAACATTACAGATGAGACCTCTGTCCTCAAGGACCTTTTCTCCCAGTGGAGAAAGAAGGATGGAAGGATACCATCTTAGTTAGGCTTATGGTATTTCAGTCTTTTAAAATTAAATAACTGATCCAGGCACTGCTGTGGAGGTGTTCTATAGATTTGAAGTCAGTTGATTTTATTTAAAAAAAAAAATTCTTGACAATCTGGGTGGATTTCATCCAATCAGTTGAAAGATCTTAGCAGAAGAGAGGAGTCCCTGTGAAAGAAAAGAGTGTTTTTGTGGATTGTAGTATCAGCTCCTATCTAAGAGTTTCCACTTGACTGACCTGCTCTAGATATTGGACTTCCCAGTGCCTACAACTACATAGGCCAATCCCTTGGTTCAGTGCTCATATATATCTGGTTAATGTAAACACACACACACACACACACACACACACACACACATATATATACATATGTAGACAGGTAGACAGTTGGGAGCAAAAAAATAACAAGGATACTATTGGTGCACATAACTAAAAAGTCCAAGGGTATTTCTATCTGAGCACGTAGTTGGATCTAGAAGACCCAGTCAGTAATATGGAAAAGGTTTCCCTCTTTACCATGTCTCATTTTTCTATTGTATTTGGCTTTAATTTCAGATCTCTCTTCCCTTGCAATAGCCTTATGGCCACTGGTAGTTCAGCAATTATAATATAAAGAGCCTCCCTTTCCCAATAACTCCGGACCATCCCTATTTTAACTGGATCTCTAGCCAGTATATTCACAATCCACTGATCTTTCACAAGGGGACTGGGAAATTCCAAGTCCAGCCCATGGATCGTTGGTCCATCGAACATTCCCTGCACCCTTTGCTGCCTTGGTCTTGCATTATCTTCTGTTCCATCTCAATACATCAAAGGATGTTTCTAGAACCCATGGCTGGCTTAGATGTCTTGAAGGCAGTGAGGGGGTGCATGTGACACAGCACACACAGTGTTGTCTTCACGCCAAGACGCACCGAACAGGCAGAGATTCATGGGGCCCCTGCATGTCTGCAGAGTAGTTTAATTTTTGCCTCCATAGAGCACAAAGGAGAGAGGGAAGAGGCTTTCCCTGTATCACCAACTGTTCCTCTTTTGAAGAATCCTCAGTGCCCAGAATCATGACATCAGCTCAAGGAAGTGGCACCACAGAGGACTTTGAGCAAATTCTTTTTGTATATGTGACAGGTTTTAACTTGAACCACATAGAGTGGCACGGGTGTTTATTTACTTAATTTAATGGTATGAATCATGTGCAAAATGTATATAAAACTAAAGCTTCTAGATATGCAAATGGAAACCTTATTTCAATGAATAGTGCCCTTTGAAAAAATATTTCTTTTCAATCCTAGTCTCTTATTTCACAGAGGTAGACGCTGTTAACCAGTCTTCTATGATTTGCAAATAGAGAAATTATGTATTCCTAGACAATAAGTAGTATTATTTTATGATCAATGCATTTAACATACATACTGTGGTAGACTGTTTTGTACCACTGTAACAAAAAATCTGAGATAATCAACTTAAAAAGAGAAAAAGGTTTACTTTGGATCTCACTTTTGAGGTTTCCTGTCCATGATGGATTGGCCCACTGCTTTGGATCTGTGGTGAGACAGCACATCATAGTACAAATACACGGTAGAACCCAACTACTCATCTCATTGCCAAACAAAAAAGAGTGGGCAGAGGGCTGGGATCCCCAAATCTCTTATTGGGCACACTCTCAATGACTTAAAGGCCTCCATTTGACCCCATCACTTAAAGGTTCCATTACTTCCTAATAGTATCACCCTGGACACAAGTCTTTGACTCTTGGGCCTTCGGGGGACATTCAAACTACAGCACAGAGTGTTTGGCTGTATATATTATTCTGAAGTTTGTTTTTTTTTTAATTCCCCGCACCCTACTCATGCCTTCCAAAAGACCATGCTGACACAGGAAAGTCTCCTTCATGACATTTACCTGCCCTGTATGCAGCAGAGCTTACTGAACCATTCTTGTGTTAACAGACACGACTGTTGCCTACTTTTTGTCTTTTATAAGTTATTTTACAGCACTATCTTGGGCTTGCTTTTGTGCCCTTGCCTTTTTCTATGATACCTAAAGAGAAATGAGTTTCTGGAACATAGAGCAAGCTCACTTCTCATTTTAAAAGTTATGTATGAATTCCTCACCTTTTGACACAACTATACCAATGGCCACTCTGGTCAGTTTAACAGTTCTTCTTTAATTTTTTTTCTCTGTTTCAGAGCCTGTGTGGATTTTTGAGCTGTCTTTTCCTTATTTAGTTCTCCTGACCAGTTGCTTCCAGTCTTGGTATCTGTGTTGATGGTGCTGGAAATGCAAGTTAGGTCTGCTGAATAAAGATAATTGATTGGAGAGCAGCCAATGGTTTGGCATCCAGTCAGTATGTGTCCTTGCCTATATTGTATGTTTTGGTGTCATGCCACTTTCTCCGAATCAAGCATCTATTGACTTGGATTTGGAAATATCTTTGTTATAAAAATATTTGACTTAAAATATATTTCTGCCTACCTATTGGGTAGACATTTGTTATGCTTTAGATATGAGGTGGCCCCCCAAAGCTCATTGTAGAGAGAGAATACAAGAAAGTTTAGAGGTGAAATGATTGGTATATGAGAGCCTTAACATAATCCCCAGATAGGGATTACCTGGGTGGTAACTGCAGGCATGTAGTGTGTGGCTGGAGGAGGTGGATTGTTGGGGATGTGCCTTTGGGATACATATTTTGTCCCTGGTGAGCAGAGAGCTCTCTGTCTCTCTGTCTCTGTTTCTCTTTCTCTCTTTCTGCTTGTTCTTCTGCCACGATGCTTTACCTCACCCTGGGCCCAGATCTATGCATTCCCCGTTTAGAAGCTGAGACCTCAAAACTGTGAGCCAAAATAAACTTCTCCTCTAAGTTGTTCTTATGCTTTTGGGTCACAATGACAAAAAAAGAGAACCAAAACATTTATCCTTCTCATGTACTCATTTTTTTTCTATTCTAGCTTTGAAAGAATAAAACAGTTTTCTCAAAATTTAATAGACTCAGATGAAACTTCAATATGCATGGATAAAATAAAAATACAAGTATTGATTTTCACCACCAACTGTAGACGGATCAGCTCTGCAGTTATTTTTGCAAACACTGTAAAAATACTGCTCCGTTTTTAACTGTACTTCACCTCCTTTAGTAAGCAAGAGCACGGAGTATCTAAGAGCATCTTACATGTGATTTCTGGTACACATTTTCCTGTTAACTTTTAACATATGTAGCCTGCAGGCATGCTTCACACAAATCTCCAGCACTGTAAGGAACCAATGATCAGTCAGAGAAATGTGTAAAGATTTGAGAACACGCACAATTTTCACTTTATATGTTGTCAGTGAGTAACTATTCCAAAGGTACTTTTCTCACCACTTGGCTGTAAAAAAAATCTTGAATGCGGTGGCACTCTGACAAAGTTACACATTTAATGAACACACCACCCTAAGGAATATTTCTTCAAATTTGATAACTGCTTCACTGGCATTCAAAGACATGTTAACTAGAGATTTCTGAGACTAGTTGGAAATAAGTCTGTAGTTTATCTAGCTATATAAAGAAAATCTCTAACAGTCTGTTCTACTTAAGTTCAACATTTATTTGAGTATGGGCATGGTGAAGTTTAACTATGACCAGTAGAGAAAAAAAATCTGGTAACCAAGAGATCAATGCAAACAAACACCCATTGAGACTATTCACAACAACTCTGCTTGTTCTTTTCTCTGACCCTTTACATAATCTACAGTAGGTCTTTTTCATTTGGACAGATTATTCTATTTCATATTGTTAGCATAAGTCTTGCATCCCTAATTAGATTCCCCAAGGGGAAATACCTGTCTTTACCTTCTTGAATAACTCTTATAGAGGAGGGAGGGGCTCTGGGGGTAAGGGTAGCAGAGGGCAAGGGGAGGGTAATAGGGGAGGTAGATATGGTTACATGTTACATGCAGCTATGGATATGGAAATACACTGATAAAAAAACTATATAAATAAATAAAATAACACTCACTATATAATGGGCGTAGGGATTTAACAGACACTAAATACATGTTGGATAGAGTTGAGGACAATTTAGAAATGCCCATCTACTAATGACAATAAATTTGCTAAACTAGTTTGTATGGCCAGGGCATACAAACAGATGGTCCTTTTTCCTAGTAATTAATTTTTATTAAATTTTACAAAAACATCAGTTTTTAATGGGAGTGAGAATAGACTCACTCATCACAGATAACTTGGACAGTATGTCCTCAGTTACCAGTGTAAGACATGGGTCTAAGGGTTGTGGGGACCCAGACAGAGATAAATACAAACACCTAATGGCGACTCATAGGCCAAAGGAAACTCAAATGTTAAAATAAGGGATTAATACTCAAAATGAACATGTGGACAGGAATCCTAAACATGACTGCAGAATTAGAAGCCAACAAAATCAATTATTTAGTAAAGAAATTGATTCAAGGTGAAATAAGAAAAGAATATAGAAATATCTAAGAAATGCTTTAAAATAAGTATACTTTGAACCATAAACAAGATCAAGAAAAGCACACTGTCTATATAATAAATGAGATGTGATTATCAAGTAAAACCAGGCAGAGATAGAATAGGAAAGGAAGATGTGTGAAAGAAACAATTAGAAATCCAGAAAACAAAGAAAATATCCACAGGCAGGATAATCTTTGACTTGAAATAATTATCAAAAAAACCTGATGGCATAGAATTGAGGAATTCATTCAAACAGAGAAGTGAAAAATAAGAAACAGCAGTTAAACTATATGATGCATTGAGATGTTCCAGAAGACTCAGGAAAAGGGTTCCAGAAGGAAAAATATAGTGGGTACCTATAGTGATGATGGTTGAGATTTTTCTAAATCTAAAGAAAGCCCTTAGTTGCCAGAGAATAGTCTCCATGAACTGCTAAGAGGAACAGTAAACCCCAAATTCCTCTTAGACAAGCACCATAGCTTCAAATTGCTGAAGAAAATTATGAAATATCCAGATACTCATATCTATCTAAATTATATATAGAGAGTGAGAAAAAAATTAAATATTTCCAGACAGGCAGTTTTAACAGTCCCATATTGAAAAAAAACTTCAAAGGATTTACTATATATATATTTCAAAACTTAGTTATTAAAATACTGAAAATCTAATAATGGACTGAATGAATGTTATTTCTGGGACATAATAAACTCAACATTTGAAAATGTGTAACAAGAATTTGCATATGCACAGTTATATAATAAATATGTTTCTTTATCACTAACATACGTATTGATCATCTACATTATACTCATGATTATTAAATGTGAAGTGCACTGTGGAAAGAGTATAACATCATTTATTTGGCCAGTCTTTTATAATCAGGTATTTAGACTTCCTCAACGTTTTCTTTATTATAAATAATCCAGTGAATATCCACATGCGAAGGACTCTTTCACTTTTCCTATTATAAACAGCTAAAAGACATACGTAGTAGAATTCCTTTGAGATAAATCTCCTATCATCAGTATAAACTTTTCCCTGTGGAGTGTAAGGATGCATATCTTATTACCCACTCATCAACACTGGACGTAATCTTCCTTTCTCCCTTTTTAATGAGCACGAGAACAATAACTTTACTTTATTCATGCTCTCATAGAAATTCAGAAAACAAATAAATCTCCCCAGGCAAGATCATCTTTGACAATATGTGATTACTATAAACAATTTCATATAGTTTAGAGAGATCAGAAAAGAAAATAAAGAGCACCCATACCCTCTACCACATAGAAGAACTATTAAAATCTTGCACATTACTTTCTAGAATGTTTTATTTCTTACAAAATTGAGATCATGCTAGTTCTGTATGGTTAGCAACTGAAAAATTCTGTGTTTTTAGTGTAACATTTTCCAGGTTTTCACATATATATGTAGTCTGGAAACCGCTACCGTATTGGAGCTAGAGGATAGTCCCATCACCCAGAATATTCTCCCTTCCTCCTTTGTGTTCAACTCCCCTCTCACCATCAACCCCTATTTTCTGTCCCTATCCCTTCAATTTTAACAAACGTAGCATAAATGCAAACCATACAGTGTAGAGCTTTTTGAACCTGGCTTCTTCCCTTAGCGTAGTACATTTGACATTCACCTCCGTTGCATTGTGGAGCAATCGCTCATTCTTTTTTATTGCTGTGCAATAGACATTTCATTCAAATCTTTGTTAATTGCATCAGAAAAAAAAGACATTTTTTTCTTTTAAAAATTTACATTCGTTGGATTACTAATGGGATGAACTATTTCTTTATAGGTTTATCAGCCATTAGAATTCTTTCTCATGTGAATCACACTCTTCCTTTAAAATGGATCACAAGTCAGGTTTTTCTCATTCCCCTCGTCACTGCCCAGCAGGGATGTGGTTTGGCTGTCTAGCATTCGGAGACTTAAGTGACCAAGAAATCTCATCTCTGCTCTGGTTTATATTGGCACCATCTTTGCGTGATTGAGGGTTGGGGCATGACGTCTAATAATAGATGGGCATTAAGCCAGAACCTTAAATATCATGTGAGTGAAGGCAGGAAGAAGAAAATCTGGTCCTTTCCACCTGAGCCATAAGGAGGAGGCAAGATAGACAATGGAGGGCTGACTTCCAAAGTATTCTCTACCCTTTTGCCTGTTCTTATGGTGAAAACTGTGCCTCCCTATTCGGCCAAGAATCAATGCAGTGAAAAGAAATGAGCTTGTATCAATAAACATTCATGAGACTAGTTTCAGGCAAACAAACCGGGCCCCTAGGCACAGTCTATGCATCTTTCAGGCTGCAGGAAAGGGTGAGCTTTCAAAATTTCAGCCATTTTCTCTTGTGAGACTGTGCATCTTTGGAGCAAGACCTGCCAAATCAGCTGGTCCTGAGTTCAAGTACTGACTCTTGACATGGCCCATGAAACCTGGTACACATAGCTCAACTTCCTGGAAGCTGTTTCTTAGCAAAGAGAACTATACTAGTTCTCACTTCCTTGAGAAGTCAATGAAATTTGGAGCATAAAATCCCTTGTGCAGATCCTAGTGGATGTTGAGAACCAGTGAATCCAGCAACAGTAGCCACCATTATCAACAGTTGGAGAAAGGGACCATCCACAAGTGAATCTAGGGTTCTGGAGTTTCCTTCTCTCTCCTTTATCCCAACCAGAGCCAAGCAGACAGGAGAGCAAGAGCAACTGAACAGGCTGCTGCCCCATAAGAAAGCTCAGTGCTGTCTTGCAAATAATTTCATGTCTGCATACTTCTCCACTAGATTCTGAGCGATGCTCCATGAACATCAAGGCCTGATCTCTGCTGATCATCAGCAAATATTTGCTGGAGTGCTATCCCAACATGGTTTAGCGACCCTTGCCCTTCTCAGCAAGGGATGCTTTCCATAGATCCTTAAGCAGGACCTGGGGAACCCAGCCCTGTATTAAATCCAAAGTACAACAGGCCCTTGATGCGTGTGCTGCAGTCAGAAAAATTGTGAGGTTTAGAGTCTGAAGGTCCAAGGTTGTTTCCTGTCCCTGAGCCTCAACAGGAAATGAGGATTAAATGGGGGAAAAGTCTGCCATACACATTTGGTACCCTTTGTTCTCCCTCTTCTATTGTAATTTATCACTTTGGTCCTAGCTCACATCATAGATCTTGGAATCTAGCATCTCCCTGACTCCTCTCCTCCTTTGTTAGCCCTGCTCAGAGTCACTAGTTCCATGGAGACTCTTGAGGTCAAAGGTCATGGAAGATGTGGGGCATAGGCACAATCACCTCTCCATGTTAAGGGCAGTCTTGCTGCAGGCTGGTGCCAAGTGCCCCTAGAGGTGACACCTCTTATTGGAGATGGCAACTGCAAGTGACCTTCCCAAACAATGCTGCCCACCCTGAAGTACCTTCCAGCCTCATGTGCTCCTCTGGCCCCTCCCAGGGCAGGATTGCTGCACAGAGCCAGAGGAGTGAGTTTCCACCAACCCATCTAGCCTGGCATGCAAATGCGAGAGGAGCCTTTTGTTTTTACTAAGATGTTGCCCTTTCTTTGGGGAAGGACAGACCTTGTTGGCACCATCCTTCCTGGCTTTCTTATTGACACTCATGCCATCTTCAAAGCAGCATGTACTCTTGTGCGGTACAGAACCAAGCAGGGTCCAGTTCTGCCACGGATCATAATAAATCACAGATGTTATAAATGTGATTTTGTTATTGAAGTTTTCCAAGTCTGTTCAGTGGCTTGCACAAGACAATTATGGCTTTTCAAATGTACATGCAATGCAATCAGTTATCATGTTTATTTAGAGTCATTGCAATTAAATAGGGTCATTATAAATATAATACTGCAAAATTTTCATTAAATAACAGTGGACATGGCATTTCTTTGACTTAAAAGAAAATGACATGAGACGCAAACAAGAGGAATTCATATCAATTATTTGGTGTCGTAGATGGTCTACTGGAGGTGGAGGTGAAGAGGTGTGGGCAAGGAAGCCTTTGACATGGGGAAGAGCTTTCTTCTGCCTCTCAGCCAAGCTCAGCTCCACACTCACAGCGCTTGAAGTTGTAAGATCCACTCTTTGCTCCAAGCAAGGATTCAGGTTTTTGACATTAACTATAAGGTCTCCAGGATCCATACTGGCTCACTCCAGAGCAAGGCCAGGGGAGACACCGGTGTTATCAAGTTTCCATTGTGAAACCCAAATCTCTTTTACAATGTGCTTGACTTTTAGATTGAAAAAAATAAAATAAAATAATATACATTCTGTTCTAAAACTGCTTCCTTGAAGGAAGTTTGTGGGTAGTGAGAATGGGTAGGAGCAGAGACACAAGATCAAGAGCAGCCTAATCATATTTAGATGTCAGGGGACAAATCAGGATGGCTTGATTCTTGTTTTTATTAACCAAAAAATTAAGACAGAAATACATGAACATTGATTCAATAAATAAAATCGTACTTCTTCTCCAAATCTGCTTTGGGGCTGTTTTGTGTTTTGATGTAACTAAAAAGTGGAGAGATATTTTCCTTCCTTGGAAAAACTAATGGTCTCCATTTATGTCCCTTTATTGTATGTTTTCTGGTCATTTTGTGACTTGTCATTTAAGAGCTGGAGAAAGAGACTGCTTTGTATCAGGAGAAGGTTTCAACGGGTCCCCCGGCCTCATTGCTGCAAACATACTGGCCGGGGAAGGATATAGAAAGGAACTACAGAAGGTGAATAACGACTCCTTCAACAATTTAGAATGTTTGAAGTTAATTATCCTACTCTGATGACTGGTTGTCTAGACATTTTAAGTATTTATTTTGTGGTGTCCCCTACAGTTCATAATTAAAGACCTAAAGGAAGGCTCCCGGAGGTTTTTACTGGCCAGACCAGAAATTACCCACACAACATACCGTGCATCGGCAAAACACAAGAAGTTGAATTCCTTTTTTTTTTTTTTTTAATGCAGTCTGATCGGAGGGAGCGGCTGGAGTATTGACCGTCTTTGAACCACAATGGCATTAATGAACCCAGCCTCCATCCATAAGGCTCAGCTAAGGATCCCAGCCTGAGACTCAGCTTGTCAATGGTTCCTAAGAGACAGGATGGGGGTGGGATGAATCTGCTAGAGTAATCTAGAGTGCCTCGACCTTACTGGTGCCTCAGATCCAGGGTCGAGATAGGAGATAATGAACCCATATAAGCATGAGCTAAATGTCTCATGTATTTGCTCCTTTATTCATTCAACAAGCAATTCGCTCAGCTTCCCTGTGCTGAAAGTGTTCATATTTTTAGAAAGAGAACAGTGATAGGAGTCAGAATCTTGACTTTGATGCTAATGAGACATGTGACTTTGGACAAGTTGTTGAACCTCTGTGACACCTGGCTTGTTCATTTGTCAAGGGAGAGCAATAATATTTCTTCTGGCCTGGTAGGTGATCGAAACAAGACAAAACAGAGAATTCAAGGAATACAGAGCTTAGCACATAGCCAAAGCTTAATCATCAAGGATTTTTAACATTTGCAAATATTGGACCCAAGCTGGTGTGGGGGTTGTGGAGTTCTCTCCATTCATAAGGTTGTCTTTGGTTCCACGACTTTTTCCAGAGACTGAGTCTCCAAGATACACTGTGGATAGTTTTAGTGAGGCCCTCTGAGTTAGGTCTCCCCTTTCATCTACAAGGAGCACACATCCTCCAAATGAAGCAGGAAAAGCCACCCAAGGTGCTAAAAGCTTCTAGGCAGATCCAGAATGAAGGTGCCAGAAGGATCCAGCTAAGCGTCAAGGGGGAAGCACACTCCCCTTTGCCTGCCTTGGGCTGGGGCCATGGCTGAGTCTTCTGGACACCCAGACTTTCAGATGAATGAACACACACAGACACACACTCAAGAGCTCACCGAGTCTAAGTGAAGCCTGGGGTGAGTGCAGTGTGCTGAAATTCCAAAGTGTGTGTCTATGTGTCAGCTTTTTATTTGGTCACAGGTGAGTGCCATTGCATTCCTGACTCTTCTCTGGACCATTTCCGGCTTTAGGCTGAGTGGTGCAGAAACCCAACGTCAATGCCACAGGCAGCATTCTAGAGGCACTCTCTGCTTCTGCGCATTCAGAAGATTCTAAATGTCAGGAGTGACAGAGGTCATCTGGAGTTTAAGTTTTCAAACTCTTTTTATTTTTTTAAAGATTTTTTTTTAAATTTATGAACCTTAATTAATTAATTAATTTTATAAATAAAAGGTACTGATGATCGAGCCCAGTGCCTCACACATGCTAGGCAAGCGCTCTAACACTGAGCCACAACCCCAGCTACCCCCCACCTCCCCAAACTCTTCACCCTTTCTTAGAGCCAAGCCATAACTTCCAGGCCTTTCTTCATTTGGTTGGAAAGATTTTGAGAGATTTCTAGACAAGAAGAAGAAGAAAAATGACCACAGCATCATTAACCACATTTATTATGCCTCAAGGGTCCTTGCAACAGCTGCACTTTCAGGCTTTGCTCTCAGAGCATCACGGAAAAATGTTGTTCGAAGGAAAGGGCTGCTGCATCTAGTTCCTAAAACTTAGCACAGGGATGGAGATGGGTTAGAGGTGGACAAGAAGAAAATTAAATGGATGAGTGAGTCCATGAGGATTTAAAGTTCCCTTCTGAACAAAGGAACTCAATCATGGACTTGTGTTGGAGCTTTGGAAAAGATAACCCACAGGGATTATTAGTTACCAAAACCACCCCAGAGTTTATTGGGAGCCTCTACTTAAAAGAGTCTGCTTGACATTAAAAGAGAAATCATGGCATTTGCAGGTAAATAAATGAAGTTGGAGAATATCATGCTAAGTGAAGTAAGCCAATCCCAAAAAAGCAAAGGCTGAATGTTCTCTCTGATAAGTGGATGCTGATCCATATCGGGGTGGGGGTGATGGGAAGAATGGAGGAACTTTGAGCAAAGGGGAGGGCAAGAAGGGGAGGAGGAATGGGGGCAGAAAAGATGGTAGAATGAGGCGGACATCATTACCCTAGCTACATGTATGACTGCACATATGGTGCAAAGCTACATCGTGTACAACCAGAGAAATGCAGAGCTATGCTCCATTTGTGTACAATGAATCAAAATGCCTTCTGCTGCCATATAGACCTAATCAGAATAAATAAATAAATTGAAAATCAAAAACAAAACAAAACAATAAAAACAAAAATAGAAAGCCTGCTTGAGTCCAGAAATGAGGGAGTCAGGAAGTGGGAGAGAGAGAAAGAGACAGAGAGAGAAACAGAGAATAAGGGGGAGAGGAAGGGAGATAAGAGGTTAGAGGAGAGGAGTAAAGGAGTGGGAGAGCCGGAGAGAGGAATCCAATCCGATGACATTGTCCCAACACCTGTGTCCTGTTCTGCCTGAGCCATGCACATCTCTGGACTTTTCTAGACCAATAATTTTCCTCCCCCCACCCACCCAAGTCTTTTTAGGCATTTGTAAACAACAGTCCCGCTTAATACAATGATGCAGATGGGTATTATTTTTTGGTTTTCCTTTGAAAAACATAGCAGTAGATGACAAAGAGAATAGACAGGAAAAGGTGTGTTTTATATGTTTCATGGCAATTTATATCCCACAGTAATTTTCAGGGGTTGGAGAAGTAACCAGAAACAGCAGTAGTCTAGGATAAGCTGCCATACATGAGGTACGAGGGTGATGAAAGGGAAATTAGTCGGGAAGAAGCAGGACTCGGGTGCGGGAAAGTGGGATGCTGCCTCTTTTTCTCAGGGGCAGGAGGAAATCTGGGCTTTTGTCTGTATGTGAGCAAGCAGATAAATGGATACTTTTTTCTTAATAATCTCTGAAATTAATAACCATCTTTAACCTGATTTATTTTATTTTTTATATAAATTTTCTTTTTTTAAATTTTTTTTATTATTAGTTGTTCAAAACATTACAAAGCTCTTGACATATCATATTTCATACATTTGATTCACGCGGATTATGAACTCCCATTTTTTACCCCGTAAATACTGAAAAAAAATCTTTTTTTTTTTTCTGGCTACAAGTTGAAGGCGGTTAGAATATCCTCCTCCCCAATTTATGGCCAGCGTATTCCTCCAGGTAGGAAAAGATGGATTTGAAAGCGCTCTGCTCTTTTCCCCTTTGTTTTATCAATACTGCTTCATTTCAGCGTGGGGAGGCCAAATGACTCTCGCTTCATCCCATGAATTAATGATTCTTCAAATCAATTTAATCTAGAGCCTAATAAATTTTCCTAATGACAAATCAATGTCAAAAATAATGAAAGAAGGAGTGATTCAATGTGTTTGCACCCCAATCTCTACTTCCCTAAGCAGAGATGTATTATCTGAAGGGCAGATTTAGCATTTTCTCTCTCTACAACGCATGACACTTTTTCCTAGACAGACCAAATTGTCCAAGGGAAAGTACAGAGTTCTCCTCCCTCCTACAATCAGACTCCACTATCTATAACATTATCTTTTCTCATACATTTTAAACCCTGAGCACAATGAGAATCAGAGAACTAGGTCCTTTGGTGGTTCTTGCTCAGGAAAAGCAAAACAAAAAAGGATTATGACTGAGGGGTGTGTGTGTGTGTGTGTGTGATCCTGTGTTTCTGGAATCATTTTTAAACAGTGTTGTCGGACGGAGAGGTGAAAGGTGTATATATTAATGTAATTCAGGTTGCAGTAGAGATGGTTGGGAAAGAGCAAGATGGCCCTTTGGTTTGTTCCTCCTAACTCAAGTTCTATTGCTTGAGACCAATAAATAATGATGCTATTGAACTAGCAACTATTTCCTTCTCCAGATGCTTGGATGATAGGACCCCCCTCCCTGCACCCCACCAAAGGAATCAATACCTGGCTAGAGCATACTGTGTATCCTCCATTGAGTCAGGGACTGCCTGTGGTCAGGGAGATTAAGTGGTAACCACGTGGAACTTGCAGCCAAGTTTAGACATGCAAAGCTGGTGTGTCCAAGATAATCAAAAGAAAAGATAGTGCTGCTGCTGCCAGGTGCTGGTCATATTCAGAATCAGGGGAAGGAGAGTAAAATGAGGAAAGTCAGATTTAGGAGCTGAACTGCAAGGCTAAAATAACAGGAGATTACAAGTGTCTTGTTTAGGTAAGACCCAAGTGGGCCAGAAGGGGTTGCAGCTTTTCCTCATCCTGGTTGGGAAGAAGCTCCATCCTGCACACTGATAGACTACTTTTAGGAGCCGTCTGCCATGTTCACTCCTGAATGTGTGGTGGGTTGGCGAAGGTATTTTTGCTTCCAAAGTGACTCCAATGTGCTACGTTTTATAAAGGGTAGTAGAAATATGTTCTCTATACATTTATCTTAATTCTCTAGACAACCTTCAAGTTGATATGGGAATAGCCCCAGCAAGGCCAGATGATCTCAGCAAGAATTCCCAGGGAAGGTCTTCCCAAGTCTCACTGGCTTGGACTCAGGCCTTCCCATCCAGGATCATGAAACACACCTGGTTTGTCCACCATAATGGATGTGTTTAATAATCCTCACTGACCTTCTGAAAGAAAGTTCCAGAACAGATTAACCTTTCCCCTCCCAGAGATGAACATGATCAAATATTTAAGGCTGAAGTTCACCTTTACCCTTGGTCATTGTCTGGGATGGGGTTGAAAGAGAAAGGCCAGTCTTAACCCTGGACACCTTGAGATGCTGATCTTTCTCTTAGACATACAAGGAGAAACCAGTTAGATTATGGAAAATTAGATCAAGTTTCTAATTGCAGGGAAACCACGTAAATTTGTTCAAGTCATGGAAACGAGAGACTAAGACCTACTCTTTTGTATCATGATTTAGTAAAAAAGGAGAACCAGTCTGTGTGATACTATTGGTCACAAGGCTGATTTACTCTTGGATCAAGTTCATCTATGGATGTTGCTGACCACTCTTTTGACTGGTCCCAATAAGAATGAGGTACGTGCATAGGCCAGAGGCAGGGTTAAGTCATAAATGAGAAATAAAAGCCAGAAAAAAAAAAGCTACTCAGAATATTTCCCCTACAATCTCTAGCCTTAAAGTACCACCTTTAGCATTTGTGTTATCAAATAAATACTCAAAATCATGATTGATTTAAAAAAAATGCATCCAATGGCTTTCTCTTTCCTAAGTTAAGCTGAGTTAAAGGTCTTTTTATTTGAGGTATCTGGGTGTCTCTTGAGACATTTGTTACAAGGGTGAAATGAATTGAAAACTGACGCTGTTGGCTAAGAGGAGGACAGCATGTCTTTGCTATCATAAGGTCACAGGCATAACTCAGAAGCATCCAGTTGCTCAGGGCAGAGGATGGGTGTCATATCCTCTTTAAACTGAGCTATTCTTATTTCCTTTTAATATTGCAGTGTACCTAGCACATGACTTCTTTGGAGGGTCTCGCAGTCACGCAGCACGTAGCACACTGTGTGAGGATGGCAAGTATATTCAGGTGATATCCCTGTTTTAGTCAGCTTTGCGCTTCGGTGACCAAAAGACCTGACAAGAACAATATTGGAGGAGGAAAAGTTTATCTGGGGGCTCACAGTTTCAGTCCATGGACAGCAGCCTCCATGGCTCTGGACCCAAGGTGTGGCAGAACATCATGGTGGAAGAGTGTGGTGGGAGAAAGCAGCTCAGGATATGCACTAGAAAGCAGAGAGAGATAGAGAACAAATATATACCCCAGGCCCCAGGGACCGACCTCTTCTAGCCACACCTGCCTGCCTGGAGTTACCACCCTGTTAATTCCTGTCAGGAGATTAACACAACTGCTTAGGTGAAGGCTCTCATAACTCAATCATTTCACCCCTAAACTTTCTTGTATTGTCTCACACCTGAGCTTTTGGGGGACACCATTGATCACAAGGCTGATATCCTCTGGGATCAAGTTTGTCCTATTATCTAAACCATAACAATCCCCTTATTTGGCTCTCTGTAGAGTACCCTTTGGGAAATACACCATCAGCTATCTATATGCTACTGCTCCAAGAAGCTGCTGAGAAAGGAATCTGTCATCCCGCCTGGCCTTCCTCCACTCTTCTCCACACCGCCACTTTCTCTGAACACCCACTTACAAGAGTTCTTTTTTTTTAATATTTATTTTTTAGGTGTAGATGGACACAACACAATGCCTTTATTTTTTTATGTGGTGCTGAGGATCGAACCCGGGTCCCGCCCGTGCCAGGCAAGCGCTCTACCGCTGAGCCACAATCCCAGCCCCCTTATAAGAGTTCCTTACCAGGCTAAGCTCACGTTAGGGGGTCCATCTCTGTAATCTAAACTACGGATGCACATGCCAGCTGAGTGGGGTTTGTAGTTCCCAGTCTGACTTTTCTCACTTCACATTCTTAATGTTTGAAACTTATTATGGTCTGAGAGGGAGAAGAGACTGGGAATCTGACACGTGGCCTAGACAGAAATGACCAGAGGTGGTCTTCTGATGATTATGACCTGGGAGACTTCATCTGAGGAAAGATGGCTTTTGTTTACTGAATATTCTTCCCCTTACCCATCTATGGCCGCATCCCCACCGACCCCCCCATTCCCCCAGCAGCCTCAAGTCCCTGTTTCCCTCTGTAGCTCACAGTGCTATTTAAGTTTCAATTATCTGGCCCCCCCATTGAGTTTCCTACTTTGAGTATGGCTCCCATTTTTTTGCATATTAATAAAAATGTGTGCTTTGCTTGTTTTCCCATCAAATCTATTCATTGTCATTTTATTTCTTATACTCAAATTATTAAACCTTCAGAGTAATTTTTTTTTTTTTTTTTGGTACTAGGGATTGAACTCAGGGGCACTCGACCACTGAGCCACATCCCCAGCCCTATTTTGTATTTTATTTAGAATCAGGGTCTCACTGAGTTGCTTAGCAACTCGCATTTTTGCTGAGGCTGGCATTGAACTTGAGATCTTCCTGTCTCAGCCTCCCGAGGCACTGCTATGACAGGCATGCACCATCATGCCCAGCTTCAGAGAAAATTTTAAACTTCTATCACTAATCAATGAGCTGGGTCCTCAGAACAGGCTTAGGCTGCATCAAAGCCAAGTTACATCTGGCCAGGAGGCTACGATGCCAGAACAGATACACTGAACTTGGACCAGCTAAGATTGGAGGGGTGTGTAAGAAATGCAGAGAAACAGAACAGGACTCTGGGCCTACCAAGGAGAGAAATCCCCTGGCTCTTGAAGGGTCCTGGGCTGACATGTGTGGGCTGAGCCTTGGTGAGGAAGGATGACCAGAAGATCACAGAGATGGCTTCATTTTTAGGCTATCAACTTCCTATCCACATGTTCTGTCCACATGGGCCTCCTCGAAGACTCTTGAACCAGGGTCCTCCTAACACAGTACCCCTTAGTTGCCCATAATCCTAGGAGGCACACTCCACCTTTTTCCCAAGGCTCCCCAGAGGATAGTACCTTCTGTGAGGTTCCTCCAGGCAGGTTGGGCCTCTCCTACACCATCTCCAGCCCATGTTCTCCTAAACCCAGCACCGTGTCACTGGGTAGCACTACTTTCTGAAATGCTGGGCTGCAGCCACTCTCCTCTCTATCTCCTCCTACTCATCCCTCGAAACCCAGATCTAGCCCTAACTCCCTAACTCTAGCCCTGAGAATTCTGAGTCTGACTTAGGAATAACCTTCTCTGTGGGCTGCAGCAGATACTCAGCCCTGAATTATTACCAGACGCTTCCTTGTGAGCAACTGTGGTCACATTAGACAGATTTTAAGTTCCTTGATTGTTATATCAAGGTTCTGTGTCACCACCTACCCCTTTCCCCAGCGGTTAGCACAGTTTTAAGCTCCAACCAGTGCTTGATTACATGTTCAATCTTTGCTTGTTGCACCACTTTCTCCAAGTTAACCCGAAGGGTAGCTCATTTCTTGAAATGACCAAAGAAGACAGTTTCCTGAGTGGTTTTTTAAGAGTAGGTATTACTATTTTTGTTTTTTAAAAATTTTTTAAGTACTCACTGAGCATCCACTATTTATATTAGGTACTTGCTAGAAATAATTATCTCATTTAATCCCCCCCAACATGAGATCAGGGAACAGAGGTTCAGAGAGGTTCAGCAACTTACACAGGGTCACCCTGGGGGTACTAAAGATGGGATGTGAATTCAACAAGGAACGTTACCCTGAGCCCTTGGTGGGTGGCATCTACTCCATATAAGAATTTCTTCTTTGTCCATGCCCACCTCCTGATGTTCCACTTGATATCTTATTCTTCCTTGACACTCTTGGAGCTAAGAAAGGGACCCTACCTGCTCTGTGCCAGCCACACTGGGGCAGAGGAGCTGAGATCTGACAGAGGATCCTGGAAGAGTAGCTCCAGTGTCTGCCGCAGCCCCACACCCTAGCCTGTGGTCTGGGAGCTTGTGGTGGCCACCCCTTCCTCTGGCATCTTCCATCTCCCCAGGCCCCCTCCTCAACCCTCAAGCCCTCGGCCCACCATTAATGAGAATCAGAAGGAGGGAGCGCAGGGACTTGAAAGAGTAATTCCTTTCTTATTTATAGGTCTCCACCGGAGGACCAGAGGCGAGGAGTGTGGTCTCTACCCTGCAGCAAAGAGCAAGCTCTCACAGGGGGCTGGGTCCTGGCTGGGCTCGGCCTGTGACCCCTTGTGCCTTAATCTCCCCAGCTGTACAATTAGGTAAAAGTTGGGCTACAATGAAAACCAGATGTTCCATCAGGAGCAAAGTCTCCTGGGCAAACAAATTAAATAATAAATAAATGCTTTCAGTTTTACTAGCAACTGGCCATGCTGTACCTCCTCTCAGGCTCCAATTAGAATACTCCTGCTGTCTTGCGGAGTTTGTTTTTTTTTTTTTTCCTAAAAACCCAAGTGTAAATAACAAAGAGTTCTGGAAAGTTGAAAATGCTCACTAGTTTTGATTTTTTTTTTTATTTTTGTTGATTGTTGGCTTCAGTTTGGTTTTATGCACCGTCACCAGCCGTATTTTTGTAAAATTTCCTGAGTTTAATTTTACATTTGGGTTTAAGGTAGGGGGGAGGATAACACCAGGCTGGAACCATTTTTTGGTCACTTGGGGACATTGATCCTGCAACGTTCTCGTGTGAAAAGTACTTGGGGATTCCAGAGACAGAGTGTGCATTTCTCTCAGTCTGCCTAAAACCCACACCAAACCCAAACCAGGTTCAACTCTAAAAAAAAGCAACACTGAGCTTAGATCTCTTAACTGCAGCCTTTCACTTGGGAATCACTCTGAAATGTTTATATTGCTTCCTTGCCTTAGTTTGGTGTTTACAGATAACGCTATTTGGCTGCGTAAAGGACTTGGAGGGCCTCAGCCACATTTTTTTCATTCTTTCTTTTATTAGTGAACTCGTTCATTCATTCAACAGATATTTATTGAGCACCTGTTATGTGCTCAGTACTATTTCTGGTATTGAGGGAGCAGCTGACAATCATCAGCAGCAGGACACTCCTGTCTTCCTAACAACAGAAAACTGAAAACAAAATTCTGGTTTTAAACCTGTTTGGGCACAACAGCTCTTGTCATTTCTATTTAACATTTTAAAAATGTTCAGGAAAATTTTCGATGACTTATACAAAGGCGGTACAGTTAGTGACTACCTCATGGTTGGCCACATTTGGCCAAAAGGGAGGCTGAGCTTTTTGGTAGAAGCAGTTCTGGCTCTTGTTTAGTGAGCACTTACTATGTGCCAGGCAAGGGAAGAGCATTCCACACGGGTCACATCTTTCTATCCTCCCTGCTTCAGAGTTAAGGAAACCAAGTCTGCAAATGCTTTCCCTTGGGCAAGCATGTCCACTCCTCTAGATGCCAGGAAACATGAGGGAATGCCTAGGAGAGTTAGAATCATGTCTATGCATGTTTTCAGATCCTACCATTCGCCAAATCTACTGGGCATTTTATTCCCTCCTCACAATGTCTTTTCAAGGTCAATGTTGTGATGCCTCCTGACAGCAGAGGACATGGAGCCTTATCAGTGTGCAGCTACTCTCCCATGTCACATCAGAGCTGGTACCTGAGCCAGAATTCATATCTAAGCCTCTCTGATGCCTAAGTCAGCACCCTGTTTTTCCCTGTGAGCTTCATGTTCTATGAGCAAAGCAATGGAGGCTCAAACCAAGGAAACCAGTCGTGATGGCTTTACTCACCTCCCTTGGGTGTGGTTCCCACATTTACCCTGGAGAGCAACGACTTTCTGGTGGGCGGAGGCCCAGAGTGGCCAGCGTCCTTTCTAAAGGCCCTATGATGAAGTCAAAGATGGAGACTTGGCTCTGTCCTTGGCTGATTATTGTCAGAGACCCCGAGTAGAAACACATCTGGTGTAGCATTCTCGGGCCGGCTGTGGGCAGCAAGGGTGCAGGATGAAGCTCCATTAGGGAGTCACCTATGTGTCCTTCCTCCTCGTGTCCTTCAGTTCAACTCCAAACTCAGAGACAGATCTGGGTCCAAGAAGGACATGCCTAACCAGGATATTTGCATTTTAAAAACATAAGGAACACTAATAAGTAGCAATGTTTTTTGGTACTAGGGAATGAATTTAGGGGTGCTTAACCACTGAGCCACATCCCCAGCTCTTTTTTGTATTTATTTAGAGACAGGATCTCATTGAGTTGCTGAAATTGGCTTTGAACTCATGATCCTCCTGCCTTAGCCTCCCAAGCTGCTGGGATAACAGGTGTGTGCCACCACACCCAGAAATAGCAGTGATTTTTGACTCACTGCTACATTCATGAATTCACCCTATCAAACAAAATAGAGGATATTCCCATCTCCCCCAGAAAGTTCCATAGTGTTCCTTTGCAGTCAAATGACATTCCCACCTGGCACAGGTAATGGTCAATAGAATTTCTAGGTTTTCCCTCCCTCTCTCCTCCTCTCCCTCCTTTATATTTCCTTCTCTTGATAATAATGTGTGCTCCTTGTAGAAAATTGCTGATCACAAATTGCACACAGACTGGTGGTTGTCTTTCTTGCTTGTTCGTCTCCAATGTCCTTGCTTGGTAAAATAAAAAATTCACAACATTAGGTCTGCAAATTTTACTGGTCTATGAAATCTAAAGACCTATTTCTACAAGAGCAGAAATAATGTGCTTGATTGAGCATTTAAGAGAAAACATTATGGGGAGGAGAAAGTATTGGGGATAAAGACCCAATGTTACATTTACAAGATGGCAGCCTCCAAGCCAACAGAGTGGACCCAAGAAAGCACCTGAAAATAACTGTCAGTGATACCCAAGGAGGTGTGAGAAGCTGATCCTAAAATTCTTGTTCTGGTTTCACTTCTGAGTTCCCAGGTTACCTTCAAAAGCTCTGTTCCCTCTGAAACAGTAATGCTCATCCAAATAGCAGATCGGGTGGGTTAAATTATTTCTGTGGTTTGATTTCACCTCTGGCCAGGTTTGGATTAATTAGCACTGATTTCCCCAGAGCCACTCCACGTCTGAAATCCAGGCTAGCATTTCCAGCCCAAAGCAAACACGCTTCTAAACATCAGGCTTCGAACAAGTCCTGTCTAAAGTTTCCTTCCACCTCTTTCTGGGAAGCAATCAAGGGATCCCTTTTCTGGGAGACTGTAATTTGTTGAAAAGCATTTGATTGTTGTATTGAAAGGTTGCACTGTATGTGTAAAAAGGTGTTTATGAGGCTTCGTACAGTATAGTTAATAACCAACCAAGACCAGAGCCTTTATAACAGAGACCCTGGCTGCAAGCATCTATACTGTGCCTTACTGAGACCCGCGGAATGGATAATTACAGTGGCTGGTGGTCTGGAATACAAACCAGGGGTGTTTGCTACATGCCTGAAGGTCAGCCCTCTCGGTCCAGGATAGACTTACTGTACTTTCTTCAGCTCAGCAGAAATAAGTCTCATTCCTCATTCCTCCAGCTTTTGAACACCTGCAGAATCTAAGCACCAGATTGCAAGGTAGGCTGAGCAAGGTGCACTTTTTGATGCATCAGAAGCAACCAGTAACAAAACCAGTTTTGGTGTTTACTTATGCATAGAGGGAACTCACAGTTGAAGGACCCACCAGCTCAATCCATGACCAATGCTTGCCAGGGTCTCCCTCTGTTCTCTAAGACAAAGGCCAACCTCTTCATCATGGGCCCAAGGGTTCTACAATAACTTACCTTTGCTGATCTCCCTGTTATCTCTGTGTTTCACGCCAGACCTCTTGCTCCCTGGCCTGGTTTTGCATTGACCTTCTTTTGAGTCCCTTCTTTTTCCAATTCCCCATGTGAATTTGGGTATATTCTAATTTTTTGACCAGTAATGATTCCTTCTCGCGTCCATTCTTCTCAACCTCCTGCCTCCCTCTCTGCCTGGTAAACTCTAACTCATCCTTCAAAGCCCAGATCAAATGGCATTCCTTCTGGAAAGACTCTCCTGAATTCCTGAATTACCAAGTCATATTGCTTGATTTGATTTATTCATGCTTTATTCCAAAATGATCTCTCTGAAACACCTACTACATGTCTGGAATTGATCCATACGGTTTACGTAAAATGATTCACTTACAAAGTATGTGCTAAGAATATCCTTATTTTACAAATGGGGAGACTAAAGTTCAGAGAGTAAGTACTTGACCCAGGATGTGGGAGAACTGGTGAATTAACAAAACCAGACTTCAGCAACTCCGAACACAAAGTCTTCAGCATGACATTTAACCTTTGAATGATTAAGAAAGAAGAAGAAGAAGCTGCCTCCCAAATAAGAGATATAAGACTCAAATATGTAAACTATCTCCTTCCAAATATTAAAAATGGAAATAGGGCAAGACTCAAAGGAAAAATAAGGTTGTGTCAAGAACTGCCACATGGACTCCTGTTTCCATTCAGTTTTTCTCCAGTTTCCTAATTTTCTATGTGTGCCCATTCTTCTTGCAATGGAAAGATATTTATTTTTAAAAGAAATTTAAGGAAGCAAAATATGTACTGTCTTGAAACAACATTTTAACAGTCCTAGAATTGAAAAATAAAAATTTGCCCACAATATCACCACAATAAACAAGACCAACTGTTTTCAATTTTGCATTTGCCTCTCTTGAAAATACTTCATTTCCACAGAGTTATAAACATAGTATATAATTGGTATCTGGTTCTTTCCAATTCATATTTCATCCTGAAAACATCATGCTCATGCCACAGCACTATTCCACCATCAAGGAGTCTTACCTAGCATCCTTGGGTCAGCAGCATGATTCTGGCATTAGCACAGCCTTCTAGAACCTTCTAGCACAGTCTTTTCTATCAGCACATCCTGGTTTGGCATCCTTCTCCCATTGAGACACTTAATCACTCATTCTGAGATAGGAATTTGGGGACAGAGGTATATTGAGGCTCAAAGGAAACACCTGTGAACCACTAACTAGCAAAAAGTGTCCAGGAGCATTGTGGCCTTGGCACTTGACCCTTGTAGCATAAAAGCAATGTGGAAACTCAGGGAAAACTGGTGCAGAATTATGTAGCCCCACCCTGGCTACACCCCTTGCAACTGTCCCTCTATAAATATTGATACCCGACACCAATGGGTTGCTGTCTCTCCCTCTTGAGATGGCCAGTATTCTCCCTTGAATTCATGGTCCTTGCTTGACCCCCAAGGCATCTCTCCATTCCTCCATTCTCTATGAATGTGTATCTACTTTCCTAAATAAATCTCTGTCCGTGCCTTTGACTGGTTTCTGCTGAAATTCTTTTTCTTCAGGTATGCCAAGAACCATGCTGGTTCTGGATTGAGTCCCCCCTTCTCTCTGGAAATTCCTTGAACCCTTCTTAGGAGACACCTCTTCTCCCATGACAACTCCAAAAGTATCCCCTGAATGATTACTGTGCACCAGGCACTTGTTAGATGTGCTTTAACCTGTCTGTGCTATGTGACAGTCAGCTCCAGCACAGAGTCAATGAGTCATCTTTCTTTAAGAAACATTTAATAGACAGTAGGACATTTCCAGAATGAAAGACAAATCTATAGAAAGCCATGCATTGAGGCCCTCAACATTTTCCCTCCACTTAATGTATTAAAGTGGTGGAATTTCACAACGCTTTAAAGTTTATAGAATCATTTACATCTGTTATCACTTTTAATAATCCAGCATCTGGGAAATGGGAGGAATTCTCTCCAAATTTCCCCAGAGCCACTTTGATTTATTCAAAGTCTCTTCAATCACGAGAAATAAAGCCACATCTCACAGCTTATGCTTTGACTTGATTTTCTCACTTATTAATATTTCTCTATCAGAACATACCTCCATTTAAAAAAAAAACAGTCACAGATTATTCTACCATTGGAAAAACCATAATCGACTTAACCTGTTTCCCGTTGATAGAAATTTATGTTGTCACAATTTTTGTTATTGTGATTCTGCAATTAAAAATTATCATAATACATCTTTGCACAAACAAGGATATTTCTGTTGAAGGCTTATAAAAATGTACATAGGTCAGAGGGTATGCAAATTATAGACTCAAGCAGCCCAATAAAGACTTCCCAATTAATATTGTCAAAATGGCCATACTACCAAAAGCACTATATAGATTTAATGCAATTCCTATTAAGGTTCCAATGACATTCTTCATAGAAGTAGAAAACACAGTCTTGATAGTCACTTGGAAAAATAAGAAGCCCAGAAATCCAAAGCAATCTTGGTGAGAAAAGTGAAACAGAAGGCATCACAATACAGACCTTAAACTGTACTACAGAGCTATAATGACAAAAAAAAAACAGCATATTATTGGCACCAAAACAGACATGAAGACTAATGGAACAGAATAGAACACATGGAAACAAGCCACATAAACACTGTTATCTCATATTAGACAAAGGCGTCATAAATATACATTGAAGAAAAGATAGCCTCTTCAACAAATGATGCTGGAACAACTGGAAATCCATATGTAATAAAATGAAATTAGGCCCCTGTCTCTCACCCTGCACAAACTCAACTCTAAGTGGATCAAGGATCTAGGCATTAGACCAGAGACCCTGTGACTACTAGAGGAAAAAGTAGACCCAAATCTCCATCAGGTTGGCTTTAGGAACTGACTTCCCCAAGAAGACTACTAAAGTGCAAGAAGTAAAATCAAGAATCAACAAACGAGATGGTATCAAACTAAAAAGCTCTTCATAGCAAAGGAAACAACCAAGAACATGAATCCAGAGCCAACAGAATGGGAGAAAATCTTTGCCACCTGCACCTCAGATAGAACATTAATCTCCAGGATACACAAACAACTCAGAAAACTTAACACCATAAAACAAATAACCCAATCAATAAATGGGCAAAGGAACTGAAAAGGCACTTCACAGAAGAAGAAATATGATCGGTCAATAAATATATGGAAAAAATGTTCAATATCACTAGCAATTAGGGAAACGAAAATTAAAACTACACTGAGATTTAATCTCTTTCCAGTCAGAATGGCAATTATCAAGAATACAAGTAACAATTAATGTTGGTGAGGACATGGGGGAAAAGGTACTCTCATACATTGCTGGTGGGATTGCCAACACTCTGGAAAGCCACATGGAACTTCCTCAGAAAACTTGGAAAGGAACCGCCATTTGACCTAGTTATCCCACTCCTGGACATATACATATGGGTAAAGAAAATGTGGTACATATACACAATGGAATAGTCATAAAGAAGAATGAAATTATGGCACTTGCTGGTAAATGGATAGAACTGGTGACTATTATGCTAAGTGAAGTAAGACAATGCCCCAAACCAAAGTTTGAATATTCTCTCTGATATGTGGATGCTGACTCACAATAGGTGGGGGTGAAGCAAGAGTGGAGGTTCACCAGATTGGATGGGGGGGGGAACCTGTCCAAAGGGGGATGGGAATGGGAAAGACAGTAGAATGAATCAGATATAACTTTTCTATGTTCATATATGAATACCTGACCAGTGTAACTCCACATCATGTACAACCACAAAAATGGGAAGTTATACTCCATGTGTGTATAATATGCCAAAATACATTCTACTATCCTATAAAACTAAAAAGAACAAATAGGTTATGGCTCAGAGGTAGAGCACTCACCTAGCATGTGTAAGGCACTGGGTTCGATCCTCAGCACCACATAAATATAAAATAAAGATATTGTAACTATAACTAAAAATTAAAATATTTTTAAAAATCCTATATAAAAAATACAAAAAAAAATACACCCAGCAAATAATTTTGAGTACCCGGTATGTGACAGGACTGTTGTAAACATTGGGAATCAGAGTCAAAAAGGCAGATAAGACTCATAGAGCACTGGGAGGAAAACATTAAAAGAACAAAATACTTCCCCAATAATATTGTAGAATGATACTTATTTACCAGCAACTCTGCTGCCAATCCTTTCACTTTTATGATTGACCCTTTTAATTTTACAATATCAATTGTTTTAAAATGTTAAGACCATGATGATATCCCATTGTGGGTTCAATCTGCATTTTTGTGTTCATAACTCTGAGTTTGAGCACTTTTTTCATATGCAGATGGGTATTTTCACTTTCCCTAGGAAGAACTTTGTAAAGTCTATGGGAGTCCCTCATTTGCATAATAGTCCCCTTCATATGGTGATGTTTCTGTAAAGTGCAAATTGATAGTTGAACTTCCATAGGTTAAGACTGTTAGCTGTTTCTGCTCTAATTTGCCTGTATTATACCATCCATATGCTGGGTACCCATGGACATTTTTAAGAACCTATCTAATAGACACTAAGTTGGAGATATATTTATCTTGTATTCAGTGAGATATGTTTATGTGTTTTATAGCACCCACGGGCAGCTAAGTTACCGCTAGTTGCTCCAGTGCAACTCTCCTCCAATCCACTGAGCTCACTCACCTGCATTAGGAGATGAGCAGTCCAGAGATGATATTGTCATAGGAATATGTAAGTGGAGAAGGAGTAAAAGGGAGATGTAAGTGGAGAAGGAGAAAAAAAAAAATGTTTGAAAGATACAGTGCAGAAGCTAAGCTACAAAAAATTCTGTATTCATCAGATGTGCACAATTATGAGCAGAAATTTCTATTCAATTGATTCCTAGTCAAAATAGAAGTTCTTTCCTGTCAGAATACATGCAGGAAAGCAGCGTTTTATTGACTATATAATTATAAACCTACTATAATTTTGATGAGACTCCCATGAAATATAATTTATCAGAAATATTATGTTTGAAGGGTACAAACTTGTATTCTTCAGTAAGTACATCTGTCTGCGAAGTTGCATGTTTTATGCATCCCAAGTATGATATTTTTATTGCTTTGGATCAACCATATTAGAGAGAAGACTAAATTACCTTTCTTTTCTCTCTATAGAAAATATTACAAAGTCGTCATCATAGAAAAATGCAAAGTGCATCACAGGCAAATTGTAGGAAAGAAATATTATAGAGGTATAATAATAGCAGTTAATTCATTAAAATGTTATTTTATTTTTCTGGATCTTGTGGGTTTAAAAAATTTTTGTCAAAATTAGTATTTTAGCATGATTTCTTATTCTAAATAAACACTCTTTTGCTGAAGTTCATGCCTTTCCATGATTTTGTTTGATGAGGGCTTTGAATTGGAACAGGCTTAGGCCCCACATATCTAAGAGATTGAAGGGTTGGGTGTTGACCTCAGTGAGCTCTTTAGTCCAAACCACAAGCATAGAAAAGAGTGGGTTTATGTCTTTATTTGTTTAAGCTCATCATTCACATACCTTTGGTGGCCAGGGTGAAGTAAGCACTCAAACCTCTACTGCATAAATAGATGGTCCTTCTTCTAGCTCTAAGATTTACCTCTAGGCTTCATTTGGGAATATGGTCGATTAGATTATTGTGCAAAAATATCCAGTGTAACCCTGCCCTCACTGCCATAGGAAGAATACATTTTTTCCATCTGCTGATGGTGAACTTGGTCATGTGACTTGTCTTAACCTCATGGGAGGAATACACAGGCCAATCCTGGATTAATCTGCTACCCCTGGGAGAATGAGAGCCATGTGGAGTGTATCCAGACCCAACCTGCAGTCTCTGGGCACAACCAAACCCTGACTCCAGGCATGTTTTCTGGTTTTCATGTTCAATTTAAAATCTAACTAGGAAAACATACCCCGGCTTACGCAGATGCATGGTTAGGGGTAAAATGGACCAGCCAAAGTAAGAAGCATGAAAAAACAGGCTTGGAACACAACCACTTAGACAAAGTCAAATATAGATTTAACAACTAATTATAGGAGAAAGCTGCAAAGTGCGTTATAAAATCAAGTGTTTGCACAGAAACATTTTTGCTAGAAAGCAAAGTGGTAGCTCATTTGCATGTTTGGTATTGTTAGCATACAAAGGAGCTGAACTGCTAAAATTAAGATAGTGAGTTGTTTGAAAACCTCATTTTAAAATAGAATAAATCACGCCACAGACAGATGTTTAAGAGTGTGCCTGATGTGGAGAGCGCTGGCCTCCTGCAAGAGGGTTGGCAAGGGGTTGAGCCCAACTGTTCTCTAAACCTCAGGCATCGGTGACCAGGGATGTGGGAAATTCATGGCCTGTGGCTTCCTGGGAAAGTATCACGGTTGAGAATTCACAGCCTGGTTCTGGGTCAGGAGAGGAAATATCAATGCTGGCAGCCACCAAAGGCCTAAGAATCTCTGAGCAGTAAGTGCCAAGGTCTCCACCTGCAGTAGGACGAGACATGGAAGACTCCTAGGGTACAGAATGTCAGGAGGTGCCCACTCCCAGGGGCTGACCCTGCTGCTCTAGCATGACCTCCTTCCCCTCCCAAATGCTAGCCTAGTGGGCAGTATTGGTTTTAACTCATCTTACTTTGTGATTTAAATTATGGTTATTATTATCAAAATCCCATTTGCAGACGGAGGTGTAGAGGATAGGGGAAGTTAGAAAATGTCCCCAAAGTCCACAAATGGAGTGACTCTGGGACAACCCAAGTCTAACGAAAGGTAGCAGTGATTATCAAACTATATTGTACACCCCATCACAAAGAAAAGGTGTCCATCTGTATTTATTTACGTACTTATTTATTTAAAGATGTGCACGTGTACAACTGTATTATCTACCCTATTTTATTTTTATTTATTTATTATTTTGGTGCTAGGGATTAAACCCAGGGCCTTGAACATGCTAAGAGTGCCTTCTACCACTGATCTACACCCCTCAACTTTCATGACATGCCCCAAAATAGAAATTAAAAAATGATGAGAAGAAAAAAAAATAAAAATACTGCTAGTTTGTTCACACATAAGGGATTCTTTTGAATGTTCCAGGGTGCAAGGTTTTTCCCATTTTGAAAAGAAGCACTTAGCCATTATGTCTCTCAGTCTGACCCCTCTAGGCTTGGGAATTCTTATTATAAGAGCGCCTGGCACCCTGTCAGCAGACTACAGTGACACAGCCGCATCAATGTTTATAGCAGCTCAAATCACAATAGCTAAACTATGGAACCAACCTAGGTGTCCTTCAATAGATGAGTGGAAAAAGAAAATGTGGCATATATATTCAAGGGAATATTACTCAGCTTTAAAGAAGAACAAAGTTATGGCATTTACCAGTAAATGGATGCAGTTGGAGAATATCATGCTAAGTGAAATAAGCCAATCCCCCAAAACAAAGGCTAAGCTGTGCATCTAATATGAGGATGCGGATTTACAATAAGATGGGGAGCACTAGAGAAAAATAGTGTTACCTTAGATTAGATAGAGGGAAGCAAATGAAGGGGATGTGGGGATAGGAATGATAGTAGAACGAAACAGATATTATTGCTTTATGTATATATGTGACTACGTGACCCATGTGATTCTATAACATGTACACTCAGAAAAATGAGAAATTATATCCCATCTATGTATGATGGATCAAAGTGCATGAATACAGTCTACTGTCATGTATAACTAATTGAAACAAGTTTAAAAATTAAAATAGAAAGAGCTCATGGCACCCTGTCCTTTTTTTCTTAATGTGCACCTGTATGAGTTTCCTATTTGCTATAACAAATAATCACTAACTCAGTGGCTTAAAGCAATACGCACGTATACTATTACAGTTCAGGGGATCAGAAGAGCAACACCAGCCGCAATGGTCTAAAGACAGGAGGCACTGGAGGAGGATTTCCCTTGCCTTCTTCAGCCTCTAGTGTCCACCTGCATTCCCAGACTCCTTCCTTCACTTTCAAATGTCACATTACTTTCTCACATGACTTTGACCCTATCTTCTCCTTATGAGGATTTTTGTCATTACTTTGAGCCTACCTGGTAACACAGCATAATCTATCCCTTGGAGGACTCTTTAATAAATCCCATTTGAAACTGCTTTTGCCATAGGTTCTAAGGATTAGGGTGCCAAGTGTGGGTGTGTATCTATCATGCATCCTGTCATAATGTCTCTTGCAGACGAACTGTAGATTTCTACAGACTCAGAGGTCCGTAGAAGAGGCCGCTTTGAAGGGAGAAAATCCCATCTCCCTTGAAACTTCTGAGCTCCAGGAAAGCCAGAATGAAAAGTCCTTTTACTGCTACGTGTAGGTACATGGTATGGAAAGTCCTGTGCCTTGAGTGTTCAACTGACCCTTGCTGAAGGGCAGAAACAACTTTCCCTTTAAGTCTCTCCAGATCTTTCTGTCCCTTTTAACTCCTGTTTATGGCCCAGATCATCCCAGAATCCTGAACATTTATTCATGCCCATCTTCATTTTTTGATCTCTGTATTCTTACGGCAAATATCATTTCATGCAAGAGAATCCCGATGTGCTGCGCTCAACATATTCAACTGATGAAACCAAACAGCAAATATCTTTCATTTTAATCCTTTCTTGGGACCTAAAATAGTCCTAAATCTTAAAGAAATGCTGAATAGGTACATTCTGCCTTGCCAGCAACATACACCCCAAAACAACTACACACAACGGCAGAGTAATGAAGTGGTGAAGGGAAATGGAGAAGTACGTGGCATGTGAGGGTCTTACATGGAGACAAATTGTTACAAGTGCAAGTTCAAGGACATTGCCTAAAGGAGCAGTTCCCAAACTTTAGGGTCATAATTTTTGAAATATGGGGCTCATATCTGCCTACCAACAGTACTTTTTTTTATTTGCACATCAACTCAGCTTTTAAAATTCCATACCTTTAAAAAGAAAATGGATATTTAGCAAAACTTAAACCTTTTATTTTTTTTTTGGTTCTTGATTGTCCACTACAATAAATGAATGAAAATATTCATTGATAGAAATACTAGTTATTTATTGCAATGTAGTAAGTGACCACAAAAGTTAGTGACTTAAAACAGCCATTATCATCTCCCCATTTCTCCCAGTCAGGAGTTCAGACAAAGTTAGGGTCAATTCTTCTGCTCAAGATTGTTCACAACACTTCAATAAAGTTGTCGGTTGTGACTACTGTTGTCTCAAGGTGGGATTGAGCAAGGATCTATTTCCAATCTCACTTAGGGATCCAAGGGCAGGCGTAAGTTCCAGGTGAGCTATGATGGGGAGAGCCACATGGGTCTTTCTATAGGGCAGGTCACCACCTAGCAGCTGACATCATTAAATGCAAGTGGTGAGAGAGTAAGACAGGAAATGCTTACAAAAGAGATGTCCAGTCCTTTATAACCCACCACATCTTGAAAGTGACATCTTATCATCGTGGAGACAAGTCACATTGCCCCAGACCACAATTCAGGGGAGGAAATAATTCAAGGTGGAGGTAGAAATCCTTGGAAGCCATGTTGGAAGTAGGTTAGAGCACATTCCCTGGAACTGGCTTGCTTACTCTTCAGATCTGCGGGCCCCACACGGCAGCCATCTGTCAAGGGTGCAGTGAGCCTAACGTGGCACTAATGGTAGCTGGGAGAGTAGGTTGTGGGCTTGGGGTAGGGAGAGGGCAGCCCAGCCCCAGAGAAACCACAGTAAAGACGTGGATGTTTTCAGAGAGAAGCAGAGAGAGCTGCTCACAACTCCATTAACTGGAGTGAAAGGATCACACTAGAAGGCAGGATGGAGAGTTTTCTTCACTGGGAGAAAATCCCAGAACCATTTAGCCAGTCTCCACCTTCTTATCGTACCTATCTGGTCCTCCTCATTGGGAAGTTAATAATTACTTCTTCAGCTACAGGGGAAAAGTGTTTTGTTTTTTTAAAATAGATTTTGACAGGTAGCCTTATAAAAGTATATTTGATATAAAATTTTCAGTCTTGGATAGAGATTTTTCTAAATTGTTCTTTCTGCCCTTGTTTTGCTGGGAACTCCCCCAAGTCCTTGAGAATCAAGCTCTTATCCAATTCTCCAGGGCAAGAGTCAGCAAACGATGGAAGCCAAACCTGGCCAGCTGCCTGTTGGTTTATAGCCCAAGAAGTGAGAACGATTTTCACAGTTTGAAATAGTTAGACTAGTACCTCCATGGTAGCTTTGATTCTGCCCCTAGATTAGTGGAGTCTAAAACATTTATCATCTTTTTTTTTTTTTTAAAGAAAAGATTCCCCCTTCAAAAAAAAAAAAAAAAGTGGAGAATCCAAAAGAGATGAGTTAAGCTATTTAGGAAAGAGAGGAAGGAAAAAGAAGGAAAGATCCTGAGATGGACAGAGCTGTGTGACCCTAGAGCCCACCTTTACCTGTACTGACTTCATACCTGCCAAGCCTGGTACCCAGGGACACCGCTTCATGATTTCACTGTCTTTCAAACCATCAGAATCTCCCTGATGAGAAGGAAACTGAAATCGTTTTAGAAGCTACCACTGACTTAAAAATGTCTCCCATTGTCAGGAAACAATTGTGGTGACTTAGAGGGAGACAGAGACATGCTCCATAAAATCTTCTACTCCAAGGCAGGAGAGGGAGATGGAGAAGAAACAGTTCCAAGGAAATACCAAAGAGCCAAGAACTTACTAGAAGGAGACATACATAAAGAGGGTGTTTGCCCCTCAAAAAGACCACAATCCAGAGATCTCCACCTCTGCAGGAAGACAGGCAAGATTTGAAGGGAGTGCTGTGAATGTCATGTTTGGAGCAATAACTTAGAAAGCCCTTCTATCTTATGGGGCAGTAAGAACAGATGTCATGGCCGCAAGCAGAGAAGGCAGGAGGAAGAGGCATTGGACTTTCTCAACCTCTGTGGCCAGGCTTCCTGGTCAGTGTCATCCCATTTCCTCTTTATGTCAGTGAACAGTTGGAGCAGTTCATTTTTAAAATTCTACAGTGCTCCTTAGAATTGGGTTGGGACAAATGAATGTTACTGAGCATGGGGTGGGTAACCGTGCCCCCGTCATTAATACCCTAGTTATGGCCTCTGGAAGCATTAGGAGGCTTAAGTGTGCCTCCATGAAAACCCAAATCAAGCTCCTAAAAAAATACACATTATTGGTTCACCTACAGAAAAAGCTCCATACAACTCAACTGCAGGCATGTTTTACCAGAGAGTTGCCTTCATTTCTCTGTGATTCTCTCAGATTTGGCCTTTTCTGCCTGTCAACCAAGACTTTAGCCTCATTTTGTTCATGGCTGCAAGTGTCTGTCAGCAGGAGCTGGAGGGAGATGACTCATCACGGAATAAAACATTTTTGCTTTCCAGGAACATCTAGTAAAGCACTGAGCTTCGCTGTGCTTGAGCATCTTAGAGGACAGACCCGTCCATGAGCCAAAGACTGTGCAGGGGATAGCGTAACTCTGACTTACTAGAGTTACCAGATCCTGTAGAGGATGAGATTCTTCTAAGTTGCAGCACTTGCTGAGGGGGAGGCAGGGGATTGCCCCAGATCAGCTACTTCA
The DNA here is from genome assembly GCF_021218885.2 of Marmota monax. Taxonomy (NCBI): domain Eukaryota; kingdom Metazoa; phylum Chordata; class Mammalia; order Rodentia; family Sciuridae; genus Marmota; species Marmota monax. The sequence continues at coordinate 5,771,961 of NW_026695224.1, forward strand.
ACATCTTTTACCTGTATTGGCTAGTTGAGAAGCAAGGAAGGTCTCCTTTCTCTGTCTTTTCTTTCTCTTTATTAAAGATGCACATCTAGTTTCCCCTCAAGCCAGGACTAACTTGATGGAGCTGTGGGATGAGAGACCCTTTAACTCCCAAGATGACACCAGTTTACTTACTTGAGAGATTTTCAGCACAGACAGAAATGGTATACAGGGGGATCCCAGAAGTCTCCCTGATGGGAATAAAGAGAACAGAGAGTCTGGAGACCTGTGAAGGTACAGGATAGATAAGAGAGAGGATAGAACTGAATATACACAGAGAAGCCTTTTTGAGCAGAGTAGACGATTGGTGCATTTAAATGAGACAATGACTCAAGGTTGGGGAAAGGGCCATTCAACAGGTAAGAGAGAAGAACGTTGAATGTTCATACAAAGGTGGAAATAGAACGTGTTCTCATAGTCCAGACAGGAAAATCTCACCCTTCATTGGATGAAGTAATCTGAAAGGTTTTGACTCAGAAATTGGGAATAATTAGACCTAATTATTCTTAAATCTGTGTTTCTCCTGATTCGCCTAAAATACCATATGTGAATAAAGGTAGGTCTCAAAAGGTGCAAACTGTTTTCAAGTAACTTAACTAACTGAATGCCATAATAAAAGTCAAGAATATTTATGGGAATATAGAAACATCCATTACTCAAGGATTACCAGTCATGCCAATTGAAAACATACTGTGACACCACTATGCACTGACTAGAGTGACTCAGATTATAGACCGAACATGCCAACTGTTGAAGATGACATGGAGGAACTGGAACTCTCTTGCACTGCAGGTGGGAAGGCAGCCACTCCAGAAAGCAATGCTGCAGTTTCTTGAAAAGATAAATCCGTCCCAAGTATAGGATCCAGTTACTCTACTCCCAGATATTTACTCAAGACGAACGAAAAACATCTAACATACAAAAATGGTCCACTAGTGTCCATACACTAATGTCCATAATAACTTCACCTGCAAGAGTCAAAAGTTGAAAGCAATTTAATACTCATCAGCAATTGAATAGATAAAAAATATGGACTACATTTACAAGTCAATATTTCAGCCACGCGACCAGCAGGCTAGCTTCATACTACAGGTTCAAAAGCATAAAAATTAACTAGTGAGTTTTAAAATTAAAGAGACATAACTCTCATTACCTTATTTGCCCAGGTCAGAGACGGCTCCTCCTACCTCCTGCCTCCAGCCACCTAATGCAGTGGTGAGGTTAACAAGGGAGGCCAGCGAGAGAGAGGAACCACGCCAGGGAGTGAGCTTTTATTGGGGAACAAAAAATTCAAGGGAAAATTCCATCCAATGAAGGTCGAGGGGGGGCAGCATTCCAAGGTCAGGGTCAGTGATTGGTCTTCAGATCAGTGATCAGGCACACCCACATGGACAATCCCTCGCACCTGAGACAAGGTGGGGAAGGCTCTGACACAGTGTGTCTAAGGGCCTCTCACCCAGCTAGGGAGGTAACTCAAATCACGTGCGAGAATGGCTTCCCACAAATATTACTCAACAATAGGAAGAAATAAACTATATATATTTGCTACATTTATGAAGCACATACTTTATATCAAGTAAAAGTGTATCAGACTAAAAAGAGTGCATGTGGTATGACTTGATTTATATAAAATTTTAGGAAACCCAAACCAAAATATATTAACAGAAATCAGACCAGCAGTTGTCTGGGGCTGGAGAATAAGAAGAGAGAGTTTATGAAGAGACATAAGGAAGCTTTAGAGGGTAATGAATTTCTTCATTTGATTGGTTGTGATGGTGGCTTCAGAAGTGTCGACATGCACCAAAGGGTAATCAAACTGTAAAGTAGAAATATGTGTAGATTTGTGTGTCAGTTCTGTTCTAGTAATGCTGGTAGGGAAAAAAAAGATCACATGTTAAGAGTTCAATATTGTTATTTATTAATTCTTCATAACTTGATCTGCAGATTCAACATAGTCTCCATCAAAAACCCAGCACATTCTTTTCATGAATATAGACAAATTGGATCCTGCAGTTCCCATGGAAAAGCAGAGGACTCAGAATAGCCAGCCCAACATGGAAAACGTAAAACAAACTCGGAAGGATTGACATGACCAACTTCATGACTCACTAAAACCTCCAACAATCAAGTCTGTATGATATGGAAATGGTAATAAACATAAAAATCCATGGAACAGAATAGAAAGTCTCTCAATAGACCCAAACACATAGAGGCAACTGATTTTAGTCAACTGATTTTTGATAAAGGAGGAAAAGCCAATTCAATAGAGAAAAGATGGTCACCTCAAACAGTATTTGGATCTATTTTGTTTTCTGTATATGTAATAAATAAATAAATAATGAAAAGATTGAGAACAGTGTTTACACTTTTCACAAAAATTACATCAAAATGGATCATAGACCTTTATGAAATTTCAAAGCTACAAAACAATTAAAAGAAATTAGTAAGAGAAACTCTAGGTGACTTCAAGTTTTATGATAAGTTTTCAGATACACACCAAATGCATAATCAATAAAAAAATAATAATTTGGACTTTATTGCAGTTAAAATCTGCTTTGCAAAAAAAACTGTTAAAGCAATTAAAAAAAAAACACCAACTGGAAAAGAAGTTTGCAAAACACATACCTGATCCAAATTGTACAAAAAAGAAAAACCTTCTACAACTCAATGACAAAAGAAACAACCAGGCAAAGTTAAAAAAAAAAAAAAAGAAAAGAAAAAGAAAGTCTAAATAAACATCTCACATCTCACCAAAGAAGTTGTATGGATGGGCAAATAAGCCCATGAAAGAATGCTTAGCATCTCTCATCTCTAGGGAATTCCAAATTAGAACAATGAGGAAATATGGCACCTATTAGAATAAGAATATTAAAGTCCAAAACACCTGACTAACTAAATCCTGGCAAGGATGTAGAGTAACATAAACTCTCATTTGCTACTGGTACAAAATGGTGAACCTACTTTTAAAGACAGTTTGATAGTTTCTCACAAAGCAAAGCATGTAATATTATGTAATATTATTACTATTTGACCCAACAATTAAAATTCTTAGGTATTTACCCAATTGAATTGAAATCTTTTGTCCACATAAAAATATGCACTTGAATGTTTTTAGCAGCATTATTTACAGTCACCAACAACAGTGGGTGAATAAATAAACTGTGAATAAATAAACTGTGGCACATTAACACAAGGGAATATTATACAGCAATAAAAAGAAATAAGCTATCAAGTCACATAAAGACATGGAATAAACTTGAATGAATATTGTTTGGTGAAAGAAGCCGCTCTAAAAAGACTATATACTATGTGATTCCACCTAATCAGCCCTTCGTATTTACAGAGTTTCTGCCATTGCAGATTCAACCAATCAAGGATAGAAAATATTTGCCGAAAATTTACCTCTGTCCTGAACATGTTAAGCCCTGTTTTCTTGTCATTATACCCTAAACAATACAATAATAACTCTTCATACAGCATGTAGATTATGTTAAGTATCATAAATAACCTAGAGGTGATTTAAAGTACCTGGGAAGACATGTGTATAGATTATAGGCAAATACAAGCCATTTTCTATATTGGACTTGAGCATTCTCAGAATTTTGTATCCAAGAGAATTCTAGAACAGATTCCCCACAGATACTGAAGGATGACAGTGTGTAAACATTCTAGGAAATACAGAAGTATGCAAATAGTAAGAAGTTCAGTGATATCCAGGAGACTGTGGGGAGGAGGGGAAGAACAGGGGTACACAGGGAATCATAGAGCAAGGTATTCTGTATGATACTGCATTGGTAGAGGAAAGAAAAGTGTCCCAGGACTGATCACACACACCTGGGAGAAGGAGCAGGTTTGTTGTCAGGAGCCTGAAGAGGCTACTCTGCACAAAGAGAGGGACAGCAGCAGCAACTCCCCCTTGAATGTCACCTTTTTGTAGGCTAGAATCATGGGCACAAGATAGGGGCAGGTTTAGTCTTGACGGACACAGTGAGCATCCCCTGATCTTGTGGAAGCCAACTTTGTTTCTTGGGAACAGAGACAGGCAGTCTTCCTCTCTCTCAGAAAGGGGAATCAGGAAACAAGCATGTCCCTTTATCTTCTCAGGGAGGGAACAGGGAAACCAGTGCGTCCCCATCTCAGGGGCACTAAGTGGTCTCCTATCTCAGTGAGAGAACAGGGAGAGAGAGACCCGCTCGTCTCCAGGCGGGTAGGTTTTATCTGGGGCTAGTTTCTATTTCTTGGGAATAAGAACGGTATTCATAAAATAAGGGTGGAAAAAAGGAAGATGGCTACAATTATGCAATTATGATAACAGTTGAAATGTGATATTATCCATTTCTCAAAACCCATAGTACAAAGAGTAAACCTTAATGTAAGTTATTTGAATAGTTAATTTATAAGGTCAGAGGACCTAAGTAAAGAACAGACCACAATAAGAAACGACATGTGGTAAACAGGTATGAAATATCCATCACAGAAGACAACAAGGGAAAAGATAGTAAATGAAGTAACTTTGGAAATCAATTGTCTCTGTAAGACAAAAAAAAAGGCAAAAAAAAAAAAAAAAAACCTCACAAGCACTGTACTCTCACGAATAAAGTTGTTCCCACGGAATTATGGGCTATCAATTTGGTTAATCCCATACATGTATATTGAAACCTTGTAGTGTGTATTTGTAAAGGGAAAGAAAATAGAATTATCCATGTGACAATGGATCGGAGTTGGAGACATCAGTAAGTGCTCACATTCATATCTTAAAGGAGATGATTACATATGGAAATGTTGATAGATGTGTACACATTCATGGGTTAGTGTATGTGCCTACATTTGTTTGTTCTTCCTGCTAAAAGGGTCTAGATTCAATGTCATCTGATTAGCAACAAACACACCTAGTAGCCAGGTCTTGGTTCCTGGTTAAGCAATGCCTGACTCTATGATGCGTGTGAGAAACAAACAAGATGAGCCAGGAACATCTTACAATGCTAGAACATAAGAAACTGCTTGGCAATAACAATACTGCATTGATTGCTAAGCCAAAAAGCAATGCTGGTGTAGGGGCCTCAGGAAAATCAAAGGAGATCAGTAGAATAGAGGAAAGGAACCAGAAAGGGAGGATGGAAGGGAGGTGGGGAAGGGCTGGGGAGTGACATTGGCCAAATTATAGTACTATATTGTGTTCAGGTAAGAACAACAAATCCCAACATTATGTACAACTATAATGCACCAAAAAAAAAAAAAAATGCAAAAGATTTCTGGAATACTGAAAAAATTCCACATTGCTGGGATCATATTTAGGGGGCACAGGAGCCAATTGAAAGAGTGTCCAATGTTCAAAGCAAAATCAATTTGAGGAAAAAAAAAGAGGTAATATTGGGTTATAATCCAAAGTACAAAATAAATATCCAAGAGTACATGCATATTGTTACAAATAATTGAATAAACTAATAAATATGGGAGAAGACTCTAATTTCTTATGTAGAAGAATTCCAAACAAATCCTGTAGATACCCCATTCTCCAGGAGTCAGACTCCCCAGCCCTTAGGGTGAGCCACACACCGTGACTTCCTTACAAAGAGAAAAGGTGGAAAGGGGTGGGGTAGGGGGCGCCACTGTGCAGTGACAAGCTGCTGAGTCAGGCGATCAAAGTCAACATCAACCGTGATCAGGCATGTTGATGTACATACCCTTACTTATGTGATTAAAATGACACTTTACCTTTGTGGTGCTCTCCAAAACCCATATCCTCAAACTCCTCATGAGAAAGACATCAAATTCCAAAAGAGACACATTCCTATAACATGTCTGACCATTAATCCTCAAAACTGTCAAGGTCATCAAAAGAGAGTCAAGTCTGAGAAAGTGTCAGAGCCAAGACGAGTCCAAGGAATTGTGACAATGAAATTTACTATGGTATACGGGATGGGATCCAGAATATTAGGTAAAAATAAAGGAAATCTGACTTCAGTTAATAATAATCTAACAATATTGCTTTATTCATTGTAATAAATACTATACAAATATGAGAAGTGAAGAATAGGCAGAAACAGTATTGTGCAGGGGATAATTTAAAAAAGAATGCTCTGTACCACGTGTTCAGATGTATGCAAATCTAAAACTGTTCTAAAAAAATTCAAGTCTATTAATTAAACAAAGTTACAGGACTTGTGAAGTGCAGAAATGAAGCCACTACCCTACGTGTCTAGACCCTAAAATCTGTGTCCTTCTATTATGTAGAGGCTTCCTTTCCCATTTTCATTTACAGCTAACATGAAACATGTCAGTATTTACTTTAAGATGAGTTGGGACGCTGGTCACATGAGTCCTTAAGTAACTCTTCTTAGGACAGGGGCCGATTCTGTTTGCACTTCCTGTGTCTGAAGGGTGAACACTGCTCATGTGCAGCAGGAAGGGGGAGTGTTGGGAGGGTGAGGAGATAGGCTTACCTCCTACAGAGTTTATGGAAGCCCAGGAACCTACACTATATACAACTTAATCCTCATGTTTATGTCTGGGAATATATTAAATGCCATCTGCCTAACCATTTGCCATGTTATAAATTAAGGCGACATCAACAATGCTCTAACACCAAGGAGCTCTCCGCTGTCTTCCAGTTTGATATTAAATGGGTTTTGTTACCAAACTCTTCTTACAAACATGAAAAGAACAGTTGCCAGCCCTTCTGGAGCAGCAGATGGTCTCCGAGGCCTCCCAACGCAGGCTCTCCGTGAAAGTTACAGGATTTACATTTTCTATGCTGCAGACTTGGCTGTGTAATGGTTATGACTGGGGAGAGCAAACTTTCTGTGGATGAGGTTGAACCTTGGTGCCATCCGCTTTCTTGCACTGTGAACTCACATGCGTAACTTAGCACCTTGTAATCTCAGTTTTCCTACCTGTACAATGGGCTTGAAAAACCCCAAACGCATCGAGTTATTATGAAATTTAAATGCAAAACTTCAAATTGCTCTAACTACTCTCCTTAGGTCTGGTTTGCACACATGTGCTCATGCAAGCACTTGCACACATCATTGAGACACAGTCTTCATTGAAAACCAATTCTTGCAATGGGTTATACCTTTCAAATTTTTTCCACTTTATTCCAACCCATTCTATTTTTCCTTGTTTTTAATTTCACAGGTAATATAGTAAATTAATTTTAGAACTTTTAAAAGTTCATAATCTTCAGATTTAAAACACCAAGATATTTGGTTTAAACACATGAAAATATGCTTGGTGCATTTGAAACATACGTAATAAATGCTAGGTGATAATATTGCTTCTGATATTATTATTAACTGTAGCAAAGTGACGGGAAAATTAAAGTACTAAACAACATCAATCTTTCTCCCACTGTTTCCACAAACCCAGCCAAAGGACTAATTTTTCCCTAACCCTGAAGAGCATCCACTGACGAAACCAGAAGCCTTTCAAGCCGGTGTTCTCATTGAAACCCACGTGGCCACCCAAGGAGGCCCTTCTCCCCTCCCTGACTCTTGCAAGCTCAGCATCTCTCTCTTCTTTCTGTTTCTGCAATCTCCAAAGTCCCCACCAGGACTGAGATTTGGTACCCATAGCAGTAACCTTGTGTTGTATTGGATTCCCTCCTTTCCTGGGGTCCCTTGCTACTCTCTAGCAGTGACCCCTGGAATCATGCACACTTGCACTCACTTTCTAATCTCAGAGATCCGCTTCTGACAGAACCAGCCTCAGACAGCCCTGTGTGTTCTGCCCATTCTTACTGTACCTGCCAAGTCAGCTCACTGCACACAGAGTGGTATTAAACCCTGTTACTTCCATTTCTGTTGGCTCCAAAGTCATTGGAAGCAGGTATAGATGATCCATGGATCTTTACATGGATGGAACGAATCTTGAGGATCCCATTACTCTTTCCCTCCCCACTTCCTCTCCCACCTCCTACCCAGATCTGGGTGCTTTAAGGTTCTTCACATCATGCAAGACGACTATTTGCCCACCTTTCTCTTTATTTTTCAACCAAATAAACAAAGTACTCTGATCTTAAACATGGAATAAATTTATTTGTCTATCTTTCTTAAACCATATCTAATATCCTGTGGGTTTAGAAGGGCTACCCCCCTGTATCACTCACAGGAGAGCCCACAAAACTACATTTTCTCCAGACAGAACACATCTTTTATTGGGCTTGTGTCTGTGATAATGATGCAGGTGAATTTTATCATTCCTTTCACCCTACTAGTAATGAACAAATTCACTGCGTATTACTTTGGACTTGATCTCTGGCAAAACACTACTGGAACAAACAATTTGATTTGTCAACACCTTTACAAGGGCTCCTCAATCAATGTCACAAATCCAAATTTAAACAGCAAAGTACATTTGACTGCAAGACCCTGGACTGATTAGAGCTCCGAGTTCAGAGAATTGCTCCAGACAGGGCAGGAATCAGATTATTAACTCCACTTGAAAATACTCTCTGCTGCCCAGGATTAGCATGCATATTTTGATATAGATCGATAAGCAATCTCCTTTCTATAAGAAATGCCTGCAACATTCATTTGGCTGATCAAAGGTAGATATCAGCTGGCTGTGACAGCTAGCTATTGTTTCCCGGCTTTCTTTACAGAAGAGCCTCTATTTAAAAAATTCTCTGGCTCCTTTTCAGCTAATAGTTGAAGCCAAGAAAGAGCCACAAAATCCCATCTCCCTCTCAACACTGAACACAATTAGTGCAGAGGGACTTGAGTCTTTTTTTGAGCTAACTTGACCCATTTCCACCTCGTGCACTGACAAGAAATGTCAAGTTCCTTCTCCCTCCTTTTCCCATTTCCCTCCATTCTGACCTATTTTCAACTAGAACAGTGGTCTTAATCCGAAACTGCTAGAAAGATGGCCCTGCCCATCCTTATCCCTCTGGTCTTTCCCAGGTGAGGTCGAAGTTCTCATATTAAGGACTTGATATTGTTTCAACGTTGGTTAGCTCCAGTTTGGATTCTGGCTGAGGACACGGAATTGATTCATGGCTTTGAAAGCAATTGAGTCAATCCCTTCACCCCTCTTTGTCTCCGATTCTGTTATAAATTCTCCATTTCCTTTTAAAAAATGATTTCTCTTTTATATTTTCTACCTATTCTATTTCAAGCTCATTTTTCCCCCCGACTAAACAACTCAATAGGCAACCAAACTTATGTACTAAGTGGTGATTCCTTTCTTTCATCCAAAGATCTCGGGGAAAAAATAAAAAAGCAAGGTATGTTTTTGTTCAGTCTAGATTAATAACTGACAAAGGTAAGCTACAGAATAATTTGCACAGCCTGATTCAACTTTCATTTTTAAAACAATATTTTTACATGTATATGGGCATATACATATTGACTCTATGAATACATTATTTATGTATATATACACATGCATGAACACAAAACACATATACAACGCTCTGTAGTTATGCAGCTAATGGTATGCAAGAGTAGATTCATGGGAGATATTTATTTATTCATGCATTTATCTATTTATGTTGGTGTTGAGTATTGAATCCAGGGCACTCTATCACTGAGCCACATCCCCAGCTCTTTTTAAGTTTTTGTTTGAGACAAGATCTCACGAAGCTGGTGAGGCTGACCTTGAACTTGGAATCCTCCTGTCTCAGCCTCCCACATTGCTGGGACTTCAGGTGTGCGCACCCCCAGGCCTGGCTAATGAGAGGCTTTTAAAATCTACTTATGTAATACATTCTATTTGGATTTGGAAAATCCCTCTTTGTACTATGTCTTAATTCAGGTAAAAATGACATTTAAAATGAGAATTAGAGATGTCTCCCACATACACTCACTGTGTATGTGTTCTTATCTGTTTTTAGAATTCTTGCCACCATCATGTCAGCATGTTTGTCTTAGAGCGTAAGGTCCATGAAAGCCACATCAAGCATATGCCAGCTGCTCAGTACCTATGGGGTGGGTGGTGATAGGCTCATTAGGATTATTTGATTTGTGTTCATACCACACTGATCTGAATTGCTTGTGGGGGAGTATGACCTCAATTAGTGAAAATCTGAGATATTGTACTGTTCAAAGTAAGTGTGCTTGGAATTGAGTCATTCACACTCTACCTGAAACCACACAGAGAGAAAATAACTAGGTAGTTATCACTAAAAACTGTAATCATAAAAGGTAAAAATATGCAATAACTTCTAATTTCGTAGCACTTCAAGTTTTGTAGTTCTCAAAGAAGTATTTCTTTGAAATATTTGACATGTTTTCTCTCTGTGAAGGGTTTTCTAAGCTGAGACCTCATCCAAGTAACTCCAAATGCTTTGTAAATGGGATTTAGGAAAATCCTCTGAGTTGCTTATGATGGATATCATTTATATCGTAGCCTTGAATCTTCACAAAAACATAACAAGCCAAGTGTGTTTGCTCTCATTTCTCGGATGGGGAAACTGAGATTCAATTGATCAGATTAATTGCTCAACTCAGATCTGACTATAAAGCTGTGGAGAAGAAAGATCATATTTAAATGATATCGAGTAAAAATCAGTGGCCAGGTGTAGTAGCACACACCTGTAATTTCAGTGACTCAGGAGGCTGAGGCAGGAGGATCTCAAGTCCAAAGCCAGACTCAGCAACTTAGCATGGTCTTAAGCAATTTAGCGAGATTTTGTGTCAAAATAAAAAATAAAAAGGGCTGGGGATATGACTCCGTAGTTAAGTGTCCCTGGACTCAACCCCTGTTACCATAAAAACAAAACAAAACTAGATCATAAAATGGCATGTGTTTTCTGAAGAAAACAATGAAATTGATTCTACTGATTTATATGCATGAAATTTTGCTCATGGGACTCAAATTATACCATACTTATAGACCCTGAAAAATGCTGCATTTATAGAGGGTTTCTAATTATGTTAAGATAGAAAATTGAGCTCCAGTCATTAAATTTGACAGCAATATGTTAACATGACCCGTACTGAGAATATGCTTCCATTTCTTTATGGCTGGAAATACTTTCTGAATCAACTATTTAGTGGTTAGATAGTTTTGGTTAAATTTCTTGATCTCTCTCTACCTTTGCTAATAAATGGGAGTAATAATGGTGTCTACCTTAGAGGGTTACTGTGAGATTCAAATGGGAATATATGTGTATATTTTAACATATATTAATATAAATATATAATGTATATTATATGTATATTAGGCATTACTAGTTACAAACAACAATCATAAATCTTAGATATAGGTTTCCTCATGTATACATTAAGTCAGGAATTCTAGGATAATTTATTTTCTTGTTTAATGAATTCTCTTTCTAACAGTTCCTTACCTATTAAGGCCTTCAGTTCTTTTCTTCTTTGCTACGAAGATTCAGATCTTTCTCAGCAGCAAGTGAAAATAACTACGTTTATTTCTGGTGCGTTTTAAATTTGCAAAGTGATTTTTTTAATATTTTCTTTTTCTCACACAAAACCTGGCTATGAGGCAAGTGCTGTCACTCAGGAAGCATGTATGAAACCTCTCCTGAGTTCCAGGTGTTGGGTAGGTGTGGCCCCTTCCCCTTGAGAGCCTCTTGGAAAATGATTGATCTTACTTGACATAAAAGCATGTGGAAGCAAGTGAGATAGATCGCCCAGTGAAACCTCAGGCATTGTACATCCCAGTTTTGTTTTAGGAAGATAGTGAACTGTAGCCTGCAATCCACAGATCTTTGAAAGGGTGAAAGGTATAGGGGGAGGAAGGAAGGGAGGGAGAGAGAGAGGGAGGGAGGAGACAGGCAGGTACATTAACCATAAGTTGACATTGGTTGACTATAGGATCAAGCTGGAATTCTCGCTGGAATTATAAATGTGAAATCAGGAATTCTAGGATAATCATCTCCTAATAAACACAATTTGAAGGGTAGAAGAGATTTCCAGAGTTCATCCAGGAAGGGTCAACCAAGGAGAATCTACCAGCCTCGCCCATGTCACCCCCGACTCCAGTTTGTACAAGTCAGATGCGTTTTCACTCCATCCTGGTATTTTGCTTTGGAACTCCAGTGTTCCAGCTTCCCGGAGCCATAAGGTCTGGCTGCCCCAAGGGCCATGGGTTTACGAGGGAAAGTGTTTTTCATAAGGTCTTGCCACACAGACGACAGCATTGAAGTAGGAACTTGGGCTCCTCAGGAAGTATTGGTTGGCCCTTGACTTCCATGATGCCAATTTACATGTCATTTTGCTGGCTGCCTAAATGGCAGCCCTCACAGTGTTTTCCCGAGGAGACAAGGGCCCGTAGTCCGGGAGGACATGGCAGATTTTCTTTGCCATGCCAATTAAGTTTGGCCTTCTTGGTGTTGTGTAGGAACAGCGGCCTGTGGCGTATCCCTAAGCACCTTCCCACTATGATCTGCTATATATAATGATTTGGCAAACATTTCTTTTTTTCCCTGACTGAGGAAGAGAAATGGTTTTCATTTCTAGTCTAATAATCGAGGACTTTCTACAGCAGGAAAAGTGAATCAGACTTTCTGATCTAACCAGCCAAACCCCAAAGGACCTTCTGAAGGTGTTACCAGGCAGCCAGGCCAAAACTCTTATCTGATCCCCGCGTTTTCCTTGTGAGGAGGGCGACGTTGACAAGGAAGTGTCCCCATGATGTAAGGGCACGCTTGATGAAAAATCTGGTTTTTCTCCTTGGATTGCCTCAGATAAATCAAATGCGAAGTTTGTCAAACGTACAGTGGCCACTCCTGTGTGAGGACCATTTCTCCTTTTGAAGTGGAAGATTAAGTGCAAGAGGCAATTCAGAATATTGGATGACTGCAAGCTTCAATGAATCAAAAATATTCCTCTCTGTTGAGTGGAGTAATTTATTCTCGTCGATGGGAGGAAGGGTCAAACAGTGGCTCCTGCTTCATTATGTCTCTCACTGGTAGATAATTCTGATGGGGTTCAACTGGGGCAGTGTCTACACCAGCCCGTAGGCAATCTTGCTTTGTCATGACTGGAAGTTAAACTTGAAGAGAGTAAATAGCTATAAGTTTTCTAATGATTTCTTTATTGATGATGACAAATGCCATCTATATGCTGTGTATTCTTCAGATGTTGATGAATTTATTTTATTCGTTTATTTCTATGTGGTGCTGAGAATTGAACCCAGGGCCTCACACAGGCTAAGCAAGTGCTCTACCACTGAGCCCCAACCCCAACCCATGCTAACACTTTTGATTTGGGAATTTACAATTATTTGTAAATCTGTTAAATAAAGATCATTGGTAGGGTCCTGTCACCTTGTCCTTAGGACTCCCTTAAAAATATATTTCAGGGGCATTTTTCTATGCACCTCACCAATGTGCAATACATACACTCATTATGTAAATGTTTCTTAAAAATATAAACAAATTAAAGAGTATGATATATATTGACGTCTGGCACATAAGAGATATTAACTAATGATAGCTGATGCTAATAAATCAAAGCATATGTTATCAATTTATAATAGTGAAATTTTTATCCTAAAACCTGTCTTTGTAATTTAGTGGGTGAAGTTTAAAAAAAAAAAAAAAACTGTACATATAATGTAATGTACTGTCATGTAAGCAAAGATCAATGTAGGCAAAAAAATATTATAGAGAAAGAAATTTATTTTGGATCGTGGAAGAATGCCTCATAATGGATGCATTTGGCTGTAAGGTTTTTGAAAGATGATCAGGAATTAGCCAGACAGATGGGATTAGTAAACTATGAAGGGTATTCATGTCAAGGGAGCACCATGAAATACATACACAAAGGCACACACACATAGGGGTTTTGTGTCTAGTTATAAGCAGTTCAGTTTATGGAAAATCTGGCATATATTTGTAAATATTCTATGTATACTTAAACACAGAGTATATTCTGCTTTTTTCAGATAGAGTGTTCTGTAAATGTCAATTAGCTCAAATGATTGCTGTTTCTATTGAAATCATTTATACCCTTACTAATTATCTACTTATTATAATAATTAACTAAATGATTTATTGAAATCTCCAAATGTAATTGTGGATTTATCAACTTATTGCAGTTTTCTTAGTTTTTGCTTCATGTATTTTGAAGCTTTATTATTAAGTGTTTAAGCATTTAGGATTGTTAGGTTTTCTTGATAAAGTTACTCATTTATCATAAAATAATCCCTTTTGTGTTTGATTATATTCTTTGCTCAGAAATCTAATTTGTCTAATAGAGCCACTCCTCTGTTCTTTTCATCTGTGTCAATGTTGAATATATTTTTACCCAGTTGCTTTTAACATATTAGTTTTTATACTTAATGTGTATTTACTGCAGGCAGCATATAGTTGAAATTTTGCTTGTACATTCAAACTGATAGTCTCTTCCTTTTAAATTGAATGTTTAGACCATTTATATTTAATATGATTATTGATACAGGTATATGTTAATTTACAATATTGTTATTTGCTTTTCATTTGTTCCATTTAGTCATTGATTGTTCTTATTCTGACCAATTTTGGATCAAATATTTTTATGATTTCTTTTTACCTCCTTTGTTGGTTTATTAACAGTAACTGTTTTATTGTCTTAGTGCTTGATTTAGAGTTTATAGTATATATCTTTACCACTATCTACCCTTAAGTATTATTATAATATCAACATAATTATCTATCAGAATCTTTGAATATAATAATTTTATTTTCCCATTTTACTTGTTCTGCTGCAGTTGTCATTGTATATTTATATATGATATAAACCTTTCATAATGTTACTGTTAATTTTTGTTTAAATAATTAATTATCTTTTAAAGATACTTCAATAATAATAAAAGTCTCATATCTTTATTTATGTTGTTCTCATTTCTGGTGCTCTTCAGTTTTTATGTAGACCCATGTTTTCCAATTGGCATTCTGTTCCATCTGCTCAAAGGAGTTTCGTTAACATTTCTTGAAATGTGGATCTCCTCTCAGCTCTTACATGTTTGAGAAAAATCTTTATTCACTTTTTAAAACTTTGCATTTTAAATATAAAGAAAAATTGTGAAGCAAGTTCAGAGACTTTGCATAAACCAACTCTTAGTTTCCTAATTTTTAGCATCTTACATTAACATTCTCCTTCATTTTTGAAAAAAATTTTTTTTTGCTGGATACAGCATTCTAGGTTCACAGTTATTTTCTCATTCTATATTTTAAGGGCATTGTTTTGCTCTCTTCTTGCCTGCATTGTGTTTAATAAGTAATTTATTATAATTTTCATTTGCTCTCTGTAACAATTTTTTTTTTTTTTGTCTCTGGCTGCTTTTCTCCTTACCATTGTTTTTGATGTATGTTGGTATCATTTCTATCATGTTTGGCTCATTGAGATTTTTCTATTTGTGATTTTATAGTACACAAACTTGGGATTTTTTTTCTTCCCTTATTTCTTCAAACATTTTAAATGCTACCTTTACTCTCTCTTATCCTCCAAGAACTCATATTGTACATACATTAGCCCATTCTGCCTCCCAGCTCTCTGATATTATGGTTACTTTTAAAACATTAATTTCTCTCTGTGTGACTTATTTTTGGCCCTTTTATTGCTGTATTTGCAAGTTGACTGATCTCTTCCCTGTGCTCTCTACATTCTATTACCACTACCCCATGAATCTTTCATTTTCCACATTGTATTTTTCATCTCTGGAAGTATGATTTGGGTTTTCTAACTTCTATGTTTCTGCTCCTTTATTTTTAAAAATGGCTCTTGTAACCATTTAATTAATTCATGTAATAATTCTAACATCAGGCCTGGCTTCAGATCAGTTTTAATAAATTGTTCTTTTTGCTATTTTTAGGTGCTATTTTTTTTCTTCATTGCATGCCTGTGATTTTTCTTATTTTAAATTGAATGCTCATATTGTAGATTCTATGTTACTAGGGTCTGGATATTTTTGTATTTCTACAAATATTCTTTGACTTAGTTTGGGATGAAATGACATCAGTTAGATATAGTTTAATCTTTGGGGGGATTGCATTAAGAAGAATTATTTAGGGCTAGTTTAGTCTGAGCAAGACTCCTTTTTAAAAAAAAAATTGTTTTAGTTGCAGTTGGACACAATACCTTTATTTTATTTTCATGTGGTACTAAGAATCGAACCCAGCGCCCCACACATGCTAGGTGAACGCTCTACCGCTGAGCCACATCTCCAGCCCTGAGCAATCCCCTTTTGAGATCTGCTCAGTGTCGCTTACTGAGAAGCTTTTCATTTTAGCTGATGGAAGAAGACAACTCCTAGCGCCATGTGTGTTCCCAGTACTGTTTCCTCTAATCATTCAGATGGTTCTTTGCTTAGCTTCAGAGAACTTTCCATAAACATGCAATGAATGGTCAATGTTGGATGCACAAGGAAGGATCTTGGCAGATTTTCAGTTTTCTCCTCTGACGCCCTGACCAGGGAATGACTGCCATCTTTGTCTTCCCCTCCTCTCATCCCAATTTCTCAACTCAAAGGATTCACTGGGCTCTATCTGCAATTCACTCTCCCCACACAACAATCTGAAAACTTAGTGAAGGGAGGGAGCTGAGACCATTGTAAGGCTCAACTAATCTGTTTCCCATCTGTCAAGGATTGTTGTCCTTGGTTGCCTGATGACTGATATCTTGAAAACTTATTTTTTTTTTCAGGTGGGAAATTATATCTGTGCCCCCTCTTTCTTCATCTTAGCTAAAACACTGAAGTCAAAAATCCAATTTTATGTGCTGTTCTGACACAAAGGAATTTCACAAATGGTTTGTTGCTTTCTTGGACTATGTCTTCTATGGTCTGGAGGATCAACTTGGAAAGAGGCAGGGAAGTAAGGGAAAGGGATGTAGAGGAGGGATGGAGAGAATGAACGAGTATGTAGAGAATGTGATCTGACTTGTACTAGCAATGTTCCCGAAAACACACTTCAGGCCAAGTGCAGAGAAAATATCATGGGTATGGAGAAAAGTGGACTTCAACTGTCTGCGATAGGAATTGGTGGGCTAGTGGCCAACCGATTGTTTGTGGAGGTGATGGATTTTTCAAGCTGTGTCCTACTGGGTAAACAGAAACCTACCTGAAAGTGAAACTGAGAAGAATTTAATTCAAGATATTGGTTACATTTTTGGAACAACGGGAGAACAAAATAGGAAATGGATAATACCCAGAGACTGAGAGCCTGTACTGCCCCTAGGATGGAGCCCATGAGCCCATATTCCCTGTTCTTATTGCCAGAAGCACAAACCTGTGGTGGTAACCAGTGACCTCTGCTCTTGACACCAATATTAGTGGAGATGCTGCCATGACACTTCGGGAAACCTAGATTGTGGGAAGCCACTCCTGAGCTAGTTAGCATCTTCACTTGGCCTTGAGCCAAGGACATTTTGGTCTGGCATTGCCCTCTATTTTGTGGCCCCTCCCACCTAATGGACTAGGCAGCGCATGTGACTTCAGTCTTCACTTGGCTAGGAAGGTGGCTGGCGTGACCCCTTGGGCGTGGACAGCCCACCTCCTACCTTATTTGGCAGAACAACATTCTATGAATACTTTTGAAGTCTCCCCCACATATAATAAAGCAAACGCAGGGTCGCTCTTTCTTTCTTCTTGACTACTAAGGTTGTAGAGCCATCCGTGATGTGTGTTTTTTTTTTATCGCCTTCTTTTTCTTAGCCTTATTTTTCAGCCAGTTCACTCCACACAGAGGAACTCCATCTCAACCTCCTGCGTGAGACGTGGGAGGGACTAGATGTCACTGTTTGCCAAGGTGTCACCTGAAGCAGACTGGCCTCTATCTTCTCTCCACCTTCTAACCTATGAGGACGCTACCCTGGAAGAACCTTGCTAGAACCTGGATGATAAAGAAATCTGGGTGATAGAGTTCACAGGCCCTCAACCCCAGGGGGACAGAGAATCTGGAAGGATGAATATGGCCAAGAGGGAGTAAGGGAGGAGCTACGGTGATCCTGTAGCTCTCGATGATGCTAGAGAACAGGATATCATCTGGCTGGCTCTTGGGATCTACCAACCATGTTATGCTCTCTTGTCCTATAGTAAGACCGAAGTCATCCGTTGGCTCAGAGAGACAAAACTTAGTATATGGCCTTGAGAGATGTCCAGATCCTGATGGATCAGGACTCCTTTATGTGTTTTCTTGTCATTAAAGTTTCTATCTTATAATTAAATGATGAAGTAAGTAAGATCATAAACCCCAAGAAGGTAGAGAGTGTGTTTGCTAGGATTGCACCTATGTCCTCAATATCCAACACGCCGTTGGCACTCAATAAATACTTGTTGAATGAATACATGAATAAAAACTGAATGAATCATGTTACGGAAAATAAGTAAAATTCAGTGGACATAGGCCAGAGGAGATTGCAAAACGATTGGGTGGCCAGGCAAATGTGGAGATGTGAGAATACAGTGAGTTAGGGGGGATCCAAGAGGACTTGTGGAGGGCGTATCTACGAGGGGGCTGGGCTCATCCTGCCTTTCTCCTTGGGAATTCCCATAAAGGAGAGATTGAGAGGGCATCAGGCCTCTTGGTGTACAAGGCTGTCTGTATTTTTGTCTGTGACATCTAGATGAGGGGGATTTTCTACTATTTTCAAGGAAATACAAAGACTTTCCTAGGATGAATGAGCTGAGGCTTTGGGGTAGACAGGAAGTCTTAGGCATGGAGACAATTATGGATATATAATAATAAAGATCATTTAAGAACTGATAATAAATGTTTATTTTTAAAGCACTAAACTGCAAAAGCCCCATGCTCTCGTGGAGGGGGAAAAAAAAAAGCTTAATTAAAAGCAGAACCTTTCTAAAGGGCGATCAGACCTAGTATCCACATAAAACCCCCCACACTGGGCATAGGAGCCACCAGCAACCCAAAGGCCAATAATAAATGCACCCCATAAAAACAGAAATAAAATGAGTTCTGTCTGAGGCATGAGGCAAGGGGAGGGCCAGGCCCACGGCTGGGTAATTGTCCAGCCCTCACCTTGTTTAGGCTGATTACCATGGGAGGCATTAGGAACTGACCTGGAGGTGACCACTGGTGCTTCACTGTGAAAACCCAAAGTGGAAAGGGCTCACCCAGGAAAGGAGGGACAGCTGTGGGGTGAGACTTCAGGCAGGAGCCTTCATGTGCCGTAGCTGGCCTCCAGGGCTGACTCCCCTGTATGACCTCATCATGAAGACCAACATTTCTTTTGGAATCTGCAAAATGGACACTCTTAACCCCAGTGTATCCAAATCTCCAGAAGGACTGTTGAGAAAGGAAAATGATATGCACCAATCAGAACACCCCTTAATAAAAGGAAGATATGTCAAATGTTCGAGAAAAATGACATAAGCTACCCATTCTGCGTGAAGAAATGAATGGCCACAGAGATCTAAGACAGGCCCCTGCCCTTCAGGAAACAAATGGCCACGGCAGACGTACTCATATGGAGAGACTGCCCAGGCGGATCTCTAAGCATGGCTCTGTCTGAACCAGACTTCTCTGGGATTGACCAGCCTGTTGCTGACCACTGCCTGGCCTTGGCGAATTGCATGCCCTCTCTGGGCACAAGTTGAGATATTATAAAATAGTTTAAGAGTTAAGAAATAAAGCTCTGAGAGTGATGCTTAGTCTAGACCCAATGCTCCAGGAATGACAACACTTATTATCTCATGGCATTGGTGTCTAGGGATTAGTGAGATCATGTGCTCACGGGAACAATGGCCCAACTTACCTCATTGTGTTGTGAACAGCAAATCAAATACAGACCTGGAATTTGTGAAGTATTCTTCTTGCTGCTCAGAGGGGTGAGGATGGGATAGCTCTTCGCAGCAGTTACTGTTGCTGCTGCTGTTCTCCCCATCACCTGCAGACCGTGTCCACAAATCCTCTGCATACAGATCTTCCTGGAGCATGTACAGCCCCCGGCTGAGGCTGCTCCTGTGAAGTCCACAGCAGAGTCTAGAACCCAGGCAGTCAAACCCTAATGTAGGACTTCCCTAGAAGAGGTGCACCTCCCTCTACCCAGGCTCGTGTGTGGATGATAGTCTAGGAAGCTCTGTGTGTGCAACGATTCCATTTTCTTCCATTGATATTATCTCTAGTATCCAGCATAAGGACCCCCACACAACAGCTCCTGAATGCAGAGCGATTGACTAAAGGGAAAAATTACCAAGCAGAAGACCTTGATTCCACCCTCAGAAGAAAGCACAAAAGTGAAAGTCCTTCTGCAGGACTGTCAGACCTGTCATGGGCACACGGTCACTTTGGGCAGATCGTTGCACACAAGGGCAGACACCAACATTGGTATTAACATTACCTTAGCAATGGTTAGCTACTTTTGATTGAGCACAGGCCCTATGTTCTGAAATCTAACTACTTTTTGTCTCATTGAGGACTACTATGTATCATAGGTATTGTCCCCATTTTGTAGATGAAAAGCTGAGCTTCTGAGAGGTGAAGAGTCTGGTGTCATGGAATCAGAGCTGCTATTCCCATCCGGGTCTGCATCATTCTAAGCTCGTTTTCTTCCCATTCCATCCCATGTCATCTTGTTAAAGGGACTGCCACTGCTAGGTTTCCAATTATTGTCCGTCAGTCCTTCAGGAAAACACAAAGTCCAGCGGATTGCAAATGGCCTCCCTGAGACTCTGCACAGGGCCCAGAGGAACCAGCCACCTACCCTCTTACCTCCCCACTATCCAGCCGTCTGTTATATAAACATTGGTTGGCCTGAGAGAGAGAGAGAGAGAGAGAGAGAGAGGAAGGGAGGGAGGAGTGGGAGAATAGACTGTAGATTAGGGTTGGGGAACAAGATAAGTGATAAAGACAAAATGGGTCCTGCCCCCAGGGACCCTGCAGTCTAAGGGGAAGAGATAAACATAATTAACTGCGATAACTCTAGGCAGAGCAGGGGAAGGGCCAACAGGCCATCCCAGGGGAGGGGAATTTTAATTAACTCTTCTCAAGGGTTAAAAGGGGAATTCCTGAAGGAGGAGCTGGCATGTGAATAGGAGCTTAGGATGCAACTCAAAATTCTTTAGTAGGTGGAAAGTGTCCGATCAAAAAAGCACCCTGGCTAGAAAGGGCAGCCCAGGTAAAGATGGAGGAGACAAGTGACAGTAAAGGCCTATCACAGGTGGTGGCTCCCACACTGACCTGCCTCAGACTGTGAAATTGTCCAGCTTTATTTTTATTTTTATTTTTTTTGGATTTGAAATGATGGGGCCCACCCACACCGCTGGGCTCTTATTAGTATCTAAGGTACCTTTATAAGGTGAATGGAAGAGAACCGAGCAGAAATGACTGATGTATGTCATAAGTGATACCATTCCCTGTTTCTTAACCCACAGCAGACATTACCAATCAATACCAGCACGGCCTCAGAATGCTTTCAGCCCAGTGTTTCCCATGCCCTGACAATAGGTTAGAATTCCTGTGATAGTGCATAGGATGCATAGATAGACATCTCCATCAGTCAGATGACTTGGTTTGAGTGCCAGTTCTGCAACCTCCTGGCTGTGATATTTTGGGTTATTTGACTGGCCCCTCTGAGCTATTATTGCTTAGCCATCGTAGATGAACAGGGAAGGAGCTAATTTTGTTTCTTTTTTCTGTTTTTTTTTTTTTTTTTAGTGCTGCAATAGAAGTCATGTTCCATGTTCATTTTCTTCTCTTCCTGGCAACGAAGCCTTCCTTGGGTGGCTCTTCTGCAGTTTGATTGGCCCATGTGAGAGTTTTTGCCTCAAAAAAAAAAATACAGATGGAAAGAGTATGTACAAATTTAGGTTTGAGCTTAACTACCATGCTCCTCCGTATGTTCTGCTCCATGTTTGCAGAGGGCTCCATTGGGAACTCCAAGGACTTAGGACACAGAGGAGTAGCTTGACAAACAGCCAGGTTCCCTAAGTCACCACGTGGAAGCTTGCCCACCAAAGTGTCCCTGGGACTCAGGGAAATGAGAAATCAGCTCCCACTCAGTTAAGTCCCTGAGATTATGGAGTTTATAATAATAGCATTTACCATCACCTGTCACAACTAATATAGGTACAAACACGTGATTTCATGTAAGTGCTTTAATGGCCCTTTTAGGAAGGTGTAATTCTCCTCCATGTCACTATTTCACTGATGACAACATTGTGGCTCAAGGTCATACGATTTCATTGTGGTCCCACCTTTGGAAGGTAAAGGAGTTTTAAAGATTTCTCCCCACTAAAGCCCTGCATCTTTTAGAAAAGTCTGTCCACAGTACAAGAGTTTGAGGAGATTTTGAAGGCTCAATAAGTTCTTGGATGTGAACAGATTTCTAAGTATTTAAGAAGGAAATGTACAGAGTTGAATGATAACGGTGATGGTGAAAACACCAAGCAGCACAACTTCACCCTCTGCAGAGCAGCTGATTTGGACCATCTCCAAAGCCCAGGTACACAGCCAGGCAGGGACAGCACTTTTGTGCTCCCTGGGAGGGAGCCCTGGCACCAGGGATCTTGGACCTCTGAGAAGCCTGAGGACTGGGAGGGAGGGAGGAACACGAGAGGCTGGGGAATAATTATAATGGCACAGCAGTAAGCGAGCAGACTTTTAAATATCAGCCTGATTTACAGGTTCCACCCACCTAATTGCTTCTTTTATAAACTGCATGTTCCATACATCACGGTAAATCATTAAGGAAAGATCTCTCATGTCAAATATTAAAGGTGGATGGCCCTCTCAGGAGACAGTCACCCACCCATTCCCAGAATGGCCAGGTCTGGCATTTGGATAGGACATAGGACTTTCATAAGAGAGATGGTCCTCCTTCACTTGGAAGCTGGCCCAGTCAGTGACCCAGGTGAAGAGGGCAGGGAGGAGACCCCTGGACCTTAGCAGCAATCCTGAATTATGGCCTCATGCCCATTTCCCAAGATTAATAAGCCTTCCCAAGCAATGGAGCTGGGTGCCTCAATCCCAACTCTGCAGAGATGAGAAGGGATCTCCCCCTAAATATCCCAAGGTAATCATAGCTTGGTTGGGGAAACTTGGTTGAGATGCTAAAAGATTTTTAAAGATGCTATTGAAAGATGGTTTTCATTGAAAGATATAAAACTGTCCTTTATATCTTGCTTTTCTACTTAAAACTAGAGGACATGATTGAACTCCTTTCTGTAATCAACTGGTAATGAGACTTTCCTGACCACCTTCTATATGTCCTCTGCATTTAGGCACATTTAAGAGGTTTTAAAATCCGTGTGTGGAGTGGTAAAATAAAAGGATGATAGCATTCAGCATTCATTCATTCATTCAACTGTTCAAGACCTACTATGTGCTATACTCAGTTCTAGACACAGAATATATATATATATATATATATATATATATATATATAGAGAGAGAGAGAGAGAGGGGGGGTAGAGAGAGAGGGGGGTAAAGTCATGTGTAAATATTACTAGTGCTATGCTAGTAAATTCTAACCACTGACTCATGGGGAAAGAAAAATGTATTCTGGCTGTATTGGCATGGTGTCAATATTCCCAACATTACCAATTGCAAGGTAACAAAGTGGCATTGTTGCATGTTTTCCTTGGGAGTTAGGAAAAGACTGCACAATAGATAATCTTGCTGGTGGATGAGAGCTGGCTCCAGCACCCCATTGACTCTAATTAGAGGCTGGATTGTGTGTATGTGTGGTGCATGCCTTATTCAGAGAAGAAGAAGCATCCTACGTCACTCTAGAAAGTGTTCCTTGAGCAGGAGGGATGTGCAGTAGGATACCCAAGAGGACCAGGTTTGCAGAAAAGGGAAGAGGACATTCTAGACCAAAGACCTCAACCAAAGCAAAGACACAAAAGCAAGAATGGGTGAGGGATGGGTGTGTTTCTTGAAGCCGTTGGAATGGGGGAGGTGGGGTACATGAACCCATCAGAGTCTTAGAAATAAAAACTAAACTCTAGGTCCACCGTGGGCTAGGAAGGAGGCCTCTGGCAGACTCCCTCCAGGTGGCACAACCAGAGCCTGCATGGTACCATAGATTTGTACCCCATGGCATAACCAACTCCAGAGCAATTAAATGGCTCATCAATACTCATCATCACAATAGCAAACACTTACTGAGAGCTAACCACTCCATGCCAGAAGCATGCCAAGTCACTTTCCATCTTCATTTAATCTGAATAACCTAAGGAAGTGGTTGCTATTTTTGATCCCATTTTTTTTTTCAGATGGAGAAACCAAGACACCCAAAGTTTAGAAAATTTCGGACTCCTTTGTCTGAGATCATAGAGCTAGCAATGGCAAAATCGAGATCTGACCCAGTGCAGTTTGCTCTCTTAAACCTTTTCTCCTTCTGTTTTCCTTTTTGATTTAACCTGTTTTCCATTACCATAATGAGATAGCTAAGACTGGGTGATTTATAAGTAAAGAAGATTATTTGGTCTCAAGGCTAATGTCTGCATCTGGTGATGGTCTTCTTGCTGTGGTCCCAAGGTGAGTGTGTGTGTGTGTGTGTGTGTGTGTGTGTGTGTGTGTGTCCTCTGGTCTCTCTCTCTCTTTTCTTCTTAAGCCAGCAGTATCCAGTTGTAGGGGCTTCACTCTGATGACCTTATTCAATCCTAACCACCTCCCAAATTCTTACTACCTCATAATGAGGATTAAACTCCAACCTGCATTTCACAGTAGATAAACCAAATTCAAACCACATGCTTTCTTTTTTTATTCTATTTTTTCTAATATTTTACACATATAAAGTGATCAAATACTGTACCCATTGCTCAACTTCAGCAATCTTTAACTCCTGCCAATCCCATTTTGTCTACACCCCTCCTCATTTCCATTCTCCAAGTATTTCGAAGCTAATTCCAGGATTATATAATTGTATTCATAAATAACTCAATATGACTCTCTCAAGTAAAAGATTCATTAGACACATACACACTTATCATTGTTGCTTTCTTAATTAACAGTGATTTAAACACATCCAATATCCAATCAGTGTTCATATTTCCCCAATTATCTCGTGAATGCAACATAAAAATAATAACTTCAAATTAGGGTCTATGCAACATTTATATATTGATTTGATTGTTCTATAAGTCTCTTTAAACTTCCCTCTTTTTATGATCCAACTTATTTGTGGAAGAAGCCTTATGGTGTGTCCTACCATGTTTTCCATAATTTGGATTTTGCTTTTATACTCCTAGAGTGTCTTTTAACATATTTCTCTGGTCTCTTCCTTTCCTTAAAATCCGTTGCTATTTCCAGAATCTTGGTCAAATTAAATCATTTTTTTGAATCCAGATTACTTCTTAGAAAATGTTCTATTATTCCTCCAATAGGACATACTTAAAATCTGGTGTCTGTTGTGTCTTTGTGTGTGTGTGATCTTAGCGGCCATCAATAATTATTGCCTACATTCATTATCTCATTAGGGGCTACACAATGGAAATATTCTAATTTTATCATTCTTTGTTCATTTATAACAGAAACTGAAACATTTCTGCAAAGAGAAACTTCCTTTTACCATCATCTATTAACTATTTGGTTACCTTGAGGGACAGAACATAGACTTCTTTCCCCTTTTTTACTCTTTCTCTAAGGAATCTGTTTCCTAAGCATGTCCAAAGATGAGCACGGCAACTTTTAAGTCCTGTGACAAAATTCCCGTGTCTTACTTCCTTGCTTCCTTCTCAATAACAAGACATTACACTCTGGCTTTGTTCATTTTCCCCAGACCTGGAGTCAGCCCTTTTTCATAGGGAAATGGTATTTATAGACTACACAGTAGGTACTAGAGAAGTATCACGTTGCTTTCTCCTTAGGTAAATAGTGGCATGAAAATTCCAAGCTGCAGATCAATCAAAAATTTTTGTCTGGGCTTAGTTTCTGGTGAGTTGAAGCTATGAAGTCTGCTGGATCAGTTGCCACAATTGCTCTTCTTGCTTCTTTCCTTTCTGTACCATCGAGACCTTCACAAAATAACAAAACAAAACCAACAAGGAAAAATTACATTTGAGCCCTATGTACAGTCGGGTCTTTTTGCTACAGAAGTGATCATCCTGTAACTAAATCAAGAGACCTTATGTCAAAATAGAGCAACTCTGTAAGGGCCAGACTTACTGGGCTCACACTATCTCTGCCCATGCTGAACCTTGGTTCTTAAAACTCCTCCTGAAATCGAGTTGGAAGCACATTGTGCAGGTGGAGATTTTCTACTCATAAGATCAAACTGACTTGAGAAAATAAAAGCAAATTTAAAGACACAAAGTCTCCCGAGGAATAACTGGGACAGTCATCCCTTTGTACCCATAGGGCCTTGGTTCTAGGACTCTCTACTCCAGGATGCTCAAATCTCTTATTTAAAATGACATAGTACAGATGCACTTGGCTTACGATGGGCTATGTCCCAATAAAGACATGACAGAGTGAAAATCCACCATACCCAACCTGCCGATCATCCCAGCTCTCAACACAGTACTCAATGGAGTGCCAGCTGCTGGCCCTTGTGATTGCTTGGCTGGCTGCTACTACCAGACCACAAGGAAGGGTCACACCATATATGGCCTGCCCATGAGAAGAGCAAAATTCAAAAGGTGAGGTACAGTTTATACTGAACACATAGTTGAAAAAATATAAGCTGAACTATCCATAAATTGAGGGCTATCTATATGTGCATATAATGTATGCGTACCTTCCGATATAATTTGAATCATCTCTAGATTACTTATAATTACTGATACAATGTAAGTGCTCTATAAAAGAGCATTGTTTAAGGGATGATAAGTATATATTCGGTAAAAAATGCAGTTTCTTAAAAAAATGATTTGATTTGTGATATGTTGAATCCATCGATGCAGAACCACAGATTCAGAAGACTGACCCTGTACTATAGTAGTTCCAAATATGATACTTCAATCGAAAATCCAAAACAAAATGAAACAATCAGAGACTCTTTATTCAGATTGCCTAGTGTCATATGCCAGCTCCAAATATTACTATGTGCAACCATCAGGCAAAAATTACGTTTTAAAACCTGTAAAATATGAATAAAATGGTGAGTTAATTTATGTATAGCACTCAAATCAGTTCCTGGCACATCATCATAAAGGAAATAAGCTACTAGTCTTGAAATTTCATCAATTAATGGATCTATTCAACAAATATGAAGTTCTTGCGATCTATCCCTGCTGTTGGCTAGGGCTTTAGAGCACTGAGCATCAGGTGGAGGAAAGATGTAACTAACACCACAAGTTTAAGACATGGAAGGGAATTCCAGAGTGCAGCTTTAATATGTTTCTACATAAATGTCAGGTGTTTATTCCATTAGACTCTGACAAGAATCTCATTCACTCACTCAATGATTTATTCAATAAATCATAGAATACATTGAAGGCATTATCATCATGGCGGAGGTTGGATGGAGGCAAAGGTGAACAGGATATTTCTAATGATTACGGCTATACATTTTTCCAAAAAATTTTTGTTCCTGGAAAATTCAGAAGTCCTAAAGTGTCTCTAGTGAAGCATGGAACCCAATAAAATCCAGATATCCATGGCTTAACCTCCTGCCAACTCAAAAACAAATTCTCTGATAACATGTCTTAGAATTGTTGATTTTAGGGTACCAAAATCAGTGACTATGAGGGAGCCAGGCAGGGACATTAATGTTTGCAATCAACCAACCTAAGCAACTGGCCTGCACTTGAAAACTTTCCAAGGGGGAGAATGGAGTTGGCTGTCATGTGAGAAGAGGGGCCTAGTTTGCCAGTTCTTGTCATTTTTCAAAAAAAAAAAAAATTCAGAGTAGTTTCCACATTCAGGGGAAAATCTATCAGCTATCTAATAAACTTAGATTTGTGTGTGTGTGTGTGTGCACGCACGTGCACATGAAATTTCCCAATGTTTAAGCATTAAGAGCATTTTAAAAAATATATTTTCAAGTGTGCATGTCCTCCAAAACCCAACCATGAGCAAAACCTGGCTCATGGGCGGTTAGCATGAAACCTCTGGCCTGTTTACGAGAAAGGAGTGAAGGGGATTTTGGCAGATGGAGAACAAGCCCACTAGTGGCAAATCTTTCATTGAAAAGAAAACAAATCCAAACAACAACAGGGAGGAGTCCCTGGCTCTGGGCAGGAAGCCATCCCAGTTCTCCTTTTGTTGGAGGAGGCTGCCAGCAGGGCAGGGTAATGCAGAGACCCACACCACCCTCCATCGCTGCCATGCCATATAAATCAGCCATTTTCTCAGAGACAAGAACCCTGCGAAGCCATTTTACCAATATGAATTTTGTCCAAGTGATTGTTGGGGAGAATACACAAACAGACTGCAATAAAATTTAAAATAACTTTTGAAGGAAATAGTATATTGGAAGGATTCATTGCAGAAGTTCAAACCAGGGTCCATATGTTTCCCTCCTTTTTATGGTGGATTATACATTTTATTGTAATAAAATGAGAGCAGGGGCAGGGGACTGGGGCTGGCTTGTTGAGGTAAAGTATAAGATCTAAACAGCAGATAAATAACCAAGATATCTTTATGATCATATAGGCACTTGCCTCCTGAGCTCCCAGAAGTTTCCTCCGATCCACATTTGCAATGATGTTTTCATTAACCTTGGCCGACTATGATAAGAAATGAATCATTTGACCTTCTCTATTTCTTTTCTGTCCGTCTCCTCAACCCTTACCCCACGCTTTGGTCTTTTAAGTAAATCTACAAATTGGGTCCTTCTGGATATAGATTTCTCTCTAACTTTATTGTTTAGAAATCAAAAGTCCCTGGTGATTTCCAGGTTGACTGAAGGTTACATGGAATTTATACAAGAACCTACCCAGAAGTTACGGTTCCTTATAATTTAAGAGAATTACGTTTATTCTCAATGTCTGTCCTAGGCTGTATACAATGTAAAATTTTATTTTATCTTTGAGATAATAAATTTTCCTATAAATCCCAAAACACATTAGCTGTTTTAGACAAGTTTTTGAGTGTCTGCAAGGATGGAAGGGAGAGAGGAGAATTTTCATACACACACACACACACACACACACACTTGCACACTGTTTTAAGCTTCATCAGAGCATAGATGTTAATACTGTCTTGATTTATACTGTGTCCTACAGGTCTTGATCCATTTGAGCTAATGACAAAAACTTGAAATATACAGTGTAGGCTTATTGAAGGATAAAGAGAGGCTGAGGTGAGTGGGTACCCTGAAATATTAGAGGACAAATATTAATTCAATTTACTTTTGGAATGGAAGACATCACATTTCCTTCCTAAGTTTACCTTCTAGAAAGCCCTGTACAGATTCCGCATGAGACACTGTAGAGCATGGAAGGGTGAAGAATATCATAGATCATGGTTTGTACACATTTCATAAAGAGGAGAGACAGAAAAACAGATAAAAAGAATAAAAGTAGGAAGTCAAAGAAAGAGGGCAGGGAGTAAAGAAAGAAAGTAGAAAGGAAAGAAGGAAATGAAGGCCTTCTCACTGGGGCCATCTGTGATGTGGCCACAATTCTTCTTAGACCACCTTTAAGATTTTTAGTCTCTTTCTTTCCTTTGTTTCCTGGTTAACCTTAAGTTTAAACCCTAATAAAAGCTAAATTTATGGGGATCAAGCTTGTCATCAGCCTTTCATGACTGTCGGTTTCTCTTCAATTGCATCTAACTCAGTTCGGGGCATTGAAGAACGTTCCCTGACACTCGGTAGAGACATTTTGCGTAGCCACCAGAACAACTAACGACCAACCGTTTTTCAAGAAGCCATGACTAAGAGGGCAGTCAGTGACCGACAGAGTGGTGGAGAGTGCTTAGGATAGGTCTTTGCCGGGGGCCCCAGCCCTCTCATGTTTTAATCAGGAAAGGCGGGTGGCAGGTCACAAAGATTAGGTTTAACCTTCCTGATATACATCGGATCTCTTGCCCTTTCAACCTTGAAGCCGTGTGAGGAGGCATGCTTTTTTGAAACCCATAAATTAGAGACCAAGGTTTCCTTGCAAAGTATAATGACAAGATGACAGAATCCCCACGAAGCCAAGCTCTTTTCCCTAGACATGAGAATTTTATTTATTTTCTTTGGAACATTAAGCCATGATTGGTGGGTCAATGGGAGTCCTGCATTTTTTTTTTTTAATGAAAAAAATGCTCTCTCCATGAATGCATTCTGCTTAGATTTAAGACCCCCAAGCTCCCCAATGACTCTTCCTGGTTTACATGCTTGTTTCAAAATCCACTAAGTAACTTATTTAGGTTCTGAAAGTTGTATACAATGTAAATCCATCCAGGCTGAAGTTGGGGGGGGGGGAACCAGGAGCTGTAAAGCTGGTTTCTGTATTGTTTGGACATAATACTGTTCTCAAGCGAAGTCATAAGGGAATAGGGCACTTAAAATAGGGTGTCACATTTCAAGGTAATAAATAGCAGATTGAATCTACCTCCCAATTGATCCTGCAGTTTACGTATACACAAGATGGAAAATAAAGTACCAAAGCCACTGAGATTTACTTTGTAGAAATGAGACACTCCGTATTAGCTTAAGTGAATGTAAAGGCCAGCTCTGACAATTTATTACAGGCTCAGTCCAAATGCAGTTTGGATCAAGTTGCACGACAGGCACCCACGGATGGCCGTGCATTTAGCATCTCTACAATTAAACACATTTTAGGTCTCTTCATTTCTTAATGTATACACTCTTCATACCAACCATGTCCAACAACAGGAAGTCCCTTTCTTGGCCTAAAAGGATTCCATTAAATAATAAGATACCATCTTGTTCCTCTCTCTGTCAGAGTGATTCCCACTATTTGGAAATTGGGATGTGGTCTAGAGTTTGTTTGTCATTCCCTATTCTTC
Source organism: Marmota monax (assembly GCF_021218885.2). Taxonomy (NCBI): domain Eukaryota; kingdom Metazoa; phylum Chordata; class Mammalia; order Rodentia; family Sciuridae; genus Marmota; species Marmota monax. The sequence continues at coordinate 5,802,751 of NW_026695224.1, forward strand.
CTCCCAAGCATGGTGTCTCTTAATATAGTCGTTTTCAATTATGGATTAAAAACACTTTTAGGATGAGGATGTTTGGAGAATTTTCCAGCGTGCTCTGGGTCACTCTGAATCAGTGTTGTAGGATCAGAAGAGTTGACCCCGGCCCCTGGTCCGCTGGTTCATACCTGAACGTGTGCTGTATCACTTTATCCTGGCCCACAGGACTGAAACGCAGCAGGAATGAAACTCGATATTTTGTGGCTGTCACCACGTGTCATAGAGTGTGGTGAGCATTTTGTCAATTCTCACGATAGCCCTACAGAACTGGTACTGGTACTTTCTATGTTTTGAGAACAGGAATTGAGACTTAGAGGGGTCAAGCAATCAGAATGAGGGACTCCCACTCAGGTAGTCTGATTCCAGTGCCCCTGATCTTGACCAGGTTGTATGATGTTTCCAAGAAGGGCACATAAATACTGTCCACAGCCCTAAATTTACTAACGACTGAACGTTCATTGGGGAGCCACTGTTCTGAGCCATCCATGTGTTTCATTGCATCAAATCCCCCACCCTACATGTGAACCTGGTGTGTGGGTTCCTGATATTCATTTGAAATTCCTGTTCTCCCAGATAGTGTCACTTTTGTTCATGTGATGTCACTATAGGACACCTCAGGTTTTTTTCCTGCCCAATACTTATTTTTTCTTCCCCTATGTATTATAAAGACTGGTTTGCAGTTATGGGATACAAAAACAGCTCACAGGATCCCTTAAAATTAAAAAAAAAAATGGACATTTGTGCATAATGCCCAAGAGCTTGATTTCTCTCCCATCTGATTGGGACAAATGAGAGAGAATGCATGAACATGCACCCATGAGGTTGACAAAAATAATTTAATTTCACACATAAAGAATTTTTTACATCACAGCAAGGAATACTTTTTTTAAAAAAAGGTTAGGGAATGCAGGGAAGAATAATAGTCTGAAAAGCTTCCTGTTTTCAGAAGTATGGTAGAATAGATTACCCACTTCATACCCACACATTTGCATACACACAGGCAAGAAAGTGTCTACAAATAAAGCATTTAAAAACACGGTGCTAAAAAAAATAGGGGAAACATATTTTTAAATAAATTACTGAGCTGCATCTTTTTTGAAGTAAAAATTCCCAGGGGAAAAAAAGCAAAATGAAAAGAGGGATCAACAAGAGGAAGGTAGTCGTTGGTTTTTGCCTTTGAAAGGGCTACACAGAGCACAAGGCACAAATACCAAAGAGACTCCAAAGCACCCTCCTCCCTGCGAGGTGAGATGAATGATGGACGCACCCTGCACACAAACTCCCCATCGTGGAGGGATAAAGAGTTTTTAACCGGAGATGACTCCCTTTGCTGTCCCCAAGTTCCCCAAGATGGGAAATTATTTTTAAATGGTCCTAGGTTCATCGAGTTCCCAGACAACTAGCAGAAGAAACATTCTCTGAAGAAATAGAATTCCAAAACATATATAATTCATTGTTGAAAATCAAAAGAAAAGCAAAAGTAAACAAATAGGAAGCCATTAAATTCACAAACTTCTGCACAGCCAAAACACTCAAAGAAGGGAAATAACAAGCTACAGAATGGGGGAAAATATTTTTAAACCATACATATGATCTCTCTCTCTCTCTCTCTCTCTCTCTCTCTCTCTCTCTCTCACACACACACACACACACACACACACACATATCAGGCAACTCCACAGCAAAACAAATACCTCAATTTAAAAAATGAGCAAGGAAACAGAACAGACATTTCTCAAAGAAGATATCCAATGGACCAAAAGTTATGCGAAAAAAAAAATGCTCAACATCACTCATCAGGAGGGAAGTGCAAATTAAAACCACAATGAGATTTTGCCTCATACCTGTTAAAACAATTATTAACAAAAAGGCCAAGATAGCACATTGTTGTGGAGGGTGTGGAGAAAAGGGAGCTCTTCTGCCCTCTTGGCAGGCATGTAAATACGTAAAGTTATCATGAAAGATAGTTTATTGAGGTTTCCCAAAAAACTAAAAGGGAGCTACTCTATGATGTCCTTCTGTGTATCCACTTCTGGCTATATATCTAAAGGAAAGGAAGTCAATAAACCTTAGGGGCACTCACATGTTCTGCAGAATTATTTACAATAGCCAAGTGATAGAATCAACCTTAGTGTTCACCAACAGATGAATAGTTGTAGTACACACACACACACACACACACACACTTTGAACAACACACAAACATTTTCAACAACATGGATGAACTTAGAGGACATTATGTTAAGTGACTAAAAACTAGGCACAGAAAGAAAGAAAAATCCTGCATGATCTCACTAACATGCCAAGCCGAAAAACGTTGAAGAGTAGAATGGTGATCACCAACGGAGCCAGAGGAGAATGGAGAGATGTTGGAGAAAGACATGTAATTTTAATTAGAGAAAGAACATGAATTCTAGGGATCCATTTTTTATTATGATAACAATAGTCAATAACAATGTACCACACTCAAAAATCGTTAAGAAGAGTAGATTTGAAATGTTTTCACCTACAAAAGTGCTAAGTATGTGCAGTAATGGATATGGTAATTAGTTTGGTTTAATCATTCTATAATGTATACATATATCAAAACATCAGGTTGCACCCCATAAAAGCATGCAATAAAAAAGAAAGTGAAAAGACAACCTGCAGAATGAGTAATACCATTTGCAAACCATGCAAACCAGGTTTATTGATTTAAAAAAACTCATACCTAGAATGTAAAAAAAATGCTAACGATTCCATAGTAAAATAATATAATTAATAAATAGTCCAAGGATATAGACATTTCTTCAAAGATATACAAATTGCCCATAAGCACATGAAAAGATTCACAGCATTACCAGCCATCAGAGAAACACAAATCAAAAACACATTGACATACCCCTGTATACTTCCTACACAGGCTATAATAAAAGAAAGGTAATAATAAGTGTTGATGAGAGTCTGGAAAAATTGAAGCCCTCACACACTGCTCACTGGAATGTTTTGAAAATCAGTCTGGAAGCTGCTATAATGGCTAAATGTACTTACTGTAGGACCCAGCACTTCCATTCCTAGAAATGCAAAATTACGACAGTCTTGCAATCATTAAAGAAATCAACGCCATGGTTAGAAATCATTTCTCAAAAAAAAAAAAAGAAGAAGAAGAAAAAAAAAGAAAGAAAGGAAAAAAAAAAAACCTGTAGTTCCAGATGGTTTTCTAGTGAGTTTTACCAACTTTTAAAGAACAAACAATTCCCAATGAACACAAAAAATTTCCAGAGATGAATAAAAGAAGAAACATATTGCAACACACTTTATGAGACTCGTAAATTTTGATTCCAAAATCAGTTAAGGAAAATATGATAAAGGAAAAACACAGACCAATCTCTCCAATGAAAAATAAACAAGTATCTTAAGCAATTAGCTAAGAGATTCCAGCCATTTATAAAGTAGACCATTCATGGTGACAAGTTAGGTTTATCCCTTGAATTAACATTTGGAAATCAAGGAATTAATGTACCATATTAAGAAATCAAAGGAGAGAAATTCTATGATTATCTTATCAGAAGCAGAAAAGCAAAGTCTTCAACGTTACTGTCTACTCAGTATTAAAAAAAAAAGCTCTTCAAACTAGAACAAAAAGGGAACTTCTTACTCTGATAAATGATACATTAAAAATTATATTAAGCACTTTACTGAAAGTTAGAGTGACAAATTCCACTTAAGATCTCAAAGGCAAGTCCAGTCTCTAGCGATATTTTTAGTTAATATTATATTTAAAAATATAAAAATAAGACCAAAAAATGTTTAAATATGTAAAAAGAAAATAAAAATGCTCCTGCTATGTAGATGATTAAGTTTGTCTACCTAGGAAAAATAAAATTATCTACCAAAATTCATAAAAATTAAAGAGTTAAGCAATATTGCTAGTTTTATGTGGTGCTGAGGATCGAACCCGGGCCGCACGCATGCCAGGCAAGCGCGCTACCGCTTGAGCCACATCCCCAGCAATATTGCTAGTTTTAAAATAACAAAGATAAAGAGGTCAGTAGTTTTCACATTGAGAGTTAAATTTGTTTTTTAAAAAATACTATTTACAATATAAGATAAAATAGGAAAAAATCAAACAGCAGATTCATAAGATCTTTATAGAGAAAATTATGAAATTGCATTGAAAGACATGGTGAAGTAGAAAACATTTTATAAAGCAATAAAAATATAATTTGTCTCCAGAGTTTTCTATAGATTGGTTGCAGTTCCATTTAAAATTCCAATGGAAGTTGAGTTTGACAGTAAGTTAAAATACATAGGAAATTAAAACACATAGAAAAGCATGAGATACACAGCACAGCCTTAAGAAAGAACAAAGAGAAGAGATTGCCTTACACTTCTTAGAAAGGTCCAGAAATTAAGACACTATAATACTGAAACAAGAGAAGGTAAGTAAATCAATGGGTCACAAGAACCCAGAAATGGGCCTGCACCTAAATGGAACCCTGTTCTATGAAAGAAATGGCTCTCTAGATCAGTGAGTGTCTCCTTTTGAAAAAAAATCATACAAAAATCAGCTCTGGGATTCATAATGAAAATGCAAAAGGTAGCACTATAAAAATTTTGGATGGAAATCTCTAGAAGCTTTGAAAAATAAAGAAACATTTTTAAACAAAATTTTAAAATTAAGGACAAAAGACTCCTTAACAACTGTGAAAAAACAATTCTTTAATTTTATGTATGTTATATCATGTATATATGTCATATTTATATATACTCTTATGTGAATGTATAAAAAGATAGGAAATAAAAATGATATATGCCCTATATTATGATAAAAAGGTGGTCCCCAAATTTTTAAAGAAACTCTTACTAACCAATGAGAAAAAAGACAGGCGACCTAATAGAAAAAAAAATAGGCAGAATTCTTAAACAGATTCTTCAAAAGAGGAACCCTGAATTGCCAGAAAAACACAAGAAAATATGCTGGGGGTCCCTAGAAATCAGAAAATTGTAAATTGAAGCTATCATGAGACATTATTTTATACCTAATAAATTGACAAAAATGTTAAATGCTTGATCAGGTTTTGGTAACAATATTCAATATCATATCCTTCTGGTAGTGATGCGATTAGTTCAACCGTTTTGGGACAAGATGCCTAATTTGTAATTCTGCGAAGTTAAGGAAAGCAAATACCTGAGGAACAGAATTTCACTCCTAGGTGGGCAACTGAGAAAACTTCCCACAGTAGACATTACCAGGAAGATTAGAGCAGCAGAGTTTATTTCATCAAAAGCAAAGCAAAATATTTTGATACACAAATATCTACAGACAGGAGAATGAATAGAGCAGACTAGATGGGTGTACAAAAAAATGAAAATGGTTGTTTTGAGCAGCTCCACATCCGTGAAATTGAAGACATAATGCTCAAGGAATGAATTCACAGAGGATGATCACCTCATGTGGAGTCCTTGGTGAAAAAGAGATAGAGAATAAAAACAAGGGAACGGTTAGATGTTTAGGATATAGAAGAATCCAATGCCTTGCTGATCTGTCACTTAGTGGGCTGGTAAGCACATGGATGTGTTTTATTATTCTTAACGACACTATAACTATTTCTAATTATTTAACATAAACAACTTTTAAAGTTTTAAAATTCTTTAAAAGAGGAAAGACCCTGAAGACAATCTTCTACAAAGACTCTCAGACGAAGCATTCACTGTCTGTTAAAATCATGATGAGGATGATAATTGTTCCAACTTACTGCAGGGCAGACCTCTAAGAAGTTAGTTATGCCTGATAACAAAATAGCGTACAGTTGGGTCATGGTTTACCTTTGAAAACTATCAGACACAAATAAATGTTCTATATGTTGTAGCATCACCTTCATAGGGGAATACATCATCCATTCTGTTCAATGGGGAAGGAGATCACAAAGATGCAGAAAGAGCAAGAAGTGAATCCTGTGCCACCCAGAGCCAATTTACCTGTGCCTCACCTTTAATGATCTACAATTACCAGTGAGATTTGAACAGTGGAGGTGCTTATATCAGGTGAACAATTATATTTTTTTTCCTGGAAATTCGGTTTTTGATTTTTCTTTGTTTGCCATCTGGATGAATCTGTAGATGTATGTTACATGTGTGCATATGATCCATTCTCCCTCCCTTGACATAGCAGTAGTCATTTAGAAAGTGATCAAAGTTTGCTGGGCATGGTAATACTTGCCTGTAATCCCAATAAATCCAGAGGTTGAGGTAAGAGGATCAAAAGTTCAAGGCCAGCCTTCACAACTTAGCAAGACTCTAAGCAACTTAGTGAAATCCTATCCCAAAATTTAAAAAATAAAATAAAAAGAGCTGGGGATGTAGCCCAGTGGTAAAACAACCATGAGTTCAATCCCCAGTACCCGGGGGAAAAAAAGTGATTAACATTTATTATTTCATTGAAAATTGTGTATCTGACTGTGATGTACACTATCTCATATAATTCTTATGATAAGACTTAAAACATTAAGAAAACTTACCAAAGTTTTCATAGCTCAAAAATGACAACCCAGAGCTGGCTGGTCTACAACCTCATCCTGTTCTTCCTTCCTCCAGAATTTGACAAATGCAACCTTATTATTTTTAGAGGCATGGACACCAAAATCTTAAAATGAGGTAATTAGGCAAACTGGATTCATTTAGGACACCCAGATAGATAAGAAGTGGTCAGCCTCACAGAAAGAGGTATACTATATTAAAGAGGGAAGTACCATTTCAGTTGATTTGTGCCTATCTGTTTTCCTATCTGTAAAAGGAGAAGGGCCTTAGACTACCAGTAGCCCTAAAGCTTTCTGAATCAGAGAATGGTTTTCCCCGGACCTGTGCACCCATCTGTGCACATATGATGCCTGGGGCTCTTGAACACCTTGAACCTCACCCCAAGTCCTGTGAATAACCCCAGCCTCCATAGATCTGGGAATCTTCTTCCAGCAGAATCATTCAGTGATCCAAAACACTTCTTTCAACAGTACAAAAGGGAGCCTTCCTTACCAGCCAGGGGAAAGAGCCAGAGCTATCTGCAAACTGAGAAACTCAGTGGGGCCTCTCCAATATTTTAGTGTCTACCAAGGAGGGCTTTGTGTCAGGCTTGTTGGCCGTAAAACAGGAAATGAGGACGGGGCATTAACAGCCTCTGTAAACAGCGCCTTCAAGGTCTTCAATCACCAATTTGAGGGTGTTCACCACCCGGGTGGAAAAAAAAAAAGAGAGAGAGAGAGAGAGAAGAGGAAAAAGCCAAACAGGAAATGCAGTGACGGGAGATGAAAGCAGATCAATAAAGGGAGAAACACTGGTTTGAAGTCTTGCCTTTAAAATAATGGGACCCCCCCCCACCGCCTCCCCTCCAGAAAGTAATTTGGGGCATTACCACAGGTCTGGACCTTAGGTGTAATTGCCCCAGATTCCAGCCACCCAGAGGTTTAGAATTCCAGGGTTTGTGAAAATGATTCAGTTTGAGGATGTAGATTTATGACCACCTCTTAAATAGATTTTTTTTAAAAGGATTTACCTAATGTTAGAAGAAAATACTGTGGATCCCTCCCCCCATACGTTTTTTCCCCAAATTAAAGAGAGGCAAAAGGAACTTTCCTTTGATCACATGTTTGAGGGACACTGTGGTGCCTCATCATGGAGATAAATGGAGCTACATTTCTGGAGTGGACAGTAGATAGGGTTTTCTAGGGCAACAGATACCCGAGTCTCAAGTGTGACACACTAGTCCCTTTGGTCCCCTAGGTCATTCAGAATCCAACAATTCGCGTTTCTTCTGCCTAAAGAAACACAAAGCAGGGTACATGGTGCTTCAATATGTAAGGGCTTTTGAAAAACCAAGTGGCATGGAACAGGAAGGAACACTGGGTCCTCCTGGGAGTGCCGGAGCTCAGAGAAAATGGGAGCACATTGTCTCAAGCCTCTCATATTTTTAAAGGCTTTCATTTTTTTTTAAGATCTTGAACCAAATGCCAATGTCAGGATGACATTTTTTTTTCCCCTTTTTGTTTTGCAGAATCGACACCAGAGGGTTGAAGCGATTGTAAGAAGGAAGGAAAAGAACTGGAGGCTTAGAAGATAAGGAGACAGAAACACAATTGTAATTACGTGAAGGAAGCAGCCATTATTTTGTGCTTTGAAAAGATGGACAATTCCAATCCCATCCTTAAATGACTTTCGAACCTCTCCCACCTCCAGAGCTCACCCTCTCCTCTCTCTCTCTCTCTCTCTCTGCGGCTGGAGGAGTCTGCAGGCAGGAGGGAGCTCCTGATGAAAATCCCAAATGATTTTTCAAACTGTTCTTTTTGTAGATCGAGGAGGACCAAATCACCCTTTCTGCTAATTTTATAATACCATCTGTGTTTCAAAGTAAACACCTGTCTCTTCGGATTACTATCATTCAGCAAAAGGAAGAACAGCTACCACTTGGAGGATAGATTCATTCACTCATTAAAGAATGTGTTTTTAAACATTGACTTTGATTTCATTTCTCTCTGCAGAAATCAACAAATAGTGAATGGGTAGTATACCATGATTTTTTCCTCCTGCTCTCCCTTTCTATCTCTGCCCTCTCTCAGCCCTTCTTTCCCATTTCATTAATGCAGACTTCCAGGCAGGCAGTGAAGCCCTGTAGCATTAAAGGTTTTGACCTTCTTCAGCACAGAGTCAGGAACAAAGAGGTGTCGATAAGCTTGAAGTGCAGGTACTTTACTTTTATCCTCTGCTGTTTCTTTTCTTTCTTTTCTGGGAGGTGGAGTGGGGGTGGGTGGCTCACCTTTTACAATGGCTGCTTTATGACATCTAAATTACTTCCATGATTTGCAAGCCTCAATTTCCCAGCTATTCTCCAAAATTCCCCCCTCCCTTGAGACCTCATCCTTGCTTCACATTCCTTTACTTGGGTCACAGTTTCTGTGGTCACCAAGCCACAGGGCACTCAATGCTGCCATAAACCATGGAGGTTGTTACCTCTGTCTGGGGCCAACTTGAGAGAAGCTGGCTTCCGTCAGGGCCACATGTCATATCTGGGAACACATGGGACCCTAACGTGGGAAAGCCTCCATGAAATACCCATGGAGCACTGCTTCTCAGTCAGGGGCATGCGGGATTTAGTTGTGAAGTTATAAAACAAAATAACAGCAAAAAACGACCACAAAAACTGTTCTCCAGAACTCATGCCTGGAGATAAATAGTCTGGTGTCCTGGGCATCAGGGTTTTCAGAAATTCCTTAGTAGACTCTGCTTTGCAGCCAAGTTTGAGAAGGACTACCTCAGAACCTTTTTATTCTTCCTTGATTACAGATTCTTTTTGCCTACCCCATTGACAGAATTAATGATATCCCCAAATATGGAAAAATTCCACCACACATTATTCCAGCAAGCTTCTGAGACTGAGAATTTTAATAGCCATCAAATGTCCTCTCTTTCCTCCGATCCACTCAACCCCAGCCCTGGAGAAGCTGTTAATAGGTTTATTTATGTAAGTCATGTCCAGGCGAAGAGACCAGTGGCAATCTTGCCTGCAGAGCCAAATCAGTTCTTTTAACAAAAATGTGCCCTGTTTCTCTGGTTCCCGGAAGTCTGTATCAAACCCGGATTTCTCAAATATTGTGATGGGGTTGTACATCAACATAAGAATCCTTTCCTGCTGGGGCTCCCTGCCTTGGCTCTGAGGTGTCTGATAGCACCTTTGTAAGACATCCCCTGTCTTTGTCAGCTTGCAATTAAATCAGTGCTGGAGAGTCTTCCTGTTCAAAAGACCTCCACATGGAGTTTTAGGAACTAATTGTTCCATCTTGGTGGGAGTGGGAGAAACCGGAGGTTTAATTGTAGGAAATTTTACATGAAAGGCATTCAGCAAACTCATCAAGCTCTTCCTTTCTAAGACTCTCTTTGTACCAGGTGCAAAGTGACTTCAACACTCAGAGGCAAAGTATCTCTTACACCATAAAACACTGTTCTGGGTAAACATGAAGAGGTTTACTGGAGAGAATGTAAAACCTTTCAGAGAGATTAGACACTGGCTCCATGGTAGGTAGGGGCAGCCTCGGACCTCTAGGACCACAGAGGGACATCTGTGTGTGACTGGACTTAACAACCATGAGGCCCTCTATTGAATTAGGAAAGAGACGGGAGCAGGGGATTGGATATAAACGTGAGATTTCACCTGATCCTGAGATATGTTGCACAGACTGAGACCCATTTCAACACTGAAAAAATCTAAGACCTTGATGGTAAATGAATTTGTAAGAGAAAAGTACAATCAATTCAGTTAATGACCATAAGAGAATAATGGCCCTGTAGCAGCACACGTTTAGGAGTAGCAAGTTCTCAAAGCTGTGAAAGGTGCAGTGGGTGAGAGAAGCGGTATGATCATTTGTAAAGGGTTTGGCTCAAAACCAGCAAGTTGTGCATTAATGGGCTGGTGGACCAGGCAGGTCAAATCTGTGGCTTGTGCATGTTCGAGTTTCCATAACTTTTCAATAGACTTCTGGGGCACATGATCCAATTCCCTACCCCTTCACCTCAGGTGTGATATATAGAAAGAGAGACCTAGTGTGTGAAAGATGCAGAATGAAAACTTTCTAGGTTCACAGGAAGACCCCTTTGTCCAACCTAGAAGCTATTGCTGCCGCCATATTTGTTTTTACTATGAACAGTGGTATAAATTGAAGGCAAGTGGCGCTAACACTAAATTAAGATGATGAAGATCTTTTTGTGGCACTGGAGAATCAATATCCTACAAAATAATTGTCTATCAATCTGAGAATTCTGTTTAAAATTTGTAAGATTGTTACCTTTTCACTTTTCTTTTTTTTTTTTTTGTTAAACATTTTAAAAGAGGAAATCCATGTGTGTGGAACAAATCTAAATAGAACAGAATGGTGTACAATTAAAAGTAAGCTCCCATCCCATTATACCACTGTACATAGGCGCAAGTAAGCACTTTTACATGGAAATCCCAACTGAGGATATAGGGCTAGAAGCAGGGACAATGCTTATGGTACACATTGCTTATGACTCACAGTGAGGCAGATTACAAGTTCATCCCAAAGCCTCAGGGGAGAAAAGGTGCTATTTGTGAAAGGTCCTGAGTCCAGGACTTATTAAGACACTTGACTACATCAATACCAGGTCAGGTTATGGGACTTAATGCAAAATGAAAACATAGAACATCTTCTTTAAAACAAAATTAAGAATTTCAAGATGGTAACAGCGAGGGCAAATCTCCATGTAGTCATATCCCTATGGTCCATTTAGAAGTAAGCTTGCCTGAGAAATGTTTAGGATGATGGGCACATTATGATAATTCAAACCAAATTACAATTTTTATCTTGGATTATGAAATACCATCCAGAGTGAAATTTCACAGATGAATCAGGTTTATTTATAATAAGTATGTCTAGTCAAAATAGTAAAACTACTTAACTTTATAATTAAAACTGATACATATCTAGTTGAAAAACTATCCAGACCCAAAAATACTTGCACAGGAGATGGATACATACTTTGGCACAAAATCCCCTGGCCCCTTCCAAAACATTTAATTCTTTTTCTTATTCTGAAGGGGAGATTGTACGTTTTCCCACAATATCATATCAAACACGAGTATAGCATTATGCATTCATTCTCAGTACCCAGCAGTCCAGGCATCAAATGCCCTTGTATTGTAAGCTGAAACTCAAGGAAACATTTATTTATTTAAAAATTTTTTGCCCATAAGTTAGACAAACAGCAATATTTCATTTCACTGTGTTTTAAGACAGCCCTGTAGACAGAAATCCTGCAGTCTCCATCTATGATTATGCATACCTCTGTAGGAAGATTTAATTAATTTTTTTTCTTTGAAGTCAAATATCCACTGAGAATTTTACATTTGATCCTAGTTCACTTAGAAGTAGGCTGTAAATCCAAGTATTAAAAAAAAATCATACAATCCTTTTTCATTATATTCATTATTTTCTCAAGAAAACTGTCCAAGAGCTGAGCAACTCCCTTATGATTGCTATCAGTGGCACAGAGAACCTACGTGGACTGAATGTCTCAGGCAACATAAATAAGCAAGACAGATGCAGGAGACAGCACTATATGATGTGATGAGTATGGGGAAAAAATGGAGTCACCTCTTAGAAATGGCCCTGAAGGTCTGTTGGTGGCCCCATCTTCAGAATCTGAAAAGGAGGATTTGAAGAATGCCATCTTTTGTTACTTAAAGTATCAAATTTTCTTCATTAGGATCAATTTATATATGTCAGTGTTTTTCATTTCTTAGATTTCTATTATTTGGCAAAAAAAAAAATTGGCTTCTCCTTCTGTTAGGTGGGAATTCTGGGGTGCCAAGATGGTGGAGGCAGGGTACAAGACAAGGAGATGAGTCATCGTGTCCAGATTTAAGATGAGTCCCATTATTATGACAACTTCAGCCATGGAGGGCTTTTCTACCTTGAGAACTCCTGCCGTAGGTTCTGTATTCTAAAATAACCAATGGGAGTTAAGAGAACAGTATTGTGAAGTAATTAATTGGACAGTATTCTAATCAGGTATCACAAAGTGACCAATGAGAGAAAATGGGGCGGGTCTGCATAGGGAAGAGAAGACTTCACAGCTCAGCATATAAGACAAGAATTCCTAGTCATTGGGACCTTGAGCCTCTCTTCCCTGCTTGGCCCACTTGGGTCTCCCTTACAGAGTGCTACTTTCACCTTCACCTTTAATAAACCTGTGCTTTGCTTGTTACTTCTGAGTGTCTGTTTCAATTCTTTGTTCAGGACACCAAGGACCTGGACCCCAGATAACACTTCTAAGGTTATCACAGGTTGATCATCCTTAAACCAAAAATCCCAAATCCAAATGCTCTAAAATCTAATCATTTGGAGCACTGATATGATGCCACACCTATTCTCATGTGACAAATTGCAGTCAAAATTCAGGTGAATAAAAATATTGTATACAATTGTATTCAGGCTATTTGTATTAGCTGTGTATAAAACATAAATGAATTTCATGTTTTGGCTTGTATACAATCCCTAAAATACCTCACTAGGTATATGCAAATATTCCAAGATCTGGAGAAATAAAATGTGATACCTGAAACATTTCTGATCCAAAGCATTTAGCATAAGAGATACTCAACCTGTATCACTGAGCATGAGCCAGACCAGTGGTGCTCCAAATATGGCCCTTTGGATACAGAAGCATCAATGTCACCTGAGCATTCACTGAATCATAAATTCTGGGGCTAGCACCCAGCAACCTGTGTTTTAGCAAGCTTTTCAGTTGATTCTGATGTGGGTTAAGGTTTGAGAACCACTGAGCTAAAAGATAACCTGAATCGCAGGTTCTCTGGAGAAGTAATGAAAATGTCTTACTGTCTTAATGTCTTAAAATGTCTTAAAAAATGTCTTAATGCCATCACAGGAGAGATCCTACCTGCTGTCAGATAGAGAGGCTTTGCCTTGGACAAGGAGCTCAGATGTAGATTCACATACATTCCATGGTTTCCCATGTATCCCCAAAGCAGGTGTATTCTAAAAGTAAACATAATTTCTTTAAATCGAAGGTCATGGATTCTATGGATGGTAGGCACTCAAAGTCTTGGGTCTCACCTCTCATTGGGCATCAGAATCACATGGCAAGCATGTGAAATTAGCCAGACACCCTCTAGCCTCTTCACATTCACATTTAATTGATTTGAGGTGGCACTCTATCTTTTTAAGTTCTTTAGATGATTCTAATATATATTCAAGATTGATACTCATGTCACTATCAGTAGCAAGCATTGTTTGGTGCCATTTTTGGTAGATGGTTGAGATTTAAGTCATCCCATTACCATAAAGGAGAACTAAGCTCTAATGCTACCTGAATGTCAATGTAAAATTTTCACCCAGTGTCTCAGTTTCCCTACCTACTGAAGACCTTGACAATTGATGTTCTATATTCTATGATTGGATCTATGTCCTCAGTAAGCTTAAAAAATGGAAGCATCCTGGAAGCTGGTGTTGGTGATCTCCATGGAGAGAAGCCCCTGGTGGAGAGAAGGCTTAGTCTGTATCTGCTCTTGGTTCTAGCCAAATCCACGTGACACCAAATGTGGGTGAACAGGGAATGATTTAAATACCCCAGTCTCCAGTTTTTCACCCAGATGTTTGGTAATGATATCTTAATATATGATGAACGGTTTGCTGAGAATTAGGGAGTCCCCAGGTCTTGCACCAGCAAGACAGCTTGGGGGCTCTCAGTTATGACATCCCCACTCATACCTTTGATCCTTAAGATGACTTATGCCTAGACATATCTTACTTAGTCAACTGACCGAGAGTTCACTCTAGAGGGCCCCTGAGGGAGAGACCATGCCTGCTGGTTTATTGAAGCCTCCACGAGTTGGATGGACTTCAACTCCTTGCATCACTTAGAGTAAACACGTGAATAGATGCTCAGTTCTATTTGTAAGGAAAATAATGGATGAAAATAGCTATAAAGTTGATGATAGTAATAAACAAAACTAATGTTTGCTGAGGACCATCAGGTGCAAAATAGATTTTCACATCTCATCCAATCTTCCTAGCAAATCTCTAAGATGGTCACTATAAGTGGCGCATCATACAGGTGAAGAGATTGGAGCTCAGGAGGTTTTGGAATGTGCCATGGTCACTGAAGAGCCAGTGGTGTTGGAGATCCCAACCCAGCCTTGTTTAACTTGGGATTCTACTCCTGCACAGCATGACTTCACATTCCTGTCTGTAAATTCCTATGACATTTCAATAGAATTCCATGTCTACAAATATTTGATTTTTGTCTTTGTGCCAGCCCTGGAGTCATAAATATGGATATGTTATGTAATCAATACCTCATAATCATTTAGAGGAGACAGGCATGAAAGTTTTAAATATTGGCACAGTTAAAGTATGTGCAAAGAAGAGGAGGTCCTGAATTCTGCCTATATTACTTTATGAGGTCTTCAGGAAAGTCACTGAAGGGAGGTAACTAATCTTATACAGATATTGTATGTTGTAGGGGAGGAATTCACACTATAAAAAGAAATGCATATATGAACACATATATTTACATAGGTAATATTGCATAAGTAGGCACATTTGCAGTGTTCCCTAAAATTTCTTGACTGTAAGAACTTGTTAAAATCTCAGAATGTATCTCAGAATTTATCAGGTACCCCAGGCTTTTGGCTCTAGCAAGGTTGGAAAATATGCATATTTATATAATGGCTTCGTATCTCTACATTTTACATGTGCTTGCAATTTTCAGGATATATTTTTTAAGTATAAAAGAGTTCTGTCCTAAATTCAGCATTATTTGGAATTCTATACAACATAGGTTAAAATGGGTTGCTTGAAACAACTTCTTGCAGGTCAAACACTAATACAATAAGCTGACAATGGAATTTTATAAACATCCTCTCCCCCAACACACACACACACACACACATTAAGTGACTCTTGTATACAGTTACCTTAAGCTGATCAAGTATTTCTTAATATCTGCATTAGAAAACATCATAACAAAATTATTGTGTGTTGTTGAACCCACTCAATATTATTTGGGACACTGTCAAATATTACAAATATCTTACAGCGAAAGCACCTAAGTGGGAATCATCTTTGAACAGTTGTGTTTATTGGTTATAATGTACTCACGAGTACATTGTATAATCATCCTGTTTAATATCTACACCTGGGGAAGCATTTCTACTAGGAGGGTTACACAAGGACAAATTCCTTCACTCTTGGTCTTCTTCATATGCTCAGTATCCATTTTCTCATCTTCTGACAATAGCCAATACTCCTACCCAAAGTTTGGTTCCTATGTTTCTGGCGGGGGGTGGGGGGGTGGGGCTAAAAATAGTCCCACTTCCAGACTGTGTATGAGTGCCAGGCCTGGCCAAAGCAGTGTCATAATAACCCTGTCCACCACAATTATAGCTTAGTATCTATTGTTAAAAGGTAATTTTATAATGTACTCAGAAGGCCTGCACTAATGTCAAATATTTAGAACTCTGTGGTTCTGATTTAGAGTTTAGCTTTGGAGTAAAAACCAGGGGTAAATCTGTTTCTGATAATCAACTCTACAAGACCTTCATCCACCTTCCCAGAGGATGCAGTACATCCTGACCATGTGCCACATCTCTGTGCCTCCTGTCTGCCCCTAGCTAAAATGATAGCCAGTGTAACCTTATGTTTTGACACCAGAATCTTCCATGGCTGGGATTCTGAGGGAGCAAGAAAGGTGGAATCCAAGAGTGTTGCCGGCCAAGAAAGCACCTCTGGGGGTTTCTAAACACTCAACTGTAGCTGCAAGAGCTCTACTATAGCTACAAAGGGTTGACCAGTTGATACAAGCCAGGAAAGTTGGAGTTGATGACACACAGTTCTGGAATTTTGATTTGAAGAAAAAATTTTCTTTCTGTTGTAGTTACTAAAAGAGTAGTCATTTTTTTTATCATAATACTCTTCATGTTGCAGTATCAATTTGGAAACCTACCCCCTTTGGCTCTAAGTAGATATACCTTAGATCTCATGGAAATAGACTAGGAATCTTCCTTTTTCACATGACAAAAACCAGTTCAACACACTTATTAGGACTTGGTTGCTTGGCTTTTTTCTTCCTTTTTTAAGATCCATTTTCCTCTCTGGGGCCTCAATTCAAAAAAATATTTTCCCATGAAATGACACAAGGGTCTCTAGCATGAATAGGCTTATAGTGTATTCTTTCATTCAATCCAGCAGAAGGACATTTCTCTTTCTAACCTAAATTCCGGACTTGAGTCTCACTGACTGGCTGGCCTGGCTTGGTCAAATTCTTACCCCCTAGCCCATTGTGGTGGACAGGGTTAATATGACACTGCTTTGGCCAGGACTGGTACTCATACACAGTCTGGAAGTGGGACTATTTTTAGCCCCCCTAGAAACATAGGAACCAAACCTTGGGTAGGAGTATTGGCTATTGTCAGAAGATGAGAAAACAGATACTGAGCATATGAAGAAGACCAAGAGTGAAGGAATTTGTCCTTGTGTAACCCTCCTAGTAGAAATGCTTCCCCAGGTGTAGATATTAAACAGGATGATTATAGCTGAGTATCTATTGTTAAAAGGTAATTTTTCAAAAAAAAAAGTAAAATCATGACTTTCATACAGATATATAATGAACACATGTCAAAATTTTTATTTAAGTCATTAAACAAAGTGAGGGAACAATGCAGATGTCACTACCAGTTCAAAGGAGAAGTCAAAGAATAGCTTCAGGTTTAGATTAGGAATATTGAACTTGAAAATGGCTGCGAAACTGCCTTTCTAGAGTGAGTTTTCCAATGTAATCGCATGTCTGCAGGGAGGACCATCTGCGTGGCCGTGCCTTGAGTTATACACCATCAACTCAAAGGCAATGAGGACAGAGTTAGAAAACATGAAAAGCTATCCCCCAATTAATAAATAAATTTCCTCAAGAGATCCTCAGTAAGCTTTTCTGATTATTCCAAATTTCCTATACTATCTCCTCCAAGAAAGATAATTCTTGATCACAAAATAAGGTTGGTCTCATTGACTCTGGCCTGATTGTTCACAGAGGTGGAGCAAGAGTATTAATTTCCCACAGAGGTTTCCTTCAGTTTGCTTTACTGGAAGTTCCCATATAAAATACTAGATTGGAATTTTAAAAGCCTTTATTATTTGCTATCCTAAGGTTAGGAAGCCAAGCCCCTCAAAAATTCTCTTCACTAGATTTCACCTGCAGAACCTATCAATTTTGGTGAATTCCTCTCTCCAAAATATCCTAACGTTCCCTGTGTACCAGGAAGTGGCTTTCCTAAGACTGGGACCACACAATTTAAAAAATGACCACCAGTTTTCCTGGGAAGGCTTTCTAAACATTGGCTTTATAGAGTCAATCTTAATTCCTTTGAAGTGGCAATAGTGGATTAAATATGCATTGCTTCCAAATATAACATACTAGGCAAAGTCCTTGATGCATAACCATTTTTTTTTTCAATTATATCCTGGTGAAAGAATGACAGGTTTTTACTAAATCTATGAAAATAACTGTATTATCATGAACCGTAAAGCTACTCAATAAGATCTCATGATTTGAGAGAAGGGAGTCTCACTGAGAATAAAATAACATTTTGAAATATTTCCTTATATTTCAAAAGTTTAATCCTCTAAGTTATTCTGGGCTACAGAAAGATTGATGAGAAAGAGAAAGGATTTTCTTTTTATTTCCAGAAAACAAAACATTAAAATAATATCTACAACATTCTGAACGGTTAACTCCAATAAAATTTCCTTTATCATCAATTCATTCAGTCTGTCTTCTATCATTGGACCTTGGGTTAGAAATCCCTTGGAGTCAGCTGCTTCCAAACTAACAGCAAGTCCTGAGAGTCTTTTTCTTTGCTTTAATTTAGGATCTGTAAGATGTACAACATTCCTTCAATGTGGAGACACAGGATGAAAATAAAGATTTTATTACTCACATGTCCTGGAGGACACATGGCATTATTTGAGCCCATATGCACAGAGGTTGGAGGCATTTGGGAGAGAGGGAGGGACCTGTAGACCAACAGCATTTCGATGGAGAGTTTTAACTGATAATTGAATTCTAAGCAGCAGGTATGAGTTCCAGGAGGTCATACATGACTGAGAAATAATCACTGTGGCATATAAGCCCAGTCCATCCAGGATGTGAGGATCAGAGGAGAGAGTCGAGTAGGCTAGATCTAGCTGTCCCATAGGGAGGTGGTCACTGGGGTGCAGCTTTATAAGCACTGTCTGGGTGGACCACACTGAGGAACTGGGAAGCGGGTGTAGAAATGGAGACGGTGTCAAGGATGACTGAGTCATGTTTGTGGTAATAGAAAGTGACAATGATATTCAAAACGGATGCTGAAGCAACCTAACATTATGAAAATTTACTTCTCTCCCCACTGAAAGGGCCTGGAAGTTGTCTAAGCAACGTCATCATAATCCTAGACCTAAAAGTCTACAGTTTTAAATTTTAACACTCCACAGCTCTTGTTGCAATCCTTTTCCAAGGTGTTCTGAGATGGTCCTTTCTTATTTATATCCTTCCTTGGTGAAGATGGAAACACTAGTCTGGAGCTGGTTTCAGAGCCTTCGGCAAGCAGAGTTAAAAAAAAAAAAGTAGAAGAGAAAGAAACCCCACAACTCTCTGTCGACAAGGGCAACTTAAAATGACTGTGGTTAATTTATCACTGATAATTTTCAAAAGTGAAATGTCTTAATCGGAGTTAATAACACAATTGACAAGGAAATTGGTTGTTTCTGTGTCGAGTAAAACAAGATAATAAGGTCATTGTCTTCAAGGACAATGATTCAGCCTATATTCAAAGAAGCCGGTGAATGTTACATCTGACTTATTAAAATGGTGCCTCAGTCAACTTTCTATTGCTGTGACACAAGGCCTCAGATAGAGGTTCCAATCCATGGTCACTTTGGCCTGTGGCAAGGCAGAAACGTGGAAGAGGCAACTGCTCCCCTCATGGCAGCTGGAAAGCAAAGAGAGAGAGAGGAAGAGGTGAGGGTCCCCAAATCCCCTTCCAGGACACACCCCAATGACCAAACTTCCTTCCCCTATGTCCTGCCTCCTCAAGGTCCCCCCACCTTCCGGGCTTGATGGCTCAGGCCTATCATCCCAGTGGCTCAGGATGCTGAGGCAGGAGGTTCTCGAATTCAAGGGTAGCCTCAACAAACGAGCAAGGCTAGACCCTAAGCAACTCGGCAAGACCCTGTCTCTAAAGAAAATATGAAAAAGGGCTGGGGATGTGGCTCAGTGGATGAGCACCCCTGGGTTCGATCCCTAGCACCAAAAAGAAAAAAAGAAAAACAAAACAAGTCTCCTTCCCTTTAACAGCACCACAGGTTGGTAACCCAGCCTCTGACCCATGAGCCTTTGGGAGCTTAAATGATACAAACAATATCAAATGAATAAACAGATTCCTTTTAGAAAAGGAAAAATCTCAAGCTACAGCATTAATTATGAGACACATATGGGTGTGTTCATGTGTGTATGAGAGAGAAAAAATAGAGCAGGAATCAATCAGATGTGTACTAAGAATACATCCATCGACAACACAAAGGAAAGCTGTGTGGTAAGTATGAGCTACGGTTAAAAAACATGCGTTTTTATGAAATTTCATAGCTAAGTCCATGTTATGGTTTTGGTATGAAGTACCCCCAGAAAACTCATGTGCGAGACGTCTAAGAAAGGCCCTAGGCGAAATGATCTCATTATGAGAACTGAAACCTAATGGTGAATTAATCCACTGATAGGGATTAACTGGGTGGTAACTGTAGGTAGGCAGGAAGTGACTGGAGGAGGTGGGTTACCTGTGGCATGCCTTTGGGGTTTTTTATTTTGTCCCTGGTGAGCAGAGCTCTCTCTGCTTCCTAGTTGCCCTGTCCTGAGCTGCCTTCCTCCTCTACACACTTCTGCCATGATGTTCTCTGCTTGTCTATGGATTGAGAGTGGGTCACAGTGTTGAAAAATTCACTCAAACAGACTAATATGCATCATCATTTGACTAGAAGATGGCATATTTAAATTGAAGTTATGATTATGTGAGAATTTTAAATAATTACCAAAATCATGACTGATAACACTACATTGTTACTGCTTATTATCTCCAAGGCTTGATAAACAAAAATACGTTAGTGCACAGTCAGGGCACAATGTATTATGGACAAACCTCCAGCAACTTAGCAACTTCCCATACAGCTTACAATTTCTGAATTTTAGGTATGAGCATTATTTTACTCCTATAAATTCAATACACAGGGGGTGAAGCAGCCCTTCTGATTTTTTTCATCTTTCCGATGTGATTCATCAATTGCAGTATTTGAAAGAAACCTATTTCTAGCCCATTCCATTTCATAAGGTGAAAGAACAAATCTGTGAACTTCCAGGGAGCTTCTGAGAGGCCTCGATCTAGTTTGAGGTGCAAAAGACAACTTGAAGGTTTTATGTTGTTTTTTTTTTTTATGTTGAGGATATGATTTGGAGAAAAAAAAATAACTTAATAAGTTGCCAAAGGAGATTTGGACACTTGATTACAGTAAGATCACTAATGCCTAAGACCCCATACTTAGTGATCCATGAAATCAAAGAGGCAATAAAACAGTAGAAAATAAACATTAGAGGATAACATGATTATAAAAAATCTTTAGCTCTTTCCTAAGTGAGGAATCTTTGTTTTCTTAAATGAGCTAGGACTTAAGAGAATAAAATTACTCTCCAAGACATAGAATCTGTTTTCTAGGCAGACTGCACACAGAAATGTTGCACACAAACACTCTCTTGGATGTAAAGCCAGGAAAATAAGGAATTGTCCCTCAAAATTGTGCAAGCTGTTGCTAAGATTTTTAACACATTTCACAGATTTTTAGACTCAGAAAATTATAAACAAAGGTAAATAAGATTCACTTTTCAAGTTTTGTCCTTCATTATGTTCTTTCAGTTTAGGGAACAAACTGGTACTTTGTGGCAGATCTCAGAGTGCTGGTAAGGCCATAATTAAATTCCTAATAATATTCAGATGTTATTAGCATGCAATGTGTTTGTTTATCGTTGCTATCCTCAAATGAATCTAACTATTTAAAAATGTTACCAGTTTAAGTGTGTAATATTGTAAGTATCAATATTTATAACTTAAAAAAATCATAACTATTTGGACTTTAAATAAGTTTTAAGAAAATAAAGTGACCTGAAGACAAAAACAAACAAAATGGAAAGTCATGACATGAAGACAAAAACAGAATCTTTGAAAACCAGAGGTATGTTGTATTAGATCATTTGCTGTTACTATTACAAAATACTGGAGGCAGGATACTTTTTAAAAGAAAAGAGTTTTATTTACCTCCCATTTTGGAGGTCCATGAATGTGGTGCTATCATTTACTTGGTTCTGGTCCTCACCAGAAGGTTGGTGACTTCATGGTGGAAGAATGTACAAAGAGGAAGGATCAGGAACCAGGCTCAATCTTGTTATAAAAACTCACTCTCTCAAGAAGTAACTAGGGCCCTGATAGCTACATTAATTTCTTCCAAGGGTGGTTCCCCCAGGGACCTAATTACTTCCCATTGAGTCCAAACTCTTCAAAGTTCTACTCCTCCCAACACTGGGAACAAAGCTTCCAGCACATCAAGCTTTGGAGGATACCCCAAACCATACCTCATGTACACATATATATTTCTCTGTTACTATTACTCTAAAATATACTCTCAAATATTGATATTAATGAAAATTGTAATGAAAGTAAATAATTTCCATTTCATAGAGGAAATTGAAGGTGGATAATAAGAAAAACTCACACAGTAGCATTCAACATCCACCCATATTCCTTACACAACTTTCCTAAGTGGCAAAAAGAAAGACATTCATATACCTGTTCCAAAGAGAGCATCTCTATAGCACAGAAAAATCCAAAAGGAAAGCAAAGCATGTAAACTTGAAATTATGCTTAGCAATTAGTATTATTTTTAAAGGCTTTTTTGAGATATCATTTGCTTCTTATAAAATGCTTCCATTTAAAGTGTACTATCCAAGGAGTATTATCAAAGAGTGCAATCCAGCTACTTATGTTCACAGAGCTGGGCAACCATTCCCACAATCAATTTTATAAATTTTTCTCTGTAACCATCAGTAGTCATTCTGCATTTTTCTTCTCTGCCACCTTCCTCTATGGGCAGTCTTCTCTGGTCCTGTTCTCTCTCTCTCTCTCTCTCTCTCTATATATATATATATATATATATATATATATATATATATATATATATATGCAGTTAATTAATTGCATCATTAATCATTGAATCTCCTCCTGTATCTATGTCCTAGCAATGTGCTCATCACATCGAGAGAGAGAGAGAGAGAGATTTACATGCTGTAAATATACGTCTTAACAAATTTCTCTTACTTAACTATAATTAGATATCTTTAACCAACATCTGCCCATCCCTCTCTCCCCTCTAATAATTGGAGTCTTTTATAAGTACAACTCTGCTCTCTACTTCTATAGTATTGGCTTTTTTAGATTCCACATATAAGTGAAATCATGTAGTATTTGTCTTTCTGTGTCTGAATTATTTCACTTAGTGTAATTTTTTTTCCAGGTTCACCTGTGTTTGTTGAGAATGACAAGATTTTGTACTTTTTCATGGCTGAAGAGTATTGTATGATGTACTTTTTATCTATCTGTTGATGACGACTTAGGTTAATTCTGTATCTATTATGGAATAGCTATTTTGGATAGTGCTGCAGTGATCATGGGAATGCAGATATCTCTTCAATATACTGACTTAATTTCCTTTGGATATATACCTCATAGTGGGATTGTTGAATCATATGATAATTTTTAACCAGCACCTTTTGGGGGGCATTTTTGATAATAAACATTCAGACATTTGTGCTCAATAAGACCATACTTAATTTGCTACAGAAAGACACATCAGTCATGTATTTCTGTGTAACAAAGTACCTAACTGTGGTTTTAAAAAAATATATTTCTTTAGCTTATTTAACTGATTTGGTGTTTCTCCTGGTGTACATTTGGCTCAGCAAACTTCATGAAATTGCTTATGGATGGTACAATGGCTTTTAGTCTACAAATATGTACCTGAAAAGTGATCTTGAATTACAGATTTCCTATTTGCAGTTCCCAGGTGATGTCTGGGACTGCAGTCACTTGGTAGACCTATTGAGAACAGAATTGTCCCCTAAGACTTCTCCATGTGGTCTTCCATTGTTAATCAGGTAAATCCGAGCTTCTTCCTCTGTATCAGTGGGAGGACACCAAGTGTACCAAGAACAAGAGAATGAAGATGCATTAGGCAAGTTTCCTCCTGCTACTTCCAATTGCCCAGATTCAAGGGGAAGAGGAATAGGTTCTACCTCTTGGTGTGATGAACACATTGCTAGGACAAAGATACAGGAGGAGATCCATTGATTAATGCAATTAATTAAGTGCAAACCCTTAACTTGAGAAAGTTCCCTCTCTAGGGCAGGAGGGAACCGTGACATAAATACCTGTCTCACAAAGTAGACGTTGATAGATGCTGTCCTAGAGGCACACACCACTGATGTCTAATAGCAGAACAGGAAAAGGCTGAATTAAGAGGATCTGGGAAGGCTTCATAAGTATATGATTGGAGCCAAATTAGGAAAGATGAGCAGAAAAGTTCCCCCGGGGGGGGGTGGCAGGAAGGGGAGTTGGAGATGGCTGAGGGGGAGGTCATAGACCTAGTAACTGAAAGAGGAAATCTGCTATTTACTCTCACATTTTGTATGTATAATTGTGGACTAACACCAGGGATGCATCCACAAAGAATTTGTATGGGATGGTTAAAAAAAATAAAAAATAAATTAAAGAGTAAACCAACAATCATATTTAATATTATTTTTTTTCAAATTTAAAGCAAATACTTCTAATTCTGAATTTCCTTTCCTTTATCATAAAAATTCCTATTCTAATTTGACTATGTCAAATGCTTTAAAAAACTTGTGGAGGATCTTATGAAATTAATTTAAATTAAAGTTCAAATGAAAGACTAAAATGCAATGTATCTAATAAGCAAGAAGTTCATGATGATATAAGTTCTACAAATCAATAAGAAGGCAAGAAATAACTAAATACATCATTTGCAAATAATACGAATAGGCAATTCTATGAAAAAGAAATATAAGTGACTAATAAACTTACAAAGTGCTCTACTATTTATTACTAACGGGAAAACACAAAATACATAACAATAAATTATCATTTTCTTTTCTTTAAAGTTGAAAAAAATTAAAGATTGCTATTATCTTGTGCTAGAAGACTGGAGAAATGAACCTTATGTATGTAGTGTTGCCTAGGGTATGAATTGATACAGTTTTCTCAGAAAGCTATATGGCAGACAGTGTAAAAAATTTAAATTATGTGCATTTTGATTGAAAAAAATGTATTTCACTAAAATGCTTATGCAAACTTTCTTTTTCTGACACAGACACCATGCATACGCATGAATATATGTGCATATGTATATGTGTACGTTAGCTCATGTATAGATAGATAGATAGATTCATTCACAAAATATTAACCCAACATTGTTTATAATCAGGGGAAGTCAGAGCATCCAAAATGTCTCTAATGAAAGCAATGTTTTATATATACTCATACAAAGGATATTCACAATGAGTTATTGAAGGGAAAAAATGTAAAAAAAAATACATAACATCATATGCATATCATAGTCTGGTATTTATGCTATGTAAAAAAAATAGTCTCATCTTCCCTCCTTCAAAATTAAAAATGCTAAAATGAGCAGATTTTAAAGTGCTTCATAAACTGTAAAGTTCTACAAATATTACTAAACTTAAGGCACATCTGAACTCGGTTTGGAAAACTTTTAAAAACATAGTGATTCATTTCAGTGCTCTATGGCTTCTGCTTAAGATCTGTACATGGTTTTCCCACGGAGATAAATAAATTGTGTTAACAGAGTCCCGGCAAACTGATTTGTGGGTGCACCAGAAATGCGAAAACAATGGCCCCAACAGGGCCTATTGATTTTTCCTTAGGGGAGGCATTCAACCCGCAGAGAAGATGTTTTGCTCTTCTCTCTCAGCCCTTCTCTTCCCTGAACAAATGGTTAAACTGGATAACAAACTAATAAAAAATAATTTGGAATCTGGGGCGTGATTATGGCCACGAAAGATGCTGATGATCATTTCATGTGATCAGAGAAAACCCTAAAATAGAGCACTCTTCAATTACAATAATTTCTACTGTCATTGCAATTTCTATGCATAAAAGCATTTGGTCTGAGGCACAACAAATTTATCTGTAAATTACACAATAAAGGATGGGGAATGGACTTTCCTTTAAAAGAACAAACAGAATCCGTCATTTATGGGGACATCTTCATCTTAATCGACATGTGAACGCCACAAAATGCACACTCCGTTATTGTACAAAGTTCTGAAGACTGTCACCCAACCCCACACCCACCCCTCTCCCAAGTTTAATTAAACCAGTATCACACTGAGACTGGAAGGGAAAAAACAATGATGCAACAATAAACAAACATTAATCATGATCATTACATACATTTTATTACATGAAATAAATAATACCGTGGAGCTCTCCCTAGCAGAAAGTTCTTCCTCTTGGATAACATCCTAAGGCAATTGAGGGGTAAAATAATACTAATAATGATAATAATAATTAGTATGAAAAGGGGAAAAGAAGGGCTTATCACCACATAAAGCAGAAACTGCAACCTCCTCCATTTATATTAATCTCATATTTGCTCATTTCTTCTTTTTAAAGTCTAATAAGGGCGTCTTCTCACTGAGAGAAAGGAAAAGTAGTTTTTATTTGTAGCCTAGCTTTGGCATACATAATTCAACTCTAATCGCCCCAGGACAAGGAGATACCTGGAGGATTCTGTCAATATTCAATCCACAGGGATGGAATTCCACCAGGAAATAGGGGAGGGTGGGCTGAGCCCTCAGGCTGCATGGCAGCCAGAATGAGGAGTGGGAAAGGCTCAGCAAGACTCAAGACATGGGTTTTGTCCTTGCTTGAGAAAGACCAGGCCCCCAGTCTCATTCTGTTCAAGTCATTTTCTGAAGGGAACTGAAGATCCCCCTGGCTGGTCTCTGAATCAGGAATGAGCCCCCTTGGGGGATGCTCTTTTGTCTTTCTTTCCAGAGGGCCCCCTGACATTCTTTAGCATAAAGACCATATTGGGAATCACCACTAAACATATAACATGGTTGTCCAGCCCTATTGTCCCATCTCTGTGTGGGAATGACAATAAATAGGTCCTCTCCTACAGAGATGTCCATTAAGGGCCACTTCACCAGCCAGACATGAATCCCACTCTGAGGCCTCACTAATTGTCCAATCCTGAGGTGTTCTGTTTTGTTTTTTTTAGTGCGCTGCCCGTGGCACCATTTTGGAAAAATCTCTTTCAATAAACAAAAAAGATCCAAACTGCCCTAGCAGACCCCAGGAGAAGGGAACAGATATGTGCTTAGGAGATATGTGCTTTTATGCCTTCTTCAAGACTCACTGGACGTGCAATTGCTCAGAAAGGTGATGGAAGATTCTACCTCAGTCTCCTTTAGGGAGGAAATCTCCTTCGTCTCCTATCTTGAAGAAAGGAAAAAGGGAAGAGAAGATGAGGATTGGGTTTTTCCTGACTGTTTGACACCGAACTTCTGTTCCTGCTCACAAGAAGCGGAATCTTCATGGCCCACAGTTGAGAAGGGACTCCTGATCCGGGTTTCCCATGGCAGCTCGGGAGCAGTGGGCAGGGGTGGATGCCCCCAGGGACTGAGGCGGTGGCCTCTGCATGCTCTCCACGGACCTCGTTGGGATTGGCTCTTAACCCAGTTGGGAAACAAGAGAAGCAGGTTTCCTAGCTTAAGGTCCTTTGTCAGCCAAGATCTCTCTTCCTTCTTATGGGAAGTCCTTGGTGAGGACATTTGGGAACCACTGCTGCTGCCCGGCGGCCTGTGTTTGACACCCAGTGAGAACAGACCAGAGGTGTGGCTGGGGTTGTTCTCCTGGTACCTGGCCCTTTCTCCTGGAGATCGACTGGCATGTGACCAGTTATAAAGGGGCTCTTAGGATTCTTGCTCCTCCCCCACAGAGACATTTTCACACAAAAAAACAAGAGAAGAAATCGGTGAGTGGACACACTCTGAAGCCTCCTCCCTACCAGAGTCCCTCAGGGAACGTCCCCTGCCCTCTGCCTGTGAATTTCTAGGGCTGCCTCTATCATAAATACTCTGATTAAAATGTAAATTTAGCCAACCTATCAGCTTCCCATTAAGGGGACTCTTTAAAAACGCCGTTAATCAGATGAAAGATTCGTAGTGAAATACCACTCATCAATTGTAACTGCTTATGACAGTTAACAAAGCTTTATATTTGCCCCAAACATGTGCTGATCTATCCATTATGCCAAGGTTCACTCTCACGCTAATTGTACATTTTCTTCTCTAATGCATTTTTTGCTGTTATCTCATAGGCTAATGAAAGCCAGGAAATCAATAAATATAAATTATACATGCAAAGAAGGACTGCTGTGAACATAAAGTTTCTAATTAATTGCACTTGATTAATTTATATCCTTTAATTATCTTGCTAAGCCACAAACAACATAAATATCTTTGCAATCTGGTTATTGCTATGTCAGTCATAAAAAAGCAGACACAGTAAATCTATGAAATCTAGCGAACTGCATTGCCAGAAAACATGGAATGGCATAACCCATAAATATTATCGAACTTACTCAAGACACCGATGAATAATTTCAGTGTGACAAATTAACACTAAATATGTTGTATGGTTATTTGACGAAGGTTATAGTGATGTTATAAGTTTAAATGGCGCAGATGGAGTAAGCAAAAATGTGGATTTTTTTTTTTTAACTGCTGGGCTTATAAAAATCTGCTCAAGCTGGGGAAGAGTAGTGTGGGTGAGGACCCACATGCAAATATCCCGTGTAATTCTGCAAAAGGAACGACACTACTTTCCTGACCCAGATGAAGGGCAAATTGTTAACTATGTTGTTTCTTAGTTTTCCTTTGATAAGCTTGATCAACAAAGAATAATCTTCTGCAAAGGTAAAAGTAAAATGCACACTCAGAGGAGAAACTGAAATCCAGGAACCGAACTCCAGGTTGGGAGGCAAGCCGGATGCTGCACATTTCCATTCTCTTACAGGATGCAACTTTTACATGGAAAGTGGTTTCTTTTTATCCACTCCCCCCACCTTCTAATTTTATCTGACTCGGCTAAGCCGGCCATCTGTCACTGATCTGAAATCTAATCCTCTCTGTCCACCAAGCTTGCTCTTTGTCCTGGGCCATAGCATATTACCAAGCATCGACATCTACAACTTTCATAAATGTGTAAAAAGAAACTGTATCTGTCCTCAGCTACACTCAGACAAAGACCATCTGTCAGTGACTGCAGCTATTCTTAAAAAAAAAAAAAAAAAAGCATCCAAAGGGATTTGCCCTTTACCAAGTAAACCCACTTAACCCTTCCAAAAAGATTAACCGTTATTTGTTTCCATTAAATAAAAATAACCATACTAATATACAGTTAATAGTTCTGTAACAGTTGCCAAAAGATCAGCTCTCATGTGGATATCTTTTGTAGATAAAACACACATGCACATCAATAAAGGAATTATGACAACAATTAGATGTTTCTACTTCCTTCCTCCAGTCTGGGGTTATGAAAGAGAAGCCAACATAAAATATATACGCTAGAAAGTATCATACTCTCCAGGTCTTCAATTTTACAGTAAATAGCACTTCTAGATATAAAGTATGGCTGAATACACACAATTATTAAGATTCAGAGGCCACCCTCTGACTTCTGCCCTCTTATCACTGTACATTCTTGTAGACAGTTTGATGGCTCGGGGAGGCTGTATGTTTTCAAGTCACCATACACAGGGTACATAAATAGACTCTGAATAACTATCACTGTAATTATGGGAAATTTGTTGGTGGAGGGGAATAACTGCCATTTAGTGAAACTGATGTAGAAGTACAGGAACATTTTAGGAATCCTGTTTCCCATTTCCATCCTAAAGATGGCCAAAGTTGTTTGGCTTAGCACTTCAGAAGCAATATAAATATGACTTTGGCTTCCATGGGAAAGCCCAGGGGAATTTTTAGAACTATCTGCTCTCTAGATGTTTATGGACAGATTATTACAGATGACTGTGATTTTAATGTCACTTATTCAAACTCGGAAGGCCACGTTATGCTCACAGGTGGGTAAAGCGTGCATATAGACTCCACTGACCACCAGCTTGTGCTGCCTTTGTAAGACATTCATGTGCCCAGAAGTCTGTTTTCTCACTCAGGAAGTTGATGGGCAGACAGGAATAGGTGTATCCTAGGCAACTGAGGTGGGGTGGACGGATGGATGCCCAGCCCTGGTATTCCCCAAGTGCCAGCATCTGCTGAGGACCAAGCCATGTATTTTTTTCTGCAAGTGGATGGGGGCCACCAGGCAGATGAAATGACTTTGGTTGCTTCTCTCCTCTGAGCTTCTACATTTTCTCCCTTAAAACATTTTATGAAGTCCTGACTACTCCGTTCCATGGGAAAAGCCAATTAAAAGATTCCCTAAGCCAGACACACCTGGCATTTGGCAAGTCTTGTCTTTTTTTTTTTTTTTTCTTTGCCTTGAGCTGTGACCATGACTCTGCCCTGGTAGTTCTGCTTGCTTTAAATGCCTGCGTGAGTACTGCAGGACCACCCTCCCCCAGCCGGCTTTCAGCCCTTCAGAGTCCTCTGCCCTGACAGGTGAGTCCCTCAGCCCAGAGCTACTCTCCTCTTGGGGGCTTCAGCTGAGACCTCCAGCTTCGTGCCCAGCAGGTAGCTAAGCTGCCCCTGTGCCTGGTGTCTCAGGAGGCTGGAAGCAGCCCTGCAGAGAGAAAGAGTGCGGCAGTCACTAAGGCGACAGGTAAATCTCCTGGTGCTGAAATCAGATTGGTGAGGAAGAATCGGCTCCAGAGGCAACTCGCCTGCCTCTGGCTTCTTTCTCCAAGGTAATGAAAAAGCCAGTCAGGAGGGAAAGGCGGACCCGTGACATGTGTGGCCCCTGCAAGTTTGTTCCTCCGGCTGATGGTTGGAAAAATACCAATGTGTCCAGCGGGGAGGAAGTATGTGTCTCCCCACTGCAGTTCACCAGATTTGTCATTTTCGATTTAATGCACCTAGGTAGCAAGTCGACTCGTGAGGTTTGACTGCAATTACCTTATCTTTCCTATTTTTAGTGACAGGACCAGATTATTTTAAGTGCATTTTATAGAAAACCCTTCTTTACTGAAGTATAAAGACTGTAATAAAGACAATACAATGTTTTGAAACTGTTTTAAATCCTTCACTCAGCGTTGCTTCTACAGATTTAACATGTAGGGGTTCTAATCTTACTGCTACTAATTAGAGCTTTAGTGTAATTGTGCCAACAGGGTGCTTGGCATAATAATTACTATTGAGAGATTCTGGTGGCGCAGTAACGTGCCTACATAATGCAGATATGTCTAGTATTACAGTGTAGTCACCTTGGTATGTTGACTCAAGTTGGATTTTAACCAAGTAAGGGGTTATTTTGCCTTTATAATAAAGCTTAAAAGGCATATACATATGTATGATTTAGGTATCCATTTTTCCCCTTTGAGTCTTTTGAATATTAATTAGCAGGAACCTCAGAAGGCAACAGGGACACATTCTGTTTCAAATATCCCACAATTTGGGGCAAATCGCTCTGTGAGTGGGATTGTCCCTGCTTGTGTGGCAGAATCTATTTGGATGCAGCAGTAACGGCTCCTAGATCAACTCCCCATGTGCAGGGAGGAGGGAATTTCTCCTGAGAAATCCTGCCTGGCCATGTCAAGCAAAGTAAGGAAGTGGGGGGGCTCTTGTCTGACCAGGAGCCGCATCTGCACAGGACGTGTGTCTGGTTTAGAACAGGAATCTATAAAAAAAAAATTCTCAGGAATGTTCTAGCCTTCACATCTTTAGAAATGTCAGTCTGGGTTGGTGAAATCTATTTCTACCCTAGACTGGGTAGTTCCAATGATAATGACCCCTGGTTCCCTAAATATTTAATACAAAGGGGACGTCTAAAGATACCCATCCAGGTGTGGCATGCAGGAGGTGTCTAGGTGGGAAAGACCACTGCAGTCTTTCTCCACTTGGTACAAAACCCCAACTGGGCAGCTGGCTTCAGATGGATCAGACAACTGACAAGGACCAAATTGGTTGGTTTCACTTTTAGTTGTTCCTGGGCAAAGCCAGCACTAGGTGAGGCTCTTGCCCAGCACTGGGGCTTCCGGCCACTGCCCTGCTGGGCACGGAAGTGGGCAGAAACTCAGTGTATTGCTACCAGCACATTCATTTGCATAGATGCAGGCATGCTGTTTGGGAGTGTGTGTGCATGTGTGTGCATGAGTGTGTGTGTTAGATTTTGGTTTTTGTGGGTTTTATTTTTGGTGCAGGTGAAAGAGTTTCCACAAAACCGATTCCACAGAGCAGTAAGTCACTGCAGAGGGTGTCACCAGCCGTTTAAAGTGAACTACAGAGGTTTTTTAATGTCATAAATACATTGGGAAGGTGGTGTGTAATGGCCCAGAGCCTGAACTATAGCTCCATTTAGCTCAACGGCCTTGTTTTTACTGCCCCTTAGTGCCTCACTTTTAAAGTGACAGGAAACCAATTTCTGATTACAAATCAATGGGTTAGGATGTCACCTCCGGACAGTGAATTTAGCTGTAAATCCAAGGAATCACACATGATGCTAGGATATTGGGGGTCAGGGTAGAAAGACAATCGCTTTGTACAATGAGGATGGGAATACATGTGTTAGCACAGCTTGGTGTTATCTGCATCTCTGGGGAATGCCCGGGTAGGTCCAGCCGCCCCCCCACCCCCAGGCATCTCTCCTAACTGACACCCCCCCACCCCCCACCCCCCACCCCCCGCCAGCAGTGTGTGTTTATCACGTGCATCAAATGTGGCTGTAAATTTTTCATTTTGCTGTGGAGGCTGCAGACTTCACCCAAGCTGATGGGCGAGTAGGCTCCCTTTCCCCCTGGACTGTACAGAGCCTTCACCACATCATGTTAACCAAAACTATCTATGCTCCTGTCATGTAGGATACCTTTTGATGAGGCCCCTTTTTTCTTTAAGCTTTTAAGATAATCTTAGAGAAATCATCAAGCTATAAAAAGGAATCAATAAAAACAGAAAAGGTTCCCATCACCCTGAAAAAAATCCATAACTTTTGCATTTTAATAGAGACACTACAGGACTAGACCCGTCATTTTCTTTCTGATGTGTTCCTTTGATTTCCCTCCTATCTCACAGGGCTCTTGACTTTCTTGAGAAAGGGATTATTGAATTGTGTGTCTCCCTCAGATGTACTTGATCACTCAAGTATCTGTACTTAAGAATGTTAGTCTGTTCAGCTGTAGCCTCTTTGGGAGCTCATCGGGGCTTGTCATCTTAATATTAATTGGGTTTTGTGCAGGAATCTCAAGTCCCACATTGAGTGGCTTTCAAGAGAGAAGATTATGCCCAAAGCCAGATACAAAGACAAACATATTTAGCACAACAATTATCATAATTGCAGAAACATTCTGTCATGAAATAAGCAAATCTGATTAAGAGCCCTTCTCTATTATCAAATATTAATCTGGTGTCTTCAATCTAACCTGGTTCGAACATAAGAGGCTTCTTATGGTTTTATGTATTAGCAGATTTGCAGAAGCTGGGCAACATATAAAGCCGAATAGTATGAGACAGTGAGCCAGGATAGTAAAAGGATCTTTGCTAAATGTAATCCACTTAAATTTAAAATAGACACAGATAGGATCATAAATCTTAAATCAAAATTAAAAATACCCTGCCAATGAGACATTTTTTTTTGTATAATTCTGACCACTCGATCATTTCAGAGCATATTGTAGAAAAGAATTATTAGTGTGCTCCTTTTTGTTTTAAAAAATGAGGTCAATATCTTTATAGTCAAGCATCACCATAAAACAAATAGTCACATGAATCTTTCCAGGCTCTCGATACCCACACAAACTGGTTAATATTGGAAGCCATAATATTTGTGCTGCACCAGAGAGTTAATTTTATTTGTAATTTTCAGCTGCTTTTAGTTTAATTGCACAATTTCCTCAATTATTAAAGTTCGTTCTGCGTACTTAAGTTCATTAGCCATTGCCAAATGGGCAAATTACTTAGCGATTTTAATATTTGTTGGACAAACTGGTTAATAGAGTCACTCTCCAGACCCAGTTGGTAGGTTCTCTTACAGTATCCATCAATAATTGCAACCATCCAAATCAAGAGCCAGGAACTACATTATTTTTTTCCTCATTCTTATGAATATCACTCTAAGTTAATGGTTTTAACCACACAGGTAGACTTCTCTCCTTATTGACTTAGGAAAAAGGGAATGGGGAGGAATCAGTAGTGATGACCCTGCTGGAATTGTGCATAAATATCCTTGAAAAAGTCCAGGTGATGGTGAAATTTCTCATAGATGTGTGCAATTTGCACAAGATTGATATAGTCATATGCATATATAAGCCATGAACCCATGAAGACATAGCACCGGACTCTGTATAATCAGTAAATCAAAATTTCAGTCAGTTTCTGTGGCTATCAAAGTTTTTCAGTCATCATGCTCTATGTAGTATGACTGTACATTATACTATCTATACAAATATATATGTGTATATATTTTAATTTTTCCATAGGGATGCATTCCATGGGGTATATAATTGCTGGCATTAGTGGGGGAATCTCTCTCACTGTACAATGAGCTATTTAAGGCATGTGTATGTAGACTATATTTAAATACACATACATGCCCTTGTAACAATGCCACATTCTATTTGTTTTGTCCTTTGCAGTTATGAGGCACCTCCCCACCCCATTATCTCACTTGATTAATGATTACACACTAGCTTCCCTTTGTAGATGAACAGTTTACCACCCACCCTCTGGGGAAGGTGAGTCCTGAAATTTATCAGTATTGCTAATATGAAAACAAATGCACCCCAAGCCACTGCTGTCACCGTCTGTCCTTGTGCACACAGATTCTCTCCAAAATGTCTGGGTACAGATAACTCCAGATCTGCAGACAAACCTCTGCAGCATGGCTTATCTCCCTAATAATTAGGCTTGTGTTTCTGCTTTATTAACTCGGATACAACAGTGCCCTGCCCTCTGTCACCAAGGGGACTAATAGATGATAGTCACTCTGATTTGGAAACCATACAAATTAAATGACTGAAGTGAGAGGAAGTGAAGTTAAGGCAAATTGTGTCAAGATAAGGCAGTCAGTCATTTGCATACTAGTTTTCCAAATGTTAAGCAGGGAGCTTTTGGGTTTTATAACAGCAGATACAAAGCTGCTAAAATAAATAAGCCCTTCTTTCTCTTGGGATTTGTGAAGCCCCTATGATATGGGAATTCTTAGATAATGTTAGGAATCATTGCTTTTGTCTAACAAAAATCAGGGGAACTTTTTCCTTCTCTAGAAGTCCCACATTTCATGACTTTGGCTAAGAAGGATTTTTTTTTTTTAATTAAAAGTGGGTGTGAGTCTTTGTATGTATATGTTCCCAGGGGTAT
Source organism: Marmota monax (assembly GCF_021218885.2). Taxonomy (NCBI): domain Eukaryota; kingdom Metazoa; phylum Chordata; class Mammalia; order Rodentia; family Sciuridae; genus Marmota; species Marmota monax. The sequence goes on from NW_026695224.1 coordinate 5,837,989, forward strand.
TTCAACAGGTCTCTATGATCAACACCCATAGGGTACATTTGCTTTTACATTTGTTAAACTCAGGTCCTACCTTTCAAGGCAAATCAATCCCTTACCTGCTGTAAGATTACAATTACTCAAGGAAATAAAATAAAATGATGGAAAAGGGGTGGGGGGAGGCCACCAATCCAGCCAAGCTGATTTCCATCAGTCAGCTGCGGGAGCTGTAACAATTTGTTTAGCAATATGATTTAACAAGAAGCATTAGCTCTGGGTACGTAGCTTCGGGGTTTTTGAGAAGGCTGATGAGATGTGATTATCTCCATGCAGAAATATCAGGGTGGTTAAAAGATAATTTGAAATGAGGTTAAAAATGAAGCGACACTAAGCTTCTCTCACTAGTGTCAAAACAATCACATCTTTTCTTTTTTCCTTTCACTTTGATGACATTTGCTCATATTGGAGGTGGAGACATTTCTCATTGCAAACTGTAATCCTTAGCTAATTTTAAATTTAACGTGGCTCTGTTTGAAAGACAGCTCTAAATTTTGATCCAGAAATCAGCTTCTGGATATTAACAGATAGAATTTGCAATGTTTGTGATATTTATTAAGTCTCAAGCATTGCTATTATTTTCAGAGCCAAAGTTCCTCTCACTATGTTAACAACATTCACCTATAAATAGCACACAGGGACACAATATATGACATTTGTTTAGAAAAATGTCTTTGAACTTTAGCTTAAAAATGAAAACAGGTGAAAAAAAAACACCCAGCATCTAAAGTTAAAAACCATATGTTAGTAAATGAATATACCCCATCATATATTTAATCACCTTAAATATACGTTACTGATTCAAATAATTAAGTTCCAAAGCCTGAGAACATTTCTTTGAAAAGATGTGTTTCAATACTAGATTTATGTATTCATTGTCTAACAAAAATAAATCCACCTAGCTGGAGTTCTTGATTTACAAATCAAACAGGAGAGAAAAGGTTAAGAAAGTTAAATATGATCTCTCGGTCTACAAAAGAGACACAAGAATTGGGTCACTCGCTGAAAACTTTTTTAAAAGTCTGAAACAAGATTTCAAATCTTGTTCTTTTGTGTACAAGACAAGCTTGGGTCATTCTGCCAGTTTCAAAACTTTAACCAACATGTAAGAAAAGGCACTCAGCGTTACCCTGAGCACGACACAACACAGCTCTGTACTCACCCTGCAGGACAGTGACACCCAGATCAATTTAAGCAATACAATGCCTGGAAATTCTACAAAGCTACCACCTCCTCTATGCCTAAGGAAACCCTCCACTCCCACCTCGGCTAGATCAATCGGTTATGAATCAATTCCGCAGTGACTAATCGCCCCCTAAAGCCCCTTGTGCCACCATCTCGTCCTAGTTGCAGGGCTAGAGATGTTTACGTGGGGATAGGAGGGCATGACAATTAGTCATATTTATTCGTGCCGGGTCCATTTAATCCCCACTATTTTTACTCATGTCAAATCCATTATCCCCAAACAAAGCTACATACATCTGGTCCCAGACGCCCCCAGACTCAGGTGCCTTGTCTACTTTGGGAGGACAAATTTTATGGTAACATTAAATCCATACTGAACCCTACCTAATGGAGCCACTTGGCATGGGGAAACAATTGCACGGGCAGATTCCTATCGCCCTGAATTCATCCTTCTCTGACTCAGTTCTGAAAGCCCGTGGCCTTCGGCCGGTGTCCCCAAGACGGATTGCCAGGAAGGTCCCACGTGTTCCCCGAATCTTCTCCACGATCATAAGGTTATGAGCCTGGCCCCTCCGTGTTTCCAGCAATCACGTATTGCAGCCCCCATCCCCCCAGCCGCCAGCGACACTTTTCACCCAATACCTGGAGTTTCTTCCTGCCCAATTTCAGTCTCTCTCTCTCTCTCTTTTTTTTTTTTTTGAGCCTGGTGAAAGGAACCCCTCCCCCTTCCGTTTATTTAGAAAGAAAAAAAAAAAATCTTCTGTGCTCTGTTTACTTACATGTCTCAGCATTTCTTTGTCTTCCAACCCATTTTAGCTCATAATATGGAAGTTTTACGAGTTTTTTTTTTTTTTTTAATCAGAAAATGCAGACCTTTGCTAGTTGACATAAACAGGGCAATGTGCTTGGAAACTCCTGATTTCACCAGGGGAAAAAAAAAAGAAAGAAAGAAAGAAAGAAAGAAAAGCACTATGTGGCATATGTTAACATCTAGGGCCTTGAAAACACAGCCAGTAAGAGTGGCGCAGACTAAAGGAAATCACTACTTAATTCCACAAACATTTGTTTCAGTCCAGAAATGGCACTAGAAACTTCAGCCGTCCCGCTTCCCAGCGGCCGCCCGGCACCCGCGGAGCCATAACGTGCGGCACAGCGCCATCTTCTGGCAGCCCGAACCCTCCTCCGCAGCCTGGGGATGGCTCTGAAATCCACACGTGTGGGTTTCTCCACCTTCCTCCCCTAGGGCTTGCCGCTGCTGGGGAGTTCTGACTGTACTCAGAAAGAGAGATGGAGATTGTGCCGGAGAGGAAAAACAGTGCTGGGGAAATCGTTTCCAAAGACGTACTTAACATGTAAACGGAGGAAGATAAATACCTCTGGAACAGTCCCTAGACATCTTGCCAAGGGCACAGGTTTTTTAGCATGAAAGGTGAAGTTGAGTTTATTTGCATCTAAAGCCGGGAGTTGTTTGTCCTCTTTTCTTTGCATCTGTAAAACATGCTTTCCACCTGATATTGTCTCCACACTCCCATTCTGCCCCGAATCTTTACAGAGGTAAGGCCCCTTAATGGAAGCTTGTCTGGATGTCCAGCCTAATTCATTTCCTGGCGGCATGGTAGGGTAGTGGTGCTGGTGGTGGGAGGAGGACCCAGAAGTGCTTTTAGAGACACTAGGGCTCTGTTTGCCCATCTATTCCAGGAATCGGCAGAGGGAGAGCCCCTCTCAAGGGCAGAATCTGAGGACTGTGGAATTGCAATCAACACACTTAAGCGGACTTCCACACTGCCTTGGGGTCCCAGACTCCAGGGAACTCATCTCTGATAAATTGCAAAAGACCTAAACTAAATGGACCGAACAGGCAGTCATTATTCTTAAGGGAGGGACCTCACTGTAACACAGCAGAAAGCCTTATCTGCAATTACTTTTGAAGGATGTATTGGAAATCTTAATATTTTCATCCCACTTCCGGCTACTGGTAGCCCTGACTTCCAGAGTCTCCCTTTTCTCTCCCTGTCTTGCTCTATCCCCAGCCTCACCTCTGCCCCTGCACATGCAGCTTGGGTGGGGATCTATCTCCACTTCATTCAGGAGGAAAAAGAAGCCTAAGTTCATTGCTGGATTCCACTTAAGGATAGTCTGTACAGGTCCCTGTCCTGAGAAATTCTCTGGTCTTCAACACACCATGGCACAGAGCTGGGAGTAATTGTAATTGCCTACGTGTGAAGAAGGGGCTAGAGATGATCTTCTGCCACCAGGCTTTCTCTAGGGCACCCAGTGCAATGCTATCTGCCACTGAGAAAGATTGAGGGAAAGAGTTTCCCAGATCCACTGAGAGGTCTGCAGCTCAGGACAGCCCTAGGGGGTGTCTGTATCCTCAGAAAAGGGCACTGTTTTCTCAGGAGCTCCCTCTTAACCGCTGAGGAGTTTCCTTTAATTCTAGGAGCTGTCCTTTAGCAGTCTGTAAATCTGCTGGTGAGTATCTTTAGGTGATATTCCCTCTCTCACTCTCTTTTCTGTGTATGTGTTTAGAAACAAATGCAACTCATAGATATTCTTTACGTAATTTGAATTTTTAATGGATTAAAGAACTTTAGGGATGAGGTAACCCTCATCCCTAAACAAAACCTAGGCTACCCAGGTAAATTTGAATTTCAGATGAAGAACAAATAGGTCTGTTTTAGCATAAGTATGTCCCTCCCTCTTTCCCTCCCTCCCTCCCTTTCTTTCTTCTTTCTTATCTCTCTCTCTCTCTCTCTCTCTCTCTCTCTCTCTCTCTCTCTTTCTCTCTCTCTTCAATCTGACTCTGTATTAGAAACCATCTAGTACAAGTCTTTAGACAGGAAAATCAAATTGACAGAGACAAAGTAATTTGCCCTGTTACACAGCTGGTTGGAAGCAGAACCAGGGCCAGAAATAAGGTCTAGAAATTTGGTTTGGGCTCATCTGATCAACCCTATTACCTTTTCCTCCCCAAGGATAGCCAACTGGGGCAGAGATACCAAGCAATAAAACCAGTTCCTTATACTGTCGTTTCAGAGGGACCATGCGTGCTTCCAAGAACCATAAAGCAAAATGCCACTCGCTTGGAAATGCCACTCGCTTGTAAATTTGTGAGCTTTCCTGCCAAAGTGAATTTTTACCTGGCAGCCCTTTTCAGACCCAAGAATCCAGCACTTTCTTTTTTCTGTGGCCACTGTTTCTGATTGTTTTAAGGACTTTATCTTACCAAGTGATATCAAACTCTTAAGCAAATACTATTCTAATTATCCCCCTTTCCCCATGAGCAAAATTTCACTGATGATTTTTTTTTTTTTTTTGTAGATAGAGTATTATGAATCTGGATTTTAGACAAGATCTTAAAATATTCTAACATTTCACAGACCTACTTTAGGGGCAAGATTGGTGGCAAAACTGTATCGTGGCAAACCCCAGGCTGCTTTATATTCTGTTTGTGCTGTGCACCTATGACCTTGATCATACCCCTTACTACATTTGAGCCTCAGTTTCCTTATTTTTAAACTGAGGGATTAATTCTTAAATTTCCTGAGATCCTTGGATCTAAAATGCTAGGTTTGTAAAAATAAGATGTTTACTCTGCTGACATCATTTTTTTTAAGTTCTGCTTGGAATGTAGAAGCAAGAATTGCATCCAAGTTTTTTTGTGAGTCCCCCCACTGTGCCTAATATAGTGCTGGTGCCCCCAAAGCAATGGGACTACCAACTCCAAATTATAAAAGCACACAGGGAGGAAGGAAAGAAAAAGGTGTTAATGAAACTAATTGTAACCAAACAAAGGTCAGTTTCAGGTGCCAGCCCAGAAATGAAACAATGTAATTGCAAGAGGTAAAAGGTCCCCAGCTGGGGCAGGGATTCTGTCTGTGTTCCTTCTCCCAGCAGGTCCCCTAGTCCCTGAGCTGAGAAACTCACTCCTCCTGGCAGGAATCATGTACTCCGTAGAAACAAGAAGCCACAGAGTGAAGGATTTGGACCTTCTAGAATGAAATCCAAGTGGCCCTGCCTAACAGAGGGTCCCTGTGAGCATGCCACAGGCTCCTTATACTTGAGGAGAGGTGAGGCAGAAGTAAGGGACAGCACAAAGAAATGAACTGGCAGAATCCTGTTCTATCTCAGAACTCTCATTTCACACTTTGATTCCAGAGGGTTCTGAAGAACATGAATAAACTGTAAATGAGACCAGGTAGGGAAAGAAGAGTAAGATTTTTCTTTCCCTCTTTTCTTTATCTGTCCACCTTTGTTAGCCTTAAAATTGCTCCTGCAGAGAAACCATTTAGCAATTCAGGAAGCTGGAGGGACACAGGCTGCCTTCACTTGGGGTCTTGACCTAGAAGGGTCTTTTGTGCCTCCTGGGTCTGATGTCCAGAGGAAACCAGACTCCTGCTCACAGTCATGGGAGGCCTTTGACTTGCACAGATGGATGGGTAAATTCTTCTGAAAATATAAAATCCTTAAGTGCTGTGCTTGGTTTTTGAATGGGACTAATTCAAGGACCTTGCTCTTAAATGCTTAGTGGATTATTTCCACTGAAAGGGTTTTCTGTTATTCTGTGTCATCTCTGGAACATCCCAGGGGCTTTACCTCTCCAATACATGCTACGGTTTTGCAAGCTTCATTGCTAGAATGGGAAATGTACTCTCGGGTCTTTATTAGCCAAGTCTAGACTGAACCAAAAACTCAAGCTTTGCAAATGGGGAAGGGTGTTAACTATTTAATGGCTAAGAAATTAAGTGCTCCCCTTAGAGGAGAACAGGGTGGCTTTAGGACTTGATCAGGCAGACACTTAGGGCTCTGATCCCATTCTTAGAGGTTGGAAATCTCTCACATTTGCTGCTAACAACTGATACTTAGGAGGGCTTACTATGTGCAATGTACTTTATGTTCAATCCTCATCAAAAGGGGCTGTTCTTCCTTTTGTATGGAGGGGTAAACTGAGGCTCAGAGAAGTTCAGAAACTTGAATAGCATTGCTTTGAACCAGTAGAAACAGCACTAAAAAACTATAGCATTGACTTAAGTGTCCACGTTCTTGATGACTTCTGGATAACCTTGCATACCTACTATGTGCCAAGCGATAATTGTATGTGTGCATGTGTGTGTGCGTTTGCTGTGCTGGGGATGGAACCCAGAACCTTGTGCATGCTAGGCAAGCACATTTTATAGACGAGGACTGTGAAGGACAGATTAATTGAAGGGTTGGTGACTTTAGCCACTGCCCTATACCATCCTTCTGTATTCATGGAGGCTGATGATCTCCCTTCTAACCAAATTCACAGTAAATCCTCATGAAAAATGCAGAAGAGGCAGTGAAATAGGAAAACAATGAGAAACAAAGAACAGAACCCTCCACCCTCAGCTGGACAACTACATGCACCTTCTTTAGCCCCCCCCCCCCCCAGTTTCCCTTCTTCTCTTCCTCCAAGGATAAAAGTCAGACTTGGGGGCCATGTGCTGTGCCCTTAAGTTACCTGTGTCCCTATTCTTTCCTGTGGTCTCAGACAGTGCAATTTTTTAAAAAACAATTGCACATCCCCCTTCTTTCTCACTCCCTTTCCTTCTCCCTAGGTATGCATGAGCACATACACACACACACACACACACACACCCCTCTCTCTCTCTCTCTCTCTCTCTCTCTCTCTCTCTCTCTCTGCTGTTTGATCTGAGAATTTCCAGCTCCTCATTTAAGCACCAGCATGTCCCTTTAGGGTAGAGACACTCTGAGACCCTCAGCTGCTCTGAGATGGATTCTTAGCTCCAGGCCCCAGGTCTCCACCGACAGGCTGGCCAGCCAAGTTGCAGCAGTTTTATTTCCCTCAGTAAATCTATTCTGATGAATGTAAACACTGTATAATACTCCACCTGTAGGTCCTGCAATTAAGGTGCATCAGAACCACAATCAGCACAGTGACAGGCAGAGAGAAAATTATTGACCTCCCACGGATTTCTTAAGTCAGCACATTTACTACTGAGAAAATCACCAAGTCATTAGCACAGGGTTTAAAAAAAATTAAATGAAAGAAGCCTGCTCTTATTACAGCTCCTTGTCCTTATGTTTTCTGACTGAAGGTGCAATTTTCCCCCAGCCACCCCATCAGAGCCTACACAGACTGAGGGGCACCAGTCTTGGTAGGAGGTCAAAGTTTCCCATGATAGACATGGAGAGACAAATGGTTTCTCTACAGGAGACTGGTGCCAAGCACAGAGTGGAGAAAGAGGCCACAGAGCATCTTTCACCTGTGTTCACGAAGCCAGGGTGACAGTTAATGTCTTGCTGGGCTCCCATGTTGCAGGAGAGCTCCCATCTTGACTTGAAATTCGTCTCTGTGGACAGCCTCTTGAGAGATTGATAGCTGTAGTCGGTGGGCTTTGCTCACAGTGTCTGGGAGGTTAGGATGTCTGCATTGCAGGCTGCAGAGGTAGACAGGCCCTTCTACTCTTCCCAGTTCCTGCAGCTGAAGTGCTTTCTGGCAATCATTCCTTGTTACCCTCTCCTACCAGTGAACTGGAGGCAGACACTGCTTGGGATGACTTTGAGAAGCAGAGGCCACCCTGCCTTGCACTCCAGTTATTAGCCAAAAATTTCCTGCCACTAAAGGTAAGGGTATCAGTTTCTTCATTTGGCAGAAAGCAGGCAGGGATCTTAGCAAAATGTACAGACTTTGGAATCACACTGCATTCTGCTTCCTGTTCCAGGAATTTCTTTGTGTCCTGGTTTCCTCGTCTATAAAATGGGAATCGCAACACGTGTATTACTCAGGAATGTTGTGAAAATGGAAAGGCATCATTAACAACAGACCTGCTCAGTGTTTAGCACATTGAAAATCAGGGGTCACTGAATTCTTCTAGAGAAAATCCAGACCCAAACTATTTTAGGCTTTGTGGGCCGTAGGATCTTTGTCACAACAATGCAACTCTATGGTTGTAGCCTGGAAGCAGCCATACTCTGTATGTAAATGAATGAATGTGATGGCGTGCCAGTAAATCTCTATTTACAAGAATGAGTAACAGGCAAGATTTGGCTTTTTAGTTTGCTGATCCTTGTTAATATGAAAAGGAATAAACATCAGCTGCTATTATTATATGTAATATGCACATCAGCTATTTGCACAGTTGTTTATAAATTAAGAAAATATAGTCTCTGCCCTCCTGTATGTCATTTTTTTTAAAAAAAAAAATTCCCCCTGTAATTTCTTATTGATAGGACAAAATTTAATTGACAGATATTTAAATAAGGTTATTCTCTATGCAACAAAGATATTAAAATTAAAAATTATTCTACAAAACTGAAAGCAATATGTGCCTTTGTAATTATTCATTTTTATTTTGCAAAACCCCACACCCACCCCATGAAAACAAATCAGACACATTTTCTAGTCACCTTAAAGTTATATTACCTTTAGAGATGAAGTGTTTTTTTTTTTCAAGAAAAATGATAAAATTAAATGTTCACAGACATTACTACATCAGAGTCTAAAGTTTCTGTGTGTTGCTTTTGATCAAGTCAGCAGAGCCTAAAACTGTTGAGGCTTGGTTTAAATTCATAGCCAGTTTTCCCAAGTCAATGCTCAGGTTGTCAAAATAGTCAGCTTGACATTTTTGATTGAACAGGCTCATTAACTTGACCAGGGACCTCAAGGTGGATGAGTTGGAGATCTCAGTCACCTATGTTGTTAGGAGATGATGTTGGAGCAACGTCTTTCTACCTTCAACTGCAAAGATATTGCCAAAAAACATCTTGGGTATGAGAGTTGTGAAAGAACACCTGTAATTTATCTGTCTATCAATCCCTCTATTCATCCATCTAAGCATGTCTTTAAGGTCAATGAGGTCAATAATACCCAGGTGGATAGTCAGTTGTTTCAGAGAGCTAATCTGAAAGGAACTGAGCCCAGCCTGGTAAGAGGTGAAACTGACAGTTTCTACATCATAGACCATGCACTTTCTCACTCATTCATTCATTTTACAAATGAAAGTAGCCTTATGCATTGTTTGGAGCTGGGAACTAATAAATGCAATCATGAGTTCAGGGAGAAAGGTAAGCTCCCATTACAAAATAACTTCCACTGAGCTTGGTAGAGAGGAAAATATGACTGATGGGGGAGGGGGAGGGGGTGTCTAAGAAAGCAGTCGTGCATCAACTTTCACTCTGAAATACTTTGCTCAACATTTGGTTTTTACCGAGGTGAGACTCCTTTTGTAAAACAAATAGCATTTGAATGGCCAGAGAGAGCCTGTGCCACCTCTCTGTGTGCTAATTGGCACTGGCTGAGCTGATGACATGGACTGTCAGGGAGGTCACCGGTTCCTGAATTCTTTTTCTCTCTGACAGGTCACTGCCGGTTTCTCCACCCAATGGCTACACTTCTTTTGCAATAGTCCTTGGAATGGTTGTTACTTTCCTGCCACACCTATCACCTCTAAGTGATTTGCTCTTATTTTTTTCTGCTCCACCTACTTACCTTTAAGTGATTTGCTTTTATTTTATTTTTCTCTAATACCACTATCTTAAAGTGCAGCCATTCCCCAACACCTTTGTCCCCTGACCCCCCATGCCAGCGGTAGCCTGGTTCACAAAGATAATTTACCTTTTTTGCACCCTCAAACCAACCTCCTTCCTCTGCTGATGTTTGTGTCTGCCGCAAACATGAGGATTCCATGGTCAAACAATAAAATTCTACTAATATTCTGGCTTCTGGGATGTGAGGGGTTTGGGGCTCCTGAGTTCTAAGCCCCAGCCCAAAGTTGGCCACAATGCTCATTTTCAAAGATGAATATCAAAGAATTTGCAGAATCCACATCGGGGAAACCTGTCAGAAAATTGTTGGGAAAATAAAGTGAATCAATAGAATGTCAAGAGACTCAAATGAAAAAAATATTGAATATTCATTTTCTCCATTTCACAGGGTAGAGGATTTACTAGAACCAAGGAAGCTAGTGGGATTTTCGGCTTTCCTTGGAATGGTTCAAATAATTTTTGTGCTGTGCATTGGATTAGTATTCAATTAACTCCTTTAAAATTATAATGTGCAACTTCAACCAACTTGTTAAGGAGTCTACAGCACAATTAGAGCAGTTAATAGCCACCAGGTACAACAAATGAACGCTGTATTTCTATAAACAGAGAAGTCTGAAAGAAATTCAAGGATTGTACTTCCCATTTGCATACCTATTCCACTTTCAGATCAGTGATTCCTGTAAACACCAGAGAGAAATTATGGAGGGTTCCTTTTCTTCCATATATTTATCAAAAAAAAAAAAAAAACCCTGAGGTAGAATTCACGTAGAAATTGTTTCTTTGTAACATGGTCACAAACCAGGAAATCTGATATACTGACACAACCAACTCTTAGTGGGGAAACCTAGCCAGGGTGGTTTTTTGCATGGGTTACAAACACATCTCTGTGGTTGCCCCAAAATGTTTCAAACATAATCCCTCCATAGTGCCTATATAGACCACTGCAAGATTTCAGAAAACAAAAGATGATCCTGTGAACACGCTATCAGACATCATTATTAGACTGAAACTAAATCACTTGATGCTTATGCCCTACCGTTTTGTTTGTGAATATTTTATACACTCAGACATCTACTCTCTCCCAGACAAATAGAATGAGCAGGAGCATCAATAGTAGAGATGGAAATTCTGGGGGAGAACTCAAAGAGCGCCTGTTCTCTTGTCAACAGGCATCAAATAATTTTTCAAGAAGGAAAAGTAAGGCTTTAATTATTAAGATAGAATAGAGACTCGAACCTTAGGTACAATTCTGAGTTTTCTTACACTGGACAAATAAAACACACTTGAAAAACTTGGGTTTAATGCTAAACAAACTTCCTTGACTGAGGAATTTTGCAACTTAGTTTGATCTGTTCTAAAATGACTATGAAGAGTGGATTTTAAGGCTGAAAGTTGTGATCTCCATCATTTTCTTCCCCACTCTACTCTGTGATTTTTAATAATAGATTTTGATCACATGCTCTAATGATACCACATGACACAACTTCATCCATACCTTAGAGGACTCCGGGTGCTTTTCCAGTTCAAACCCACCTCACACCCATACACATCCACACATCCACACATGTAAGTATCATGTTACAAGTTGAATAGATTAACCACTTTAGAAGTTCCCAGGGAAAAAAAAAACAAAACAATAAATATCTTTTCCATGCAACTGTGAAACTTTCTCCCTATTCTTAAGTAAATACACAAATAATAAAATCTAAAGAAAAAAAAAGTACAATTTAATTTGGTACTATTTCTTCTCTAGCCCTTAGAAGATTAGTTTTCAAAGCAATGGTAAAATCATTGATGTATGTCTTTTCAAGTCAAAAGAAAAAAAAAAAGACTTCTAAATACCAAACATTTGCTCTTTGGAGCATAGCAAGAAGAAAGAAAGGGGACCAGATGACCACATCCAAATAACAAAGTATTGTACAGGTAGTGGCTAAACTGGGGTCCCTTTCCAGAACTTTTTGTTAGTTCAAGTTTTTTTTTTTTCCTAAGTAAAAATTCATTTTCTCTCACTAATTTTTCTAGTGGGTATCTGATGCTGCTTCCACGAAACTTGCTATACGAAAATTTGTTGAAAAAAAGGCGAAAGGGGGAAATCTAAAGCCAGTTCAATTTTATATGCACTGTTTCTCTGACATTGAAGAGTATTCACCAGAAAGATATGTATTGTCTGTATGAAAAGAAAAGTTCAATACAATTTTTTTTTTTTGGAGAAAAACCACCGTCTTTCTAGACCCACAGAAAGATCATTTAATCGCACTAATAATTATGCCACGTCCAATTTAGACTACAAGTACACCTTGATTTCTCATTTTTCACTTTATAAAAGAATCCCAAAGTTTATGAGAAATAATTGGTGTACAGTAGTAATCAAGAATGTTTGGGAAAGAAAAAAAATATGAGTTTTTTCTACCACTAATTAAAATATTTTATTAAGTTATACTTGGGGCTGGGGCTGTGGCTCAAGCAGTAGAGTGTTCGCCTGGCATGCATGTGACCCGGGTTCGATCCTCAGCACCACATACAAAAATGTTGTAGTCTGCCGAAAACTAAAAAAAAAAAAAAAATTAAAACTCTCTCTCTCTCTCTCTTAAAAAAAAGTTATATTTAAAGCAAGATAGTGCTGATAGCATGTTGATGGAATAGAATAAAAATCCTAAAAATAATTCCAAGTAAATATAAGAAGTATGATAAAAATAACATTTAAAATCAGAGGAAGATGTGATTGATATATTATCCAAGGATTCTGATATTGTGAGAACTGGCTATGCGCTTGGAGGAGCAGAGGAAAGGTAATTTCTGAGCCACAAAACAGAAAGAATGGTTTTTAGATATAATATCAATGTAAAAAATGAATCAATATTTTCTAAGAATATGTCAGTGGCTATTTCTATACTATCATATTAGCAAATCCTGATTATTGATTGAAGGCAATAACAATAGGAGAGACTAATACAGCTTATTACATAAATGCTAAAAATGTCAGCATTAAAACATACCAAAAGTTACTAATAAGAAAGTCCAAACTAGGTGATATATTTAAAAAGAAAGAAAAAAAATATATTAAACAAAGGGTTAATTTACTTAATATACAAATAGTTTCAAGAAGTCAATAAGAAAAAGATTAACTTAATTTACAAAAAAAAAAAAAAAAGCACTGACAAATACTTACCTACTCAGAACACATTTAAAAATTTTTGAAAATCAAGGGCCATAGTGGCACACATGTGTGATCCCAGCAGCTCCAGAGTCTGAGGCAGGAGAATAATGAGTTCAAAGTCAGCCTCAGCAATGGTGAGACCCTAAGCAACTCAGTGAAACCCTGCCTCTAAATAAAATACAAAATAGGACTGGGGATGTGGTTCAGTGGTCAAGTGCCCCTCAGTTCAATCCCCAGTAGCCCTTTCACCCCCCCTCCCAAAAGTCTTAATAATCAGTTACAGTGAGGATGTGGGAAAACTGGGAATTATCATCACTGATTAGAATATAAATGGATACAACTTCTTACAGACAATAGCTTAGATCTGGGTGTACTTGTTAATTCAGCAATGCCACTTTTAGAAGTTTCTGCTAAGGAAACAGTCATGAATATGAACAAAATTTAAGCATAAGTATGTTCATGAGCTGTTGTTTGGAATATTAAAAACCATTAAAAAAAAAACTAAAACTAAAACTCCGACAAATATAAGAGTAGAGGATTGAGTAAAAAATGTTCATATAGGATATAACACAATAATAATTATGATATTTTGCCAAATGAAAAAATATTTCAAAACTCTATATGGGTATGAAAACCATTTTGTTAAAGAAATGAAATACTAAATTTATGACTTGTTAAGAGTGAAAACAAATAAAAATGGTAATTTTAGATTAATTATATTAATTAATATTATATACCATATAATAAAATATATTATATTTTGTTTGCCTATTTACACATTTCATGTTCAATTCCAGCAGAAAAGTGAATCAGATGGAGGGACAGAAAGGACACCAAACTGAATGATTTTTAATTTAATCTTCTTTCTTTTCATCTCCCCAATAGTGTTACAAATAATGGATAGTGTTACAAAAGCCTAGTGGGAGAGAACTTTCGAGTCTAATCTCACAGCCAATGGACCCCAGGTACTGCCCATGGCAGAGTTCAGCAAGACAAAGCCTGGCCTTGTACAAATGTCTCTGACGTCAAGACTGAAGGGCATCCAAATAACGTCACTTTGGCAGTAGAAGCTTCTATATGAAAACACTAATGATCAATATTTGGATCCTTATTATGAATCAAGCATGGTGCTAAGCACATTTTTTCTATAATCCCTTGTTTTCCATAATCCCTATAAAAATACCATGCCTAGACACAGTTCTGATCATTTTGTAGTTGGGAAACTCAAGTTTATTGACACTGTTGGTCTGACAACCCCATATCTACACAATATCTTTCTTTTAAGACACTGATTATCTGGAGTCCTTGAATGGATTTCAGGAGGTCCTTCAACCTGGTGAACTAGACAACTTCTGCATGACTGTGCACATGTGCATTTTGCAAGGAGACAGCTGATTTTCTGAAATTCTCAAGGGAATCTGTGACACCCACCTACCTAGGCTTACTATCCAAGTCGCAAATGCTGACATCAGAAAGACCCAATTAGATAGAGGTGTGTTGATCAGATGTGGGGGAGGCCATGGTCATGGATAAGAATATGTTCCTGGCTTGGGGGCAGAAATGAGAATTATCTACCCAAACAGATGTATGAATATTTCTTCAGGAGGCTGCATTTTGAGGTCTTAGTAGTAAAGAAAATAAGATCTTCCCTCTTGAGTTATAATCTTTCCCCATGCACTTTCTGTGCAACCCCAAACCACCAAACATTTACATCCAGGAAAAGGAAATAACCTGCCAGCTAATTGAAACTGTTCCAATGATGCGTCCATTTTTCTATTTAACACCCTTTCCTCTCACTTTCATTTTTCATTTCTTGCCTGGGTTCACATGGCCCATTCCTCCCCTTTTTAAATAATTGGACAAATTATTGCTATTAGTAATTTGGGGAGGGGGGAGAGAAACATAAGTAAGGGGAATGAGTTTCTATGGCAACCACCATCAGGTGAGATCATTTTGAAAATCCTTTCTATGACTATTTTATTAATACTCTCCTGGGGACCCCAATCGCTATTAACCCATTGATGCACTAAGCGTTCTTTAACACATGTCTCTTGGGTGGCTCACTTACTATTTGGGATGCTAGTTTGTTTTCAGAGTGACCGGAATCAATTGGTACCTGTGTATCTTTCTCCTGCTTAGACTCTATGTCCTGTTTCTCCAGAACTTTTGAGCATTCCATGGGCACATACAATGTCATTTTTTTTTAAGGAAGAACTAAATTAATGTTTTAAAAAATAGAGTCCTCATGATGACAGTGTTTGTCCAGTCTAAACCCCATGCCCTTTGGAAGAGGTGAGTGTAGGTGCCACTCTCCATCAGGAGGGAAGCATGTAGTGCTATAGTAACAAGCAGTCCCTGTGGTGGTTCATTTTATGTGTGAGCTGAGATAGGTTTTGTTGCTCAGTTCTTTGGTCAAATATTAGTTTTATAATGTGGGTGGTCTTCATCTAGTCAGATGAAATGGTCTTTTAAGAGAAAAGAACTAGACCTCCTGAACAGGAATCCTGCATCCCGATTGCCTTTGGACTCAAGACTGCACTGAGTTCTGCAATTTTCAGTCTACCAGTCTGCCCTGCAAATTTCAGACTTGCCAGCCCCCATAACTGCATGGGGCAGTTCCTTAAAATAAACCTCTTTCTCTCTCTCTCTTCTTCCCTCCCAACCCCCCAACTGATGCATATTTCTCCTTCCTGTTGTATGTGCATTAGCCAGGCGCTCACATCATATTCATTATCTCAGTCACTCAGGGACACTAGCTAGAGGAGTCTCCACTCAAGATGCACTCCCTGGGTCACAGGAGTGGGGGAGTGGGCATCTCCATCCTGAATTGATGCCTGTTGATCCTGAATTGATGCCTATTGCTCTCGTTACTCTCACATTTCATTGGCTGGAGCATATCTCAAGGGCTATCCTAGCTTCAAAGCAGGCAAGAAGATACACTCCTGCCCAGTGTGTGGAAGGAGGAAAGAGATGTATTTGGTGAAAGGCACATATGACCATCACTCATGGGTGGCCATTGCTGAAGCCATGTGTTCCATTGATTAGGAAATGTGAACCAAGTAGTATAAGGGATCTCTTTCATTTTAGAGATCATGTGACTCTTGGAAAGTGACAGCATACCTAGGCCTCAGTTTCCCCAGCTATTTCACAATAGAATTGGGAAGATCACATCCCTTTTCATCTTCTCTCCTGTTGCTACAGAGGAAATGTCCGGGCTTCTCTCCTCGGTGACAACCAATTATGGGCCATATTTCATTCTATTTTCTCCACAAACCAACTTCTGATTCTTTTAAAATAGTGGTGTTTCCCCTTTAATGCTTACTTCATCAATATTCCCTTCTCTCCCGATCTTCTGCTACCACTTTATTCCAAACTACCATCTTCTTTACTTGAGCTTCAGCAACAATCCTGAAATGAATGCCCCTTTTTGATGTAGAGTCAGCTCCAATCTATTTCCCCCAAATCTCTCTGGATAATACTAAAATAAGGGAAGGGCTATAGGTTAGTAGTTAAGAAAGGGATCTAAACACATTGCCTGGGGTGCATTCCTGCTCTGCTTCTTGCTGTGTATATATCCAGTTTGCCTTTGGACTCAAGACTGCATTGGGTTCTGCAATTTTCAGTCTCCCAGTCTGCCCTATAAATTTCAGACTTGCCAGCTCCTCCGTAATTACATGGGGCAGCAAAATTACCTAACATTTTGGTGCCTCGGTTATCTTCAGATCAACATGGGGCACAGTCATAGTACTTACGCCATAGGATTGTTATGAGGATTAAGTCCATGGATATATAAATGCTGCCCAGTAAACCAAACATTGCATAGGTTTGCTATTTCTGTTATTAATGGAAGATTTTGTAATATTGTTTTTCTACTTGCCAGAATGTATCTAGTTCCAGATACAAAACCTGGCACATACTAGGTAATTAATAATTATTGGTTGAAAAAATAAACATACCCATGTGATGAAAGAAATGAATTCATGGTCATGGTAAGCAGCTTCTAGTCTAGAGCCCAGGGATCTCTGCCTTCTGGATTTTCTATCCTTGAGTGAAGCTGGATCCAGTAACTTTCTTCTTACAAACAAAATTCATAAAAAAGGATGAGACATCACCCACCCCCATCTCTCTTCCTCTCTTCTCACTCTGATGAAGCTGTCATACGTGACCTGTTTCAGAGAGAAGCCCATATGACAAGGAACTGAAGTCAGCCTCCGTCTATCAACTGGCGAGACTCTAAGTCCTGCCCCAAATCCCTGAGTGAGGTTGGTGGTGAATCCTTCCCCAGTCCAGCCTTGAGACAACAGCTGTCCTGGATGAAGCCATGATGGGAGCCTTGTGTGACACCTTGAGCCAGAAGACTCTGCCAACTTGCACCAAGATTCCTGACCATGCAGACTCCAAGATGGTGAATGTTATTTGACCTACTGAGTTTTGGAGTCCTTTATTGGGTATCAAATGATAACTAATGCACTGATGAAGACGGTGATATATGATTGAATCCTCTTAATATTTAGGAAGAGGGTTTTTGTTTGTTTGTTTGTTTGTTTTTAATAGAAGAATTATTTCCCTGGGTTCATGAGAAATTATTCGCAGCTCCAGAATCTTCCTCATCCTTTTGGAGACAATAAATAAATAAATAAAAATTAAAAACCTGACTCTTGTATTTTATTAACTGTGCAAACATGGCCAAGTTACTCTACTGCTCTAACTCTCCTCATTAATAAAGTGTAGATAAAAGTCTCTCCTTCACGGAATTACTGCAAGAGTTACCGTAGTAAAACCCCATCTAAAGTATACCCTGAGTATCTGGAACACAGCAGATATTCCCTAAGTCCTGTCTCTGATATCTGGGAGTGACTGCATTGCCCCATTTTTAAACTTAATTTATGACTAATATGCTCATCAGAATTCAGTAAAGTACAAGTATCTTCCCTATGAAAATGAGTTCAAATGTCTTTTCTTATCAGCCAGGCAGAGCAAAAATAATTCATCTTTGCACCCTTGTAGTTTGGCAAATGGTTTGCAGTGTTTAAAGCACATCAAAATCGAATGATCATGAAGAGTCATTTTTATTATTTTTTAAGATCCAGTGTACCTGCGAGTTCATCAGGCAACAGGCTTATTCAGAGGTCTGGAGCATGGCTACCCCGCCCTCCCCAGCTTCAGCCAAGGCAAATGCACACATACTGCAGGCTGTTTTGCGATGTAGGAGAGAAACAATTCTCTGGAGATAAATCTACTGTGTGCATGTGTTGTAGGGGCTGGAGAGAAGCCCGTAGAATAAAACATGGGCCACTGCTCAGAGAAGGTGAGGTTTGCGGACCCGGCAGTTCTGAAACTAGAAGTTAGGTCATTAGGCGAACTAAGGGAAGACGAAAGTTTTCCTTTACAACTTGAAAGCTTGCCTTTGCTAAGACATCAAATACCACAATTAAGAGTTTGTTTCTTAATAAACACAGTCTTGAGTTGGTGAAAGCCAGGGCTTCGTTCACATACCATTTCCTGCCCCACTCAGCTCGTATTAGCAGACTTAGGAAAGCATCAACCACAAACATGTTGCTGATAGAAATTTCCTAATGCAAGCAGTCTTTATAGATTTCTGCTATTTCAGTGTAGGTCTCCGAGGACCATTTGAATCCATATTAATTTCCTTTCTGGCAGTTATGCCTCTGAGTATGAACTGCACTATTTCACTTTTAATCTGTCAGTAATTTAGTAATGTGTAAACTAATTATGCACAGATATTAATGTAATCAGTTTGGGGAGCTATAAAATCAATGTGTTTTTACAGACTGCATTAAAGAGAATTGTGGTATTATAATCACATGTCAGTTACAGATAACATTATGGAATTAAAGAAATGGATGTCATCCCGCACTTTCGGGAGCACCCACCAACTCCATCAAATAATAAGCATTTAGCCTTCATGTTTTCTAGAAGCACGTTAAAAAATATTAATATCACCACCAAGCTGCCTTGCTTTGCTCTGACTCTGATAACATCATGGCCACAACTTTTCCTCCTCTACTTTGTCCCTTTCTCGGTTTCAAATAAAAACTTGCCATTCAGAATTTCAAAAAGTTGTGTCTTCTTTTTGATATTTTTATTCAGTCTTTTGGGGATCATGCCTGTGTTTCATGGTGATGGCCCCTAGGTGAAATCTACACTGACCATTAACCAGATCACTAAGTAGGGGAAAGTAGGTTGGAGTGAGCTCAGTGGTTAAGAGGGTTACCAGAGCTTTTGCAGAATGTTCTTACCAGCCTTGTGGCATTAGTCTAAGACATGATCATGTCTCTCCACAGAGCCAAATGCTCCCACCCTTGACCCATGTGTATGCATGCAGGATTTCCGGGTTAAATAGAAGAAAACACATCACACTATGGTAGACCTCAAAATCCTAAAACAGAATTTGTCCAGCCAGACTTTAGGGTAAGTTTGAGAAATTGACCTTCATGTACTTGCATTGAATGGCCTGTCCTGAGAGTTTGTTACTAATTCCTTTCCTCCCCTCTAAAGACTTGGGAAATTCTCTTTTGTAGTCCTAAACACAAGTGAAGTATTTGACAAAACATGTCACCACTTTGCTTTGACAACACTGAAGAGATCCCAGGCAAACTTGGCACCTTAGGAAGAGATTGCTGTAGAAAGGAAGAGGACTGAGACCGGAGGCTGAGTTTCACCTCTAGAACCTCAACCTTGGACCATACTGAGATAGTGACCATTTCAACATTTGCTTGATGTGTAGTTGTCTTCTTTTGAATCTTCTTTTCCTCACTTGCAAAACAGGATGATAATAAAATTGTGTATATTGCAAAGGATAAAACGAAGATTGCACCGTGCATGAAGCTAGGAGTGATAGGAACCGTCATTTGATTCCCTGGACCTAATTTCTTTCCTTCTATAAAATTAAGAGTCAGCTAGATCACCTCTATATTCCCTCCCATCTAGTAAATTTCAATTCCCCGATGTGATACAATTAGCTGCACCAATAATCCACTTGTAGTAAAGAGGATTCTCAGGTGGAGGAAGGCTGGTCAGCCCAATTTTCCAGGTTCTCTCCCCAATAAACTCTTCCCACACAACTTCCCCCATTCACAGCCACACCCTTTCCTATTGATCACTGCCCATCACTCAGACTTCATGACTTTGGTTTTTACTTAAATCTATCCTTTCTCTGACCCTCTACTATATCTTGTGTAATCCAAACTCAATTAATGGGCTCATTTATTCACTCCCCAAATATTAATGAATACCAACTATGGCAGAAAAAGATCTGTAGGAAATATTAAATGGATCAAATGTGATTCCAGCTTCCTTAGAGATAATTACCTAATAGCAAATTAAGTTCATGGTAAATACAATTTATTGTCTACAGTTTCATATCTCTCTTTCCATTGATTGAATGAAGTCTGAAATTTCCTCAGATGATGCCACCTTCTCTAATATCCTCTGCAAAGCAGGCTGTACCTCTGTCCACTAGCCCAAACACTAGGTGGCCCCTGTCACACCACCCTTTGCCATTTACTCCCCATGTTAACTGCACATGTTCTACTTCTTTCCATTCCATGGACTGTGAACCAATCTCCAGGACGCACAGCAAAAGTGATATTTTTAAAATCCGATGCAAAGTATTTTCTGCTATCCCAACTCTCTCATCACTCCCCACAATTTCAGCTTCTGTTCAACAGTCTCGAGTATCTCTCCGGCCTCACAAGGTCTTAATGCCAGTGAAGGTCATCGCAAGATCCAAGAATAAACCACTTAAAATGAGATAATGTATAAGGACTACAGAGAACAGTTCCTGACACATAGTGAGCCAAGCGGTACTTGGCTCCACACTCTACTTCCAGCTTTTTGTTATTCAGTCTAATATCTATCATGTCCATCAGGAACTTGTTCAAAGAGGACTTTGGGGGTGTTTTTGGGGACAGCATTTTTATCTTTTGTTCTAGAAGCTGAGGACAGAATTCCAGAAGGATGGTATTGGTTTTCACTGTCCCTATCATTAACATCAGATTATAAAAAGAAAACACCACTCAGAGAGTCAAGAATGCAGGTTGAGTTTTATTATTTATGCATTTATTTTTTTAAAAAAATAAAGGTGAGGCACAGGATAAAAATTCAAAAACAGAAGAAAAAAACAGTTAATTATAAATATTGTCGCAATATTATTTTGCACAGGCAATCCTTGTTTCATATAAAATACATACAAGACACAATATTAATTTTATACACAAATATGCAGGGCAACCAATGCAAAATCATAAAACTGTTTTCTATTACTTATTTTGGAGATTTGCAAGGGTAATTACATCATGCCCAACTATTTCACTGTCTTTAGAATCTGACCCACCTGAAAGATACTGTCACATCATAATTCCTATTAAGGGGATATTGGTAGAAGCCAAAAAAAAAAAAAAAAGATTCTGTTGCTAGCATTATTCTAGACCTGCCCCCTCTCATTCTCCAAGGATCCCAGTAAATATGGTCTTTAATTGAGGTCACTGCCAGATACTATATAAGGCCCCATGCATCACCAGAGATGTCACTAAAGACCATTGATTTCTTCTGTCTTTTCCTACACTAGTTTCTTCTGATAGAACTGAGGATCTGCTTGTGCCCACCCACACCTGGCTCCTTCCCAGATCCTCCTTTCCAACCATTCGCCTGGCCAGGTGACTGCTGAGAAGACCTGTCCATCATTTCTCTTCTTTGCAAACATCACTTGAAGCTGGTGCTGAAGCAATTATTAATAATACGTACATACAGCTAGTGGTCTTCACATCTTGCACTAAAGGAAATTGGAGCAATGACTGTTTCATTCTCTCATCAAGAATATCTCCCAGGATAAATTTTTCTGTGCCAAGATAGAAAGAAATAAGCCCCAGAGAGTTCTGTGTTATGATTTTCAGGACACGGATTATTGAGAAAGGAATTAGAACCATCAACTCTGGCAGAGGAAACCTGAGAGGCTGAGGGGATTCATGGGCAATGAGGATTTTTTACGGCGAATGATTTGGGTTGTAGCTTCAGTCCTTCTGCTTTGCTTCACTGGTGAAGTTATGAACCTTAGATCTTTATCAAGGGGAACTCATGCACTACTAAAATAATGTACAGATGACCTCCATATATGGAAAAATGCTGGCAATTCAGACATTTGGAGGGCCATGAGTGAGCTTACCTTGGACAAACCCTGGATATTATAGGACCATTGGATTTGGATTCAACAGATGGGGCTTCAAATTTTTCTCCCGCTTTGTAGCTATCCACCTGCGCTGTGCAATACCATAGCCAACAGTCACACAGGACTTTTTTGCATTTAGATTTAAGTTGATTAAAGATAAACACAATTAAAAATCCAGTTCCTCTGTTGCAGTCAACATATTTCACATGCTCAACAGCTCTGCATGGCTGGATGCTATTACTTGAATAGTATAGCTATAGACTGAAGATAAATAATCTTTCTGAAGTCTAGTTTCCCCTTCTATTCAATAAAGAAAAAAGGTAAAATCTGTCCCAATTATGTCCCAAGTATGGATATAATAAGATGAAAATGCCTAAACATTATTAAACATTTTATACAAAATGATTTACTAATAGTAAAACACTAATTTGGAACCTGAGAACACTGAGAAGAGGAAACCCCCAATTCTTATTTAAATTACTTTGTGGATTTTTTTTTATTCATGTGTTGATCAAGCTACTTCAACATACTTTAATCAGAATAGTAGGAATGGGTCAAGGTCTGCCTAGATTATCTGCATTCTTGATGCCTTGACATCCAGATGATGAAAGTCCTAGTTTTCAGGAGAATTTTAATTCTAAACAATTCGTAGTTTCACAAGTTAGACGGGGCTCAGGGGCATCTACTGAGACTGATGGGGAGAAGCACATTAGTGGTGAGTTCCACAGAGCAAGCAAAGGTGGTCCACTTCTCCGGGGATATCCACAAGGAGGTAGCATTTCTTGTCTTCTTCCTAATTACTAAGGGAACAATAGGAACTCAGCTGTATTGGGGGTTTGTGTTTGTTTACCTTCCACATTTCCTCAGAAAATACATGCTTTAGTCCTCCGTCTGAAATTCATTTGAAAATGCCTCTCTGAATTCTGTGGGCAAGAACAGATCTTCAGGTTTTTTTGTTTTGTTTTGTTTTGTTTTGTTTTCTTCGTGGATATCAATACAGAGAAAAGGGTCATTGACCTAAGAAGTGGGTTTGGGGAGAAATACAGTGTAGGGGAGATTTCTGGAGGAGGGTTTGGGAAATTTGGCTAAGAGCTGAGAGGTACCCCTGAAGAGCACCTGAAAAGTCTCTCATTTTAAGAGGCAGGTATTCTCTAGTCAATGGAAGGCAGGAAGAATGGGTACAATTGCCTTTATTGTGTACAAATGCATCTTCATCTCCTTCTTCTCCACCTCGACCTCCATTGTCATTGTCATTGTCATCATTGTTGTCATCATCATTGTTATCCTTTGCATTAGAGTAGTAGGTTTGAAAGTGCTTTCATGTACCCACATGCATTTGGTCATTGTAATGATCCACATAGGAAAGACCCTGCATCACCATGATTTGGACCTGTCTATCATTTACTCCTCAGTATCATCTGGTAATCACCTTCATTTGCTTTGGAAAACCACCTGTCTCAATTTTGGTCTACACATTTCAAGTGGGGTTGAGTCAACCCTAGATCCAAGGATGAATACACTCCCCAGGCCCTGGTGGGTTAGTGTATTCCATCCCCCACCCACAAGGACTGGTCCAGGGGCAAGTATATGATCCAAGTCCATCTGATGAAGCACAATCTTGGGGCTTTAGTTGAGGTCATCAGGAAGGGAAAGCCTGGGAGGGTCACTATGCTTAGAGGATGAAGCTTGGAGCTTCTCAAGCTTGGCTGGTGAGCGATCTCTGAGAGCGACCCTGCTATTGAGGAAAATACAGCTGAAGTCTGGGGGGGAGGCAGGGCTGGGTCCTGAGGACGTGATTTGAACCCTGTGGATTCAGACCAGCATGAGACAGTGGACATTTTCACTGGGGTACCAGTTCAGTTCAGTACCTAGTTCATACTAAGTTTTGGCAGAGAGCTGGCTAATGCCCTTAGAAGGGAGAGATGATGACCCATTTTTTTTTAACAGATTGAGAACTGAATATCAGTACAACGTCCACCAAGACCACAATTTGGGCCATTCCATTGTCTCCAAATGTGGATGTTCCAAAGAATTTTTGAAGCCAGTCCGTAAGGAGGACGGGAAGGAAAGGGTGGGCAGCCTGTAGCTGCAAAGAATGTTTAAGGGTCTCATTAAAAGGAAAGTGAAATGAGAAAGAACAGAGCCATGTTTATGGCATTACAGGTCCTTTGGGGGAGTAGAAATGCTGGTTTACCAATGCATGTGAGGCAGCAGATCACTAGATCTGAGTTTAGTAAAGAAACAGTATTTGAAAATAGAATGGAGTTTAGCAATGGCGGCATACACATTCTCTGGGGGTAAAACACTACACATACTTGTTCTAATTATTTTATAAATAGATATGTATGCTAGAGAAAAATATTCAGAAATATTCCTCAGTATGCAAAAATTGTTTGCTATGTGCATGTGTGTATAAAATCTCCGTGAC
The DNA here is from genome assembly GCF_021218885.2 of Marmota monax. NCBI lineage: Eukaryota > Metazoa > Chordata > Mammalia > Rodentia > Sciuridae > Marmota > Marmota monax. The sequence goes on from NW_026695224.1 coordinate 5,862,508, forward strand.
AGCATCCATGTAGTGACGCTTCTGATGGGGACAGGTCCTGTGTTCAGGTTATGGTTCTCCAAGTGTCATCCCTGGACCTGTAGCATGGGCATCATCTGGGACATTCTTAAGCCCTACCAAACTCTGGGTGGGACTCAGCAGGATGATCTTGGAAACCTAAGAAGAATTCAACATGTCATGACTTTGAAGATGGAAGGAGCCATATTAGAAGGCATTTGGGGTAGGCACAATGTAGTGCACACCTGTAATCCCAGCTGCTCAGGAGGCTAAGTCAGGAGAATCACAAGTTCAAGGCCAGCCTCAGCAACTTAGTTAGGCCCTAAGCATTTAGCAAGACCCTATTTAAAAATAAAAAATAAAAAGGACTGGGATGTAGCTCATTGTTTAAGTGCCCTTGGGCAGCTCTTAGAAGCTGATCAAAAATCGGCTCTTCCAGTGATTCTGACACTTTCAAAGAAAACATGAGAATCATTCCAGTAAGGGTTCCTTGAATATGTCTATGCAAGTGTGTGTATATGTGTGACATTTATAAAAAAAACTTATCAACTTCGTATTCTGGAAGCCTTGATAGAGAAGTAGACTATGGCTTGCCTCAATCTTGCCCAGAGAGAAGGAACTACAGACTTGAATCATTTTCTATTGTGAAGAGTCCTCTGTAGTCACGGAGACAAAGGTACTCCCAGTGACTTGGAACTAACTAATCTGATTTCATCTTCTCAGTTATAATTTGCATGATAGGCAGAATTCTAAAGCTACTCTCCCCACCAAGATCCCCAATTCCTGGTAATCTAATCACACACCAGCCTAGGCACTGCTCTAAAGGGATTTTGCCAAAGTCATCAAAGCTCCGAATCAGCTAAATTTAGGGTGGGCCCTGTAAGAGCAGAGAATTTTCTCCAGTTGGAGGCAAAAAGACAAATTAGAGATATCTGGATCCAAAGGACTCAGCAGCAGGTCATTGCTGACTTCGAAGATGGAGGAAACCATGTAAGAAAGAATGTGGAAGTTCTTAGAAGCTGACAGCACACCAGGGCTAATAGCAGGTAGGTCAACTAGATCCTCAGTCCTGTCGCTGCAGAAGTCTTGTAACAACCTGAGTGCATTTGGAACTGGATTTCCTTCTAGAGTCTGCAGGTGAGGACTTTGCAACTGATACCTTAATTTTAGCATCGCTATATTCTGAGCAGAGATTTCTGACCCACAGAACTGTGAACGAATAAATGGGTATGTTTTTCAGCTTCTCAATTTATGGTAACTTAAGTGTAATGATACAACTTGCAAGAGAACATGATGGCTGCAATATGGGACTCGAGCACTGGGAGTTACATGGGCTCCAATCACTTAGAATTGTATGAATGAAGGAGATAGTTAAAGTGAGAGGGAGTGGAGAGACCTCTGGGGCAGGGGGAGTGGGGTATGAGGCTTAGAGAAAAGAAAAAGCGAATTAGAAGGAGAGGGACATCTGATAATTTATGACTGGGTTAGACCAGTGAAGACAAGGGAAACCAAAGTGAAGAAGTTGGACATGATGCTGGTGCCTGGAATCCCAGCAACTGGGAACAGAGAGGCAGGGGCATACAGAGGCAGCAAGTTTGAGGCCAACCTGGGCCATTTAGTGAGACTCTGTCTCAAAATAAAGTTTAAAAATTAGGGGGCTGGGGATGAAGCTCAGTGATAGAGTGCCCCTGGGTTCAATCCACAGTATAGAAAAGAAGGAGGAGGAGAAGGAAAAGAAATAATGAAAGGAAGGAAAGAGGGAAGGAAGGGGAAAAAGTAAAACAAAATGAAGATGACAGATGTCAATTCCGGAAGGGCGGTGGGGAGTGACTGAAGAGACCCATGGTACTGAGGGCAGAGTATTGCATGGCAAGATGATCACTCAAGAGCACATTTTTACACAATCTCATAATTTAAAGAAATTGCAGAAGGCAGGTCAATTAACTCTTCATTTCTGTAGGATAAAACATTTAGAGTCCAAGGAAGGTCCCAGGACCCAGGCTGCAGTGCTAACTCATTTTTTGAGTCAGGACCAAAACTCACATCTCCTGATTCTGCTGAGCTCTTGCAGCTCTGGTGCCGGCTCCTCCCTGGGGAAGAGGAGCCGTGTGTCTAATCGCTGAGCAGAGAGCCTGACTGTGGGTACCTCAGCCTTGCAGGGTTAATCCAAGCCCAAATGTGATGGCTTTGCTCTCTATCCATCCAGAGTGTTTGTCCACAAAAGCCAATGTAATTAGTGCACAGGGCACGCTCTTCCAGGGAGCCTGAAACCTGATTAACAGGTTAGGAAACAGAGCTTGCGTAATAAGATAGATGATATTGAGAGCTTATGCCTGGCAACAAAGGGGCTAAAGGGTAGCCAGATGTGGAGGGGTAGAGAAGTCCATGAGGTGCATAAACAGAACCGTGTGCCCTTTTCTGCACATTAGTGCACGCGCGTGCACACGCACGCACACACACACACACAGGGTCCTTCTAAGTTTCTCCTCCTCTATGTGGTTTTGTTTATTAAATAAATGAAGGTTTATGAACTTCATAGCCACCCCCCTTCCCCAAATGAAACAGAATATTCTTCTGTGCAAAAGATCCTTTTGCTCAGATTGGGAGAGAAGTTACCCGTGGGCTAGTATCTGTTTCTGTGGAAACCAAAAATAAATATTGATACTGCGTTAATGGTCTGTGTCTCACTTAAGCTCCATTAAACTTCGAGCACTTGCAAGAAAACAGCCCATTGATGGCTCAGCTGAGGGAGAAGGAAGAGGCTTTATAAAAAGCGACAGAGTGGAAGGCACAGGGGGTGCAAACAGGACCTCAGAGCGCTTCTCAACCAGGAAGCTCTTTCTGGAAGGCTTCCAACCGAGGAGACCCACTTCTATGCACATGAAGTTGCTGGCTGACATGCTAGTCGCTGGCTGAATGGATTTTTGTGAACCTGTCCTTTTTATAAAGAATAGTTGTGTGTTTTGGAAAGCTTATCAGTAGACAACAGCATTTTCCAGGAAACTACATGCCCAAAGCCCAGTGAACAAATGAATTGAATATCCAAATTAGAATATTTCTTTCTCTCCCACTTTCTGCTTTTCCCAAAGCAATTCAAGTGCAGACACTGAGGTCAGTATTGTTGCCTTTTATATTTATAATCCTGCTTTTAGGAGCAAAGTATTTGATTTATTGCATGAAAGTATTTTACAGCTTTAAGTACTGCTACTCCTTGGGATAAGGAACATCACAGCCTGCTTAATTTACACAAGGGATGTTAGGACTATTTAATGGCATGTAAACATTTTATAAGGCAAGTTCAAATTGCAGGCGATATTTAATATATGTTAGCAAAATGGACCACAAATGGATCCTAGTTCTTATTTATTGGCCCAATCTTTCTTACGGCATCAAAAGTGAATCGAGTTTTAAAAGGTGTTAAGAGTTTTCAGTACAGTTCGTGACACTGGGCACAATAGGTAAGTCTACATTATAAAGCAGCAAGTGAATTAATTCCAGAACCAGAAGAACGAGGAGCCTCCAAATCAGGCTTCCTCGTAAGGCTTCTGGGACTCAAGTCAGTAGAAGTTCCTGCGTTCTCAGCCCTCCAAGTCCAAAGAGCTTCCCGGATAAATATAGGGAAAGAATATAGTTCAGAGAAGGACTGTTTTTTTCTTGTCATGGAAAACCAATGGGGAAAGCCCTCATGATCAAAAATGGAGATGTAGGGAGTATTCTTCTGTTGGATCTGAGGGTTCTTGCTTTTCGTGAGCATCAAAATAACAGGTGTTGTGAATGTTCAAAGTCTCTGCAGGATGCACCTGTAACCCTCGGCTTCCTAGAATGTCTTTGGGGAACACCCAATCACCTCCCACCTTTTAGCAGAGTCCATGGGATAAAGATGGGGTCAAGCCTGCCCTCTAGACCTGACTCCAGGGCTGAGTCAGGACCTGAGTATTCTGGGTAGCCATTCAGGGAAGGCAGGTGGCCCAAGCTGGTTACAGGAAAGCCTTTGCAGACTGTGGCTGTGATTCTAGAGGAGACGGCCTCGTAACAGGCCTTTTGTCACCTCATGTGGGGATACAGGTGACTGAGAGCAGTGGGAGAGAGATCACATGGACCCTGGTAAAAATTTGGATTTGGCTCTAAAAAAAGCTTATCTTTATTCTTAGTCTGAGTTTTCTAAACCAATCAGACCCTTTTTTTTTTTTTTTTACTTTTAAACACTGTACTTAGTCAGGATTTGTCAGCTGTCATGCAAATTGCTAGAACAATCCCATATTCTTCAAAGGGGAAAAGGATGGTGTTATGGTTTAAGAGCAAGGTGTCCCCCAAAAGCTAATGTATGAGAAATTTTAAAGGCAAAATGATTTGATCATCAGAGATGTAATGTAATTAGTGAATTAATCCACCAATATGGATTAACTGGACAATACCTGTGGGCAGGGAGGGTGTGGTTGGAAGAAGTAGGTCACTGGGGATATGCCTTTGAGGTTTATATTTTATTCTTGGTGGGCTGAGCTCCCTCTCGGCTTCCTGCATGTTATGACCTGAACTGAAATGCCATTCCCCTTCTAGCACCAGGCTCTGCCTTGTCTTGGGTCCAGAGCTATGGAATCTGCTGACCATGAAGTGGACCTCTGAAACTATCAGCCAAAATAAACTTTTTCTCCTTTAAGTTGTTCTTCTCAGGTCTTTTGTTCCCAGTGACAAAAAAAGCTAATTAAAACAGATGGGAAAGTTAGCTTCCATGTCACTTGGGTTTAATCAAATGAGAAGCACCTTATTTAGGACAGGCCACAGATACCTACCCCCCAGGTCTCCACCTGTGGACTGTTTCCATACACTCTCTGAAAAGGAGGTCACCATTGATTTCTCTCTCTTAACTGATATCGTGGGTTCCTCCTCCTGTCTCCTTCTGGATTCTGCTCCTGGATCAGCCACGGATCCTGAGTTAATCAGTTAGTCTTTTCTGAGCTGCTGACTCTTCTGTAATAAGCTTTGTACCAACTAAAACCTGCTGCATTTTTTTTTCTAAAACCCTTTCATCTTCAAATTTCGCATTAGCCCTGTGAGGGGGGTGATAGTATCCCCAAACACAAAGTAAGTCTCCTGAAGTCACATGGTCAGCCAAGAGGTTGATTCTGAAGCCCCCTCCTCACTTACAGCCCAGTGAGGACATTCTGCTAACAGGATTTCCCAGTTCCTGCTCTTCCAGTGCCTCCCACTTCATGGCTCCTTTATGTCCCTTAGGGCCACTCCATGTATTGATAACATCCTTCTTATGAGGAAATTGAAGCACAGATCAGTGAATTGCTGAGGGTCTCAAGGTCAATATTTATAGGCCTTTCTAGACAACAAAACCTTTGCTATTTCACCATTGCTCATAGACAGGTTGACACAACAAACTCCACCTACCTTATCATTTTGCCTTAGTTGGCTAGCCATTCAATGATTCACTATTAAGGGTCCTCTTTGCACCATATATGTGGAGGCAAGGCAGACAGGAGGAAAACAAAGACTAAAAGAAATAATTATGATGCATTTTGTTACTTTATGAAAGACGATGATAAGATATTATATAGTAGTCCCTAACTTATTTGTTGTTTTCTTTCTATAGCTTTAGTTACCCATGGTCAATTGTTACCTGGAAATATTAAATGAAAAGTTCCAGAGATAAATAATACATAACTTTGAAATTGTTCATCATTCACCGGAGCATAATGAATTCTTACCCCATTCTGTTCTTTCTTGCCTGGGCCAAGAATCATTCTTTTGTTCAGAGTATCCACCCTATATATGCTACATTCCCATTAGTTAGTTACTAAATAGTCATCTTGGTCATGGTATTGCAGTGCTTCTGTTTAGGTAATTCTTCTGTTTAAGTAATTCACAACACATTCCAGTGTCTACACCATTCACCTCACTTCATTTCATCCTGTGGACATCACAACATCTCAAGAAGCAGATTAAGGATACTTTAAAAATAGATTTTGAGAGAAAGATATGAAGACTGCATTCACACAATTTGTATTGCAGTCTATTATTGCAATTGCTCTATTCTAACATTAGTAATTATTGAGAATCACTTACCATGTCTGATTTATAAATTAAACTTCATCACAGCTATATAGAAATAAAAAAATCATATAGATATGATTAAAACATTATATATACAATAAAACCTCTCTCCATATATTTATAAATACTTATATATTTATATATATGAGATATATATAAATGGAGAGGGATATTCTTGTACTAAGTCACAGTTGTAGACAGGCACTGGGGCTTTTGGAACTTGTCCCCCATGGGTAAGGAGGGGGATCCATGCATACAGAAGAGTGAAGAGTAGGGTCAAAGGTGTGGGGAGGGACAGGTGCTAGAAAGGAGGCCAAGGAAGACTGACCAAAGGAAGTCATATTTAAGGTGAGACTTAAAGGATTGGCTGCATCTAATCCAATAAAAGTTTTCTGTATGTGTATTTTCTTTGCTGGCTTAATTTTAAACATCAAAATAACATTGCACACATGATCCTTCCCCATTTGGGGATTCTTCTATTTGCTCCTTAGTTTGGCTTCAGGACCTTACGATGTGTGGTTGCCAAGGGCCCTGATATGGGAAGTTGGGGCTCTGCTTTGGTCCTGACCATATTTCATTCAAAACAGGGATTCAGAAGAGAAGACCATTACCAGTCAAGTCATTAACCCTGCTGAAGACATAGTGCTTATGAAAAGGAAAAGGCTAGTGCTGATTATGAAATTTATGAGGTGCTTACATCTAGTGGATTGGAGTGAATTATCTAGTTCCACTGATGCTCTGACCCATTTAAAATGAGAACAGAGAAGGGCAATCTGTTTGCCTCTCAACACCCTCCACCGAGAAGGTAAAGGGGGTAATTTATATCTTCGTATCTGGCCACTTATTCAGTCTAGAATGAGATTATGAGTTTGTATTTGCATCTGCAGTCCCCTCCCAGGCAGGAGACGATATGCCACAGGACAAGCAGAATGATTTTCACACATGCCCTCTTTCTAGGTGCTTCTGCCTGGGGAGAAAATTCATTTTGATCAAGAGCCTGTTCAGTGTGTGGGCCGGTGGGGAGCCCTTACTTCCTCTCTGTTGGCCTCACTGGTGTGAGAAGACATGGAAGTCGAGAGACCTGCTTTCTTTCTGAGGTTCCCACTCCCAGGTCTCCCAGAACAAGCCCTCAATGTCCAAGCCGCTTTGGGGACTGGTGCACTTTGGTCATTTTCAGCTCTGTACAAGATTCGTCCAGAACCATCATCAATACATTGTATGAACCCTATCTGATTGCTGTTTTAAAAAGGCCTGTTTCATTACCAAATGCCTCTGCATTCTAAATTTGAAAAAAAGGCCTCAGAGTGTTTACATTTATCAAGGCTCTGAAATAAAAGTTTAGAAAACATCTAAAGTCAAATTTTAGAATATATTTAACTATCAAATGCCTCCTAAAGACTTTGGAAAACATTTTTCCAAACTGATGTTACATCAAGGTTAAGTTCTTATTTCTGAGCAAAGAATTTCCCTGGAGCTGTGGTTCTCAACAGGATTGATTTTTGTACCAGGAGGGACATTTGGTGGTCTCTGGAGCCTGTTTGATAGTTACAGCTGGAAAATGCTTTTGGAATCTGGTAAGTAGAGATTGGGTATGTTGTCAAGTATCCTAAAATGGACAGAGAGTCACAACAGAGAATGATCTGGTCCAACATATTGATGGTAATATGGGTGAGAAACCCTGTGTTAGAGGTGGATGCAAAAAGAATTTTCCTGCCTTTGAGATGCTTGGATTCTAATGGAGCTTGCATCAACAAAATGAATGACATTTCTAAAGAACTGATAACATTTTGATCCAGTACTGGGGGGGCCATACCTGTTGCATGGGAGGTGCAACCTAATTATGACTAGAGGGCCCAGAAAGGGAGTAACATGTCTGTGGTTTGGGGTGATTTGGTCATGGACCCTAGGCATCATGTTTAGAAAAGCCCTGGTGAAATCTAAATGACCATTTTCAGTGAGCAAAATGAGAAAACACCAGAATGCAATGACCTGAATATAGACTTGGACAGGAAATTTCATATGTTCTCAGGACTCAACTAGCAACACAAAAATGAAAATTTCCTATTTTTTTTATTATAGTTATTGCTTACCTAATCAATAATTGTGTTGTAATGTTAATAACACTAGACCTGACATGAATTCAGTACTAACATTTATTGAGACAGAAATTATGGTGAATGCTTCATACTGAACCCTTACCAACATGCAATTTATTGCCCCATTTCACAGAAAAGGAACCCAAGGCTTAGAGATTGTGTAAGAGCCCAAAATCACATGACTGCTCATTGCTGGCTCCAAACCAGTTCTTCTGGATGAAAAAACACATGCCTTATTGATTTTCTCATACTTTCTTCTTAGATATAAAATGGCTTTGTACAGAACAAGAAAGGGTCAAGTAAAGGGTCCATACTATGCCCATAAGTAGGTACATGCCACATACACTGAGCTCTTCCATACTCAGGCATTAAGTATTTCAATGAAGAGAAAAAAAAGTAAGAAAATCACATGGACTGGGGATGTGGCTCAGGGGCAGAGCACTTGCCTAGCATGCATATTGTATTAGATGCAGATAATCATTTAAGTCTTATCTCAACAACAAAAACAGAATAAAATAAAATTATGCAATTAAAATTATGCTAATTGTTAAGAAAATTAACAATTATAAGTTGTTTAGACCCAAAGAAATTCTCCATCTATTCCTTGGGTCTCCAAAACTTCTCCCAATAAAATATTGAAATTTAACTTTCTACTTTGGGTATCCATCTAAGGGTGATTTTTTTTTTTTTTTTTTTTTTTTTTTTTTTTTGGTAAAATTGGTTGACCTTTTACTGGTTTTCAGATGTGAAGACTGGATCATCCTTAGGGTGAGTTCAGGGAAATTCTGAAAATCAGTTTTTGAAAGTATAGCAAGGGAATCAATCATGTCTAAAAATATAATCAAAATTCAAAATAATTTGAAATTAGCCTGTAGCTCTAACCACAGCATTGATTCTAGAATAAAAATGTACTAATGCTTTTTCATTTAGTTCATTCAATATCCCTAGAGGGGAAAGTGTAGTTCTCATTTTGTAGATGAAGCAATAGAGATGATGATTAATTAAGAGAATTGTCCCCAGCACAGGCAGGGCCAGGAAGGAGTCAGAATGCAAGACTTTTGACCCCAAATTAGTTGACTTTCTCCTACCATACTCCTGCTTCTTAGTTAGGTTTATAACTCTTCCTTTAATCAATCAAATTATAACTGGGCCCCTGTGTCCAGTCTTATTGGATTAGGTTTAGAAAGAAATAAAGATCTGAAGTAAAGTGTGACCTGTAGTCAGTGATATGGATCCTGCAGTTCACTGGATGTGGGTTTGAACCCTGAGTCCACTACCTTCTGGCTAAGTGGAGGGGTCACCCCACAGCAAGTTATAATGACTGAGTCCTTTATTTCCCATCTATAAATTAAGATAACCAATAATATCACTCCACAAATGTATCAGTCAGCTTTTTATTACTACAACAAAATGCCAGAGACAACTCAATTTATAAAGAGAAAAGTTTTAGTTTCAGAGTTTTGAAGATTAAAGTCCAAGACTGGGAAGCTTTATTGCTTTGGGCCTCTGGTAAGAATGGCAGATGTGGATGGCAGTAGCACATGTCAGATCAAGTGGTCACATCTAAAGAGAGTGGGAGGGAGGGAGGGAGGGAGGGAGAGAGAGAGAGAGAGAGAGAGAGAAAGGTCACACATATCCCTTTAAGGGCATATCCTTAATGATTAAGAACCTTCTATTAAGCCCTATCACAACACTCTCTCTTCCAGTGCCCTGGGAACCAAGCTTTTTCATATGAACCTTTGGGGGACACTCATCCATACCCTAGCAAGAAGATTATTGTAAGTATAAAATCAGGTGAGGATGATATATGAAAATGATTAATACTAACTCTGCTATAGACTGAGAAATCATCCAATGACAACTATGGAATTGTTACAGTTTGATTATCTCTTATTGAAATGCTTGGAACCAGAAGTATTTAGGATTTCTTCTTTTTTATACATTTTAAAAATATTTTCACATATATAGATTAGATAGATTATATATATGCACTTTAGGGATGAGACCCAAGTCTAAACATGGAATGTACTTGTACTTCATGTATACCTTATACTTGTAGGTGACTTTTAAACAGCATTTTTAGTGTGCCTGCATTTTGACTGCACCCTGTTATATGAGATTAAGTGTGGAATTTTCTACTTGAGGTGTCATGGGGTCGCTCAAATAGTTTTAGATTTTTGTGCATTACAGATTTCAGATGTTTGGATTAGGGACGTTTGGATTAAAATTGTTCTACATAACCATGTTGTCTAGAGATTGAATGTTCAGGTAAACCAGAGGCACTGGGTATAAAATACGAATGATTAAAGGGGGCTCAGGCTGACAGAATAGGGGTTAATGGGAACAGAGGCAGAATGGAAAAGGAATCCCCTATCAAAAATCGTGAAAGTAATATAATAATGATCAGATGACTTCTAGCCACATACAATGTAATGATGTTGTATGATTTACAAGCCACCAATTTATAGCCACTTTTCAAATCTGATTCCTGTTGTAATTATGAGAAAAATAAAGGTCATCGGAGGAGACAGTTAAGGATGAAATCCAGGGGAGAAGAGAGTAGCCTACAACTTCCTCACATCTTCTGTTCCCATCTCAAAAAATTATAAAATCGCAGTTGCCCACAGATATATGTATAGTAAAGAGAAAACCAAAGGAAGGAACAAATCTATATCATCAACCCAGGAAAATAAGTAGAGGAGACGAGAGAACAACTGAGGCAGAATCATAAAAAATGTAAGTTGCATGAAACATTTTATTTTTTCCTTTTGCAGGAAACAGATTCTTGTTCCCAGTGGGTGTAAATGTCACAAAAGTTTAGAAGACAGAACCCTCATTAATGGTCTTGCTGACATCAAAGATGAAGAGGGAGTAAAATACATAATTTGAAAAATCATAAGAACAGACGGTTTCATTAGTGCCATATTCCGGGGTTCTCACCTACATCTCCGAAGAACAAGGTATTGATCTAGGAAGCTGCAATAATAAAACAATGCTCTATTGACTGCCCCTGCGGGGTCACCTAATATTATTTATTGAAGTAAGTTGAATAGCGGAGGGGAAAGCAGTGCCCCGGTAATAAGTGGTAATTGCTGGGAAGCGAGGCATTGCCGTTCTCATTGACCCCTGCATCCTGATATTTTGATGGATTCTATGTAACTCCATTAGGATTGGCGTTGTAATATTATACCAGCTCAGCTGTAGAACAACAGACCTCCGTTTGGATCATTGATTTTTGATTATACGGCTCCTCAGCATACCCTAGAAGCAATTCCCATTGCTGGGGCAGGAATATTGGAGCTGATGGGGGAACAGATGGAGAGTCCCCACCTCCACTTGTCTCCATGGTACTATAAAACACTGCCTCCCCTTAGAGCCTGAACAAGGCACACGCATAGCTCTCAGTGCCATGATCTGCATGATGTTTGTCCCTCCAAGTCTCATAGGTTGGAAACTTGGTTTCCAAAATGGCAGTATTAGAAGGTGGTAGGGAATCTTTAAGAGGTGGGGCTTAAGGGGAGGAGCTTAGATCAGTCGGAGGGGGTGTCCTCTAAAGGGATGAGGGTAAGTCTCATGTGACCCAAGTTAGTTCTCTTGAGAAGATTGCTACAATGGCCAGAGCATTGTCCCACCCCTACTCTGTCTCTGCCTTCTTATTTCATGTAATTTCTTACTTTTGCATGGGCTCTCACCATTGTGGTCCACCCTTGGGTGAGTCTCTCCAGAGACTATACCACACCACCTGGATTTCCAGTCTTCCAAACAATAAATTTCTTTTCTTTCTAAAGTTAGTTGGCCTCAGGTATTTGGTGATAGCAACAAAAGGCAGACTGATATACTCACTTTGTTAATGGGTAAGAGTTAATGAGGCTTTAAAATTGTGCAGACAATGAGTATGGAAACCTAAATTCTGCAAATATAGGTTAAAATTGACTGAATTGGTCTGAGTTGAAATTGATTGAATGTGACCTTGGACATTTCTGTGATAACTTCACCTATGTTCTTTAAAAATTCATGTCTTGAGGAGATGTTTCCACATCTGTCTGTTCTCTCATTTATTCCTTCACTTATTTTGATGGTGCTGTTAGTCTACAGAGCAGGGGTCCTTGCATCTCTGGGGGTACTCAGATGAGTTCTCGAAACTCATCTCCATGACTGTGGAAGTCTAGTTAGCCCCTTTTGTTGGATCTCCATGTAATTATACAAATATTATAATTCTTTGGAGCAAAATTTGAAATAAAGACGTTCCATTGATGTGCTGAAAATCTCTAGAGAAAAGTTTCCAAATAGAAGCCATGAGCATTGCATGGGCATGAATGATATTTGGCAACTACCCCTCAGCAGGAGCAGTCTGAGTGCCATGAACCCCTCATGAACTCATGTGTGAATTGCCCCTGGGCTATCTTCTGAGCTACAGTGGAACCATGATGTTCTGTGATGGGTCATAGCTGATTGTTTAGGAGATTGCTTTCATCAGTTCCCATGATGCATATCTGTTTGTTTCCTCAAATTGAAAGTAAGATTGGGCACAGAGGAACGTCTAAGAACCAAATTTTTTCTTGGACAAAGAGCCTGAAATTTAGTTTTGAAATCTAGCATTTAACCTTGGCAAATTCTGGAGCCTTCAAAAAAAATGACACAATATGGATGAGAGAGGGCTGGATTATCCCTTTGAATAAGGTCCAACTGGCTGGCTGTTTGCAAGACTGAGATTAGCAGAACAGGTAGGAGGCCTCCCTGCATTGTCCTGACCCCCATGGAGGCTTCTCTATTGTCACATGGACTATTTTCATGCTTCTCTGACTTTTCTCCCCAGTCCCTTCTTCCTAGAATGCTTTTCTTTCTCTAGAAAGGTACATCTGTCGATGATCAGAAGTTCCTCAATATTTTACCCCAAGGCAAAGTATTTGTGATATTCAGTCTTATCCATTAACCATTTTTGTGCCAGGATGAGCCTAGCTCACAGGACTTGGACTTTTAACAACATCTAGTGAAGACTCATCAGCTGATTCTTTTACCAAGGAAGATGTTTCTGCAGGGAAGAGACATGAAACTCTTATCAATATCCAACTTGCTTGATATTTATTTCTCTCACTATGAATTAATAAATTCATATGTCATTCATTCTTTAGTCAAAGTTTGGTTAAAATGAGTACCTTACATAAAAGAGTCATCTATGTTAGGTAGAGAAAGTCTTCTTTGATGGCATTTAGTCTTCAAAGAGACCCTTCCATCCCCACTTAAGTGCAACTACACCCTCCCTTGCAGACAAGTTTGGTTAAGGGGCTCTGTGACGTGTGGAATCCTAGCAAGCTGATATGTAATACTGAGAAGAAGGGCCCCTCTGACCCAGCACCACAGCACTGACTGCAGTTCCTGAACTCAGCTGAAAGACAGGGCCTGGCTCAAGAATTAGCTCTGCAGTGATTCTTAGCAACTTACAGAGGGAAGCCCAAGGTAAGATGAGGCTTTCTGATAACATAGAGCAAGGACAGACTGGGAGTTATGGCAAGTTGTTCTCCACTAGAGTCTGGCAGGATATATATTCTTTACTCCATCACTGCAGGAGGGAGCAGCTTCATGGCTGGTCAGCACTTGAACCAGCCACCCTGTCCATTGCCCACTGGTTGGAAGGGCACCATCAGTAGTATATTTTCATACTTGCTGGGCAGTTTCCTTAGACTTGATGGGCAAAGCATTTTCTTAGCCACATTAATAGAACACTACCCAAGGCTTCTGCTTTATTCTTCAAAAATATGAGTTCTATTTGCCATTAAATGGATGGATCTGGAGACTATCAGGCTAAATGAAATAAGCCAATCCCCCACAACCAAGGGTAAATGTTCTCTGTGGAATGTGGAAGCTAATTCACAATAAGAGTGTGGGGGAAAGGGGAAGAATAGAAGTTCAGAGGATTAGATACAAGGAGATGAAGGGAGGGGAGGGGAGATAGGAATAGGAAAGACAGTGGAAAGAATCTGACATCACTTTTCCATGTGCATATATGAACGCACCACAGTGAATTCCCACCATCGTATACATACACAAGACTTGGGCCCCAGTTAAAGTACGATATATTCCATGCATGTACAATTTTATATATAAACAAACAATTAGTCCTGCAAGGAACTCACAGTGGAGTTATCCATGGAAAAACTGAGTGTAATGTGGTATATTCTTGCTTTCTCTTGGAGATTGTCCACTGGTGTATTGTGAGTTTTGAAAGGTCCTACCTGGCAGAAAACTTCTTAACAATTATTTAAAATGATTTTTAATGATTCTCTCTAATGCATTTGATTGCATTTTGGTTTCTTTTTGAGCTGAACAACTCCTGCAGTCACAGAATGATCGATCTAGGGAATGTACTTCAGGAAACAAATGTTTTCCTCAGGAATTATACAGTCAGATCTCGCCTGGGAGGCATCCTGTCTCTTTAAGGTGAGTTTTCAACTTTTGTCATCATATTCTAATTTTTATTAATATTTTGTAATTTGACCCCCTAGAGGGTGACTCCACTTCCTTATTTCCAGGCATTTCCTGGGGTATCTCGCTGCGACCCCTTCTGCCACCTGGACTATTGGGTTTTCTAAATGTTATCCTAAATTACTGTCAAAAATAAATACCTGTTGCCACATGTCAGGCTGTTTAATGTGACTGAGGAAGCCTTGTTCCTATATACTTCCTCCTAAATGCATTTTGCTAAAGGGCATTTAAAAAAAGGCACATTAAATTTTATGGTGACTTTAACAAACAAGTCAGTGATCCTGATTTCAATATGAGCAACCAGCAGTTAAAGAGAAAGGTCAGCTAAGCCACAGCATATAGAATTTCTGCTTAGAGATGGCTGACTTTCCCTGTGTAGCAAACGCCCATCGCTGACTCCCCTCATGCTATAGTTAAAACATAGATCCTAAATAGTCAGGCTAATGACTCCAAAATTAAAATAGCCCTGGCCCCTGGAAGCAGTTAGTAATTAACTTTTAATTTTATACAGAAGCATATCATGCTCTTGACCCTTGACTTTATTTAGTTCTCTCCTGGCATTTGAAAAGCATGATCTACTAACTAAGGTTGTTAAAATCAGTATTTCAGAAAGAAGCAATTGTGGGAAATATGCATATGGAAATTATAGCCAGAGGGGCACTTAGTAAAGCTGCCTCCATGGATTTAAATTTGTGCTAATTGCTATTGCTATATTATTCAAAATTATAAATTAGACTATTAGCAAATGGAATTATAGAAGACCTACAGGAGCGAAACAATTATTGTCTTTGAGCCATGGAATGTTACAGCTCAAAAATAATTTATGAAATATCTATTAATATTACTCTCCTCTTGGACAATTGGGGAAACTAAGGCTGGGTAAGGGAGCCTGCATCAGCTAAGATTATGCAATTGCTAAGAGGGAGTCTTTGTTTTAGCTTACAAGAAAATAGTTCCTGACAGTAAATATTTTAATTGCTGTTATTTTGTGGTTTTTATGAAAAAGAACTCTCAAGTTGAACTTTAATCTGCCATTTACTCTTGGAAGGTGGAGAGAGAATCACAAACTATAGGGGCATAGGTCAGACTGAGACACAAGTGCCCTATCAACAGCTAAGAATTTTGTACTTGAGCCGGGCTTGATGGCACACACCTTTAATCCCAGCAGCTTGGGAAGCTGAGGCTGGAAGATCACAAGTTTGAATCCAGCCTCAGCAAAAGTGAGGTACTCAGCAACTCAGTGAGACCTATCTCTAAATAATATATAGGGCTGGGGATGTGGTTCAGTGGTCCAGTGCCTTTGAATTCAATCCCTAGTACCCCCCACCAAAAAGAAAATTTTTGCACTTGAACTGAATTTTATTTAATATGGTATATTAGGTTAGTGTTACTACAATAAAATACCTGAGGCCATTAACTTATAGAGAGAATAAAATTATTTAGTTCAAAGTTCTGGAGCTTCCAGTCCAGGTTGAGGGCACCATATGGATACCAGAGCAAACCTCTCACATGGCAAGCCAGAAGGCAGAAGAGACTGATAGCCCAGAGCACTACACTGTCCTGTGAGGGCATATTTCCAATGACCTAAGGACCTCCCACTAGGCCCCACCTCTTAAAGGTCTATAGCACCTCCCAATACCACCAGCTTAGGGACCACCCTTCATATATGGACCTTTGGGGAACACCACCAATATTCACACCATTGGATATGGGTCTTTGTCAGCTCAGGCAACCATAACAAGATCCCACAGACTGAATGACTTAAATAACAAATATGTATTTTCTCATAGTTCTAGAGGCTAGAAGCCAAGATCAAGATTCTATCAAGGTTAGTTCCTGATAAGACATCTCTTTTGGGATTGTAAATGTCCATCTTCTCATTGTGTACTCATATGGCTTTTCCTCTGCACAGGGAAAGAGAGAGAGAGAGGGGTGGGGGGACAGAGGCAGGGAGAAAGATCTGGTATATTTTTTCTCTTCCTTCAAGGACAACAGACTCATCAGATAAGGGTTTTGCTCTCATGACCTCATTTAACTTCAATTACCTCCTGAAAGACCCTATTTTTAAATGCACTTACATTAGGGTTTAGGCTTCAACACATAGATTTTGAGGAGACCCAGTTCAGCCCATAACATTCCACCCTTTAGTCCCTCCAAATTTATGTTCTTCTCGCATGCAAAGTACAATAGCCCCTTTCCAACAGTCTCCCTGTTGAGAGCCACAGCCAAGTCGGGATGGTGCCTGGCATTTTGCCAGAAGGAGTGGTTGGGAGGTGACGCCAGCGAGCCATTGGGATGATGGTGATTAAGTTAAGCTGTGTATAATTATTGGGATGGTGACTGATTGCTGTAACTGGATGATGCTGGATTGGGGCAAGCTGTGTATTCAGTTGTGTATGTGGACCTCTGCTGTCCGGCAGTGGGGCGGCTCCTGCTGCCTCGGGTGCCGGATACTTTTGAGTTCTCGTGGAGTTCCCGTTGGGTTCTGGCAATAAAGTAGTTCCTGTTTGAACCTACAGGGGGCTCGTGACCCCGGTTATTTGTGCCCAGCCAGACTGCGGTATCTCCCCAAAAAGCAAGGAAGAAAGACCTCATCAGAAACCAACCAAGGTTGAGTGTTAGTTGGTAGATTACAGCAGCCTGGCTGTATATTTTCTGATATCCAGTTTCTTTTCTTTCAAGACATATGGAGAGAGAAACACACACACACACACACACACACACACACACAGAGAGAGAGAGAGAGAGAGAGAGAGAGAGACTGAGAAAGAGATGGGGGTTGGAGCAACTTCAGTCAGTAACAATACACTCAACTCTCATTTGCAGGAGGAGTTCAGGACTGAGGAAGAGGTGGGTGGGAAGCAGGACACCTCATGGTTATTACTGATTTTTCAATTGTCCCAAGGTTTGTCCCCATCTTGTATGCCCTTCTGTATCCTAAGACCTAAAATTTTAAATCCTGCTTTGGCCCATTTGAATCAAACAAGGCCCCAGAGTTATAGCTGTGGGTCCTTCTGCTGTTGCCAGAGCTGCTTCTCACCTGGAGTGAAAGCATCCTGCTGAGCGGGGTCCCCAACAGCTGGCCCTCAGCCTGACAGCTTAGCTTCCCCATTGGTCTGGGAAATTACTCAAGTGAATGAATCCCAGCCTCCCATGGGAACCAGGAGCACCTTCTCCTCCTGTTACTGCAGAGTCCGTCTTGCCAGCCCTGTGGGTCCACTCTGCTCCTGAGGGCAGCCATGTGACCTTGCATGGCCTGTGGTATCCTCCTAAGCATATGTAACTAATAAAGTGTTGTCTATCTCATGTGTCCAGTACTGGGTGTCATTGAGGGGAGGCTCCTCCCTTTGCCAATGGTGTAACTATGAGGGAATCAGAACACCCACCCAGGAACACGAAGACATTTCAGTTACCAAGACCCCGTCTCTGGAGTGCTCCAGCTGTTTTGGCCTGTGGGGGTCCATATCCCACCCAATTCCGTGCAAAGGGATTTTTCCCTTTGACCATACACAGTTTTCTATACAAGAGTCTGGATAAACACAATTTTCTCTATCTGCTGACATTTTCAGTGATGTTTTATCTTGCTCATATTGATTGACACTCTGGGAAGCTTGCCTTAATTGGCTCAGTGTGTGTGTGTGTGTGTGTGTTGGTGTCTTAAAAGAAAAGAAGCTGGATATTAGAAAAGCCCGTATCAGCAGCCAGGCGGCTATAATCCACCAGCTAAGACATTGAGGATAAGCGCTGCAGTCTGGCCTCAACAAGAAGGAAACTAAACCGTGGATATAAAGTTGGCATTGTATAAGATCTGCTTTGGAACAGACCTGAATTTTAGACTCCTATTTCAAAAAACAATGGTACTGTTTTTTCAACCGAGTTATCCATTTCCAAATGGCCTTCCCTTCTGTAGGAAAACTCAGTTTTTGAAAGACAGGTTATATTTCAAAGTTTCATGCATATGTTAATTTAGGGATGACCTTAGGAAGCACTTGTCCAGTAAGTCAGTTAAAAGTTTGTAGATTCGGTCTGAGAGGCCTCTTAGTTAAATTATTTCACAGATGGAAAAGGAGATCTGCTACAAGCCAGAGTAGAAAATGATACTTTTAGCAAATTTGAAACTAAATAAACATTAAAACAATGTACCACCCCCCAAAAAGTCTCTTTTCCATCTAGGCTTTAATTTTGCTATCTGAACATAGGCAGATTAAGACTCATGAATCCCTCTTAGCTTATGACTAAATGTAAAATTACTGAATGCAAGCTGTATTTTATGAGTTCTAAACGTCAAACTCAAAAGGATCAGAAGCATGTTTGTTTCCTCTTTCTCCCAATATCTCATGAAATGATAGTGAAGGAATCAACCAGGAAAATACAGGAGAAGAGAAAGGAGGCCATTAGTAGCTGTGAGAGTCTAACACTGAAAGAGGGAAAGATACATGTAAGAAGCAGGGTTCCAACGGAGTAGATTCAGCATCATGTAAATAGGGATTTGAGAAGGAAAACACAGAAATCATAGAGATGGAGGTGGTCATCTAGGAAAATTATCAAAAATGATCTACAGCTAAAGAGAGCAGAGAATCTTCTACACAGTGATAAAATACCAATAAAATACCAATTTTACCCCGATATCACTGGGAAATTTGATGGTGATATGTATAAATGAAAATGTTTGAAAGCTAACATGCCTGAAGGGGTAAAAACACTAAAAGATCTACAAGGAGCCTGAATTTTAAACTTCTTGTAACCAACTATGGATACTAGATGACAATGAAGCAATCGTTTCAAAGTTCAAAAATAAATTCTTTTTCAAGTAATAATTTTATATCTAGACAAATTTATCTTTGTAACCCAAGGGAAAAAATAATGCTTTGAGACATTCAGGGAACATTCAGGTTATCACCAATGCATCCATGTTGAGGAAGGAGTTCCTTGGGGATAAATCTGAGGATGTTGGCTATGCAAAATTTCCATGTGCCAGGTGTGGTGATGATGGTGGTGCATACCTGTAATCCCAGCAGCTCAGGAGGCTGAAGCAGGAGGGTTGTGAGTTCAAAGCCAGCTCCAGCAAAAACAAGGCACTAAGCAACTCAGTAAGACCCTGTCTCTAAATAAAATACAGAATATCCCTGGGGATGTGGCTCAGTAGTCGAGTGCTCATGAGTTCAATCCCCGGCACCCTGCTCCCCAATAAAAATTTCCATGTAATAGATAGGAACATTATTATAGAAACTAGGAAATATTATTCTACAATGAAGAGAGAAACATGTCCAACATATTCATACTATTCATCAAACTAAAAGCTACCAAACATTGCTTAACTCACATTTTTCATAGAAGAAATTTATGTTAGAGTCCCTTTTTGTGTAATACATAATTCTGATGTTTTGATTTCAAATATTCAGAAGTGTTATTTTCTACTCTGGTCCATGGCAAACATTCTTTTCCAGAGGTGAAATATTTTGGTTAAAAGAATTTCCCAGGGTCTAATGTGTGAACTTAAACACCACGTCTAACAACGAATGGCGGAGGAAATGCTTTTTAAAGCCACCTCCTAAAATGAAAGTAATTTGAAATTCAAAGAAACAAACAGCAAGAATAACAAGCATAAAACTAGACCTGAAAGCATGCATTTGGAACTTCAAATGTGGCGTAATATTAGGCAATTGACAACAGTAACAGCAAGAGGAATCATTTGCCTTTGATGTGAAGACCCTTCTCCTCTGAGCAGCAAAAAATGTCACAACACTAAACCCTGAGAGAAAGAAATATAATTCAGGTATTCTGCCTTGCTCCACGGGAAGCTATATTTACATAGTAATTTTATCAGATATAATGTTTCTGGCAAGTCAAGTCAAAGGCAAGTCGTCAGAGACTTAATTATGATTAACAAAATATTCAGATATTATAACCCAGACATGTGAGAGAGATTCCCTAAGGTTTCTGGAATAAGAAATGAGAATGGAAGGATTTTATTTAATATCACAGATGAGCTGTGACAATTTACAAAGGGGGTAAGGGGCGCTAGGAATGAGCTGGATTTGGAGCTCCCACGGCAAAGACTCAGCCAATGGCTGGTACTCAGAGTTGACTCACCAAGAAAAAGGGGTCACAGCACGGGCTTCAGGGTTGTAGAGGTGAAAATAGAGAAAAATCAGACATATGAAAAGTTGCTGAATTTGAAGAGTGGAATGGTGGGTGAGATGGAGGAGGTTCAGGGAACTGTCGCCTTTTATCATAAGCCTCTGTCTACCATGTTTTTGTTGGTGTTACCTTTATTCCATATTTATACATGCATAATTCCTACTGCACACCTGTACATTTATGTGCACAGCTATGTGTAATCTTTAATGCTAAAGCAGAGCACACAGAATCTTTTGAGGGTATTATGCAGGAGTTTCTCATATTCTCAATTTCTTTTACCAATATCATTTCTTTTTTCTTCAGGAAGGTAGGTTCCATTGAATACCAGATTCTGTGCGATCCTTTGTGATCTCACTATCTCAGACTTTCTTCCCAGTTTGGAAACCACCAAATCCATCTGCCACCTCAGGGTCTTTCCACTTGCTCTCGCCTGTTCCTTGGGAAACTCTCACCTCAGACCTTCTTTACACAAGTCTTTCCATATTGTTTGGGGTCTCTGCTCTTGCCACCAACTCAGGAAGCCTTTTCTGACATCCCTAGCTAAAATGCATGCTTGCCACTTTATTAAAAAAATCTTTTTAAATTTATTATAGCAGACTCATATAAAGGCATATATTCATAATAAATATGGACATTTTAAATAATGGTGGATTAAAATGGAACAAATTCAGTGCATCCCAAATCTACTTTATGTATGAAACATTACTGTACTTTGGAAGCCCTGTAACCAATCATTTCCCCCTCTTTCCTCCTCTGACTTAGTCCTTTGACTTAGTCTGCCCAGGACAGCTGCATTTCATATTAATAATGGTCTTACTTTCCTTTCCCACAGATGTATGTATTCTTAAACAATTCATTGTTTAGTTGTGCCTATTTTCAAACATTACATAAATAGAATCATTCTTGTCATTATCCTCTAAGCAATACAGTATAACAACAATTCATATAGTATTTACATTGTATTTGGTATTATAACTAATCTAAAGATGATTTAAAAGATACAGGAGAATGCACATATGTTATATGCAAATATTACTCCATTTTTTATACGGAACTCAAATGCCCAAGGATTGCGATATCTACAATGGAACCCATCCCCCAAAATACCAGGCTAACTCTAAAAAAGGAAAAGAGGAGGGAAGGCTGTATAATAGACAGTTCCTTGCGTCAGTCACCAGGTGGCGGGATGGGCCCAGGACAGTATAGTTGCTATTCTGGTTTTTTTTTTTTTCCCCTCCTTGAGGGGAAGTGTGTGAAGATTTGCACAAGTCAGATTCAAAAGTTTTGTGGTGTATAGATGTAGGCAGAAATTAGTATATTTTTGTAAATACCATGCTCATAATTTGGGGGCTCTATCCCAATTATGTCCATTAGTAAGTTTCCATTAATGGTGACCTACACATTGAAGTAATATTTGTTGGCCAAGATGCCAATGTGGGCGAATTTTATTTGCGTTCTTCTCTTTCAGTTTAGTTTCCAAAACAACCCAATTTCAGTTACTCAATGACTTAAGTGATACCAATATATGTGTGTAATATAAAATGTTTTTATTTATTCTTTTCTAAACATAAGACTTCATCTCTATCGAACAAAGTATTTTTTCAAATCCAGTTTTAAGAGTAGTTGGTAGGTTTTGAAACTGACCGACTTTTGGCTGAATTTGATGAAGAGTCAAATACTATTTGCTTAGGCCGTGATCAAATAAATCAAAACTGCCTACAGCCTTCACTAGCAACATGTAGGTAATTAACTTTCCAAAAGTTGAGACCAGTGGCGTGACTTGGCAAAGGGGATGAATGAAGGATTCCCTGTGCCAAGTTTGGTACCTAATCAAACTTCACGGGCTTGGAGTGGTGAACAGAACTCCAGCCCATCGAAGTTCAAGTCTATTTACCTTTGATAAAACACCATTTCCTCTTTCTAATGAAGAAAAAACAAATGATGTTTCAAGACTTTTTTTTTTTTTTTTGAAGAAAAAGATGTGAAATGGGCTTTAGATTTAAATGCTTCTTCCTGAACAACTTAACACATAGATAGGTCAAACAAATAATTAAAAGGGAAAAAACCGGGGGTGGAGGGAGCAGTCATCATGAGATTTGAGGCTGAGAGCATTTAGGAAATTGTCCTGGAAAACTCAAAGAGCTAAGAGAAAAACAGGAATGTTGAACTTGTCTTCCTCTAGTTCAGAGTGGGAAAGTGTTAGAGAATAGCAAGGAATTTCCACTCACTGAATCCAGATATCTTGAACGAGGTTGGGAGAGGGTGAGTTTCTCTAGTCCACCGAGACTCTAATGCCTTCATCTCAAGATCATTTATTTGAGTTCTGTCCACACAGCAGTGAAAGGCACAACTGGACCAGCTCCAGGCTGTCAATAGTCACTCCATTCTCTGAAGTGCTCTGACCTCAGGGAAGGCTTTGGAGAATGGTCAGAACTGTCCTCTTTGGGATCCCCTTTCCCTCCTGGGTTCGGTCAGAACCACACTTAGTTTCAGATCCAGTTACTTCTTGTTCACCTAAATCAACCATCTCAACGGATATTTACTGATGGCAGAAATTCTTATGCCCAGAGGTGTTTTCCTAATTCATACGCAGCACACCTCTGATCCCAAGGGGCTGAAAAAGTGCAGTAATTACCCAGAAATGTGATGCTTGGAGTGTTTTATTGCACTTACAAAATGAAATGTATACATAAAAATTAGGAGACCTGTTAGATGCCGTGTATTTACTAGGTCTTATGGACATCCTGGCCGTGGCCATGACATCACCCAGAGCCAATCAGTAGTCTCCTGGCAACTGCTCCTAACCACAATTCATAACCAGGCCACATTTCACGGACTGCTTTTCTTTTTTTTTTTCAAAGAAATGGCTCATAAAACAAAATAAAGACCTACAATGTACATAAAGCTTATCTGGTCTGTTTATATCTCAATCTCATCCTCCAGGGCTTTCTTCTCAAATTATCATTTTTTTTTAAAGAAAAAGAAATAATTTTCAAAAAAATGAAAATATTTAAAAATCATATCGTAGACCAATATTAACATCTGAGAATTTGAGAAGCTGGGGGAAGAAACTATTTCCTAGAGAAAACTGTAACATTACTAAAGAATAATATGCATAGTAATGCATAAATACATTTTTGTGTTTGTACATATTTTGAGCATTATTGGCCATTCATACACCTTTGTAAGATGAAATAATGTCAATATCTAAATGATTTGCTTTCTAACCACAGAAGAAATTATTAAGTGAACATATGTGACAAGTGTGATCCAAAAGGGCAGAAAAAATATTCTACATCAGGGAAAATAGAAATAATAATATGAGCTGCATGTGAAAACTGTTGACTTTGTGTACAATAATGATTTTCGTGGTTTATTTATTATGTGGCTCACCCTAAGATCTGCCAAAATTTTAATATACTTTTTCCTAATTTTCATCCCTTACTTAGAATGCTTTCCAAGGAGATCTTATTTGTTTATTATGAATTTTTTAAAAAAGTTCTTTTTTTTTTAAAATTGGAGAATAATATACATATGAAAAAGTATGACCGAAGTATATAATTTCTTAAAAGTTGCATTTTTTCTTTTCTTTAAATTCAAATATCCAAATTAGCTGGCATAAGTCTTGGTTTAATTTCATTGTAACAAATCTGCACTGATGTTCAGTATTAAAATTTCTGATATTTTCAAACATTAATTACTTAATTCCATGTTGGCTTTGGCAGTGGAATTGGATTAAGGTAAGCTAGTTTCCAAACACATATTCATTCTTTCCCTTTTACTTAGTTTCATTTTTGGTTTACCCCAAACCAAAACTTTCCCATTCTTGCTTATACCTGAATGAGGCCATGTGACTGAATTCTGGCCAATGAGATATCAAAGTCTGGTAGAAGGTTCCAGAAAAGCTCCTTAAAAAGCCTTCATCTCCAAAGATGCAAGACAACCACCATACAAACTCTGGATCGCCCACACAAATTTCTTTAGGGAGAAATAAACTTTTAGTAATTAAAGCTTCTGGTTTTTGGTGCTTTTCTTACACATGTGGTTGAATGTGATTTTAAATAATGCTTCAAGTAAGGTACCTACGTTCTTTATCCTTTTAAGTTTCTTGGGGATATTTCCAGAAAGATGAATTATATTATTTATTAATATAAATATATTATTTATCAATATATTATTTATTAATATAATGTTATTGTTCATTAACACAATTCTATGAATATTAATATAATTAATATGATTGTTGTAATTAAATTAATTATATTAATATATTATGTTAGAATGGTTATTATGAATATATTACATATTATATTAATATTATATTGATTATATTAATATTTATAAGAATTATATTCATGAACAATGTAATTCTTGTAATTAGATTAATTATTTATAGAGTACATAGTGTTGGTCATTGAAGAGGCACTTTCCATGTATTATCTCACCTAATCTTCCTTAGGTAGTTATTACTCTACATTTTACAGAGGAGGACTTGAAAATATCAGAGAGCAAAAGAGTATCCCTTTGCCCACACAGTAGATCTGTGGCCTGACTGGGTTTTATACCAGTTCTCCATGAATTTCTTCACTACGCAAACCTGTATCCCGAATCTTATTCTGGAAAGGTCCAAGGTCCCATTGGACACAGAAGTCCTGCTGAGAAGCAACTAACAAGATCATATTGCATGTGAAACAGTTTACAGCAACCTAGAGGTGCAGAGTGCAGGGAAATCAGGCTTTGGCTGTCCCTGAAAGAGTCCATCGGGGGAAGAACATGGTGGCCTCTCCTCACAGCCTCTCCTTCCTTGGAAGAGAATCACGAAACTTCTTGCTCAATATTCAAACAACTTTAATGTCTACCACACCAATACAGATAAAGGCAAGTGCTTCTGCTGTCCTACCTTATTCAATAGGGAAAGAGAAAAGAATCTATTTTCTGACTCTATATGATATTTGATTTTTCAAGACGAATATAGCAAAAGATCATGTCCGTGTTTGGATGTCGGTGCACATAATGCTCACGTACTTCAGGGTGCTCATGGAGTGGGGCTGTGGGCTGTGGGGTAACGTGAAACTCTGTCAGGAAGAATAATCTGGGCAAAATAAAATGTTTCTGTTGACCCCTATGTACCAAACTCAGGGTTTCTGTTGGTTTGTATTGCTTCATGCTCAGCCTTAATAAGCTCATGGCTGACCTAGATCTGTCTACCTTGTCATGATTCCTTTATCCGTGAAAATACCAAAGAAAATGCACGAAGAAAACACTTAATTCTCAGTGTCTAGCACAGTGTGGATGGGGAGTAGGCATTTGTTAACTGATTGACTAATAAATCATAAAGGGAAAAAACCAGAAATGTGTCAAGCACACCTTAGATCCATTTGGGTTGGGGTTGTTTCCTGATTCCTAGTGCAAATAAGATATATGGCCTGGCTTAGGTGACTGGTCCTCAGTGAACCTCATCTGTATAATGGACATGATACCAACCCTTCCCTGAAGAACTGATGAAAGGATTCACTGAGGCTTATGTACCAGTGAACCGGCCTCCTGCTCCCACAGGCTTTTTACTGGTTATTGCTCCCGGGAAACCTACCAGAAGGGGGCGCTGTGGAACCAGCTGGTCCTGCTAGGAAACACTCATTTCTGATTATAAACCAAGTGTTGGAAATCCATGGCCTATTCAGTTTCCTCTTTCCTTCCTCCTCCTTCTATGAGAGATGACACAGAGTCCTTTCGAAGCATTCTGTGCAAATCTTGAAATGAAAAATCCAAAACAACTCTTCCCTTGTGACTCCAGGTTGGTTGGCAGGGTCCTGCAGGGACAATACAGTCACTGGAACCTACCATCCTGGCCAGAGATGAGAACATTTTACCTGATTTACCTAATTACGTACCTGTCTCTCTCCAGGCCCATGAGCAAGGGCTGACTGACTCATGTCTGTGTGTGTGACACATAGCTGAACACATAGAGTCCAGTGGTCAGTTGCTAAAAAATTGTTGGATAAATGAATGGAAAAAATGAGCTATGAAAACCACCCAATTTGTCCAAAAACTCACTTCTCTCCTTTCAATTCTCTTTCCCATAATCAACAGGAACATCCTAAGGAATAGGCTATTTTCACTTAAAAAAAAAAAAGTCTAAAAGCCTTCCATCTCCTTAGCTGGATTATTATAAAACCTTCCTAGGAAAGTGCAGAAAGAAAAAAAAATAAAATAGTAAATAAGAAGAAATTTGGATATATGAATAGTACCACCTTGGTCTTCAGGGTGGTACTATTGGGAGGTGAGCTCAGAGGGGAGGTATTTGGGTCACTTGGGGCATACCCCCCCCTTATGGCATGGCAAGGCCCTCTACCATGTGCTTCCCACCAGTGTCATTCAGCACCCCCACCAGAGGCCCCCAAACAAGGGGTTGGCCTGAACATGGAACCGTAGCCTTTAAAGCCATGAGCCAACACAAACCTTTTTTCTTCCTATGTTAATTATCTCTGGTATTTTGCGACAGTGAATGGAAAGCTGACTGACACAACCTCCCAACGTGTATAGCTGATGCCGTTGCAGCTTGGAACTCCTTATCTCCTGCGTTGCAATGTAGAAGGAAGGAAGTTCTGCTTATTTGTCCTATTCCACTGCTTGTCTGCGTGGTGGGTCTCCACCATAGCACAGTTCCACTATGAATCACTATTGGTTTTCGAGGTGATATTCCTATCACTTAGTGCTAGAAGGCAAGATGGAGGAAAACACAGGTGCAGTTTGGTTTTCTTAGAGCTGTGTTGTGACCTTCTTCAGTCCACTGGGCCAGCCCTGATGTATAATAAAAGCAAATGTCCTTTGGAGTAGAATTTTTAAAGAAGTCCAGGGTTTTGCAAGCCCATTTGTCTCTGCCACCTCTTCTCTAACTTCCGAATGGTCTTCCCCCTGTGCGTCCCCCAGCTCAGACCACCATGGCATGGGTGGCCATTAATAAGTTATTTCCCTTTCCTGTTATCACAATATAAAGGACTTTAGCATTGACCTTTCTATCAAAACATTCTTTGTTGAGAATGAAAAGCTATTCACTGTTAGAGCCTTATCTATAGGGTTTAACCAGAGGATCAAATCCAAAGAGCAGAATTCGTTTACTTTGTATTAAATGAGCTCGGTTAAGAAGTCTCGATTTTGGCAGAAAGGTGCATTAATCACAAGGAAAAGAACAGATCTCTCTTTTCACAGCTTCTGGTTTACTTTCAATACAGTTACACAGTAAGGCTTTTGTTCTTGAAAAGTAGCACTGTATTTAAATACAGTAAATATAACAAAATTGCCTTCTTAAAATTACACAAGAGTTCCTCCAGCCCAGGATGCCCATAATAACCTCAGTGTTGCAGGACTAACTTTACAACTTCAAAAAGGCTCTAAATTAGTTTGGACAGATGGGTTTTATCCCGAGGAAATCAATGAGTTTTTGTGAGTTTGACTTAATTTTTATGCAGCTAGCACTTTGAGATGAAATTAAAATATGTATGAAAAACATATTAAAGTTTCCCATGGGTCCGTAGTTGTTTGTACATTTACAAGGTGTTAAAGAGATGATTTAAAAACTAACTCTATAAGGGATCAATGCAAGCGGACCATGATTTATGGTCTTTCATGACATTTTTGACACTTTGGGCCTAATGTCTTGTGCATGTTGAACCGCTAATTATCTTTTAATTCATAAGGGCTTCGTGGTATTTTATAAGTGTAATATAATATATAGAGCTGGATCACATAGAAAAGCTCAGGGAAAAACATGGTTTACATGTTTGGTTGAGTGGGTAACATGTGTAAGCAAATTTGGGTCGAACCTGGTTGAAAAGGCTTCTTCATGATGCTATAAAACCAAAGCTTTGCTTTTACCTGCCTGACTCCAGAGAAACCAAAGATTTTACTTTTTAAAGGTATCTGCAGGATTAAGGCTTTAGTGGATTAGAAATCATACTCCTATTACAAACCAAGAAGTTAAATAGAGCCCCCAAATACAGTCGGTATCCAATAAACATTGGCAGATTGAAGAAACAACTGAATGGTAGCCAAAAGTGCACTTGACTCCAAATTTTCTCTTGCCTTTCAAATCAGATTATTCAGCAAGGTTCCTTTAGTGAGATAATACTGTGTACCAGCGAGTGTTTGTCAGCTTTGGTAGAAACACACAGAGTATGGCCCAGCCACCAGCCACCAACAGGGCACTTACAGCCTCACAGCATCACACGTCATGCCGCGGGTAACATGATCCCAGAGAAGAACACCAGCAAAGATGAGCCATGTTGCAGCTGAGAACTGAAGCCAGAGAGACAGCGTGGGTGGCATTATTTTTACTGCCATTTTACAGATGAGGAAACTGAGGCACAATGATGAAAAATCGCTTGTCTAAAACTATGTGGCTGGATGATATAAACAGTAGGAGGTCTGGCCTTTTGAGATTGGCTATTGGAACAACGTTCTGGGGGAGAGAAAAAAAAAAGTCCTAATGGGGTTCCAAAGGCTTAAATCACCCTTGCCTTGTAGAAAAAGAAGGGAATCTAAAATTACTGCCTGGTCATTGGGATCCCTGCATTTGAAATGACTAGGAAATTCATATGCCCTTGGGAAATATAAATTCTAGTTCTGCAAAAGGAATTCCCTAATCCCTCTTCACGACTGGGGAAGAAGTCATTTAGGGCAAGGGCACCACAAAGAAGAGAGAAGGCCCCTTCCAGATCTATTTTCTGGTCATCTTCCATTATCCCTACCTTATTTACCTTATTATATGTCAGGGGAAAAGATGAGGGTCAACTGAACTACTTCCCCTGAATCTTTTCCAAGTGTGAGAT
This sequence comes from Marmota monax, assembly GCF_021218885.2. NCBI lineage: Eukaryota > Metazoa > Chordata > Mammalia > Rodentia > Sciuridae > Marmota > Marmota monax. The sequence goes on from NW_026695224.1 coordinate 5,892,113, forward strand.
GTGCAACTGTGGGTGAAGGAAGGAGGAGAGATGAAGAGCAGGGCATTGCTTAGACCCAGCACCGTCAACAGTGAGAGAGCGTGGGCTCTGTCTCGTCCAGCGAGGAAGTCCATGGAGCAGGATACAGGAGAGTGTGGCTGCAGAGTCCCTAATCAAGACCTCTGGAGACCACGCAGGATTTTATTGATCAGTTACCATGTATATATACTCAGGCAGTAGCTAAGCAGATTACAGGCAGCCATCAGTGCAATTTCTTGCTAACTGTCCTTGCAGCAACCAGTCGAGGAGCAAGTCATGGAGCAAGCGCAGGGATTATAATACATGGCCTCATGCCCAGGGCTGGGCCTACAGGGTAAGAAGCCTGTCACTCACGCACCTAGCACGAGGGGAGTAGCCTGCCATTCAGATGCTCTTAACTTATGCCATGTATGCAGTACTCCATGAACCTGTCCCCACAAGAGATCAGTGACCATGAATGAGACTGATAGGTTTCCTGGACTATCTCAGCTAACAACCAAACCATGCTCAGAAGTAAGAATTAATACCAAGTCCACACAATGGGTGATGAAATTGAGTCACAGAGTTGAGTGCCTGCCATTGGTTTCAAAACTGGCAAGAGGCTGGGGCAGGAAGGGAGACTTTTAAGTCCCCATTTTGGGGGAGGTGGGGAGATAACTGAGGATTGAACTCAGGGGCTCTCGGCCACTGAGCCACATCCCCAGCCTTGTTTTGTATTTTTAATTTAGAGACAGGGACTCATTGAATTGCTTAGCACCTCGCTTTGGCTGAGGCTGGCTTTGAACTCATGATCCTCCCGCCTCAGCCTCCCAAGCTGTTGGGATTACAGGCATGTGTCACTATGCCCAGCTAAGTTCCCATTCTTGGCATCACACAGTCAGCCTTTGATACCCTTCTGGGTCTGTGGCGACCAGGCTGGACCTCAGAGCTATTACGAAGAGCAGCATCAGATACAGGGCTCAGGGACCAATGGCCCATCCTGGGAAGTCAAACGTGCAAAACATAAGCCAGTCTAGGAGGGATGGTGCTAAGTCTCATAAAGCAGGGGCAGAGTGTAACTGACCCAAAGGGGATCGGTGTCCCTAGTGGGGTGAAGCAAAAGATTCATAGAGGAGATGGATTTATATAGCCATGCATCTGGACGGTATTTGGAAGACAGTCACAGCTGACTTATGTTTGATATTAACCTGGCTCCTAACTTGGGTGATAACTTTGGCCCAAAGCAAGTTCCATACATTTAACTGTGCCCTAGCTTGATGTGGCAGCAAACTGTAACGTAGCTTAGAGTATGTGCACTGGTAACCAAGCAACTGGGTTTCAGCCTTTTATAGCAAGCAGTCGAACTTCAACCAATCACAGGCTGCCCACTGGTCAGATCATGTACCTATTAGGCAAAGGCCAACTACAACCAATCAGGTTGTTTCTGGATGTCACTTCCGTGTCTCTGGCTGTAACTATCACTTTCACAGGAGGAGGGGTGGGGAGTTGCGAACCAATTTTCGGCTAGACTTTCACTGTTTTTCAGAAATGTTTTCTTGCTCTAGTAAATGTTAAAATTCAACTCATATAAGATTCTATCTTCCTCACTCCAGAAAGCCTGGGGATGCTGATCCACTCCGGCAGAGACCCTGATTTCTCTGGCCTCCTCCTCCACTTTCCCTGGCCTGTGACTTTTGCATTGGAGCTGCAAATGGCTACTACGTCTGTAGGCCTCATAGTCCCATTTCAGACAAGCAGAAGGATGAGACAAGAAGCAGGAAGAGGTCACCTTTGTCTCAGAAAAGCAAAACCTTCACCCATTTATACCTTAACTGGCCAAAATGATGTCCACTGGCCATGTGCTAGGACATACACACACACATACATAGGGAAGAAATCACCAAACTGAAAGTTGTTGGATCCTATTGGAGAGTTTCAGCTACTCCAGTTTTTAACAGGATATCCTGAACAAATTCTGTCGATAGGAGGAAGAGAGAAAGGAACTTGGATAGGCAATGAGCAGTGCCTACAGGAGCCCCGAAGATGAAATGGTTGGTATTAAGAGAAGTGAACAAAGGGGAAAGCAGATCCCAGGAAGAAGGAACTACACACCCAGGAGAAAAGCAGATGGCTGTGTGGACGGAAGCCAGAAGTCTAGTTTCGTGTGTGGAACAATTAAGTGAGGATTGAGACTAGAAGTGTCTATTGGGGTGAAATTACAGAAAGCCTTCCCTTGAAGACTTGCTGGCAAACTTAATTTTAATTCTTTAAGCAACAAGGAAGCATTGACAGTTTTGTTTTTCAAAGCAACTTTATTGAGGTACAATTTATTGTGCTGTTTAAAAATGCCCACAAGGGGCTGGGATTGTGGCTCAGCGGTAGAGCGCTCACCTAGCGCAGGTGGGACCCGGGTTTGATCCTCAGCACACATAAAAATAAAGGCACTGTGTTGTGTCCATCTACACCTAAAAAAATTAAATATTTTTAAAAAGTGCCCACAAAACCATTGTCATAATCAAGGCCGTGAACATTTTATTACCCTAAAAAATTTGCTTATGGTCCTCTCTAATCCATACCCTTCTGCCACCAGGGAGTCACTGATCTGCTTTCAGCAACTATACATTCATTTGCATTTTCTAGAATTCTTGAGACATATATATATATATATATATATATATATATATATATATATGTATATATATTGTATATACATATATAATGTTACTATATATGTGGGTATATATATCAATATATAAATATATATATATATATATATATATATATATATATATATATATATATGGGTGAGTAGGGTTGTTTATCCACTCATCTGTTCATGTGTTGATTCCAATTTCTATCACAAAAGACAATTTCTGAGCATTCCTGTGCAACTATTTAGGTGGACATATTACTTCACTTCTCCTACATAAATACCTAGAACTAGAATGACGGGACCATATGATAAGTTCAGAAGGTTTAAGTTTTTAAGAGATGGTTTAACTGCTTGCTAAATTTGTTGTGCCATTTCCATTTTACAACCCAACTGGCAGTGTAGGAGAGTTATGTTCTTATCAATGAAGTAAATTATATTTTACACCTAATCTGGATATAAGCCCTTTGTCTGAGTGAAGCTAGCCAATCCCTAAGGAGCAAGTGCCAAATGTCTTCTTTGATATAAAGGGGACAACTCAAAACAGAGCAGGGAGGAAGAGCATGAGAAGAATATTACCATTAAATAGGGATGAGAGATGCATGGGAATGGGAGAGAGAAGGGGAATCCTATGGAAGATGGAAGGAGACCCTCATTGTTATGCAAAATTACATATAAGATGGTGTGAGGAAGAAAAAAGAGAGAGAGAGAAAAGTGTCATAGAGTGAGTAGAGAGAGGTGATGGGAGGGGAAGGGAGGGAAGAGGGGAATAGGAAGGGTAGCAGAATACAATACACACTAATATGGCTGTATGTATAAACGTGGCTGTAAAACCAATGTGATCCTGCAATCTGTACAAGTGGAAAAAAAAGAATTCATACCCCACTTGAATCAAATGTATGATATATCAAGATCATTGTAATGTTTTGAGCAACTAATAAAAAAAAATGGGGGGGTGCCTTTTGAAGACCGAAAAGTTTTTAATTTCATGAGGCTCAACTTATCAACTTTTTTAGTTTCTGGTTTCTATTTTTCCTTTCTAAGAAACTCTGTCTACTACAAGGCCTTAAATATTTTCTTCCAGAAAATTTATAGTTGTAGGTTTTCCATTTATAATCCATCAAATTTGAGTTGACTTTTTATCCATAGTATGGCATAAGGGTTGATTTTTTTTTCTTTTTTCCCAAATAAAATCCAATAAGCCAACATTATTTGTTGGAAAACATTCCTTTCTACATTAAACTGCTTTAAAAACTGTGACAAAAATCAGTTGGTTATATATGTGACTATTTCTGAAACCTCTTTTTATTTGTTTCATTGTTTTATATGTCAATATATTTACTAATACTGAATTTTCCCATTATGATAGTTTTATAGTAAATATTGAAATCAGATAACGTAAGCGAGCCAAATTGACTTTTGATGTTCTAGTTCTTGAATTCTTCACATAAATTTTAGAATTGTCAATTTCTATCTTAACAGGTCTACTGGAATTCTGATTGGGGTTGTGCTGAATTTATAGATCAATTCAGAGAGAATTGTCATCTTTGTAATGCTGAGTCTTGTAATCTATGATCATAGTATAACTTTCCGTTGAGTTAGAAACTTTCTTTAGCTCAGTGACATTTGATAGTTTCTGGAGTAAAAGGTCTTGGACACCTTTTGTTAGACATATTCAGCAACAGGCAATAAGGATTGTCTAGCCAGTGGACAAGAGAATGAATTAGAGAAAGATAACATCACACACCAGTTAAGAGGAAAGACCAAGGGTCAAGCAAGACACGGAGCTGAAGAAATAAATTAGGTAGGCATCCAGTGAAAAGGAACACCTCTATGAAGACTGGGTTTTTGGAAGATGATGGCACATGGGAATGCCATTCTGGAGCCAGTAGAGAACCAAGAACGGGCAGTGTGCAGAACCTGGGGATCAGTAACTGAAGGGCAAACGTAAGAATATGGAGTACTGCTGACTTCTAAATTCAACTTCTGTAGAAATGGATCTCAGTCCTCCAAATTTCTCTTCCTTCCCTTTAAGCAAAAGGTGATCCTTTTCCCCTAATGACAACTGATGACACAACTTGTGCAGAGTATTTATATATTTGAATCCAGGGTTTCAGACCTACCAGAAGGCTTGGAGACCACATAGGCCACTCTTTTCAATTTCCATTTGGGAAATGCAAATCTTGATTTATGTACAAAATCCAGTTTCCCATCTAAGACTATATATATATGTATTAATACAGATATTAATAGGTATATTCTTAAATAAATTATAAATACTAATGTACATATTAACATATATTCTTAGATGAATATCTATATGTACAAATATAAACATGTATATTTTTTGCATCTAAGAATACATGTATATATTGCATATAAATATACATAACCTTAGATAAATATACATTGTACTAATATGCATAATACATATTAATAAACATATCCTTAGATGAATATTTATCTGTACTAACATATTAATATATATCTTCTTAAAATTTGGACGTATATGTCGTTTCATTAATCAAGATGAATCTGAACAAATTCATGTTTCTAGAGGAAGATGAAAATGAAGAGGTACACATAAGTGAAGAAAAGGAAATTAACTTTTAGTTAGCATCTACTGTATGCCAGGCACTATGCTAATTAGAACCATGATTATGCAGGAGAGTTCCTTGATTTTGAACAACTATGTGTTTCAGTTAATATTAAGTAGATATCAATATTCCTTCTTTTACCAGTTGAGGAATCAGCATCTATTTAATGAAATCACTGCTGCAAGGTCCTAGCTAATGGCAGACCCTCTGACAGGAGAGTCTTACTGAGATGAGTGTCAATGAGTTCGCATGGAAAATCACCAGGGGTTTATACTTTACAACAAAAATCCCAGTGACAAATTCATTTATCCAATATCACACCTAGGGATTTTCATTTTTATTCACCTACATGGAAAAATATGCAAATGAGTAGCATACCTGCATTTATATTTGATTACTTTCTAGTTAAAGCAAGTCATTAAACTGTTTACTCACATTTATGAGGCCAGGATTTGAATTTTTATGTCTTCTAGTTAAACAGGGAGCATTTTCCTAATTTGGTGAGCTCTGTGGCTCTGATTCACAGATGCCCCACATTCGGCCAAAGGGAGGAACAGGACCCCTAGGCATTTGATTCTGCCAGATTCGGACCAACTTCAGTTTGGTTCTATGCCACTAGCACAGACACAGGGGGTCTCCTTTCTTTATTTACCAATCAAAGCTGGCTGACATAAGCCACAGGCACAGACTGAGACAGAAAGTTGTCACCAAGGTGAAATGCACTAAGGCAGTAATAGCATCTCTGCCGTGATGTTTATTGAATATCTCCATGTTAGGAATTCTGCCAGATGCTTTACACACAGATCGTTTCTTTTCTCAAAGCAAACCTATTTCCTTTAGCCAGAACATTTTGTTTTCTCACTGTATCTCCTACTGCCCATTCTTAGGGTCTCACTCTCAGGAAGTCTTCCTTGACCTCAGCCTAGGGTGGGCCGTGCACTCTATTTGGACCTAACGGCTCAGGACAGCTCTGTTTCTACCACTCCTGCCCCAGCTCACTTTACCATACTTGCATACCTACCTTTAGCACCTACCAGACTATAGCTTCATTGAGATTAAAGACCATAACTAGGGCCGGGAATGGTGACACATACCTGTCATCCCATCGGCTCTGGAGGCCGAGGTGGGAGGATCATGAGTTCAAAGCCAGCCTCAGCAATGGCCAGTCGCTAAGCAACTCAGTGAGACCCTGTCTCTAAATAAAATACAAAATGTGGCTGGGGATGTGGCTCAGTGGTCCAGTGTCCTTGAGTTCAAGCCCCAGTAACCCCCTTTCCCCCCCAAAAAAGACCATAACTGGATTACTAAAAACTTTATAAAATAATATAATCCCCAATGCCTAGTTTATCCCCAGCTGAAGATTTTGTAGGTGGTTAAGTTTGTTTGTTGAATACAGTAGCCATAATAACTATTCCCATTTTTATAGATGCAAAAACAAAGATTCAGCAAAGTTAAATCACCTTAGAAACATCCAGGTGCTAAATGTCAGGGATAGAATTATAAACCAGCAATGTCTTCAAAGCTTCTCCAGCTACATTGTAGTGTCTCAAGAAACTGGCTCCATCTCAAATTTATTCTTAATTATAAATTTTTGCGTGTATGGGGGGGAGGGCACACGAAAAATGTTCCTATGCTTCTTGCTTCTCTTAGGTTCTTCAGGCAATATACAAAATCTAACCTTTTCTTATCTTCCTTCCACTAGAAATAAAACCACATTGCTTTTTTGTCTTTGTCTCTTTTCAAAAGTCAGAAGAGTTCAATACGGAAGAGATCCCTACATCCAGTTCCCATTTCCAGAAAGAAAAAAATGACATCCCAAAGCTCTCCCAGTCGTCTACAGCAAAGGTAAAACTAGAACCAAGTCTCTTGACCCTTCTATTACACCACCATATCTGGTGAATTTGGTCAGAGCTAAGATGAAAGTGGTGTGTGTGTGTGTGTGTGTGTGTGTGTGTGTGAGTGAGATGTTATCTTGGCCCATCCTTTCACTCCTCTTCCAATCTCTGGTCCAAGTGCACAGAACCACCAGGTCTGTCCTCAATTGTTCCTGTGAGAACGACTCATTTCCTCACCTGGACACCCCCAGGGACTCTGGAGTGGACTTCTCGATTCTCTACAGCACTGTGCACCTGGTAGGAGCTCCATCATTGCACAGAACCCAGTTGCTGCCTGATTGCACAGAAGTTGCCAGATCCTCTGACTCTTGCAAAACCAATTTTGAAGCAGAATTCATGACAAACTACGGGAAGGCAAAAGAACATTTTTTGAAAAGTATTCCATTCTAGTCATTGAAATCACTTGTTCAGGTATTATGCACTTATTCAAATAAGGTGTCACAAACAATAACCAAATCATAAGAGATGATCTTAGAAATAGACTGATGTGTGTGTGTGTGTGTGTCGGGGGGGTTCCTTTGAGATTCTCTGATGACTTCTCTACTCTGACTTCTGCCAAGATGCTCCCAGGACCAGCGTGGTGTTTGGTCAGCGTCTTTTTCCTACTCCCTACTATTTTTGGATATCAGGCTGTCACTGAAACTGGGAAGTCAGCAATTTGAGTACAGGAACTCTGCTCTAATGTTTTCTATGTGCACCACTAAGTCTATGGCAAAGGCAAGCCGTTAAGCCCATGCTCCAGCAATTCAAAGCAGGAGACCCTAGTCACAAGTTGTCCTGAAGCCACAAGACACCCAGGGTAGGTATAAAGCCTCAGTGGAATCTGGTTTTGTTGCAAGAGTTTCTTCTCTTATTAGCTAATGAAATATCTGGGATTTATTTAATGCAGGTTTCTATAGAAATTTTGATATTTTGATAACTCTACCCCAAAACCACTTATTTTTAATTCATCAAGAGATTCTGGAGACACTGAAGCAGTGGGAAGGGTGGAATTATAAAGACAGATGACAACCAAGATCAGCATGCTTTGCACAGTCAATGTTTAACCCCCAAAGAATAAGTTATTTCTGTGGGAGAAGTCAGTCTTCTCATTATAAGTGACTATTTTCCCAATTCTCTGTTTGTGCCAGGACACTCACATTGGTTTGGAGCACAGTGAATCCCATGTATTGATGGCATTCAACCACACTGATTTTTTTTTTCTTCGTTGCTTGGAAATGCCCTGCTTCCTCCTGCCTCAGGGCCTTTGCATGTGCTTCCTTTTCTTAAAATGCTCTTCTTAGCTTCTTATCTCTCTCAACCTTATTTTTCCTGATCAGTTTCTCTTCATCTAATTGATTGCCAGTTCTGCTCAAATGTCATATGGTTTGTTGGCAAATTTCGCTCACACTGTGCCCTTCCTATTCTGCATTAGATCCAACCTTGGTCTTGAACACTCTCACAGCATCCCCTACTCTTAATGCAGAGTGCTTCTCATGCTTGCGATTATCGGATGAATCTCTCCTCCCTGCACAGTGAGCTCCCTGAGGGCAATTGAATTGCCTGGGCCTACCAGGGTGCCCGGGACACATGGAAGTGCTCAACAAATATCTATTGAATGAGGCTTTGCATCCATGTAGAGCATTGTCAGTTATGAGAGGGACCCTGAAAGAATCAACCAGTGAAACTCATCCTTAAGTCTTAGCAGGGAGTTGAACTGAAACCCAAATCATCAGCTCTCATAATAGTCAAGAGTCTGGACTTCTCCAGAACCCCAGATCAGTGGTGTGTGTTCAGCTTCTCATTTCCTCCAGTGACTTTAAGCCAGAGCATGCTTTGTGGTTTAATTTCCTCTTCTGAAAGCAGGTACCATAACAAAATAGCAAGAGCCATGGCTGAGCTCTAGAATAGCACAGACTGGACAGCCCATCCTTGGAAGGCCGGCCAACAGACGCGGGGAGATTATTAACACAATAAACCATAATTCTGCAAATTTGTACTCAGGGACCTTTTTATTGCCTGGTTGGGGACTATTTAATCTAGGGCTTGACTCCTTGGTTACTGTATTACTTGGTTACTAAGTAACCAGGTAATTGACACATGAACCACAAAGTTTACAAAAGATGCTGTGTTCAATATTATATTTTATGGACTTAGTAAAAAACTCCAGTTACATATTTAGAGTTTTAAATGAAGTTTATGGCGTTTTAATATGCACATTCCATATCATAACCAATTTCCTAACAGGTTTAAGTTTCCTTTTAACACTGGCTCTGAGAAAGCTTTTTTGAAAGTTTGCCTTTATTGATAATTTTTTTAAAAGCTCCCTGGCATCACATAAATGATTCTAGAATTAAAATACCTGAGAATGTTTCCAGGGTGCACATGTCCATTCTAAGCCTTGTTCTCCTGTGATGATTTCATCTATGATATGGTCAAAAAGGCACTCACAGTTCTGTGTTTGAATTCCTGGTTTATCACTTGCTGTGTGACCCTCCTTGTTGTGGATTCTCTGAGCCTCAATTTCCTCTTCAATAAGTCATAATCATCCCCTTAATTGCAAGGAAGTGCTGAGAATTAAATTAAATATAATATGAAGAAATTTTATAACCTGTGAAATACCATACAAATGTTTTATTAATCATAATAATATTATAGAAGCATTCTACTCTTATTATTCTCACATTTTTATCTTTGATCCATAAGCTCCATGATTCTAATAACAGTCTTATAACTACTTTAATATGTCAATGCCAAAGTCTTAAAATATAATTTTTTTCAAGTCCCTCCTTCCAACCCTCATTTGGAGCCCAGTAGGAGGGGAAGTGCCCTTCTTACTGGTCCTCGGCTTGGCTGTGCTCAGACCCAGCCTGGGTTCACAGCTTCTTATCACGTTGCAAAGCACCTTGTGCAAGCCTGGCTGCAAGCCTCCTCTCCACTCTTCCAGGGAAGGCTCGGAGGTGACAGCAGCCACTCTGAGCTTGCTTTTTAGCCACTGCTAAGACAAACGCCTCTGGGAGTCTGTGTTCAGAGTGTGTGAGGTGTTGAAAGCATTGATTCACTCCAAGCTCCTGTGCGTAGCTACAAGTTAGACTTTTTATTGAGGCAAGAACCCTGGAAGGAGATAGAAATTAAGCAACATGAACGTGTGGGTATCTATGGTAAACCGCAGCACATTCATAGGCAAGAGGCCTCCTAGCGGGCACCAGTTAGGTGCATGGGAACAGAGTCCTCCCATCTTATGTTTCCCCCATGCATTACAAAAAGCACAGACAAGCTGGGTGCAGTGGCACATGCCTGTAATCCCAGCAACTTGGGAGGCTGAGGTGGGAGGATCGTGAGTTCAAAGCCAGCCTCAGCAAAAGCGAGTTGCTAAGCAACTTAGTGAGACCCTGTTTCTCAATAAAATAAATAAATAAATAAATTAAATATATATATTTATACACACACACACACATACACACACACAAAATAGGGCTGGGAATGTAGCTCAGTGGTGGAGTGCCTGTTACCAAAAAAAAAAAAAAATCACATACAAACTGACATTTATATGGCAAATATTGCACAGTACATTCATTTTATTCTAATTATCCCCAAAGAGGGATAAATATAGATAAGAAAATGGAGGTTCAGAGAGTTGAAATGGCTGGACTAGGGTCACATAGCCAAGTGACAGCAGAGCCAGGGCTTGATGGGGTCTTTAGCTGCTCTTGCCACTATACCCTGACACACTTCTTCCTCTGCCAATTGCTTGTTCTGTTCATTTCCGTTCAGGATCCAGGCTTCCCAGCTCCCACACATTCTAGATACTTTTTTCTTCCTCTTTGCAAATCTGATTGAAAACGTCTTGCTTAAGCCTAGATGGCACTTCATTTGTGATGTGCCCCAGCTCTGCTTCCTCTGCCGCCTTTTTTAGATGACAAAGGAGCTTCACAAAATAAAGCATATTTTCCAAATGAAGTCATTCCACCACCTTGATGATGCCTGTCCCCCCCCCACACACACACACAAAATTAGGTCCTATTGACATTTCATGATCCCCTACTATTTTAGAAGTTTTTATGATGCCAGTGCAAACCACCCTCTCCCGGAAAGCTCAGCAAGGAGAACAGGGGTTCAGGTTAGAAGAAAAAAGCAGCAAGGACATGCTTTGAGATGCACCTCAATTCTAATAGCAATGACATTGCTGGTCGCACAGGAAGTCAGAGTGGTCTGACTTAGTAACTTGGATTCTTAAAAAAAACCGATTTAAAAAATTACCAGATGAGCCGTGTGTAGGAAGAGAGCTTTTGTGTGAGTGCATCTCTTTTATTTTCTGCATTTTCTTCTCTGACTGAGGCACGTTATTAATACCTTTAGAAAAATGTAGCATATTATGGGAATGAAAAGAGGAGGGAAGAAAAGAATGAGGTGCCCCTGATCACACAGGCACTTTGTGAGGAATGAGTACCAGTATCCACTCTTGCAGAATCCCCAGCCTTCCCCGGAGAAGTGCTTGGATCCACAGTCTCCAGTTAAACAGATTACCCAGGGCTTGGAGAAGAGCGAGGTACCCCAGAAAAAGTCCTTGGACACACAGAGGCCCATGCAGCCCAAGGAGGGTTTTGGGTAGATTGAGCTGACCTCTAGATCTTACGGGGCATGGCAGGCACCAGAGTGTTCCCTACCCCTCAGGTAGTCAGAATAATAGATGAGCTAAATAACAGCTAACATATGTAAGAGTTTCTACGATTTACAAAGTGCTTTTCCATTGGCATCGCATGGCAGGATCTCTTCAACAGATAGAGAGAGAGGCCAGCCCCCTTCTGATTTGTCAGTCTCCGAGTGTATTGAAAAATGCATAAATTCCAAAATAGGATTTATAATTATAAGATTTTTATGATTTACAGTGAAAAATTAAATGAGAGCTTTTAACATGTGCACGCGCGCGCACACACACACACACACACACACACCCCACAAATGCAATACTTTCTGACTGTGTATTGAGAAAGTAATAACAGATTATTAGAAATAATCATTTATAAGACTTTGCAGAGCATATGGAGCAATAATGTGGCACAGGTGTAATGTCTGACTTTTTCTTTCTAGTTTCTTTCTAGTGTATCTCTGTGACCATGAGTGAAAATGTGAGAATCTTCTAGAAGGCGAGGCCATGCATGATCAAGGGGTCCTCTTGTCACCATTGTGATAAGGCAATTCCAAGATGGTCACCCTTCAATGATTCCAGGAGAAACTTCTTGCTCTGCTAAACTCCACAGGACACCCTCATGGTGTAATGTTGCAAGGGCATCCTCATAGTCGATATTCTTAGATACATAGCCTTATGCTTAGGTAGGGAGAAATATATTTGTCCAAGCAGAAGTCTCCTACTGATGGGTTAATACGCTCGTTAATGGAGTGATAGCCATGACTCAGTGGGAAGACCTGGTGTCGAATGTTGACTGTTGTTTTCAGAGAGACTCTCATATCTGGAACTTCTGAGGTTATCACCTTTTCAATTTAATCCCCTATTGTTGATTGAACCATCAAATAATCCAAATGGTGGTTAGAGATAGTTTTCCCTCTTAAAAATAGAGACAACTTAATAATATGGCCTTTTAGTGGGAGTCAAGTTGAGATCAGTTCTTTTGAAGAAGCTAAGAATTCTTGGGTTCCCTATAGAATTCAGAGCATTGGCTGTTTTATTGGTCACTATAGAACATCTTCACTTTTTGCCTTAAGCAAAAAAAGGAATTTATCATCTCACTTAGTGGAGATCCAAGAGGTACAGTAAATGACCATGATGGCATACTTAGGGCTTGAGTTTTATTCCTCAGTTCTGTTTTTCACTTTCTTCTGTGTACCAATACGAGTCTCTCACATGTCTGTACTTCTTGCAAGCAAAGGCACTGACCATTTTTGTCCTGGACTGTTTTGAAGGATGCATATTATAGAGTCTAGAACATATAATGCTTCCCTCTGGAGCACGGGGCAAGCTAATTAGCTGTCTATTATAAAATAGATAGGTTCCGCAAGTTCAGGCTTCCTGGGGTGTGTGTGTGTGTGTGTGTGTGTGTGTGTGTGTGTGTGTGTGCATTATCTGGTTTGCTTCTCACTGTTCTGCAGGGACTGGGCTTGGGACCAGATGCAGATATGCCTATGATCATGCTGTTTGTTGTCCATCAGCAAAAAAAGTGTTTTGTCTCTGACCCAGGCATCTTGTGTCTTCTGGAAGCCTTCACAAAACTGTGGCAGTCTAATATTTATCTTTCCAATAAGATAAAAATCTCAAAGCTCTCATAATACATGTGTAACCACTTTTCTTTTAGCTGTATTTTGTCCTGGATATAATATGGCTGCCATTAGCATGTAGGCAAGGGCCTTCTTCTTTAAGGTCATAGGAGAGAGAGGGAATTTCTCCTTTACTTATTAATATGGCCTTTTAGTGGGTGTCTAGTTGAGATCAGTTCTTTTGAAGAAGCCAAGAATTCTTGGGTTCCCTATAGAATTCAAAGCATTGGCTGTTTTATTGGTTACTATAGATCAGCTGTGAATGGAAAAAAAAAAACTTATTACATTTTACCTTAAGCAAAAAAAAAAAAAAAAAGGAATTTGAAATGTTGACCATAGTCGTCATTCTGATTGGATCAATGTAGGACAGGAGCCTATGCCTAGAACAAAACAATTGTTGGGAGAAATGCCTATATTCATTGTTGAAGCTTGGATTCCTGAACCCATCCCTGACAAAGAGGATGTATTCAGCTTCTCCTCACCCTATGACGTAGGCTCTCCAGGAACTGGGAGGGTCCCTGAACAAAATCTTTGTTCTGTTAGGAATGAGAAAGAGGTTAGGAATGTCAGAGAGGCCACCAGCCTCCTGTGATGTTGTGATGTGATGTTGTTGTGATGGAGCTTCTCCTTTGACATGTACCTCTATATCCAAATTGATCTTTTCTTGAGAAAATTTGTAAGCATGAGCTCACTGCTGCAGTATCACATGGGACTCTGCCAGTTGTGCTTTCCAGATGCTCATATTTCAAGCCAATAGTTATGAGTTTAGGCATTAAGGGATCTGGTTCAGATCATAAATGTTACACAAATCAACCCATATGGATAAAGTGCTGCCACAGTCTATAACTGCTGAACGGGGGTCATGATTTCGGTCTAGTTAATAGACTCTAATATACTCAATGGTTTTATGAAACCCAAGTTTCTAGGCATTCATCATAAATGTGAAATTTTATATGGCTTTATAAAAAAACCAACAAATCACATACAATTCTGCTTTCTGTTCATAGATAAAGGGTGAAATATAAACTGAATGCTGAGTTGGGTGGTCATGTTTCTGGGGGACAGGCTTACTGGCCTTTGATAGGACCTTGTTATATCACAAAGGATCTCAATGTGTCCAGGATGGGATATAATGCTTTACCCATTTTTTAAGGTAACTGAATATGGGGTTCACATTTCATCTCTGAACCCCTGACAATAATCCCAGAGTGAGATTTCTCATAATCCAATCTCTGTTGAGCTTTTGGGGAGAAAGATATGCCTCCAATCAAAATCCCATCTCAAATATTGGCTCAAAAAGGTATTCTCAGGTGGTGATGCACACCTGTAATCCTAGTGACTTGGGAGGCTTAGGCAGGAGGATCCCAAGCTCAAAGCCATCCTCAGCAACTTGGCAAGGCACAAAGCAACTTAGTGAGACCCTGTCTCAATATAAAAAAAAAATGAAATGGGCTGAGGATGTAGTTTAGTGGTAAAGTATCTCTGGGTTTAATCCCTAGTACCAGAAAGAAAAAAGAAAAAAAAAGAAAAGAAAAGACATCCTCTCCCCATAAGGTTGGACTAGAGCTTAGAGATGCCCAGAAACATCTCCCAGTTATTCCATCATCTAACTATGGGTTCTTGGAAACACTTCTTCCTGTATTTGAGTTTGTTCCTTCATTGCCCCTAAATAGATGATTTTACATATCCCATAGATTCCTGTGAAGATTATATAGTGTATATAAAACAAAACAAAATCTACTGAGATAATGTCTAGAACTTGATATTGACCCCACAAATATTAGCTACTACTTAATTAAACTCATGGAACTTACTGATAGGCAAGATTGTTTTGTAGTCAAAATTAGTATCTTGTTCACATTCAGATGCTGTAACACACACACTCTTACACCACCCTTCAGAAATATAACCTCTTCGAGTTATGTTGTAGCCTTGAAAAATACTTCATCTGCTTTGGTTTCTAAAAAGTCATTTCATTATCATAATCAGTGGGTTCAATGCGTACTGTGTGTGGTGGGCAGGATAACAGAACACACAAAAAATGTCTACTTCCTAATATTCCAAACCTGAGAATATGTTAACTTAGTGGCAAAAGGGACTCTGCAGTTATGATCAAGTGGAGGATCTTGACATGGGAAGACTAGCTGGGATTATCCAAGTAGGCTGCTGAGTCCAGTGGATCTTGGATTCAAGACATCCTTTCCCAGTTCTGTTCAGAGGGAGATGGGACCAAGGGAGTATGGGCCAGGCAATGCAGCACTTCTGCTCTGGAGAGGGAGATTGGTGGCGAAGGGCCAAGGAATGAGACCTCTACCAGAAGTTAGAGAAGCAAGGATACAGAAAGGAACACAGCCTGCCAGCACCTTTATTTAAGCCCAGTAGCAGATTTCTAACTCCTGGAACTCCAGGCTAATACATTTTTGTTGCTTTTAAACCAGGAAATTTATGATCATTTGTTACCACAGAAAAAGGAAACTGATCCACCCTCAGAGGGGCACTGTTTCAAGTGCTGGACACATTTATCTCATACAGTCCTCACCAACAGTCTCCAAGATAAGAACGACAGGAAAACAAAACTTACAGAGAACATGTCACTCGTTAGAGGCCACACAGCTCAAGTCAGAGCCTGGATCCAACCCCAAACCCTGTCATTTTTATTCCCTATTGCCACAGAAAGTGCTCTGTTCTAGAACCCCCTCAGAAAGCTTGGTAGCTCAATTAAGTTTCATAAATAATTTAAAATTTTACATCAACTAAAATCACGAAGGTCCCTCTGTACTATTTTCACTTACCATGAAAATAACTTATTAGTTTTGCCTGGAACTCTTGACTCTGTCCATTTTCCCTTGGATTTTTCATGAGACCTACAGCTCTAGTTATTGTTGGCCGCTTCTCTTAATGGGACACTTTTTATGGAGAGACTCTCACCTTAAATGGAGGGCACAGCTGTGAATGGCCTTGAGAGCTGTACTTCCAGTTGTCATCTATCTCAGGACCTGCAAGGGCCATCCCTGGGGAGTTTACTGTAACTCCTAGAAGCATTTTACAAAATTCCCTAAGTTCCTAAAAGTCCCAGACATCCGGGGCCTGAAGAATGTTTTTATTTAAACTGTCATAGCATTTTTTTTTTGCTTTGTTTTAACTTTTTTCTTGACCAATCCACGACCCTGGAAGCCTCCTAGCCTCCTCCCCAACCAGAGTCCCTCTCGCTGTCTCCTGTCTCCTGTCTGTCTCCTCTTCACTGTGGAACATCACCTATGTACCAGTCTGTGTTTTGCTGAAAGTTCACTATGACTGTTTTTTGCTTTCTTTGATATCTTCTTGTCTCTTTCTTTTCTTTGTTGGATGCTAAATTAAAATGCATTCATAAACAAATCTTTCAGACCTCCCACCTGCTTCCCCCACCTGACACCCCCCAATAAGAAAGGATTTCTAAGAACAGGAATGATGGTGCTCAGGTCAGACTCCAGGAAAATTCTGGATAAATAGGGATGAGCAGTTTCACACTTGTCCACTCATTGTGATACCAAGGAACTGACCACGTGGATCACTCATGTGATCACAGAACATGGAAAGGGATCCCAGATATACCACAATCCCAAATCTCTGATTTAAACTTCAAGATTCAAGGCCAAGAAAGGGAGTCAGACACAAGCAGATGCGAGATTTATGGGGGAGTCTCCCCTTCCCACCTAAGACCCACCCACCCACGCTGTGTGGTTAAAAATATCCCAGTGGCCACGGGGTCAGGCTTTCCACACTTCATACCTTCATATTTTTAATCACTCTTGAGTTTTTGACACATGCCCTTGCCATCTGCTGGTTTTCTAGGATCATGGCTTTTTTAGGAGCCCAAATACTCCAGCAAGACCCAAGTGGGGTTTTGCATATCCTGAGTGAGTTGAGAGTTGCAAAATGTTTGCTTTGTAGAATGGAGACTCTGTTTCTACTTCATATGGACTTCCTCACCCATCCATCATTTTTCTCCTGGCAAGAATGTTATGAGAGAAATGTGATTTGGTCATACACAAAGGTGATTAAACCTCTGAACCTCAAGACTTCATTCAGGAGATCTTGTATGGCAAATGCTTGCTTAATGACTACCTTGTTTTTCTTTTTTTTTTTGCAACCACTTTGGCCTTAACGCCACCAGTGACTGAAGGCACTGCCCCTGTGGGTCTCTGGGCTAAAGTAAAATCATGCAAAAGAACGGGTGGAAGGGAGCCTAGGAAAGGGAGGAGAAATAAATAGAAAAGAAGCAAAGCTCCAAGAGATAGAGAAAGGTGTAGAAGAATAGGAAATGATGGAAAAATTAGAGTCAGAAAGTGTGTGAGAAAAAGGAAAATGGAAGGAAGGAGAAGAATCTGAGAATGATTAGAACAAGAGAGTTGTAGAAGGAGCGGGGAGAAGTCGAGAAGGGATTGGAGATCTACATGGCAAGGGAGTGAGTTAAGAAAAGCTCAGAGAGTCCAAGACAGATGGTGCAGACTGAACGATGCTTTGACTTCATGGTGATGCAAAAACTAACTCTGTGCATTCACTAGGAACTGTGCACACTTCAAAAATTTGAAATTTGCTCTTTTCCTCGGCTAGTGATGAGCACAATGCTCTATTTGGAGGTTGGGCAGGGGCGAAGAACTGCAGCACCCAGTCAGCCAAAAATTATCTCGAGGGTGTACACTCTGAAGGGTGCTGTGTCACTGAGCTCTGGTGTCGGGTAGGTGAGGGGACATTCAATGCATTTTCAACTTAAGATATTTTCCACTTACAATAGGTGATTTAGGAGGTAGCCTTACCACCAGTCCACATGTATCTGTGCAATCTTCTCCCCCTTCTCAGGACCCTGCCCTCCTCATCCAGATGTCATTGAATAAAAGTCCAAAAAAGTGGACAAGTGGGGACAATGTTGGGGTAACATAGGCTAAATTGGAGTGAAGGAAAGAATTCCAAGCAAATCAGATCATCTTGCATCTGTAAGAGAGAAAAAAAAATGTCTATGGCTATCCATAAGGACATTTTAAAAACCAGTCTAAAATAAAATGATAAAAACAGAAAACAATTTAAATAATCACAAACATCTCTTGAAACCAGGGCAGGACAAGGGAATTGTGTTGCACGGTGTCCACCCAGCCCCTCACCCGAAACCTCTCGTTACTCACTATCTTGAAAAAATCCCTCTGGGTCTCTTCTCTCTGTGTCCTCCAAATGACTCTCCTTCCGTAATTCTTGGCCTCTCCAGGGACCCTCCCCAAGGCTCATTTTCTATTATGCACAATAGTTAACCTCTCTGAGCTTGAAACTATTCCCTGTCCTATTTATCTAAGCCCAGACTTTTTCGTGTGCACAAAAGGAATAGACCTTAATGAATGGATGGCCACATCTTTCAAAGGTTGGGAGACGGGGAAGTTGGATTTTAGTGGGTAAATTGGGTGACAGGATGGCTCAGAGGTTCTAGTAGGGCTTTTCTTTCCTCTGAGCAACAATGGGAAGTTCCTGTTGATTCTTCAAGAACACTAAAAGTGATCCTAAGGTCTTTGGACATTTTGATCTTGGATTATATACCTGTAGTTTGGAGGCTTTTGCTAAATAAACATCTTCCCCTGGGAGGTCTCTTGCCTTGCAGCCTTGACCTCTAAAGCCATACGCCTCAGGTAAAAGAGGCCAGGTAGCTGGTGGAGTGTGGGCAGTCGGGGGGGTGTGTGTGAAAAAGTGAGTAATTCAGCAGATGGGAAAGTAGGAACTCTTGATTCTCCAAAGAACCCTGAAGACTCGCTCAGAAAATAATTGTCCCAGCAATGCAATGTTGATATCAGGTCCCCAGGTGGAATGCGAGAAGAGTTTGGGATGGCTGCTTGGGATAAGCCCTGTTTGAGCTGCCTCAATCCACAGCCAGTGGAAGGCCTTTTGGAAGTCAGGTGAGTGAACACCTGCCAGCAATGAGCCCTCTTCCTCTGTCCCCCCTCCCCAGCCAGGCATTCATAGGACACATACTGGAAGAAGAGGAGCAGGGAGGTGGGAAATGTCATCTTTCTCAGAGAAGGAGGAGCCTCGTTTCCATTTCCTCAAGGGCAGGTGCATTTCAGAGGGAGGGGGTGCAGCATGCTGGTGAGCTCAGGAGATGGGAAGACTTGATTTTCTGAGCAATGGGAAGGTAACTTGGTCCTTTGAGGCTTTATTTCCACATCAGAGGAATGAGTTATCAGTTTTGGATGTTGCTGTCCAGATGAAATGAGGTGATGTATATGAAAAGTTTACCCATAGACATAGCTCAACACAAGATAACCATTTTTGTTGTGTTTTCACTTAGCAAATACTGTAAGAACCCACCGTGGGCCACGTGCTGTTGTCACTATCTGTCATTAGAAAGCACTCAGAGCCTCTTTAGGCAGCACCCTGTCAGGCCACAGGATTCTATGGATTATTATGTACATTTTGCACATGTTGCCTGAACCCTTCCTATTCCTGGGCTTCCCTCCAAGCCCAACCAACTCCTCTCTTCTTTTCCTTCTGTTTTCTTCCATCTTTCATCTCCTCACCCCTTTATATCTCCTCCCCTAAATCTGTGCATCCACAGAGGCAAAACCTAAAGTCATTTGGCCAAACCCAAGAGCCATTGGGCAGTCAAGGGATAAGATCCGAGGAGTGTCCCTGCCCCTGCCAGCATCTCAGCACAGATATTTATTGAGCCCTTACTGTGTGCATGTCCCAGAGCTGTGGGTGGGGTTTGGACCCTCAGGATCTAGGTGAGGGGACAATGCTGGACATGGGGAGAGAAGTGGGGATAGCGATGACTGTAGAATGGAGGTGTCAGGAGAACTGGTCTGCGGGAACCAGAGATCAGCTCGTCAATTGTTTGTAGAATATTCAAACCAGAAACTTCCATAAAGAACTCACAGCATTTCCAAAGTGGGCTCTGCAGACCATTAAGAAAGAATCCCAAATGTGTTTTACTTTTTGTCAGATATGATGGGAATACACTGGACTAAGAGAAGTTAACAGCTCGTGGCTGAACGTCTCCTCAGAGTCTTAAACCTGCTCAGCGTTAGGAATCACTAAAAGTCTATGAAGTTTACTGTTCCTTCCAAACTATTTGACTTTAGAACTGTGTCCTCAGAGAGAACGTCTTCGACTAGGGTCCCATGAAGGCACTTTGAGAATGGCTGATCTGGTCAAATGCACTCATTATCCAGGTGGAGACTCAGAGGAAGGGGAAACTGGCCAGTCCTGGCCCACACTACTGATTTGCAGATGCTAAGAAAGCCCAGTTCTCCTACCTTGGTGTCACGCTAGGGCTTGTCCCTGGACCAAAATGTCATTTTTCCCTCCCACCCTCACTCAGGCTCCCCCACCATCCTTTTCTGCCACAACTCCTTTCAGCCTCACACCTGCAGATGGATTTGCTGGGAACGTGAGAAGGGAAACAGAATGGATCTGAGGCCACAGGGAGGCAGAGACATCTTACAGGACAATCCATTTCCCATTCCCCACTAAAGATTTGACAATATCCTTCTACCTTTCTGGTTGAACCTGACTTCTAGAGCAATTCTGTGGTGGTCTCTTTTTAGTCTGTAAGTGCAATGCCAAGAACTTCTGAGCGGTGGGTTTTCCAGCCTGCCATACGGATGTGTAGGGATAGTAGAAGTCAGTGGCGTGAGAGACCACGTGCAAGACGCAGGAGCCAGGAGGAAGTGGCAGGGACCTCAAAAGTGTCCACACATTGGGGAACATTTGTAAACTGTAGGTGATGCTATCATAATACACATGCAGTTATTGCTTCCTTGAGGCAGACAGCTCATACCCAGTATACTAAAGATTCCAAAAATATGAACCGGAGCTGGTAGAACAGGAAGTCAGGAAGTGAAGAAGTGAGCCTGTGCCTGACGTCACACTTGATGGGGACCAGACTGCTTCAAGTTAGAGGGGAGCAGACTCTCCATTTGGACCTGTCACCAGAGCAACCCAAATGGGCCCATATGATGCCCTGATTATGTATTTTTAAAAAGATACCTAAACCACTTAAGGCCTATTTCCTCTTCTAAAATTTATTCTTCAGTTATATGTATGAAGATATACAAATGAGAATGATCATTGTTAGCATGGTATATAATAAGCAAAAGACTGAATATGCCCTAAATGTTCATTTGATTAACACTTTGTCATCTTAGGAAGAATGAGGAAGCTTGTTTGATATGGGAGGATCTCCAAGACCTATTATGAGATGACACAGAGATTGAATAGTTTGTATGTGTGCACACACACACACACATAAGCATGTACATTTGCTTTATATATTGGAGAAAAAATTGGAAGGCTGTGAAAGAATCTATGATATGATTTAATGTGATACAATAATATGATGTAATAGGGTATGATATGATAATGATATAATAATATGACCTGCTTGGGGGGGGGGTGTGGCCGTGGCTCTGCAGGGAGAAGGACATCGTCACTTTCGCAGATAGTCTGAATGCAGTTTAAACACGCTCACACATTACTTATTAGAGAGGCCCAGTTTTCGACACCAGCAGAACATCAAACGGTGCCTTAGAATTTTTGACTTAGGAAGCTTCTGCTTTTTCGGCTTAAGAAACAAGAGTCGTTTCGCTGGATACATTTTTGGAAACTCTCAAAACTCCAGTTAAAAAAGCAGCAGAAATGCAGGAGAGGCCAAGCTCTTGCCCACGCAGGCTGTGGGGGCCAAGGTCTCCAACATCTCGCAGTTATTTCAGCTGTCCTGCCTGGTTCCACACGCTCCGCTAAGCATGGCGACAATCTGGCCCAGGATAATAGCTGCAGACTCAAGAACTCGTGGGGGTGGGGTGAGGGGAGGAAGAAAAAGTAAGCTTTGGAGAACTATTTCTCCCTGCACTGTAAAAACTCAGATGCCAGGGGGTTGGGGTGGGCAGAGGAACAAAACGACACCTTTGTCTCAAATCATCGGTGCAGTAAGGAAAGTTTCGTGAGCCTGTCTCTGTCTATGCATCTTAAGCCTTTACATTCTGGCGTTCAGCACACAAATATACAAATGAAAGGAATTGGAGTTTCATTTAGAATTTGGACAAAAGGCCCAGACACATGTGTCCCTATGAGAATGTTTGGGTGGGGGGCGGGGCGGGCAGCAAGTGACAGCCCATGTCACTGACCGGTCCTACAGGCTGTTTTTGGATTTTGATTGAGCAGACTCCTTCTGATTTTAACAAGTTTTGCCAAGAAGACATTCAGCTGGGCTGCATATGAGGCCCTGCTATTTTTAATATAAATGTAATGTTTTTAAATCCATCGACGGTGTCCTAAACCAGATTTGGTTGTAAGCAGCTGTGCTGAAATTGTAAAATCTCACCCTTGTGTCTGGTTTCACATCTGGTAACTCACAGCTCACAGTTACAACTCTCCAATAGTAATTAAATGTTTGCTTTAAAAGAAAGAAGAAGAAGGAAAAAAAAAAACACCCGCAATCATATATGGCAGAATGCATTATTAAGGGAGTATTTTGATTCACAACAACCACCACCAGGAAGAAGCCAGTGAGAATTTTATAGGTAGGTAGGTCGGTACTTTTCGGTACTTTTTCTAAAGGTGTTGATCAAAATAAGTACATGTTAGAAAAAGCAAAGGCAGTTTGGGATTGGGTGGATATTGAGTAACACTAAGCAACCGTAATTGCTGGTGAGGAGAATTGCCTCCTCTTTGATGTCAACCGTGGCTTTTCTTTTTTGTTTTAGAAAGGAAGAAACTTCAAAAGCCGTAATTTCAGGACAATAAAGTACTCACATTAATATAGGTAGCAACTTTAACTGTTCCTAAGCTCAGTAAAAAGTTTCAGGGTGAGAAGGCTCTAGGATTGAAGGAGAGAGAATTCAAATATTTCTAGATGTTTCTTTCTATCAGGCAGAGTGGAAAAAATAGCCTTGAGCAGAACCTATGGGTGTTCCCAGGTGAAGCAGTTCATTCCTGACATTCTGAAATCTATGATTTTATTTTGCATTACTTTAAATCAATTAACAGGGTATACTAAGTGGCTGGAGTCTCTTAGTAGCTTGAAGATTCTGGAATAACCAGTAGGCCACAAGAGATAGACTCTATAAATCAACTTCTTCTTAAAATTCTATGTCAGTAAGTTGTGATTTTAATAAGATGCAAAACACAAATTTGAGTTTCCCAGTGGTTTGATATTTTTTTTTGTTTTTGTTTTTTGGATAACTTTTTTTTTGAATATACTTTTTTACTGAAGTGTAGCAAGATAAGAAAAAGTACACAAGCTATAATTGTCTATTACTTGATGAATTATTTGAAGTTAACATTTGTCCATTCATTTTAAGAACACAACTGGATAATTTTTAATGAATTTCCCAAATTGAGTAATCATCACCACAATCCAGTTTTAGAATCTAATTTAGTAATAATGCCTAAGAGAGAGGGGAAGAAATTTAAAAAAAAAATTCTAAAGTCCAGTAAGTTTGGTGGCCAGCTCTGATATGTGACATTGAATGGTTCAATCTTTTCACTTGTTTCCTTGGAAGAATTGAAGGATGTGGAGATTCCTTAGACTCAACAGGTAGCTCATGAGAAGCCCCTGTAGGAGCCCACCTCCACCCTCTGTGGTCCCTCTACTTTTCCTTTGGTATAAATAATAAGGTGGCTTTGGGGACCCCAGTAACTTAGGAAGACAGAAATGACAAAACACAACTTGTAATCAGATCTCAGAAGTCTGATTCCTGACTCAAAATTACTTCAAATTGAAACCAGGAACACTGGACAGTCTAAGCAAGACAGGTGCCAGGTGCATCATGAAGATGTGGAAAACCCTGATCATGGAGGGAAGCATGGAGCCAATCTAGGGAACAGAAAACCAGTATCCCTGAAGAAGTGGGGACTTCTTGAGCCTCCCCTTTCCTGGGTCCTACTGCTTCTGCTTCCCACCAAAGTAGAGGGAAGGGAAGTGCAGCCTCCAGGATCGATGGTTGGGGGAAGGGAAGAGCTGAAACAATGAAATGCACTGCTTTAAGCTACAAAAAATCCTTGTGCACAAAGGTCAGCTAACTCCACCTGCCGGAGGAGAGGACGTGCTGGGAAAATCTGGACACTGAATTATGTATCAGCTTCCTGAAGCGTAGACCTGAAATGCTAAATTGCCACCACACTGCCCTGAAAGCCAAGTGCACCCTCAGGTTGTTCTCACGTCTTATGGATGAACCCTGATGTCCCCCTGAGGGAGAGTCCTAAAGGAAAGTGTGGTGCAGGTGGGAAAGCTCTGACAGGTGAGCTGAGACAAGATAGAGGTCCCCATCCAAGTCACTTGGATAATGCAAGCATCCCCACACATCACCAAGCTTGGGATAGACTTGAAATAAAATGTCCTTGTTGGTGCTGGTATGTCCTGTCCTGTTATAAAGAGCCAGGTGCATGTCGGAGATCTGTGATAGCCCGTGTGTGGTGGGGGACTAATCCAGCCAATGGTCAGCAAGGAAAATTCTCTACCCACACTGGCCAGGGTTTCATCCATCCTTCAAAACAGAAAACACACCCAGAGCCTGGGCAGGCAGCTCATGACGTCTTGTTTATAATTCTTTCTGAGATGTTCTTCCCACACCTTCCTTCCAAGAAGGACCAAGAGAGGAAAGAAAGCTGCTCTCTTCTGGAAGAGAAAGGACCCCACCCTTTTCCCTCAGACCCTTAACTAGGGCTCCATTCAGGCTCAGCCGTCCTTTGAACCCCGCAATAAGAAGACAATTGCCATGGAGTGGCCATTTAATTCTCTTTCTCTCTTTTTCTGATGGCAAACATCAACTGCGGCTACAACAGGACCACCTGCAATGTGTTAGTCATTAAAAAGGTCACCGTTACTAAACATTTTAAACTGTGAATAGCTTCAGATTAAATTAGGTGTAAAAAAAGTCATTTCCTCTCTGTGATAAACTCAGACACCTGCATAGGGCTCAAGTTTACCAGGGACATAAAGGGTCTCTCCCACTCACAGACCATTTGGGAATTAAAAAAAAAAAAAAAACACAAAGCACCATTTTGTCAGCTATCTTTCTGCCTCTGGTAATAGAATTTCCCCAGTTTGATGACTGTGTGAACAGCTTCTTGATCATGCTATGAATGGATAGAGAGGATTCAAAAATCCTCATTTGAATTTGCCTTACCAAAGCATCTTGAATATGTTAATAGGGATATAAGAACTTCCTTTTATTTTTCTAGTGTTTTCATCTAATTTTAATCCATTACAGTGTTTTGCACTTTATCAGCCTGTTGTGATGATCTTAAATTGCTCATTGTTTCCAATCTGGCCAAAGGCAAGACAAACACAGTCAGCTATCGGTTGGCATTTGAAGAAACACGCTATGGGCCAGGTACTCAGCTAGGTGTTCATTTATAGCTCTCAGACCATCCCTCCTGATGACCTCAGAAAGTGACATTCCATCTCTATCTCAATAGATGGAGAAACTTTTGCTTTGAGAGGCAAAATCACTGGTCTCATTACTTCTAAGTGGAAGGTTCAGACACCAGCCTCATCCTGCTGAGGTCACCACTCTCTGCCCGTGATTCTCTACCCACACGGCAGCAGTGTCAGTTTGAAGTCTTTTAGTTGGATTTTGCCACTTCTTTCTTAGAAACCTTCTGTGGATTCTCACTGCAGTTAAAATCAAATTCAGTCTCCTCTATTTGATTTTGCTTCTGATCTCCTTCATATTCGTTGTCACTGCTGTCCCCACATCCTGTCCAGCATCCTGGCTTTCTCTCAGGGCTGGGCACTCCACATCTACTCCTGCGCTCTGGAGACTGTCTTTGCAGGAGAGTGTGTGTGTGCGTGTGTGTGTGTGTGTGTGTGAGACTTGCATCTTGTGCTCATTCAGTTATCAGCTGAATCACCACCACAGTGACCCGCCCTTCCTCTTTGTCCAGCGTGGATCCCCTGTGTCTGTTTTTCCCATCACCCTCACATCACCAAGTTCTTCTCGTGGCTTCTGACACATCTTGCTTATTGCCCATCCTCTAGATTACACACTCTGTTGCAGGTGGGAACTTGGTTTGGTTCTCTGCTGTCTCCAGAGTGCCAACCGAGTGCCATACCTAAGGTCAAGGCTTGCTTTCCGAATGCAAGAATCAATGAGCCCATGTGTCACAGAGCTGAACTTGCTTTTGGTGGCTTCAAAGCTGACATTATTTTGCAGCAAACAGCAGTGACTGTTCAGCTAGACACTGATGCCTAGAACCTAAGCAGGAACCACAACCGGCTTCAAAGATGGTTTTCTGTCACTGAACTTTTCCTTTCATCTCAACATGTATTTATTTATTTATTTTGAAGCATGGGACTCTTTGTCTTCAGATTTAAAATGACTCTCAATATTACAGTCCCCATTCTAGAGGGGAGCTTCCAGCCACCTCCCTCATTCAGTCCCCTTTGCTCTCTGCCCTGTGTTGTTTGCATAAAGGTCTGGATCGCTAGCAGAGTGTAGGCTTCTCTGAAGAATCACCACCTGCCAGTGTTTTGTAACCAGTTAATATTCATCAGCCTTTCTTTAGAAATTTTAACTACTTTATTATTACAGTCTGTTTGACCCACAGAGAGTCCCTGCCATGAACTTCTCTTTTCTATGCATCTTTATCATCCTCTATGCTACCCATGTATCTCCTGTAGGGTCACAGTGGACACTCAATATGTACTTGTTGTGACCAAAATAAGATTTGTCTCTCAATATACATGAAAAAGAAAAAAGAAAAAAAAAGGAGACAGAACCTTGGAGAAACAAAAAGTAAAGTACTGAGTTTGACATTCTGTGACCATCTTCAGACATGGACTTCTGTTTCCAGTTCAAAAGATACATACACCCCACGAGAGTAACTGGGAATTGCCCAGGAAGATTGAGGAGAAGGAAGAAATTATTCTTATGATATTTAAAGACAATTGACCCCAACTTTTCTAATAGCTTTTGTAGGGATTTCATTCACATGGAAATTTCCTGAATTTCCATTAATTCCAAAATGACTGGATAAACTATGGCACATGGAATACTCCATATTTCTAATAAACAAAATACTCTTATTGACTTAAAAGGATTTCCATGGTGTATTTGTGAACTTAAAAATATTATCGACAGAGTGTTATAAGCTAACATCTTTATGTAAAAACAAATGTGTCTACAAATACACATTTATATGCATGAGCATGGAGAAATGTACGGAAGGATATATACTAGGCTGTTAAAATCTGTCATCAGATTAGAGAGGGAATGGAAGGATGGTGATTGTGGTAGAAGGTAGTCATTAACTTTTCCTTTATACTTAATTACATTGTTTAATCTTTTACATGGAGAGTAATGCTTTTGAATAAAAATGTATTAGAAAATAAAGATTAAAGCAAAGTGCAAAGTTTTGTTTTTGTTTTTGTTTTTTCTGGAATAAGGCCCATATCCCAGTTAGATGATAATTTTCAGTGACTTCAGTGACTAGTGAGTTAACTTTTTTCTCTTGATCTATGTCCCCTGGTGAGCTCATCGCTTGCTCACAAATCCAGTTATTAAGAATAGATGGCAGGCTGCTGGGAACTGACCCTAAGGAAACAGTCCAAGGAGAGAGCTCAAAGAAATCTCCCTTCTTGGGGTTATTTATCACATTGGTATTTCGTAAGACTGTAATATTGGCGACAACATAAACGCTACAATAAGGGAAGAGCTAAATAAGTTATGAAACATTCGCTTGGAAATATAAGGAGCCACTAAAAGTGAAGCATCAGATCCTTTATAACACCCTGGAAAATGTGTATTTTATTGAAAATCACAATACACAAAATGGACTGAGTTCCATGAGTACATGATTATGAAAATGTTCAGGGAAGGATGAACTGTAAAAATATAAAAAGACACACTCGAGATTAAAGTAATTTACAGTGATACTTAGAACCCCTCAGACCTTGCAGGCTCAAATCATTATAGGAATATTCACCAATTGCCTGGGGAAAACCACCACTAATTATATGAATCTCTGGGGAATGTCAGTCCTAAAGTTACATGTCTAGCTTAAAACCCTTTAAGAGGATGATGCTTTGGTCAATATTTTCAAATAACCCAAGAACACCACTATCTTTTTTTTTTTTTTTTTACCAATTGCTTTGCAAGAGAGAGTTGCATGCATCTTGAGAAACAAGAAAACAACAACAACAACAACAAAGGAAGGCTATTTGTTCACTTTGGAAAGTTGGCCAGTGTGTTGTGAGATTTCAGAACAAAATGATTTTTGTTAGTGTTAAGCGTCATGAGAACATGTTAAGTCTGTTCAATTTATTGAAAACCCTGGTGAGCTCATTGCTTGCAGTTATTAAATCCAGTTATTAAGGAAAACAAATAAAGAAACAAAAACATTTAAGGGCAACTAAAAGAAGTTGGCCTAAAGAAAATGGTGGACAAAACACTGGACCCGAAGTCAGGAGGTCTTATGTTCACTCATTCATTTATTTGTTCATTTATTTATGTCTATTGTTTATAACACACTGGGCTGGGCTCTGGGGGGTGGTGGTAAATAATCAGATGCAGCATATTGAGAATGGTGATTTTTAAAAAGGTATCATGGAGTATAAAGGTTGCTATCACCGATTCTCCTGAAAACATTAGGTTTGACTCCAAAACAGAGGTGCCCCTAAAATAACTGGATTCCAGCCTGCTGGCTATTAGAAGGCTAAATTGTACAGTGGTTAGGAACGCCATTTTGGTGACAGGTTCAAGGCCTTGCTCCACCAGAAAGCGTGGGAATTTGCTAAGTTATTTAACCTCCAGAGAAATAATTTCCTCAACTATAAAAAGAGTTTGCAACATTACACACCTCATAAGACACGACTGGAGATTCCGGAAGTTACTCATGCGGCTGTATCACAGGACCTGACACATAATCCCAGCTAAATAAGCCAAATAAACAGTAGCTATCTCACATTTGAATACTTTCTCCCCCTTCATGATTTCAGCTGGAGCAAGGTAGACATTATGATCATTGCTGTGAAATATAACTCATTCCCTACTGCGAGCCCTGGATTTTGATCAGCAAGGTGTAGAGCTGGGTTCTGAAACATTCCAACCTGTAACTGTTAATCATTTCCCTTGGAAACGTTTCCAGAGTTGGTGTCCCAAGGGGTTTCTGTCAAGGGACTGTGGGTGTGTGAACAGAAGGGATCTTCCTCACGTGGGAGCCCGCTCTGCCCTTCCCTGGTGTGATACAAATTAGAGGGAGGCTGTGGGGCTTCCTCCTGCCCCCAGGGGCCTCTCTGGCAAGGGCTTCTTGACAGCATTGTGGTTTGGGCTGTCATCACAACTAACCACTCATTTCTCAACTGACGCCCTGTGTCACTAAGCATCCCAGCAGGGCTGTGGGAAAGGAATCTGCAGAACTGTAAGAGGCAGGAAGACTTGTGCCCTAGGGGGACGAAGAGGGTGAATTGGCTGGGCTGGGAGGCCCCGAGCATGGAAAGAAGCAGGCCCAATGGAAGCCAGGAACCTCAGGCTGGACGCTCAGATTCTTTCTTTGCTTTCTGGGTGAGCATGAATTTTCTTCTGATGCTTCTCATAGTCCTGGACGGGGCTGAGTCCCAAAGCAACTTTTGAATTTCTACAGTTGCTAGAGTTTTGTGTTGTTTTTTTTTTTTTCATATATGTACATAACAGTAGAAGTCTATATTAAATTCTAAATTCCGTATGGGATTTCCTGCTTTCATTAAATACCATTATTAAGCCCATTTCAACCAGGAGAAAACTGAGCTGCAGAGAGATTAAGAGGTTCACCCGAATCTGCACAGCTGCAGGTGGTGTGCTGCTTCCCAGTCAATCACTCCAAGGATGAGCACCTCTTCTAAGGTCTCCAAAGCCTACTCAGATCTTCAATGGAAGACTCTAAAGGCTTGGATTTAAACAAAGTGATTTCCTGGACAGTCCTATTTAAACTCCTACCCGTCTTAGCTACCTAGCATGGACTGTTTTCCACAAATCAGCTTCTTACCTAGCAAAAGGGAGTTGAAACAAGTAAGTGGGAAGGGCTTTGTTGCTTTTCTTTTAGGAGAAGATGGACCTGGAGAGGGGGAGCCCTATGCTTCTGGAGGGTAGGTGAGAGCACAGAGAACCAAGACAAAGGCACTTGGAGAGGAATTATGAGGGCAGGGGACAGAGATCTAGATGTCCCGATACATCTCCACCACAAATTTTTTGGCTGGTTCTGCTGATCCAGAAGGTTTGTTCTCAACTCCTTCCATGCAGTGGTTACCTGGACTTTCTTGACTTGAATATTCTTGTGGTCAATGGATCCACAGGTAGCAGAAAACTTAGGATGCTATTTGGCTTAAGGCTTCGCCCCAGAGAAAATCAAAGCCAAAACACCCCCAGTATCACTGGGCCCAGCTCAGTCCAAGAAACCAGTAGCCACTTGCTGTCACTGCTATGGAGCGGCTGGTGGTGCTGGAAGATGGGTAGAAAATGGGTTACGCGTGTCCTGGGGATCACAGCTGCTGGAAGTACTGACACCCAACGGTTCTCAATGGACTATTTTGGTTTGAAAAGGTGACCTTTGGGTGAGATGAAGATGAGTCTGTAAAGAAACGAAGAAGAAAATAAGTAAAGAGAAAATAAGAAAATGCAGGAGGTTTCTGGAGGAGCTGCTATAGTGTGGCTCTTAAATGTTCCCCCAAAATCATGTGTGGAAGACCTGGTCCCCAAGCAGAAAAGAGAAGCCAAGGAAGAGAAGAGGGAAAGACCAAGATGATAAGGAAAGAGGAACCTGGCTGTGAGGTGGGACTGAAAGAGCTAATGGAGGAGGGACTTCAAGGAACAGTGAGCTGGCTTTCATCTTGACTGGGTTGTGCTGTGAGGGTAATGTCCCCTATCACTTCCCTCTTCTGTCTTTCTCTTTTGGTAAAACGCATGATATTCTGCCCTGCGTGAATGGCATTTGGAGAGAATCCAGAAAATGATGCTAAATTGCTTGTTTGGGTTTGCATGAAGCACAGATTTAGGGGACGGCTACCACCGAGAGGTTGGAGAGACCGAGGACAGCAGATGCAGGAATTCAGGGGAAGGCCTGGCTAGGCAAGCCCCCAACGCCACTCACTGAGACAGTGGAGCACATTGGAACCACCTGGAAGGTCTATTGTAGTACCAATGGCTGGACTCCATCTCCGGTGTTTGGCTCAGTCCATCTGGGGTGAGGCCTGAGAATTTGCCTTTTGGACCAATGCTTAGGTAAAACCCATGCTGCTGGTTCAGCCCAGGAGATCCTAGAGATATCTGTATGGGCTAACCGTGGGTCAGGGAATTATTCCACTGTGTCTGAATCTCAAAGGAAAGTCGGATTTCAAGGTTGTATAAAGAGTAATAAACAGAGAGCTAACAGCGAGTTCCAACCAAGTATTTTGGAATTTCAAAGAAGCGGAGAATACATAGAACTCTTTTGCATGTCATGCTAAATAGGTCCTGCCAGGCCCCCCGTGGGGTTAGAAGTGTGACAGCTTCTCCTAGCTTATTGTAAAAACATCTAATTAGAGGTCAGGAAACCTAAGTTGGAATCTGGGCCCCAACTCTTACCATCTGTGTGGCCCGTGAGGGGCAATTCATTAACCTCTCTGACCCCATTTCTCTACCTTACCCAAGGGGATTGTTCACTGATTATTGCTACCACCACCAAGCTAGCTTCCTGGTTCACATGTGGGCACAAGATTCTGTTCTTGGTTCCCTGTGGTGTATGCAGGGAAAGACTTGGCGTCTGTGTTTAGGTTCCCTGGAGACAGAATCTGAGATGGAGGTCTTCGTGCAGGAGGTTTCTGGAGGAGCTGCTGTAATGTGGCTCTTAAATGTTCCCCCAAAAATCATGTGCGGAAGACCTGGTCCCCAAGCAATGATGCTGGTGGGAGGGATGGACATGGAAGAGACGGAGCCCAGTTGAAAGCAGCAGGTCAGTGGGGGAGGGCCCTTGCAAGATATATTGGGACCCTGGATCCTTCCTCTCTTTTGGCTTCTGGCCACTATGAGATGAGCAGATTCCCTCTGTACTCCTGACCATGATATTCTGCCTTGCCATCGTTCCAAAACCAACATGCCCAAGAGACCATAGAGTGAACCTCTGAAACTGTGAGCCCCAGAAACTTTTCCTCCTTATAAGTCGTTTATAGCAGGTATTTTGTCACAGTGTGGGAAGGATGACTCATACAGAAGCCCTGTAATAAACAACACCTATAAAAGAATGAGGAACACATATTTGGGCAGTAGCAATATTAAACTGTGATCTAGTTCCAACAGGGGTCTCAGCTGAACCTGAGGAGCACCAGAGCCTGGATGGCTGTTTTAAGATTTCCGGGTTGGAGGTGAGGGGCCTGGGCCTTTGAATCCTCAAATCTGTCCTGCATTGCATTGCCCCTGGAAAGAAGATTTCCGCTTAAGTCAGCTTTTTACAGACAAAGGCAATGCCTCAGCTGTGAGTTATCATTAGTCAACACTCCCCAGAGGTGGGGCTAAGAGTGCCTCAGATCCTTAGTAGAAGGCAGGACCCACTACATAAATGGCAGAGCACCTTCTTAAAATTACTGAGAACTTCAAGATGGCACCACCAGTGTACCAGGCCTCCTAAGCACTAGCCCCTCTGCATCTGCACAGGTCACACATCATGATCTGGTACCTGTGATGGATCCAGCAGGTATGCTGTAGTGTCCACTTGGGTGTTATGGAATGGAAAGACCCACACAGAGACGCCACAAACTGCATACTGGCTCACAAAATGCACCTCCTCTGCAACTTGGGGTCATTCACAAGGTGCCTCCAACATAGCTCTTAGAGCAAAACTTGTCCTTTAGACATCAAAGGGCCCTGCAGACTCTTCCAGGCAGACACATACACCAAGAGGCCTCTTGACCTTGCGCACGGCTTCTCAGCCTCACAAGCTTGCTAGACAGTGGGAAGGCCCTTTCCCTTTTGGAGAAACCTTACCTGCCCGTGGGCTGGGTCCGTATCCCACAGTGAGTGACCGTGCAATCATCTTTACCCACCACGGAGCAGCAACCAGCCCTTCAGAGGTTCAAATGAAGAAATAAAGGACTTTCCCCTCCATCACCTCCTCATTCTTCCTCTGCACCTCAAGGCCCAGCCTGCCCAGGCCAGTTAGTGACCTACTTTTCAGTCTCAGCATCATGGAAGTCCCTTGAAATGAGTGAAAATAAATGTTTTGTTTGATTATTTATTTTATTTTTTTTTTTTGCCAGCCAAGGCCCAGTGTTTCTGGACCCCGTCTTTCAGTTCTTTCAAATAAAACTTGAAGCAAAGAATAATCCCCCTTCTACAGTTGATCGGAGTTTCATTTTCTTTCCCTTTTTAAAATGTGTTCCAAGTGCAATGCAGGGGCCTCCAGAGCCTATTAAACTTGCTCAATAAGATGCAGTGTTTGCCCCTCACTCTCACACTGGCCCTCTATTCCAGCTCACAGCCGTGGCTGCTGCCCTAACTCCTTCCCCTCTTTATTCCAGTTTCAGAGTGTTGGAAAGGTGGTTGGGTTTCTTTTTTATTTTCTTTTACCTATCCAGTGATTTGAAGGGTTTTATATCTCTCATCAGGCAGGGGGTAAAAGGCAGCCTTCTGTTGGTGTCCATCCTCTGCTTACTCTGGAACGTGTCTTTGCTGAGTGTAGGAGAAACAAGATTGAGGTTCGGTGCCTTTAAATATGCCTCCCCCACCACCCAGTGAAAATGAAAATAGGTGAATGGGTTGTTCTCGGAATTCTAGCCACCCACACGCACAAAACTGGATATGGCCAGCCCTTCTTTGTTGGGGTCACCAATACATGATTTATAAATTATAGTAATTGCAATACTACCTTCCAAGCGATATATATGTGTGTGTATAAAAATATGTATTATGTATATATACACTAAGAGATTATATATGATGCAACATATAGCCACACATCATATGCAATCATTTAGAAAATAGATACAATGTATTCAGAACATATACATATATATTTACATATAGCATATACATTTGACATTTATATAGTATATTCATTTATCTTTCTCTACAACCTTATTAGAGAGCTACTTTAATTTTACATAGTACTTTATTATATAAATTTCATGATATATATACTTACAGCACACATGAATCATTTAGAATATCTGTAAATATCATTCAACAAACATATTTTGATTTAATCTTTATAAAAACCTAGTGAGGTAGTTGTTATTCCCAGGTCTCAGATAAGAACGATGAAGCAGAAAACAAGATTGTGTAACTTGCCAAGGTCACTCGGCTGGTAAGAGGCAGAGTGGGAACAGAGCCCAGGTAGCCTGGCTCAGATTCTGGGTCTCAAACAACCATATAACATGGAAACGGAAACAGGAAGTGTCAGAGCACAGGGGCTCTAATCAGTATCAATTAGATACAATCTTTGGGCAGAAAAATATAATTATGCTTTTGGAAAAGTCTAATATGATTGCACCTTGATATATGCTTTGCAAAAGCAAAATATGAATGCACTTTTGTTTATTTTGAGTGCTTGCAGAAAAACTTGGATAAACAGAAGGTGGCAGTTTTTGAATCGGGAACACAGAAACTCAGCCAGAAGCTACCTGTGTGGACCTAGTCTTCCCTAGGAGGGACCCTTGATTCTGGGGCAGGCACATATTCAACCTGTGCACTTGCTTCTCCAAAACAGAGGCCTCAGAATGTCTTGGTGTGTTAGTTAACTTTTCATCACTGTGACCAGAGCACCCAACAAGAACAACTTAGAGAAGGAAACATTCATTTTGGCTCCCAGATTCAGGGGTGCAGTTCATGGTAGGCTGATGCTATTGCTCTGGGCCCAACGTAAGGCTGAACATCATGGTGGAAAGATGTGGTGAAGGAGTGCTGTTCTGTTCATGGTGGCCAGGAAGTGGAGAGAGAAAAAGGGAAGTAGCCACAGGAAAAAAGTGAACCCTTCCAGGGTTCACCCTAGTGACTCACCTCCCCCAGTCATGCCCCACGCCCCTACCTTTACCACCCAGTCAGTCCATCCAAACTAGGAGGCACTGATTAGGTTACAGATTTCGTAATGCAATGCTTTCACCTCTGAATATTCCTGCATTAGCAAAGAAGCTTTTGGGGGAACCCTCATATTCAAACCATAACATTCCACCTTTTTGCCCCTAAGACTTCATGTCCATCTCATGATGCATAATGCATTTATTCCATCTCCAAGAGTCCCACAATCTTAACAGTAAAGTCCAAGTCCAAAGTTTCATCTAAGACTCAAGGCAAATTCTTGGCTGTGATTCCCTGTAAAAATTAAAATCAAGTTACAAAACTGCCGCAGTCCGGCTGCAGCAAAATAACCGGGGGTGACGAACAACTTGTGTAGATTGATACAGCAGGAGTGGGAGCCCTTTATTGTAGGACAGCAGAGGTATATATACATTCCACACAGCTTATCTTAATTAGCATAAACTAGATACAGCAGTCAACCAATAAGAAATCTCCACACTTAATGGCTCGCTGGAGTTACTTCACAAACCACTCCTTCTGGCATTTTGCCAGGCGCCATCTAGACTTGTTTACAGACTCTAACACAAAACATTGAATATATCATGGCACAGAATAAATGTTCCTGTTTCAAACTGGAGAAAGTAGGGAACTGGAAAGAAGGGATGGGATCAAAGCAAGACTGAAACCCAGATGGGCAAACAGGTCTTAGAACTCCACGTAGAGCATCTAGGACATATGATAGCATCATGGGCTCTCCAAAGGGCTTATGCAGTCAAGCCCCTCTGGCCTTACTGGTTGCATTGTGCATGGTCTCTCCTTTAGCCTGACTCTGCAGCCAGAAGCTTTTTTTCAGCAGACACTCCATATTACCAACGTCTCTTAATTTCTTGCTTCTTCATTTGAGCCTCAGGTTCATTTTTGGAGCTTTTGGCCTCAGCCTCTCAGGGGAAGCCCACACTTTGCCTGGCTTCCTAGGCCTTCCTTTGAAATCTCTGTAGAAACCTTCATGACTCCGTAACTTCAGCATCTTTTATTTCTGCAGAATCAGCACCATGTGAATGACGCCAAAGTCTGCCACCAGCTCCTGCAGTAGTTGGACCCCTGGGATCATGGCTGCAGCAACTTCTGAATACCTGGGTATCTGGGCACAGTGAAACAACTTCCTAGCCCCCTGTCCTAGGTGAGCAGGGTGCCCCCAAATCTCTTTTTAAAGATGTTTCCCTTCTACACCTGTAAACCTGCAATCAATGTGATTTCGCAAATTCCTTTCCTAAGTGCTTAGCATCTCTTTGATGGCCATCATATCTTCGATAACTACCACTTCCTTGTGTTTGGATTTACATGTAATTTTCTGTCCAAACTGCCATTTAAAAAAAAAAAAATCTTTCACTCACACAATACACAAGACGAGCACCACAAAAACTAAAAAATAAAAAATAAAAAAAATCTTGCAATTGTTATCTGTTCCCTACTCTCATAGTAAACTTGGCCAAAATCTGACAGCAAAATCCTTGCCACTGCCTGAATGCTCTTCTGCCTAGAAATTTCTTCCAGTGGATTAATTAGCCCAACACCTTTAAATTTAGCCTCACACAAAGTTTCAAGATGTGTGCAACATGTAGACACTTCCCCCCCCCCCCCCAGAGTATAACATGAGTGACTTCTAGACAAATTTCTAATAGAATCCTCAATTCCCCTCTGGTCCCTCATGAACACAGTCTTCACCGTCTGTGTTCTGGTCTTCTGAGCTCCCACCTGAGTCACCCAGTAAGCTCCACTCTCAACATTCTAATGGAATCCCTAAACTTTCATATTCCTCCCACAAACCAGCTGCAAAGGCTTATGGATCCCAAGGTCAGGCTAGTCACAACAACAGCTCCACTCCTGGTACCCATTTCTATGATAGTCCATTTTTTTGTCTTTGTGATCAAAATGCTTAACAAGAACAACTTCGAAGAGGAAGCATTTCTTTTGGTTCAGTCTTGCCTGTAACATAGATACGATATTTAAAACAACTCACGGAGGTAGTGATACATTTAAAACACTCCATAAGATCTTAAAAACCTTTGACTCTTTCCAGGTAGACTTAGAATAAAATCAAGCTGCTTCTGTTGGCCCACCAGGCTGCACATCCTCATCCCTGCTACTTTTCCAACCTTGGCAGATCCTGTTCTCTTCCCCTCTGGCCTCTTTGATGAACTTCACACAACCTGTGCTCTCCGCATTTCAGGGTTCTGCACTTCCTGTTCCCTCTTCCAATAGCACTCTTTTCCAGCTGCCTCAGGCAAGTCTCCTTCGCCTCCTGCAAGGGGCAGCTCCATGCCACCTCCTCAGAGAGGTTGTCTCTGACTCCATCCATCGCCCCAGTTAGCTTCTCCCTGTCTCTCTCCCCCTGTTATTCCGTCTCCTATCACCTGACTAAAAATCCACTCTTTATTTGTACACTTGCTTTATCACCTGTCTCCCCAGTTAACAGGAACACTTTGAGGGTAGGGGCCATCGGTCTTATTCACCCCATAAAACAGCACCTAGCAGGGGGCTGGGGCTGGGGCTCAGTGGTAAGTGCGCTTGCCTAGCATGTAGGAGGCACTGGGTTCGATTCTCAGCACCACATACAAATAAATAAAATAAAGGTCCATCTACAACTAATATATATATATAAAACAGCACACAGCAGAGTGGACACTTGGTAAGTACTTGTTGTAATAGTGAGTGAACAGAATGAGAGAGAAACTAGAAATATTTATTTCTTCCTTCCGCATGTGTGTGTACACCCACCCATCAATACACTCATCTCATTTTTTATATACATCATACTTAATGCTGATCATCTCAACAGTCATATGAGCAATGCCATTATCATCATTTTACAGTTAAAGAAATTGCACAAGGAATTTATTAATTAAGTTACTAAACCTCTAGGTCACATAGTCAATTAAGACCTACACACACACACACACACACACACACACAACACATACACACACATCATTGGGTTTATTCCTGATTTGCACAGATTAAACTATAGGATTATTTGAGTAAACTGGTACATACCTTATTTTATTTTACTTTTTAAATTTTGAATCAAAGTATATATGAATAAGTATATAAATAAGCAAATTCTTAGATCGTCATGCATTTTACATCCTCACCATCACCAGTCAGATGAAAAGTCGGAGAGTATCTTGATACTTCCAAAGTTTCTTGCCTACCCCTCCTTCTCCCAAAATGTGCCTATTATTTTGACCTCTATCTTCATGAATATTTTTGCGTTTTATATGGGTAGATTAATACCATAGGTACTCTTTTTATCTGTTTGGCTGATTTCATCCTACATTATACCTGGAGGTTCACTCTGTAGTATTTTCATTATGGTGCAGAATTCCAGTGTATGAACATACCACGTTTCATTCGTTCCATTGTTCGTTCCATTGTTGATTGTACATGTCGTGTTTCTAGGCTGGGGCTGCCATGCCTATTGCTGCTGTGAACCATTTTGCACATGTCTTTTGGTGACATATACTTAATACTATTGCATATACATCTAGAAATAGAATTGCTGAGTCAAATTGAAAGCCAATGTTTGGCGGTGGTACATATTGCTCATACTGCTATGGTTTTCCAATGTCTTTAGGCAAAATGACAGTCACAGCCAGCAGCAGATGCAATCCCAGTGTTTGCTTTCGCATTCTAATCACATAGGCAGGGTTTTGACGATCAAGACTAGCTAGAGTGCAGCATAGACATCCCTAGAGCCCCACCATAAGCCTTTCTGACTGAGCCCAGAGAGGCCCAGGCCAGCAGTTCATGCTTGATGTTCAGCAGAGATTTCCCACTGGCTCCTCCCACTCCTGTGACTTTTAGATTGTTAGGCAAACCCAGAGAAGATGAAAAACAATTGCTGAACGCCTAGTCTGTGTCAGGAGGGTGAAACCCATTATTACGAAAAATGTTAACCTTCTTTCTTCGGGGCAGAAATAGCTCCCTCTGTCAGGGGATGCCTTGCTTAAAGAACCCTGTGGTTTCAAAAAACTTTTAAAGTTCCAAAGAGCTGAAACCCCCATTCATCTGCACCATAGAACCACTTTTAATTATCTGACCTGTGATTTTCCATCTCAAAATTTTAAGAATAGCCATGGAGGAAGGAAGTGCCCCATACCAAGGACAGATCTCCCTCTGTTTCTGTTTTCTGTACCTGATAAGAGATCATGTCAAGTCGATTCGATTGGGGACTTATCTCTCCATGCCTCACTGTAATTTATATAAAGAACAACCTGGATTTTCCTTGTGATTTTCTAAGAAACATCATTTTCGTACGTGGACAGAGAATAGATCCTCAGGATAAGTTTCTTTAAACAGGTGGGATGCTCAATTTAGAGCAAAGAATTTCAGGTTGGAGCTACACTTTTCACCAATGTAGAGCCTCATGCTGGAAGGTTGATGTGAATCTTCAGTAAGGATCATAACCCTCTGTGCTTGCCTTTAACACTGTCTGCCAAATCTTCCATTTCCTCTCCCTCCCAGGTATGCAGTAGGGTCGCCTCCTCACAGGAGCAAGTGAGGCCACAGCACTAGACAATTAGCAATTAGGTGTGAGTAGAAATGACATGAGCCACATGGGATGAGAGGGTTTTTTTTTTTTTTTTTTTTTTTGCTTTTGCTTTCTTTCTGATTTAGGGATTGAACACAGGGCTTTGCTCAAACTAAACTCATGGCTTTATCAGTGAACACAGGACTGGAGCTTTACTTTGTGGTCCCGGGCCCTTCACGACTCACTCATTCCCTCTGGATGCCAACAGCAGCTCACACGATGGAATCTTCCCTGGCCATAGGGAATGGAGCCCTTGTTTTCTGTTGCTGAGATGTTCCTGTTTGTTATAGCATCATACTGGGTCTCTTCTGGCTGATAAGATCCCTTTTGTTCAATTTGTCCCCTCCTTTAAATATGAGTTAGCTGGCTTCAGTTCAATCTGTAAAGAACTAGAGACTTGAGAGGGATATCTTTCCAAAAAGAAGCTCTAAAGAGAAATGAAAGCTAGATCCTGGCGACCTCATCTTTAAACAATAAGCAATATGCATATGTTAAACCATATGCATATGTGAAACCAGTAAATGGTAAGGAAATGTGAAGAAAATTAAGAGCAGGAGAAAAGAGTTCTGCTATATCCCAAGATGCTCCATCACAATATGCTGGCCTGGGGAGTTCATGCAGAATTTCCAAGCAGAAACGGGTGCATTTAAAAAACGCAGAATCAATTATTTGAACTGGTCTAAGTTGACTACTTACTCACTCATAAGCAAAATGTGCTTTAGTGGAAAAGTGGAAGGATAGAAGAGGAGGGAAGAATGAACACCTTCCAATGATCTTTTCTGTCCTAGGGAGTTGAGGTGCACACACTTGTAAGCACAGAAGAAAGGAGGGGGGAAAATAGGTTTGTTTTATTTCAAATCACCTTTGAGAGCCAAATAGCTCCCATGTAATTGACTCCTGTAGGGCTGAATCTATTTCTCTGTTGCTCACTGTTGTAATCTTCATGCTTAATGTAACACTTGGCACAGAGGAGGAGCTTGAAAGGGCTGTAAAATGAACAGACAGGTAGGAAAAAAAAAAGGTTGATGTTGAAATACCCCTCACTGCAAATTGAAAGCCATGTTTTTCTTTCTTGTTCCAACACTTTGCAAGAAAGATCTCCTGTGACCATTCTCTCTACTGATCTAGGAACAGTGCCGTTCTCTGGCAGCCTGGACTTGTGATGTGCCTATGCATCCCAGTGGACAGGGTCATTTAATATTATAGCATCTGTTTGCCAAATCAGGACAAACCCCAAATTGATAGAACAAGTGATGCTGTAGAAAGAACCTACTGATTGCTAAGACCGACCTCTTGCCCTTGACTTTCCCTGAACACTTACAGTATCAAGAAGCACCCAAAACCCAGGTGATAGGCTACCTGGGCTCTAGTCCCAGCTTTATTCCATTTCATCCCTTTCTTAAAACCTTTGTTTGCACCTCTATAAAATGAGGATATAAGATTAGGTCAAGTATTATGTAGTAAGAAGAACCAGGAGATTGTTCACCATGCAGATTTTCAAATGGCCCTTATAGCCTTTCTGATTACTAAGCTCTGGGTTGAGATAGGAAAACCTGTTTTTAATGGACCCCTTCAGTTGATCATGCTATTGCTGATTTCTGAAACCACATGGGAAGTATCATCCAAATAGAGAGGCTCTTTACCTTACTTTCAAAGTCTAACCTTCAATGGTTCAATCAAGACAACTTAGTAAATATCTGATTCTCTCCCTCAAGGTATTTTGAGATGGAAATAAATAAGTCAATCCCTGCTCCATTGGAATTAGTTTTGAGTAGCCAAACATCTCAACCCGTGTAAATAACACTCCCCACGTCCCCTGTCAACTCTGCATGAAGTCCTTGTGTCAGGGCTTCATCATGAGCATCTTCAGATGAATTAAATTTCCTTTCATCTTTTTAGTTCCTCTTCACATGTCCTTACCATCAACTTAAAAAGGCTGGTGTGAGAATTTCATTAAGTAAGTCAACTCTTAAAATTGTTTTGAGATATAGCCCCAAATTCCTTTGGTGTATTTGTTAAACTCAAAAGCAATATTCTTTGGCTCCTGTCAAGCTCTGCATCCAAACATTAGGGGCTTCCAAGAGAGAGAGAGACCATATGCACAACTAAGGGGAGCCCCCACTTTGCCCAAAAATACCCAAGGTACATGGTGGATTGGGAATGTGATAAATCTTCACTTAAAGTTTGTAAGCCCCAAAGAACAGCATGAGAGTTCATTTTCAGGATGATACAGGAGGATTTGTGATGGAAGACACAAATTTTTTCTTTATCTCAGTTCTGCTTGAACTTCCGATGACTCCATGTTTCTATATCTTTTTCTCCTAAATTTTCCCGAGGAACTAATTCCAGAGTTAGTTTGCTCACCAGGCAGTCTCTTATTATTTATTGTCCTAGGAGTCTAACTCAGAGGAATCTAGAGTTAACCATGCAGGGGCTCTAGATTTCAATCCCAGAATTCCAATTCCCTGCCTGAGGCTCCTGATGAGAATTTTGGGCATGGTGCCCACCCCAGTGCCCTGAGCAGAAGTGCTGAGCACACAAGATATGCAGTGTGAGGTCATGCCCCAGTGACATCCGAAAGGACCCTTCTGAACATTTTCATGAAATTCATGACCAACTGTCATCAGACACAAGGGAAGAGGAGATGTAAGCCTAGAGTTTGTGACATCCTGTTTTGATATGGTTCTTTTCTTGGTGACTTGTCAATGACTGTTCATA
This sequence comes from Marmota monax, assembly GCF_021218885.2. Taxonomy (NCBI): domain Eukaryota; kingdom Metazoa; phylum Chordata; class Mammalia; order Rodentia; family Sciuridae; genus Marmota; species Marmota monax. Next base: position 5,934,793 of record NW_026695224.1, read on the forward strand.
TCATCTTTTCTCACTTAGTTTCACTTTCCTCAATTCAAATACTGATATTTTGCAGCTGCTTCTATAGTAACAATGATGATCGCTGAATTATGTTCTTGCAAATGTCAGGTATAGTACAGTCTAATTTAATCTTCATTACACATGGGCCATATTGCAATTATACATGCTACCCAAGTGTTAACACATATTTAAACTTGCTATTCCTTTGTCACTGATTTACAAAGAGGTACCTGAAAGGAAGCAGATGTCATAATTACACGCTTATTCAGCTCCTTTTAAACTAAGTCTCAAAGTAAATTACAGATGAGCCAGGCATGTCTTGAAATTAATGTAGTGATAGGACACTAATGCCGCGATTCATTATGGTTTGTCAATGTGCCGTACTTCTGGAATGTGCGATAAAATTATATTAATACTCTGCTAATGAGATTAATGAATATGAACATGCAGGAGAAGAATAGGGTCCTTTGTTCAACTATTGAAAAAATAACATATAGGTAATTAAAAAGAATTAATCAAACCACGTACAGCCTCATTTATATTAAATTAATTTGTCTGGTTTCATTTCTAATAATTAATCACTTTTTGCAAATTACAAAGCACTTCAGGCGGACGGAAGTACTACTGTAGGAGTTGTGATTCAGAATATTTAGAACGATCAAGGTGGTCCCTGTGGGTTCATATTAATTAAGGTTTAACAGTTTGGAAAATTGTAGCAATATTTTATGATTCATGTAATTAAACTCTGTAACAAAATGTCACAACTGCTAGTTACTTCTGCGCCTGTGATTTATATCTTCCCCCTTTTGGAAAGGAAGCAGTAGAAATGAAGTCCTCTTAACGTGCCGACACAGTCTATGGGAAAACAAGCCGGTGGTTTAATGCAAACTGAAACACTTTATCAGGGCACCGTGCACCCTTCCAATCTCAAATTCCACCATGGGGTTATGCAAATTAGATGGAATCATATGATGTGACATATGGTGAAGTCTTGAGGGTCTCTTCTGGCACATTTGCTTGGATAAAAACAGAAAAAGCAAGAGCTATGCACTTCCTTCCTAAACTGAAGGGAGCACATCACAACTCCCATTGACGGGGACTCCTGGGCTTCTGGAAAGAAAAGCAGGTGATGCTTGGACATCACGCTGTCTGGTTTTCATGGCCAGAGCACTTCCTGGAAGCTGTTTCCCCCAGTCCCTGGTATCCTCACAGGGGGACTGAAATGACTCACCTAGGAAGTACCTCCTGAAAGATGGAGGCTAGGAATCCTACTGGTGTGCCTCCTGGCCAAGGATGGTTCTCTCCCTGGCTGCAGAGGAATTAAAGCAAGATCTGATCTGGAGGCACCAGCAGCACAGTCTTATTCTTGTGCATCAGAAGTCTCTCCCCTACCCTTCCCCCACCTCGCTTCTCTGCGGATCTGCTGGTCTTTCCTCTTAGTCACCTCTCCCACTTGCTTTCTTCTCTCTGTGGTCTGCACCCAAGGAGTCTGAGCCCTGGAGATTGGGATTTTCAGCTCTCTTGCCAGGGATTCTGGCTGGATTATGCCAGGAGGAGCTGCTAGGTGAAGAGGGAAAGGTTGGGTGGCTCCTGCCGCCATGCTCTCTCCCAGCCACTGAGTCCTTCACAGGTGACCAGTCTTCTTGGGCAGGCTGTCCTACAGGGCTCCAGTTGTAGGGGCTCCAAGGACACTATTCACCCCTGTTTCCTCAGCCCAGTGGTGCTGATGGCCTCCTTACACCTTCTAGTTCCTGGGTGCCTCACTATCCATGATTTGGTCTTTTGACCCAATTCTTTCCTCTGTAAACAAACTTCATTAAGTTTCTTCATCTGAAATAACTGATTGTGAATTTGTGCCTGGGCCCTGTCCCCAGAGATGCTGATTCAAGGTGGTGTAGCATAGGACCCCGGACTCTGTATTTTGTTTCATTTTGTTTCTTTCGCTCCTGGTGATTCCATTGTGAAAGGCAGAGAAGCCCTGCATTAGACAGTCTGGCAGAGTTGGTGATGCTAATGTACCTATGATGGGCCAGGTCCTAATTATTATTAAATATATTGATGCATTTCATCCTTGTAGCAATTCTAAGAAATAGTGCTATCATCATTCCCACTTATACATAAAATTATTGGGGGAGAGACAGAGCAAGCAGCTTGCCAGTGTCACACAGCTAAAAAGTAGTGAAGCTAAGATTCCATCAAGTTTGGGCTCACAACAATCACTCTATGCTATAATAACATGAGTCTTGGCAATTTAGTCTAAGGAATCGAAACAAACAAAAAAAAAACTGCTTGTTGATTTACATGTAATTTACACTATGTCCTTATTCATTCATTCATTCCAAAACACTGTCCTGAGTAGCTTATATTCCATGTGTGGCTATATTCTACTTACTAAGTCTAGAGAAGCAAACTGATAAATATAATATAAATGAACATATAACTAGGTAAACTGGAAACCTCACATGATGAGTTGGATTTATTGTGCTGGGGGATTCTTGGAAAGAGAAAAACCTATTCCTAACCAGGAGTAGGAATAAGGGGACATTTGAGATGAGCCATGGAAGATATGGGGTCATCATTAGAAAGTGTGTCATGTGACAGCATCCACCCATAATACACACCACTTACCACTAGAAGGTCCATAAGGCAGAGGCTGACCTGAAAGAAGAATGTGATGATATTAAGGGTCATTTACCCCAATAGATTGGATTGAATTTTATCTTTTAAACACAGGAGAATCAAAGTAACAGAAGAATTTTGGGTACTAGGGATTGAACTCCAGGTGCTTTACCACTGAGCTGCTTCCCCAGCCCTTTTTATTTTTTTTTTTTTAGTTTGAGATGGGGTCTTGCTATGTTGCTTACAGCCTCACTAAAATACTCATGCTGGACTTGAATTTGTAATCCTCCTGCTTCAGCCTCCTGAGTTGTTAGGATTATAGGCATGTGCCTCCACACCCGGCCCCATATGGTTTTTAATCGAGGGAACGACATGTTCATGTCAGGCTTGTTTTAGTCCGCTTTGGGTCACTGTAACCAAAATACTCAATAAGAAAAACTTAGAGGAGAAAAAGTTTATTTTGATTCACAGTTTCATATGTACAGTCCATTGTTGGCTGACTCCATAGCTCTGGGTCCAAGCTGAGGCAAAGCATCATGGCGGAAGGGCATGGTGGAGGAGAGCCGCTCAGGAAGCAGAGAAAGCCAGGAAGCAGAGAAAAAATTCTGCTAGCAGGTACAAAATTTAAACACCAAAGGCACACCCTGACCTACTTCCTCCAGCCATACCCTCCCTGACTACTGTCACCACCCAGGTTATCCATTTTAGTGAATTAACTCACCGATGAGATTATAGTTTCAATAATCTAATCATGTCACCTCTGAACATTCTTGCATTGTCTCACACGTGAGCTTTCGGGTGACGTCTCATAGGTACCTAAACTATAACAGAACCTTACAGAGATCACTGCGCCAAGGTTGCATAAAGTAGACTGTAATAAGCCACTGGAGTCTAGAGTTAGTGACAGTGTTCAGGAGACCTTGGAATTCAAGTGAGACATGATGGACTTGGGACACAGGTCTCCAGGTGTGGAGGAAGAGGGTGGCTGTTCCTTAGGAATTTCACATGCATGGATTTTTCTCCTCTCTGGTCCACTGGAAGAAGTCTGGCTATTAAATATAACGTGTGTGGTCTGGTAACCATGCCGTTCGGAGCTACCCAGTGCTGCCAGGCCACTTGGGAAGCTCTGGTCCCTCTCAGTATACACTCAAATTGGATTAACTTGGAAATGAGAATGACCATTTTTTTTTAATGCCTGTGAGCAGATGCTAGGAATTTTGGGACTCCCATGGGTCAGGAACACACACCCCTGATTAGCAGTCATGGTGTTACGTGTCTGTAAATAACACTAATTGGGGACATTTTATTTTGTTTTGTTTCCTTTATAAGAGTGTATGACCCCATTGTTTCATTCCAGTATGAAATCCATCTTGGGTTTCCTTTTTTAGGTAATGACTTTGTTCTAAATATACCAGGACAGAGGTACTACTAATAGGATGGGAAGCAAAGTCTGATCATAGACAAATGATGATAAAGTGAAATCTTTAAGAAATCATCAAAAAAATGAGTCAGGGCCATGTGAGCTGTCTCTCCAAAATGACAGGGCTAAAGAAGCTGCCAAGCCACCAGCCCGAGGCGCAGAAGCACATTTATGATTTAATTCCCATTTTGACATCAATCAACACATATTAATAACTTCAGCCAGAGAAAGGAAGGTCCTGGGTGTGCTTTTACAGTGACATGCCCGCATTGAGGAGGCAGATTTTTGATTGCCAATTAAGCCCCAAACAAGCTCAACCTCTTCTACTCATCTCACCCCACAAGTTTGCATCATATCTCAAAGAGCACTGTGGGGCTCGCTGTCATAACTGTGGTTTTCTATACTCCCCGAGAAACTGACACCAGTTTTATTAACTCTAATCTGGTCTCTAGAATTCTAAAATCTATTAGTTGGAAGTGTGGGCCTCACAGATCCTAGAGTCTGTCTCCCTACCTGAGGCACGATTTCCCCTTTTTCTAACTGACAAGTGTACAGCCACTTTAATCAATAACTCTAGTGCTGAGAAACCTTGACATCACAGGGAAGATTTGTGTTTGCCAAAGGATCTATGGATTTTAATTCAAAATCCCCAGTAAACCACTGTATGTGTATTCATATATGGGTATATTCAATGATTCTCATTTGAGGGCAAATTTGCCCCCCAGGAGATATTTGACAAAGACTTGATATTGTGGGGTTGGGGTGTTTTTTTTTTCCATTGGCATCTAGTGGGGAGAGACCCAGGATGATGCTAAACATCCTACAATGTACAGAATAGCCCCCTGCAACAGAAAGCCATCTGGCCCACCCGTCAATAGTGATGAGGTTGGGAATCCGTGATCCATGCACACAGAAAAACACACAAACACAAGCACATCCAAATACTTTCCCAATGTCAGGCACAGCCCTCTGCTCTAAATTGATAGAAAAGTTACCAAAATCTGTTCTCCCTTCAGTTTTAGATCTTCACTTTGGGAAGAAGAAACTAATTCTTAATTTCTCTTCTAATGCAAGCATGTCAAATACACAAAGCAAATACATGAAGACATCTTCCAAAGTTATCATTTCTCCAAACCAAGTATTCCCCAGTCTCTTTCCACGTTCCCTTGTAGGTCAGGGTTTTCAATACATTTCTGATAATTTTTTTGGGGGGGTGGGAAATCACAAAATAAAATAGTCAGTTAAAGAAGATTAAAGAAACCACTCAGGGAGAGCATGGGCCAAGAGAGAATTTATTAGGAAAGCATTGGTGTATCTCAAATCCAAGGGGATAGCAACACCTCCTGGCCTTGGGAAGAGAGGACAAGATTAGGTTCTCATTTATAGAAGGGTCTAGGTTTGTTTTTACCAATTAGCAAAGTCTCAAGGCCCAACACAGTGGCTGGGACTGTTTAGACACTCAGTGGGAGGAGAGAAGGAAGGAAGGAAGGAAGGAAGGAAGGAAGGAAGGAAGGAAGGAAGGAAGGAGAGGGAGAGAGGGAGGGAGGAATAAAGCGTAAGAAGAGAATTGTCATGAAAGGGGAATTTAGAACAATAGCTAACCTCCAGGAAGGTTCTTTGTCCCTTTTAGGAGTCACTCTCTATGGCAAACAAGGAAACAGACAGCAAAAATAAGCACCCAGCACATGTGTGAAGCACTGACTCACCCTTTAAAGACCTGGTAGCTTCGATTCTTTGACTTCTGCTTGGGATGCTAAATTTCTTGCTGCCTCTTTAAGCTTACAACATGTTTGGGGGCTTTGCAACATGCAAGTCTGTTATTAGAGATTCTGTTGAATTATTCAGGGCTAAATCAAGATGCGAAGACACCTTTTTTGAGACAGAAAATTGGCAAACACTCTCTAAGATGCCTTACAGCCAAAAAAAAAAAAAAAAACCCTACAAATTCTATTGCAGCTGTTGTATTTAACCATAAAATTGATAATGATTAAAAATTGCTACCTGCATAAGAATGACATGTGTTCGTCAAGAATTTCTTTTGTCTCCAGTGTCGGTATCAGCTTTTGTCAGCCACCGTCCCACAGAGATGTACCTAATCTGAGACCCAAGGGGTTAATTCTCTCCTTTGTAGCTTCTGAGACACAAACGGGATAATGTACCATCAATATTAGAAATCAACATTAAGTGAAAAGAACCCCCTCCTTTTGGCTTTCATTATAGGCCCGGGAATATTGAAAACCACAATGACTCAAGGGATTGTGTCAAAACACACTTGATACACATCAAAAAGAATTGCATCAGCAAGGCTGAAAAGATCAATTGTCTTCACCTCCAAAATGCTGACCCAAAAGCAAAATGCAGGGAAATTTCCTAGAAAGACACAGAATGCAGTCTTGGCGTGACACTGTGCAACAATTTCTTGAAATAAAAGGCATCCCAGCAGTGTTCGGCTCCAGGGGTGCATCCGTTCATCAATAAACCATGAAAGAACGTAGAAGAAGGAGCAGAGAGAAGAGAGCCCAGATACCTAGAGGTTACTGACCACTGAAGGTGTGGTCCAGGGTCCAAAGTGCATGGGAACCTAGAGCATTTTCTAGGCTCTGATTTCTAAATGCCCTGTCCAAAAAAGAGTCAAAGTGAGTGTGTTTCTAGAATGCCATCGATGTGACCTATGTGACCTAACTTCAATCATCAAAAGGAGTCATTTTCCTTTTTACATGAAGAATTTTCCTTTGGATTAAACTCTTTCAAGAGTCTTTCTTTCCCATTTGGCCAGCCCCTATATTAAGTCAATCCTGCTATGGCCTGAATGACTGTGAGGTCTCCAAATTCCTGTTTTCATACTAATCCCCAATGTGAAGGTACTGAGTCCCCATGGGAGGGGATTAGGTTATGACAGTCTGCTTCTGGGACACAAGAAGAATGCAGGTCCTCACGGAGCAACAAACTGGCTTGTGCCTTGATCTTGGACTTCCAACCTCCAGAAATGCTGAGGTATTGCTATAGTAGCCCACGTGGACCACGTTACCCCTTCACTATTGTGATAGACAAATTTGACTTGTGTGCTTAAGTTCTGAGAATTAAGTATGATGCCAGCAGTTTATCAACCAGCTAATCTTCTAGTCATCAGGCTGTTTGTAGATGTCCTATTGCTGGTCCTTAATGAAGGTTCCCAAGTAAATGATGACTGAGGTCTTTATTCAGAGTTGTTCAATGGTGTTTTTCAAGGTAAGGGAAGGTAACCTGATGTTGTGGTTGTGATTGCCTTTATCCCCCAAAGCACGCATGTGCATGCATGTATTCTAATATGCACATCACTTTTATACACTTTTATAAGATCGCCTAATGTGTAAAATGTGTGATACTCCAAAGACAGTCAAGGCCATATCTCTGTCAAGTTCAGATTCACTGAATTTATAAATTAATGGTTCTGATTTCTTTGCTTGCATGAAGAAGAAAGCTTTTACTGTGGAAAGTTTCTAGAAGTCCAGCCTGTCCTTACTCATACATCTTATCTGAATTTACTGCACTGTTTTCCCAGACTTAGCAAACAATTCAGTCACCATAAATCATTATTTAAACAATGCCAAGACAAAATTGCCAGGTAAGTGCCATATTTTTTTCTTCTACATTGCTAACCATTGAGATATATAAAGTGAGATGATATTTTGCTAATCCGATAGTAGCTGCATTATTTTTTTTGACTCTGCAAGCAATTATTACACACTAGTTTTTAATCCACAGCCTTGTTCTTCTGTTTATAATTGAGTTCATTACTATTTCACTGAGTTTCATGTCACAGGAAAAGCTTACATTAGCTTAAACAAAATAAAGTTTATTTACTATGTCATACAAAGTTCAGAGGTAAGTAGTCTGCAACTGGAATGGAGAATTAACAATATTGTCAGGGATCAAACTTCTTCTACTTTCTTGCTTTCAGTTTTATCACAAAGTATTTTATCCTCTTGCTCACATAAAAGCTGCTGTACTTCCAAGAATCAGAGCACCATTCCATCGGGGAGGGAGGAGGTCCGAGTGACAAAGAGGCTCAGGGGCTTTCCCTTTCTATTGGGAAAGGATGCTGTCTCCAGTCACTTCTGCCTGATCTCCTAGGTCAGGATTTTGTCACATGGCCACCTTTATCTGCATGGGAAGCAAAAGGCTTTTTTTTTTTTTTTTAATATAGGAGATTGTTTCTCATTGAGAAAGAAATGGAGATGGAGGTTGGGAAAGTAGCATCATTGGACACAGTATTTTGTACTAGTGACTTGTGTCCTCATTGGCACTCCCCAGCACATGACTGGGGAAGAAGACCGCCAGGCCTGTGGTGCTCTCTGTGCATCTCAGCATGTATGGCGTAACTCCAAAGAAAGGACAAAAGAGAGAGGGGGGAAGAAGCCAGGGAGGGAGGAAGGAAGATGAGGATGAAAGAAAAATCAACACAAATATGAAATCAATGGTTAAATCAGGGGTGATGGGACGGTGGACCCAATCCTGCCCACTAGTTGATTTTCAAATGAAGTTTTATTGCAACTGCGGTTAACACCAGGTCTGCGGCTACTTTTACATTAAAGGCAGAGCTGACCTGTTGTAACCTGGTGGACTGTGCAGCCCATGGGGCTGGAAATATTTGCTATCTGGTCCTTTACAGAAAATGTGTGCAGGCTCTTGGAAGCAACGATTGATAGTTCTTTACGACACAGGCCATACAAAACCAGTGTTTAAACAAGTAACAAGGCCGCGTGGGTCAGGGAGACACGGGGATTGGACTCCTTTCTGCCTACTTTGCCTATGCCTCTTACCACTCTGTCTTCTGCACTGGACCAAGACATCCCCCATCCCCCGGCCCCAGCCTAGGTGACTCGAGGCAGGCAGATGGGCTTGCAGCCCAGGGGGTGGGCCTTTCTGATGCACGGTGTCTGTCCATCATGCCCCGAGGAGCCTCCCCACCTGTCCAGATCCTGCCTTGCCATTTGTCCCAGAAAATAAGACGGCTGAATAGATCTGTGCTCATCATGGCACTGATCACCACTGAGTGACTAAACAGGCTTTCGGGAGACAGTCAGGGTGGCAGGAGAATCTGTGGACTGAGGAGCCAGCTCAGCCTCCCTGTTCTGCCACTGAGGATGGAATGGGCGTGTGACCAGAGCTGGCCCGGCTGCCGTATGGGCTCTGGTCCCTTGGCCGAGCCGCCTTCTCGAGGCAGACGGGGGTCTCAGCAGCTTACAGGTCCCTAGGGAACTTTGGTGGGAGTGTCACAGGGCCCAGGCCTCCTTCTTCCACCACGCTGTGGGGAGGTGGTGCTCTGGGCAGACTCCAGGCCGCACCCGGGCATGAGGAGCTTTTTAATGACCTCTCCCCTCCTGCTGAGGTTTATAGGACTGCCACCCGGCCTGAATGGGAACATTCCTGTGCTCATTCCCAGCCTCAGCCCCGACCCTCCCTTAGTGTGTCCTCAAAACCAAGGCCAGACATTTATTTCCCCTTCCCAGTGCCTTTAAATCCAGACAATTTTTAATCTGGAAACAGATGGCAACAAGAAACACGGGAATGGTTCCCCCAGCCAACCTGAAAAGTCTGACTCCCGGGTCCTGTTCCCTGTGTCGCCAAATCCCCCGCCACCCCCTCCCCAAAGGGCAAAGGCCAGGCCGAACAAAATGCAAAACCAGCTTTTCACAAATAAACCTGCGACCAAACTGCCACCATAAAACTTGGAGAACCACTCTGATTGAGACATTTGGACTAATTACCAGGGAACAGCAGCTACGGGGTCCTCTCCTAATGCTGTTTATGACATTCCCTCGTTACGGAGGCTCCCTGGGGTTGGTTTCTGAAATAAAGATTTAATTTGAGGGTAAATCAGAACAACAAAAAATGTAGCTCATTGTAAACAATAGTATCCCCAGCCCAGCTGAGTCCATCAATATAAAAACAGAAGTCCTCCTCATCCTCTGCCTACTGTAAACACGTTAAATGCTATTTATTGTGACTACATGCGTGTGGCCCCGGCATGAGTGAAATTGGGAGCATTTTCGTGACTGAGAGACATAAACATCAAATACTGCCTCCATCATTCTTCCAGTTTTAAAGTTATAAAATCTAAATATTAATTTTAATAGAAAGGTTAGGAAATTGGAAACTACAGTGCCCACTGAAGTCATCAGAATAACATGCGGCTCATGGAGGGACCGCCGGCATTCCACAGAGATTAAGGAGGCAGGTGGGGTCCAGACGTGGTTCATGAAATATGACATGTGTCATAAACAGAGGCTTAGCCCCCATGGCTCCCCACCAACCCCAAGCCCTGCCCAGCCAATGTTTTGTAACTCAAGACATGGTGTAAACAGATTCAATGAGCAAGAAGGAAAGACAGCCAAACTGCCACCCATGAGAGCCAACTTGACCCTCTTGACTCCTGAGCCTGGAAAAGAGGCTGTTTTCTTGTCCTGAGCTGCAAACCCATTCTCTGCAATCCCCAGAGTTTTAGGGGTAGGCTCACTGGGGGAGCATTCAGGTTTGGGCTGCTCGTGCGCAGATGGTTCCCACCTTAGATAAAATCAGAAGGTCTGCCATGTAAGCGCCTTGACTCACCTTCCAAAATGGAGTCCTCTGAGCCTCTCTCTTTATAGGAAGGAGGATATCTTTCTCCTCTTGTCCTCTTAGTCGAGCTTCAAAGGGCAAGACAGAAGCCACCCGTGTGAGGGACATTGTCACCTTCGATCAAATAGCCTGGCACCAGGTCAGTTTCAGAAGACCGAGGTTCTCACACCCATCACGCAGCTAACTCTTGGTCTTTCCCGCAGTAAGTTGACTTAAAATTGGTCACACTTTGCTCAGAGGCTTTTTCTACCTTCCTGATTTATGGTTCCTAGAAGCCAGCTGTGCACAGTGTATTGAGCACACAGGAGGAGAGTGGTTCCCACCTGAGAGCAAATTTGTCCCCCAATTCCAGGACATTTGGCCAAGTCTGTCACCATTTTGTTTTGTCACAACTTTGGGTAAGCTATTAGCATCCAGTGGATAGAGACCAGGGATGTTTCTAAACAGTACAATTCACAGCATCGCACCCCCCACAACCAACTCGATCAGTCCCAAATGGCAGTAGTACACAGACTGAGAAATCCTGCCTTGAAACACAAGACTCACAGTCATAAATTTATCTCACTCTTTTTAACCTCTCATCTGGAAGCAACTGTATTTTATATTATTCTAAATAAATATGCATTCTAGTTATCATTGTGTTCTCTAAAGAGACATTAAATCCTCTAGTTCAAGAATCCGCTCCACTGTCTAAAATGCAACAGAGAAAATATTCAATGTTACACTGACTTCTACTCTAGGAAGGTGATCTTATGTCAGCCGGATAGCTTAGAAGCAGATAAAAACTTTTAAGCTCGAATAATATTTTTATTTAAAGAAAGCATAAATCAAAATGATGAGCCTTCCATCCCACAAAAAAAATAGAACCAGAAATCTGGTTGCTAAACTTTATATGAAGTAAGGGGGGCGGGTAATCCATAGATTACCCTGAGGTTGGTGGCACCAGCCAGGCAAAGAACATCTCTGTGGGACCCCACTCACATCTATTGTGAGCAGTGACGACAAAAAGGTATAAGCAAACATAAGCTTTTCCTGGAACAATAAGAAAGCAATCTAAGGCTAGGACAGTGTTTGAAATGCAGTCTCACATCAGCCACACACAGGTTGAAGGGAAGGATACATGGACACGTTTTAGAAGCCTTTTGTGGAAGGGAACATATGCCCTAAGGTGGGACCCCCATCCTGATATAATATATTTGGAATGTGATTTGATTGCTTTTCCTATATCTGATTTTATTGCTGTCATCCATCTACATTGTACAACGAGCATTAACTGAAGCTTTCTAGTGTACGAGAGGCTTCAAATAAAAAGACCCATGTGCAATTTGCTTTTTTCCTTTCTTGCATTTTATCCTCTCTTGCCTCAGATAAACTAAACGTGATTTCTCAGGGTTACAAGGAGTGGGAGAGATATGGGTTATGATAATGTCTAATATTTGCACATTGCCAGAGGAAATGAGTCATTGGAATAACATAAGCAATGATAACTCAGCTGAATATGACTAAGATGTTAAAAATAAGGTGTGTTTACAAGTGAATAAACTTCCTGATGGCTCTGCTACTCTCCAGAGAGATGGGAGAGGAACAGGCAGAGGTCCTTGACATCCCACTAGTTTCACTCCCTTTCCCCTGGTCATGGGTGGTCATGGTGGGTTGTTAAGGGTGGTCTCTCATCGTCTATTGATCCAAAGCTGAAGGATGTGATGTGGGAAGCTCAGAGACTCTATGTGATAGTCCTATCTTTAGGGTCCTTTGTCTTGTTTTTCTGCAGATGCCTAAATTAAAAATTAAGAATCACCCCTTCTTCACAAACAAGACCCCACTTATATTCATTATCATCTTCTTCTCCTTTCCCCAGTTTCTTTATTGAACCTCAGGGTCCTGACAGTAATACCTTACTCATCAGATCCTAATAATTGATTAGTGAAAACCTGTTAAAGTATTTTGAATTTAGGCATTAATGTTTTATCATGACTAAACATTTCTCCTACCCAGAAGACATCAATAACGTATCAAAGGCTTTTTCTCTCAAACCCCATGGCTATTGATTACGTGGGTAAAGACATTGGAAGAATCATTTTTGGTAAGAGAATTCTATCAATGCAGAAGTTAGATACCTTTCTTAATATTGTCTATAAGTCTTTTGGCCTGAATTTGTATGCTTGGTCATGCCCACCTTCATAATACAAAAACTGGTAGGAGAAATTATTTTCCTGAGATGACCTTGTCTTCAGAGTCCTCAATGTGACTTGGGTTCTGTGACCGAGGTGCATTATGTGAAATTTGGAAGATAGAAAGTAGGCAGGGAGATCTTTCTTCAGTAAGATCTCAAGAGACTCAAGAGACTGCTGACAAGCAGCCTATAGTGAACAAGTATGTCTCTAACCAGCTGATGGTCTGAGAACCAGATTTATAGATGTAAGCCAGCTATAGGGAATCAATGATAAAAGCAATTTCCTGTGAGGTGGCCAAAACCATCAGTGGCATGTTCTCTCTGCACATTATATTTCAATAAAAGTTCAAAGTAGTAAAAAATGATTGATATCCATTTCTTGATTTCCAGCCTAACAATATTTTTTTCAATAATTTTGAAATTATCTAATTCCCTATATTAAATACCTTTCTGGTTGTCTACCTAGCATGTTTTCTGTTACTGCACCTGACTGGTACACTAACTTTGTTCTTAATTTCTAAAGGTCTTCCATAAGAAAGAGATTTGACTTTGGTTCAAGAAGTCATCTGACAATGAACAGAAATAGTGACAGGTAGTGAGCTTCCTGTCACAGAAGAGAGTTCAGAGAAGAGATTGGACACGTTGCATGAAGGAGACATTGTGAAGAAGATCTGAATACCAAGCTGCAGCTTAGGCTCAATCATTCCTCACATCCTGTACAGCTCGTGAGATCCTCTGACTGGGGATAAAGAATTCCTTCTGAGGGGGCCTTCTCTGAGACCTTTGCAAGAGTTAGCTAGTCAGCCCTTCAAAAAAACTCCCAGGCCTCAGCAAACATCAAAAGACCACTCAGATATATAGTCAGGTTTCCACCATTCTTTTACTGACCCTGAATTTGAGCAAAACACCCAAACAGAACTATATTCAAAGCAAGGAAATTAACTTCCAGTTTTAAATACTGACCACATAGGAAGGCAAGACTTCTACATCTACCAAGAAGTAGGCCCACGGCCCAATGGACAGAAATAAGGCATTTTTAATAGCATAAAAGAATTGTAACATGTCCAAAGAATCCAAAGAGAGGAAGTTTTCTCTTTACTGACTGTCACTGGTTCAGTATTCCAAGGACTGAATCCAGCAGAGAACTGCTGTCTCTTTACTTGCATTAGTGTGTCTAGTTGAAAGAGCTGAACTGTGGCTTTCTTTCATCAGTTGTTGTGAAGGGCTCCCCTTTGACCTTCAATCATAAATTGTAACTGCTGGAGGCTATCTGGATATACAAGGAGACCAGAGACTGCAAGTGATGTACTGAGCCCAGCAGTAGCCTTAATAAAGAGAAGATAGGTTAGCTTCCATGAGATATAAATGTACATACTATATAATTTGCCCATTTAAAATGTAAAATTGGATGGTTTTTAATATTACTAACAGGTATATTAGTAATATGTGCAACTATTACCACATACCCCATATGGGTATGAATCTCTTACTTCCCTTCCCACCTCTCAGCTCTAAGCAACAAGTATTCTATGGTGTATAGATTTGTGGCCTCTTGTGACTGGCTCTTGGACATAGCACACTATCACCCCTGTTGTCTGTGTGACAGTACTTCATATTCTTCTGCATGGCTGAAATTATATGGACACACTAACTTTGGTCTATCCATTTATCAATTGGTGGGCATTTGGATAGTTTCCAAATAAAATAAAACTAATTCTTGAGAAAGTGTTACCACTTATCATGTAAGTACCTCTCCTAGAATTCAGTTAATTCCTGTTGCAGACACCCTTTTTCGTTAAGATTAAACATATATCTAAACAGCATCTTAAAAATAGAGAAAGATACAAAAAGTCAATGTTGCTCGGTATTATAAATGCCATCTTTTTATTTTTACATATTTGCAACATTTAAAAAGGTATTCTATATTAAAGTTAATCTTGAAAGTGACCGACACATACTCATAGATAGAGTCAAAGTTTTTCTCCAATGAAATTTTTCCCAATAGAGAACAATTTGAACAGCATGAACATTTTGTGTTTGCTTATGCATGATTTTTTTTGTAAGAAATAGTAATTAAACACAGAAAACTGTACCCAGCCAATCAGAGCCATGTAGGAGTACACACACACACTCAAACGTCTACCAGTGTCCTCAGTTTACCTTGTCTTGAGAGCTACACCCATCTGCATCTGATATTTGAACTTTTCATCAACTTTCAGGTAATTCTACAAAAATCACAAAACATCACAAGTACAATCCTCCCACCATCTATTTCTATAGGCACAATACAGTTCTTTTTCAAGGTAAAGTGTAGTATTTATTGTGATATTAATGTATCTCATAACCACCTGACATATGTAAGACTGTCTGTTGTTTTTAATAGATTCCTATGGTGTTTATAATTTTTAAACATATCACTGTGCATTTTTTTTTCTTGGTGCCAAGGATTGAACTCCAGATCACTTAACCACTGAGCCACATCCCCAGCACATTTTATTTTTTATTTTGGGGCAGGGTCTCACTAGGTTGGTATTATAGATGCCATCAGAGCCTTGTTAAGTTGCTGAGGCTGTTTTTTAAACTCTTGATTCTTCTGCTTCAGCCTCCCAAGCCACTGGGATTACAGGTGTGCCCCACCGCACCCAGAGCCACTGTACATTTTTTAGTATCTTTCCCATAAGGCCTGATGATTCTATTGTGTGATTTTGCATAGCCTGGTGACCTCTGGAATCACATATGTTGAATGTGTGCAGAGCTACTGTACTTAGGGAACCCCTGAGAGATGACATAAGAAACTAGTACCTGGAGGAGCCAAGTGGAAATCAACAAATGAAGGAAACGTTTTTCACTGTATTTTCTTTTGTCATGTATTTTCAAAAGGAAGTCAATTTCAGAAACAAAGTGACACAAAGGAGGCACTCTGACAAAATAACCCAGATTCCATAGTTTCTATTCTCATGGAAATATAATTCTAATAAACCCCCAGAGTTTAATTCTTGAGAAAGTGTTACCACTTACCATGTAAGTACCTCTCCTAGAATTCAGTTAATTCCTGTCGCAGACACTCTTTTTCGTTAAGATTAAACATATATCTAAACAGCATCTTAAAAATAGAGAAAGATACAAAAAGTCAATGTTGCTCGGTATTATAAATGCCATCTTTTTATTTTTACATATTTGCAACATTTAAAAAGGTATTCTATATTAAAGTTAATCTTGAAAGTGACCAACACAGAACTGGAAGAGACAGACCAGTTTGAATTGCAATAAGAATTCCTCAGTCCAGGGTCTTCCCAGTCAGATGGGATTAAAAAGACTTGGAAGGGCACTTTGCACATGGAAAATACTCAATTAAATGAATGGAAAATGAAATACATGGACAGATGGGTAGGTGGGTGATATTTAGGGAAGGAACCTCCTTAGAAAGATCCTTAGGGTTCTGAAGGCAAATTTCAGGTGAAACCCATATTCTAGTCCTTAGCAAGCCAGAGTATGGGTGAAAACTATCCTGTATAAGATGCAGGAAAAACCTCACAGCTTTTTCTTTCATTGTGTACCAAAGCCTTCTAATTATTGTTGCTATCTCCTGTGCTGTAAAATATTTTATTGGTTGGGCCACTTTGCAGCATTTGGTCTAAAGCTCTTAGCTGTCATAAATGCACCCAACTGTCTGCCAAATGTGGAATAATAAATAAGTATTATGTGAGTGACTGATTTACTTTGAAAAAACATGAAAGGCCTCTAAACCTGGAGTTTCCTGCCCCACATAATGTGCATGAAAGAAATGAGCATCAGTAATCACTGTCAACAGCCTCTTGTAACTAAGAATTGAATCATTTATCTGTCCAGCATGTGTAAATTATCATCATCGTCTATCCTACAGGAAGGCCTAACGGCAATTTATGTTATAAAAATAATAAGATATGAGGGTTTAATAGAAATCGCTTCTTGTTACTAGACTGGGGGACATGGGGCTCCAGTGTCAGCAAGAATCACCTACCCTACAAATTCAGGCATACAATCCAGCTGTTTACACTTAACTTCTTTATTTATATATTTGCCTCTTTACCTCTTCTAACCAAACTAAGCGCAAGGAGTTGCTTATTATATTTATGAGATGACCTTTCTTTGCTTCTTCAAGGATACTTTCCTTTATGAGCAACAAAGATAATGCCAAGGAACAAATGAGTTCTAAGCATGAATAATTGGAAATGTTCTGACACCCTCTGAAAATATTATCAGAGCTCTATGTTGTGACATATCCATCATGTCTTTTCTAGGATGGATTTTTTTCCCCCCTAAACTGGACTGATTTTAACTTTAAACACTCACCATCCCTTGGAGTAAACCAATTTTCTTAGTTCACTTGACCTTGAGTATGCATGGACTTTGGAGACTCCAAAGAAAGGACTTTAGAAAGAAGATAGGTATCTGTTTGAAAGTTCTTAAGAGTGTGATGTGAATTTTATTTTTTGGTCCTCTGGGGTGAACATTCATGGTGGCACATTATGAGGACATAGTATCCATTCTATGCAGAGGAGAAAAAAATATTTATTACCTACTGGTAGGGACTTTTCAATTTTGGTTCTAGCTAGATTCCTGTAAGAAACTCAGCATGTCAGCTGGGATCCAAAGGGGTAGCCAAGTACCACAGTATAGGATATTGGTTAGGAGGACTGGAGATGTGGGTGTGCTTCCTGGGAGCATTAAAAAATGTTCAAACCATTTTTCCCATTGTTCTGAGTGAGATGTTATGTGTTCAAACCAAAAACATCCTCTAGGATCAGGAAATTCAAAGATGTCTATGATATAGTGCTTACCTTGAGAAAATTCAATCTGGAAGGTGGCATGGATAGGTGCAGAGATAATTCTTTCCTCTAATACAACAACACTACTTTTAAGAAATTTTTGTATTCTGATTAAATTTGCACATGGGCAAAAAATATTTGCAAAGATCATCTTTGTAGCATTGTGCATTGGCTATAGAGTTGGAGAAACCTGATAGTTTCTTTTCAAATATACTTACAACATTATGCTACACTTGAAAGGGGTCATTAATATATATAACATATATATATGCATATATATCATATATACATATAAGCATGTATATCACAATATATGATTTCTAACATATTATATCATAATATATATTGATTTCTACCAATAATTCTGCTTTATAATGTTTTGATTTTTTCCATCAAAAATTATCAATCCAAATGACTGTTTGTCAATCAAAACAAATAGAATCACTCCATGAGTGTAGTGTCTCTGTCTGCTTGCATCCCTACAGGCTACAAAAGGCCAGGTATGTAGTACATGTTTAATAAATATTGTTTGAATGAGTGAATAATGTACTGTTGTAGAACAATCCTCAAGGTACATTTTCAAGATATCATCCTTTAAGATCTACTTCAAGTGACAAAAGAAGCGAGGTGAGAGAGTGTATGTGGTAGCTTCATGTGTGTACAGAAGTTTTATGGATAAATGTGCTTCTCAGAGTAGAAATGACAAGAGGCTGAGAATCGTCGGCTCTAAGGAGATTTACCAAGGTACGGGGGATTGGGAGGAAGACTTACGTTTTACTGGATATTCTTTCAGGAATTCTGCATTTTTATTTATTATGTGCATTTTTTAGCCTTTAAAATTAATATTAGGTATTATGATTGAAGACAGTAGATGCTGACAGTATGATTGGCTTTGAAAGAGGGAGGAATGGGTCTCAGGCCCCAAGGTGAACAAAATTAAGCCTTCCTTGGAGAGTCAGGAGGGTTGCCCGGGGTCCTGGGGATTTGTGGATAACATTGGGCATAAATGGAAAAGGAAGAACACATGCCAGTCAGAAGGCGCTACGTGGACCAGGCAGAGGTGCAAAGAAATACACGTTTGGGGGACTGGCTCCAGGGGCCGACTTAAGAGACTATTTGGGGGAAAGCACCCACTGGGACCAATGTATCATTCTTTCTCATTCTCCTAGGGTGATTGTTGTGGAATTAATATGGGATCAATGAATAGGTGAGTGATTGTACATAAACTAAGTAGAAGAAACAGAAGATCATCCAACTGAGACACAGGGGTCTTGCTCAGGGTTTGGTAGAGAGGGAATGGAATGAGACGTTCCTTGCACTGAATTTATCCAGTTTGCAAATCCTGAAAAGAGTCGCAGGCCAGATTGTCCTTTGTAGCAGCTCCGGACTCCTCCAGAGGCTGATGAGGTAGTGACTTGGACAAAGATAGGGAATGACGTCTGGAACATTCGTTTAGAATTCAAATGCTGAATTTAAATGCCAACAGCAGGCAAGTGGCACAGCATTGGGCAGGGGTAAGAAAAACACCTGAGAATCCCCTAGAGGGACCACTTTCTTACCTTTTCCCCCTAAAACAGACAACACTGTCTTTTACTTTCCACTTTTTGTTTTTTGTTTTTTTTGGATACATGGTCATGAAGAATTATTTCTTTGCTTTAAAAAAACCAAAAGTACATAGGCTATGATAGAAAAAATAAAAACGATTCTGAGCTTTGGTTTCTCACTGTGATCTTTCAGAAGGCAAACAGGGCAGCCTCTATTCAACTTTAGTTTGTGACCGGCCAGGAATTCTGACTCTGTTTTGCCAGGTCTTCTCCATTTTTAAGAGAAACTAAAAATTTGAAGTGTCATGGAAGAGCTGCAAGATTCTTTAGAAAAAAAATATTGACAACCAGGTGAGGTTTGTCATAGGATTGAAAGCATGGTTCAATCCTCAAAAAATCAATCATGGAATTCATCACAGTGTATGATTATAACAGTAGATGCAGAAGAGGCATTTGACAAAGTTCATTGGGGAAAAATACAGAAAGCTAGGAACAGAAGAGAGCTTAATAAAAGATATCTATTAAAAAAAAAAAAAAACCCTACAGCCTACAGGATATTGGATGTTTTCTCCTTAAGTCCAGGAACTAATCAAGAATGTCAACCCTCATCACTCCTAGCCAATTGTATTGAATGCTGGAGCAGATTCAGTAAGTCTAGAAAAAGAAATAAAGGACATTCAAATTGGAAAAAAAGAGACAACTATACCTATGCACAGATAATATGAATCTCTACATAGAAAATCGCAAGGAATCTATAAGAAAGTTGCGAAAACTAACAACACTTTAGTAGAGCAAAGTTGCAGAATAAATGAGCAACAGACAGAAATCAATCACATTCCTATGAACTGGTAGAAAGCAAACAACTGAAAATAAAATATTATAAGATAGTATCATTCATAGTACCTCCCCCAAGTGAAATCATAGGTACAAACCTAACAAAATGAATGCAGAATCTTTATGCGGACAACTGCGTAATGCTGAATGAGATCAAGAAGGTCTAAACAAAAATAATCGAACAAACCCAGTGTGCCCATGGAGTACATCATTAAGATAAGGTTAAGATGTCAATTCTGCCCAAACTGATTGGTAGAGTTAAAGTCATGGCAATCCAAATCCCAGCAATATCCCTTGTACATACACAAGGATTCTAGAATATGTATGAAAAGGAGAAGGAACTAAACAATTTTAAACAAGAACAAAGTTGAAGACTCACTATCCAATTTTAAGACACGCCAGAGAGCTACAGTAGCTGAGATAGCGTGGTGTTGGTTAAAAAAAGAAAAGATACATAAGTCAATGGGATAGAGTAGAAAATCAGAAATAGATGCATGCAGATAATGTGCACTTATTTTTGAATTTTTGACAACTCAATGAAGAAAAAAAGAATCTTTCCAACTAATAGTGCTGATGAAATAGGACATACATATGGAAAGAGAAAGAAGAAAGAGAGAGAGAGAGAGAGAGAGAGAGAGAGAGAGAGAGAGAGAGAGAACCTTAACTCACACCTCATATTAGATAAGAATTTAACTGAAAATGGATCACATGTTCAAATATAAAACACAATACCTGTATTGGTTGAATATCCCTTAATCAGAATGCTTGGGTCCAAATGTATTTGAGATTTGGGATTTTTTTCAGATTTTGAAATATCTAGATATACATAATGAGATACATTGGGGGAAACTTAAGTCTAAACACAAAACTCACTGAAGTTTCACACACACCTCATACATATGTCCTGAAAGAAAGTCTACAGAATGTTTTTAGTACAACTTCATCACTTGTGGAAATATCTTCTTGAGGCATCACGTCAGTGCTCAAAAGTTGGGGGTTTTGGAACATTTTAGATTTTCAGATTAAGAATGCTCAACCTGCCTGGTGCAGTGGTGCACACCTGTAATCCCAATGGCTCAGGAGGCTGAGGCAGGAGGACCATGAGTTCAAAGTCAGCCTCAGCAGAGGTGAGGCGCTCAGCAACTCAGTGAGACCCTGTCTCTAAATAAAATACAAAATAGGGCTGGGGATATGGCTCAGTGGCCGAGTGCCCCTAAGTTCAATTCCCAGTACCCACTGCCCCCTCAAAAAAAGAATGCTCAATCTGTAATATAATATATAACAAAACACAAAACTGAATCTTGGTGACTTCGGTTTAGACAGAAATTTCTTTGATGCAATATCAAAAGCACAAAACATTAAAAAAATGTTAAAAGGAAAAAAATATAGACTATCAAGAGTAAACACTTCTTTCCTGTGAAAAACATGATTGCGAAAATAAAAGGACAAATTATGTGTTGGGAAAATGTATTCATGAATCACATGTGCCATAGGGACATGTATCCAGAACACACAGAGAACTCTCAAAATATGACAAAGAAAACAACCACCCAATTTCAAAAGCAATCAAAAAATTTGAACAAACACTATACCAAAGAGGATACATGATACCAAATGGATATGTGAAAAGGTATTCAACATCACTTCTCATTAGAATAATTCAAGTCAAAATTATAAGATCCTGCTTTACAAATCTATTAGAAAAGTTAAAACATTTTCCAAATGATGAGAATATCAAGCATCGAGAGGAGACAGAGACAGGGACTCTTACACATTGCTGGTCGGAGTGTAAAATGGACAAGTCATTATGGAAAACATAATGGTGGTTCCTTAAAAAATTAAAAAATTAAACACATGCTTACTATATGACTCAGAAATACGTTTCTGGATATTTATGCAAGAGCAATGAAGAATCATGTTCATTCAAAAACCTATACTCAAATGTTTATAGCAGCATTATTCATAATTATTATATTAGTCCTTTTCTGTTGCTATAACAGAATACCTAAGACTGGTAATTTTTAAATAACAGAAAATCAGAAATTTCTCTTCTCATTGTTCTGGAGGCTTGTAAGTCCAAGGCAAAGATACCCAGAAATTTAGCACCTGGTGAAGTCTTCTCTGTTTCCAAGATGGCACCTTGTCACTGTGTCTTCACTGGGCAGAATGTGAAAGGGCAAAGGGGACAAATGCAGCCAGAAGTGGTTTTAAAAGGAGGTACTCCCATTCATGAACCAGGAACCCTAAAGACCCAGTCAAGTCTCAAAAGTTCCACCTCTTAATACTGTCACATTAACAGTATCTGAATTCTGGAGAGGATATGGTCATATTATAGCAATCGTCAAAAGTTAGAAACAGCCCGAATGTCCTTTGGTGGACAAATGGGCAAACTTATGGTACACCCATACAATGGAATATTACTGACCAGTCAAAAGGAAGAAAAAGTTGATAGCACAACATGATCCATCTTTAATGCATTAATCTGAGTACAATATAGTTCATTTATCTCAAAGCCAGAAAAAGGCAAAACTATAGAAATGAAGGAGTTTCCAATGGTTGTTTGGGTTTAGGAGTTGTGGGAAGAGGAGGGCACCATAAAAGAATTTCTTGGGATACTGAAATTGCTATTCTGTCTGCAGTGCTTACAAGAGCCCATGCCTGTCTCAGAGCTCAGAACAGCACACCCAAAAGAGTGAATTGTACTGTGCACAAACTTACAACATTAGCAAACTAATTTTAAAAATAAAGTAGAAGAAAGAGCTGAATCAAATTAAGAAAACAAAATAGATACTTCAGGGGACAAACAAAACTCAGTTTACAGGCTGAATTGTATCCACGAAATTTCAGTTTGCAGTTTCTTTTGTGAACAGTCTGTTCAACACAGAATGGGCTTAAGACTTCATTTGACCCAATTTCTTAAAATGAGGCTCAGAGAGGGAAAGAAATTCACTAAAGCCACACAGCTAGTCTCTGCCGCGAAGCCAGGTTTTCTGACTCCTACACCTCTATGGTATGTCCTTGTTGCAAGTTGTATTGAGACTTTGTCCTGATGCACCCAAATGGGATTCTAAAATAGAACCTAGCCCTCAGATACAAATTTTTGAGAAAGAAAAACAAAGGCAAGAAATGAACCTCATGATTGAAAAGGGCAAAAGCCCCTCCAAACTCAACCCTTACAGGAAGGATATTAAAAATGGTGACCCCAGCCAAGGACTCTAATAGGAGGATTTAACTGTTGAAATAATTCTGTCAAAAGAATTAGCACATTCCAGGGAAGGCTGTGGGCCCTGACGGGTCCCCAGCCGACACTCGTCTATGCAGGACTGCTATTGATTTTGAAACAATCTCACACACGATAAATGAGAATGTGCTTAGGAGAGGATTCGGTCACGAGAGCCCCCAGATCAATCAGGTTGTCAACAGGCAGACGGAATTCAATTTTTATTCTTAGTAAACTCTTATTTGGTGGCAGACTATCGTTTCTCTGAAAATTGCTTCACAAAGGCCGAGGGGCAGGCGTGAAAACACGGAGAAAGATAATCTTTCCGAAGCATGTTCCAAGCAAAGACTTGGGGTTTGTGACTGGGGGTGAGAGATGGGATCCGGGTCAGCAGTCAGCACAGCCCACCGCCTTCACCATCAGGACTGGGGAGGTCCAGATGGCCATGTGCCACGTTCTCTCCATGATCTGGCCCAACCACCTGGGAAGGAAACTCATCCAGGTTGGGACCCCAGTTTGTAGAGGAAACTCCATGACCCCCTAACAAAACCCAGAGAGACTTGAACTCAATTAGCTCAAACCTTATGGAATTGCCACTTTGGTTGGTATTTTTAAAAGCTGAAGGATCAGCAATTTTATATAAAGAAACATACAGTTCTTTTCTCTTGTCCTTCGTGGCCATATTATTAAAAATTTTGAAATAATTTATATATATATATATATATATATATAGGGGGTGCAGTTAAACCCAGAGCCCCAAATATGCTGGACACGTGCTCTACCACTGAGCCACATCCCCAGCCCTATTCTGTATTTGATTTAGAGACAGGGTCTCACTGAGTTGCTTAGTGCCTCGCTTTTGCTGAGGCTGGCTTTGAAGTCACGATCCTCCTGCCTCAGCCTCCCAAGCTGCTGGGATCACAGGTGTGTGTCACCACACCTGGCTCCGCTTTTTTTGTTGTTGTTGTTCTTATGACTTCTTCAAAGTCACTCGAGAAATTATCTTCAGAGCTAGGACAAAGGCCCAGGATTCTTAACTCCTAGACCAAAGACATTTCTTTCTTCCATTCTGTACCAATCTTTTGCCAAAGAATTTTCTCCACTGACAGCCAGCCCTTGAGTCAACATGGAGGTGTGGGGTCCCTACCCTGCAAGCACTGACAGAGCAGCCGTGAGCAGTGACCCCCCACACATTGTTCTGACTGTCTGGGCCACACAGACTTCAAACAAATGGAAGAATTAATCAAACCAACATGAATGTCTGACGCGCTGCCACGTGGATGTTCCGGATGAGCGCTGTGCCACCCGTACATTACAGGGGTCCTCACGCAACAAGGGGGATAAGTAGAAGGGTCCCCGCAGAAAGTTGCTGTCAAATTCAGACTGAAGGGTGGATGGGAGTTGGAAGGCGATGGTGAAATAAGGGAGGTAGGCCAGACGTATCTGGAGAGATCACTTCAGAGGAAAGAATGTGTGTGCAAAGGTGCTGGGGGCAGGTGTGCGCTGTGGGGAGGAGGCCCACGTGCCCAGGAAACAGCAAACCAGGAGGAGACCCTGTAAATCAAAGCCAGGGAGGAAGGCAGGTCTGCCCAGCCCATGCAGTGGTCCACAGACCTGCTCTCCCATAAAGCCCTTTCAGGTCGTTTGGCAAAAGACTTTCCTAAGTGTCTACCTCATTCAGACATACCAGAAAAGCAGGGGTTGGGGATGGTGGCTTAATCCCTTCGTGCTGCTATAACAAATGATCACAGACTGGGTAATTATATTATAAGCACACTCATTTTTTTTTTAACTAGGAATTGAATCTGGGGGTGCTCTACCACTGACCCACATCCCCAGTCCTTTTTATTTATTTATTTATTTTTATTTTGAGACAGGGTCTGGCTAAGTTTCACAGGGTCTCTCTAAGTTGCTGAGGCTGGCCTTGAACTCATGATCCTCTTGCCTCAGCCTCCTGAACTACTGGGATCACAGTCATGTGCCACCACGTCCAGCCATAAGCACATATATTACTCCTGGTTCTGGAGGCTGAGAACTTCAAGGTCAAGACCCTGGCAGGATGGATGTCTGGGGAGGGCATGATCTCCACTTCCATGATGGCATTTTGTGATTCTGTCTTCTGCATGGGATGAAGACTGTGTCCCCACGTAACAAATGAGCCTAGGAGTTAAAAGAGCCTCAGGTAGCTCCCTCCAGCCCTTCCATAAGTCACGAAGCCCTTCACGAGGGTGGGGCCTTCATGCTTTAGTCACTTCTGAAAAGACCCCACCCATGACACCACCACGGTGAGTACTAAATGTTGACCCACGAGTTTCGGAGGACATTCAGTGGGTAATCTACTAGTGCCAGCCCTTCTTGAGACTGGGTTCCACCCAAATATTCCACCCAGCACGTCTGTGACATTTCCCTGCTTCAACAGTTAAGGCCCCACTGCCCAGAGCCTGGCCCTCCCCAGACTGGCAGCACTGGGGCTCTTCTCCCAGGCCTCCGACGTGCCTGCAGCCCTACTGTGCCCAATGCTTCCTCCTGGGAGCTCAGGATGACCTTGTGGCTGCAGGAGATCCTCCCAAGCTCCCACCAGGCTGTCACCTATTGCCTCCTTAAACTGGAGATTCTGGGCCTGCCCCATCAAATTGTTCAGGAGTGTGTGTGTGGCTTTGGAGAAGTTTACCAAACACTTGCTTCTCGTATGAGGATAAAGCATGGGGAGGGAGTGATGCTGATGCAGCAAATGAATGGATCCCAGGTGCACTATCAGGCCCCGTTGAAGGACAGTGGGAAGATACACCTGCTTACTGGATAATCTGACAAATAGACAGACCTAGACTCATCTCTAATTTTTAAGGTCACCTATTTGGGAGGGAGGAACTATGAAGACCCCATGATGGGTGTAGCCATGCAGGGCTGCTTGAGATAGAACCCTTAGCTCTCTCTGCAGCCAGGCCACCGCTGACAAAATGCCACCCAGCGCAAGGGGCTGGGCCTAATCAGAGCCCTGGACTCCTCCTAGACCACATTCCATACACCCAGGACCCTGATGGTCCCTGATCTGTCAGCCTGGGCTGCTCCCTCGATTCTGGGCCCTGGGGTCTGTTCCTGAGGATGACGGTACCACCCAGAGTGCCCAGCCAGAGACAGAGCCAAGGGGTGGATCTCTGATGAAAGAAAAACAAGTTAGAAACGCAGACTTTGTTGTCTGCACTCACAAGCCAAATGTTCCCCGTAATGTGGGCGGAAGCTGGCGCTGGGAGAGAAGGCAGGTGGACTTCCACAGGCCAGGGCTGGAGGCTGCCTCTAGGGGGCAGCACCTTCCACTGGGCACCTCTGAGGAAGAGAGATGTGTCCTTGTCAAGGAAAAGAAATATGCAACAGTTCCCTAGTTTGCGTGGTGATTTTACATATTCACACGTATATGATCCCTGGGCTTCCTTTGTTCCCTTTCCCAGAGCACCACAAACATTGCAGGTGAGACTATGGGGTTCCCATTAGTTATATCATTAAGCACCAGCACATAGAGGCCCAGCTATGCCCAAACTCAGACAATCCCCAAGCAAGAGTGATTCATAAGCTTTTCTGTCTGGCTTCAGGATGTTGTACTTAAAATTCCACCTACGGCTGGACACAGTGGTGCCCAGCCTCTCCGGAGGCTGAGGTAGGAGGAAAGAGAGTTCAAAGCCAGCCTCAGTAAAAGCGAGGCACTAAGCAACTCAGTGAGACCCTGTCTCTGATAAATACAAAATAGGCTGGGGATGGGGCTCAGTGGTCGAATGCCCCTGAGTTCAATTCCCAGTACCCACCCCCACAGCCAATTCCACATATCATTCTATTCCAATGATGTATTCAGGTATATGGTGTACATCCTCTATTGTGCGTGAATACATATGTATACGTGTGTGTGTGTGTGCGTGTGTGTGTACTTGACTTCATATGTGTGAGTGAGTGTGTGTAGTAAGCCCTCTGTATATTTGTGTTACACATCCTTGGATTCATTCAACCACAGATTGAAAATGTTCAAAAACATTTTTGTCTGTACTGAATATATGCAGACTTTGTTTTTCGCCATCATTCCCTAGATAATGCAGTGCAACAACTATTTTCATAGCATTTCCATTGTTTGGTATTATGTGTAATCTGGAAATTATTTAAAATATATTGGAGGTCATGCATAGACTATATGCAAACACTGTGCCATTTTATGTAAGGAATTTGAGCAACTACAGATTTTTGTGTCTGCAGGGTACGTCCTGGAACCAATTCCCCCTGGATACCAAGGGACAACTAGACATAATTAAACATTCTTTGACCACTCACTTATGTTCCAAATTATGTTTGCCAAGGAACGAGTTACCTGCAGAGCTCTTGAAGTTTGTGAGTCAGGAGGATTAGAGATTAAGAGAAGCCGAGTTTAGACATCATTTGCAAAATTCTCCATGCAGGGGTGACGAGAGATGGCTCCAGTTATGAATATTTTGATTTTATAAAACACCTCATAGAGTGAAATGGCGTGTATAGAATGCCATCAAAAACATCTAGAGCCAGGCGTGGTGGCATACGCCCTGTAATCCCAACAGCTTGGGAGGCGGAGGCAGGAGAATTGCAAGTTCAAAGCCAGCCTCAGCAATGGCGAGGTGCTAAGCAACTCAGCAAGACCCTGTCTCTAAATAAAATTCGAAATAGGCTGGGGATGTGGTTCAGTAGTGGAGTGGCCCTGAGTTCAATCACCAGTACAAAAAAAAAAAAAAAACTATGTAGTGAGTGAGAATCTTCTACTTCTGGAAGAATCTGGAAGAAAGATAACTTGCCTTTGATGGTTTAGAGCCACACATCGCCTAGAGCTCAGCTTTCCCACTCTGAATCTCCAGAGCCCTCCCTGTTCCATTCTGTTCCTTCAAATAACAGAAGAGGGATGGGGCATATATGGCACAAAGATCCAAAGATCCAAAACCACAGGAGACCTCCACCCACACTGAGCTGTTACTGAGCTGTGAGGAAATCCTGCAGTTTGCTACTCAGTCTCTGTGGGAAATGGGCAAAGGATCTCCTTTCGGAGCTGTGTTTTAACATGAAAAATGACCCATATTCTTTATCCATTAAAGTATTAGTATATCGTAGGATTGTGGGTTTTAATAACATTTCCTTAAAGAACTGTGAAAGTCTATTAGGTTTATTTCTTCCAGAAAAAAAGAAAAAGGAAATTTGAAAAAGGGACAATATAAAATATTGGACTCAGGGATCAAGCTAATTAAAATTGTAAATGTCAATAATGATATCTGACATTTCCTTTCAACAATAACCAATTATCGCAAGCATTCTCCCAATAGCTATTAAACGTATCCTTGCGAACCTCATTTTTTCACATTTAGAATATCTAACGCAGAACATTTGTTCTGGCCCCTTCCATTAGTGTATGTATAAATTTATATTTGGGGAGTAGTATGGTTTATGTCTGGTATAATTAGAGTATCGCGTTCCAGGTTGAAAGCAATATTAAATTACATTTAGGAAGAGAGAATATTACATGTCCAAAACCAGAATGAAGCTGCTACGCATCTGGTATATTTTAGTTGTGGGATATGGAATATCTCTATCTTTTCCAAATTTCTGTCTACTGGAAACCGAAATGAACAACTTTAGGAAATGTTTCGTTTCTGCTGAAACTCGACGCCTTCCCCGAGAGCTTTAGTGAAGGAACTGAAAAAAAATCAATAGCTATTGGAACACAGGGATCGGAGCGTGGGGAAGAAAGGACTGTTCTGAAGCATATCTTAGTGTGGGTGTGGAACCTTCCAGAAGTCTTCACTGAAGACAGCCCTGAGGGCCTCCACAGCGCTGGAAGATGAACCAACCTGAAGCAGAGGCGAGAAGGAGATCATGCAGCAGCTCTGCATCCCAGTGGGCTTCTTTCTGTCCCCCATTTCCTGTCCCAGGCTCCAGTGATCTTATGGAGGAGGACGCCCATCCGATAAAGAAGGTTTCCCCTTACTTGAAAGAAATAGGAAGCTGAGTACCTGATTCCTGTGCAGAAACCAAAATCAGTTAGGTGAGGACGATTCAACCTCAACAAAATACATCAATGTCTTGTCACCAGAGGACGCTCCCTGAGGGGCAGAGCTCGGCTTTCCCACTCCCATCTCCAGAGCCCTCCCTGATCCATGCTATTTCACATTCTGTGAGTCTAGATTTATCAATCATCTAGAGATGTCTGGTTTGTTTGTCAAGAGAACCTCGTAAGGAAGCAGCCATTATTACTTTAAAGAAGTTTACAAACTTGGCCCAAGTTGGGAAGTGGGAGAGAGAGAGGTCTCCATCCGGGTTCCTGCCTATCTTGAGGCTCCTTACCTGTCTCTTTTTCACTGAATGACTGTTCTGCACTCACACACGACCCTTCCTGTGCCTCTGAGGGCCCAGGTCTTTCCCGCTGTGGAGTCCCCTCACTGATGTTCCCTCCCCCTGAAAGGACGGCTCCTTCTCGTGGCTCTGGTTTCCCATGAGAGCCTTCGTCTGTCCGTCCTTTCTGAAGTAATCTCCCCGACTCTCCACCCACCAGCTGCTCTACCCTATGTTACCTAGTCTTCTTCTCTTTCTGGCCCTTCTCTTTCTGAAGTGTTCTTCTTTATGTCTACTGTCGTTGGGATCTCGAATATCCCCAAAGATCATGTCTAAAGGCAGGGTTCTCCGTCCATGGTGCTATAAAAGGCTGTAGAACCTTTGTTTGGGTCAGGGTTGGTTGGTTTGGTTTTTTCCCTGCTGTGAGAAAAAGACTTGGCAAAAGCAATTTTAAAGGAGAAAAAGGTTCTTTGGTGCTCGTGGTTTCAGATGCCTCAGTCTATAGGCCGTTGACTCTAGTGCTCTGTGTCTGAGGTGAGGCAGAACAAAATGGTGGAAGTGTGTGGAGAAGAATAGCTCAGGACGTGGTAATCAGAAAGGGGAGCGAGGCAGAGAGAGAGAGAGGGAGAGGGAGAGAGAGAGAGAGAGAGAGAGAGAGAGAGAGAGAGAGAGCGAGCTCCTCACTAAATGCACACACCTAGTGACCTACTTCCTCCAGCCACACCCTACCCACCACCCACCCACCCACAATAACCACCAAGTTAATCCATTCAAGTGGATTAATGCATTAATTAGGTTAAGGATCTCATTGCCCAATTATTTCACCTCTAAAATTCCTTATTGTCTCACCCATGAGCTTTGGAGGGACACCTCATATCTAAACCATAACAACCTTTAAGAGGTAGGGACTAGTGGGAGGTTTTATATCCCTGTGTATCCTTGTAGGAGATTGTGGAACCTCAGTCTCTTTCTCTTCCTCTTTCTTTTGCTTCTGCACATGAGGTAAATGGATTTCTTCTGCCACCCTCTTCTGACACCACAGGCCCAACGCAATGGGGCCAACCAAGCACGGACTGAAAACTCCAAACTAGGTGCCAGTATAAAACTTTCCTCTTTTTAAGTTGATTATCTCAAGTATTTTCTTACAGGAGCACAAAGCTGACTAACACATTCAATGAATTGTCAGTCTGTTTTACTAATATGTCAACTCCCTGGGTGCATGGCTTTTGTCTTCTTTATTCTTGCAATATTCCCAGATCCCAGTGCAGTGTCTGGTACAGAGAAAGTACTCAATATTTACTGAATGAATGAATGAATGAATGAGAGGTTTCCAATTCATGTTCATTGAAGTCTAAAATCTGAGCCAAATCTATTCCACTAAGCTTGCTCTTTGGATAAAAGCACAGGAGTTTTGAAGTCAGTGATACACTGTGGACAGCTATTGGGTCAGTGTTTTGAAAGGTAGATTGAAGACTGTTAGCACTATTTCCTGCCTAAGATTTATTTGAGGACCAGGTGACCAGAAGAGTCCACTATGAAACATAGAAGATTAGGATTTATTTTTCAAAATGTCATGTAGAGTCAAAAATCCTCTAGAAAAGAAAAAAAAAGGGAATTTTAAAAAGGAGTGGGAACACAATAAAGCCTACCCTTTCCTCCATTTAGATATAATCTATTTAATAATCAAACAATTGTCACAAGCCAGACACAGCACCTTCTTTGTGTGCCTTACCACATTCAAATGGCCACTAAAACAACAGCACATCAAAACTGTTGTGGCCAATGCCCGTGTTAAAAGCAAATGACGTTCAAAGACATTAAGTCACCTGCCAAGGTCACAGTGTTTCTTTGTAGCAGGTCAGTGGATTCTCCTGACCAGGAGAGTCTAAAGTATTGGAAATACTTCAAATCTATTGTGGTGTGAAGAAGGGGAAGGAGGAGGAACAGGAGAAGGAGATAATCCAAGTAAGAGACCACAGTGGACAACTTCCCACACATACTAAGATCCTAACTATCAGGCCATTTCATTGTCAACTTCTTGCTTCCCTGGGGTCTCATCAAGCTTTGTGTAAATTTTTTGGCCATCAACTAATAATTGTGGTCTTGGCCAGTGAAAATAATTATCTGATGACTCCAAACAGGAAGCAAACAGGCAGCCCATAATTTCGTGTATTTCTAAATCTCTAGGCTATCTGAACAGGGACACAGTCACATCTATGTTCATGGTCTTTCTGTGGCTTCACGGGCTGAATACGCCCATAGCAATGGTCTTCCCAGAAGTCCAAGGTGCCCTATGCTATGTCAGTTCTTGTGCGATCCCCACCTCCTAGCAGTCTCCCCCAAAATGCCCATTCATCTCATTCATCCTCCCTCATACCCCTGTGGCCCTACCAGGTGCAGGAACATAACTCATAAGAAATATTAACATTAGCTGTTTATCATGGAGCTTGCAAAACAGAAAAGCAATAAAAGCGCCGGCCTGTTCACTCAATTATCATTGAAGTAGATATCACAAAAATTATTCAGTGTCAGAAATCTAATTTTGTATGATATTTCTATATATTTCCACTGCTAATTTTTCTTCCCTCCAGTATTAGTGAATTAATATGCTTCAAATGCCCCTCAAGCTACCCTGGGAAAAAAAAAATACTACTTATTTAGTTGAGCTACCCAAATCCATTAGACAAATTTCCTTTCCAGCAAAGCGTTGATGAATGAAACGTCTCATGCTAATGTAAGAATAATCAATTTAGAATGCTTATGACAATTAACAAAGCTGAAGATACGCCTTGAAGGCCCTATGCTTTGTCAGCCCTGATTTGGATTAAACTTGTGCTAATGGGATCATTTTTCTTCCAAAAGGTATTCTTTTTAGGCAGACCTATCAATTAATATGAATTATGCATGTATAAAAGTACTAATGTCATTAATTAGACAAATTAATTTTTATGATGCAGTGGATAGACTAACACTAGATTATATGTGATAACTTCCCCCACGGCGCCCGCCGATTGGAAATAAATGAATAGTTTATATTTGTGTGCTCTCCGCAGACTCAATCGGGATTAATCAGGCCGGTCTGTAGGCGGGAGGTGGTTGAGATGCTACAGATCTTGATGGTCTTCTCAGCCCGAGGGATCACTCCAGAGACATCAGAGCTCAGATTGCAACAGGAAGCAACTTTAGAATAATGCTACTTAGGGTCATGGGGGAAGTTAGTAAACTATAAGCATTTGTTCTGGCAAGATTTTATTGATTCTCTTCCCTAAATTTGCATGCTGTTGTCCAAGTAGATTAAAAAAATAAATAAATAATAAAGAAACGAAGCTCAGGAAATAATAGTAGGGGAGAAGGGGCACTTTTTTTCCAATCATGGCCTTGACCATCATAGTTCAGTAATGTTGGTCGGATTTGATTGACATTATCTTATCTTTTAAATTTGGGTCCAAGTTATAAACTCCTGTATCCAGAATTTTCTGCATTCATTCCTTCTGAAATGCATGAAAACTTATTTTCTAGAGCTCAAAAAGTTATTTAAAGTGTAGGACGATGAGGACCACGTGTGGTAAAATATTTGTGAAGTTAATTGCTGTGGTTACAACATTTCGTCCTTTCCAAATTCATGATGAGACCTAATCCCCAATGCAATAATATTAAGAAATTGGGGGTTTAGGACAAGATCAGTTCTTAAGGACGCTTCTGTGGTGAGCAGGATCAATGTCTTCATGAAAGAGACTTCACTCAGCCTTTGTGCCTTTTGCCCTCACACCGTCTACCATGGGAGGACACGGCAATGAAGCATCATTTTAGTCACCGAGAGTGAGTCTGCACCTGGTATACCAGGCCAAGAGATTTGTCAGAATCTTGATCTTGGGCTTCTCAGCCTCTAGAACATGAGAAATATATTTCTATTGGTTCTACATTACTCAGTCTGTGATATTTTGTTAGAGTGACCCAACTGGACTAAACCATCATCTTTGCTCATCCATATTGCAATAAGCCTTATGATCTCAATGTAACCACTAGAAAAAGTAAATCCAAAATGCTTTATTCCTTTTCATTCTTGGAACTTGAAACATTTACCTTAATTTAACTAATTTAAAGTTGACATTGATGACGCATCCTAAAGTCAAACGAGTACATCCCATCAGGTCAAAGTCAAATGAGTAAATCCCATCAGGTCAAGGTTGGTGTGACCCAGTGTAACCTAGGTCGTGTCCCAAAGTTGTTCTGGAAGATTAAAAGGGATCACGCTTTCAAGCTTGACATAGTTACTTCCCAGGACCATGGTAAGTATTCAATCTATATATATTGGAAAAAATAAGTAGAAATATCCATTTAGCTAAGGATTTGGCCTGGGTTTGTCATGGGAGATGTGGTGTCTCATGTGAAGTGTCCAAGGAGTTCCTGGAGAGATGGGGAAACTTGACTCAGAACCAGCAGGGTCCTTGGCATGCGTGTTGGAAAGAATTTCGGCATGTCCTAGTCAAAGGTTTAGACAGATCTTTACTCAGAAAAGCAGATATATAATCAGGGAGAATGCAGACACTCTCAAGAGAGAGATGCCTTTGGGGTAAAGCAAGGAATACACATTCAGGGAGAATATGGGTTATCTTGAGAGTGAGAGACATGTTTTGGGGGGTTCCTGGCTCTTCTTTTAAAGGAAACATGATGAGGGGTGGGTAGGGGAAAGTATGCAGGGATGCTATCAGTCCAATAATCTCAGGATGGTTTCTGGCAGTTTTGGTCAATCCTCAGATCCTTAGGCTGACATGGTCTTTATTATCTGATCAGTAGCACTGAAAAGTCCCTTAAATTATAGGTTCCTTAAGATACCATATCTCTCTTTGCTTAATCTGATTTTGCACAGGTAGATTTACAGATTCCCCATGTATTTGGGAATAGCAGACCTGGAAAACAGACTGACATGGAGAGGGAGTGACAGGCCTGGAAAAGTATGTGGAAATTCTCAATCAAAATATTGTTCTTGTCCCTCCTTTATGTCTCCTTTCTACCTATTTCTTGTTCCTTCTCTTCTACCCCGGGTTCAAAAAAACATGAGGCCATCACTAATAGTTTAAGACACTTATTCTGTATTCTCAGTGTCTCTTTTTCCATCCCATGATGGCATGGCATAACCACGACAAGCAAGCCCTTTGAGGACAGAAAGTCATGGATTCAAACCATGAATCTGCCATATCCCAGCTGAGTGTCATGGAGAGTCAATGCTGCCTCCCTCTTTGGGAAGCTATAAGGTGTCAGTGAGATTTTGTGTGATTGACACTACAAGGCAGTGACTGCATCTTTATTTCTTGGGATTTTTAAATGAAATACTGAGTTTGTCCATAATTAAACCTCTATCTCCCTGGGCAAGTACATTGTTGTGTAGTCAAATGGACTCAAGTCTAACTAAAAGGATAAGACATAGTATCTCATCCTCCATTCAATTCCAAACACAATATCATCATTTTATGGTCAAAGACAGTGGAGGAGAGGAGAATGGAGTCAGTAAGTCTGGGATAGATTGCCTGAGTTCAAATCGTACTCACATTGAGCCAAAGCAAGAAAAAAATGAGGGGCATCCATATAGGGAAGAAGTGAAATGTTCTATTGGCTGATGACATAACTTCTTAATTCAATATCTGCAAGGGTCTCTTAGGAGAGTGAAATTGTCGCTGACCTACATTGTTCAGTTACAATGAACTAAATCTTTGAGGGAAATGGTTACTTAGAAACCAGTATTCACTTATGTCTACATGTCTTCCTCTCTTGATATATACAAGTTGGTGACTAGTCAAACCTGTAGCAGTCTTTATTTTGTAATTAATATGAATATGATAAGTTTCCCCTGGTTCTTAAAAGTGAGCAGATAAACATTTTCTCTTGATTACTCCCAGAATTACCAATATAATCAATAATTTTCCCATTCATTTATTTTTTTTCATCACAAATAAACTAATGAATATGTATTGATACAATTCTTCCTTTCTACCTCTCCTCAATATCCTGAGGGCATCACCGTGTGGCATGAAGACAAGGGATGAGCGTCAAAGCTATGTTAG
Organism: Marmota monax; assembly: GCF_021218885.2. NCBI lineage: Eukaryota > Metazoa > Chordata > Mammalia > Rodentia > Sciuridae > Marmota > Marmota monax. The sequence goes on from NW_026695224.1 coordinate 5,970,400, forward strand.
AGTTAAGCTAGCAAGTTCCCTTTGGATACAATGTTGTACCTTATGATTCTCTGACCATTTTTGTTTTCTCTAATACTTCAAAATAGGTAGTGATTAATATTGTGGTCTTTGTTATTTGATGTTCTGAACAATATCATCTTTGCTTTATCAGGTCTTAGCTGCAGGCAAGTTACTTGACATCCCTTCCCACCTACACAATGAGGATAGTAATGACAGTCAATGAGTTTATTTGACAAGCTTATTGAGTGTCAACTATCTTCGAGTAAACCAAGCAACCTTCTAGGTATCTTGAGATACAAGAAGCAACACAATCAAAATTCTTTGCTCTTAGGTGGCATCACTATACCAGACCTTAAACTATCCCACAGAGCAATAGTAACAAAAACAGCATAGTATTGACACCAAAATAGACTGGAAGACCAATGGTACAGAACAGAGAACACAGAGTCTAACCCACATAATTACAGTTATCTTATATTAGACAAAGGAGCCAAAAATGTACATTGGAGAAAAGATAGCCTCTTCAACAAATGTTGCTGGGAAAACTGGAAATCCATATGCAACAAAATGAAATTAAACCCCTATCTCTCACCAGACAAAAAACTCAACTCAAAGTGGATAAAAGATCTAGGTATTAAACCAAAGACACTGTGCCTATTAGAAGAAAATCTCTATCATGTTGGATTAGACCCCAGCTTCCTTAATTAGACTCCTATAGTATAAGAATTAAAATCAAGAATCAATAAATGGGATGGAGTCAAATAAAAAGCTTCTTCTCAGCAAAAGAAACAATCAGTAAGGTGAATATACAGCCTACATCTTGGGAGCAAATTTTCACCACTTGCACATCAGATAGAGTACTAATTTCTCGGGTATATAAAGGACTCAAAAAGCTAAACACCAAAACAACAACAACAAACAAACAAACACACACACAAATAGCACAATCAATAAATGGACAAAGAAACTGAACAGACACTTCTAAGAAGAGGATATAGAATCAATCAACAAATATCTGAAAAAGATTTCAACATCTCTAGCATTTAGAGAAATGTAAATCAAAACCACTCTAAGATTACATCTCACTCTAGTCAGAATGGCAGCTATTAGGAACACAAACAACAACAACAACTGTTGGCAACAATGTGGGGAAAAAGAACACTCATACACTGCTGATGTAACTGCAAATTGGTACAGCCAATATGGAAAGCAGTATGGAGATTCTTTGGAAAGCTGGGAATGGAACCACCATCTGGACCGGATATCCCACTCCTCGGTTTATACCCAAAGGACCTAAAAACAGCATACTACAGGGACACAGCCACATCAATGTTTATAGCAGCTCAATTCACAATAGCAAAACTGGAACCAACCTAGATGCCCTTCAGTAAATGAATAGATAAAGAAAATATGGCATATATATGTAATGGAATATTACTCAGCAATAAAAGAGAATAAAATCATGGCATTTGCAGGTAAATAGATGGAGTTGGAGAATATAATGCTAAGTGAAGTTAGCCAATCCCAAAAAGCCAAATGCCAAATGTTTTCTCTAATATAAGGAGGCTGATTCATAGTGGGGTAGGGAGGAGAAGCATGGGAGGAATAGACGAACTCTAGATAGGGCGGGGGGGGGGTGGGAGGGGAAAGGAGGGGGCATGGGGGTAAAAAAGATGGTGGCATGAGATGGACATCATTACTCTAAGTACATGTACAGAGACACAAATGGTGTGAATACACTTTGTTCAACCAGAAAAAAAATACAAACAACAAAAACAAAATTTTAAAGGCAAAAAAATAAAAAAGTACAATGCCCACAGTAAAAAAAAAAATAATTCTTTGCTCTTGGGAAGCTGATATTCTGTTCTGTCTTGAGAGGAAGAGGTAATGCTTAGCAGTATGCCTGGCACATCAAGGACTCTGGAAGCATCTGGTATTATTATTGCTCACACCACTGTTGTTATGAGGACACAGTTCCCCCACCTGGCACTGCCCACTGCTAAGAACTCAAATTCCCAAGTCCAAGACTACATTTTTTTTTTCATAAAAGGCCCTCAAACTGGATCTTGAGTGGAAGAGTAGAGTGCACCCCATGACGAGCCAATGATCCCTACATATGAGGCCTCAATCAGGTTACAGTGACCTGAACCTAGGGAGCCCACAGTTGACCTGACACTGGGACCCTATACTTGAAGTTAAGAAGGAAGAGTCTAAGAAGTTGACCGTGGCCATTCCTCAGCTCCTACGGAGAGAAGCTTGGTCATTTGTGTGTTGATTTTCTGTCAGAGGGAACTGCGTGCCTGCTAACTGCTGCAAAAGTAAAATTGCCTCACTTGCGCATGTTCCCGACTCTGGACAGACTATGGTTCTTTGTATGGAAGATATTCACCAAAATGACGGGTGCCTCGGCAGCAATACTGGGGATACCACTCCTCTGGATTGCACCACTGTCCTTCACAAGATGGCTGGGAAGGCTGGTGTGGATTTGGAAATGGCAGCTGTCAATAAGGATGACACCATGCAGAAGAAGGTGTCTCTGCAAGGGTCTGTTATCGCAGATTAAGAGAGAGGGAAATTTCCAGACACCATGAATGTAAACTTTGGCTTCCTGGCTGCCATGAGATGAGCAGCCTCCTCCTCCACATGCTCCCTGCACCATGATGTACCACCTCATCTCAGGGCCCAAACACGGAAGTCAGTCGACCATGAATTGAATCCTCTGAAACTGAGAGCCAAATAAATCTTTCCTACTAGAAGAAGAAGAAGAAGAAGAAGAAGAAGAAGAAGAAGAAGAAGAAGAAGAAGAAGAAGAAGAATAGAAGGAGGAGGGGGGAGAAGGAGGGGGGAGGAGGAGGAGGGGGGAGGAGGAGGAGGGGGGAGGAGGAGGAGGAGGAGGAGAACGGCCCCTAAACTAAATGTTAGACATTTTTCACCCATCCCTAATGTCCCCTCCCTTTACTAACACACAACAGTTGAAGTTTCTTCCCCGCAAAGCATCTCAAGGGTTGTTTGTGTTCTATGCAGAAGAAAGGGTACAGCCCAAAAGAAGTAGAAAGGAACAGGGAAGTTTTCTTGAACTCAACAGTGCATGCTATCCCTTAGCTTTCGGGAATCTCAAGGTTTTGAGGCTGCAACCTGAGGCTTAGCTCTTTCCTCCTTTTCCTTCTCCTCTGTCTTCCTCTTCTCCTCCATCTTCCTCTTCCTCCTTCTTCTATTCTTCTTCTTCACAGTACTGAATTGACCCAGGGCCTTGCACATGCTAGGCAAGTGCTCTACACTGAGTTACACACCCAGCCCTCATTGTGTTTTTCTTGAACGTGTTTGTCCATTAGACATCCATTAGGCAGATCTAGGGATTCCACGCTCTGTAAGTTGGAAACATGGCACATCAAATAGGGTCCAGTGGTTTCATCAGAAACACTCTAATTTGCATAAAACAGAGGAAAATAGTTGGTGGAAGATGGGGTAGTACCCATAAACCACGGAAAAGCTGATATGCTGGGGCTAATGGTGAAATTAGCCCAGTAAAGGCTGAGCAGCAAGATCTAATGAATTGTCTCTTCCAGGTTTTCCCTTAAATGGAGATTATTCTTTTTTTTTAGTGGTTAGTTCATGTAATGTCAATTATAGGTGATTCATCCTCTATCCATATCCCAATTGTACTGCATAATAGACTGTCTTCAATGCTATCTTCTAATGATCATGATTAGGTTTCTCAAGGACTAGAAAGAAAATGTGAATACTTTCTTCTTAGATTTAATTGTTCTCATCTCAAGGGTAAAATATTGGCAAACTTTTTGGAAACTTCAACCTGCATCATCATGGTCAGAATGTTAAGACCTGAATTAACAGATGTTTTTGCAAGAGTTTTGCTGCTTCTGATTGTTTTTCAGAGAGCAACTGGTTCCCATTGCTCCACACAGGAAACCGATGTCATTTTCCCTCCCAGGATTGTGGAAACTCAAAACCACAGTAACTTACATTGCTAATTTTTACCCTCACCCAATTTTTTTATTTTCTTTTTTAATAAACTATTTATAATACATATAACATAGAGAAAAGTAAGTCAAACAAGTACAGCTTAATAAATGTTCACAAAGTGAAAAGCACCTGTGTGATCACTGCTCAGACTGATAAATAAAATGTAACCAGTACCCAGTATTTTCTTTATATCTCATGCAAGTCAGAACCTCTTTGTCCCAAAGGCAGCTGTTTTCTTGACTTCTTATACCATAGATTCATTTAATTTGTCTTCAATTTGTATGAAGGTCATCACATCACGTAATAGGTATCATTTTGTGTCTAGCTTTTTCATTCAAGATTGTATTTTCATCTATTTTATTGATGATTTTCATACAGCAGTAGGTTATTCAATTTTCATTGGTGTAAAATAGCTCATTGTATGGATATGCCATAATTTGTTACTGTTGGTGGACATAAAAGTTATTTCCAGGTTTAAGCTACTAAGGATGCTGCTAAAGACGTTCTTATCCATCTATTACATGCATTTCTATGTGTTCCTATTAGGGACATACCTATCAGTAGGATTTATAGTCCCTGAGTTACATATATCTTCAATATAGTAGAGATTACACCAAATAGTTTTCTAAACTAATTGTACCAACATGCACTTCTGCCCCAATGTAGGAGAGTATCCTACTGCTCTGTATCTTCCCCAACATTCAGTGTTGTTAGGCTTTTTAATTTTAGCCGTTCCAGAGTATGTAGCTATATATCATTGTAGTTTCAATTTGCATTTCTCTAATAAATAATGCAGTTGATTCAAGGTTTCTTTATTGGTCATTTGGATTTCCTTTTTCACAAAGATTCTTGTTCATAGTTTCATATGTGTTGTGCTGTTGGGTTGTCTGCATGATGTGTGATTTGTATAATTTGTGTATTCTGAATACTAGCCCTGTGTTAGGCATATGGATTCTAATTTATTCTCCTGCTTTTTTCTGCCTTTTCACTCTCACTCTCTCAGTTTCTGTTTAGTTGGTCCATTTTTTGTGTGCATATTAAAGAGAACTTACTCCTAGATAGTAAAAATATTCTTCTACGTTGTTTTCCAAAAAGTCATCCTTTTAACTTTTACATTTAGATCGGTACTCTGCCTGTAAATCATTCTTGGCTTAGATTTAAAATAGAAACCAAAATTCACTTCATTTTATGAATAGACATGCAGTTGGCCTACCACCATTCATGAGAAAGGCCACCCTTCTCCCACCACACTGAAGTATCAAATTTGTTCACTAATTTGGGTCTAGGGTATTGAGGGCTTTCTATTATGTTTTATGGTACCAAAAAATAAAAAATAAAAAGAGCCATGGATGTAGCTCAGTGGTAAATTATGTTTTATCATGTGCATGTCTATCAACAAACAAATGCCTAACTCTCTTAATTAACTGTAGCTCTGTAATAAGTTAATTTTCTAACTTTATTTTTCATAAACTGGTTTAGATTTACTCAATTATTTGCAATTCTCTATAAATTTTGAACCATCATTGATTCTATAAATCACTTACAGGAACTTAAATAACTTAAGTCATCCTACGATGATTTCTTCAGTTTAAGAAAGTTTGTGATCATTCCCTTTTTAAAGATTCTTTTCCTGGGCACCATGATGCATGCCTGTAATCTCAGTGACTTGAGAGGCTAAAGCAGGAAGATTACAAGTTCATGGCCAGTTTTAGCAACTTAGTGAGACCCAGTCTCAAAATAAAAAAAAATAAAAAGAGCCATGGATGTAACTCAGTGGCAAATTATGGCTGGGTTCAATCTCTGGTACCAAAAAAAAAAAAAAAAAAGATTTATTGTGCTCCACTCTTTCTCTTCTATCCATTAAAATTCAATTATATATGTCAGACTTTGTATATGCTATTCATTTTTATTTATCTCCATGCTTCAGTTTGAATATGTTCTATTGACTTGTCTTCCATTTCACTGATTCTTTTTTTTTTAGCTTGTTTTATCTGCCTTCTCTTTTTTTTGTACCAGGGATTGAACTCAGGGGCACTGGACCACTGAGCTACATCCCCAGACCTATTGTGCATTTTTTAAAGAAAGGTTCTCGCTGAATTGCTTAGCGCCTCACTTTTGCTGAGGTTGGATTTGAACTCACGATCCTGTGCCTCAGCCTCCAAAGCCACTGGGATTACAGGCGTGCATCAATGTGCCTGGCTGTTTTATCTGCCCTTTAACTTATGTATTGAGTTCTTACTTCGAATTAATTTTCAATAATAGATTTCTATTTGGTTCTTTTTAAATAGATTACAGTTCTCTGATGATGTTTTCATTTCATTATCTACTCCATCAAACATGTTAATCACAGTAATTTCAAGGACAGTGTCTGAATATACAGACTTCTGGATTGCCTATTTATTTCTCTCTCTCTCTTGGCTTTAGTTCATTGAGTTCTGTGTGCTTGTGGTCTGGTAATACCTACTGAGTGCTGTTCATTGAATGTGGAATCTCTAGAGGTTTTCTATGACGTTTCCACATCCTCAGAAGTCCTACTTAGCTTGGTCAGGCAGAGCAGGGTCTATCATCTCAGTCTAGTATGGAATGAGGCACATGGAGCTATGTCTACCTCCGAATTACCATCTCTTCCAGGATGTGGCCATTCAGTAGTGCCTATTGAAAGCCAGGAATGTTGTCAGAAGCTCTTCTCTTCCTGGAAGGTCCCAGGCTACGATTTTATCTTCCCCTGCACCACGAGACTGTCAAAAGCTCTACCTGGTATCTCAACTTCTAAGCTGATGCTTACAAATTGTCAAGTGTGTCATCTGAAACAGCCACATCAAAAGCTGGACTGATTTCTATGTGTTTCTCTTCTGTCTAGTATTTTTGCCTCTCATACACTCACTGCTTTGCAAAGTCTAAATTTCATTCTTTGTCTCCCTGAGCACCCAAAGCTTCCCCTTAGCATCTTCTTGTTATGATTTCTACAGCCATTCTCAGTAGTCATGGGAGACTAGCCCCAGGACTAATACTGACTATGAGAGTAATAATAATGATTAATAACAAAAATATCAAAAAAAATCCTATATCACAAAACTCTAAAATGTTATCAAAGACATAATAAGCTCAAATTTCTTCTGAGATTAGAAAGGTAAAATAAGTGAGAGAATTGTGCTGAGTAAGGATTGTCAAAGTGCAAACCATAAGTCCCCTGTAAATAAGGAGGTGTTGTATGTTTTCCACTTTTGGATTACCAGTGAAAGCCATAAACATAGAGACTTATGGATAGGCTTACACCATTTTTTACTTCCTAGAATTTACTAATAAGTAATGACTTAAACAATCAAATATAATTCAGGAAAAAAAATTAGCAAAGTACTCAGTAGGTATCAGGAAGTTCAATGGAAATTCCCAGAACAGAGAAGCTAAGCCTTTGCAGTGGGTTGGCATTGGGAGAGAATGGAACTGAATGGCCTTTTGATAGACTATTCAAATGGAATGGTCAGGGTAGAGGGGAAAGGGATGCAGGTTGCTTCAGAGAATGAGGAATGAAGCAGAAGGAGCATCTCCCTGTTCACAAGGGTGTCAACCAGGTCTAGGTTTGGTCTTGCACTATAGACTAAATCAGGTCCTTCAAAGGAACCATCATTGTCTTTAAAAGAGAAAATGAGAAACTACCAGAAGCATGCTGCTGTTGGGTCAGTTTCTCGGCCTCATAAACAAGCTCCTCTGTATGTAATTATAACTAATATATGGGAGGATCGGACGGGGATGAACAGATGTTGGAGCCAAACGAGGATATACGGAACACAGCAGTGTGGTATAAAAACCTGAGTTTATATGGTGCAGCTGGCTGCATTGCATATTTTTTATTATTATTTATTTACAAGGTGTGGCATCTGGCCTTCTATTGTCAAACCTCAATTTTTTTTTTTTTTTTTTTGCAGTTAATTCCCTCCTGATACAAAACAGCTTGGGCAATACTGTTGAGAATCTTCACTAAAAATGTTCTTTCAAAAAAGTGAGGCCAGGAATTAGAAAGAAGGGCATCCGGATTCTCCATCAGAGCCAAAGAGGCTTTTTTGTCTGTCTGCCTTTCAAATTTGGGCTCCTGGTGTCCCAGACATACTGAGAAAGCTCAGGTCTGTTCTGCTTGTGTCAACATAATGCTGGTCAAGCCAGTTAATGGATTTTCTCCCACTAGATGCCCACGGAAGCTGTAAGTTAGAAGATGTAAGAAAATATGGCTGTTAACAAGAGTGAGGTCTGACCCAAGTATGACCTCAGCTTGTTCTAAATGAATTGCCTGGAATTATCCTTCCTCAATCAGTGACTTTCCAACTACCACTATGACTCCAGGGGACATAGAACCTTATGTGGTAGAACCCAGATTCTCCATCAGCATGGCAGCATTGGGAGATGAATCCCAAAGGTCACAGACATTCTTTGGTCCATTGTCAAATTTATTTTTATGTTACCTAGTTTGTAAAACCTTCCAGCTGAGAAATCTGAAACTTCCTTTCCCATCAATTTTCTATACCTTTTGGCCATCAGCTTGAGGGACAGTATAACATTTGGGTTAAAGCAAAAGGCTCTAAATTTAAGTGGCTTCGGTTCACATTTTCTTCCGACCTACCAAGCTGTATGGATTGGATGAATTAAGTAACCTCTCTAAACCTCAATTTCTTTACAATCATCCTCATCCTCTTTGGAGTAAGTATGAATTGAAACAATGCACAGAAAGCAATTGGCAGAGTGCCTGGTACCTACTAATTATTCATAAAATAGTATCTACAATTTCTAATCCTATCTTCCTCCTATGCATCAACTGTAATAGAGGTATTGCTGTAAGCTTGTTCACATTGCTTATTTTAAAGTTCAGTGTTTTACAAATTTTTTTTTCTTAGCAAATTCCTACTCAAGGGGTTACCCTTTCTAAGAATTTCTCCCTGAATTCTCTGCATTTTTCTGACTGCACCACTTGCTCTGGGCCAGCATTGGAGGGCAGGCCCAGCACCTCCAGCCCTTCATCCCAGCTCTCTCCAACAGCAGCCTGTCTCTGACAAGCACTTATTACTGTGCGTACACATCTTCGCTTCTTAACTGGGCTCCCACAACACCCACCCCCTGTCTTTGAACATTCTGTTCCTTGAGTTGCTTCCCCAGCAAAGTCAAGGTCTATAAATGCTGTAACGTAAGCATGGATGGAAACAGTAAGTTTCCTGACTGGCAAGGCTACCTGTTGCTCCAGGATCTCATACATTTTCTGGGCAGGGCTTTAGCTTCTCATAGCCTGATCACATCTGTCCTCTTGCCATGTCTCCTGCATGACCTTCAAAGACCTGGGCTTTGACCGAAGCAAGCTGAATCCTCATTTCCTCCTCAACCTCATGCCACAGGTACCGCATCCAGGATTCCTGCAGCTGCCAAAGCAAAAGAAGTTTGGCCTCCATACTACTTCTCCATAAAGAAAATATTTTTCAAATCAATTAGAAGCTTCTGTGACCTACCTACAGCAATTTAGGAAATTAGCAAGTGCCCCTTGTTCCTCTCACAAACCGTATTTTATTATTGGATTAATGTGCAAAAAGTCCCCTAAATTTTGTAGCACTAAATATTTACTTTGGAGACATTCTCTGGTTTTATCATGGATTTGCCTTGTACTGTCAACAAATTGCTGCAGAGTGCATAAAGAACTAGGGAAGTAAAAGAAAATATACATGGGGCTAGATTCATTTGGAAACATATATTTCGCTTGGAAGGAGGCGATCAGCAAAGAATTGACATTCATCACCCGTTGACTAGGGTCTTGTGACCCTATCTCATAAATCATGCAGAAATTTTTACTTTTATTTTAAGCATATGGGTTGCTTTAAGAGTATAAGCCAGATGTCTTATGCCCAGAGTTCAATTTTAGGGCCTAGTTCTGTATCATAAAGAGCAATCACAACTCCTCCACTAAGCCAGGTAAAACATAGTAAAATGACAACTGCGGTGGGGCCGTGCGGTGGCTGTAGGAATGGCCAGGGGGCTCCTGGGTCTCCATGCAGAAAGCACCTTTCAGGAGCTATATAAATTCTCCACTCTAAGAGAAATATTTAGAGGATGGAAGTGCAGCGTTTACTTAGTTCTTTTATTGATCCATCTGGGTGTGTTTGGCCAAGAGGAAAAAGCCACCTTCCCTAATAACTGCAGACTTATAGATACCAACTGTTACCCCACTTGTCTCCATTTCCATTACATGGGAATCACTATGAAAACGGTCCACTTGTCCATTAGACAGGGTAGCTTTCTTCTTGTGATGTGACAGCTGACAGATTCTCTACACCATGTTCTCAGATTCCTGTTGCCCATAGAGCAAGGCTCTGGAGAGGTCTGCTGACCCTCTGGATGCCATCCTCCCTTCTCACACCCCTTCTGCCCAGCTCTGCCATGGCTTCTTCATCTAAGTGTCTGTTTCACTTGCACAAGCGATTGTTCTCCTCCTGCACCCAGCCTGTCTTCCCTCGGCCTTCTGTTTTCTTCACCGCCGTCAAAGCCCTCTTTTCAAAATGCAAAACTAGCTTTCCTACTCTTCAGAAGCAAGAGTGTGATCCTTAAGGAGGCCCACCAGATCCTGCTGTCAATCATACTTTTCTTGCTTATTCAGCTAACTGGGCCTTCTTCCGGACTCTAAAAGAACCCCCCCTCCCCTCCTTTTTTTTTCTCACTGCGGCTAAACTTTTGCTTACTCTGTGCCCTTTGCCTAGAATGCCCTTCACATCTCCATCCCTGGTTCAAACATCTATTTCCTATCAGATCAGGTCAAAGTCCTCTCCATAGCACTGACCACAGTTGGAGTTTTAATTCATATTGGCATAAAATAAATAAATTGTTCCCCTAGTGTCTCTCCGAATGCAAGGACATTAAGGGCTTCTATAAGGATAAGGACTCTTCACCTGTTTTTTTTTTTTCCCCTCATTTTTGCATTACCAGCACAGAGCACAGTGCACATAGGAAGTGCTTAATATGTATATGTGGGAAAGAACTCGTGATTTCCCCAAAGGTGAAACAAAAGCAGATTGCCTTAACTCAAGAAACAACTTGTTTTACAGATGAAAAAATCAAAAAACCATGGACTATGATTTCAAAATTCTTGCAAGGTAATTCTATCCAAGAACAACAGATTCTAGTTGGGATACTGCCCCTGGTCTTGGGAAGGTCTATATTGGAGGCTCAATGGACAGACAAGCCCTGTTCTCTTGTATCCTCCAAAGGGATGACGTAAAGGCAAAGGTTTAGGGCTTATGGAAGCAGAGCTTATATGAGGTACACCTTGTTACCTATCTCTGGAGACAGCTTTACAGGTGGTAGGGAAATCTCTGGGTGTCAGGTAGTATTCACACTGCCAGTACAATGTTTTAGTCCATTTTCTGTTGCTACAAGATAATACCACAGACTGGGAAAATTATGAAGGAGGAGGAGGAGGAGGAGGAGGAGGAGGAGGAGGAGGAGGAGGAGGAGGAGGAGGAGAAGAAGAAGAAGAAGAAGAAGAAGCAGCAGCTTATTTTGGTTTATGATTCTAAAGGTTGGAGTGTCCAAGTTCTGGCAGATGCATCTGTTTAGAGCATTCTTGCTGATAGGGAATCTCTGCAGAATCCTTAGGTAGTAGAGGGCATCATATGGCAAAAAGGATTTTATTTAAGACTCAGAGTCAAATTGGACTTATTTGCATGTTAATCCATTCATCCCTTAACCCAATAATAATAGCTACCTGGAGTGTATTTCACATTCTTTGGATTCCGTAGGTCACACTGGATCTAGCTGCATATTTGGAAGAATACAATTCCTTAATTTGAAACCAGAAAAGCCAGTGTCTTGATTTTGGGACCCAGATAAGGAATAACTACCAATATTTGTGGAGCACCTGTGATGGTCATTGATTTTCCTTCAGTGGCTTCTCATCCATTGTCCTACTCATCCCTTGCATCTGGGCTTATTCGTAGGTGAGGCCAGAGCTGGGGGCTGTGGCACACACCTGTAATCCTAGAGGCTTGGGAGGCTGAGGCAGGAGGAGCCTGCCTCAATATCAACAAGGCACTTAGCAACTCAGTGAGACCCTGTGTCTAAATAAAATACAAAATAAGGCTGGGGATGTGGCTCAGTGGTCGAGTGCCCCTGAGTTCAATTCCCGGTACCCTAGTACCCCCTGCTGAAAAAAAGGAATTAAATAAAAATCATAGGTGAGGCCAGTAGAACCTCTGATTATAGGTGCTACCACAGCCCAGAGGGATGACGTGCTTTATCTGAAAGGAAACAAGTGTCAGCTCCTTTAATACTCATAGCAACCATATAAGGGAGGATTTATATCCTCATTCTAAACATGAGGAACGGGAGGCTGGATGGAATTGAAAAAGAAATACAGCCTTGGCTACCAGCAAATGAATCTCAGACACAGACATGTTGTCTCCACTGCTCTTTCTCCCACAGGAAAACACAGTCGCACTGATTTCAGAAGCTGTCATGGTGACGATGAGCAGTAGGTGTTCTCACATAGCCCTGCTCATATGGCCACGTTTTACCTGAAAAGGTAAAAATAAAATAAAATAAAGACACAAGACTTCTACTTACCAGTAAGTATTTTGTTTGCATTTCGTTGTTTATCTCAAAGCTATCTTCTGTCTTTATGAAATTAAGGATCAAAAAAGTGGAAATTTTGGTTCCTTGGGAAGGAAGAAGGTAAACACATGAGACAGAGCGGGTAGAATATTTGCTGCTTTTTTTTTTTAATTTGTTTTCTTTTGCAGACTTACGAAAGATGAAGAAAGGTGATGTGGAAACTTTGCAATCTTGAGATTATATTCCCATCGAGGAGGAAAAGGAGAGTCCCAGTGAAGGGGAAGGGCTATCAAGTTGAGTCTTGGGATTTGGTGAAAGTCCTACAAACCTGTGCCCGGGGGAGAGAGATGGCCCATGCCTACACAGGCCTGAAGCGTTGGTCGCAGGGGAGAGATGCAGGCTGTGATGGAGACTGCTGGAATTCCATCCAATCTGTCCTCCCCCTCTCAGAAGGACAGAACCCCAACACGGCTACCATCTGTTCAGCTGGATCATATTCTCCAGACCCCATATGCAGTTGCTTGGCCAAGTGACAAAGTTCTCACCTGAGAAATGACAGGAAGTTGTGTGTCTGGTTCTTGAGACTGGACTGACTCTTCCATGTGTCCTTCCTGTGGAGATCCAGCTTCATCCATGGGAGGATAAACCCCCCTGGGATGTAAAACAAAGATAATTCAGCAGGAACCTGGATCCATGCATGAGTGTGTGGAACCAGATGGTGATGCTCACAAGGGGCCTGGACCACCGAGAGAAAAACAGACTCCTTCACTGTCCACGTCTATTTTCACATTGGGTCTCTGCGACAGCAGCAAAACTGGACCTTAATTGATGCAATGAATGGATATAAGGGCAGCCCTATTTTTGCTTATTTTAATCATGCAAGTTACTCCACACAAATGGACCAGAAATTCATAAACAATACTCTATAAACCATAGACTTTTCTCAAAGAGAAAGTAACTTGTGGAACAAATCGCAGATACCAAAAATCACTTCTTGATCATCAATTCTATATATTTTACCTAGTAAAATTTCAATGGCTGATATGTCCATTTTGTTTCAGAAGTGTATTTTCACCTCCATGACTTCTGTGTTCAGGTTACAATGTGTTAAAAAACATTTGTGCAATATGGAAGGCAGACCAGCTTGAGAATTTTATCAGTTTCCATTCTTATCTCAAAATAGCTTTTATTAAACCACAAGTGGAACCAATGTTGTAAATATCACCATGTTCATGTTGCCCATCAATTTCATTGAAACATTATTGACTAAAAATCAAATAATAAAATCAATTTATCCGATAGCATATGAAGACATATAGTCACAAAATTCCAAGACGTCAAAATCATATGTATCTATACACATCCATATCTATGTGTTCTGTCACCAGTTATCTGTTTCCTGACCTTTCAGTCTCTTTAAGTTTCTGAAAACAGGGCAATGAATTTGTTTAAAGTTCCTGGATCACCAAGCCATTGAGAGAGTAAGCATTTAAAATTCATGATTGCAAGGGGGAACATCTGGAATGCACTCAAAAGAGGGGAAAATTATGAAATGCAAACATCATGAATAGCTAGCATGTTGCAAGAAATGAATCAACGGACAACCTGTTTCCTACATTCTTTCTGGAGGAGGAATAAAACCTCTGAGAGGAAAATGCACAGGAATGCAGAATACAATACTCCCATGGAGGAAATCTGATGTATAGCATCCCTTTTTTTAGAAGTCAACTTTTTAATTTGTTTAAAATGCTGATAATATCTGCGCCCTATTCTCTTCTCCTACTTTACATGTTGCTGAGGGAAGATCTTTGTAGTTAACGAGGAGTTTTTTTCTTCACCAGCGATGTGGGATTTTCACACATGTGCCTTCGCAGTAGCGAGTCTCAGCCCTGCAGTTTATTTTTGTAATAATTAATAAAATATCACACTTCCTGTCTTCTTTACTCCTGCCCAGAGAATGGCTTGCAGCTACCTTTTCTGGATGCTACTGTAGAAAATGAAATGATGTTGCATGAGGATCCAGTTGCAGGACAGAAAACCTAGCAAGGTCCTTAGGTCCCCATTGAGTACATTCCTGGTGACAGCTTCATGGATGGTGGTGCCAATTGACTGCCGAACGTGGAGTGTTGAAGAGATGGAGACTGGTGTTTACAGGTCCTGGTGTTGAAATGCTCTGTTTATACCATTAAAGGAAGGCTGTCCTCCATTGGTCTTATTTTAGGTGAAATAAAAAGAACTCACTGAGTTGCAATGAATCTTGCAAACATGTCTCAAACAAATAGAGCCCGTGTGGTGGCACATGCCTGTAATTGCAGCTGCTGGGGAGACTGAGGCAAGAGGAATGCAAGTTCAAAACCAGCCTCAGCAAATTAGTGAGGCCCAAAGCAACTTAGCAAGAACCTTTCTCAAAATAAAAATAAAAAGGGCTGGGATGTGGCTCAGTGGTTAAGCCCTACGGGTTCAATCCTGGTACCAAAAAAAAGAAGAAGAAGAAAAGAAAAAGCAAACTGCTGACTTTGGGTAGAATAATTGTTATTCATACATTTAATAAATCTTTATTAGTGTCAATCAGTCTCTACACACTGTACTTGTCACTTGTGATAGGGCTGTGACCAAAATAAGCCCTAGCCAAACAATGAAAAAAGCTGGCACATAGTTTGGGGAGAGAGATCTTTGATCACTTCCAAGGCTGGAGACATTCTGATGACTTAATTCCATTATTAACACCCATGGAAATTGAGAATGGTGTTCAAGACGTTTCACATCCTGTCTTGCAGGCAGCCCAACCCATCCGGTAGCAATTCTGCATCATCTCCATCACCATCACCACCATCCTCAGCAATATGCACCACAGTGAGTATTTTTTTTGTAAGATTTTTTGAATACTCACTATTGACCTTGTATTAATGTGTTTCATGTGCTTTGTTTCTTTGTTCATCTCAACCATCCCATGGGTTGTGTGGTATTATTATCCCGTTTTACAAATGAGAAGCTGAGGTGGAGATGCATTAGCAATAAGGAGGAACATGAGGGAGAAGCCCAGGACAAGAAGCATCCACTGGGCTCCTGAGCTTATGCTGTAGCTAATGTTCCTGTTGTTGTCCCTCCATGATGCTCTAAGCTGGACCATACAGTAATCCTCAGAATCGTGCATTTCATGGCCCTCATGGTGGTCTGTCATGTTTTGTGTTCCAAACCCTGAAAATCTTATCCAACCAGAAAATATAGAAAGAGCTAACATTTTAAAAGATCACATGTCACTAAGGACTTGTGTGTCCTCTGGTTGTCCAACTTGCTGATACCAAACAAACCTTAAAAGGAATCTACGTGTTACCCAGAAGGGACTCTAAATGAAGGGACCACATTAAAACCCTGAAGGTGTCACTCAACATAAGAGAAGCTTCTGTCCCCAACTTGAAGTGAGAAGAAGCAGATATGCAGGTTTTTACTGGAGTTACTAAAATTCAATAAAGGTTTGATGGGTCCCCGCTGCCTGAGAAGCCACACCATAGTACCGCTCTTCAGGTGGCCTTTAGTTTTAAAGAGAGAAGACAGACTTCTATAAAAACAAGACCTCTGCCATCTTACATTGGATAATTCTTAATGTTTTTGTGATCATAATGTTGTATGAACTTTAATCACTGTGGGAAATAGCAAGACCAGCAATTATTATTACCACTGGATACACAGGAAACTGGGAAAAGGGAAAGGGAATCTCTGAAGATATCAGAATTTAGGTTCCCAACTCCCATTTCCTCAGAACCTTTGCTCAGAAGGACAGTCTCCTGAGGGGACTGTGCCCGAGGCGTAGTCATCAGCCACGCTTTTCGAGCACCATCACCAGGACTTCAGGTGTCGCTGGAGCAAAGGGGTCTACCACAGCACTTCTTCTGCACCATCCTGGGTGCCATTTGCAAATCCCAGAACAAAGCAAGTCCTAGCAAGAGTGACTCTGAAACATACAGCCACACTGCTCTCCTGCCCGAAGACACTGCACAACTTTTGGCAGCTCAGGCAGCTTAGAGTTTTATCATTTGTTCACTTTAATGTACTTGGCAATCATGCAGAAGGGCTTTTAAATCTAATGGCTCAGACAATAACAAAGCAGAATTGCATGAGCATTTTCAAACTGATAGGGCTGTGACCCTTTTAGGTATGTGATGCTGCCTTATTCTGGGACACACTGGAGCTGCTACACATTCATGGACTTTGAGTCTCTTTCCTTTGCCCATGTTTGGCACAAGGGTCCAAGAAGCAGAGAACACACACAGCATGAGACTTCTTAAAAATGTGAATCTGTGCCATGGTATATGTGCATATGTGTGCACATATGTGTGTGCATGTGTGTATGTGCTTCTGTATACATGTGCCCCCACCCACACATGTTTCTTTAGCCAAAATTGGGATGAGATAGACCACCTGGAACGTGGGTACTCAGGTTAAATAGGACAGAACCTCAGGCTGGGAATCATTCTAGAGAAGGCTTCTAAGGGCTTTCTTTGTGCTCTGTTTACTTCTTGAAGGTTCTAAAGCCTGTCTTATTCTCCATTTGGTAGCTTTCAAGAAGTTTTTCCCCTGTACTAAAAACCATATTTTGATTTCAGGCAACAAAGTTTATAAGTAAATCCAGACAAGTTTCATTCATTTTGGACTTTAGAAAATTCTCTTAATAAAAATATACAAAGCCTATCATGTAGAGAATTAATGAAACACACCCTGGGTTGTCCATAGTTATTGAGGCATTTTTTTTCCCTTCAATTACATACTCTGTTTCCAGGTGATCCCATCATTGGTCCTCTTATCAGTGTCAATAATTCCATTTGGCAGGCAGCAGCTAATTCTTTTCATGTGCTAATGATTAATCAGACAAGCCTATTCACTAATGTATCAGAATGCATTAGAAACATAAGGTAATGGCGGACAGAACATCAATTCAAATATAAATGAACTACATTTACATTGGATACCTATTGACTTATGTCACAGAATGAAGTAGAAAATGCAATTTACTTGTAAACCATTAAAATGAATGAAAATAGAATTTCAAACTCCATCTTCAAACATAACTTTATTGACTTGGCTCTGAGCCTTTAGGGAGGGTCTAACTAAGTTTAAAATATATAAGTAGCACACTAATTCATTTTGTCATAAAAGAGTTAGCGTCTCACCAACTAAATAACGTGGAATTTACTTAGGTTGGAACTAGTACAAAATAAAGAGAGGTCTCAGAGTCCAGAGGGAGGGCATGTCAGAGTTCTCACGTTGGGGGGGTTTCTGATTTTACCTCTCCTCTAACCTATTTTTTGTTCCAAATTTTGTGTCTGTATATGTCCCCAGGGCAATGAACCATATTTTACAAACCAGAATGCAAAAATAATTGTAAGAGAGAGGATGGAATGCTGAAGCTAGGTCAGATAAAGTTATAATAGTAATCCCAATATAAATTATAGCCCTGGAAACCAAGCTCTCTAGGAGTCTACATGGAACTGGATGGGGATAATGTAAGATGTTCAGAAAAAGATGATAAGCACTAGGAAATGAATGAGTTTGCATCACTTGGTATGAAAATTTCCTTTGCCCATGATAGGACCCTTTTCACTTTTCATTCAGATACTGATCATGAAATAAATGAGATTTCTTGTCTCAGATTTTCTCAAGTGTGTAAGAATAGAACAAACAGGAAAACCTTGGAGATTCTCAAAAAAAATACAGCTGGTCTTCCATAACTGTGAGTTTCGTATCTTCAGATTCAGCCAATAGTAGATTAAAAATATTCAGGAAAGAAATTGCATCTATACTGAACATGTACAGACATTTTTGCCTTCTTATTGTTCTACGATACAATTTAACAACTATTTGCATAAAATGTACAATACTGGGAGTGATTTAAAGTGTATGGGAAAATGTTCTTGGGTAGGTAGAATTAATATTGTCAAAATGGCCATTCAATGCAATCCCCATCAAAAAACCAATGATGCTCTTCTCAGAACTAGACAAAGCAGTTCTAAAATTCACTTGGAAAAATAAGAGACCCAGAATAGCCAAAGCAATCCTAAGTGATGGTGGAGGCATCACAATTCTAGCCCCCAAATTACACTGCAGAGCTGTAGTAATAAAAACAGCATGGTATTGGCACCAAAACAGGCATGGAGACCAGTGGAATAGAACAGAAGACACAGAAACAAATCCACATGAATACAGTTACCTCACGCTAGACAAAGGTGCCAAAAACATGCGTTGGAGAAAAAAATAGCCTCTTTAACAAATGGTTCAGGGAAAACTGGAAATCCATAAGTAGAAGAATGAAATTTGGCCCCCATCTCTCAACCTGCACAAAAGTCAACTCAAAGTGGATCAAAGAACTAGCAATTAGAACAGAAACTTGCAATCTCAAGAAGAAAATATAGGCCCAACATTCCAACATGTCAGCACATGAATCAACTTCCTTAACAAGATCCTTAAAGCATAAAAAAATAAAACCAAAAATTAGTAAGTGGGGTGGTAACAAATTAAAAAGCTTCTCTGTATAGCAAAGGCAACAAGAGAATAAAGAGAGAACCTACAGAATGAGAGAAGATCTTTGCCACCTCTTTCTCAGTTAGGGCATTAATATCCAGAATATATAAAGAACTCAAATAACTTAACAACAAAAGAAATAAATAGTCCAATTAATAAGTAGACAAAAGAGCTAAACAGATACTTGTCAAAAAGAAAGAAACAAAGATAAATGGCCAACAATCATATGAAACAAAGCATGGTCAACATCTCTAGCAATTTGGGAAATGCAAACCAAAACTTCATTGAGACTTCATCTCATTCCAGTCAGTATGACAGTTATCAAGAATGAAAATAGTAAGAGTTGATGAGGATGTGGGGGAAAAGGCACGCTCGTGCATTGTTGGTGGGACTGCAAATTGGTGCAACTACTCTAGAAAGCAGTATGGAGGTTCCTCAAACATCTAGGAATGGAATGATGATATGCTATAGCAGGCCCACTCCTCAGTATATGTTCAATAGAGCTAAAGTCGACATACTAGAGTGATACAGACACATCAGTGCTTACAGCTGTGCCATTCACAGTAGCCAAACTATGGAACCAAACTAATTGCCCTTCAGTAGATGAATGGATAAAGAAAATGTGGTATATCTACATAATGGAGTATTTCTCAGCCATAAATAAGAATGAAATTATGGTATTTCTCAATAAAGGGACAAAATTGGAGTCTATAATATTAAGTGAAATATGCCAGACCCAGAAAGTCAAAGTTCAAATGCTTTCTCTGATAAGCAGAAGCTAGTTCAAAATAAAGGGAAAACAGGGAGAGAGAGAGAGAAAGAGATGGAGGGTAGGGAACATTCCTTCAAAATAGAAGAAAAATCAGGGGAGCTGGGGGAGAAAGAAGCATCAGAATAAAGAAAGAAGAGTGGAATCAATCTGAGCTAACTTTCCTGTATACATGTATGAATATACCACAGTGACTTTCACCATTGTGTATATCCAAGACACTAATCAAAAAGAAACTATAACTAAACTGTAACTAAAAACCAGAAAGATCAGTAGTTTAAAGGGAAGGTAATAGGGAAAGAGAGGATGAAAAGGAAAGAAAAAGTACTAGGGACTGAATTAAAGCAAATTATATTATTTTATAATTATGCTAAAATAAATTCTAACATTATATATGACTAATATAAATAAATTATAAAAAAAGGAAAAAAATAAGTATGTGGGAGGATGCATATGGATTATAGGCAAATAATATGCCATTTTATTCTAGGAACTTGAATACTTAAGAAGTTTGGGATCTTCAGGGGACCCTAGAAGCAATCCCTAGCAGATAACAAGGGATGATTGTTTACTTAAATTCCAAACTCTTGTTTGTACCTGGGAAAGCTCACCTTCTGTCAAATGAGCAGTAACTAGAATTAGAGACTTAGGCAACTGCTGCAATTTTGAAAAAAAAAAAAATCAGTCTTGACAGAGTCCCAAAGTGGGAGAGTATTTTAAGGAAAACTCTAACCTACCTCACTTCTGCTTCTTCCCAGGTAAATAGCATGCTGCTAGTAAAAATGAATTGGGGAAGGCCAGCATTTTCCAATGTGATTTTCCATAAAAGTAGTTGACACCAAGAGAGAGACTTGTTGCTACAGAATCTCACAATCAAATATGCTTACAACATTCAACAATAGTGCTCTCCCTTACCCCTTGGAAATTCACAGGATACCTTGGACAAAGGCTCTGAGAAATCCTGCAATCACAAAATCTTTAAACTTTTTGTCTCAATAGCATTTCTCAAGTTAAATTAAGCACAGAAATGTTTCCTTCCCATACAAAGGAGATTAGGTTTTCCATGCAACATGGGTTTAGAGATATTAATAATGATCAACAAATTGGGAAAAGTAGATAAAACGTGGAGCTGAGTGAAACTATTTCTGATCCTGAAAAAAGATGGAAAACATCTCTCAGTGCTATTAGATTTCAAGAAAGGGGGCACTGCTCTGGAATTTTGCAAAAGCAGTTTCTGTCCACTTCAGCAGGAGGATCTTTGCAGCATTTTCTCTTGACCTACCCGAGGCCAGAACAATTCGACTTTGTTATTTTACCAAACCTCAAATCCCTCAAAAAGACAAATATGACTTTCAAAGCATGTCTGAATCTGGTGCTATCTTCACTGGTATTTAGATTCTGATTTTTAATTAATATCAAATGTCATTTGCCTTGAGGGTCTCATGCCACAATGGGCACAGACATAGAAACACCCAAGAAAATGCCATCTCCATGCCATCTCCCACTCTGATTAACCCACTCAGGAGGACCTGAGTGGGTTAGGAAAGATAGGTATTATTGCAGTTAACAAGGGAAGAATTAGTCTCGGCTTTGTCTGCACCCAAAGAACATCAAAGCCCCTCCAGTTTGTTCCCAACACCTAATCCATCAGGAAACTGTCTGGAAGATAAATTGGAGCTAAGCTGACTTTTGTTAATAATGTAACAATTTTGAAAGTGCAGCTTTAATCAAGGGGAAAATTTTACAGAATTTGACAACCTTTTCCATTCCCTCCAGTATAGACTCCATCTCTCTCTCTCTCTCTCTCTCTCTCTCTCTCTCTCTCTCTCTCTCTCTCTCTCAACTAATGCTGTTTCTTAGGTGCTGTTCAATAGAAACCAGTCCATAATGCAATGCACTCTCTTTATGTGATGTTTAGATATAAGATTGATCTCCTTGGACACCCTGGAGTTCTGAAAGTAAGATTATTGGATTTTGTGGCTTTCTCAGATGTCGAAGATCTTTAAACAGTGTCTTGCAAAGTTGCTACATCTCTCCTGTCTGTGAAACACTTATGAACTCATCAAAGAAGGTAGTCTCCATGTTAATGAGCCGGGGTGGGCCAAGGGGGCTGGAAGCCCACTTCCTCCCACTCTTAAGTGCCGGGACCAAGTCCACTTTCATACCTTGAAAAGAAAAATGAGTTCACCCACCTCCAGATCAATAGGCCTCAATAGGAAGACTGCTGACACAGGACGGCTTCCTAATTCAGAGCGGCAGGGAGGGACAGAAGATGTGGAAGTTTGGCAACCACATTATCTCAAGTCTCCTCCCAAGGACTTTAATAGCTTCAGCTGAATCATCTGGGAACAATAAAATGATAGGTTGACCTCATGGATTGTGGCTCACATTTTTTTTTAAATAGGGTTAATAGGACATGGTGTATTTTGAACTTCAAAGGCGCTGCCAGAAAGGACACTGTTGGGACCCTCTCCCCTACCCTTGTCTTTGTCACCACTGAAAACGCCAGTGTCAGGTGGCAGGCATACAAGCAGGCTGGATTCACTCCATCAGACATGAGCAGAGATTCTTGAAGCATAAGCACCTGGAAAGAGGCTCCAGGAGGCAGCCACTGTCTTATATTGTCATCAAAACCCTTTTTTCCAGATGTGCACCCAGTGGATATTACATCAACCAACCCATAATGCCTGCATAAAGAAGAATCAAGAGGTTTGCTCATCTCAAGTTTTTCTTCATTCTTTTTTAAGCTGGCAGTGCTTGAATTCACATATTTATATGCAACTATAGTATAACATTATACCTGGCATGGCACAAAGGTGCATGGCCTGATTTCCCATTTGTGTATATGTAGCCCAGGTTTATTGACCACTGTGCTGGCTCTGAGGACATAGGAGATCTTTGAGATAGTTCAAATGGTCCTCCTCACATATTGACGCTGGGAGAGGGGGGCCTCTCTTTAAAGTACTAACAGATCCTCTGAGGCCCAAGCTCTGTGCTTTCTGCCTCCAATGAGTACCAGTGTCCCTCAGTATTGAAATGGCAATTGGCCATATAAGATGGGGTAGAGGAGGACTGAGATCAGTCCTGGTCACTGATGCCAGTCAACCAGAGGCATGCTGGCTTTGTAAACATGGCTCATCCCAATGAGAAAGAGCACCTCTTAGAACCCCAGGGATGTCTCTGCAGTGTGCTCTAGTGAGTGGTGGCCAGGCACTCTGCAGCTACAGAAGAGGTCCCCATCACCTACCAAGCGCAAACCCCAGGAAAGGGCTCCTTGATAGGATGCTTCAACTGAGGCCAGGGGGACTCCAGATGCCCCTCTGCTCTGCTCTCCTGGGCTGCCTTCCCTTCTGATCTATCTGCCAAGTCACCAACCTGTCTTCCTTCTTATTTCCCTGCCATTCTTCCCTTCCCAAAGTTTTCTTTTATTCTTTGGAGCAGGGAAATGGACCTTACCTTTTAGGCTCCCCCCAGATGTCTGCTCCAATCAATGCTCATGAGTCTTTCCCTTCTTTTGCAGCCTGGACTTTGAAACCTCAAAGGCTAATACAAGATCCTTCTTTTCTCACTATTTGTGATTGGGTCATCTTTTCCTTGAGTTGTGAGCATATTATGTCTAGATGACTAAAAAGAGGTAGGGCCAAGGGGGAAAAGGAGATGTCCCAAATCCTTTCAATCTTTAAAATGTCTTGACTTTCCATGAAATGGTCCATGACTTCTAGGGACTGTGGCTCTCCAAGTGCTTTAAATGCCAGGACTCATCTCAAAACAATATTTCTTTAGGTGGAAATGGAAAACTCTACTGGACCACTGAGGTTGGGGTAGATGGGATAGTATGGGAAATACTGAAGTTGGAGGGCTGAAGGACAAGGAGCTATAATAGGTGGCTCTACTCCTACCCCCAACACACACACACACACACACACACACATACACACACACACACCAATAGACATGGACACAGGAGCACATGGGCTTCATCTCAAAATGCAACGGTGTTCTGTACATGGTTGTACTTTGTATCATTTGTACCACAATAGTTGCCTTCTAAGCATCAGAAAAGACCAACATGGAAAAAAATAGCATATTTAGGATTACAAATTCTGGAACCAAAACTCACTTATCCTTTAGTAACTGTGTGACCTTGGCCATATTTTCTTTTACTTCTGAACCTCGGTTTTCTCATATGTTAAGTGGAGACAGTAATCCCACTTTCTCACTGGTCTCATAGAACTGAGAATTTGACATGAGAGGACGAACATATAAATGTCTTATAAACTGTGACATATTGTCCTCTTCCTAAAGTTCTATGTTGGAAGGAACTATTAAAATAGTCACCAAATGTAGGAGGAGAGAGGGGGAGGAAGGGAGCAGATCCATGTGTGTACCAGTAGAATTGGGAGGCTCATCTCTCCCACTCCTGCATCCAGATGGGGTCTCATGGCCCCACCATGGTCCACCCTCACAGGAAGGCTCCTCTGAGTTGGGAGGTGAGGAAAGGGTGGCGGCCCCTGCAAAGCCCACCCAGAGTCTGCTTCCTAAGAGGAAATATAAAAATAATTTTAAATCTGCTCCCTGGATGTGTTTTGGCTTCGTTTTGTTCCTAGCATGTAGGACAGAATGTAGACCAAGCGAGGTATTCGGTAAGTGCTTCAATTTCCTGTGCATGTCAAAGAGCAGAACTTTCCAAATGTGGTTCACAGGCAGCCTGCAGAAGCATTAGTGAGGTTTCATCCCAGACTGTGGGATCGAACTCTGGGTCTGCCACCCAGAGATCTGCATTTGGAGTGATTATGCACACTAACACAGAAACACACCGTATCTGAGCCTGGAGATAATGATGATCCTAATTGTTTGAATTCATTCAACTTCTCTTTACATGTTGGACTATCCTAAGGCCTGCTGTTTATTAATGGATCCACCATTATGTTATGAGGTAAGCATTATTAATCTCTCCAATTTATGCATGATAAAATGGAACTCACCAAGGTAAGGGAGTCCCCAAAGACTGCACAGGGACTAAGTACCAAGCTGAGGTTTGCATGACGGTCTGGACTGTCTGAGTCACATAGACCCAGTCACACGTACAGGCAGCAATATAACAGGAAGTGCATGGATGTACAGTGTCCCTGTCCTAGGACAGGACACCTACCCTATTATGCTGAGGCAAAACCCACCATTCTCATAGTGAAGCTCACCCTTGGTGCCCAGACCGCCTCTGGATTCAGGCGACTTCCCTCTTTGATTCCATTATGTTTTGCTGCTTGAGATGCATCTGTGATGTTTAATTTATACCCCCTGATCATAAAGTGATTGCATCACTAAAAAGGCTGTGAGGTTGATTTATACTATAGTTGACTGTGTCTGTTAATTAGAGAAATATCATTTGGCTTCCTACAGAAGAGAAACGATAAATTATACAGGAGGAGGGAGGGGCACTCATCCCCCAAACCGATGCTGGTTACTCCTCTTGAATCTTATTTATGACCCTAACTGATTTTATTCCATTTATACCAACAATCTTAGGGGAGGGGAGGATTGAAACTTGGGCTGAGGAGGAAGGAATAGTAGAAAAAAGGAAGTTGTGAAAATAAACATAGAAATAATTCTCTCTATGTATAGGGGTACATGCAAAGACTTGCACATGACAGAGAAGTATGGGTCAGCTCACTCCAGATGTCATTCCCCGGACACCACCCTCCCTACCCCATACAAAACTTAAACAACACTATTGCCAGGACAGTATTCTCTCTAACAAAACCATCAAATAAGTGACTTGCAGGAGGAAGGGAGTTGTCTTCTGTAAACAATGACCCAACATTTTCTGTGCAGTGGACTCTATACCAGGGTGAGGATGCTTTTTTCTTCAACAATTTTTAGTTTATTTATGCCCAAAGGGGAATACAAAAAAAGAGATTTGTATTCATTCTTTCATTCATTCATTCAGTTGTTAACACATTCAATAAACATTACCAAACATGTACTATATGGTAGGACATGGGGCGGGGGTGGCGGGGGTGGACACACACAGGTGATCAGAAATGATCATAATCCCAGACTTAATGAATCTTATTCTCTAATAGGAGAGAAGACATGTATCAAACAAACTGATTCGAAGTTGCAAATATGCTGTGTGCTATATAATAAAGGTATGAGGAATCATGAGAGGCTTCCATGAAGACATATTATTTGAATTAAATCTCTCTCTCTCTCTCTCTTTTCTTTTTTTCCCCCAGTCAGGGCCTCACACATACTAGGTGTGTTAAGTCTTAAGGCTGGGGTATCCTGGCTAAATTAGAAGAAAGATCATTCCATAAGGAAGAATCCATGAGTATGAAGCTGGTGCAGAGAAGGAGCTGGGTACATTCAAAGGACAGAAAGGGACCCACCCAGTGTGACTGCAGTGGACAACAGGAGAAGCAGAATGGGGGCTGGAGACACAGGAGTCAGACCACAGCAGGTCACAGGCCATCATGCAGAAGTAACTTTTCTCAAGAGCAGAGGGACATTGGTGTCAGGCAGGGGGAGGATGATCAAATTTGCATTTTGAAAAGGTCATTGTTTTTGTACCTTGAAAAGACTTTGAATTTTCCAAGATCAAGAGTTGCAAAATGAACCTTAGGTCAGCAGCTTCTACATGGAGATAGACCATAGGAATGTCATGGCACACCCAGGACTCTGACATCTGTCATGGGGATGAGCCCACCTTCTTCCCAGTGTCCCCACCCCCAGACCATCCATTTGTACCCATTAACACCCATGCCAGGGAGTCTTGTGTTACAACTGACAATTGCTGAAGGCAGGAAAGAGGGGCAGTTAGACAGATGTGGGGACAGCAGAGTATCTGCCCCTGTCCTGCTCCTAGACCTGGATTAGAGCCCAAATTATAAGGAGGGACTAGAACTACCAGGTGACAGAGTAAAACCTGCTCCTTCTATTCCTTTCCTCCTCGTTGACCCTTCAAGTTAAAGCAGCTTCCAAGAGGTTTCCTTCTTTATTTTCACCATGAAATGATCCAGGGCACTTATTCGTTTCTTTATTTGTGCCTTCCACTAGAAAGAGAGCAGATGTCTTTCTTTTATTCCTCTCTGTATCTCTATGACACAGCGTGCTCCTTGCCACATACGAGGTGCTCAAAAAAGCATTTGTGCAATGAATACAAGGTGGGTGAGTGAGTTGTGGCTTTAGTAGCATTAAGAGACAATAATGTGCTACAAACACGCCGAAAGAAAAAAAAATGAGGTTAGAGCACAGAAGGTAAAGAGGGTGGGGTGTACTAGGAGGGTTGGGGAACTCCTTTTGGATGTCATTTTAGTAGAGACCTGGAGAAGACTTCTGGCAGAGGAAAGTGCCAAGACAAAAATTACAAAGAATTGCTAGACTTCATGAGCGAGTCATGGGTGACAAATTTTTTTTCTACTTGGAATTTGGATTACAAGGTTATTGTCATTCACAGAGGACATAGCTATGGCTGTGACCTCCCTAGTAACTATCAGCAGGATTATCACCATAGGACACCTTAAAGTAGCTTCACTGATGAGAGTTCTACAAGGAGCCAGAGAGAGAGGGAGAGAGAGGTGAATGGCAAACAGGACTGTCACTATCAGACTGGATGTTAAGAGAGACCATGGAGGCCCACTGTACAAAGCCTTGGAAAATGTGTAAGGAGGAGATTGTGTTGAGCCAGGGTCACAGAGGGAGGAATTCCTCTTGTAACCACCTCCTGGGCACCTGTAGCATCATGAGGATGTGGGTACTTATGCTATTTCCTCCTACAACGGAGAAAAGACTTGGCTCTTGATGACTTTGGGACACCATTCCTTTATCCTAAATCTTTCTTGAAATTTCCCACAAGATGGTGGGCATGAAATACAACATACGAATGAAAGCACTTCAGTCCATCTTGAGAGCTCTCCAAGTTGGAGGTCGAAGATTCCACATCCTTACTCTGTCCCAAACAGCACTCGTGGAGGCCCCAAACCACATGGAACTTGGACCTAGACATCATGGGCTGTAGGACTCCAGACACTTGGTGGGCAGCCCAGTGCCATCTTGACTTCTCAAAGGAGGCTATTCTGCCTGAAGCCCTGGGGCTCTGTTTTGATCTAAAGCCCTGCTTCTAACTAAGAAAAGGGTAAAGGGAGCCCAGAAAGGGCTCTTCAAATACACATGTAATCACAGCCATGTGTTTCCATTGAATTTGGCAACCACGGCTTTCAGTCTCACTTCTCCATAGAGAGCTGGCTTCAGAAATAGGAACTAGGCAGCTCTAGAGTGTCTCTGAGATAGTGTACTTACTTCTACTTTTCAAACAAATGTTGATGATTTTGAACACAGAAATAGTCCTGATGGAGAGAGGACCCATCTCAGAAACCACTGGCTATGAAATTAATTGTGTTTCTTAAGAACTCACACTTTGAAGTCCTCACACCCTCCCTTCAGAATATGATTGTGTTTAGAAATAGGGTCTTCCCAGTGATGATTGAGTTTAAATGGGCCCATTATTTTGGCTCTAATCCAATATGACTAGCATCCATATAAAAAGAAGAGGTTGAACAGAACCATTCAGAAGAAGGACCATGTGGAGACACACGAAAAGGGAGCCATCTACAAGCCAAGGAAGTAGGCCTTGAAAGACACCAACCCTGCTGCCATCTTGATCTCAGATGCTGAACCTCCAAAACCATAAGAAAACTGACTTTTGTTGTTTAAGCTGCCCAGTCTGAGGTTATGGTAGTCCTAGAAAACTGCCCCTTCTACCACCCACAACGCCTGGGAGTGAGGCAATCTAGTTTTGTTTGCTAGTTTAAAAAAAATATTACCAATATTTTTGCATTATTTGAACTCTTGTCAAGGACTCAAAAATACTTAACTTCTAAGGACTCTCTTTCCAAAACCACTCTCCCACCTCATTCCTGTCTTTCTTTACCTCCTTGGAACAACCATGAAACAAGCTCTGCTATGACTGATTCCAGACCAGAAATGCACATGAGAAATAGCTTTTTAAATTATACTTACCCATATTCCTGAAAGAATTCCCCACGCAAAGACACTTCGCTGGGAGAATTCCAATTTTATTGCAAAAAGCAGTGTGCTTATATAGAACTAAGGGGGAGATGGTAGGGTTTAGATAAATGGCAGGCAACCCGTTTATTGGCAAGTTCTTTCAGATATCAGCTCCGGAGCCCAGGAATTAGTTCTCATTGGGGCTAAGTTTCCCCGACAGCAAGATTTGAAATTGCTGCCGAAGGGAGAGTTCACACGGGCGGGAACTTTTCGCGCCACTGCAGAAAAGAAGAAGGTAGGAAGAAGAGGTGCTTAGGTGCCATGTTGGGGTTTTTTCTCTGGGGTATGGCTGCCGTTTATACTTTTCCCAACAATTCCTTTTCTGGTTCTACCTCAGAGCTCATGAAACTAGAGTCTTGGAAACTCTAGGTGGGGAAAGACGCAGAACCAAGCAAAAGACATGATATAATGGAGAGAGCACAGATAAGTAATAGCTTATATAGCCCTTGTTTTTGTCACACCCCACAAGGTCTGAAATACAGTACAGTTTTATGAGTATATTAAGTATTATTATATTATTTATATTGTTTATGTTTATATTATTTATATTGCTCATTCTTCCACCTATAATTTATGAATTTCTGAAATCTTAAAATCAATGAGAACCATTTACTCAGCTTCAGTGTGTAGTGCCTGGTGCTTTACATACAACAAGTGCCTAATGTGTGTTGTGTAATCATTGCTGAAACATAAAATACTATACCCTTTTATGAACTAAATTTGGAAGTTTTTCTCTTACCTTTTTATAGAACTTTTTGCATCAGGACAGTTTACAAAAGGGCAGTATATTATTTTTTAAATTGAACAAAATTAAAATTAAGTTATGGTAGATTTTGTTACATTGGTTTTCAATGAAACCACTTCTTTGTATTCATACCCTTGTATCTCTCCTTCCCAGGGTAAGTACAACTTGGTCCTGTGACCATCTTTGGTTAGTGGGACAATAAATATTGTGATACAATCAGAAGCCTGGCAAACAAAGCAGTATATAATGTGAGTCACAGATATACTTTTCAATTTTCTTGTAGCCACATTTAAAAGAGAAGCACATGAAGTTAATTTTAATAGTATGCCTTATTTAACCAAAATATTATCATTTCAAAGAAATAAATATATAAATATCTACTAGTGCTATTTTACTTTTTATTTTTCAGACTGTCTTTTCAAACTCTGGTGTGTATCCTGTAGTTAAAACACATTTCAGTTCAGACAAACCCCATTTCAGGTTCCGTATAACCACATGTGGCTGGCAGAGCTATATCGGGAAGTACAGGTCTGGATGAATCCTCTTGGAACACACTTTCTCAGGATGCTAGAAATAGATCCACCACATTGTAAGAAGCCCAACTCAGCCATGTAAAGAGGATTCATGCAGATAAGACAAGGCCAATGCCATGCCCTCTGAGCTCCTAGCAGGCAGCCAGTGTGCCCTCTTGCCATCCATATGACTAAGTCATCTTGGAAGGGAATTCTCCAGCCATGTGGAGCCATCTTGGCTGATGCCTGGTGAAGCAGAAATGAGTACTGCCAAAATTGCAGAATCTTGAGAAAGTACCTAGTAAGTTGCTATTTTAAGCCATGTGGTGGTACAGTAAGTGGCAATATGTAAGCCAAACAGGGTTATCAAGGATACCAGCTGATGAAGCATTAATGATTTTCTTCTCTCCCTTAGGTATTCAATTATTTTCATTTTGCCTATCCTGCCTGCTCAGCTATACTCCATAGGAGATGCAAAAAAAAAAAAGTAAAAGTCTCGGTGACCATCTGCTGGTCACTGGCCCTATAAAGGCTATCTTTGAAGACGTTAGGCTGTGGTGGTGGAGCATTAGCTCAGGAGGTGCACAGAGGCTGGGTTTCAATCCTGGCTTTGACACTCATCTGCAGTGGAATCTCAGACAACTCCAGTCCCCCCTCAGCAACTTTATTACCATACAATTTCTCCTAAGTATGATGTGAGAAATGAAGGGGGAAAAGGTCAGAAACAATAATTAAAGATGTTGAAACATAATAGACGATCTCTTAGGCTTTTCTCCATCTTTGTATGTTCTGGGATTCAGGAAACAATATAGAATAAACAAGGGAAATAAATGAATGAAGGGAAATTGCCATAGCATATGAAAGTAGAAAAAGACAATTTTGGTTACACCTAAGGATTTCTCCTGGGTAGGTGATGGAGTCACCCATAACAAGGATGAGGAGGAGTTGGAGGGGAGGGTAAAGAGGCAGGATGTTCTCTGAGCACCTACTGTATTCTAAGGAACATGCAAAAAACAGGGAGTCTATCTCCATTTGCATTACAACTGAAACAGGGCAATACCCTTTCAAAGCAAGGCACAATGAGGTCAGGGGTCTTGACAGAGAGATTGAAAAACAGAGTCCATCAAAAGACAAGAGAGTAGGAAAGCAAAGTGATAAGACCCCATTTAAATGGGATCCACTCAGCATATGAGTAGAACAAGAAATGGGCAAAGGAAAAGATGGAGACAGGAGTCAGGGGAAGAGACTTGCATAATGTCTTAAGAAGGAGGAAGAGGAGGAGTAGGAAGAGTAGGGGAAAGGGAGAGGACACAGAAAAGGGGGAAAGAAAGTGAAGAGAGAGGAGACATCACCTGCCACCAGCAGGTCCCATGCCTTGAGCTTTCACCCGGAAGTACACGGGGATCACCGTGGGCACCTAGCCTCACTTCCATGAGACTATGAATTAATATGGGTGCTATGAACACAGACAGGGAGGAGCCAGAAGGCAATGGGGGAAAGTCAGTAGACCTCAAGCTGAAAGGTTGTGAAAACAGAGAAGAGAGAAAAGCACCTCCTGCTGGCACGCCCCCACGGTGGCCCTCTCTTCTCCAGGCACTGGGTACATAGAGAAAGGCATGCGCCTGTCTGCAGTGGTCAGCCCAGAAGAGGCATCCTTGACAGCAAGGCTGGCATCCAGGGGCCATATCCTGGGCTGACAGAATTTCCCAATTCCCAGATTTTGCACCTGCCTTAGTATTTTTGTTATTTAACATACACACACACACACACACACACACACACACACACGCACACAGCGTTATGCACTTATTCATTCATGTGTTCATTCGTCCAATACTTTATAAACACTCAGGGAATGTCAAGTGTCATTTTGGTCTAAAGGAAGTAGCAAAAAATAAGTCAAGTCATGCCTTGTTTAGGAAGCTCCAGTTAGTGAGCTCAAAATTGTAAAATACTTCAAAAATGCCATGCAGGAAAGAAAATGTTAGGTGTTAAGGGAATGTCATGTTAAGAGAAATTAGACTAAAAACTAAGAGACCCTCTGCATTAGTCTGGAACGGTTAAGTGATTGTTGGAAAATCAGAAGCTTCACTACTGACCTCTGCCTTTTCCTTTACTCTGCAAGTATCTCTACCTCCAAGGCATCTCAAAAAAATTCCCTTCCTACACAGCCAGAGGCCATCCCCTTGCTCCCAGCAGCTGGCTGGACTGTCATCTCTTTCTAAATCTCTATCTGCGCTCAGTGGGAGCCTTCAACTACGCAGACATGTGCACATAGATGTTGTTGGCTTGGGACGATGCGAGGAGAGGACATGATATGAAACGAAAACAGAGTGTGCTTTCCGCCAGGGCCATAAAGCCCAAGTGCCAGTAAATCAATATGGCGCTCGACTTCGCCTTGGTCCTGCACTCTAGAACCAACTGAACCAGGAACAAGCTAAGCTCCTTGTTGAGAAAGGAAAAAAAAGTCAAAACAAAACAAAAGACCATCTTTCATCCTTCAAGCAGCATTCCTAGAAGCTGCGGTAAGAGCCTTCATGAAAGGGCCGGCCACTCTGTTCCACCTCCGTCTCCCCGAACTTTCATAAACACTTCCCATTTCATCAAAGTTACAGTTTTACACATGATTTCTAAGCTGCCAAAAAATGTACAGTGTGCACAGCCCCGCCTGTTCCAACATGTTTTATAAACATAACAAGCTGTAGCAGCCGCCCCAGATGTTTTCACAACTTATTTTTTTTTTCATAATTTAAAATCTGTTCGACCTGATGTTTTTTTGCTCCGTGTGCATTTCAACTGTAAAAAAAAAGGAAACTGAAATATTATTCATGTGGTGTTATGCTGTTACACCTAATTTCTTCTCAAGTTCACACTAAACTGAAATGTCTCTAGGAACCTTAAAAAAGGCAACAGCCGAGAAAGTGAGGAAATATGTCAAGGACTTGTAAATAAACAGCTGGTTCCCAACATATGGATTTTCTTCTATATTTTTCAGGTGCCACAATCTCCCATCCGTATCTGCCAGCCCTGCAGCATGCGGCATAATTCAACTGTAATTGATAATGTAAGGGCAGATGGAGAGGACTGTCAGCTCCTCCCTTGAGTCTCTGGGGACTCTGCAGAAATCAAAGCAGATGGCCCAATTGCATCTGCTTTATGTGCTGCTGCAAGCTCCTCTGTCTGCAGGATAATGGATCATTACGGCCTGCTGTGTACAAACACCAATATGCTTTTAAATCTGGTTCTCAAGCTTATGAAAAAGCACTATATTTCATATTAATTTGTGAGGCTGCACTTAACAAGGTCCACTGTTGTTAATTTACGATTTGGAAGGGCGGGAGGGAGAAGTTCCCATGGAGCTCTCTCCTCTGTCCCCACCCCCTCCCCCAGTCTAGTTTCCCAGCTCTCTTGGAACCACCCCCCCACCACCACCACCACCAACCAGCCCTGCCACCTATCCAGCAAGCAGTGGACAGCAGAATAGGACACGATCTCCAGATCTGCTGCTCTGATATTGGATGGGTGGATTGGATTCCAGTGGTCAGAGGTTTGCTGGACACGCCATTATAGAGACAGGTTTTCGTCCCTCATTGATGACACAGAAAAAGTGGAGGAGCAAAATCTCCAAACAATTCCTTCCAAACTCTCTCCTACCTCTCCTCTCCCAGATCTTCATGAAGAAAAATGAAGGCCACAGCAAATTGAGAGCTTCGTGCCAAAGTCTGCTCTAACACTATTTCCTAGGAAGAAGGGTTCCTGGAAAATTTGCAAAATCAGACAGGTTTTCAATGGTGCACTTGCAACCCAATCTGAAGAGACTGTCTTATTTCTTAATTGGCAAATATTTCAGAGTCTACTAAGTGCCAGAGAATATCCTGGGCACAAAGGAGTCAAAGGGGAAGACAAATGATCCTGGTGTCTAGCAGCTTGTGGCTGTAGATACCGCCGTGGGAGAGCTTCAAGAGAATGGAAGAGACCTGGTTGAGCTGGTCACAGACAGTCATAGGAACAGGGAAGCACAGCTAATAAATTCTGCCGAGGGACCTAGAAGTTGTAACCTAAGGGATGAGGAGAACTTGTCCAGGTGACAAAAATATGAAGGAGAATTTGGTACCTTGGAACCCAGGGGCACTTAACCATTGAGCCACCTCCTTGGGTCTGGGTGTTGCTCCATTGCTTAGGGCTTCACTGAGTGGCTGAGGCTGGGGTTGAACTTGGGATTCTCCTGCCTCAGCCTCCAGAGCTGCTGGGATTGCAGGCATGTGCCACCATGTCCAGCTCCTTCTTGTAGATTTTTATATGGTGGGATAGAGAATCTTGAGGAATCTTGAAGCAGAGAGTGAAAAAACTGCGTTCTGTCATTCTTGGCCAGGCCTACCTGGTTCTCCTTCATCCCATTCCAACAGAGTCTTCAAGCCTGCTGCCCCTGCTTTTATTTTTTCCTGAAATAAAAGGACAGAACAGAGTATGTGCCCTGACCGAAGGCCTCATCCGTGCCTTAACCAGATTCCTTCCAAGGTTCCCTATATATTTTTTTAATGATGAATTGAATTTCTCCGGTTTTAATACATATTCACTAATAGACGGAAATGTATTTACTCCCCCTTCCATTTTCCCCACTCTAGCTTTGCAATATTGCAATATTAAAAAAAAATACGTACATACATACATCTCAAGTGGTGGGAAAGAGAGGCCAGGAGGATTGGTAGGAATCCCCCAGAAGCACATCCTGAAAGTAGAATTGGGAACCTTCTGGTGGTTTTCTTCTAGAATCACCAGTGGAAAATCAATAATAATGCCACCTCTGCATTGCAAGGATTAGTTTGCTTGCTTGACTTCTCCTCTGTAGGCTCTGTAAAACCCACGTGGCAACATGTAATGAGCGTGGTCGTTAGCTTTTCACCACTCTGACAAAATACCTGAGAAAAACAACTTAAAGAAGGAGAAATTTATTTTGGCTCATGGTTTCAGAGATTTTTATCCATGGTCAGATGGTTCCAAGGCAGAAACATCATGGTGGAAGGCAGGGCAGGAAAAAGTTGTAAACTTATGGGAAAGAGAGAGAGAGAGAGAGAGAGAGAGAGAGAGAGAGAGAGAGAGAGAGAGAGAGAGAAAAGAGAGAGAGAGGGAGGAGAGGGGAAAGAAAGGGGCCAGGAACAGGGTATAGTGCTCAAGTGCTCAAAGGCAAGGCCCTAAAGATTTACTCTCTGTAACTGAGTCCCACTTCCAACAGCTTCCACCTTCCATAGCTGACTATTCAGCTATGAGGTCCAACATTGGATTAACCCACGGATGACGTCAGAACCTTCATGAATCCAGTCACTCCCAAAGAGCCCCACCTTTGAACATTGCTGCACCAGGGACCAAGCCTTCAACACACCAGTCTTTGAGGGACACACTTTCTATTCAAACCCCAACAATGGCCCTTGGGTTCAGATAAATCCAAATTCGAATATGAGGTGTGTCCTTACCTGCTGCATGATCTTGGGTTGCTTACTCAGTCTTTCTGGATTTTCACTCATTTCTTGAATAAAATAAATAATTACATAGTAAAATTATCAAAGAAGAAATAAAATTAGGCTAAAAGCACATTTATCACAATGCCTGACATAGTAGATGATGTTTGTGGTTCTTTCAACAACTACAGGGACAAAGTCTCAATTATTCCTCGACCCCCACAGGCATAGTGCTCAGACACCCTTTCTTGAACTGAAATGATTCTTTCCCCACCTAACCCACCATTTGTCCTGGCTGCCTTTCAACTGGAATTAAAAATGTCAGTGCTTACTCTTATATTCCCTTAGTGCCTCTAATGTCCCTCCCCAAACATTAGAATCATGGCCAATTTTTTTCTCCTAAAACTCATGGATTTTAAAAACAGAAAATCTTAAACATAAGCACGAGAGATCTGAGCCTCACTGTTGGTGTCTCAGTTTGCAATTTTAAGGTGGCACCTCTTTGGGAGACAAAGACAAACCCTAAATTACGGTGACACATAACAAATGTGGAACCATTTCCAGTCACCCTAGTTGGTAATTTCCCAGGGTTGAGGCTGGAGCTCGAGGCCTCAGCTGCTACACGGATAGCTTCAAGTGCTTTGTAAAGGGTTAGAACATGTTCACTAAGAGCTTTCAAGAGCCTTGAGATTCCAAAAACATCTTTCTGGAAGGAATATGAACACAGCTGAGGAGTGTCTCAGTTCCCAAACTGTCCCTCGCTTTCCCACCTACTTTATGTAATGACACCATCACAACCCACCAGGACTGTTTTAAAGTTAAAGTGCAACCTGTAAACAAGAGGCAGCTTTAAAACGCCACATGCATGCAATATCTCCATTTTTATCTGTGAGGCCACAGGGTAGCGTATCAAAGCACATAGACTCAGGGCTTGGATAAAATTGGGTTTGAAGTAACTTGTGTGGGCAGAGAAAAACGACTTTATAGGGGAGATATTGATAAATTGATCACACTGTGCTTGACAAATAAGACATACATGGTGATTAATAACAATAATAATGGCATAATAGTTGAACAGTAATAACAAATAAAATATTTGAATATTTTTCATGTTTTGGGTACGACATCAAATACTTTGTATGCTTTATTGCATTTATTGCCCATCATTACCCCAAGACTGGTACTATTATTTATTCTCATTTACAAATTAGGAAACTAAGGACCAGAAACATGAAATAATCCGCCCTATTCAAGCTCGATGGACTGATCACAATCCTGAACTCAAAAAAAAAAAAAAAAGTGACAGTGAGAGTCATCATTTATCATTTTCTTTGTTAGAACTATACTGTACTTTCCAAGTCCTGTAGCCCAACTCCTGGGATCTGCACATATTCCCTTTGCAATAATCATTTTTCAATGATCTATTTTGGCGCCAAATCATACATATTGTGCTTGAATGGTTCTCTTGTTAGGAACCTCACTACTTAAGAATGCCCAGATTGCAGTAAAACTCTGGAACTCTAATGTTCCTTAAATGACTGTAGGGGTTCTGTACCCTTAGTAAGGATTTCCCAGGATAAAGAAGTATCAGCAAGGCTGCTGTCAGGCCCCCTGGTG
Organism: Marmota monax; assembly: GCF_021218885.2. NCBI lineage: Eukaryota > Metazoa > Chordata > Mammalia > Rodentia > Sciuridae > Marmota > Marmota monax. The sequence goes on from NW_026695224.1 coordinate 6,007,639, forward strand.
GGGCATGCAATTGTTCTTATACCTCAGAGGTGCTTCCCTCTGTGTCCAGAACCTTCTTTATCTGCACTAGGCTCAGACTCAGCTACCCCCTTGCATGACTTTGCTAGCTCCAGTCTCAGCAAACCTGAGAAACACAAAGAACTCATCACCTGATTACAAAGCCCACTTCACCAAAGAAAATTTCATCCTGCCTCCTGGAGCTAACAGAACCCCAGAAGAACAGGTGGCTGATCATAATGAGGACAGGGACCCATCCTTGGGCTCAGGACAATACCTAAGAAGGCTCCTTTAATAAAAGCCCCTGAAGGAATACACCGATGGGTGGAGAACTCATCATTAACTTATTAGCCAGCCCTTTGGGCCTAATAAATTCAATGTTTACTTGATCTGATTTTTGAAAACAACTTCAGAATGAAGTTATGTATGTTATATGCTGAAGAAGAATTTTAAACTAAATATGAAATTGCATCTGAATTTTGCTATGAAACTGGCATCTGTGTGGACTTTTGGGGAGTACCCCTTTGTAACATGCCATGCCTATATGTTCTGGCAAAGGTGGGATGTAAACAGGTGCTTCTTAAATATGCTCTTCAAATAAACAACGAGGCAAGTTTATCCTGCAGTTTTCTCCTTTTGACACTCAGATCAGCTGCTATGTTTTTCCCACTCAAATCCTACTTTTCTCAGGTTATGGATTTATCTGCTTATTGCCTGACTCTGCTGCATAGATGTAAATTCCATGAGAATGGGGATTTGGTGGCTTTGTCCAGCACCCTACCCACAAGGGGTAATGATCTCACAGAATAAGTGCTCAATAAACACTGATTATTTTCTCCTATATGCAGTTCCTTATAGGTACTGAGGTGTAGTCACAATTTGATGTGTGTCTCCCAGGAGACCAGCGACATGCTGGAAAATGAAGCCACCAAGAGATGAAATGACAGTCTCACAGCCAACAAGGAGGAGCCCAAACCTCAGAGCTTCTGAGCTCCTGATACTGGCAGCTCTCCTCCAGTACTGTCATACAAAGTCACCACAACTCAGACTCACTCAGCAGTCAGCCCCCACTCCCAGCAGGCGCCCAGCCACGGGGGGTGTTAATCCCAGCCAGACACAGGGCTCCCTTTTTCTCCCTGGCTGCCTGATTTACCTCTGAGGTATGAACAAGCTGGACTGGGTTTTTTTGAATCCTACCACATAGAAAAGCACTGTGCCTTCTTTAACAAGTTTGGAGCATCAGCATCCTTTCCATAACTACAATATCACAGTCCCAGGATTTGGGGTAGCCCTGAATTCTCCTTCATTCTCGTCTTCCTGGAGAATAATGTTTTCTATTCCTAACTTCGCCTCATTCTCATGGTTGCCAAGCTCAATGGAAATTAATAAGGCTTTTTTTTTCTCAGATGAATAGGTATCTAAGGAGTGATTTTAATAGACAGAAATCTTTGAATTTTTTTTAAGTCAACATTCATTTCTTTAATAGGTATCAATTTAGTTCTTCCTGAATAGGAGGTCAGAATACTACTTGAAGACTTATTAGATCAGAAAAAAAAAAAAAAAAACTCAGAGCCAAGCACAAGGGCAACGCCTATAATCCCAGCAGCTCTGGAGGCTGAGGCTGGAGGATGATGAGTTCAAAGCCAGCCTCAGTAAAATCGAGGCACTAAGCAACTCAGTGAGACCCTGTGTCTAAATAAAATACAGAATAGGGCTGGGGATGTGGCTCAATGCTTGAGTGCCCCTGAGTACAATCCCCAGTACCCCCCCCCCAAAAAAAACCCTCATAAATACTCCTGACTGGACTCTGGATTAATGGGACACATCCATCCTTATCCCCGTGCTTCCTTGACCTGCAGCCTCCGAAGAAGGAGCAGTGCACAGAGATTAGGGGAGTTGGAAAGTCCCCAGAAGCGGATTGATCTCTGATTGGCTGTCACCAGGGACAGCACTGGAAGGCTGGACTTCCGTTACCCAACCCCATGTAAGATATTAAATCATCAGGGGCCCCAAAAGTTTCATGCATGCACGTTGTTACATAGTCTCTCCTCAACATTCCCGTGTGGACAACGCTGTCTTCACTTCATAGGGCGGTAATCTTAGATTTGGACAGGTAACCCGGCTTGTACAGGTTTGAAGGGGTGGGATCAGGATGAAAGCTGGGGCTGTTTGGACTTCTGAAAGCAAGGACTCTGGAATCAGACTCTGGCATTTGTGTCCAGGGTTCTATGCCCATCAGCTGTGGGAACTTAGGCCGGTCCCTGATACCTAATTTCTTTATCCATGAAATGGGAATAGAAATAGTAACCTAGCTCAAATAAAATGGCATGTATAAAGGTTTCAGTCCAGTACCTGAAACACAAGAAACAAGTAAATGTTGGCCTTCACTGTGGTTATTGCTAGTTCTATTATCTCAAGGTAACTGGCCCTGAGTGGATGTGAATGTAGACTTAACGATCTCCATGAATCCTTACAAGACGGTCACTCTGAAGGACCCTTGCTATTCTTCTTTATGCATGATAAGACAAGAGTAGAGTTTTGCTATGCTGGCTTCACCTTTCTGGTTGTGGGACAACTTTTTAGGTGATCACCTCTTTTTAATAAGGCTTAGGTGATAGTTGAAAAACTTAATCCTCTGCACCTTCAAACAGAATTCCTTTTCAGAGAATTCCCTTTATAGAAGAGCAAAAACAATTCAGGTCTCTTAGAGAGAAATGGAATGAAACATGCATTTAACATCCAAGTCCAATTACATGTTGTTCTCTATGTAATTCTGAAACAGCATTTGATTACATTTCACATGTTTCTCTGTTATGTATATTTTGTATACAAATTACAGTGACACATCCATATTACAGTTTATATCCATCACTCCTTGAGTTCTATGCATTCTTATCAGTTAATCTATACTTCCAAGGGCAATTTGGACCATTCACAATTCCCATCAGTCTTTAAATTTAACCTGCAGTTAAGGTGCAACATTGCTCTATGGCAGTGTTTAAAATGCCTTTCTGTTTAGCTCAAAAGTCATTGCCTCTGAACTCCAGCCCAAGCCAAAATGATGCAGGGATGGCTAAGGATTAGTCATCGTATTTGAAAGATGGGACAAGTCAGGCCTGGAAAGATGTCTTCTTCACCTCCATTCATGACAATACAGTGAGTTGGTAAAACCTAGAGAACGTGTAGGTGAGTCTACAGCAGGAAGCAGCCAGGGGGCTCGGAGGCTAACAAATGAGATGCATGGGCTGCTCATTTTCTAATGTAAATTCTAGAAGGGAGCCAGGGAAGGGGGGAGCAAGAGAACAAATTGGATGTAATCAGAATCAGATTCAAGATAAACTGCCAATGTTTAATAGGGTCAGCCACCCAAGCAGCAGCCGGACCTGGAATTTTCCACTCACTCTTTGTACGACATTCACAAGAGACCACATGTGCATTAGTCCACAGTTCAAATAACCAGCGGGGCCCAAGAAGGCAGGAGGACTAACAGGACTCACCTTCCACTCTGAAAGTGGGAAGCCCTCCAATGGAGTACCCCAGGGTGAGGATGGGAGTCCTTCAGGAGAAGATGAAAATGAGAGCAATAAACAAGAATACCTGCCCCATTGGTTTCCCTAACAAGCATTGAGGATTACTGGCTGGCTTTAAGCATATGACCTCACTGAACATTCACAATTGTCTTTGAAGTAAATATGGTACTTCTTTTCATTTCACAAATGAGATAACTGAGAATCCAAGGGATCACCATAAAGACACGAAATCTCCCCACTTAAAGGAAACAAAACTGAGCTTGGAGTTGATAAGCTCCAAAGTATTGCCATGCACTGTACCCACATGCTTTTGGAATGTTTTAAAAACAATTCTCAATTTAATTGGATTTGATTTATTTTGCATATGCCTCATGGGCTACAAATCATTTTGGGATATTAGCATTCCTGTGCCAAAGATTAGAAAAAATAAATAAATAAAAATAACGGTAGTCTAGGACACATCCAAATAAATAAGCAAAAGAACAAAGAGGCACAAGGGTTCATCTCTGAGTGTCTGCTAGTCCCCTCTCCCAAACATGCCCCCCAACACCTGCCTAGACAGGCAGCACAGAAAGGGGTAGCATGCAAAGGTACCATGGTCTAGGTTTACGAAGGTTCAAGGCCATCTCATATGAACTGACCTCAACCCTGGGCTGGGAAAAGACAGGGAGGAAGCCTAGGAAGAGATAAGTGCACACAGACTCCTGGATCCAGATTCTCTGCTCAGGCCCAGGGGCTGACAAGCACCTCCCGCCCCCAGCCACCAGCTCCTTCCTGCATGGACAGCCACAAGACAGCACCTTCTCGCATTCTCTGTGTTCATCCCTACCTGCCTCAAAAGTTAATATAAAACCACCTCTCATGGACATATTGTGTGTTTCTGTAGAAGTGAAGAGATTCTGTTTGAATACAATCACGGCTGCAAAAACTTCTTTTGAAGTTTCAATGACTATCAGGACATGCCAGCACTTGAGTGGCAATAGAATCCTTGAGGGGGTGAGACGGGGAGGTAAATCTCAATTAAAGCGGCTACAGAATGCACACAGATCAAGAGTGAGGGAATAGAGCATGGTAAAGGAAAATAGAACAAAATAAAAAATACTTTTTTAAATAATAAATCTCCTGATTTAAAATTAGACTTGTACAATAACAGTTCTAATTCCTGGAAACCTAGATGGAGGGAACTAAATACATAACATAAGGAGAAGAATTTATTTGCACAGACCCTGAGAATGGAATATGTCTTTTGGCACTTCACACATCCTTGGTGGGTATTTCTGTTGAGTGGAGGCGGCTGTTAAGCACCTTTTCATGGGAAAAAAAAATACCTCCATCTCGAGTCAGAGGTTAAGTTATTCTCTGGCCAAAAGAAGCAATCCATCATGTTTCCTTATGGGGCAGGTCTCACAATGAATAGCATTTGGCAGAGATGGATAACTTCACGCGACTCCATTCGGCAGCACCATAAACGTATCTGTCATTTCTAGGACCGGTTGAGGTGGTCAGATGCCACTTGAGATCCTGTGCAAAATTCCGGCTGCTCCAGGGGAGGAGAGTGGCTGCTGAATTCACACCTGAATAACAACCTCAACAGGAATCACCGCCATGCATTTATTTAAGCATCCTCTGTGTGTTGGACTGCGGTGTAGAAATCCTGGCTCTCACTCTTACAAAACTCTGTGACTCCGGAGGGTTGGCAATAGCTCTATTTCAGTTCTCTGATCAAACTGGGGATAATAATAATAATATCTATCTCATAAACTCTTGAGACTGTGACAGATTCTATAGTTAATGCTTAATAAGGATTAGTGGTTGTTATCTTTGCCATCTTAACCCAGCTGGGGACTGTAAGGAGAGGCAGGGTCAGCTTTAAGGGACTCTCACTTCCAGAGTAGGCATAAGGGCCATTGGAAATGTTGTTCCCCCGACAACTCATTGTAGTCACGTTAGTCCCTGTCCTGAGCTCAGCTTCATAGGTACAGAAACAGAAGATCAGAGAAGTGAAGGAACTTGCTAGAATCCACCCAGTACAGGACATGTGGAACTTGCATGCACACATTTGTGTCCCATGACCCGTGGCTGCTCCTGCACATCACACTCCCTGAAGAGCGAGGTCTTAGGGAATGAATATTCAACTTCCAAATCATGGTCCTCGTTGTCAGCATCGTGAGCAAACAACCAATCAGATCAGACAACAATGCCACCTGAATGGATGGCTTATTCGATGGGACAAGAAGAACAGAGAACAGCACCCCACCATTAAGAAGCCTCTGCTGAGTGTACCACCAAGACTATTTAGGTGCTCAAGAATGCAAAACTGTTTACCCTTGAAGCTGGTGTATTAAGAACTGCATTCCACGGGCCAAAGGAAAAAACAAAAGAAGAGATACATGATTCTCCAGCAAAACCTTCCTTATCAGCTCTGTTGGGGGAAGGAAAAAAACAAGGCAAATAAATGAAAAAAACAGAGGAACCATCAATCATGCAGTTGTCCATCTGCCAGCCAGGGCTGCAGGCAAGCGGCTCACAGGCCACCTTTTTGGCTCTGAGAGGCTGGACTGAGCCCCAGCTGCAGCAGGAAGATGTGTGAGCCTGGCTGGAAACCAGACCCCCAGCTCCTCCTTGCAGCTTGGCCACTTGATTTCTCTATGACTTTGGTCCAGTGCCTAAACACCTCTGAGTTTCCTCTTCTCTAAGACAAACCATTTCACAGGTCGTGTTGGAATTTCTTTCCAGTTCCAAATTCTCTAATCCCCGCAAAAGCTGCATTACGTGAGCACAAAGAATGTTCTGAAATCGAATCTCTTCTCACTTCATCCCTCTATCATCTGGAAAACTTCCTAAATCCTTGATATCTGATGTCTTGCCATTGTTATTGTGTGTGTGTGTGTGTGTGTGTGTGTGTGTGTCATTGATCACTAAAAAGGAATTAATGAATAGACTAATTTTAAACAGCTATAATGATAAATTTTATCATCTCACCATAGTTTTCTGAGTGCTTTGATTGATGTAAACAGAATTCACCTACATGGGTAAATTCCCATAAAGCTTTGTGACAGCCAGCACCATTTGTTTTTGTCCTATGACCTCCTTTTAGCAAATAAAGAAATGAGATGAGAATAATGTAATGGTTTCATTCATTCATTCAGGCATTCACTCAGTAATATTTCTATGTGTCTCCTAGGCATTTAACTCAGAAAAGAAGCCAGGAATATAGAGATAAATAAAACCAAGAGTCTATGCCTTGATTGAGACAAAATAGGAAGGCCTTTTAAGTACACATATTTTGAAGATTTTTATTTATTTATTTAATTATTTTATTTTATTTTATTTTTTTTGGTTGTGCTGGGATCAAACCCAGGGCCTCACACATGCTGGGCAAGTGCTCTACCACTGAGCTCCACCTCTAGTCCCAAAGCACATAAAATCTGGAACCCAGCAGAGTTGGGTCCAGACCCTACCCAAGCTGTTCACAAACTCTTTGACCTTAAGCAATTTATTTAACCTCTTTCTGAACCACAGGTTACTTTTCTATAAAATGGGATAATGATATCTACACGTGGGGATTAGTTGAACTAATAACATAAGGCACTTAGCACAAGATCTGCGACACAAGAAAAGGGCCCTCCATAGCCACTTTTATTATAAGCTTCAAGAACATTTTGAGTTGACGGCTGGACTCCATGAATGGCTATTTTTGTTTGATTCTCAGTGTTTCTTTTTCGCAGAGGGCAGATCTTCCATGTGCTGATGAATCTTGTGGCAGCCAAGGGACAGAGAGCAGACGTCCTGCCTGGTGGGCCACGCAGTGCAAAGCTGGGGGATTGTGCAGACCAGCTAGCCTCCAGCTCTAGGCTAGGCCGTGAACCTGAGGAACTCTCACCACCCCACATAACAAAAGGCCCCCCTTCCTTCCTAAATCAAAGGAAATGCTATGTCCTTTGGCAATGCAGCCCAAGTCATTCCAGCAGCTTCCTCAGGGGTTCACACACCCCATTTCCCTCCTAGTGCCAGGCTCCAGGGCTTGCCCAGCCTAGTGAGGAATCCCCAGCCCCCACCCCTGAAAGAGCCACGCAGCATCCATGAGATGAGCCAGGTTTTACGCCAGATCAGAGGACCAGCCAGCAGCAAGCTGGAAAAGTCATCGCTGGGGAAATCCCAGACACAAGACGCCCTGTCACTGTAGTGAGGGGGACACTCACCAGAAGGGACTGCATGGATCCCCCTGCTGCAGTCTGAGCACCATCGCCACAGAAGGTTTTGTCATTTGGATTGTAATAAACCCCACTTCCTGAGCTCCACGCCCCTCCAGGTTCTGCACCCACCACGCAGTCCCTGCCCTGCTCAGAGCCAGGCGCACCTGCAGAAGGAGCCGTTCTGGGGAGCTGCTGGAGGCCTCAGGGACCGCTCACGTGTGCAAATAATGAAAAGTGTTCTCGGCCACCTCGAGGGCAGGGGGAGCATGCTCCTGCTAGGGCAGGGGGCTCCACTGCAGGCTAGAATCCCCTGGGAGTTTTTGCAATGCTGATGACCAGGCTGCAGCCAGACCTATGAAATTAGAATCTCTGGGAGTGGAACCCCCGCATCGGTATTTTGGTTTCTAAGTTGGCCAAATGATTCCAGTGTTCCTAGGGAAGGAATACTAGGCAGGGATTTCAGAGGATGTCCTCCTCCCCATCTTCCTTCCTCCCCATCTTTCTTCCTCTCCTCCCTCCTCTCTTCCTCCCTCCCTCCCTCTCTCTCTCTCTCTTTCTTTTCCTTTCTCTAATTTACTCAAGCACTATATTCTATGGTTGAAACCAAAGTTTACAGTCAGATCATGCTTGATATTGAATTCTGACTCTGTTGCCACTAAGTATGTGACCCAAGGCAGGTTACTTCACCTCTCTGAAGCTCAGCTTTCATATTCTAGAAAATAGAGAAAATAAAAGGACTTACCCCCAGAGAATCTTTATAAGGATTAAAAAAAATCACAGATAAATTGCTTAACACAGTGCTTAGCAATTAGTATGTGATCAATAAATGTGCGCTATTTTTCTTCTAGTTATGATTGTAATTGTTTGCCAAGAGCTATGCTAGATGTTGGGATTATAAAAGGAGTACTGTGAGCACGGTGCATGTTCTCACGTAGCTAACTCTCTTCCCTAGGTAGAGAATGGCCCAAATTGCTGGCCAGGGTGCGGTGAGCAGAGGTTTCTCTTAATACCAATAACTATTGTATATTGAGCATCCCCGATGTCAGGCACACTCAATCACACCACAAACACACAGGGGAACCTGGTACAGAAGTACTAGTACTGAACAGAATTCTATCTCAGCCTTCCCACCTCAAGAGAACATGATGGCATTGATACTGACATTTTGCATATGACAAATTTGGGGTTTAGAGTAGATAAATATCTCACCCAGGGTCACACAAGTGGAGGCAAAGCTAAGTTCTTAAGCACCATACTGCTCTCCTTCTCACAAGGATTCAGAATGTCCTGAAGGGATTCTGGCCAGAACAGAGCAAACTAAGCAGATTGTCCAAGCTAGAAGAGGGCAGAGGAAGGACACAAGCCAAGTGAAGTGGAAGTGGAGTCCTGAGGGACCAAGAACAGAGCTCATAAAAATGAAGGATGGGGGTAAAGAAGAGTCTGAGTGAAGTCAGAAATGGGGGAACAGGTGGAAAACCATCCAGTGGTGGGTAGTGAGTCTACTTTAAGTGGCTGAGAAGGAATGGAACAGTCACAGTGCAAGAAATCCTGAGCAAGTCCAGTGATGTTGGTGTGCCTCAGTTTCCCTAACTGTACTATGAAGGTACAGCAACAGTGCAGCTTGTTGTAATATCCAACAGCAAAATGCAAGTGGCGAGCAAACACTCTGAGATAGATTTACATGGTTTATGTCAAAGGCTTTATGCTAATTTTACAAAAGGTATCCCCTACCCAGTTTGTAAAGCTATTAATTGTCAAGAGGGAGAAATCACCTAGCAAGCATCAGAAAGCAGCCAGTTCCTTGGTCAGGAAAGTTTTAGACGTGCAGGTTCTAGATTTCATTCAAGTCCTGGTTTAAACTGGGCCTCTGATGACAGGTGCATCACAATGGCTCATGCCTATAATCCCAGTGACTCAAGAGGTTAAGGCAGGAGGATTTCAAGTTCAAAGCCAGCCTCAGCATCCTAGCAAAACTCTGTCTCTAAATTAAAAAAAAAAAATTTATACACACACACACACACACACACATATGTATATATTTTTAAAAAGGGCTGGGGATGTGGCTTAGTGGTTAAGTGTCTCTGGGTTTAATCCCCACTAACAATAACAACAAAATTGGGCCTCTGCCACTTACAAGGGTGTAAACTCTCTGGGCCTCAGCTTTCCCATCTGCAAGATGGAGCTAATGTAGCTTTTGTGGATGGAATGTTACCACGCCTATTAAACTCTGAGTATGCTGTTTCACACATACAAAGCACTCAGTTATCCGGATTGGCATGACAGCCATCATGCCCTCAGGAGTTGCTCCTCTCAGTCTGGCCTGGCTGCTTTGAGATTCTCTGCTGTAGCCAAGTTTACTTTCACTCTTCTGCCAGAGCTGGTTACGTGTTATTTGTTTTGTGGGGTATTTGTTTTCCAATATTTTTACTAAGTAGGACAGCTCTATCAATGAGGTCTGCTGCTTTATTGGTTGCTAATTGCTGGGGCATAATTGTTGCAACATTACTTAGTGTTCCTATAATTCTCTGCAGCCAATCAAGGTGGCCAATTCTCTAATTATAGCACAGCAAATTCTCTGTCACCAGCATCCAAACACAGCATTCAGTTTATAGGAACTCTTTCCAGCACTTTTACAAGAAGGGGTTTAACTGGTAAAAGAAAATCATGTCAGGAAATAATTTGTAAAATAATTTTATAATTATATGTGAATACACAAAAGAAAGAAACATTGGGTTATTACAGAAATGTGTATATATTCTGAGAGTCACTTCTAGAATCTGTCTCAAATTCAACTTGATCTCTAATCCAACAATGAGGGTCGATGTTTGCAGTGATCATAATTCTGAGGCCTAGACAGACCCAAAGGGCCTTTGCATAATGTCAGACATTGAACTATACTCAGCCTCATTTTTCTAGCACTGAAGACCTTTTATTGTATTTAAATGTTTTCTGGAGCTCATAACTCATCTGGGTTCTCCCCACAGGTCAGGGAATCAAAATATTCCATCTGCTAGAATCACTTTAGAAATAATAATGGCATTGAAAGTGTATTGAACGCTGCAGAATAAAATAGTAAGTCACCATTAGTGATATATCTTTTAGTTTAATCTGATGACAAAATTTCTCTATTATTTATTTATTTTAAAATAAAATCCACACTTTGAACTTAACCTCCAAATCCTTAGACAAAATTTCTCTATTATTTATTTATTTTAAAATAAAATCCACACTTTGAACTTAACCTCCAAATCCTTACTTGTCTGGCCCAACCGACCTCGAGCATCAACTCTTCCCACCTGTCTGACCTCACTGGGCCACAGCCCCACCAGTCTTCTTTGTGGTCCTCAAGCAGAGATGATGGTCACCACTTAGGGCCTTTTCCTTTGCTGTCCTCTCTGACTTCTGTGCTTCCTACAGCCCTTCTGAAAGCTGATGACATCTCAACTGTGGAACTCACCTCTGAGGCTCTCTTCATAAAAAGAAGACCTGTCCAGGATGCTTAAATGCCATTCCCAAAATACTATATTATTTTGCATTTATCCTGAGTGACCATTATCACAACTTATTGTCTTGTTTATTAATTCACTTGTCACTTGTTTGACTTTCCAGAACATGTCCTGTGAGAACAGGGTCTGGTTCACCTTTGTATGCTCAACACCTGTCACCAAAATGGTCGATTCTAGGTACTCCCTGAAGACTTCTTGACTAAAGTACTTGAATGAATGAATAGACATTGTATGCTCACTTATTTTAGCCTTTTTCCATCTGCCTTTGCTCTAAGATAGGTAATTATATACAGCTTCTCTAGCCTGTATCATTACTATTTTCTATTATTGCCATTGTCACTGGTACTTAGTCAATTGCATGCATTGAATGTTCACAGTTGGGTGGAGCATTGTTTCAAGTGCTGAGGGGGAGGACAAAGATCAAAAGTCATTGCCTCTATTATCACAGAGACCTTAGTCTAACTGGCAACAAGGGAAAATAGATTCAGACAACACGTGAGATACAGAAACTTGTGTTAGCTACCCTTAGCTCTCCCTGTTAAAGATTGAAGTGTGCCACTACCATCGCCAAATTCATATGCTTTAATCTTAACTTCCAGTAGCTTAGAATGTGAGTGTATGTGGAGATAGAGTATATAAAGAGGTAAAGTTATTGAGGATCATTGGGATGGGTCCTAATCCAATCTGATTTGTGTCCTTATAAGAAAAGGAGATTGGGACATAGAAAAAAAAAATCAAGACCATATGAAAGTATTGGGAGAAGAGCGGCATCTGCAAAAGCTATGGTTTAGAATATGACAGGTCCCCCCCCCCACAAGCTCATGTGTGAGACCATTTAAGAAAGTATGAGGTGAAATGATTGGGTTATGAGACCCTTAACCTAATGAGTGCATTCATCTACTAATAGGGATGACCTGGGTGGTGACTGTAAGCAGGTAGGGTGTGGCTAGAGGAAGTAGGTCATGGGGTGTGGAGACATATATTTTGTCCCTGGTGAGCACAACTCTCTCTTTGCTTCCTGGTGCCATGTCCTGAGCTTTTCTCCTCCACCCTCTTCTGCCATGTTGTGCTACTTTACCTCAGGCCCAGAGCCACAGAGAAGGCCATCTATGGACTGAGACCCCTGAAACTGTGAGCCCCAAATAAACATCCTCTTCTAAAATTCTTCTTGTCAGGTCTTTTTTTGGTCACGGCGATGAAAAAGGTGACTAAAACAACAAGACAAGGAGAGAGGCCTCAGAAGAAATGAACCCTGCAGACACCTACTTCTGCGTCTGTGAAAAAAAAAATTCTATTGTTTGAGGCACCCAGTTTGTGGTATTTTACTATGGATGCCTTAGAAAATGAATATGCCCCTTTCACCTCACTTGCATGGTCATGGAACCCTGGTTTCTGCTGAGCACTTGGCCACCAGCTGAGGACTACACTCACAAGCTTCCCTTGAACACAGATGCAGTCATATACTCATGAGTTTAAGCAAAAGTGTCACGTGGCCTTTTCTTCACTCCAACACCCTGATACTTTAAACCACTTCTAATTCAAAAGTCTAAGCCTGAGAAGTGCAGAAAGGGAAGGAGAGAAAAAGAGGCAGAAATGGAGGCAAACTTCCTCCCGTGATGGTCTACACAAGGGCCTCTCTAGTCTAAATTCTCCTCTGCCACAGTTCACACTTGAATTGTGCTGTGAACACACTTGAACAGCTAGGCTGTTCTAGAACCCCACTGAAGAGCATCCTCAAAAAGAGAACAAATCCTGAAGCTATCTCTAGCAGAGTCAAGAAACATCTGACATTTCCAATTCACTTCCAGTGTTTAGGGCCCTGAAGAGAAGGGAGGCTTTCCGGTGGGCCAGGCGGGTGTGGGCCAGTTCTTCAGTAAGAGATTCTGAGAGTAAGTGGGTCCTCAGAGGTAGAATAAGGCACCATAGAGATGGAATAAAAAGTCAAAAGCAAATTTAACTAATTTTAAAAGTTCCCTTAGAATGCACTCTTGTATCTAGCCTGGCAGCCAAAGACTCCCCTTCTGGCTCTGATTGGGTCTTGTTCCCAGCATGGATACATCAGATGTGTACAAATGATGCTACCTTTCAGCTACAGCATAAATTATTCTTGTTTTGAGGAGTCTCCGTGACAATCCACCCATCATTTTGTTTTTTCACATGATAGTTATGCATTCCGAATTCCCCCAAGTCAAATAAGAAATTAGTTTTTGGAATGGTTTACTTGGCATAGCAGAGGACCTAGCAATTGTCTCAACCAAACAGCAGAGAATAAGCCCCAAGCACCGAAGGATATAGTGAACCAATAGTAAAATTTACTGAACACCAAATTATGCTTATTACATGGGTGCAAATTTCAACAATGCTGTAGCATTTTAGCATCTGGGAAGATTGATTAATGTTTTGTTTCAGCATTTTAGAACCTTTCCTTTTTCTTATTCAAAACTTTTTATGGAGAAATGAACTCACTGAAAAATAAACAAAAATGTTCTGGCTAAATGCACTTTGACAGCATGGGCCGCTATGTCCCCAGCATCCAAGAGACCTCGTCATGGCTTCTACCAAGCACCACCATGTTAGTTGGATTTCCAACGGGTACCTTAGTCAAAATATCCATGATAACCAACTTAACAGGAGGAAAGGTTTATTTTAGCTCATGGCTGCAGAGGTTTCATTCCATGGTGGTTTGTCCCTGTGGCTTTGAGCTTGTGACAGCACAGTACATCATGGTAGGAGCACATGACAGAGGATGTTGATCTCATGCTGACCAAGAAGTGAAGAGATATGGGAAGGGGGTCCCACAATCCACTCCAAAGGCACACCCCAAGGACCTTCCACCAAGGCCCCACTTCTCGAAGTTTCCACTACCTCCCAGGAGTGCCACCAGCTGGGGACGAAGCCTTCAACATACGAGACTTTGGGGGACATTCAAGAACTAAATTACAACAATCATTTTTTTTCTCCCTTATTTCATGTTTACTGACTTTTACAGGTTTGCTCTCTTGCCCTCTTTCCTTTTTGATTTTTTTCTTCTAAGCACACATCCTTAAATATTATGGCCCAATTTTTCCTGGTTTTTAAAAAAATATTGAATAAGTGGAATCATGCAGTATTTGAACTTTTTCATCTGCTTACTTTCATTGAACATGATATTTCTACATCATCTATGTTAGGATGTAGCTATAATTTCATTCATTCTCAGTGCTATGTATTATTCAGTTGATAAATAGGCTTCAATTTGTTTTCTTACAGATGGGCTTTGGGGGTTACCTTCTGTGTCATAGTTTTAAAGCATCTCTATGTTAAAGAGCAAAGGTGACAGGCAAATCTCACCTGGAACATATATTTTTTATCAGTGGGATTCCTTCCTTTGCCCCTACTCTATCAAAAGTTTTCTGGTCCTAACCCCACTATCATCGACAAAACCCAAAGCTCTTCATCTTGTTTCCTGAAATACACATCAGGTCTAGGTTGTTCAGGAGCAAGAGCCCTCTTTAGTCATATGTCTGGACCATTTATTTCTTCATTCATTCAATAAATATTTGCTGCCCACCAACTACACATCAAATTGTTCTAGGCATTAAGAAGCAAGGATATCTGTTCACATGGCCCTGAGATCCTAACAAAGAGTTTAATTCTTAGCTTTCCCTAAAAGCAGAATACATGGGAAGGAAGAAAGGCAAGAGAAATATGGATATTTCTATGTTAATCAGTAGGAAGTGGTAATTAGTCCTCCCTTACCAGAAACTATTAGCATCTTCTAGAAATTCTGATCTTCAAACTTTGAAGCCTTAAAATCAGCTATTGAAGCAATTTTAGGTGTTTGTTTGATGAGTTTTATGGAATATTTAAATTTCACAATAAATACCTCAAAATTCTGAATGGAGCATTATTCATAATAGCCCCAAATTGGCAATAATTCAAATATCCATCAACAGATGAATTAAAACATGATGTATCTACAAGATGGAATGATATGTAGTAATAAAAAAAATGAGCTACTGATACACACAATAACAGGAATTAAAAAAAAAAAATCACATGCTCAGGAAAGAAGCCAGAAAGCCAGATACAAGTGATTACATATTGTCTGACCCCCCAACTATAGGAAATGTCCAGAACAGGCAAATTTACAGAGTCAGAAAACAGATCAGCAGTCTCCTATACCTGGGAAAGAGGATGGAGAGTTACTATAAATGAGCATGAGGGACCTCTACAAGGCAGTGACAACGTTCTGAAACTTGATTGTGGAAATGGTTGCACAACTCTCTACATTTACTACAGAAAAAAAATTTTGAAATCTGTGTTTTCAATGAGGGAGTTTTAAGTTATGTGAAAAATATCTTAATAAGGCCTATTAGTTAGTTTCTAAGAATCTCTTTATGGAATGAATTTATTGATAAATTTAACTTAATTTGGGGAGGGGGATTTTGAGTTGTTGCAATACCCTTTTATAAAAGGGACCTTACAATGGATCGCAGTGAAATATCTGCTGAGGGAATTGCTGCTGCCTTACGGAAAAGCTCTTTCTTCTTCTTTTTTATAACTTTTTGTTCCTAATGGACCCTTAATTGTAGATATTTATGGAGTACAATGTGATGTTTTGATACATGCACATGTCATGTAGTAATCAAATCAGGGTACCTAGCATGTCCGTCATCTCACAATTTTGATGTTTCATATGGCCCATAAAGAACCAAGAGCCAGTCACAATGAAGATGTCAGCACAGTTGTGCTGGTGAGAGATAGATTGGCCTGGAGTAGAGGTCAGACACTGGAATGGGCAGGGAAAAAAGTCACCCTCCAGAAGGACGAAACCCTTTGCTTTGTCATTGAACACACCCCACAATGATGCCTGTTCTCAGGCTGTAAAGACTTATTTTCTAAACATGGATCTCTTCATTCACCCCTGTGCACCTGCCTCCAATCACATGTCTAGGGCTCACTGGTTGCACTGGAGTCTGGGGAAAGCTTCAGGTAAAGATGTTGTCAAAGATAAATTGCCAGGCCTGGGGAGAGGCTCTGAGCTGGAGGAGACCCAGGAGGGGGCACCATGAATCAGCCAAGCTCCCCCAGGAGGAGAGGCGGTCTGCTTATTGCAGACATCAGGCCTCACCCGCAGGCAGCCAAGTAGCAGTTTTCAATTTATGTGCAGTAAGGCGAAACCTAAAAAACTGCACGGGGCAGGGAGGTCTACTCTGAGTGGAGAGAGGAAGGGGTGTTGAGACACTCTTTCCCACAGCACCTTGGGTGAAGGCCGCAGACTCCCGAAGCTCCCTGTGATTCCCAGCTCAGGGAAGTGAGTACACTGTGGGGTATCTCCCCTTACCTTCTATTCCCAGAGCCCAGTGGAGGCCCAGGAAGTGTTTGTCCGACTAATGAGCAAACGCATCACAAGAAGAAGACCAGTGAAATATCATGTAGGGATTTAACTCACTTTGGAGAGTATGCAATGATCTGGGTAAATGACTCACTCTATGCCCTTTAGTGGGGGAAGAAAGTAACACAATGGTGCATATTCAGTATAATCCCAATGTTCTTATACTTTCGGTCCACATAATTTTGAAAGCACATATACCAACGTGCTAGTAAAAAGCTACCTCTTCTTTTTTTTATACTACTATGAACAAATTTTCACTTTGTTTTATGTTTATCTTCACCCTCTAGTTTTTATTTTTAACAAGTGAAATAAGGAGCATGGTATTTTCTTCTCCTGTGCCCACACAGTGCTTGACTGGCTCACTCACAGAGAGTCCTCAAGGTGTGTCAGTATGACCCTCTTTGCCTACAATATTCCCAAATGCTAGGGGAAATCAAAGAAGAGAAGTCAGCGCCCATGTGTTGGTACAGTTGTCCCATCACGTCCTTGGGGGATTGGTTCCAGGACTCTCATGGGTACCAAACTCTGTGGATGCTCAAATCCTTCATGTCAAAGGAGCTAGTGTTTGTGGGGAAGCCTAGCACCTCGTCCTGTAACTTTCTGTCATCCCTACATCACTTGTAATGCCAGTACAATGTAAATGCTATCTAATTAGTTGTTACATTGTATTATTTAGAGAATAAAGGAAAGAAAAAAGTCTGTACATGCTCAGTAAAGACCCAGTTATTTTTCTGAATATTTTTGATCCATGCTTGGTTGAGTTCACAAATGCAAAACCCACAGAGGAATGAACACCCTGGCACCACTACTCATTTGGCATTCCTGCTGCTTGTCCCCCATTCACCCCCACGTTGGTATTAGAGATTGAACCCAGGGGTACTTAACCACTAGGCTGCATCTCCAGCCCTCCAAAGTTTTCTGTCTCCTCTTCCACAACAGGATGAAGTCACAGCCACTCTAGGTGTCACCATGATCCAGTTTATAAACCTGCCCCTCCTCCCCACATTTGCATAAGGATTCCTGCTAACCCTCCCATCTGGAACCATCTCTAGCTAGACCACATCCCCTGAAAGGAGTCTTAGTCCACACATTAGGTGGTATTTGGGCCAGGGGAAGGGGCGTGGTCAGAGAATCCCAGATGGGTGCTCTGTCCTATCTGTGGAACAATGTAGGAGAATGCAGAACTCAGTGCTGAGCACCTGCTTCGATACCTAAGGTAGGTGTCATATGTAGTTAAGGTCTCCAAGTGGGAAAACATACCTCAAACCACAGAGCCAAAGCCAACCATAAGCAACAAATGCCTTTGCACACAAGAGAGCCTCATGCAAAAAGTAATAATCGCTCCTCGATGCTGGCACCCTTAGCACTGAGTACCATTGACCTAGACATCACTTTCTCCTTTAAATTACAAATATCATTTCACATTCTTGAGTACAGAAGAGGTAAGCTAGAAAGCTCTACGAGGCAGTATGTAAGTCAGACTTGCACCCCGGTGACCAAGGGACATGACAAGAACAACTTCGAGGAGGAAAAGCTTATTTTGGCTCATGGTTTCTGGGGGTTTAGTCCATGGTAGACCTACTCTTGCTCTGGACCTGAGATGGATCAGAACATCAGGGCATGGCAGAGGAGTGCAGCTTGATTATGGCTACCAGGAAGCAGAGAGGGATAGAGGAAGGGGCCGGAGGGAAGATGAACCCTTCCGGGACACGGGCTCCAGTGGCCCACCTCCTCCAGCCATGCCCCACCTGCCTACAAGTGCCACTCTGTCCATCAAACCAGGGTGAAATCAGTAGGTTACAGCTCTCGTAATCTAATAATTTAATCTCTGAATATTCCTGCATGAACACAAAAGCTTTAGGCAGACAACCCATTTCTCAACCACAACAGGCAGCCAACCATGAATCCTAACCACCGAAACTGAGGGCATTTAATGGTGAGAGGGAGAAACAACCACCAAAGGACTTCTGAGTAATGGAGAAGAATTCTACAGTCCCCACTCAGACTGGAGGACATCTTTTCTCTTGCACCTAAAATCAGCGAGAGTTATGAAATTCCACCTGCTACACCACTGCAGAGCAAAATCATGCCTTCATGCCTTGTCATTCCTTTAAAGACATTGCTACAACTTAGGGAGACCCTGTCTCAAAATAAAATAATAATAATAATAATAATAATAATAATAATAAAAAGGTCTGGGGATGTGGCTCAGTGGTTAAGCACCTCTGGGTTCAACCCCTGGTACCAAAAAATAAAAAAATAAAAAAGGAAAGAGGGCAAGAAAGGAAGAAGGAAGGAAGGAAAGAAAGAAAGAAAGAAAGAAAGAAAGAAAGAAAGAAAGAAAGAAAGAAAGAAAGAAAGAAAGAAAGTTAGTTGCTACTTAGTTGCTACATCCCACATAAATTGATGGAGAATCAGTGCCCCTTCACTTCCAGGTTTTCAAAGATATTAAAATAACAAATAAGCCACAAAAAAGGTATTGATGTTACATCTAGACCAATGGTTCTCAAACTTGAACATACATCAGAATAACTTAAAAGGCACTTTAACACGAATTCCTGCACTCAACCCCCACAGTGTCTGATTCAGGAGAAGGGAGTGATGCCTCTCCTTGGTTCTGCATGGCTTTCTAGGGTGGGGTAAAGAAAGATGGAACAGCATACTTCCAAAGCAGCAAGGAATACCAAGAGCTTTGTACCCCACCAGGGATGGATAAATAGTTTCTTCCATAGCAAAATAATCCTACAGAGTCCACACCATAAGGAAGAATTTCAAGTGATCTGTCTTCCCAAGATGCATCCGGTAAGAGAGGTCAAATTTGGTTGCAACCTATACCAAAAGTTCAGTGGCTTAAAACAGGAAAGGCTGCTTCTCAGGGAGGATTGTTCAATGGATAATGCTCCTAGATGGAGCTGTCCTCCACAAGATGGCACAGTATTCCAGGTAGCTTTGGTCCCAGAACACCTCCGTGTCAACCCTTTCATGATCTGTGTCAGGGTGGGAGAAAACAAGGGGAGGCTTCTGCTGTCATGTCAGTAGTCAAAGCAAACCATAGGACCATGCCCAATTCTAAGAGGCAGGGGAATCCTGACTTTCCATATGCCTAGAGATTTGGGAGAAAAAGATTCATTGATTAACACCAATAATGTCTACCAGAGAGACTCAACTGTCTATTTCTTCTTGATCACATGGCATCTTCAGGAAAGTAGGGTGGAGCTAGAATCTTCCAATACCCACAATTTCAGACTGCACACTTACCCCTGTGACAGAGTGGTGGCAACAACACAGGAAAGATGTGGTGTAGTTTGCATTTAACTGTTTCAGTCATTCAAATGCTACGAACAATAGTGTGATTCGTTATTATTTAGTGATTTAAAACAGAGCAGGTAATCTCTGTATGTGATAACATTTTATAGTACTGCGCGTGTGTGCACACACACACACACAAAGTGAAAGTAAAAGCTGGGGATGATCTGAATAAAGCCAGTGTTCCAGTTAATAGTATTGAATCAATACCAAATTCTAGGGTTTGAAAATATATTTTTATTATATAAGATCTTAGCTTTGGAGGAAGCTAGGTGTATAGCACATGGGGATTTTCTGGACTCTTTTTTGCAAACTCCTAAAAGTCTCTAACAATTTCAAAATGAAAAGATTAAGAGAAAATATCTGGAGAAGATTCTCCGTCCAAGTCTTTTGTCTCACATCTTCTCTGAGAATATCCCACACAGGAGTTGCGAGAGAAGTCTAAAGGAAGTGATATTTTACTGGGGGCGGGGAGAGGAAGTCTGATTAATGTGCCTACAAGATGGCTGTAGAAATTCACCTGCCTGTCTGTATCTTCTCAGAAAGAGATGAAATCCCTCCTTTGAAAGTTTAAATGAAAGCCCTTCAATCCCCACTCGCACACCCTTTACTGCAGGTAATAAGAGGGAGCCCAGGTGAATTGCTTTGCATTTCCCTTTAAATTCTTGGGATTTCAGTGACACACCAAGGCTCTCATCTGTCAGCGAACTGTTCCAGGAAGACCCATTACTCTAGCACCACAATAAAATGAAGGACATCAGGATAATCCGTCAAAAAAGTGGCTGAGGGTACCATGATGTACCAGAGGCTGTATTCATTTGCCCAGAACATTTAGAAATCTATGCCCCAGCTCTTCTCCCCAAAGTCCTTATTTCATCCAATAAAATAAATTTAAAGTGCATAAATGTATATTAAAAATATCTAAACAAACACTTGCCACTAAATAATGTTCACCCAGATGCGCCTACATTTTTTTATTGTTAGACATGTTTCCCGTTCTCCCAAGTAAATATTTCACTGAAAATGCTCCCCAAGCAGTTGTTATCTCGATATTTTTCACAATAGAATATTCTGTGCTCTGCACATATAAATACTCTGAATAACCAGACATTTTCCCGATGAGACCACTGATTTCCCAGCATTTTACAAACGACTCTCTCCATAATGCTTGCTCTGAGAGCAGACACTATGCTTAGCGGAATGTGAACTCCAAGATCCAAGTCACCACTTCCCAGTAATTCCTAAGCAACCCTTGGAGCCTTAACATGGCAACTCCCTATAGAGTCTCTAAGAGTGCTTCACCTTGGGAGAGGGGAGGGAACTCAAGTACTGAGCTCACACAGACTTCATTCTTAAAGAGATCTTTCTTCCACTTGTGTGACTTTGGGCAAGTTATTTAATGCCACATCAGTAAAGTGAAAAGAGCCATAGAAACTACTGCCTATGGGCATGGAGTCACCAGTCCTCTAATAGTATTGTGTCTGAGCAGAACTTGGTAAGAGACAGGTCAACTAGACGGTGGGCAAAGTTGCCAAGTGTGATCCTGACCATCCATCCATCCATCCATCCATCCATCCAGAGGATTTCACACTGATTCCCCCCACCTTTGTGAGGATTGAACATCCAGGGTACCATGATGCTTCTGTTGTCCAGATGCCCCCTAGAAGTACTTCTCAAACTTGGGTGTGCATGAAAATCACCTGGGGGAAGGAAGCTTGTGAAACCACAGATTTCTGGACCCCACCCCCATGGTTGACAGATTCAGTAAGTCTGGGGTCCTGAGAATTTGC
Source organism: Marmota monax (assembly GCF_021218885.2). NCBI lineage: Eukaryota > Metazoa > Chordata > Mammalia > Rodentia > Sciuridae > Marmota > Marmota monax. The sequence continues at coordinate 6,029,341 of NW_026695224.1, forward strand.
ATTTCTTACAAACTCCTAGTTGATGCAAATGCTGAGCGTCTCCCCTTAAGAATGACTTCTCTAGAACAAGAGTTTTCTAACTCTTCCTAAAAAGATAAGACAGTTAACTTGTTAACCTCTGCAAGCCATATGGCTTCTGTTGCAGACACATACCTCTGTCATTGTCACACAAAGCACCCACAGACTGTAATATTGTTCCAATAAAACTTTATTGGTGGACACTGAGATTTTAATTTCATACAATTTCCACAGGCCACAAAATATTATTCTTTCCTTGATTTTTTTTTCTTCCCCAATGGCTTAAGAACACGAGAACCATTCTGAGCCCATTGGACATAGAAAAAAAATGGGTAGTTGTTTGGATTTGGACATCAGGGTGTAGTTTGCAGACCCCTGAAACAAAAAACACCAGGAAAATGCCTTGCTTCTATCCCCCTTTGATTACAAACGTCTCCATTTTCCTTTCTCTGCTTCTGGGTCGAATGAGCCCAACCTGTACAGCCTGCTCCCCACAGTGGCTGTCTCAGCTGAATCAACACTAAGCTGGCCACCGAGGTCTTGAGAGCTTTCCCTCCTGCCCCCTACCCCAAGCCTTCTCCTCTCAGCTTCACTTTTGCTCTTTTTATAGCTTTGCACAAATTTGTCTCTGTGGCAAATTTACAGCACGCACTGCTTGTCTGAACTATTTAAAGGCACAATATTCTCGACTGTGCCATAAAGCCTTCCCGTTCTGTTGTTTTATTTCTCTGTTTGAGGGCCTTTTATGAAATCAGCAGCTAGGCGGAAGGAAATCATTTGCATACTTGGCTCCATACACCTGGAATTCCTTAATTTTGGGGATTAGCAAAATGAGTCTAATAAAAAGTGGAGGCCCTTGTTAATCATCTCTGTAAAGTCCCTTCATTACCTGTTACAGGTTCCCCAATCCAAGGACTCATTTCAGGAAATCCACATTGTGCAGGTCAGTTATTGCAATTTTATGAACTGATTTGTAATTTTACATGACACGGTTTGTGTTTTTAGTGTTCCTGAAAGCTAAACGTTTTCTTCCCCCCATTCCATTTTAAGAGGACACCATTCAGGGTGATCACAGACGGTCCACGGGTGACAGCTATGAGAATGCAGTATCCTGTGGTAGCCCTGGTTGTGGGTGATGGAAGCCCCAAATCTTCCACGTTGTAGGTTGCGATAAACTGGATGCAGATGCAGTCAGTCTTTCTTAATATCAATTCCCAATCAAGAACATGCATGGCCCCTTCTGTTCTGTTCTGCACTAACCCTCAAGAGCTTTCTGGATACTTCCCAGAACTTCCAAATCCTACTCACCCCCTCCCTACAGCATAGAAGAAAAATGCTTTGGTCACCCCTGCTATTAGGAAAATCTGATTAAGGTCAGGTCAACATCGCCATCGCCATAGATGGTTTTCTGGAAGGAGCAGGAAACACCCCCCACCATCCACTGACTGTCAATATGTTTCCAGTTAACTCAGGGGTCACATGCGACTGCTTGAAGAATTGGCAACACATAAATTGGTCCCAGGAAAGTAGACAGTTCCCATAATTGGAGATTAAAGCAAAACAAAACAATAAACAAAACGAAAATCCTCTGTGAGAGTTCTACTGAATTTAAAAAAAAAATTTTTTTTTCAAAATACAGCTAGCATGTCACCATGCTCAAGAACACAGAGCCCGTAGCTGCCTGAAGTCAGCAGTTGCAATCAGGACGATTCTGAAACTGAATAATGCATGTTGGAATGCTGTTTACAGGAAATGAGCAATTTATTTTATTATCCAAATTTTAAACCCTTTTAATATGCCTCCCAAGAAGATGTCTGATTTAGAAAATTGCAAAAGAGAACTTAGTAGACAACAAGGGTACTAAAACATTTTACCACTAAAAGGTCAGATTAAAAAAAAATACAAAACTTTAGAGATAACTTGATTAAGCTTTAGTAAGTATATCTGCAAAAGGGACTGTCATTATACTGTTAAGGGTCACAGAAAAACTGTGAAATGACGTTAAAATATAAGAGTACATTCAGTGGGAGCAGTAAATGTTATAGTTCTTTTCTGCAATTAAAATGTATATCTGTATATGCATTTGTATGTGAATCTGTGTATATCTGTGTGTGTCTTTGTGTGTGTGTGTGTGTGTGTGTGTGTGTGTGCGTATGCTTATAAATACATAAAATGTTTCTGGAAAAATAAAAGTAACTACTAACAGTAATGAAACAGGCCTGGAGAGGTATTTCTCTTTTCATCTCATGCTTTCTGACCTTTTTTACAAATTTTAACCATATCTACATATTCTTTATTTTTTTGGATCATCAGAGTTTACGTTGGTGATGAAATTTGAGGTAAATCTTTCTTTTTTACTTAAAATCATCTATAATATAGTATTAAGGATATTTTATAGATATTATAAAATATTAATAAACAAATATTTTTTAAAACATTGTTTTGGGGCAGGGAGCTTGTTAAGTCCCTCATTTTAACATGAAGGCAGAGCTATATGAACTTAAATTCCCTGTTTATTTTAGTTCATAGATAAATCACGTTTTCATACATTCATTGTATACATCGGAACACATTCAAAGAGGCACCAGATGATCAGCATTTTAAGGGCACTCATGCTTCTTAGGCAAACACTGCCATTGAAGACTGTTTTGCAGTTCAGAAAGTCCCCGTCTTCTTCCATCAGACTGGAACATCTCCCCTTGAAGGATGAGAAAGTACTAATACAAAAGTAGAAGAGTAGCCAAAATCTGCCCCCATCTCTAGTAGAGATACATGATTTCATGGCATCTCTTGTTGCCTGAAGTAGCATTTATTAAAAAAAAAAGACTAAGTATGAGAAGGACTGGTGAGACAGTCCATTATGTGGTACCCAAAGAGCTAGCACAGAGAGGCATGATGTGGCAGATAACCCAGCTGGACCCAGAGGGCTCACCCTAAGGAATTCTCTCTTCACTGCAAACCACCATAGGAAGCCTAGTTGGCTACTTGGCCCTTCTCTCTTTTAGTTCATCTAATCAACTCATCAAATGTAGATGAGAAGAAGGGTCCTGAGAAAAATGGAGCAGGGGAGGTTGGTTCTGAAGGAACGTGGATGTTCTCCTCTCTCTGAGTAGCCAGGGCCTTGGGGAAGATCATGCTGAAAGTGCAACACAGGATCAAATTATAGTATCAAACAAAAATTTTTTTTCAATAAGGAGAAAGAAATTCATAAAGCATTTTCTGCCAGACACTTTGCATCCATTCTCTCCACTGAGTGATAGGTCATCCTTCCTGTTTTACAAACTGTAATAAATCTGAGTGAGCTGAGTTTTATTCCCAAGCCTGTCTGAGTCCAGAACCCAGACTTGGAATCATGACAGTCTTCCAGATGAATACAAAAGATGACACAAATTATATTTACCTAAAAGTTACGTTCAGCAAGTAAAAGAGATTTCGAAAGTTTGTAGCTCATGGACCCTGCCAATGAAGAAAAAAATAGAGAGAAATATTCTTCCCATTTCAAGGAACAAAAAAAAGGGGGGGATTGAATTCACCAATGTTATAAGGAATAACCAAAGAATGACCAACAATAATCACTCCAAAGTCACGTCAGAGTAAAGAAGGGAAAAGAAGCTTCCTGAGTAGCTTCACCCATCACAGCTATAGTTTTGATTTCTGAAGTTCCCATCTTGGGAGAAATGATAAGCTTCTGTGTTTGAGCTTCTTGGGTTGGGTGCCAAGCTGATTCTCTGCTTTAGCGCCATCTGGAGGTTTCCCCTGGCCACTCCAAGATGGAGAATCAATTCTTTAATAATAAAGAACAGCTAACATCTATTGACCCTATGTCAGACCTCATCCTAACAGTCTTATATTTTTGTCTCATTTTTTGCTCTCTACAAACCTACAAGAAAGTCCCTTTTCTTAACTCCTTTCATAGATAAAGAAACTGAGGCTCCTACTAGTGATATGGAGCTTGCTCGAGGTCACAGAACCACCAAGTTCTGGAGCCAGGATGCAAAGCCCAGGTCTGGCTTCCAAACCACTGCCCCCAACCTCCTTTTGAGCAACACAATTAGTGAAGGACTGTGGCCAAGCCCATAGCTGCTGTTTACACCCTGTTTTTAGTTTTGTGGAATACAGTTTGTAGTTTTGAAGGCTAGAAAATTTAAATATTTTTTTCCTTCATTTGCCCATATTCTACTTACCCTAAGTCAAGCAGGGATGTTGACACCTACATCTAGAACCTTCCATCCCCTCTGACCTTCTCTTATCCTTTATTAGCTGAAGAAAAACCACAGGTCTGGTTGCCTCCGTTCACATTCCATCATCCAAATATCAAAAGGACCAGCTTGACTATAAATCATCATGTTGAGAAATGAAGCCCCAACTCATCCCTCGGTACTCCAAGGCAATACTCTAAGAATAAAGCAGTGGTGGATGCCCCAATTGCCAGCTAGTTGTCACCAGCCCTTCTTGTCTTCCTCTTGGACACACAACTACCGTGCATTGTCAGACTTCTCACAGTGACCTGTGATTAAAAGACTGAATTCCGGCCACTGGGAAGAGAAAAGAAGGTGACACATACCAACTGTTACTGGTTCACACCTTCCCAGTGGTCCCCTTCCTCACACTACTCTTTTCCCACTTTGAGGGCTGGAAATCCACATGTGGGGAGATGGGAAAGCCATGTGTTGAAGATGGCAGAGACACCAGTAGAAAGAGATGGGGCCCCTGAATCACTGCTTGGAAAAGAGTTCCCTGCTCATCAAGAACGTGAATGTGGGATTTTTATGAGAGAGAAATAAACTTGCCATTTAGTGCATGGATATTTGGTGATGGTTGTTTACCACCGTTATTCTTGCCCTAATGAATGAAGTTATTGCGTGATATTATCAACTGTCTCAGGAAAATATTCAGTGCAATTAACAAAAGCTACAGGCAGGGCTAGGAGTATGTGGGCAGCGGTCCAGGACTAGCATGGTTTCTTGAGATCATGGCCCAGGGTTATTTTAGACACTCTTCTCCATCTTACATATATTATCTTATGGTCAAAATAGAACTACCATATCTATATCCCTCAATCTCCACACTATTCCAGGCAGAAGGGAAAAGAACAGAGAACTAGAAGGATAGAACTAATATTAGGGCAGAAAAGGTTTCCCCAAACCTCTTGGCTTAAGTCTCATTGGTGATAATGGAGCCACCATCCCCTCCCAAGTAGCCCATTATAAGATGGTATAGTACATAATAGTGCAGGCACACGGAGGACCTAGAAAAAATGCCATAGTACTTTTTCTAAGAAGGGTCCTAGGTAACCAGCAGGGGCTTTATAACCAGCACATGGGGTTTTAATAATAAAAAAAAAAATACTCAGAGTCCTCCACTTGGTGATTGCCTTATCTAAAAGTACGTTGGTATGTTTGGACACTTCCTCTGTCCAAACATACACATTTTGATTGATTACTGTACTTTTATCTGAACACTGTGCCACCTCTGCGTGGATGTGCCTATAACACTTTTTAATATTTAATTTCAAATTCAGAATCTATCAGATAAGGATGGTACTTTGGCTTTAGACTGAAACATGCATCCTTGATATGGAGTTGGAGAAGCTTGTCTGCAGGAATCCAAAGTGATCTCACAAAGCCACACTAGATTTTGTTCTCTCTTTACCCCACTTCTTCACCACTTTGCCCCAGCTCAACTCCTCTCCATCCTTCCTCAGAAGCCTCAGCTCCTGGGTGTTCTGCTCCATAAACAAAGGACAGGATTCAGATCTTCTGTGTGCCAAGTAGTTTTAACCAGTCACTAATGAAGAGTCAGCAGAAGCCTTGCTAGTGACAGCCAACGTGACAGACCCACCTAGCAATATCAGGGTGAACACCAAACCTCTCAGTATTCATTGCATTTTGAAATGGAGCTAGGAGTTTGGTTTTGCAGATTATTCTGCTCTTGCAGAAGAGAAATACCTTTGTTTGAATTAGGAAGAAATATTCCAAGAATAACCACCCAGCTAACCCAACAGACTAGCATCCACTGAGGACTTGAAACTTGAATCACTGTTTTCCATTGAACACATAAATCACTGTAGCTAAGACGAAAAATCTGCATGTATTAAGCTAATCATGGAGAATGGGGGAGAAATGTGGCTTCTGATCTCTTAGAGACTACACATTAGGCTGATTTTTCAGAAAGATCCAAAATAGATGATGGTGGTCTTGTAGTTGGTAGAGATTAGTGTCCTGAAAATAATTTCATATTGTATGGCCAATATCAATACTCGAGGGAATCATGGGAATAAGATGTTTTATTGAACTTGGAATTTTTATCAACCTTACAATTTTCTTGTTGATTTCCATTATGAATCCAAAAGTAAATATTATGTTGTGTTTTAGCCTAAAGAAATCTCTATCATTGCAACTTCAGTAGCCCATAGGAAGTTCATGGCTAGTACTGTTACTGGGGTCAGGCCCTCGTGGACTCTTTGAAATTTGAAGCATGAAGCTCAGCTACTTATTTTCCTCTTCATAACCAAGTTTTTCTTGTCTCTAAAATGGAATAATAATACCTGACCTAATTATATAAGACAAATGAGGTGATGTCTAATGGGTACATTATAATGAAGTATAATGAGGCAATGTACTGATAAAATAAATTATTTTTAGTTCAAGTCTATTATGTACCAGTTTGGGGTGTCACTTTCTTTCTATACAAGTACAATTAGCCCACACAATTATAGTCCCTTAGGACGGAAGTTAAATTTCTCATTCCTACAGGTGAGTGAGTACCCCTGAGTTCAGAGACGATGAGGAATCTGCCTGTCACGTTACTGTGGTATGTGGCAGACTCTGGACTGGAACTGAAGTCTGCATGACCACCGTGCCTAGACCATTCCAAAGCTGAAATGGCACATGGCAGATGCCAGTTGTGACTATAAAGATGAACCTCAAAAAGCATGAAATGAAGTGTAGCGTGTTCTCTCTGCTAAACCTTTGTCTACCCGTGAGGTAAGAAGTGTGTTCCATTTTGTGAAAGACCTAAAGAAGGCAGCTTAATTCAAAGTACAGTTTGAAATATGGGCCCTTGGAAAGAAATCATACAGAAACCAAAAAAATACAGCCCTGTTTTTGGAACGCTACTGTCATTTCTGCCAGAGAGGTGAAAAAGTTGCCTGAGGACAGTTTTTGAAAACTTTTGAAGAAAGATTTGGATTTCAGAATCCCTCTTTCAGGTTAGATAAAATTTTCCCCCTCTTCACACCAACTGATATATGCGACCTAGGTGTGTCTGCCTCTCTTAAAAGATAATTTGGGGAGACGTTCACTGGAGAGAATGCCAGGTGTTACCGAGTAACTCTTCTATTGACTCTGGGTTTACCCCTCCCATTAAGTGTCTGTGCTACAAGCAGATGGACATGATTATTTATATAGCCCTTGCATAGAAAAAAAAATCATCATCTCTGAAGCTTACTATTCCAGCCTCATCTGACTTCGACCCCAGCTGTTCCCAGTGGAAAATATCTGGACAGAGGTTAAGTATGAATAATGTTCCTTAAGAGCCCTGGAAACAAAATGGTAGCCAGGTATATAAACAACCATGACTTCTTGGATTTTCGGTAAAGAGGCACCTCAATGAAATTTGAGATATCTGTAGGAATCACAGAAATGCCTGGCTTTTCTGAACAAAGGAAACTATAGACAAGTTGCTTGGGCTTAATACTGCAATAATTTAATTAAAGCAAAAAATACTTGTTCATTTTCCTTCTCCATCTAGGAAAATTGGGATATGTTTAATAATGGGGGATGAAACCCACTTAAGGAATCCACAGCTCACTTGTTCCTCAGGGATGTATGGACTGAATTACATTTCCACTTGCACTACTTAATTTAGGAATTGATTGAATGCAGTCAGGTAGAGAGTGTGGCTCCCCATCCCCGACATGTGAATGTAAGAGATAGAAAACATCAACAAAGGGACAATTACTCTATAGATAGCACCCAGTCATAGCATCTGCTAAAAGAAAATATATTTCTGAAGACTCAGGCAAGACCTTAAAACCAAGCATGGTATTTGACCCAGCAATTTCACTTCTGGGAAACTATCCTAAAGAAATAATTAAGAAAGTAGATAAAATTATTGGAATCCTACAATTGCCGGTCAATAAAGCCCAGGATAGCTTCTTGGAGGATGGAAGTCATCTCGCCATCCACATCTCATGGCTGTTTTGTCTGTCCCAGCCAGTACCAACCACCAGGCTCTGAGTGAAGTTATTTTGAACTTTCTAAATGAAAGTTCTGTGAGTGACCCTACGTGGGACAAACAGAAAAATACCCAGTTGAATCCAGTCCCCATTGCTGACCCCCAGAATGACATTGCAAGCCCTCCTGTGCAGTCTTTCATTTACTTTTGGAGATGATCTTATCTCTCCAGACTCTGTTGTCTAGGTCACTAAAAAAGGGTATTCGTGGAATGACCCAAGATATAGTAAATGCCACAGGTTACTACACTGGTTTGTAAAAGCTGCCATACCAAAGTACCACAGACTGGGTGGTTTACACAACATAAACTTATCATCTCACAGTTCTAGAAACTAGAAGTCCAAGATCAAGGTGTGGATAAGACTGGCTCCTGCTTAAGGTGAGGACAGAATCTGTACCAAGTCTCTCTCCTCAGCTTGTTGATGGTCACCTTCTCTCAGTGTGTTTTACAACATCTTCCCTCTATAAATATCTGTCTCTATGTCCAGATGTCCTCTTTTCAAGAACATCGGTCATATAGGATTAAGGTCCATGCTAACAAGCTCACCTCAACGTGATTTCCTCAATGAAGGCCTCATCTCCCAATGAGTCCACAGTCTAATGACCTGGAGGCTGGAACACCAATGTATTATTTGGGGGAAGAGGGGCATAATGCATTTCATGATAACGACAGGTAACTGTCAGGACGTCTATGTGCTAAATATCATTCAGGTGCAAAGGGGGAGAAGAGACCAAAGGTCCCCAGAACGTAGAATTTCTGCCTCTTCTGCTTGCTCCTTCATCCCTGTTCCAGAATAACTGGACGCTTGGTACTTGACAATTTCAGAGGCAGATTTCTCTAGCAACAAAGGAACCTGAATTTTTGTACCTCCATCTTGTAGCCAATAGCTCCGAGCTCCAATGGCAAAGACATGATGTCAGCCTCCTGGGCCAACAGAAAGGATGGATGGTCAAGGGCATCAGGTGCTCAGGTTTCCACTTGTATCACCCCCACCTGCTCGGACTCTCGGTCAGTAAGATGGAAGAAGTGACGCCCACCTCCTGTCTCCCTCCCCGCTGGGGCTGACTAACACCTCCTTGCCAAGAAGGGCTCCAGTACTTGTCCCCAGTTCCATTCTGCTCATTCTGATTTTCCTCCTGGGCTTGACACCCGTGCCTTTTCTGTTACTTCCGTATCAGGCTTTTTCCAAGACTAGAACTCAGAAGCTCCCTTGAGTGTGAATTTTTGGGGGGCAATAATAATATAACAGCAACAGAAAACACTGAACAGTTTTTTTTTTCTTTTTTCTTTATTTTTTTTTTTTTTAGTGCCAAGCCCTGCTTTGAACATTGTCAATGTATTTTTCATTTTCTAAATCTCAGTGTGACACTAGGAAATGGGCACTCGTTTTACACTCATTATGGAGATTAAAAAAAAAAAAAGACTAAGTCACAAGAGTTTAAGTGACTTTTAACAATCTCATGACAGTTAAAGGAATGAGCTGAGATTTAAGCCCACTACTACACTACCACACCAAGCTAAAAAAATAATAATAATAACAAGAAGAAAGAAAAAAAAAGAAAGCAAGGAAAAAGGGGAAAAGCTAATAGAGTCTCGCTCCTCTACAATGACACAGCCATTCATGTCCCATACTCCGTGTGCATTCTCTCACTCGCATTACCACCTGATGTCTCTTTGGGGAAGAAAAAAAATATACATATTTTACCAGAAAGCAAAGACAGCTCATGGCTTCTGTGGTTTTCCAATATTTTCCAATTTTTTTTTTCCCTTTCAAGATCCACTGTTAATGAATCCATGAGGACACACAGAGGCCATGGCTCAGGAGCTCCAGTAGACTCATCCTTGGTGGCCTGGGCCCTACGGATATGCAGCACCTGCAGTTTAAATCATGTGGATCACAGGTGCCTCGCCTTCCCAGGAGAGTGGCTTCCTGAGTCTCCCCCTTCTCTCAGCCAGGGAGGGCCCAGGTGATGCTTTGCTTCATCAGCTGGGTTTGGCTGCCCTTTTCCTTGTGCAAAAAACACAACCTGGATCACCTTGGGGTGAAGAGGGTTCCTGGCGTTATGAGGAGCAGAACCTTAGAATAAGGAATTGAAATGCAAGGGGAGTCTCATGGTTTGTTTTCTTCCCAAAGCTTCTAAAATGAGAGAGGCATGTAAGGGAAAATAATAAACCTATTAAAAAATGCTGGATCAATCATACCACCCCTTCCCAAGGACCCTGAATCTTTCCTTTTTTCCCATAGATACCACCAGTTCTGCTTGCTCTACTTACCTGGCAAATATCTTTCCCAAAGAAAAGGCACAGAGACAGTGACTTGGGTTTTCTTGGGTTTGCAAAATTCAGGTGTCTCCCTTATCACTAAATTTCGAACCATCCATCTGCCACCTATCAGTTGCTGAATAAGGGTCCCCTAAATTAAAAGAAAACAAAAGATACCTAGTGCACTTCATCACAGCTAACTGCCTCTTTTCTTTCAGACACCAGCGATGAGAGGCTGGAATTTTTCCTGAGAAAACCACACATGGCTGTTCTCTCTCTGAGACCCCTAGATTAAACCAAGAAGGCAAGATGGACACAGGGCATCCCACGTGGAATCTTTGGAATGGGAGAGTAGAAAAAGCATGCTGTGGTGAGGGTGACAAGGCACCAGGGGGCAGCTCAGGACCAGAAGCTCCCCACAGAAGAGTCTGATGCTCCCTCCCACCCTGGTTAGATTTGTGAAGTTAGTGCAAGGAGGTGACTTAGGTTCAGGCTCTTGGGGCTACCCCAGCCAGTCAGACAGGAAGAGTGCCAGAGAGTTAGCCAGAAGCACTTGGAAGAACTTACCATTTCAGGAACGAAGAGGAGACAAGGCAAACACGAGAATCATTAGATAATGAAATGCAAATGTTCTTCCAGGTTGCCCCTGACTCGAGTCCTGCTACACAGTCAGGTGTTTGTGAAAGGGTGGAATCTCTGCTTGTACTTGTTTTTATTTTTCTTATTCTTTCTCTCTTCTTCATTTTTTCCTGAATTCTGATCTGAGTCTGACTCTGCATGCCACCTCTCCCAGTGAAAAGGATTTCATTCATTCAAGCAAGCAACTGAAGAGTAAATGGAGAGGGAAGGGAGAGATTCCACCATCACAGAGGAGGCTAGACACCAGGAGGCTGCCAGAAGACAGCAGAGATCAAAGAGAGTGGCTTCTAAGCCCGTCTCCTGCTCCCTCCTCTGAATGAAAATTTAATCTGCAGTAATCATATTCATTGTATCAATTTACATATACATCATGTTTTATAAGATCCCCCGAGTAAGGTAATTAACGTGAGCTGTTCTTCAATCGTGTGTCCCCTTCTTTCCTTCCTGCTGCCTCTGGGTGTCTGGGATGCTGCTCATGATCTCTCCAAAATGTGTAATGGATGGGTTCCTGGGGCCCTTGACTGGTGTCACCAAGATCTTGCCTGCTACAATCATAGGAGTCCCTGCCCTGTGTGCCTCTCCTGTTTTAATAGAAAGCCCTCCACCATGACAACCCTCCATTTTTTCTCTGCCTTCTCAGCAGGAATAGGGTGAGATCTTTTCCAACACAGGCAAATAAACATCCCAGACTTTGCTACACTGATTGAATGAGCTGGTTCTCATTCACCCACTTCTCTTAAGCCAAGTCATCTTAGTGGATGGGGAAGGTGAAGGGGTCGGGGGTGGGGTGATGGGGACAGGTGGGGTGGAGCTTGCACATGAGGATTAAACTGAGAAATGCAAAAACAAATTCAAACAGGAAACACGTATCCAACAGCTGCCCCAAATGCTACGGTTTACAGAGCCCTTCCAAGCATGCGTCATTTTTATTCCTACATCCCTATGAATCAGAACAGGGATGGTTAACCTCATTTGGAGTCAGGATGTGTAAACTCGACTCTGATTTCTCAGCTTCTCGGATGCTGAGGTATACACTCCAGGGCCCACATGTCCTGGCAGTAGGCTTGATCTTAAATGCATCTATCAAAATTATATATACTAAATTTCCAAGACTTTAAAATGAGCCTTTGTTTTTGACCTCTGAGCATTCCTCAAATTGTAGCCTACCCTACAATCGATGCATTTGTTTAACCTGGCGGTGCTTCTCTCTTCTCCTTTTTTTTTTCCTCTTGAAAGGCTATTATTGAATCAATGGTGTGTCTTACAGTCAGCGGCATCTTAGGATCAAGGAAACCGAGTGCATACACCAGTGTGAAATGTGAACATGGATGTCTGTGCTGGCCTCTCTACTTATCCCCATGCTGTGAGCTCCCCTGTACAACCACATGCACACCAGTACAGCCCTGGGGTCCCGGCACAGACTTTGGTCCAGGCTCCCAGGGCTGACCTGCACTCGTCAAGGAAAGCCACGTGGCTACACAGTCAATTATTATCCTAAAAGGAAAAGCCACAAATACACAGCAAGCAATGCTAGGAACTCAAGAAAATGGTGTTATTCCCTGGGAGCTCAGAAAGCACCCACTGAGAAATCCAAGACTTTGGTGGTCCTTGTCCCTCTCTGAGTCATATGCGTGTCCAGCCCACACGTTATTTTTTTTTGTTTTGTACCTCCTATTAGGGACACCAAGGCCAGGGACAAAAATATATGCAAGAGGGGGCCACTTTCTGAAAGTGAAGAAAATGCCTCATGGTTCAAGCAGGATTTCTTTACAGATTCCTTAATTTCACCTCCCTGAATTTTACGCTGAATTTTGTCAGTTTATAAATTTGCACTACAGCTTGGCACTGGGAAGGAGCGGGGGGCTGTGGGGGGGACAGATAATCAAACCTACGGGCGTTTTACACACAGACACTGAAAAATAAAGACCATTAGCAAAAAGTATAATTAAATTAAAATGCCAACTTGCCAAAGAAGCTCAGTAAATGGGAAATATATCAAACTGTGATAATACAAATGGGCTATTTCTCAAGGTGTGAGAATGTCAATGGAATAAACTCTGATAATTTGCTGACTTTTTTATGCTAAAGGTAGAGCAATGGCTTAAAAATAAATTACCACAATAATACACACGACTCTGCAGTATGCGTACAATTGTTTAACCATGATAATACCCAAGTCTGGGAGGCCCAAGACTGGGAGGCCCAAGGTCTGGAAGATTTAGAAACATCACTTAAAACCAAATTTCTCCATTTAGGTAAAGTTGGCCAGTCCCCAAATCTCAGTAGAAATTTTTATTAGTCACTGTATCACGTTCTTAGGTCCATTCAGCCTAATTTATTTTGAATGTGTGTTTGCCAGTTAAGTTTAACATAGCCAGTTAACGATAGCTGAATATTCTCTAAAAGCAATCTCATAATGAGGCCACGGTTCTTTGTAGAATATTGAAAATTACTTTTGGCATGCAAGTTCGTTTTCTTAATTCCTCTTTTAGTGCGCAAATAACCTTTGAAAACCTGCTTCTAGGTGTTTATGTGTCAGGACAGTATCAAAAATTATTCAATTGCCAAATCACATGTCAACACTTCTACTGCAAAGCCTCTAAGATGATTCTCACTACTCTGCTGCCCTCTGCTGGAAAGTTGGCAAATCCTCATCTTCGTTTCTGTTATTGATTTCAACCAAAGCTTGTACTATAGGATGTTCCAGTTTACACCACTCCACAAAGGTAAGTGGCATTTTAAAAGAAGAAAAATATAACCAACAAGAAAACAGGGATCCAAGTGAAATCCCTTGGAGGAACACTTAACAGAGGCACATGTGTCAAATATTTTCAAAGAATTTACCAAAGAGTCCCCTGCATCTATGGCTATGCCCAGGGAACAAAAGATGGCGGGTCCTCCAAAGTTCAAGTCCAAGAGCTGGGTTGGGTTACATAGATTATGCCCACAGGAAGTCAGACTCAGTTTCCCCATCTTACAGTCATAGGACATAGATCAGAGTATCAGAGAAAGAAGAGCGACTTAAAGACTCACTCATTCTAATGTTTCTCACACTGGACAATTCCAAGCAACATAACAAAAAATCAAATCCTTAATTGAGTTAAAGAAAATCCATTACACACATTACAGCACCAGAGTTATGACAATGACAGATAATTGACAAGCCACTTCAATCCCATCCATCTTCTGGTGGAAGGACAGAGGCCACATTGAGGATTTCTACCGCTCCTGACTACTTGGTGGCAAAGCTGTCACCAGATCACAAGTCCTCTGCTTCATAGTCTGTCTTTCTCTCCAATACAGAGTTACAACAGGGACTTTAAAATTCTGTTTTCAAAATTTATTTCTATCATAGCAGCAGGTCTGGAACACATTGTAATAATTAGTTGCAATGGGCATTAACAAGTAATCAACCCAATGAGAGTCAAATTATAAAACTCTGTGATTCAAATTACTTTTTAGAAATTAGAGTGGATCCAAGTATAGTATTCCACAGGATGGTTCAGAGACCCACTCTCTTGTGGCTGTCTTGTTGCCTGCAGTCTTGCCATGGTCTGCATCTCGCTGCACTCAGGAGAGAGCTATGGTGAGAAAGTACACACCTGCTACTTGAGGTCGCGGGCTGGAATCAGTATGCAGCATACTTACTCACATTCCGTTGTTGATAACCAGAAACAGCCACACCTAGACGTGGGCTGGGTCACGACTACATTGGAAAAGCTAGCATTCTTTGCCACACTTGTTACAATCAAAACATTTCACTTAAGTCCAGTCAATAAAACAGTTCGTCAGAAAGACACACAAGTGAAGCTGAGGTAGAGAATTTCTAAACCCCATGAAGAAGGTTGTAGCTCTACTCAAAATAGTTTTTCTTGTTCCTAGAGAACAAAGATGACTCTTTATTGCATTCATGTCAGGCTGGGTCATGTGTCTTGCTCGTGACCAACAAGTAGAGGCAGAAGTTTCAGGTGCTTTTGGTGAATAGAAGCTTTCAAAGGCATGGTCCACTGTTCTTCTCTTTTCCTGCCAAAAGAGGCCCAGCATGTCTTAGAGAGAAGTTTCTCCTTTAGCAGATTCTAGAGTGAAAAAAAGTTATGAAGCAAAGCCAGAGCTGCTCCATGACTGTCATGTCACAAGTGAGAAATGAATCTTCACTATTGTAAGTCATTAAGAATTGAGGGTCACTTGTTACTGCAGCACAACCTGAACTAAGTTGACTAATACACTCACATCTCTAGTGCCCTCTGACCTCACTAGGGGTTTAAAACCCATTTCCTCTAAATTCTTAAAATTTGGCAACACAGAACATGGAAAAATAGAGGACCAAACCATTGCTAAGATATATGTAATATAATGGTCTTTATATCCTCAGTTTTTAGAACATTGTCTGTCTCATAATAAGTACTCAAAACCTGCCCATTAAGTAAGTGAATGAAATCAATATTTCCAAATTAATTACAATATAAAAACAAGAAGTATTTACTGTCATATATGTTTTAAAATGGAACCCTCATGCAGTTTTAAAAGTGGTAATTTGGGAAAGGTAATGTCTTTTTCCTAAGACAAATTACCTTTTCACTACCTGACACTGTATGATGTTGCAGAGTACCTGTAAACTATATATGATATGTATAAAGTTACAGTGTTTCCTATAAATTCCTTCAGGCTCAATATCAACCTTCTAGGCATCCGAAAACGGATGCATTTAAAGAAAATCGTTCTCTAGGAGAAAAAAAAAACATGCTAAGTCATTTACAAATTAGCATAAATTAACCAGTGCAGGATTTTGTTTTCTTCAATATATACCTATATATGCGCGCGCGTGCACACACACACACACACACACACACACACTTGCTATTTACTTATCCATTTACATCTTTGGTTTCTAATAAATGATCTATTTCTGAGAGCTTTTTCCCAAAATTGTGTTTGGACTCAGATTTTGGATGCGACGTGGACCACTGAGCTATGGGGTTTGGATCTGTCATATATGTTTTATTGGCAGGGAATGCTGGCCAGATCATTTAAAGCCTGTGCTCCCATTTCTTAGAAAAAAGATAACGAATGTTTCATAAATGGACCCCCAACCTACCTCTGTTAGATGTTATTAATAAAGAAGGAAATAGATTTGAAATTTGGAGGGATGAAATGTGTAGCACAAAGTACTGTGTTTGGAGACTTTCAAGTACCCACGCCTAGATGAACTAAAAGAAACTCTTATGGATATTTATAATGCAGCAATAAAAAGTTAAAATACTTAAATAAATATAAAAATACCTTGCAAAGCAGGTCAGAAACAAAGATAATGAAAGCTTCTAGAATTCTTGTTGATAAACTACTCTTTTTCCCAAAATGAGAACAACAGAAATCTTCTAGTTTTCTACTTAGGCAGCATTATCAAGTTTATTTTAGAGACTGGGTAAAATTCTCTTGGGGGCTAAGATCAATATTGGAAACTCCTGCACCTTCCCTCCTTAACTGTATCCTTGGCTGTAATGTTACAACCAAAGCTGATGGACACAAAGAGAACCTACCCTGTGCATCAGGAGCAAAATGTTGTCCTCTCACCAAGGAGATGGATGAAGACGTGTCTTCATCTTACAGGGATAGGAGGTGATGCCTCCCCGCTCCCATCAGAATGACTGCTGAACTAGAAAGGATAAAACAAAGAAAGAATCTTAGTGTTCCCCTAAGTTACAAGCCCTGTGGATGGGACAGTTGCCTTCTCTTGTCTCACCCATGACAGCTGGCTTCTGAGGAATGGCCTCTAGGGATGATAAGGTGGCTGGGGTGTGCTGGGGGCCAGTCATGGAGAAACCCCACTGTTTCTCAGGTTTGATGGAAGGAAATTTCAATCAGAGTTAGACTGAAATTGGTTTATACAAGCTTGGGCCTCAGCCTTCCCTCTTAGGAAGTGACATTATGATTTCTGGGCTCTGAAGACTCAACACTCAAATTCATACAAGGATCTGCTTCAATTCTACCTGAGACATTCATGGGCAGACTCAGGTCTTCATAGTAAGTGAGGTGTTCTGCAGTACTGCGGTGTTTATGTCAAACCAACCTTGAATGCTGGTGATCTGCACTGGACTTTCCATGAACAGGTGAGGCTACTAGTTGCCAAACCAAAAAAAAAAAAAAAATGGGGGTGAGCACAGCTCAAATTCTAAGTCTCCCTAAAAAAATACAATGGTTAGCTAGGTACATCGGATCATGCCTCTGGAGGCTGAGGCAAGAGAATCACAAGTTTAAGGCCAGCCTCAGCAACATAATGAGGCCCTAAGCAACTTAGCAAGATCCTGTCTCAAAGTTAAAAATAATAATAATTAAAAAAAATACATTGGGAAGTAGCTCAGTGATAAAGAACTGAGTTCAATTCCCCTGTAGCAAAATAATAAAAATAAAAATTTTAATAATATGGGTAGTTTTATGGGCTAACTTGGCTGGCAATAGTATCTATTTAATCAAACACTAATCTAGGTGTTTCTTGGAAGGTATTTTATAGGTGTGATAACATCTACAATCAGTGATGGATTTACACAATGGAAATTCCCTTTCACAATGTAGGTGGGCCCCACCCAATCACTGAAACACCTTCAGACCAAAAACAGGTTTCTCAGAATGGAAATTCTGCCAGCCTTAACTCCAGCCTGAGTTTTTAGCCTCCTGACTAGCAGATTTTGAAATTTCTAGCTCCCACCATCACAAGAGCCAATCTTTTAGCTAAACCTCTCACTATTCATACACACACACACACACACACACACACACAATTCTGCAATACTAGTAAATTCTAAGATGGTAAGATATTATTTTGAAATTTCAAATGATATTAACCCCACAACCCCTTCATGAAGTCATGAAAAGTGGTTAAATTCAGAATTGTTAAAGTATTCCCTAATATGTCACTTAAATTCTGGTCCCTTCCCTAAATTCCCATCTAAAGAGAGAAGGCCAGGTGTGCCATTCATTGCTTCAAGGAAGGAAAGCCTAACAGAAACAAAACTAGAGTCTCTACACACTTAGCTTTTGAGTTTCAAAGGCCTCATCTTCATGATCAGAATGGGTTGATGCATGAGATTGAAAGTTCTCAGGGTACAAACAAGGAGAAGAATCAAGCAACCCTTCCCACAGTTCATTCCTGCGGATGAAACACTCTGCTCTGGATGAGCAGTTGGAGATGAAGGGAAGATGGAGATGGCAATGTGGATTCCTGTACTCTGAACACATTCCTTTCCAACCTTGTCCAGAGTCTTCCTAGATACATGAGATTCAAGGGTAGAAGGGATTCAAGCCTAGCTTCCAGAGGTAGATGCACAAGGGCAGTCAACCTCAGAATGCTTGGTCTTTCATTCCTTGGACACCTATTTGTGAGTCTCTGCTGTGTACCACAAATTGTCCTGGGTGCTGATTGGCCAATAAAGACCAAGTCCTCACCCAATGGGAACTTGCATTCTAATGCAGGGCTCCTGGACTTCAGCATTATTGACAGAATGGGCTCTTTCTTGTAGGGGCTCCTTCTGCGCTGCAGGGTACATTGTAGGTATTCGGAAGCATCCCTGACATCTAATACTAGATGCCTCTGGGTATGGTCAGTGGCTTCCACTAGATGCCTGTAGAATTCCTTCCATTGTTTCAAAATATACCTGTTGAAGGTGGACAGGAAGGAGATGGAGAATGATGTAGCCAGTATAATGGAAGAAGGTCTCTGAGGAAGTAATAGGGTCCACCTGCATATCTGTGTGTCCCATCCATAGATTCAACCAACTGAGTATGAAAATACAGTG
Organism: Marmota monax; assembly: GCF_021218885.2. Classification (NCBI taxonomy): domain Eukaryota; kingdom Metazoa; phylum Chordata; class Mammalia; order Rodentia; family Sciuridae; genus Marmota; species Marmota monax. The sequence goes on from NW_026695224.1 coordinate 6,048,288, forward strand.
AGGCTTACAGTGTTTGAGTCTATACTCAACACATATAAACTTTTTTTTTTCTTGTCATTATTTCCTAAGCAATAGAACGCAAGAACGATATGCATTGTATTAGGTATTACAAGTAGTCTAATGATGATTTAAAGTATCCTGGTGGATGTGCATAGATTATGAGCAAATATGAGCATCTGTAGGTTTGGGTATCTGTAGGGGTTGGGAGCTGGTCCTGGAACTCAAAGCCCAGGATAGTGAGAGTGACTGTATTTTAAGACTCCTTCAAGTGGGAGAAAGCCAACCATGAGGACATCTTGGGAAAGAGCTTTCTGGGCAAAAACAACAACAACAAAATCCCTGCACATTCATCATTCAGGTGTATAGGAGGAACAAAAGAAGCAACCAGAGTATCCCAAGTGTGGGGCGCTAGGAAGAGAGTAGAAAAGATGTCGCAGAGGAATCCAAGGACAGATCACATGCACCATGGAAGGACTTGGGACTTCAGTCTGGTGGAGAATCAGGACAGGAATCTGAGCAAGAGAACCAGAGGACCTGACTTGTTATAGAGGAATTATGGGGGCAGGAGAGGGCTGGGAGGGAGGAATTTGAAAGCCACTAGAATGTCCCACCGGAGGAGACACGAGGGTTGTCAGGTTTCTAGTGAAAAGGAAGGAGGTCGTGAAGTGTGGTTGAGCTCAGAGCGTGTTCTGAAGGGCGAGTGGATAGGATTCATGAGGGTTTGACGTGTGAGGACTTGGACATGATATATGAGAGGAAGAAAAGGCATCTAGAAGATGTCAAGTGTCTGGATGAATAGTGGTGTCACACTAGGGGAGGGAGTGACACTTGGAGAAAAGCACGGTTGGGAAGGTAGTAAGCATTAGGATTTGATCATAGTGATTTTGGAAAGCCTATTGGCGCCTATGGGATATTCAAATGGAGAAGTAAGAGGCAGGCAGACTCATGAGCCTAGCCCTTCGGGATTAGGCAGAGCTAGAAGTGGGAATTTGGAAGTCATGGCTGTATGGCAGGATTTAACAGGATGAAATGGCCTATTGACTGATTTCGGTTGGAGGACAGATCTAAGGACAGAGGCCTGGAGCACTACAGTGTTCTGAAATGGCCCTGTGGTGTGACTGGGCAGTACACTGCTGGATGGCCTCATGTCATGAGGATATGGGAGCAGCGTAGTCACTCTCACTCTCAGAGGAAGACAGAAGTCTGAGAGAGGACAGAGCAGGGACCCAGATGGCCCTGTAGGCTGGGAAACAGATGATTCAGCCTTCACACTCACAGACTGACCAATATTCTTCCAAACTCTCTGCTGGGACTAAAAAGGAAAGACTGAGAAATGGTCACAGATCCAGCAAAGCCCTCAGGGCTGAAACCAATGTGACATTCTAGTTGGGATCCTGAAACAGAAAATGGTAATTGATGGATAAACAGGTAAAATCTGAAAAAAAAAAAATCAAGTCTGGAGTTTAGGTAGTAGTCCTGTTTTGCAGTGGGTCCCTTAGTCCTGACAAAGGCCCCCTGGTCATGCAAGATGTTAATTTAGAGAAGCCAGTGGAGGATGTACAGGAACCCTTGGTACTTTCTTTGCAACTTTACTATAAATCTAAAATTGTTCCAAACACAATGTTTTGTTTTGTTTCATAAAGAGGGTTCAGAGTTCAAAAACTGAAGAACAAGGCAGACAGGGCTGTCTGAGGCCTGATTAAAAAATAGTACTTTTTAAATACTTAAATACACATCCTGTCCTGGGTACCCAGAAAGGCCCATTATGTGCATTTGCTTTAAGCATCCTCTGGTGATTTTGTTGAACCTGGAGCATTTCAGATTTCCACAAGAAGATGGAACTTTTAAGATGCTAACTAACTTTCCCAAGTTTATAAAAGTCCAAAGGAGTAGAGCAGGAATTCAAACCCATGTCTGTATGACTCTTACTCTTTTTCACTGCTTTTGGTTAACCTGCCTGGGAAGATTCTAGAAGCTTTGAGAACCCAATAAAAGCTATGGATTACTTGGGCAGAAGATGCACATGGAGAAAGACTTGTACTCCCCTGATCAAGGAATTCATGGATACCTAAAGACCTTCCACTGACCTTCAGGTAAAAACCCCTATATTATGCCCCATTATATCTGAGACCTCAATTAGACAAGATTAGAACAAATGAGGTGAAATATAGAGAATACAGAAAAGTATACTTTAACACTTTTTTTGGTACTGTTTATATTGGTGCCAAATTCTTGGTATATTGACCATTTCCATCGGCTTAAGTATAACAGAAACCTGAGGCCTTACTTGGGTTTCTCAACTCATCATCTTGGAAACACGCAGGGGAGAGAAAGCAGCAGAGGTGACTGTAGTAGGGCCTCACTGGGGTCCCTCGGCCATGGTAATGTCCTAGGCTTGTGATTTTATATACATTTATAAACATATTCAGTCATGCATTGCATAACATTTCAGGCTATGTCTGCAAAGTATGTCCAGGCCTCTAGAACAATACCTGGCCCAGCACATTATTTGGAGAGAAGGTCCTTTTTAAACACCTAAGAAGGATCACTAACTTGGCCAACAGCACCTGTATCGAGGACCACATGATGACAGCCCATCTGAGAACATTCCCTCATCCCTGAGCATCTCCCACCGCCACAGGAACACGTGGTCCAGGCCATGGGAAAGATCCTCAGTGACAAATTCAACTGCACTTGGCCCAAAGCTATGATGTTATTCATGTGCCACTTCTTTGGGCCTCTGCCAAGACTCTGGCTGATGCAGGCGTCACTGAACATGAGGTATAGGCCCTGCCCACAAAAACCAGAGTCCACTGGGAAGGGAGGAGAACAGACAGGGATATCCATGGGAGGAGGCGGGGAGGGAGAGAGAAATCTCACTTCCATACCCAGACACTTATTATTATTATCAACTCACAGAATTCCCCATTCTCAGTAGATATTCAAAGTCTTACTCACTTGGTCACTTTACTTCCCTAAAGACAAAGAAAGATTAAACTTTTACCATCTGAAGAAACCAGAAAGCAAATATTATAAATCTGCTCCCCACAGGACAAACCCAGCCCTTCAGAGGAGGTTGGATCTATCTCGTGTCCATTCCTTTAGAAAAAAAAAAGATGATATGTTGTGCTTTGTAAATCTGCAACTCTTGAAGCGTTTCTTGTCTCCTCTGGTTTGTCTTGGTTCCTACCCGGCCTCGCTCTGCTCTTTCCTCACTCAAAGACAGGCCAGTGTGCCACTCTACCTCAGAGAGAGCCAGCCATGTGCCTTTCATAAATAAGGAAAACAAACACTATTAAAGAAAACAGAATCATCAGGAATACCCCTGGAAAATTCTGCTTTCTTAAAGAGACAGTGCTTCCTACAGCATCTTCAAAAGGAGGTCGTAAATCCCTCCACCTTTCAAGATAATGCCCAAGGCTTGTGATTTTATATGCATTTATAAAACATATTCAGTCATGCATTGCATAACGTTTCAGTCAAGGGATGGCTCACATGGTAGTCCCATAAGGTTTTGTTCCCCCTGGTGGTATCATGGCTGTCTTGGATTGTGTAGGTATGCTCTGTGTCCACACATGGTGAAATCACCTAGCTGCACATTTCTCAGATCATAGCCCCACCACTAAGTGAGGCATGACCGTATATTTGTGTGTGGGTATGGGTGTGCGGGTGTGTGTTTGTTCTTATTTTTTTATATATATATAAGAATTCCTTTGTTGGAGTGACTTCAGATAAAAGAGGAGCTGTGGTCTGGTGGAAGGAAGTAGACTATTGCCGAGGCAGTTAGACCTTGCCCAACACAGTCTCCTTCTTGCAGGGCTGTGCACTCATCTATCTGCCCCTCTCTGAGCTAATAATCCCCGAGTGTCTGCCTTTAGTGATCCAAATTAAATTTAGCTAAGTTCCTTGAGGGACCAATCTTTAAGTCAAAGGAAGGGGTCCCTGTAATTGTCATTTATGGCAGTTGGCATGCTAGAGCAAGAAAAAGCTTGGGCCTGGAACCCCTTCCCCCCCTTCTTAAACCATATGCCTCAGACTGCAAGGACCCTGGGATACAAACCAGCCGGGTTATCTTTTCCCTGTGAGATCAAATTTTACAACCCGGTCCAAAGGATCATTTTTATTTCAAGAAACAGATACTCACTCAATCTGGCTTTGGCAAAAAGGAATTTATTGGAAGGATGCAGGAAAATCTCATGAAACTCATTTTTAAAGAAAGTCAGCTGACCATCATGGGAACTGGAGAGTCACCGGCCAGCTCTTTCACATATCTTTTTATTTTGGGGATCATTTGACCTCTCTTTGCTGCTTCTCTTTCCAAGCCTACCCCATCTCTCCCAAGGGCTCTCTTCCTCCTTAAGACTCCTTTTTTTTTTTTCCTGTCCCTCTGAACTTTTGCAGATTTTATTCAGCTCTTGCTATTTGTGATTCCAAATCCATATGGCTCACAGCTCTAAGGCCAGCATGGTGGACTGGGTTTTCCATGTCTTTCATGTTTCTGAAAGAAAGACGCTGATAAGCTCAGCTTAGGTCAGGTGATCATCCTAGGCCAATCAGCTTTAGGGCAGAGTGAACTGAAATAAAGATGGTGCTCAGACTAAAGCCTTCCATTAGAACTACTAGGAGCGTTCTGAAATGAGGAAAAGCAAGACCTGCCCAAACTTTCCTAATTCCTAGAGTTAGGATCTTATGCACATGCCTTTCCAGAGCAAGAACCAAAAATGAGTTTGGGGCAGCAAGCATTGGCGGTTCCCCATCTGTCGGGGAGCAAATGCCCTCTGTCTGCCTTAGGGAATTTCTTCCAGCACTCCCTACCCTACTGGAGAAAGTGCCCTAGGTAAACTAATTTAAATGAGGGTTAAAAGAGGGGAGGAAGCTAGGGGTGTCAGGTCCTGGCTCAGTTGGAAAAAGTGCAAGATGGTGGGCCTGGGCTGTGACAAAGCCCATCTCTGGACCTCCAAGCTGAGGCTAGATAAAGAGGAGGTTCCTTCCATGGCAAGCCCCTTCCTTCCCCAGGTGTTTATCATTTTATGTCACACACCTAGCAGGTCACCCAGGTGATTGCAAGATTTTTAGCATCCTTTCTTCCCTTGGCCCAGGCTCTCTCCATGCTTCCTGGGGGGAAACAAGCTGAGATAGTCAGTGGAACTCCTCTCCCCAGTCCTCTTTTCTGTCTGCCTGTCCCAGAATTCTGTCCTCCAGCCACACTGGGCACCTCCAGCTATGCCTCATTAACCCAGCTAATGTCCAAGCAGCACAGGGAGGGCATGGAGTATAAGGTATCCAAGATGTGATCCGAAAAGAAACACGATCCCACAGGAATTCAGACACATAAATTATGAAACATAATTCATGATTCTCTTCATTCTGTGGCCATGTCAACAATGAAAAGTTCCTAGCAAAATAGCAATGAAAAGCAAAGAGCTTATGGAATGAGTTACCTTGATCATGGCTTAATATCGACTTCTAACAGTAAAGGGTGGAGCATCACAATATGTCCATACGTGAGTGCGCCAGCATTTGTGAGATGGTCAACCTACTGTCTGAGAACCTGCCATGTGCCTGCTCTGGGCTGAGACTGCAAGAGTAAGGCTCTGGCTCTTATGAACACAACCTACACTTTTTCAAGACGTTGAGTTTCTAGAGCAGGTGACTATCCACTTCTCTTTCAGCTCTCACAGCAACTATTCTGTGGCTTACATCCCACCTTCCCATATCGGCATTCCATTTCATTCTCCTTTCAGGCTGGTGGGGATTTCAGACATGGGTCCAACGTCACCTCCTCCCATGAGTGATTTCCAGAACACGCAATCCGAGTTAAGATTTCAGGGAGCCCTGAGAAAAGCTGACTCAGGACTTTGGCAAACAGTGCTTCAGTCTCGCCATCCCCCAAGAATGCCATCATGGTGAGCCCTGGGGTTTTATAGGTTTGAGATGTGATCCACACAGCGGCCTGTCTGCATTCCAGCTTCCTAAGAGCCAGAGACTCTTGGCAAAGAGAGGCTTTTGAAATGCACATGTCAGGATATCCCCCACCCATATTCCCATTGATGCTGAGCACCCTTCCTTGGTGCTCTGGAATAGAGACAATGAATGATCAGTTTCCAGTTACCTCACCAAGTCTGTCCCAGAACACCAATGCTGCAGCCTCGTGGCCTTCCTCCAATTTTGACCACCAGGCCCTCCCCGTATAGTCCCTCTCTTTGAAATGTTCCTTCTGTCCCCTCTGACCTTCAGCTCACACCTACTTCTCTCACATCTCAGCTCCTCTGGGACTTTCTTACTGAAACCTTCCCAAATGTTGGAATGACTCACTCCTTTTAAAGCTCTCAGAGCACTGAATTCTTTCCCCTCCTCCCACAGTGGGGATTTCCCCTGTATTTTTGCAACCTGAGGATAAGAACCACGATTTTCTTGTTCACTGCTGTCTCCTGTGCCAGCATCCACGCTTAATGCATAGTAGATGCTCAACAAATATTCAGTGAATGAATGACTGAATAAAGGAACAAAAGGTCAAATGCTGATTGCTTCAGAGAAGGCACTGAAAAGTTCTAGGTCAATGGAAATGTAAAGGGAGACACAAAGGAGAGAGCCACGTGTAATCTTGTATCTTCCGGTGAGCACATTTTAAAAGTTAAAAAGAAAGGCAAAATTAATTTACTTACTTACTTATTTATTTTAGTACCTGGGATTGAACTCAAGGGGACTTGGGGGCACTTGACCACTGAGCCACATCCCCAGGACTTTACTTAGAGACAGGTCTCACTGCATTGCTTAGCACCTCACTTTTGCTGAGGCTGGCTTTGAACTCTCGATCCTCCTGCCTCAGCCTCCTGATCCCCTGGGATTGTAGGCATGGGCCACCACTTCCAGCTGAATAGTAGAACTTAAATGTCTATATGTCTATGTATGTTTACCCATAATATTATCATTTTGACATATAATCAATATAAAACAATATAGTAGCATATTTTACTTTTTTCATATTAAACCTTTGGTATCTGGTGTGTATTTTAGACTTAACAGAGCACCTCTTAGTTCAGAGTGACTATGCTTCAAATATTCAGTAGCCACAAGGGCCTGATGGCTGGCTGCCATATTGAACAGAAGAACTGTCCATCTGAACTGATGGACAACCTTTGCCCCAAAGGCAGTGGTGATTCCAAAACCAGGTGGTGGCTATACCTTTAGAGTTTTCACAGCAAATTAGGTTCTAGGGGCCAAATCTGGCCTGGTAAGTATTTTTATAGAGACTCCAAGGTCATAGGAGTTTGCATTTTTAAATGATTGTGTGGGGTGGTATCTAAAAAGAATACTATTTCATGACACATCAAAAGTAATGATATTCAATTCTTAGTGTCCATCAATAAAGTTTTATTGAAATAAAGCCACACCTATTCATTTGCATATAGCCTATGGTCCCCTTGCGAGGAAATAACAAAGTTAAGTAGATACCTGTTTCCTTCAAATCCTGAATTATTTACTATCAGGTCCTTTATAGATAAAGCTCAACAACCATTATGTTTAGGGTTATCAGAGAAAATGTAAGATGTGGTTAAATTTTTATACCCTATAAATAACAAATAATTCTTAGTATGTATTAAATATGGCATGGAATATTTTTAAACAGTAAACATATGTGTTGTATATATGGAATTCCAAGTTAACCAGATGCCTTATATTTTTATTTGCAAAGCTGGCAACCCTACCTGGGCTAGAATACAGCTGGTCACTCACAGTGAAGACATATCAATATCTCATTAGCACAGAAGAGCAAGAGATGCTGATTTAAACGAAAAATTTCAAAAAAAAAAAAAAGGCTTCCATCTCTTCAAATCAGCCATGAACATTTTGAAAACTTTCACTTGAATTTTGAACTCAGTTCAAGGGCACTTGGAATGATAAAGACTGATGAAACAGTTGGGGAAAAATGACTTGAATTTTGTTGTCCTAATGTTTAAGATGAGATCAAATCAGGCCCAAGCTGAAAAAAAAAATCCCCCACAAGAAGTTTTATTTTTTTTTCTTTTCTCTTTTCTTTATTTGTTCTTTTTAGTCATATATAACAGTAGAATGTATTTTGACATATCATGCATACATGGAGTATAACTTCCCATTCTTGTGGTTGTACATGATATGGAGTTACATCGGTCATATATGAACATAGGAAAGCTATGTCTGATTCATTCTACTGTCTTTTCTATTCCTATCCCCCTCCCTTCCCTCATTTCCCAGATTCCTTGCTTTAGATTAAAATATTTAGAAATGTATTCTAGATACATGCTTTCAAGTGCATACGCTTAGATTTTATTAGCTTTGAATACATTTCTTACTCAACTTTATACTTTTTATGATAGGAATGAGTGTGAGGGACAGAAATCCAATTTATAACATTTACACAAGGAAGAAAGGGGTCCACTTAAAGAGCTTGACTCTCAAATATCCTCCCAGAATAAATTAAACCAGAGTCAAGGATCACCTGCAAAAAATTAATTTTGGCTTCTTCATTTCACTGAAAGCCATCTCTGCACATGCTTGGAGAAGCTGAAAAGAAATGTTCCCTTCAGCCAAACATGAGTAGGCTTCTGTAAGGCACAGGTAAGATCTCCATTACCGTCGGGGCCCTGGGCGTTAATATTTGATGCTCTCCTCATCATCTCTGTTTGTGTAATTTGTCAACGCCCAACAGGTCCTCTGCCAGCTATGCATTAAAACTATTTTCAAAATATGTCATTGTCAGCCTTTGGCACACTCATTACTTATTAAGATAAGAGGCCGGATGAGGCGGGCAGGAGGCGGCTTGCTTACTTAAACACACTTGACTCAACTGCAGCAGAAGCATGTGATCTAGATGATCATGGGATAGAGAGCCTTCAAGGGCCTCACCTCCCCTCACTGGGCAGATGGAGAAACTGAGGCTCAGGCAGAGGAAAAGACTTATCCAAGTTGTTGAAGAAGTTCTGTGGCAGAGGTGAAAATAGAACCCACATTTCTATTTTTAAAATTTTTTTTAATTGTAGGTGGACACAATATCTTTATTTCATTTTTATGTGGTGCTGAGGATCAAACCCAGTGCCTCATGTGTGCTAGATGAGCACTCTACCACTGAGCCACAACTCCAGCCCCAATAGAACCAACATTTCTTAAGCTCTCAGTCAATCTCTCCCAACACCATCACTAAAATATTCTACGGGCACACTTTTAAAAAAAATTTTTAAATATTATTTTAATACTTTTATATATTAATGATAAAATTCTAAAATTCTTCCCATACATTATTTCTTTGAATGGTGGGGTCATTCATATGGGAAGTTAAGGTAGTGTTCTCCAACTATTAAATGCATACCTCTTGTGCTACTCAAGATGATTTAAGTTGTCATAGAAATAAACTTTTAAAAATCAAATATTATTTTTAGTGCAATATGAAACAGGTTATGATTTGGAGAAGATGTGCATCAAACCCATGGATTAGTAAATGTCACTGCTTAGATCAAAGTTAAAGCATTGAAGGAGTCTAAATAAAAATCAGTTTAAATATAGTTATTATACAATTTGCATTTTCAATATTATGTATGTGTATCTTATATTTCATTACTTTTCATATTCAACTTCAGCAATATTTTTAAAAAGCATTGGCATTCAGGTCCAAAATTAAACCACTCCCACTGCTCATGATAACACTGGAGGCTACAGACAAAGCAGGAATAATAAAGGCATTATTAGAAGGACCACAGTTTAGCTGAGTTATAATACTAAAAGAAAACGTAATTACATAATTTCAGTAATAGTTAAAATGCACAATGTGTAGTACATACAGTTAAGTTACATTTCAAAGTGATAATACTTAAGCAAAATGTCATACATGAAAAACAAAGGTTTAGACATATCGCCTTAGAATGGCTCAGTTTTGGCTGGTGCCTCAGCCTCTGCTTGAGCTCCTCATTTCCAAGGCCCTGATGCACATCTCCTCCTCCACTCCCTGTGACATCGCTTGCTCTTAGGAAACACAAGCTCACACTGCTTGGTTCAATGTACTTATCACCCCAGAGATCGCTGTGTTCAGATCAGAGGACCAGGAGTCTGCTTCACTCAAGCCAGTGAAATGGAATATGAATGTTACAAACTCCAGGCATCATCTAGGAATAGTGAAAAATACCCGAGGCTCCCACAGGTCTTCAAAAGTGCATCTAAATTCCCTGTGTGCCAGGCCAGTCAATACAAGGCCAACCAACATATCGTCTGGGCATTGCCTTTGGTTAGGGAGGGCAACCAACAGAGGCAGCATCAAAGTTTCCATGTTTTCTCTGTATAGACCTCAAGACCAAGAAAAAGAGCAAGAGCTTTAGTGCTTTGCAGATACTCAGAGCAATAATGGATGATTTGATACTGTATGGAAATAGTGTCACTGGATCCTGCCTTGCCCACAGCCACACAGTCAATTTTAAGTGTGTACATTGTGAGCAGGACCTCAATGCTTGAGTGCTCCACAAAGAAAAGACCCTTTTCTATCTGATTCACATTATATGCAAGCATAAAAGCACAAAAAGGCACACAATAAAAAAAATATATCCAAGCCAGCTGGTGCAGTGTCACAGTGGCACTCACCTGTTAATCCCAGCTGACTCAGAAGGCAGAACCTGGAGGATCACAAGTTTGAAGCTCACCTGGGCAACTTAGCAAGAATCTGTCTCAAAATAAAAATGAATAAATAAAAAAGGCTGAGTATGTAGCTCAGAGATAGAGCCTTTGTCTAGCATGTGCGAGGCCCTGACTTGACCCTGGGTTCAATCCCCGAACCACTTGGGAAAAAAGTATGTGTTCAATGAATGAATACATGTTGAGTGCTTGCAAGTGTGTCTTTTAATTATTTCACTAATTAATTATGTAATTAATTAAGCAAACATTCTCAAGGTTTAGGTCAGGTCTGCTCATCTCCTCTGGCTCAAGCCACACTAGGACATATTAGAAAAAAAAAATGGCCCTCAGGTTGAACCTGTGGTTCTCATCACTTGATTATTTTGCACTATTTTCTAGTTTATCAAATGCTGCCCCATGGATCATCACATGGGACTTGCCCCTATTAAAGCAAGTACGACAGTGCCCACCATTGAACAGCACGCTGAATATCAGACAAGTCCTGTATCTTGCTCCAGGTCACTCGGGTAACAATTGATACAGGCAGGATGAAGAGTTGGGTCTTTGTACTCTAAATCCTGGATTTTTTCCTGGAAACCAGGGCTCATCCCCTTCCACTTGCTTATAAAATACTTGTGGATATATTAAAACGCAGATGCTGCTCCAGGAACTGGAGATTCTGCGGTTCTAACAAGTCCCTGGTGATGTTAACAGTGCTGGTCTGTGGACCAATGCTGAGTGGAGAGTCTGTAAGCAAAACCAGGCTGTCTCACGTGCCCAGGATGATGGACTTGTAGGAACATGATATTTGACCACTGACCTCCTTAGTGATCAAACACAAAGTCAACCCACAAGACCTCTTACTGAGCTTGGCCACGCCCCCTGCATCATGAGCTTGGCCACGCCCCCTGCATCATCAGGAGTCCCAACCCTCAGGATTTCTATCTCCAGAAAGGGAAGCCACTGCCCTGGAAAGAATGTGGCATCAAGAGCCAGCTGATTTCAGGTTCACATTGCAGCACTGCCAATTCCTGCTGCCACTTTGGAGGGTTCAGAAGTTCCCTGAGGCTCTGAGCCTGTGGGAGGTTCATTTGGAAAATGGAAGTTGGTGTTGACACCATTTTGGAGAGAGAGTAGACAAGTTTAATGAGATGAGGTCTGCTCATTCCTCAAGAGGATCTTTTCATGTCAACGTGAGTCGCCTTCATTTACCCCATGGTAGGACCCCCCTGAGGTGTGCAAAGCACTTGACAAATATTTTTGCAAGGCCTCTGTCTGTTCAGTTCATTTGATTTCTTCTGAATGATTTCCAAAATTTGCAGGCTTCTGTGAGTTGTGCAGTAGTCCCCCTTTATCGATGGTTTCTCTTTCCCAGACAGCCATGGTCCAAAAATATTAAAAGGAACATTCCAGAAATAAACAATTCATAATACTCAAATAACTTTTATCACAGCATATTGTTATAATTTTATAATTGTTGTTGTTGTTACTTTCCAAATGTGCCTATCCTAAATTAAATTTTTTAATAGATTTTATTTTTTAAATACATAACAGTGGAATGCATTACAATTCTTATTACACATATAGAGCACTATTTTTCATATCTCTGTATATAAAGTATGTTCACACCAATTCATATCTTCATACGTGTACTTTGGGTAATGATGTCCATCATATTCCACCATCATTGCTAACCCCTGCCCCCTCCCTTCCCCTCCCACCTCTCTGTCCTATCTGAGTTCGTCTATTCCTTCCATGCTCCCCCTCCCTACCCCACTATAAGTCAGTCTCCTTATATCAGAAAAAAAACATTTGGCATTTGTGTTTTTTTTTGTTTTTTTGGAGATTGGCTATCTTTACTTAGCATTATCTTCTCCAACTGCATTCATTTACCTGAAAATGCCATGATTTTATTCTCTTTTATTGCTGAGTAATATTCTATTGTGTATATATGCCACATTTTTTAATCCATTCATCTACTGAAGGCATCTAGGTTGGTTCCACAATTTAGCTATTGTGAATCGTGCTGCTATAAACATTGATGTGGCTGTGTCCCTGTATGCTATTTTTAAGTTTTTTTTTGGGTCTAGACCAAGGAGATGGATAACTGGGTCAAATGGTGGTTCCATTCCCAGTTTTCCAAGGAATCTCCATACTGCTTTCCATATTGGCTGAAATCATACAGATATTTGCCCAGCTGCTGTTTGCTAACACCATCTATTTGTGCTGGTTACAACCAGCTGTGGCAACCATGTATCCCTTCCCATGGATACTGCTTCCAATGACACTCTCAAAGGTTGTTAGTGATGGCCACAAATGCAAATCTTGGCCAAAGTATGCTGGAAAAATCTGCAGTGGCTCATGTTCTGATTGTATTCATTTTATTATTTCAAATTTCAAAGGTAAAAAGCAGAACACATCTCCCAACCTCATCTTCTCTTGGAACTCTGTATATTGTAATTCATGCATTTCTAAACTGTGATCACTGCCCCCTGCCTTCCACATGACTACCACAGAGAGGGTAGATGCATTTGTTCACTTTGTATTGCTATAACACAATACCACAGACTGGATAAATCATAAAGAAGAGGGGTATTATTGACTCTTGGTTCTGGTCCAAGATCAAGGTGCTGCACTTAGATGGTCTTCTTGCTAGAAGAGTTCCAAAATGGTGCAGAGCATTACTTGATGAGAGACAAAGATCGCAGGATTAAGTTTCTAACCTCTTAATATCTCACAATGAAGGTTAAACTCCAGCATGAGTTTTGAAGGGGACAAACTTTATTTAAGTCATAGCAGTAGGTGAAGGTCTATGGCCAGAGGAATAAGAATGAGAGGTCCCCTTAGCACAAAACATGGCCGTCCATGGCCATCTCCCATCTGGGGTAGCTGAAGCGTGGCCTGGGCGCACACAGCTTTACCACATCCCTCTGAGGTAGGAGAGAACATGGGAGGATTCTAGGATGATGCTGAGCCAAAGTCTAGGGAGCCCTTAGAGGAGATACGTGTGGTCACCCTGACACCTGCCAGGCAACCTGTGTAGTGGCAGGGGTGGCCAACTTGAGTGTCAAGTTTGGAGGATCACCAGCACTACAGTGGGAACATGGATAGAAAGAATCCCTGCATGGCTCATGAATGGCCAAGTCCAAGGCTGAGTCTACCACAGACTGTTGGTAGCCCAAGCTACATCGGTTGTCCTTGAGGTTTTGTGAGAGTCACCCAGAATCAGGGTGTCGGTACCCTTTTGTTTGCAGGACATCATGTGACTCTGCCCACTGTGGGAACCACCTTCCTGGAAGTAGGGCTGTGAATGACCCCACAGGGAGACTTTCACAAGGAGAAGGTCAAGTAGTGCTCCAAAAGGGAGGGACCCTGGCTGGGCCCATGAGACTCCTGACCTACCTCAGGCAGGTGAGATACTTAGAAGATTCCCAGCAAGGTGCTCTAAAGCAAAGTGGGTCCAGAAGTGAAGGCCAGGGCAGAGACTCATCTTCCCTATCTCTGATGATCTTGGAGCCAGTAAATAGCAGGAACCAGTTTGAAAGATCAGAGGTCAACTAAAGATCAGAGGCTGACTTCTAATTTTCTTCTGGCATCTAGGGAAGCCTAGATACCCTGGAAATTTCCATGCATGGTCTGGAGGTGGAGGGAGCTCCCTCTGTTCTGAACATCTCCTATTTATTAACAGCAAAGAGGACACTTAGAGATTCAGTGGGTGAGTCCTCACTCAACTGCTGGCTGGGATCAGGAGTGAGGTGGAGACCAGGGAGTAATGGATTGATCAGCAAGGAATAGTAGCACCTGTCCTGCCCAGGTTACCAGCTGACATCTTCCTAGGATGGTCCTCTTGCACTCAGAGGCCAGAGGGAACTTTCCCTGGGTGCCTCAACTTAGGCTCCAGACGTTCATGGACCGTGGCTTGGTGGCAGGGTCCCCCCTTCCTCTTTCTCTCCTTTCTCTCTTCCTCCTCTCTCTCCATCCTTTTCTCCCTCCTTCACTCCTGTCTTCCCATCTGGGACACATTCTCTTATAAAACAAACCAGCTGGCTTACTTCTCCACTTCTCTATCTTACTTGTGACCACAAACATCACAAGAAGAGAGTCAGGCCCTGAGCAAGTTACTCAAGAGCCTTTCTCTTAAAGTTCTTGTTTAGCTTTGTCCTAAGATATTGCCTTAGGCCACTGTGAAGGGCAAATGAGGTCCTGTTATCGTACAAGCTACATCTGGAAGGGGTGTTTATTATTCTTTTCCTATACAATAATATGAAAATGGGTGTTGTCCCAAGATCATTGTTCTCCAAAGTATCATGAAAGATTCATAGAATGAAGAGAAATCAGAGTATTTATTTTGTTTTGTTACATACTTGCATACTTTAATTTGCATTTGGTAAAATACATATATAGTTACTATGTTGAAAGGAAAACAACTTTTTCTCTACACTCTTAGATGAAGTACCCAAGAGTCTGTGAATTAAAAAGACAAAAATTCTCAGGGGAGAATGTTGATTTATGTACACAGTACACATATACATGGGAGCACTCAAGTGATCACTCATCAAAGAGGTGGCTAGAACTTTAGGGTTATGTAACTAATTTCATAGGGAAAGGAAGGGAGGAAAAAGTTTTCTATGGAAAAAGTTAAATAAGTTTCTTGGGGAAAGACAAAAGAATTTTTAGGAGGGCAAATGAGTGATAAGAATTGTTGTGATAATGCTCATTTTCCCAGATATGAGGGTTTTTTTTTCCATATTCTTTAGGGTAACAATAATCCTCAGAGAAGGGATTTGAGTTTTATTTGCACTCTCCCTTCTGGGAGGAGATCCACCCCAAATAGGAAATTTATTTTCATCTTATTTTCCAGAAATTGCTACTTTCCGTCAGATAAGGGAAGCTCTAAGACAGATTCCTCCTGCTTATGTTGAATCTCCAATATCTTCCGCTTAAAATATTCATGTCAATTGTGGGGTTCTGAATGGCCCCCAAATATGTCAAGAGATGAAATATGTATTAACTTTAAAGATATGTTAACTATGCCAGGCCTGGTGGTGCACACCTGTAATCCCAGCAGCTCCGGAAGCTAAGGTAGGAGGATCATGAGTTCAAAGCCAGCCTCAGAAACTTAGTGAGGTCCTAAACAACTCAGCGAGACCCCATCTCTAAATAAAATGTTAAAAGAACTGGGAATGTGGCTCTGTGGTTAAGTGTCCCCTGGCTTAATTTCTGGGAAAGGATGGAAGGAAGGAAGGAAGGAAGGAAGGAAGGAAGGAAGGAAGGAGGGAGGGAGGGAGGGAGGGAGGGAGGGAGGGAAAGAAAGAGAAAAGAAGAAAGATTCACTAAATGTTAACTAAGTGCTAGTGCAAGGACACAGCAATGTCAAAGTCATGATATTGGTTCACAAGTTACCAAGTGAGAGGTGGTGTCTCCAGCCTGTCCTGAAAATGCATGGACAGAACAATTTGCTGAAATACCTTCACTCGTTGCTGGGGCTGCATGAGGTGTGTGTTAACTTATGCATCTTATTGCAGCAGATGTGGAAGCTGAGCTCTCTCCCTTGCTTTTAGAAGGAAAAGGCACTTACAATGCTTCCCTCTGACCAGAGAAGGCCCGAGGACTCCCCCTTTCACATCCTACCCATCTCTCCATACTTGTTGTCTTCAGTGTCCTTGCCTCTGAGCTCCCACAGTCCTTATTTGATTGTTGAGATGCTCCAGCCCTGAGCCTTGGATTTGTAAATTCCCCACAGAGGGTTACAGGTCTATTTTCCTACTTAGATGGAAAACTCTTGGGGATGAGATCTGGTCCTTATTCTTCATGGCCACTCCCCCTGTGCTGCATCTAATCTAATACACGCTCTCTGCACGTACTTTTTGATCAAATAGTTGCAGAAGGCCTGTCAAATAGAATTTGGGCTGGATGAATTTGGAGATTCTAATTTACACTCAAGTATGAAAACCACTGAAGAAATAGAATCTGCCTTACCTAAGCCAGCCACACTGGGTGATGGCAAAGCTGTGACAGATCCAGGATTTGCCAAAGGAGTCTTTGCAAACATTTCAATGGTGTGAACCATGAACATCCTCCTTTTCTTTCCAGCTAATTACTGAAGTGCTGTCTAGTCTTTGATGATATATTGAAAGTGATCGTAGCTTTGGACTTCATTAAGCATCTTTCTAACCAGTTCATGTTGTCCAGGGATGACATGTTATGCTTCTAAACTGTGTCACCACAGCTGGGTATAACAAGCAATGCTACTAACTGCAGCCTTGATGGTGACATCTTGGTTGTTTCATCAAAAGAAATCAGAAAGCATTCAATCTTTAATCCTAAAACTTACACGTGTCTTTGAAATGCAACTATCATGTCACGACTCGATATTTATTTCTAAGTTTTCTCTTTTCCTTTTCCTTTTGCTGCTTCTAGAATTTTGCTGAAAAGTTTAGCAGTAGGACTTCCAACCCATTATTAAAACCCCACACATAATGAAAGCTTTTTATCTTACTCTGGTTTATACAGAAAATTGATCATCTTCCAAACAATAGGAAAAATTTCTTCATCGATTTATAATGTTGTCTTTACCCTGTGCATTTTTGGGAAAATTTGCAAGTTTTATGATTGACTTAAGGCTGCAAAAATACTTTTCAGGTGAAACATAGGCATACTAATCAAATATCAAACATCTCATTATTTGACATTTGGAGAAAAAAAATATTTAAGTTCATGAGAGATATTAGAAAATCCACTACCTGTCACTAGACTGTTTTTTCCCTCTTCCAATCTAGCATATCCAGACAGTATTCCTAACAAATTGCACCACCTCACATTTTCCCAGGTTTTTGTGATTTCTAAAGGACTTGCACTTGTCTTATGATGTTTATGCCTCACATATGTATATCAAGGTCCCAGTTTGCCCAAGGCTGTCTTAGTTTTAGCACTGAAAGTTTTGGGTCCCAGGAAGCCAATCAGGCCTGGAAAAATTGAGACCATTGGCCACTGTAGAAAAGTAATATATAAATTAGGAAGAAATTAGGGTTGGGGCCCATTGGACAGATAAAGAAAATGAAGTCAAGTTGTATAACTCCCCAAGGTCACAGCATAGATCTTCTCACTCTGGTCAAGTTCTCCACACTAAAGTCAATACTTTCATCTTCAAGTGGGTTTGTGGACTCTGAGCTCTTTGCAGCATGGATTTTATCTTACTCATCTTTGTGCTTCTACCTCTGGGACAGCTCCAGGGTCTGTGTGTGGAAGGGATCAGAGACACTGGGGATAATTAGGCCTCTTTCACTTATGTCCTGTGGTATGATTCACCCAGATCCATGGCAAACACTCCAGGGGGTGGGGGTGGGGAACACCCAGATAAAGAGAAGGACATTCAGCCAGTTGGGACCTCATCTCACCCCTCTTACCAGAGGGTTCTACAGTCCAGCTCCTACATTTCCACAAGGTTATCATCACCATAATGTGGATGCTGATTTTAATTCTCCATGTGAAATATGTCATATCCAGTCATCTACATACATCTTGAGAATTTCTCTCACATCACACCCACATGTCCATCCTTGTGGCTGAAGTTCTGGTCCAAGTTCTCATTGCCCACCCTCCCTGCACGTCTTCCTACCTTCATGTGCTCTGTATCCCCCACATAACCCCAGACCCTCTTTTTCAAATCCCACATCCCTTATGTTCCTCTCATTCATGAACTCACGATGGCTCCCAACTGCTCACCAACAGGTGGAAATTCCCTAAATATCATCTCCCTACCCAATCTTACTTCCTTCTCTTCCTGAAGTAAAATTTTCATGTAGATTAAGCCTCTGACAATCAGGACTCTTATACTGCCTCTACGTTTGAAGTACTTGTGAAGCATCAGGTGGATATTTGGAACATATAGAGAAAACACAGGAAGCAGATCCTGCGCCCCAGGGCCCCTGGCTTCTGAGTGGTGGGTAGATGATACCATCTGAGCACATATGCTCACCTGTGTAACGTCTAGACCACAGCTCACAAAGAAGTGGCCCTTGACCTGAACTTAATTTTCATTAGGACTCAATGAATTGTTTTTTTTTTAATTGACATTGTTTTCAACATTTTCAAATATGGTCTTTCATATTAAAACTACATTTCCAGCTTCTCTTGAGAAGGTCTTAGATTTAGCTACTGGACATTAATCTCCACACCCAGCAATGAGCAGGGGTTGGTTTGCACGACAGGCTTCTTAATTTGTGCCCTTTGTATAAAGAATGGGGGAAGCGGTGTAGATAAAAGAGGAAGAAACCAGGAAAGGAAGAGACAGGGAAGGAGAAGAACAGGAAACAGACCCAAGAAGGGTGGTGGGTGACCCAGGCAGGCCTAGCTGCAGCAGGAGGGTCTGCTCTCACAGCTTCACGATGACCATCCCCAGGATACCCCTTCACACCATGAAGAAATCCTGCATAGGACCAAGAATGTGAAGGAAAGAATCCGGTGTCTTAGTTGGGCCTAGAGTGAAACTCACTAAAAGACAAAAAGAAAGATCAAGATGGTGTCCAAGGTGACATTGAAGCAGAGTCAAAGTCTGAGCAGCTGGGACATCAGAGCTGTCTTGAAACACACGCCCTTTACCTTCCTCTGTCCCCACCAGGTGAAAGCTACCGGCCTGTCAGGCACTGATTTGCATATCAGCCCATGCCTTCAACAGTTCCCTCTGTCCTTTATTCTGGTGCATTCCATTTCTTCAAAGTCAAAACTAGAACCTTTGCACCAGACCCTGTTTTGTTTTTTTGTTTTTTTTTTTTTTTAAATCACATGCTGGCCTGAAAATCAAATCTGTTCAGATAAGGGCAAAATTCAGACCTGCAATGGGAACTACCACACCGTCTAATTTTCACTTAGGTGCCTCCCCAGTTGTATCCATAGCATCCTTTCCTGGGAAGCCCCCTTCTGAGCATCCCAGCTGCGGTGATGCTCATGTATCCAGTGGAATATTTCAAGAAGCTCACACCCTCCCGATCTAGGCTCTCTGTGATGGCTCAGCCTGTTTGGAAATTTCAGAAAAGAGTCAAGAGGGCAAGCGATGGGGACTCGAGACTGTACAGGTGCAACAAGCCGATGCTATCGGACACGCCAAGAATGAAGAGGTAAAATAAATCCTGCTTCAAGATGAAGTGGAAGGCAAGTGGGCTCTCTAACTCCTGCTCCTCCGCACCAGGCCTTCATTAAATAAACTTCCAGGGGATGATGGATTGCACAAGCAGGACTGCAAACTGAATGTGCTACCCACTACTCTAGATAAACAGAGTCTGCACCACCTATTTTACCCTCCAGATTTTATGGTTTCCCCCATTTTGGATGGCCCCTGACAAGCTCTCTTATTAGCCTAAGAGGAGAAATTTTGGTAAACAAGTAAATATCGTTAGATCCTTTTGGGCCGCTCGCCTAAAATCGGGATTCACTGGTCCATGTTCCCGCGGAGACGGGAGACGCTGACTGTTGTAATCTACATGTAATAGGTATTATGAGATATAAGAAAAATAGCTCAGGCTGCAGTTGAGTCAGTTTAGGACAGATCATTATAAAATTCCATTATCACTGCTACAAGTTGGACTATTTGTCATCACAGAAGAGATGACAAGCTCAGAAATACTACATTTGTTATTATCAGATGATAAATGATATTCCATTAAAGCCGCAATACATCATCGGCAAAGCTGCGAAGGAGATATCAAACCTATCAGGACTTGACTTATAATTTAATTTTCAAAAGCTGTCAACTAAAATTCCAAAGGCTAAGCATTTTCATTTTTAAAGTTCATCTTATTTATTTTCCTCATCTGTTAGTCTAATTTTGGTGATATGGCAAAAATAACTGATTATGTGTAATGTATAATTCTCTTCTTTTGATTAGGTAATATATCAGGTGTCACTTAGGTATTAAAAATTAAATGACAGATAATAAAACAAGAGAGCCCCATAAAAGACACCTTATTTTGATTTACTCGCATTTTGAAATATAACAGTAAAGGACAGGTCAATATTTGTTAAACACATACGCATGCTACATAAAAGCATATTTACCCATTATTAATACTCTTTCATGACATCTTCAAGGAAGCTCGACATGCTTTTCCATTTGGTGTTTATGAAATCTTTTCACACATGAACAACTATTTTTTAGCTCATTCTATAAATCATAATCACATATTCCTTCTATGTGTGCAAGTTCTTCTGTCTTTCCTGTTATTATCATCATTACCAACATTAAGCACTCAAATGCTGGCTGAGACAGGAACAACTCTTATCTGTTTCTATTGGCGCAAACATAAAGACATATTCTTTTAACTTATGCGTGTCCTGTTCACATCCCACACCCATAGATTTGCAGATATATTATGAAGTATTTGTGGATCTCCTGATACCAGTGACATGAATAGAATGAGCAAATTTGAAAGCTGTAAGGCATCTTTGAGATCATCTTATGGCTCAGAGAAGGGAAGAAATTATCCCAAAGTCACACAGCAATAGAATAAAAATGATGGGAGAAGTTATAATCCTCAACACCTGTTCTAATTTCTTTGGATAACACTTGCTTGTTTACAGTATCTTATAAGAAATGGGACTCTTATTGCTAATATTTGGCTGAGGGTTTGACTTATATTTGATGCATCTTTATCTGTATGTAATATTTTGAGTATATGTAACATATATGCTCAAATGCATGCTAATATTCATTAATGGAACAGACATACTGATGGGAGGATGAGTTGGATGGAGGGAGGAGTGGATAGATGGATAATGGCCTTGTTCTCTAATCCTTTATCTGGAGTTCTGGTTTATGTAAATAAAACCTCCAGAGCCCAACTGAATCCCACCTTTTGAAAACACAAGATGTAAGCGGATCCCATGATTGTGCCCACTGTGGCTCAGGCCTTGCAAAGCATTCCCAGGTACCCAAGAAAAGCAAGGGGGTCTCTGCCCAACATTGAGCTGATCCTGTATACGACTTTAAACCACCAGGGACATGAAGGGGCTGGTGTTCTGAGGCACTTTCCACATCTTGGGGGTAGTGAGGCCACCCCCTGCCTGAGTAGGTAAAGCTATAGTTACACTCATGGCCTGACAGCCACGGGGGGACCCCAACCCTCTGTGAGACTGCACTGTTCAAGCAAAATGAGAAGGTGGGTAGGAGGGGTAGTCTTCCAAATCCCAAATAAACTCAATTCAGAGGACCATTGCTCCTCCTCCTCCATCCCCCCCTCGTCCCCTCCTCCTCTTCTTGGGGTAAAATATGCATGATGTAAAATTTACCATTTTAACCACTTTTAAGAATTCAGTGGCATTCATTACACTCTAAATGCTGTGTATTTAATTATTTCTAAATCTTTTCCACACCTCAAACAGAAATTCTGTACCCGTTGAGCAGTAACTCCCCATTCCCCCACCCTCCAGGTCCTGGTGGCCTCTAATTCATTCTCTGTCTCAATGAATGGGATATTTTGTATAGGTGGGAATCATACAATATCTGCCTTTATGTTCAACGGACTGTCCCTTTAACTATAAAGGCTTTATGTGTGTATATTTGTACGTATGAATGTTTATATATATACATATTTTATGTATATGTAAATTTGTCCCAAATATATAAAGTGATATGTGAATCTACAATAAAAAAATAAAAGTCCCAACCTTGCCTTGCTCCCTCCCTCGACCATAGCCCCATTTTCCAAATCAACCACAAGCAACAGTGTGCGGTGTGTCCCTCCCTGTGTTTTTCTAGGAGTGAGCTCTTCCATTACACAGTGACATCTAGAACAAGCCCTGGAATCAGAGTACCTGAATGTGTGTCCCTGGGAAAGTTATTTAAGCTCCCTAAGTCTCAATTTCTGCATTTGTGCAATGCATGGGTCGCATCAGTCTCTAGAATTGCAACCCTGAAAGGAGATGAGGGTGTTGGGACTCTCAGCACAGCAGCCGGCAAAACGGTCCCAATTCCTCAAATGGTCACTGTACATCACATAGAGCTTTGGTTTTGAAAAGAAAAAAAATAGGATCCCATTAGTCAGGTTTTTCTACAGCTCGCTTTTCAAAGTTCCTTCCCTATTTAGCACACAAACACACTCAGCTCATCCTCCTTAATTGTTACAAAGTGTTAAAGAACCACAGCTTGTTCACAAGTGTGTCCTTCTGTTCATTTTATTTTATGAAAGTCGTGGAGCTTGCTATTCTGGAACCAGCACTGATTCTAGATGCTCAGCACAACCAGGGCCCCCAAAGGAAGGAGAGCAAGAAGAGGGGTCATTTAATGAACCCCAGCCCCGGTTCCCAGCATTGTGTTTGTGGCTGTATGTGTCTTGATCCTGGTCCCCATTACCCTGCTGTGTCACTCTGGAATTGACCTCAAGGGTAGATGGTCCGGTCTCCTACCTACAGAGAACCAGTTCATGGAGCTCTGGAGAGTTCCACATTCCAAGAGTCATTCCCGGGACCATGGACTGGACCTCCACGGGTCTTGGATTGCTTGTTTCCTTTTCTCAAGTTTTGGTCCAAGGAGTAGAGAAGAGAACGGAGGGAAGATGGCTAGAGGAGGAATTTGAGGCTGCGCACAGTGGCACGTGCCTGTAATCCCAGTGGCTCGGGAGGCTGAGGCAGGAGGGATCATGAGTTCAAAGTCAGCCTCAGTAACAGGGAGGCACTAAGCAACTCAGTGAGACCCTGTCTCTAAATAAAATATAAAATAGGGCTAGGATGTGGTTTAGTGGTTGAGTGCCTCTGAGTTCAATTCCTGGTATCAAAAAAAAAAAAAAAAAAAAAAGGAGAGAGAGAGAGAATAGGAACTTGAGCCATGTGCATGGACAGATGCCCAATGGGAAAGAGGTCAGGACTTCTCAAAGCATGTTCCAAAAGACAGATGGGAGAGGATGTACTTCTTCCTCTGGTTTATCTTCCAGTTTCAGGGGTGAAGCTTGGAAGCAGAATATTTTCCTTTTAAGTGAGTGAGATCTTACTACAAACACAACAAATAGAAGCACAGATGACAGGCCAGGTGCTGGTCAAAGCCACCGGCTCTCCTCCCAGGCCTCTGTGCAGAACAAAGGGCAGGTCCCAACCCCTCTGTTGAGAGGTTGCAGTTTCCCAACACTCTAGGCAGGAAGCTGCTCTCTGAATGCAAAGAAGGTGAAGCAGGACAGTCCAATGGCTACAGTGTCCCAAGAAGTGTCCATCTAGGAAGGGAAAGAATCTTCCCATCTACTAGGGAGTCTTCACAACCAGGATCCAGGGCCTGCCCCCAGAGAGCAGCTCTCAGAACCAGGTCAGCTGGGTGTTGCCCATACATTTCAGGACTGGGATCTCCAGAATGTAGATATTGGTATCTAAATTCAAACTCCTAACATGTAATCCAGTTGCATTGGCCAGACTTATGAGTTTAAAGGCTTTGTCTGTTTCCAATCAAAGTCTAGTGAACAAATACTGCAATACTTTGTTGGAATCTTCCCAGCCTAGAAAAGGTAATTTTTCCAGAAGCCCCTTCTCAAGAGGATTTTTTTTTTGTTGTTGTTGTTGTTTGTTTTGTTTTTAATTTCCTGGAACTCCATTTGAGGCTCTTATCTCTTAAAAACTGCTCCTGGTCTTCCCAGCCATAGTTAAGGCCCACAAATTCCAGGATTAGTGGTTGAGTTCATATCAGCCCACAGAGCTCTTTTGAGCACTTCCTGCAAGGGCTGTGTCCTGGGCAGGGTTCTTGGGGACATCTACCCTTGCTCCATGGTTTTAATTGTGTTAGAGAGCAGGTGCCGCAGCAATAGTGACAGTTTATCTTTTCCTTCTGTATCTATTTCTCTTCCTAAGTGCATAGATCAGGCTCAGGAAATATCTGTGGGTGGTGAGCTAGAGTCAAAAACAACAGAAAATATATATATTTTCTCCCCTTGGAAGAAGGAGAACTTTGCCCACTTTTCTTTTCTTTCCACTCAATAATGAAGTCCTTCTGCAAATGCTCTATCTTTGCATAGGACTCCCGATCCAGCAATGGTAGTTTCGAAAGAGGATTATCCTTTATATGAGCATTATTGGATTTGTTTCCATTCTTATAATCCATGACTTAAAACAGGATACTTTAGTAAAATTTTATAAGTTTATATCAACCCAGAGCCTTTTGAAATAGCAAACTTGGAAGCTGGCAAATTTGAGATAAGACAAAAGAAGCAGGGAGAGAATTGAGCAGTCTAAAGCCATATTTACCAAATTTAATTGGAGTTCCTTGTAAAAGGAAAGGTTTCAGTGGTCATATATCACCTAAGTCTTGGGAAATCATGATTAAAGGTTTTTTGGTATTTCTTCATTGCAAGATTGCTCAGGAGTGTCAATATTGCTAACAGCTTCTAAGAGGGGAAGCTAATATGTAGCATTCCCCCAAGCTTTGGGAAGCTCTCTTCACCTGAATCCATGCTCAATGGAATATCTCTGGGTCTAGTATCCTCCAAACCATATTTGTAGACCTCTACTCATTCATCCATCATTATGCATCTAGGTATGCATTGGGTAGAAAGCCCTCCATTAGCCCAAATCTATCCTGACAGGAGAAATAATAGCTCCCTCCATTCCACTCTCACCTCCATCTCTGGAGAGTCCTCTATTGCAATAACAATGTGTTCAGGAGACCTCTGTACAGCAAAAGTACATCTTCTACTGTTTATTTTGCAGATTGGTCTTTATGATGGCATGATCCTATTCCTCAATCATCATTATGACAGCTAAATAGAGTAAATACATTATTGTGAAGTCATTACATGATAGTCCAGTTAGCATCGAAGATGGTAGCTAAGCCTGCCAAAGACGAAACTGCTGCTCTGAAATCTCAAATGCAAGAATAACATAGGAGAAGGGGGTGGACGAGAATAAAGAGCAAATCAATCAGGAAAATCCTGTGAGTTTCAAGTAAGTTTGTGTTCAAGTAAGTTTGTGTTCCTATGATATAGCCAGGAACAAATTAAAAATTTACGATTTTAGGCTGAATTAACACAAAACGATATACAGAGATTAAATAACTTGACAGGGATGCGGACAATATCTGGGCAACATGAGGGGACTGTCCACTTTCTCTTGGTCAGACCACTGATGCAGTGTCCCGCCGTCAGTTATGGGTTCCATATTGTAAGAAGTTAAGTGGCAGTGGCCAAAATATGGGGGGAAAAGCAAAGGTAAAAGATCAAGAGTGTGGACAAGAGTAAGCTCTGTCCGATTTAGACAGGTGCAAGGTTGTCATGGGAGCTGCCTTCTGACCTTAGTGCTAAGGACAAGGTCAGTGGGTGGACGTCCTAGACAGATATTGACAGCACATAAAATCATCACTGTCAAACTTTCAGGAAATAAAATGAACCACTTCCTGCATGCATAAGCATCTCATCTCAAGGGACATTTCAACAGAGGCGAAGTAACTCCACAGGCTCCTCATTTTAAATACATCTGAGCAACAAATGAGGCCATCAGCTATGTGCTAAGGCCCAATGTAAGACTTTTCCTAGGCCCTAGAACAAAGGCAGACAAACTGAAAATGCTCACCCTAGCTCTCCTTTGGCAGGGCAGGAAATTTGTCCCTGAATCCCCCACTTCTTTTGTGCCCTGCATCAAAGGAGATGGCTCTAAGTTTCTATCCCTGCTCGGAGGTTCTTTCAAGGCCACCTGATATCCTTTTACCAGCATAATGTCACATAATCAGGAAGTCCTTCCCCATCTTGGAACCCAGGTTTGCAACTCTGTGAAATGATGACATTGAATGACGTGGGCCCGAGATTCTTCCTCAACTGCCATTTTAATGACTTGTATAGACACCCATGAATCAGAGATGGAAGGAAACTCAGGAATCCACTGCTTTAGCTAAAAGCATTTAACCCGAGGAATCCTCTGTTGAAAAATATACATGTTTCAACGATCCTTGGGTAATAACACCAGAGTTCGGATTAATTTTTTGGTAGAGGACATGATTCAAGGAAATAGAACAAGGTTGAGAAAAGAAGGATGGAAGGACAGGTTGGGGCCTGCTGAGTTGGACAGTGCCCTGTGAGGATCAAAGCACAGGAAGGGCTCAGAGGGGGAACATTCCCCAGTGGTCCCAACAAGGTCTCCAAGTATACATGAGAGGGAGGGGACAGGAAAGGGGACATTCCCAATGGCTTTCCTACAGGCAGCTACAGTCTCTGATCACCATATCTTCTCTCATTGAGTTCCATTATCCAGTGCCATTACTGTTTGTGTTAAATGCTACTGTTTTTTCCAGGCCTCAGTTTCCATAGCTGGACTAGACAGTCACTTGGGACCAGTTGCTACTCTCTATAATTCTTGGGTGTGATGTTGAAAGACAATCTGGAATTTAGAGTTCTAAAAGGAAGATGCCAACTGGATTGTGTTTATTGGTTGGCCCATCTACTTGGATAAAGTAACTCTGGGCTCCGTTCTCACCCACTGCTGTTGAGTTGTCAGGGTCCCATTCATTCCCAGGGGTGTATCAGGAACTGACAAGCAAGTAGCTCCCAACACACAGAGCACTCATAGATGGCTGTTGGTCTTTGGGGACCTGAACTCAGGGCTGGCTGGAAATGTCACGGGTAACACATCTATCAACAGAACTCTATAAGTGAGGAAAAGGGACTGATAAAAGATGCACCTTAGTTTCCTGGCCCTTTGGGGTCTCCTCAGGGAGATATCATGGTGGGGTCCCAGTGGAATTGGGATTACTCACACACAACAAAACCTTGCAAGGTCATACCCTTGATGGATTTTCTCCCTTCTCTATCCATGCCTTCATATCCTCATGGTGCTCCTTGGGATCATCCCCCAAATACCCACATCTCTATAGGTTACTTTTAGAAAGACCACAGCCTCAGACACCCATTGAGCTCTGTGTCTGCCATATTGGCCTCTGCTGGGTGCAGCTACACTGCAAAGTCTCCTTCCATGGGACTTCCGTGGGAAACAATGGTAGGGCCCAAACTGAAGTTGCTGTTGAAAACCATAGCCCTGGGCATGACGTTCATTCCCCCACCCCGTCTCGTGCATTCATCTCTGTCTTCTTTTTCAAATTTGATTTTAAATATTTACAGCATCATACATCTTCCCCACCAGATATTACTAATGAACTGTTATTGTCTGCAAAACCTACCAGATGAGTGATGGCCAACTTAAAAAGAGCATCAATGTTTTATTCGGAAAATAGAAGCTGGAAACAGAAAATGCTTGCACATTTTCAGGCCTTTCATCATTATTATTGTTGATCCTCTGGTAGAGAGGGAGCACTCTGGCAATTAGCAAAATCAAACCCAAGTGAAGATTTTACATGGCAGCGGTAAAAATCACATAAATATGTAAGTGTTTACATACATTGAAATCAATAAGTAGGGCACGTTGCAAGAAACTGTAACATTTTCAACGTTCAGATTTCAAGCAAAAAGTGGAATGTGAAATGTCATTCCTGAAGGTGAGAATCTCATTGATAAAGAAGGAACAGCATGTATAGGACCGCCTTGCCAGAGACAAGGCCGTGCCTCTATCATTGCATATCTCTTGGTTGAGATGCATGGGCATTGACACCAATATCCTAGAGTTGATTGGCTTCCCATCCACTTGGGCTTCCCTGCCTTTCTTTGATCTCTTCTTGTTCACAACCCCCAACTGGAGGCTCTCCTTCTGATTCTTGCAGGCAGCCTAGTTGTCAGGCAGCATGGGGCCTCATGTTAAGAGGATCTGGGAGCCACACAAATCACAATTCAGAGCTCAGCGGGCCTTATCAGCAGTGTGAACTGGGCACAGCAGTGACTGTCTCTGAACCTCATTTTTAGAATACCTAAGGTGATTCAGGCAACATACTCACAATGGGGCCTGAGAACCTCGCAAGTCCTCAGTGCTGGGAGCTCTTCTCCACCCAGTGGCACAATCCGTACCTGCAAATGCTCTCTGGTTATGGGAGCGCCTGCATCTTTGTTTAATTTTATTTATTTATTTGTCTATCTATGTATTTATGTATTTAATTTACTTATTTATTTATTTTGTCAGGCTGGGATTGAATCCAGGGCAACATGCATGCTGGGCAACCACGGAGCATTTCCCCCAGCCCAGAACCTAAAGTTTTAAATGTTTTACCTTCTCCAGACACCCTTCTGCTAAGCTGGAATCAGGCAAAGTGGAGAAAATGCCGAGAAAATGAACTAGTGGAAAATACCAGACTGGGAGTCAAGCACCTGAGTTCCTCCTAGACTCACTATAGGTGGCCCTTGAGATACAAGGGTCTTTAAGAAAGTAGACTTGGCCTAGAAGCGCTGGTCTGGAAACTTGGCTTTATTACTCTCTTACCTGTATATCCTTTCTAGGCCTCAGTTTCCTCCTCTGTAAACTAGTGGTGAAAGTCTGTAGTAAGAGTTGTGTGAACTAAGCATGGGGTAGTTAGTGTTCTGACTCACAGAGAATGAGCAGGAGCTCTCATGCTTAAGCCTTAGTCTTGTCTGCAAAACAGGATGATCTCCGCTTGCTCTGCCCACCTCCCGGGCCTGCAGAGAAACTCTTCATAAGATGATATCATATTGCAGCCTCCAAACCCCCCATATTCTTGCTGATTCAGCACCAGATTCTGGGTGACCATCTGAAAGAGGATGCTTCAAATTGGCACTGTTCAGTCACAATGAAGACAAAAACGTTGAGTGGCTCCGTGTAACCTTGTCCAAGTTGAGATCATTGCCCATGTCATAGCAAATGGTCACCAACCACTGCCCCCATGTGAGCTGATGCCTCTCTCTTCTTCTGTTCTGCTGTAATTTTCTGAAATAAGAGACTCAGTGCTTCCCAAAGGGACATCTTCAGGTAGGCTAGGGTCACAGCAAAGCAGAAATCAGGGAATCCCAGGAGAGGGACAACCTTCCAGGAAGGGATAGGAGAGGCAGATGGGAGGTGTCACTGTGCCCTTCCTTCCAGGCTAAGCCAATTATAAAGCAGGTTAGATTGAGTTATCCAGCTTGGCGTGTGAGTGACAGAATCATTCAATGACTTCTCCAGGAGGGATGAGTAAACCCCAGCACACACCTGGACCCTCACTGGGCTGACAGACCCTGGATCTAACTGGCTTTTGAGCATGTCAGGGGACATAAGAGGTTAGATGTTTGCTGACTTCTCTTAGCAACTGAGAGATTTTCCACCTTTCCCTGATCCCTTCTAGAGATGGTATAGGCACTTTTGAGAATGAAAACTTAATCATTTATCTCTGTGTCCCCTAAAACGCAGAGCACAGTTTCTGGGTCATTTATATAAATCAAGTGTTTGTTGATTGAAGGGATTAAGAAATAAGAGCCAGGTGCGGTGGCACATGCCTGAAATCCCAACAGCCCGGGACGCTGAGGCAGGAGGATCGTGAGTTCAAAGCTAACCTCAGCTATAGTGAGGAGCTAATTCAGTGAGACCCTGACTTTAAATAAAATATAAAACAGGACTGGGGATGGGGCTCAGTGGTTGAGTGTCCTTGAGTTCAATCCCTGGTACCTCTCCCTCCCCATAAAAAAAAGAAAAAAGAAATGTACGGAGGAAGTATGGGAGGATAGGTGGATGATGAGTCTTGGGCTCTGTATATCATATACAGAAATGAAAAGAAATTACAATGAAAGTAGAGCACGTGTCCTTGGGGGTATTTCTAGACACAATCATCCTGGATTGCAGATCACGTCCTTGGCTAACTGCAGTGAACCCTGCAATATTTTGCTTCAGAAAGAGAAACTCTGTTGGGGCTCCAGAAACCCTCCACTTAGAGGCACTGCCACACTCTCTCTAACACATAGATCCATTTGGTTGCCAAGAATCAGAAACAGAATCAGATGTGTGTGCAGGGGTGGGAGGCAGGGGGACAAGGGCACAGGATGAGTTGTGAGTTCTTTTTTTTTTTTTTTTTTGGTACTGGGGATTGAACTCAGGGGCACTTGAACTCTGAGCCCCATCCCCAGCCCAATTTAATATTTTAGAGACAGGGTTTCACTGAGTTGCTTAGTGTCTTACTTTTGCTGGCTTTAACTCATGATCCTCCTGTCTCAGCCTCCCAAGGCCGTGGGATTAACAGGTGTGCACCACCAAGCCTGTCGAGCTGTGAGTTCCCACTCTCCATTCCAAGACATGTGTCCCTTCTCTCCTGACCTGCTATCCTTATCACTATAGAAACAACGGACCTCTATTTGATTTTCTGGCCAGGCAGGGGTCAGCAAAGCATGTTCCCTTTCAAAGACAGAAAATGGAGTAACGTTGGGGACTTGGAGGAGAGAACATTAAAAGGATGAAACTGGAGAGAGGGATTCTAGCCTCATTTGATTTCCCAGTTCCTACCGAGTCTCCATAGGACCTCAGAACCCCATTTCCCTCTTTGATATTCTCATCAAGTTTGGGTTCAGTTGATTTCCATTTGGTGCAAAGGACATTTGGTCACTATAAGCACAACTGTCCCTCTTCATGGATATCAGTCCCAGGATATTGGTGCTGTTCCTTCCTTGGGGAAAACATGAGTAAATTCATCCTCAAAGGTATTTCCCTTCCACACACCACTTGATCCATCCCTTTCTTTAGAAGCAGTTGCTAAAAGATACTCTACATCTTCTCCTTCTCAGGGAGCTGGGGAAATTGAGTTTATTATCCAAGGATCTGGATTCCTGCAAGGAGAATTATGGAGGTGACCACTGACATGTTTTCTCACGTGGGAGGTGCACCAGTCCTCTTGCAAATGGGTAACAAGCAGACAGAAGTCCACAGTGGGTCAGGAGGCCAAAGGTTCTCCAGGAGCAACACCATGAACCAGCTACCAAGGTAAATTGATATGAATTTTTTCACAACCCCTTTGGGGTCTAACTCCCATGGGTTCTACAAATCATCAGGGAAATTTTAACTGGGTGGCACTGCACATACAGTTAATTGAGTCATTTGTTCCCAGGATGTCAGCTTTTTGCTACTATTTCTATTCTGAAAACTGACTCATACTGTTAATTTAAACTGTGTCTGTAACCGTGGAGATTTCATTACCTTTGGCATTCTTTTTTGTCCCAGAAAATCTAATTTCAGAACAGAGAGAGGAAAGTAAGAAATACTTCCATTCTCTGCCCTCAAATCCTTCACATACACAAAGGTCTTGGGTCCAATGGAAGGAATCCCCATTGGTACCATGTCCTACTTTGGTGTTTCATGAAGGAAGGATGGGTAGCTCCAGAGGGGAGGTCCGTTGTGCGACTTCTGCCAAGAAAGCTGTAGAAGAGGTGACTGTGTAGCAGCCTTGACTCTGAGTCATGATGCACCCCTGTGTAAGAAAAGAGAATCAAGCAAGGCCTGTTAGGGCTGGCTTGTCAGAGGCACCAACCTGCTTTGACATTCCAGAAAAATCACTTCATGTGAGTCTTTTCGTGAGTGCACTCTACAGAGCATTAGTTTACTCTTTATTGATTCATTGAACAGATATTTACTGAACACTTGCATTGGTACATGGAGTGGCTAGATGCTTGAGAGGCTGTCAATCATACTGGTTGAGGCTGACTATTGTCATGGAAAAGGAGGTTGGTACCTCCCATGAGGAATTGCTTTGCCTCAAATCGCAAAACAACATGCCCAACACTCCATGGACTGAAACCTCCAAATCTGAGCTAAAATGAACCTTCTGCCTTTATAGTTTATTACCTCAGGTGTTTTGTTACAGTAACAGAAAGCTGACTAAGAAAATTAACACAGGTCATAATAAAAGAGGAATGAAAATCAGAGTTCCAATTAGCAAAAAATGTCTAGAATGCAGGAATAGTTTTTAGCAAAAGGCTTGCATCAACATTTACTCTCCAGCAAGAAAGAATTCAATCCTGTCTGGTAGAATCAGTATTTTAAAGGCAATTCCAAGTACTTCATCACAAAATCAAGGAAAGAATTTGCAATGAAGAAAGAATTGTTCCACTACATGTCAACCCAAGGAAAAACATGTAGAAAATATATTTTCTATGTCATTTTTGTAGTGTTGGGAGAATTTTCTTCCCCCAAGATGCATTATGACAAACATGTCAGGTTCCTTATTAAGAAACCAAACCCAGGGCTGGGGTTGTGGCTCAGCAGTAGAGCACTTGCCTAGCACATTTGAGGCATTGGGTTCGATCCTCAGCACCACATAAAAATAAACAAATAAAATAAAGTCATTTTAAAAAAAGAAACAAAACAGGAAAGTAAAATCAGTTTTTTTTTTCTATTTGTCTTTGTGGGAAGTAGTAAAAAACAACACAGACTTTAGAATGAGAGGACCCTGGGTTTGAATCCCAGTTTCCCATTCTTTGACAAGGTGACTTTGAAAATATTGTTGAACTTCTCTATACCCCAATTCCCACATCTCATCTGTACATTCATAATACTGATACCCTTATCTCGGATAACTGTAAGAATTAGATGGAATGAATGCATGCGCTTGGGGACAGAGTAGGTGTCCATTAAAGGTCAACCTCTAGTTAGAGGGACTAATCTGATAGGACTGGACAGGGTTTTATTGTAGAAGTCTGGGAGTGATGTCTATCCACTCACCTTGCCCTGTCATTCAAGGCATGCTAAATACAAGGAACAGTGGCTAATTTGCACTGTAAGTTCTGCATCAACCCCTCCCAGGTCATAGCTGAATTGTTTAAACCAGAAAAGTAAATGAGGGCTCTTGCTTCCTGTTTCCTCCTTTAACCTCAGGTGGCTAATAATCCCATTAATTCCATCTAATTCTTACAGAGAAGGAGGGAAACAATAGGACAGGACCCTCCTGACTTGGAGGATGGCTCCTCCCACATGTTCCCCTCCACCAGGGCATGCAAGTGGAATATGGCGCCCTGTATCACTCTTTAGAGCGTGAGCCTGTCCACCCTGTAACACAACGGCCTGTGACATTAACTAAGAAGACCTCCCAGTGAACTAAGAGCCGCACTAATTTCAAAGCATTGTTTAGTAATATTTCAAGATCCCTGTGAAAACTGAAATATCATATGAAAATACCAAGGACGACTTCAGAAGGTGAAAACAAATCACAGGTACCATTAATACTATTATGGTTTTTTATGCAGATTCATAATTGAAGATTACAAGCAGAATAATTGAAGTTAGCAGAGACATCCATCATTTTTTTGTCATTGAAGTTCATTGCCTTCCTCACTGAAATTCTTTTTTTTTTCATTTTTTAAAGCTTATAATTTTTTATTTCTTTCATACATGACAATTGTGGAAAGCATTACATTATTATCCATTCACAGAACAATTTTTCATAACTATGTATATAAAGTATGTTCATGCCAAATTATGCCATTATACATGAGCTCTCTTATTGATTTTTTTTTTGCATTATAATTCTTGATACACCTTTATACCACAGTTTATCATATCTCTGTATAAAGATATGTTGACACCAAATTCACATCTTCATATATGTATTTTGTATAATGATGACTGACTCCTTCTACCATCCTTGCTATTCCCCTTCCCCCTCCCTTTTCCTCCCACCCCTATTCCCTATCTAGAGGTAATCTTTCTCCCATGCTCTCCCTCCCTACCCCACTTTGAGTCACCCCCCTTATATCAGAGAAAACATTCGGCATTTGTTTTTGTGGGATTGGCTAACTTCACTTAGCATAATCTTCTCTAATGCCATCCATTTCCCTGCAAATGCCATGATCTTATTCTTCTTTATTGCTGAGTAATATTTCATTGTGTATAAATGCCACTTTTTTTATCCATTCACCCACTGAAGGACATCTAGGTTGGCTCCACAGTTTAGCTATTATGAATTGTGCTGCTATAAACATTGATGTGGCTGTGTTCCTATAGTATGCTGTTTTTAGGTCCTTTGGGTATAGTCCGAGAAGAGGAAAATCTGGGTCAAATGGTGGTTCCATTCCCAGATTTCCAAGGAATCGCCATACTGCTTTTCAAATTGACTGCACTAATTTGCAGTCCCACCAGCAGTGTACAAGTGTGCCTTTTTCCCCGCAACCTCGCCAATACTTGTTGTTGTTTGTCTTCATAATAGCTGCCATTCTTACTGGAGTGAGATGGTATCTTAGAGTAGTTTTGATTTGCATTTCTCTGATTGCTAGAGATGATGAGCACTTTTTTTGTATATTTGTTGATTGATTGTATATCCTCTTCTGAGAAGTGTCTGTTCATGTCCTTGGCCCATTTATTGGTTGGATTATTATTATTTTTTTTGTGCTTATCTTGTTGAGCTCTTTATATATCCTAGAGATTAGAGCTTTATCTGATGTGTGAGGGGTAAAAATTTGTTCCCAGGATGGAGGCTCCCCATTCACCTCACAGATTATTTCTTTTGCTGAGAAAAAACTTTTTAGTTTGAATCCATCTCATTTATTGATTCTTGGTTTCAATTCTTGTGCTATAGGCATCTTATTAAGGAAGTTGGAGCCTAACCCCATGTGATGAAGCTTAGGTCCTACTTTTTCTGCTATTAGACACAGAGTCTCTGGTTTAATTCCTAGATCCTTGATCCATTTTGAGTTAACTTTTGTGCATGGTGAGAGATAGGGATTCAATTTCATTTTGTTGCATATGGATTTCCAGTTTTCCCAGCACCATTTGTTGAAGATGCTATCCTTTCTCCAGTGCATACTTTTGGCACCTTTGTCTAATATAAGATAGTTGTAATATTGTGGGTTAGTCTCTGTGTCCTCTATTCTGTACCATTGGTCTACCAGCCTGTTTTGGTGCCAGTACCATGCTGTTTTTGTTACTATTGCTCTGTAGTATAGTTTAAGGTCTGGTATAGTGATACCACCTGTTTCACTCTTCCTGCTTAGAATTGCTTTAGCTATTCTGGGTCTCTTATTTTTCCAGATGAATTTCATGACTGCTTTTTATATTTCTATAAGGAATGCCTTTGGGATTGTGATTGGAATTGCATTGAACCTGAATAGTGCTTTTGGTAGTATGGTCATTTTAATAATATTAATTCTGCCTATCAATGAGCAAGGTATATCTTTCCATCTTCTATAGTCTTCTTCTATTTCTCTTTTTAGGGTTCTGTAGTTTTCATTGTATAGATCTTTCACCTCTTTTGTTAAGTTGATTCCCAAGTATTTTTTTATTTTTTTGAGGATATTGTGAATGGGGTAGTTTTCCTCAGTTCCTTTTCAGAGAATTTGTCACTGATGTACAGAAATGCCTTTGATTTATGGGTATTGATTTTATATCCTGCCACTTTGCTGAATGCATTTACTAGTTCTAGAAGTTTCCTGGTGGAGTTTTTTTTTTTTTTTTGGGGGGGGGTCTTCTAGGTACAGAATCATATCATCAGCAAATAGTGATAATTTAAGTTCTTCTTTTCCTATACGTATTCCTTTAATTTCTTTTGTCTGTCTAATTGCTCTGGCCAGTGTTTTGAGAACTATGTTGAATAGAAGTGGTGAGAGAGGACATCCTTGTCTTGTTCCAGATTTTAGAGGGAATGCCTTCAGTTTCTCTCCATTTAGAATGATGTTGGCCAGAGGCTTAGCACAGATAGCTTTTACAATGTTGAGGTAAGTTCTTGTTATCCCTAGTTTTCTAGTGTTTTGACAATGAAGGGATGCTGTATTTTGTCAAATGCCTTTTCTGCCTCTATCAAGATGATCATATGGTTCTTATCTTTAAGTCTATTGATGTGATGAATTACATTCATTGATTTTCATATGTTGAACCAACCTTGCATCCCTAGGATGAATCCCACTTGATCATGGTGTACGATCTTTTTGATATGTTTTTGTATTCGATTTGCCAGAATTTTATTGAGTACTGATGCATCTATATTCATTAGAGATATTGGTCTGAAGTTTTCTTTCTTTGAGGTGTCTTTGGTTTTGGAATCAGGGTGATATTGGCCTTGTAGAATGAATTTGAAGTACTCCCTCTTTTTATATTTCCTGAAAAAGATTGAAGAGTATTAGTATTAGTTCTTCTTTAAAGGTCTTGTAAAACTTGGTTGTATACCCATCTGGTCCTGGGCTTTTTTTGGTTGGTAATCTTTTGATGGCTTCTTCTATTTCCTCACTTTATATTGGTCTGTTTAAGTTGTGTATATTTTCCTGACTCAATCTGGGCAGGTCATATGACTTTAGGAATTTATCGATGCCTTCTCTATCTTCTATTTTATTAGAGTACAAGATTTCAAAATAATTTCTAATTATCTTCTGTATTTCTGTTGTCTGTTGTGATATTGCCTTTTTCATCTGTATGCTAGTAATTTGGGTTCTCCCTCTTTTTCTCTTCGTTGGCATGGCTAAGGGTCTGTCAATTTTATTTATTTTTTCAAAGAACCAACTTTTAGTTTTGTCAATTTTTTAAATTGTTTCTTTTGTTTCGATTTCATTAATTTCAGCTCTAATTTTAATTATTTCTTGCCTTCTATGGTTTTGCTGCTGATTTGCTCTTCTTTTTCTAGGGCCTTGAGATGTAGTGTGAGGTAATTTATTTGTTGGCTTTTTCTTCTTTTAAGGAATGAACTCCATGCAATGAATTTTCCTCTTAGTACTGCTTTCATAGTGTCCCAGAGATTTCAATATGTTGTGTCTGTGTTCCATTTACCTCTAAGAATTTTTTAATTTCCTCCTTGATGTCTTCTATAACCCATTGTTCATTCAGTAGCATATTGTTTATTCTTCATGGGATGTAGGAATTTTTCTTCCTTATTTTATTGTTGATTTCCAATTTCATTCCATTATGATCGGATAAAATGCATGGTAGTATCTCTACTCCTTTGTATTTGGTAAAAGATGGCCTGTGGCATAATATATGGTCTATTTTTGAGAAGGATCCATGTGCTGCTGAGAAAAAAGTGTATCCACTTGATGTTGGTTAATATATTCTATATATGTCAATTAAGTCTAAGTTATTAATTATGTTATTGAGTTCTACAGTTTGTTTATTCAATTTTTGTTTGGAAGATCTGTCCAGTGGTGAGAGAGGTGTGTTAAAATCACCCATGATTATTGTATTGTGGTCTATTTGACTTTTGAACTTGAGAAGAGTTTGTTTGATGAACATAGCTGCACCATTGTTTGGGGCATATATATTAATGATTGTTATATCTTGTTGGTGAATGGTTCCTTTGAGCAGTATGTAGTGTCCTTCTTTATCCCTTTTGATTAACTTTGGCTTGAATCTACTTTTTTTGATATGAGTATGGCCACTCCTGCTTGCTTCCAAGGTCCATGTGAGTGGTATGATTTTTCCCAATCTTTCACCTTCATTCTGTGTATGTCTTTTCCTATCAAATGAGTCTCCTGTAGTCAGCATATTGTTGGATCTCTTTTTTTTAATCCACTCTATTAGCCTATGTCTTTTTATTGGTGAGTTTAAGCCATTAATATTTAGGGTTACTATGAGATATGGTTTGTATTTCCAGACATATTTGTTTATTTTTGTTTGCGTTTCCTCTTTGATTAGTTTTTTCTTTAGTATACTACCTCCCACTGTAGGTTTTCATTGTTATTTTTCATTTCCTCTTCATGTAATGTTTTGCCAAGGATGTTTTGAAGCTCCAATTTTCTAGCTGCAAATTCTTTTAACTTTTGTTTATCATGGAAGGTTTTTATTTCATCTTCAAATCTGAAGCTTAATTTTGCTGGTGACAAGATTCTTGGTTGGAACACATTATCTTTTAGTGTTTGAAATATGTTGTTCCAGGATCTTCTAGCTTTCAGAGTCTGTGTTGAAAGATCAGCCGTTAACCTAATTGGTTTACCCCTAAATGTAATCTTCTTCCTTTCTCTTGTGGCTTTTAATATTCTCTCCTTGTTCTGTATGTTGGGCATTTTCATTATAATGTGTCTTGGTGTGGATCTCTTGTGATTTTGCACATTCGGTGTCCTGTAGGCTTGTAGGATTTGGATTTCGGTTTTATTCTTCATGTCTGGAAAGTTTTCTAATATTATTTCATTGACCAGATTGATCATTCCTTTGGTTTGGGCCTCTATACCTTCCTCTATCCTAATAACTCTTAAATTTGGTCTCTTTTTGCTATCCCATATTTCTTGGATGTTCTGTTCGTGGTTTCTTATCAGTCTCGCGGTGCTGTCTGTGTTCTTTTTGAGATGATATACTTTGTCTTTGTTGTCTTATGTCCTATCTTCTAAGTGTTCTACTCTCCTGGTGATACTCTCATTTGAGTTTTTAATTTGGTTTTTCATTTCTTTCATTTCTAGGATTTCTGTTTTTGTTTTTTTTATAACCTCTATCTCCCTGTAGAAGAGATCTTTTGCTTCTTAGATTTGTTTATGTAATTCATTGTCAAAGTGAACTTTCATTGTCTGCATTTGTTGTCTAAAATCTTCCTTGAGACTCCATATCATCTGAATCATGTATATCCTGAAATCTTTATCTGACATTCTTTCTGCTGTACCTGTTATCTCCTCCAATGTTATATTGTCCTGCATTGTTTGTGGTACTTTCTTTCCTTGTCTTTTCATGTTGCTTACGTTTCTTTCCAGCTCTGTGTGACTGTTGTGTTAATGTTTTTCCCCCTATAGATTTATATTGCTCTTGTATAGTTCTGAGATCTCTCCTTTGTGGAGAAAGACAATGTTAACAGTTCCCAATATCAACAATACATCATCTTTGGCAAGCTTTTGTTATTAATACATTTATAGTTAGTCTCTATGTGTAGAGATGTTGGATTCAAACATTATTTAAAATATAGTCATTAGTTTCATAAAAGGTATACAGTTTCTGGTGGTGTATAGAGAACTGAGGGTCGGGCATAGGACGATATATTAAGGGGAAAAGATGTGAGGGTATGGGATTAACATATCTTAGCAAGTTTGGAGGAGATATCTAATGAAGGGGGTTATTAGCAGGAGAATAGACAGGAGGTATTTTAGGGTAGACAAGTACATGGGAGGACAATATAAAGCATAGAAACAAACACCTATTTGCATTTAATAAGTTACACGCAGTAGAAATAGTAACACTTGGAGGGTGAGAGAGGAAGAGAAGGAGGAAGAAAAATTTAAAAAGAAGAAGAAGAAAAAGGAATAAAGAGATTGAGAGAAAGGAATGAAAAGAAAAAGAAAGAAAAAAGAAAAAAAGAAAGAAGGAAAAAGAAGAAGAAAAGAAAAGCACTCTTAGAATTCTGTTTTCTTCTCTTCCAGTAAGTGGCATTGTGCATTCCAGGCTGAGTCTCTGCCCTCAGGGTGGGGGAAGCAATCCGTGTGAGGTGGCTCTCCTTCACCTGCCTGGTGCCTCTCCAATCCCGATCTCTTTGGGTTGCTCCTGGTCTCTATCCCCCTCACCTCTCCTGCCCACCAGGCCCCAAGTGAAGTAAGTATGTGTTGTCCTCAGCCCTGGGTTCACTCTGGGCGTAGGGCGCCCTGGCCGCCCTGTGCTCCTGATCAACTGAGCGCTATCTCTGTGTTGGGTAGTCACCAAGTCATCACAGCTGGGGGAGGGGGAGTTGGGAACCACAGACCTGTTCAGAAGCCCATCACACTGTCAGCTACATCCGCCAAAAGATGCCGAGAGAGATTTTCCAAGATGGCAACCACCCATTTCCGGCACCCAGGTTTCCAGTGAGGTGGAGGGAGCTGGGCTGTTCCTACACTATGTCCACAACTCATTCCTCGTCCTGTGTTCTGTGCTGTCACTGGTTGCAGTCTGGCGCACTCCAGCCCTGAAGGATCAGTAACCCCGTGTCTCTGCGCTGTCAGCCAACCGCCATGCTCAATCTCCACCCATGTGCGGCAGGTTCCAGTGCCCCGCTGCTGGCCCGCTTCCATGGCAAAAAGCGACACCCTCCTCACTGAAATTCTACCCACATATCCCCTCTCCCACCACCACCACCCACCATAGGAAAAATGATCCCTGAACTACAGACTGAGCCTCTTAATGGAAGAAGGAAGCTCACAGAGCATCTCTAATATACATTAATCATTAGGTAGTCACTGTGAGTACCACACCAGCTAAGTTCTGTAAGTCATTTCAATTTTATTGAGATATAATTAACAAACCATACAGCTCATCCATTTAAAGCATATAGTTCAGAGGGTTTAGTATACTCAGAGTCCTGTGGCCATCACCACAATTTGAGGACATTTTCATCATCCAAGTGAAACTTTATATCCATTAACAGTCACTCCCCATTACCTTCTAATTCCCCCAAACCTAGGCAACCACTAATCTTCTCTATAAATATGCCCCTATTCTGGATGTTTCATATACATTTATAATTGGACAATATGTGGTTTTTTGTGACAGTCTGTATCACTTAGCACAATGTTTCCAAGGCTCATTCATATTGTAGCATTATTAGTACTTCCTTACTTCTTTCCTTTGGCTGAATAATATTCCATTATGTGAACAGAACAAATGTTGCTCAGATATTCATCAATTGATGCATGGATCTGGGATGTTCCCATGTTTGGGTCAATGTAAATAATGATGCTATGAACGTTGGTGGACAAGTCTTTGTGTGGACATGTTTTTGTTTCCCTTGGGTACATACCTGGGAGTGGGATGGCCAGGTCATATGCTAAGTCTATGTTTAACTTTTTTAACAACTGGCAGAGGGGCTTTACCATTTCCACCTGTGATGTGTAAGAGTTCCAACTTCTCCACAATTTCCTCAATGTTGCTATTACCTGTCTTTTTACAGTCATCCCTGTGTGAGAGAAATAGTATCTTTGTCATTTAGTTCAGCACTCTCTTACTGGCTGACAATGCTGAGCCTTTTTTCATGTGTTCATTAGCCATTTGAACATCTCTGGAAAAACATCTATTTGGGTCTTTGCCTGGTCTTAAATCAGAATTTTTCTTAATTTTAATTTGTTATATATGACAAAAGAATGCATTACAATTCATATTTCACATATAGAACACAAGTGTTCATATCTCTGATTGTACACAAAGTAGACTCACATCCTTCGTGACTTCATACATGTACTTAGGGTGGTGAGGACCATCACATTCCACCATCTTTCCTACCCCTATGCCCCCACCCTAACCCTCCCTCCCTTTTCCCCCTTTGTCTCATCTATAGTTCATTTAACCCTCCCATCCCCACCCCCCAGCATCCTTAAATTCGAAAAATAATTTGGCTTTTTTTTTTTGAGGGGGGGATTGGTTAATTTCACTGAGCATTATCTTCTCCAACTCCATCCATTTACCTGCAAATGCCAAGATTTTAACCTCTTTTATTGCTGAGTAATATTACATTGTGTATATATACCACATTTTTTTTATTCATTCATCTACTGATGGGCATCTAGTTTGGTTCCACAGTTTAGCTATTGTGAATTGTGCTGCTATAAACATTGATGTGGCTGTGTCCCTGTAGTATGCTGTTTTTAAGTCCTTTGGGTATAGACTGAGGAGTGGGATAGCTGGGTCAAATGGTGGTTCCATTCCCAATTTTCCAGGGATTCTCCATACTGTTTTCCATATTGACTGCACCAATTTGCAATCCCACCAGCAATGTATGAGTGTGCCTTTTCCCCCACATCCTCACCAACACTTATCATTGTTTATATTTCTTAATAGATTCCATTCTGACTGGAGTGAGAGAAATCTTAGAGTAGTTTTGACTTGCATTTCTCTAATTGCTAGAGATGTTGAACATTTTTTCATATATTTGTTGATTGATTGTATATCCTCTTTTGAAAAGTGTCTGTTCATGTCCTTGGTCCATTTATTGATTGGGTAATTTGTTGGTTTTTTTTTTTTTTTGGTGTTAAGATTTTTTAGTTCTTTATATATTCTAGAGATTTGTGCTCTATCTGATGTGTGAGGGGTTAAAAATTTGCTCCCAAGATGTAGGCTCTCTATTCACCTCCTAGATTGTTTCTTTTGCTGAGAAGCTTTTTAGTTTGAATCCATCCCATTTATTGATTCTTGATATTAATTTTTGTGCTACAGGAGTCTTATTAAGGAAGTTGCTGCCTAATCTGATATGATGAAGATTTGGGCCTACTTTTCCTTCTAATAGATGTAGTGTCTCTGGTTTAATTCTTAGGTCCTTTATCTACTTTGAGTTGAGTTTTGTGCGTGGTGACAGATAGGAGTTTAATTTCATTTTGTTGCATATGGATTTCCAGTTTTCCCAGCACCATATGTTTTCTCCAATGTACGTTTTTGGTGCCTTTGTCTAATATAAGATAACTGTAATTTTGTGGGTTAGTCTCTATGTCCTCTATTCTGTACCATTGGTCTACCAGTCTATTTTGGTGTCAATACTATGCTGTTTTTGTTACTATTGCTCTGTAGTATAGTTTAAGTTCTGGTATAGTGATGCCATCTGCTTCACTCTTCCTGCTAAGGATTGCTTTTACTATTCTGGGTCTCTTATTTTTCCAGATGAATTTCATCACTGCTTTTTCTATTTGTATTAGGAATGTCATTGGAATTTTGATTTGAATTGCATTAAATCTGTAAGGTGCTTTGGTAGTACGGTCATTTTGGCAATATTAATTTTGCCTATCCAAGAACAAGGTAGATCTTTCCATCTTCTGAGGTCTTCTTTAATTTCTTTGTTTAGAGTTCTGTAGTTTTAGTTGTAGGGATCTTTCACCTCTTTTGTTAAATTGATTCCTAAGTATTTTATTTTTTTATGCTATTGTAAATGGGGTAGTTTTCCTCATTTCCTTTTCAGAGGATTTGTCACTGATATACAGAAATGCCTTTGATTTATGGGTGTTGATTGTG
This sequence comes from Marmota monax, assembly GCF_021218885.2. NCBI lineage: Eukaryota > Metazoa > Chordata > Mammalia > Rodentia > Sciuridae > Marmota > Marmota monax. The sequence goes on from NW_026695224.1 coordinate 6,091,587, forward strand.
TATCTTGCTACTTTGCTGAATTCATTTACTAGTTCTAGAAGTTTTCTGGTGGGATTTTTTTGGGTCTTCTAGGTATAGAATCATATTGTCTGCAGATAGTGCTAATTTGAGTTCTTCTTTACCTATCCATATGCCTTTCTTTTATCTGTCTAATTGCTCTGGCCAGTGTTTCAAGACTATGTTACATAGAAGTGGTAAAAGAGGGCATCCCTGTCTTGTTTTTAGAGGGAATGCTTTTAATTTTTCTTCATTTAGAATGATGTTGGCCTGGGGCTTACCATAGGTAGCTTTTATGATATATGTATATAAAAGTGTAAAATGAGATTTTTTTTTGCAGTATTAGGAACTGAACCCAGGGGTGCTTTCCTACCAAGCTACATACCCAAGTTTTTTATTTGTAATTTTGAGACAGGGTCTCACTAACCTGCCAAAGCTGGCCTCAAACTCCTTAATTAGCCTCCTCAGACACTGGGATTACAGACATAAGCCACCACACTCATGTTTTGATATATGTAAACATTGTGAAATGATTACCACAAGCTAATTAATATGTTACCTCGTATGTGTGGTTACTGTATGTGTGTGTTGGCAGGGGGTGGGGTGAGAACACTAAAAGTTTATACTCTTGGCAAATTTCAAGTACACATACATTATAATTTACAATGATCACCTATTCATTAGTCCTATAAGATTTATTCATCTTGTAACTGAAAGTTGGTATTCTTCAACCAGGATGTCCTAATTTTCTCCATCCCCAATCCCTGGTACCCACCATTTTACTCTGATCCTATGATTTCAAAATTTTTTAGAATATATATATAAGTAATATCATGAAATAATATTCTTTCTGTGTCTGGATTATTTCACTTGACATAACAACCTCCAAGTTCATTGTTCATCCTTGTTATTACAAATGGTAGGATTTCATTCTCTTTCAAGACTGAATAATTTTCCATTATTTATATTTTCTAAAAAATTTGCTTAAAAATCTTTTGGAGGTTTCCATGTATGGATGAACCTGTTTTCTCTTGCTACTTTCAAAATCTATCAAAATTTTCAAAATCTATCTCAATGAAGACCTTTTTGGCTTTAGAAATTGGTTTAGAAACTTTGAGCTTCCCATACCAACATTTTCATTTCTAGCTCCACAAGGAGAAAGTTACTTTAAATGAGCTTTCACCTCCTTTCTTTCTCTTTCTCTCTTCCCTCCTTTTATAACTCATGTAATACACATATTTATTCTCTTGATGATTTCCCATAAATCACATAGTCTTCCTTCATTACTTTTCATTCTCTTGTTTTCTCTTCTGACTGGATGGTTTCAAACAATCTATCTTTGAGTTCACAGATGCTTCTCCTTGATCAGATCTGGGTTGATGCTCTCCATTGCCATTTTCACTTCATTCATTGTATTTTTCAACTTTCAGAATTTCAGTTTGCTCCCTTTTTTAAAATTTAATTTCGTTTTCTTTATGGAAGAAATATTGAGGAATTCATGTGTTCCTGTATTGTTTTATTCATTGTGCTGAGATGTTTATTTTTTGTTGTCTAATAACTTAATGAGCTTCCTTGAAACAAATATTTTTCATCCTTTGTCAGGTGATCTATAGATAAACATTTCTTTAGGGCCAGTTACTGGTTATTGTATTCCTTTGACATCATTTCCCTGGTTTTCCATGTTCCTTGAAGTCTTGTGTTGCTATCTTCCCATTTGAAGTAGTGGTCGTCTCTTGCCATTTCCACTAACTAGCTTTATGTCACCTATTTCATAGCTGTGACTATAGGACTATTTGAGGGCTCATGGTTTCAGTGGTCTTAGTCCAAAGAAGGATAGCTCCATTCCTCTGGGCTCAAGGTGAGGATGAACATTATGGTGGGAGACTGCAACAGAGGGGAGAAGCTCACATCATGATCAGAAGCAGAGAGAGCAAGACTCCATCCTCCAGACACAAATAAATACTCCAAAGCCATACTCCAATTCCCAATTCCTCTAACTAAAACCTACCACTTCACTTACCACTTAGTTAATCCCTATTAGGGGATTAATTCACTGATTGGGTTAAGACTCTTATAACTCTATCATTTCTCTACTGAACCTTCTTGCATTGTCTCACATGTGAGCTTTGGGGACACCTCATAACTAAACTATAACATATATCTTGTTCCCTTTTGGGGAGGTAAGGGAGTTGTTACGATTGTGTGCCTTCTCTTGATCCTGCACAGCAGGGGAAGTTAATAAGAGTCCCCCTTTTGTTTCCCCTAGATCATTTCCCTGACATACTAAGTTTGCATGCTCCTCCCAGAGTCAAGCTGGCTGGTTGTGTGTGCTCACAAACTTTGGGAATAACTGTGAACCAGTTGAGCCAGTTGAAGTCAGCAATCAAGATGTCCACAGAGGTTCATGGGAATGTTTCCAAATAGAGTCCAAAATATGAATAGTAGGCTCCACAGCCCTTTGTAGAGTTCTCATTGCTCATTTCTATGGGTGTCTGCCTCTCTTCCCAGCTTCCAAATTTTTCCATCCTTTAGCCATGCCAATCACGTAGTATGGGCAAGCAAATAATGGACCTTTGGGACAATGTACTACATAGCTGGGGAAGCCAGGTGCTTACTCACTAGGCTGTCACTTTTTCCCATGGGAGAAATTACAACCCAAAAGGGTCCCTCTTGGCACTGGCCTGTGCTATCTTGAGTGAGGAGCAACATAGATAAAGTTAAACTGTTCTTCTTATATTCTGTTCTTGAAATTTTTACTTCAGTGGCATAATGGTATTTCTCTGCTGGACTGCTGAACTCTCACAAAGGTGTTCTGACACGTAAGTAGTTACAAAAACTTACGTTTCTCTATAGAAATGATGGTAGAAATCTCCTATTCCTGGGTTGATGCTCTCCATTGCTATTTTTCACTTCCTTCATTGTACTTTTCAACTTTCAGAATTTCAGTTTGGTCCTTATTTTTACTTAATTTGTTTCTTTTTATGAAAGAAATATTGAGGAATTCATATGTTCTTGTATTGTTTTATTCATTGTGCTGAGATGTTTATTTTTTTGTTGTCTAATAACTTAATGAGCTTTTCTGAAACTATTATTTATCACTTTGCTGAGGTCACTTGGCCATTGGAAGCCATTTTTATCTGGGCAACAATCCTGAGAGGTAAGCATCATTATTGTTCTTATGTTGAGCAGACAGGGAAGTGATCTGTCTTAGATCAAGCAGTCAGAAAGAGGTGAATCTGGGGTTAGAAACCTGCATGTGCCACTACAGCAGTAAGCATCCAGCAATAGCTTCAGTCCCAGCCACTCATCTAATCAACAGACCCAGGCATGATTGTTTTCACAACAGAATCTTTTTATGTGATATGCAGGTAGGATAATTCAGCCTATCAATTTTTCAAGCTCTTTAATATTCTAGAAATAGGCAAATATTGTTGAGACCTTAAGGTGCTTAAGAATGTTCTTTGGAGAACTAAAACCTCATAAGCATCTTGCCTTTTATTGCCAACCACAGAGTTAGCCCTTGACTGCATTTAGCATTTCAATGCCAATAGAAATAAAAAGTCCAAAGAATTTCAGCAGCAGAAAGCATCCCCTCTCCAACCAGGTGCCTACCCCCAAGTTAATGATACATAAATCTTTAAACTACGCTTTCAAGGACTTTTCTTCTTGACTTACTGTTTGAAAAATCAAAATATTGTAAACTTTCAAAGGCTGCTCTTCTGATGACAAGCAAATGGATTAATGGATTGTTTTTTTTAAAAAACTGTTTGTTTTGTTTGTGTTGAGATCTAAGGGATATTTTATATCCTAAAGAAATTTCAAGTTGCCCTCCAAGCTTGTATCTGACATGTAACCAATTTTTGAGTCTGGCTAGGCTTATCCAGGATATAACAACAGATTGTTCATTGTCAGAGAAAAGATTTTTGCCCCTAGAATTATATATGAATATCTCTCAGAGAACATTTATAGGAGAAATGATCAAGGAGAATGGGCCATGTGCTCATTCACAAATGTCAGAGCCCTCTCCCTTTCCAGCTGACTGATGGGCTTCTCTGAAAGTTGAAAATAGTAGGTGACTTATTATAAGTTCTCATCATGCTTGAAGTGAGGTTCAACAGGGGTCGTAAAAAATATACTGACTAATCGATACTAAATTCCCAAAGCTCCATGGCATTTCTGTTTATGTTTTCAGATTACTATTAATGGTCTACATGCATTCATTTCCTACCAAGTATGAACTTATTATTGTTTTCATCATTGAATCATAATTACCCATCCTCACTTTGCATTAGTTTAGCTTATCAGCTCTTATCACACATAGGAGATAACAGCGTTTGAAAAGAGTGTTAGCAAAACGAGCAAGATTAGTTGTGCTTATTTTAGGATGAAAGGGAGATAATAAATGTATTATATTGAGTCATTTTCAAGAGGACCTTTGCACAGAATTAATCAGGAGACTGGACTGTCACATATGTTATAAGATTTAGGGATATAGCAGAGTGTTTAACCACAGTCAGCAGTGGTAATCAATTTTGTTTTCATTTTAGCTATAGGTGGAAAATTTTTGCCAGAGATGAATCAGCTTGACTTGATTTGTCCCAGGAAAAGCCAGTGTCTGGGAGGTTCTAGAAACTTTACACAGTTACCTCCTAGAACCTATTGAAGGATTCCACTGAGGGTCTCTCTTGATCTTCTAACCTCTGAAAATGGAAGGACCAAGTCTATTTTTGGTCACTGTTACATCCTGCTCCACAATACATGCTTAACAAATATTTGTTCAATCTGAGAATGTGAACCTGGACAAAAGACGAGGAACTGAACTGCTGGTCCAGAGGTAACAAGATAAGTACTCTCTGTTTCAACAACGTCTGGGAATGAAATTCATACTTGGGTTCTGGAAGCATTTCCTTTTCTTCAATTCAATGGAAAGAATACATACCCCCATGAATTCCCAGTACATAGGAGATCAAGAATTTCCCTCCCAAAGGTGATTTCCTTAGTGTGTTTCCCAGATTCCCACAGGCATCACGTTTGATAAGACCCTTCAATGGCATAGCTTCAAGAGATCTGATTGTGGAATTAACCAAGATATGCCGATATCAAGTCCCTGTCCCATTATGGTGGTGGGTGTGTAGTCTTAGACAACTTGGCTCTCCAACCTCCCCCAGGGAAGATTATAGGGATTGAGTAGGAGTATTTCAAGGTATTGGCCACATGCAAGCAGAGTGCAAAGGGTGATCTCCAGTCCTCTACATTTTCTGTCAATGCAGATACCTTCTGGGACATCATCCCTGCTCTGCTTTTTGGCTGCTGCTGCACATAGGTCTCCATTTTCCCTTTGACTCATGATGCTTTCACCTTGGGTAGTCCCCAGGCTATATCTTGACACATACTCAACATTGTGGGATTTATTTTGCATCTTCCATGACTTTGGAGCATGACCATCTCTGCAAGCCTGTTTCAGAGCCTTCTCTTAGTCCTCTGAATTCTCCCCTCTGCATCCTCCTTGACCCTCACCCCCAACCCTGACCCAAGGGAGTTTTTCTACTCTGTGTAGAGACTATCTCACAATGTTTTATCCCAGCTTCTTTTCTATGCCTGTTTCTCTCTTACCCCAAATCATAAATATCTAGAAAAGATTCACTCTATTCTTCTTTCCACTCTTCCATTCCCTTTTGTTAAAGCCCCTTTTGGAGCAGAGAAAATATTGCTCCTTGTATTAGGTGGGTGATGGGGGACGGGATAGAAGGAAATGGTGGTCAATGTGTTTTGTGTAGTAATTGTTTCCATCATGCCCTCTGGTCCTTTGTAATGTGACATTGCAACTCCTTCAGCAAGAAGTGGAGTCCATTCCCCTACCTTTCAACTCTGGACTGGCCCCGTGTCTTATAAAGGTATTGATATTATGTGACTCTTAAGACTAGGCCTCAAAAGTCCTTGCAACTTTCATTTTTTATCCTCTTGGAATGAAGTACCATGAGGTGAAGAATCCCAGGATAACCTCTCTGAAGAAGAAAGGACATATGAAGAGAAAGGCTCAGAGGCCAACAGACAGGACCAATTCCCTGACATGGGGTGAGATCAACTTGGACTTCAGTAGAGCTAAAGGACCAAATCACAGGAGACACATGACTGACCCCAGGCAAGAGCTGCAGAAAATCCCACCCTGGGCCCAGCCCAATTGCTGATTCACAAACATTCAGTTGTGCGGCAATTCATTATGAGGCAAGACAATTCTCGATGACATAAACACTGGGAAGAAAAACAAATGGGTAAAGTTCTGATGTGTTTCTTCTGGTATAGGTATACCTTAAGTTTAATTTCTAGGGATTTCAGCATCTTCTAATGTCTGTACTTTCAGACTCTTTGCCAGGAAATTGTAAAGCATTTAGAATCGCAGTTCCTCCAAGAACCCTAGGGAAAAAGTCACAGGGTGAGATGACAAGGATGACCTCTTAGCATGAGTCCCTGGAGGAATGTAGGGACTGATGATCAACTCAGCAAGAATTTGTTGTTATGCCTACTACATGCACATGCCCATCATTCAGAGACACCAAAATAAACCTATATGTCAACAAAGTTTACAATCTACAGCGTGGGAAAAAAAATTAAAATGGCATATTCAAACAAATTTTCCTTTAAAACCAGAGTTACAGCTTCTAAGCTAATTGTACATATATGCTCCATTTTGAGAATGTGTTTTAGAGACTGTCTGGCAGCCTAAGCACTGTCTCTCTTATCACCTTTAACATATTACTATAGCTACCAGAGAAAGAGCTATCAGCATGAAGCATTTATGATACATTAAGTATCCCCAATAATTTATGTTCCATGGAACGTCTATTGATTTTGAAAACTCTTATGCAATCTGTTTGTTAGGTCTGGGCATGCTGGGTGATATTGATCAAGTAGATTCCTTTGTAAAAAGCCACATTGATTAGTTTCCTGACAAGCTGTTAAGGCTCCCTGCAAAGCTGTCACCGATGATACTTGCAGTCACAAGAGTGGGGCTCACCCATAATGTACTTGTGAAGGGAGACTGAATGGAAGATAGATGCGTGCATGCCACATTCTCTGTGCTAGGTAAACACAAGCAATCCATCCCCTGGCTCTTTTTTTTTTCCCATGGGGATAAAATTAGTCTCCTGGCAGTGAGCACTCTCCACTGTCCTTGATCAGCACCTGCACTGGAAAAGCCTCCTGAAATACACAAGGAGGGAGACAGGTCTGGTCATTTTTAGCAGCCTTGTTCAAGTACACCACTGACTGAGCCATTTGCAACCCCACAGAAGGGCCACTGCCAAAAATGAAAAAAAAAAAAAAAAAAAAAAAGCCACCACAAACAGATCCCCAAATCTGGATGGAAGACAATAAATATGCTCTGTCATGAAAAATACAATGTGAACAAGAAGAGGAGTTAGAACAATGGGCCTCAGTGTTCTCTGACAAAAGAATACCCAATCACAAGAACAAAGGACACAGGGCAACTCCCATTTCTTTACAACTAAAATTAATTAATAGCTTATGCACCCAAAAGAGAACAAAAAGCCACATTTAAACATTGCCTCTTATGAGAGCTAAGCAGGAGTCCCTAGAGTTGGGGCAGGGAAGAAAGAGGTGGTTATATTGCTAGTACCAGAATGTGACAGTGGCTAGATAGAGCAGCTTCTCCAAAAGCATGTGTTTAATTCCTTTGAAATGTCTTCAGAAGAGTTTCATCAGTGAGTAGTTTGGCTGACAGCTAGACTACCTGTAGGCTTCTCTGGGAAACCCCAGAGAAAAGAAGTCTCTCTGTATTACAGGAGGAGAGACATTGGCGTGACTTGCTGTCCCTTGGGTCCACGTGATATGCTCTTTAATTTGGTCAAGGTAATTAGCCCTTTAATTTTGTGTTAGAATAATTTGGGTTGCTCATTAAATAATAACGAGCAAGGTCCTGATTCCATCGCTCACTGGCAATATGACCTTGGGCAAGTTGGGTATCCTTATGCCAGAGAATATATGTACACTGATCAGTTACCTGCAGACAATAAGATTAATGTTGGTTGTTAATATGTTCTAATAATGGCCATTGTTTTAGTCAGCTTTTTCACTGCTGTGACCGAAAGATCTGACAAAAACAATTTTAAGGGAGGAAAAATTTATTTGGGACTCATGGAGGTCTCAGTCCATAGATGGACCATTGCTCTGGGCCCAAGATGAGGCAGAACATTTTGACTGAAGGGAATTAAGGGGGAAAGCAGTTCAGGACATGTCACTGGGAGGGAGAGGAAGAGGGGAGAGGGAGAGGGGAGAGGGGAGAGGGGAGAGGGGAGAGGGGAGAGGGGAGAGGGGAGAGGGGGAGAGGGGAGAGGGGAGGGGGAGAGTGAGAGGGGAGAGGGGAGAGGGGAGAGGGGAGAGGGAGAGTGGAGAGTGGAGAGTGGAGAGGGAGAGGGAGAGATCTTTCTGCTTACCAAAGACAAAACATATTCCCCAAAGGCACACTCCCAATGACCCACCTTCTCTAGCCACAACTTACCTACTTACAGTGACCACCCCATCCATCTGTATCAGCAGTTCGATACTGATTAGATTAACTATCTCATTACCCAATCATTTCACCTCTAAACTTTCTTGCATTGTCTAACATAAGAGCGTTTGGGAGACACCTCATATCGACGTGGTGACAGGTATGTGCTCTTGATGCTGCCCACCAAAACATGAAGGGTATTCCCTTCATGTTTTATTAATATAATGACTCTATAAAGAGGGAGTAACTTTATAACCAAAAATGGGGAAAAAGAGAAAATACCAGATTGAACATCCACGTGAAGAACAGAAAGTAATACAAAAATAGATTATTTTCCTGTTATTGACCAGCACTGATGAGTTAGTGGCTGTTTTTGTCAAAAGCTAGTTGACTGTCCTACTAGAGGAGACCCTGGGAATACTGACTTCTCACCCACTAGGCAGAAGCCTGAAAATTCTTTTCTCTGGGTCTGTGGAGTGTTCCCTGACACCAGCCACCCTGAACTCTGTCTGCCCTTGGCTACTCAAGCACCAGAGGCAAAAAGACCAAAAGGCAAACGTGATTTCCTGCCAGAACCTCACAGAAGAAGAATGTAAATAATTTCTTTCCCAAAAAGAAGATAATCAAAGAGAAGTGAGATCATTTATAGCATTTTGAACTTGCAGATAATATGAAGTATTTTTATCACCCAACTCCAAAATACCTCCTACTCTCCTGAGAGAGATATACTGAAGAGACAGTCCTGTCCCCACTTGGTGACAGAGAAATCTTAAGCTAGTAGGCATTTATTTGAGGTTACAAAGATGATTTCGGGAGGCTCAACTCAAACCTGGATCCTACAGTCTACAAATCTAATTCTTTTTTAATCCACAAAATGTATAGAATTAATTCAAATTAATAGGAGATAGGTTAAAATTTTGCTGTAAAACTATATGATTGGAGACATCTGAACCCTCTGAGGGCAAAATGATGGGTGAGCCATCAGGGAAGTGAGTGCAGGTGGGACACCATCCCAGGAAAACCAAAGTCAAATCACCATAATCCAGAACAAATAGCTCAAGGATTCTCCTGCCTCCAAGACTGACATAGACCCTGCTTCCTCCCTGGATTGTCCCAGTTCTCCCAGAGGCTGATGGTACAAAGGACACCACACAGGATACCTCTGTTTGCATGTGTGGCTCCTGAAGAACTTGGTGCTAAGTTTTATGAGGATGGAAATACTTCTACTCATTTACTTGTTTTATTCTTAAAAAAAATTTTTTGTCATATGTAATCATATTTTGTTTTTTTTTTCTTACTGAAGTCTCTCTACATTAAAAATACATAAACAATATGAGTGATTTAGGATTGTTATTCTCATTTGGTGCCTTTCTCATGATGATACAGTGTTTTTTTAGATTTTTTAAAATTTATTCTAATTTGTTGTGTATGACAGAAGAATGCATTTCATTTCAAATTACACATATATAGCACGATTTTTCATATCTCTTGTACACAACATAGTCACACCATTCGTGTCTTCATACATGTACTTAGAGTAATGATGTCCATCTCATTCCACTGCCTTTCCTATCCCCATGCCCCCACCTATCCCCTCCCTCCCCTTTGCCCTATCTAGAGTTTGTTGGTCAGCAAATTGAAGTTTAATTTATCCCTTTTAGGAAACATTTAATATTCCATAATGGAATTATACAAGCTTTTTTCAATCTTTCCCTTATTGATGGACAGCCACTTGTTTTTGGTTTTATCCTGATTAGCCTGGACACCACCCCCCCCCCCAAAAAAAATGTGGTAAATATCTTATAAAAAGTTCATGGGCTATTATTTCAGATTATAGATTCCTATAAGAAGAATTTCTGGGGGAAAAAATAACTATGTATTTGTTAAATTTGAAGCATGTTGTCATATTATAAAAGTAAAACCCAGGAAGATTAAAGATTTAAATTTTAAACACACAATAATGAAATCCTAACCACACAGAAGCTTTGCCACCAGTCACAAGCCTCTATTGTAAATCTTAAGTAAATGTGAACCCATATCAAAACCAAGATGAAAATTCTACCTTTAACCTAAGCTTAAATTAAAGTTTCAGATAATTTTAATTATAGCAAGAAAGGTAAAGCACCCACACAGCCCCACCCCCTCAAAAAAAATCAGGCATTCTACTTTGATTATGACCCAGATGAACACCAAGATCTAATGAACTGATGAAGGTTGGATTTTTCATTTAGATTTATTCTCTGCCTAATATTGCTCTAGTCCTGTAAATCAGCATCAGATCCTCATGTGGTGATCAGGCTCCCGAGGAGAGTGTTTAAGAAACAGTCAATAGTCTTCTTTGGTTATCTACAAGGGCTTCATTACTTTGAGTGAGATTTCTAGAATGAGGAAGAACAAGCTGTTCTAATTTAGAGGAGAAGGTCTGAGGTGGGGAGAGGAGGGTGGAGAACAATAGAGAAAAGGAGACCAAGCCCTGGGGAAAGACTAAGAAAGATCTAAAAATATTTAATGAAAAAAAAAAAACCATATTCCGTTTTGCTGTGGACTTCCTTCTTGTCCCTGAAAACAGTCAGAAGAGTCTACATTATTTGCTGTTCTCCAGCATCTGACCTTTATTTGGAAAAGAAGGAGGGAGGTGGCCATAGGAATATGAAGAAGTCCTAACTCTGTCTAGTCTCTGGGTGGCTGGGAACTTCTCCGGGGCACTCAGACACACATGGCCCCAGTTTGAAGGGCTGTTCAAAAGTTAAATCAAAAACAAAATCACATCCAATCTTAACCCCTTAAACCTCTCAGTCAATCATGGTTTAGCAAAACATGGAAAGAAAGGAAATTTTTGACCAACTGATCAAAGCCGCACTCAGAATGGGACCACTGATGGAGTATTGACCTCCGCGGGTGGTGTAATTGCATCTCATTGCCAAATCATTACTGGTTTATCTTAGCGATAGAAAACAGAGATTGAAATTAGAGGGGCGCTTGCTTCTCTGGGTCAAGTGAGTAACTAGCAAACAGAGTCTCTGGCCTTTCAGAACATGACGGTGGTGTGGCTCTGGGCAGGGGGAGGGAAGCCCCTGCTAGGAGGATGAGGGATGGGTTTAGCTGACTTCCCTGGAGCTGCAGGAGATGACCCTATCCTCACCCTCCAGCCCTCTTCCCCCTTCAAAAACACCCCTCACCCTCTCCTCCTCCATAAACCTTCCTTTACCTTCCCAGTCCTCATCTGTCTCCCTCCTCTATGTTTTCTTTTTCTTTTGTTCAGTGGATACAGGATAGTGGTTAGGAGTTCAAGTTCAAGCTGTACAAAATATGTCACCACTTACCGTCACTTTTCATCTTCACACGAACTCAATGACATGGGTGTTAGTTGCTTCTTCACTCTAGAGATGTGGAAAAGAAGGCTTAGTTAGAAATGGTCAAAAGTCAAAACTGACAAAATAAAAATAAATATATATAGAGAGAAGTTCTACTAGACCTTATAAGTTTTGCATGTGAGGATGCACTCTCATCCTTACATGCAAAACAAATAGTCAACTTTACAGGCTGCTTCTTATGGGAATTTGCAAGCATTTTCTGTAAAGGACAAGAGAGCAAATATTTTAGACTTTGGGGGTTAGGCTTTCTCTGTTGTAACTTTTCAGCTTTGCTGATGTAGTCAAAAGCGGCCACAATTGTATGGTTACATTCCAATAAAACTTTATTTGCAAAATCAGGTGATAGGCAGATTTGAGTCATGGATAGTCTGCGGCCCCCTGTTCTAGAATATGGACTTCTGAGGTTCAGCATTATTCCTGACAGGTGTTATAGGGACATAGAGTAAAGTCACCAATAAGTACAATTTGATTCCAGAATCCAAGAAGGTCAAAACTGTCAGTAGGAATCATCCTCTTCCCCTCTGAAAAATATTAGCTGTTTCTAATAAATAAAATTGACCACAATTTAAACATGTCGAAAGTGCATGCCTGGACAAGTTATCTATTTTTATCAAAGAACAGCTGGGAATTTTGTGATCATTTTGCAATTCAATTTCTATTTGTTTGATCAATAGAACAATAAAAGATTAACTTTCCAAATATTGAAATCTTGACCAAGTGACGAACATCTCCTACCCAGAAAGACTCTGGAATTTTTTTCAACTGAGCAGGTATCCTAAATATATTCATGCTAGCAAACACAGGAACATTGAATTTTAAAACAGCTTCACCGAACTGGAAGAATCAGTAACAGTGATGTTATTTGCATTTTCCTGCAAAAAAGCATCCTTGAAATCCATAGGCACTGCACACAATATGTATGAATATCCACAAACAGTTTTTTTCCTATTGTTTTCCTAGGAGAGCCATAGTCACAGAGATCTTAAATTTCTCTTACATGACCACAGAAGAATAGCCTAGAACACTAGCCATCCAACTTTCCTTTCTATCCTATATGCCCTCAACACATATTTTCAAGAATTTATAAGAATATGCTTGGTCCAAAGAAGAACAAAATACAAAAAAATCAGAGTTCCTGACTTTTGTAACTTCGAAAATCTAGTTGAAGAGATAAAGCATAAAGATGCAAAAATTAGAAAACTGCATGTGGCCTGCTGGTCTTCAACCAGGAAGAACAGTTGTGAAAATAGTTCTGAGTACTTTTAATGGAACTGAAATGCCAGACAAGCTTTTAGAAATGTTACTAGAATAAAAAGGGTATAACGTAAATACACTTTTATTTTGGTCAAATGTAATAATGATTACTCGCATTTACATATCACTTCATAATCTTCTAAAACACTTTAACATATTACTTATATATATCTTCCTTCCATGAAATAGACATGGCAAGCAGTATTACCCTCGTTTTATAGACCAGAAAACCAAGGCTGAGAAAGGGTATTTTGCCCCAGGTCACACAGCCAGCTAATAGCAGTGCTGTAACCAAAGTGCATCTCCTAAATCCCGACTGAATCCCATTAGACAAAACCCCTTCTCCTCATAATGCATATGAAACATTTATGGATGCAACTGAAGTTCCAATGACCTGTGCTTGTGCCCTACTCCAGGCTGAGCAGAACAGAAACTCTCTCAAGCTGGCTTAAATCAAAGAAAGAAGGAATGTACACAAAGGGACAATTGAGAACACAGAGGTCACAAGTGCAGACAGTTTTCATGGAAATTTAAGAATTCTCAGTGATAGAGGCAGCTTCCTCTTTATCTCGGGACGGTGTCACTCATCTCTGCTTCTCAGTCTCCTCTATCACCCAAAATCCCCTATGCTTTACTCAGCTTTTGCATCTCTGTGACCAAAATAACCAACGAGAACAACATAGTGGAGGAAAAGCTTATTGAGGACTCAGGGTTTTGCAGGTCTCAGTGTATAAACAGCCAACACCATGGCTCTGGACTCAAGTTGAAGCAGCATATCATGGGGAAAGGGCCCATCAGAGGAAAACTGCTCCTCTCATGTCAGGGAGGAAGATGAGAGAGAGGGAATGGGGAAAGGGACCACAGGAGAAGCACCCTTCTAGGACATGTCCCCAGTAACCCAACACTTCCAACCACATCTCACCTGCCTACTGTTTCAACCCAGTCAGTCCATCCAAACTAGGATGGACTAATTAGGTCACAGTTCTCACCACCCAATCTCTTTACCTCCAAACATTCGTGCATTAACACAGAAGCCTGGGGGTCACCTCATATCCAAACCATAATACCCTATGTGCAAGTATCCAAACCCAGTTAACAGTTATGGTCCTGAGTCTATAGGCCCAACTCTACCAGAACCTCTTTTCTGCCCATCACTGCCTTTAACTCTCTAAGTTCAATTACTACAAGAGAAAATGGGTCCTCAGTCAAATCTTTCACAGTTAAAGGATGGACACAAGGATTATCCCATGCGTCTTTATAAGGCTGTGCGGCATTTACAAATTGACCTACTTGTTTAGTTTATTGTATGAAGTAAATGAAATATTCCAAGTAGAGCAATTAAAACAACAGTACCCATAGCCTAATGCATAGTAAAAGGCAGATAAATAATAGTTTTTCCAGTTGCATCAAATATTCATTTTATTTGCACAAATCTAACCATATACATCGGGAGAAGGGGAAAAGAGATGGAGAAAATGTTTCAACACTGCAGACATGCAGCACAGTATTTACTCAAAGTCTGTTGCCTGGAGTCTACTGCCTGCATGTGATGAAGGGCAGGACTCTGCCATTGCCTCCTTGGGTTTCGGTCTCTTTATGCCTTTGAATATGGGGACCTCGCCACACTGTGTGCTTTGCCCACAACGTGGCCAACAGTCTAGTCTAACACTGAAGGAAAACGACTTCACTAGAAGTCTCTAATGAGACACCTTCTGCAGGCTTTCAGAAATAACATTAGGCAGTTGACAATTAGTTTTAAATAATTTTCTAAAACTTCACTTTAAATAATTTTCATATAAAATATGCATGTCACAAAATGTATCACCTCAACTATTTTAAGTGTATGGTTGAGAGGCTTTAAGTGACTTCATACTGTGCAGCTATCATCACCATCCATCTCCAGAACCTTTTTATTTTTCTCAAAAAGAAACTCTTGTCTTGATGAAACACTAACTCATTGTCCCCCTCCCCTAGCCTGTTAGCAACCTCCATTCTAATTTCTGTCTCTATGAGCTTAGCCATTGTAGATACCTCGTATAAGTGAAATCATGCAATGTCTGCTATTTTGTATCTGGTTTGTTTCACTTAGCACAGTATCTTCGAGCTTCATCATGTTTTAGATGTGTCAGAGACTGAATAATATTCTGTGTACACCACATATTGTATCCACCATTTTGTTAATATATTTTGGGTCGTTTTCACCCTTCTGACTGTTGTCATTACAGTTTTGAACATTGGTGCGCAAATCTACGTTTGGACTCCTCCTTTCAATTCTTTTGAACACACACCCAGAAACAGAATTTCTGGATCACATAGTAATTCTCTCTTTAACTTTTAAAGTACCAACAAATATTTCCCTCCACTGGCTGCAACCATTTCACATTTCCACCACTGATACTAAAAGTTTGCTCCTTGGCCCTAGTGCCAGTCCAATAACAAGGACAATGTTTTGAGAAAAGGGAGGAGGAGGGAGTTTTATGGGCTTTGCTAGCCAAGGAGAAAGGCAAAGACTTATATCATGGAGGCTCCCATTCTAGCTATCAGGGGAACAGAAAGCTTTAAAAGGGGGAATGTAAGGGCTGTTTACCAGGTATCATTTTCAGTAAGTCTAATTAATGTTTGACTTACATCCTTGAAAGAGCCATTGCTTCCTGTTTCCAGGCCCAGAGTTTCTTTTTTTTTCCTATTTTTTTTTATTGGTTGTTCAAAACATTACAAAGCTCTTGACATATCATATTTCATACATTAGATTCAAGTGGGTTATGAACTCCCATTTTTACCCCAAATATAGATTGCAGAATCACATCGGTTACACATCCACATTTTTACATAATGCCCTATTAGTAACTGTTGTATTCTGCTACCTTTCCTATCCTCTACTATCCCCCCTCCCCTCCCCTCCCATCTTCTCTCTCTACCCCATCTACTGTAATTCATTTCTCTCCTTGTTTTTTTCCCATTCCCCTCACAACCTCTTATATGTAATTTTGTGTAACAATGAGGGTCTCCTTCCATTTCCGAGCAATTTCCCTTTTCTCTCCCTTTCCCTCCCACCTCATGTCTCTGTTTAATGTTAATCTTTTCCTCCTGCTCTTCCTCCCTGCTCTGTTCTTAGTTGCTCTCATTATATCAAAGAAGACATTTGGCATTTGTTTTTTAGGGATAGGCTAGCTTCACTTAGCATAATCTGCTCTAATGCCATCCATTTCCCTGCAAATTCCATGATTTTGTCATTTTTTAGTGCAGAGTAATACTCCATTGTGTATAAATGCCACATTTTTTTTTATCCATTCATCTATTGAAGGGCATCTGGGTTGGTTCCACAGTCTAGCTATTGTGAATTGTGCTGCTATGATCATTGATGTGGCAGTATCCCTGTAGTACGCTCTTTTAAGGTCCTCAGGGAATAGTCCGAGAAGGGCGATAGCTGGATCAAATGGTGGTTCCATTCCCAGCTTTCCAAGAAATCTCCATACTGCTTTCCAAATTGGCCGCACCAATTTGCAGTCCCACCAGCAATGTACAAGAGTACCCTTTTCCCCACATCCTCTCCAGCACTTGTTGTTGTTTGACTTCATAATGGCTGCCAATCTTACTGGAGTGAGATGGTATCTTAGGGTGGTTTTGATTTGCATTTCTCTGACTGCTAGAGATGGTGAGCATTTTTTCATGTACTTGTTGATTGATTGTATGTCCTCCTCTGAGAAGTGTCTGTTCAGGTCCTTGGCCCATTTGTTGATTGGGTTATTTGTTATCTTATTGTCTAATTTTTTGAGTTCTTTGTATACTCTGGATATTAGGGCTCTATCTGAAGTGTGAGGAGTAAAGATTTGTTCCCAGGATGTAGGCTCCCTATTTACCTCTCTTATTGATTCTCTTGCTGAGAAAAAACTTTTTAGTTTAAGTAAGTCCCATTTGTTGATTCTTGTTATTAACTCAGAGTTTCTTTACTGAGCAGAAAGGAAGACAAGTTGACCTAGCACTGAAAGAATGTTAATCTTACTTTTCCTGAGATTGGAGAGAGGAAGAGAGAAAACAGGAAGAAAAAAATATATATATATATATAAAGTTTTAAATGTGCCACCAGTGGTAAATCATCAGGATGTCTATTGAAAGCCTAAAGTGTACCCTGTTATATGAAAAGGGCCCCTCTTACAGCAGCAAAGTTCCAATCTTCCAGTATCTCCATGGCCCCATAGTTCTTGTTATCTTCATTCCTTTTGATAATATCCATCCCAATGAATGTGAAGTGGTTGCAATATCTTTTGAGCCTAATCCTTGATAACATACCATTTTGCTCCATCACAAAGATAAAGCTGATGAGGAGTAGGATGTGTTCAAGGAACTTATATCATCAGGGAATAGCTGTCTCCAGAATACATGGTATTCTATTTCTTGGTGTCATCAAGTCATGTGGCCTGTACTGCCCAAAGAGAATCACATCCACCTGGAAAAGAAAAAAAAAAAAAAAAAACATGGTTCCCCTCATATCCAAAATGGTAGAGTACTCATTTTTCTTCTCCTGCAACCAAAAGCACACTATCACTCCTCTATTTCCCCATTGGTGGTGAGATTTTGGGGGGAAAGCTATAACTCAGTTGTAAGGCTGCTATATAAAGACAAGATGCCCAATTAAATTTGAATTTCAGAAAAACGAATAAATAAATCTTGAGGACATGTACTTTCTAGTATAAGCCATTCTTTGGTTTCTTGACTCTGGCAGCCCTTCCTGCTGCCAGTGGAACTCTGGCCTATTTCTGGAGCTTTCTGGAGGGAGACGCAGCAACCTCTGAGCTCCTGGAATTCACAAACACTTCGATTGAGGTGCCGGGTGGTAAATGGGTACCACTGTCTGACATATTTCCCATTTCACAGGGACCTGGGCTCCCTAAAATTACTGCAAGCACCCCTGAGAGACTTGTACTAGAACTGAAGCATCCCAGGAACCCTCAGCAGGCCTTGGCAGATTTTGATGTGTGAAGGGAAACAATGACAGATGTGGAGGCAGCCTCCATCAAAGGAGGTAGGACTTGTTCATCACTACCAGGAAATAGACAGGGATTTCGCTGAACCACTTTGACACTCATCTTCCTCTTCCTCAACAGGAAGAGTGGAAAGTAATTAAGGGTGGAAAATCAGGGCACATGTAGGTACAAAGGTTGGGTCTGTGGCCACCTGTGTGGTTCTTCACCTCTTCCACACCCTCTCCATTTCTCCATCCGTGGGTTGGCTCATCCCTACTGAATGGCAAAGAATGAATCTCTTATCTTTAAACATTTCCTAGTGTCTATAACATAGATGTTTAAAATAGGAGTGTATTTCATGAAACCAAGGAAGGAACAAACAAAAAAGAAGTCCAGGGCTTCTTGTCATCGCTGTGCAGGGTCCCTGCAAGTCTGAGGGAGCTAATGCCCGTGGGCAACCTTTGCTCACTGGGGCTAAAGCTGGTGGGGGTTCATTTCTCAGGGCTCCTCAGAATGTCTCCAAGGAACACAGCTCCCATTGCCCAACCTAGAGAGCAGCTTGAAGAACACTTTTAAGATTTTTCCTCTTTTCCTTCTGCTCTGGCAGGACCTCATTCCTGTTCTTGAGACCATTTCCCAAAATAAACCAACTGCATGGAAACTACACTCCCTGTCTCTGTCTTTAGTTTTGGTGGGTTTTTGAGGGAGAGAGAAGGGATGGCATGTAAGACATCCATCAATCGTTTGCCTGGTTTTCTCTCTGGGTACCCGTCTCTGTGGGTATGTCATCTGTGCCCCTGGGCTGACCACCACTAAACTCTGATGATTTCCAAATCTAGAACTGTAGCAAAGACCTGCTTGCTGAGTGTCAAGCAAGTCAACTTAGGTTTTGCATAAGCAATTATACTTGAATATGTGGAAAGGTGGATCCTCCTTCTTACCATTCATCCTTTCTACCATTTTATAAGCCTCTATGCAAGGTGGCATCATAAAACTCAGTACTCAAAATGCAAAGATTTTGGATCGACATTCTTCCAGTGTATTAACCACTACCGTTCCCAGAAGTGAGTTCAAGCTAGAGAAAGTTTATTTTAATTGCAATCAACAGAGTAAATCCAATGCACCAGTACCAGGGAGAAACAGGAGGGGTGAATCTGAGACAGATTTGGGGTACTAAATATTCTTGCAAATGTAGCAGGACAAATAAGATAAAGGACCAGAGTAATTACATAATTTTTTCAGGCTCACATAGAAAGATTATGGTTAGGATAAGCTGGAAAATGATGATGGCTGTCTAGTCTGATAAACTTTCTATTACACAAGTCATTTTGTCCTAATTTTTTTTAAAAAAATTCTTTCCTTAAAATTGTAGAAGTTTCAGAAAGTTGGGAAGATATCTATCCTTTTGGAGTAGCAACGGTTGGATAAAGAAAATGTGGTATATATACACAATGGAATATTACTCAGCTGCAAAGAAGAATGAAATCATTGCATTTGCTGATAAATGAATGGAACCGGAGAATATCATGCTAAGCAAAACAAGCCAGTCCCCCCCAAAATCAAAGACAGAATGTTCTCTCTGATATATGGATGCATCTACGGCCATACAACCCTGAACATACCGGATCTCATCTGATATGTGGATGCTAAGCTACAACAAGGGAGGGGAAGATTGTAAATTCACTGGACTATACAAGGTGGGATGAAGGGACGGAGGGGATGGAAATAGAAAAGACTATAGAATGAATCAGATATAACTTTCCTATCCTTATATATGAATACACGACCAGTGTAACTCCACATAATATATAACCACAATAGTGGGCTCCTAATTGGAAAAAGTTATACTTATTCTATATATGTATAATATATCAAAATATATTCTACTGCCATGTCTATCTAGAAAAAAACAAATTTTTAAAAAATAATGGTTCAATTAAAAAGCAAAAAGCCTCAGCAACTTATCGAGATCCTTTTTATAAATAAAATACAAAAAGAGTTGGGGGTGTGGCTCAGTGGTTAAGCACCCTGGTTTCAATCCCAATATATGTGTGTGTGTGTGTGTGTGTGTGTGTGTGTGTGAGAGAGAGAGAGAGAGAGAGAGAGAGAGAGAAGGTATAAAAGAAAACAATGTAGCATGATATGTATGATCTTTTGTATAAATTATGAGTCTCCCTTTTGCCTTGAATTTCATAAGATAAGTCTGGAATACACACAAGGCACCAAGAATGGTGGGTACCTTGTGATGTTGGAGTAGGGAGTGGCAAGGGGACTGAGCATAGTGAGAACGAAATTAAGAGAATGACATTTCCCTGTTTGGAATTCTATGATGAGTTTGTTGGGTTTTCACACATGTGAGTGTATTTTACCTGAGCAAAATTTACATGGAAAGGAAAGGGAAGAAGGATGAGTTGACAGATAGGGCAAGCAGGAGGGCAATTCCTCAGGACTACACAGTGCTCAAGGGCCACAGCCTGGCTCCAAACCCTACCAGCATAGTCTCAAGTCCTTCTTTCACATTCTTTCCACAAATGACTCTGAGTCTCTATGATAACTTCATAACAGAAATACAAAAGAGAAAACAGAAAAAAAAAATTTTTACACATCATATACACATTAAATCTGCAAATACTACTTCCTTCCTCTATACCACAGCCGTGATGAAGGTCTTTACAAGCACACTCTAAACAGGTTCTAAAATTTTGACTTGAGACTAATTCTAATTTGCTTTCCCTTTGTGTTTCACAGGATTAATTGTAAAAGCACAAAAATAAATCATAAGGTTTTTAAAGGAGGTGTCGAAACAGTCTCTGTATTTATTTTCTATAACTGTCCTAAAAGTTTCTACAAACTCAGAACAACACAAATGTGCCACCTTCCTGTGCTGCCAGCCAACACAGGGCCCACTTGGCTAAAATTGAGGTACCAAAAGGGATGCACTCATTTTTGGAGCCCCCCCCCCCCCCGGAAGGTCTCATTTCTTGTCTCCTCCCTCTTCTAGAGTCTGCCTGCAACCCCTTCTTGAATCTGCGAACAAACAAGGGTGGGTGGTCATTGCCAGATCACATCATCATGACCTGTTCCCATTTTCATCTCTCTTTCTCTAATTTTTTTTTCCTGCCTCCTCTTCCATTTTGAAGACCCATGATTACTTTGAACTCCGTTGGGTGATTCAGGATGATTCTTATGCGAATGCCAACACATCAGCAACCTTAACTCCATCTGTAACCTCGATTCCCCTTCACCCTGTGAGTAACATACTCCCTGGATGCCAGGATGGGGACAGGGCATCTTGGGACCCTCTGTCTATTTACTGTTTAAGCAACTTGAAGAATGGAAGCCTGGCTGCTTTGAGTCGTGTATCCTTTAATGGGATGTTAATGGGTGACTCACAAAAGTTACAGTGTTCTCTCGCCAACTATGAGGAACTGGTTTAAAACCCATAACAAGTTTCTTTACTGTAGGATTTCAAGAATTTTTAATACAATGTTGGGTATGGTAAATTTCCAAGCACTTACTTCCTGAATAGATTTGACAAAGAATTCTTAATAGGATCCCAAACTATTGGTACTTTCTGAAGCTTTCAAAATGAAAGCTACAGCCTGTAAAGATTTTTTTTCTTTTAATACATGGTTGTATTCTCTTTGCTGATGTTGTAGCGAATGTTTGAATCTTCATTTATAAGTAAGATGGAGCATTATTTTTATTTTGTTTTGGTCATTTTTCAAAGAAGTAAGATTGACCTTTTCTTCATATTCTAACATCAGTTGGATAATGTTTAACAGTTTTAAAAGAGTATTCAATAAAACCATCTTGGTATCTTTTTAAAAATTTTAGTTATTTTTATATAACTTTTAAAAATGAACAGACCAAAATTAATTAAACTATATCCCATACTTGTATGGTCATATCAAAATGAACCCCACTATGATGTATAACTAGAATTCACTAATAAAAACACTTAAAAATGAATAGACCTCTTTTTTAGAGCAGTTTTACATGTACAGAGAGATTGAGGAGAAAGTACATGGGGTTCCCATAGGCCCCTCTCTCCCATTCCACGTCCATACACGGTTTTCCTTATTGCAAACATCTTGTGTGACTGTGACTTTTTTGTTAGAATTGAGGAACCAATACTGATGCATTCCTTTTTAACTAATGCGATAGTTTGTATTAGGGCTCACTTTGGGTACTATATACTTTATGGATTCTGACAAACATAAAACAGCATGTATGCACCAATATAAAATCATGTAGAACAGTTTCACTGCCCTAAAAATCCCAAATTCCACCTATTCAATCCCTTCTTCCCTCTCTTGCCCTCCACAACCCAAGCCCCTGGCAAAAACATTGATCTTTTTACTGTAGTTATGCCATTTCCAGAATGTTCCAGAGTTGGAATCATGTAGTATTTAACCTTTACAGGCTGACTTCCTTCACTTATTCTACATGTCTTGTCATACTTGCTAACTCATTTATTTCTTCATTCTTTTCTTTTTTCTTTCGCATGATAAAATAGCACTGTATGGGCTTGCTATCATTTGTTTATTCATTTCCTTTAAGGATATCTTGGTTGCTGCCATGTTTGGTCAATTATGAATAAAGCTATGTAAACATGTGTAAACAGGTTTTTATGTGAACACAAATTTTCAATTTGTTTGGATAAATACTACTGGCAGTTGCTGATTATATGGCAGGACTATGTTTATTTATTAAGAAACTGCCTGTCTTCCTAAGTGGTTGCATCACTTTGCATTCCCACCAGGAATTAAGAGAGTCCAGTTGCTCTATATCCTTGCCAGCATTTGGTACTATCAGTATTTTGGATTTTAGCCATTGTAACAGGTGCATAGTAATATAACTCATTGCTGGTTTAGTTTGCAATTCCACACTTAAATGTGATGTTAAGACTTTCTTTGTATGTTTATTTTCCATCTGCACATCTTCTTTAGTGAGGTAACTGTTCAGCTCTTTCACCCATTTTAATTGGGTTGTTTTGTCATTGTGAGTTTTCAGAGATAGATCGTCATATTTTGGATACCAGTCCTATATCAGACATATGCTTTGCAAATAATTTCTCCATTACTATGATTTATCTTTTCATTATCTTGACAGTGTCTTCTGCAGGGACTTTTTAATTTTAAGTCCAACTCATTAATTTTTTTCTATTATGGATCATCATGTTGATCTAAAACATCAATGCCAACCCAAGGTTATCTGGATTTTCTCTTCTGTTATCTTCTAGAAGCTTCATAATTTTGTGTTTACATTTAGGTACATAATCTATTTTTGACTGTTTTTTGTGGCAAGCATAAGGCCTGTTTGTAGCTGGGTTTTTGTTTGTTTTTTCTCATTGTTTCGGCCCCATCTAGTGAAAAGACTTTTCTTTATCCATTGACTTTCCTTTGTTCCTTGGTCAAAAATTAATTGACTATACGTATTCTTGTGAGTTGTTTCTGCGTTATCTATTCTGTTCCATTGATCTTGATCTCTCTCTCTCTCTCTCTCTCTCTCTCTCTCTCTCTCTCTCTCTCTCACACACACACACACACACACACACACACACACAATACCACACTGTCTTAATTACCATAACTTTATACTAAGTCTTGAAGATGGGTAGTGTCAATTCAGATTTTGTTCTTCTCTTTCAATACTGTGCTTGTTATTGTGGGCATTTTACCTTTTCATACAATGATATGAAATTAATAATCTAACACTACATCACAAGGCCCCATAAATAGAAGAAAAAACCAACACCCAAGTCAGTAGAAGCTGGGAAATAATTAAAATCAGAGTGAAAAGCAATGAAATTGAGAACTGAAAAAAAAGCAGTTCAAAAGATCTATGAAATGAAGAACTGATTTTTTGAAAGGATAAACAAAAATTAATAAATTCTTGGCCAAACTAACCAAAAGAAAGAGGAAACGCTCAAATTAACAAAATCAGAAATGAAAAAGGAAAAATTACCACAGACAGTACTGAAGCCCAGGGGATCATCAGAAACTATATTGAAAATTTATATTATAATAAGTTAGAAAATATTGAAGATATTGACAAATTCATAGAGACATATGACCTATTCAAATTGAAGTATGAGTTTATTGAAAACTTAAACAGATCAATATCAACTAATGAAATTGAAGCAACTATAAAAAAATCTTCCAACGAAGAAAAGCCTAGGACCAGGCAGATTCTCAGCAGAATTCTAAAACACTTTTAAAGAAGAACTAACACTGATCCTCAAATTATTGCATAAGATAGAACACTGTCAAACTCATTCTACAAAATTAGTATCACCCCAATATCAAAACCAGACAAGGACACATCAAGTTATAAAAACTTCAAGCCAATATACTTGAGGAATATAAATGCAAAAGTTCTCAATAAAATATTGGAAAATCATGTACAAAATCACATTGAAAATATGGGGCACCGTGATCTAGCGGGTTTTATCTCAGGGATGTAAGGTTAGTTCAACATTCAGAAATAAAGATATGTAATTCACCACATAAGAACCATATAATAATCTTAGTAGATGCCAAAAAAATTGACAAAGAACAACATCATTTCATGTCTAAACACTAGAAAAACTAGAGATAGAAGGAACTTACCTCACCATTGTAAAGGCTATATATGACAAACCCAAGGCCACAATTATACTGAATGAAGTAAAACAGAAAGCATTTCCTCTTAAAACAGGAACAAGATAAGGATGCCCAATTCAACACAGTCCTTGAAATTCTAGCTAGAAAATTCAGGCAAGAAAAGAAAATTAAAGGGATACAAATAGGGAAAAATAATAGCTCAAATTACCTCTGTTCACTAATGATATGATCCTATATTTAGAAGACCCAAGAAACCTCCATCAGAAGACTTGTAGAGCTGATAAATGAACTTGTCAAAGAAACAGGAAAGATCAACATTCTTAGGTCAATTGCTTTTCTATACTCCAATAATGAATCTGTGACAAAGAAATTAGGAAAACTATCTCATTCACATAACCTCGATAAAGTAAAATGCTTGGGAATCAATCTAACAAAAGAGGTCAATGACATTTACAATGAAAACCAAAGAAAGAAATTGAAGAAGACCTTTGAGGATGGACAGACCTCCCTTGTTTTCAGATAGGCAGAATTAATATTGTCAGAATGTTCATACCACCAAAAGTGCTGTACAGATTCAAAGCAATCCCTATCAAAACATTAATGACATTCTTCACCGAACTTAGAAGTAGTGCTGGAATTCATCTGGAAAACATAAAGGACTCAGAATAGCCAAAACAATCCTTAGCTAGGAAAACAAGGCTGGAGTCATCACAACACTGGACCTCAAAGTACACTGCAGAGTTATAGTAACAAAAACAGCATGGCACTGGGACCAAAACAGACATAAAGACCAAAGGAACAGAGAAGAAGACACAGAGACAAACCCACATAAATACAGTTATCTGACACTAGACAAAAGTGCTAGAAGCATAATTTGGAGAAAAGTAAACCTTTTTAGGAAATGGTATATTGCAGAAAACTGGAAATCAACATGTAGAAGAATGAAATATGACCCCTTTTTCTCACCCTGCACAAAAGCCAAATAAAAGTGGATCAAAAAAGGCCTAGGCATTAGACTAGAAGCTCTGCAGCTGCTAGAAAAAATGGTAGGCCCAACACTCCAGCAGGGCAGCACAGGAACTGACTGCCTTAATAAGACTCCAAAAGGGTAAGAAATAAAATAAAAAATCAATAAGCCAGATGCCATCAAACTAAAGAGCTTCTGCAAATGAAACAAGAACATGAAGAGAAAGCCTACAAAATTGTAGATCTTTGCCACTTGCTCGTCAAATAGAGCATTAATATACGTATATATATATGTGTGTGTGTGTGTGTGTGTGTGTGTGTGTGAATGTGTATGTGTATGTATGTTTGTGTTATATATATATATATATATATATATATATATATATATATATATATATATGGCATAGTATATGGTCTGTTTTAGAGAAGGATCCATGGGCTGCTGAGAAGAAACTATATACTCTAGTTGAAGGATGATATATATATATGATGAACTGATGAACTTTCCTCTTAGAACAGCTTTCTTAGTGTCCCAGAGATTTCAATTTCAACATTGTATCTGTGTTCTCATTCACTTCTAAAAATTTTTTAATCTCCTCCTTGATGCTTTCTGTAACCCATTGTTCATTCAGTAGCATATTATTTAGTCTCCAGGTGTTGGAGTGGATTTTATTTTTTATTTTATCATTGATTTATAATTCCATTCCATTATGATCTGATAGAATGCAGGGTGGTATCTCTACTTTTTTATATTTGCTAAGAGTTGCTTTGTGGCATAGCATATGGTCTATTTTAGAGAAGGATCCAAGTGTTGCTGAGAAGAAAGTGTGTTCTCTCATTGAAGGATGAAATATTCTATATATGTCAGTTAAGTCTAAGTTATTGATTGTATTATTGAGTTCTATAGTTTCTTTGTTCAGCTTTTGTTTGGAAGATCTATCTAGTGATGAAAGAGGTGTGTTAAAGACACCCAAAATTATTATGTTGTGTTTCATCTGACTCTTAAACTTCAGAAGAGTTTGTTTGATGAATGTAGATGCTCCATTGTTTGGAGAATATATATTTATAATTATTAAGTCTTGTTGGTTAATGGTTCCCTTGAGCAGTATGTAGTGTCCTTCTTTATCCTTTTTGATTGACTTTAGTTTGAAGTCTGCTTTATTTGATATGAGGATGGAAACCCCTGCTTGCTTCCACAGTCCATGTGAGTGGTATGATTTTCCCAACCCATCACCTTCAGTCTGTTTTCTGTGGATGTCTTTTTCTATGAGATGAGTCTCTTGGAGGCAGCATATTCTTGGGTCTTTTTTTTTTGGATCCAATCTGCTAGTCTATGTCTTTTGATTAGTGAGTTTAGGCAATTAATATTCAGGGTTATTATTGAGACATGATTTGTATTCCCAGCCATTTTTGTTTATCTTTGGTATTTAACGTGACTTAGTTTCTCCTCTGATTAGTTTTTCCTTTAGTGTAATCCCTCCCTTTCATGATTTTCATCATTGTTTTTCATTTCCTCTTCATGGAACATTTTGCTGAGGATGTTCTGTAGTACAGGCTTTCTAATTGTAAAATTTTTAAATTTTGTTTATCTTGGAAGTTTTTTATTTCTTTTTTTTTTTTTTTTTTTTTTTTTTTTACGAATATATCTCAATAAGTATTATTATTTTGTAAAATTGTAAGGCACTGATTTTTTTTTTTTTTTTTTTTTTAATTTTTTTTATTGGTTGTTCAAAACATTATAAAGCTCTTCACATATCATATTTCATACATTAGATTCAAGTTGGTTATGAACTCCCAATTTTACCCCAAATACAGATTGCAGAATCACATCGGTTACACATCCACATTTTTACATAATGCCCTATTAGTAACTGTTGTATTCTGCTACCTTTCCTATCCTCTACCATCCCCCCTCCCTCCCCTCCCATCTTCTCTCTCTACCCCATCCACTGTAATTCATATCTCTCCTTGTTTATTTTCCCATTCCCCTCACAACCTCTTATATGTAATTTTGTATAACAATGAGGGTCTCCCTCCATTACCATGCAATTTCCCTTTTCTCTCCCTTTCCATCCCACCTCATGTATCTGTTTAATGTTAATCTTTTCTTCCTGCTCTTCCTCCCTGCTCTGTTCTTAGTTGCTCTCCTTATATCAAAGAAGACATTTGGTATTTGTTTTTTAGGGATTGGCTAGCTTCACTAAGCATAATCTGCTCTAGTGCCATCCATTTCCCTGCAAATTCTATGATTTTGTCATTTTTTAGTGCTGCGTAATACTCCATGGTGTATAAATGCCACATTTTTTTATCCATTCATCTATTGAAGGGCATCTGGGTTGGTTCCACAGTCTAGCAATTGTGAATTGTGCTGCTATGAACATCGATGTAGCAGTATCCCTGTAGTACGCTCTTTTAAGGTCTTCAGGGAAAAGTCCAAGAAGGGCAATAGCTGGGTCAAATGGTGGTTCCATTCCCAGCTTTCCCAGGAGTCTCCATACTGTTTTCCAGATTGGCCGCACCAGTTTGCAGTCCCACCAGCAATGTACAAGAGTACCCTTTTCCCCACATCCTCTCCAGCACTTGTTGTTGTTTGACTTCATAATGGCTGCCAATCTTACTGGAGTGAGATGGTATCTTAGGGTGGTTTTGATTTGCATTTCTCTGACTGCTAGAGATGGTGAGCATTTTTTCATGTACTTGTTGATTGATTGTATGTCCTCCTCTGAGAAGTGTCTGTTCAGGTCTTTGGCCCATTTGTTGATTGGGTTATTTGTTTTCTTATTGTTTAATTTTTTGAGTTCTTTGTATACTCTGGATATTAGGGCTCTATCTGAAGTGTGAGGAGTAAAAATTTGTTCCCATGATGTAGGCTCCCTATTTACCTCTTTTATTGTTTCTCTTGCTGAGAGAAAACTTTTCAGTTTAAGTAAGTCCCATTTGTTGATTTTTGTTATCAACTTTTGTGCTATGGGTGTCCTATTAAGGAATTTGGAGCCCGACCCTACAATATGTAGATCGGAGCCAACTTTTTCTTCTATCAGACGCAGAGTCTCTGATTTGATATCTAGCTCCTTGATCCACTTTGAGTTAACTTTTGTGCATGGCGAGAGGAGGGGATTCAGTTTCATTTTGTTGCATATGGATTTCCAGTTTTCCCAGCACCATTTGTTGAAGATGCTATCCTCCCTCCATTGCATGCTTTTAGCTCCTTTATCAAATATAAGATAGTTGTAGCTTTGTGGATTAGTCTCTGTGTCCTCTATTCTGTACCATTGGTCCACCCTCCTGTTTTGGTACCAGTACCATGCTGTTTTTGTTACTATTGCTCTGTAGTATAGTTTTAAGTCTGGTATCGCTAACCATATGATCATCTCAATAGACGCAGAAAAAGCATTCGACAAAGTACAGCATCCCTTTATGTTCAAAACATTAGAAAAACTAGGGATAACAGGAACTTACCTCGACATTGTAAAAGCTATCTATGCTAAGCCTCAGGCTAGCATCATTCTCAATGGAGAAAAATTGAAGGCATTCCCCCTAAAATCTGGAACAAGACAGGGATGCCCTCTATCACCACTTCTATTCAATATAGTTCTCGAAACACTGGCCAGAGCAATTAGACAGACGAAAGAAATTAAAGGCATAAAAATAGGAAAGGAAGAACTTAAATTATCACTATTTGCAGATGACATGATTCTATACCTAGAAGACCCAAAAGGGTCTACAAAAAAACTACTAGAACTAATAAATGAATTCAGCAAAGTGGCAGGATATAAAATCAACACGCATAAATCAAAGGCATTTCTGTATATCAGCGACAAAACTTCTGAAACGGAAATGAGGAAAAACACTCCATTCACAATATCCTCAAAAAAAATAAAATACTTGGGAATCAACCTAACAAGAGAGGTGAAAGATTTATATAATGAAAACTACAAAACCCTAAAAAGAGAAGTAGAAGAAGATCTTAGAAGATGGAAAAATATACCCTGTTCATGGATAGGCAGAACTAACATCATCAAAATGGCGATATTACCAAAAGTTCTCTATAGGTTTAATGCAATGCCAATCAAAATCCCAACGGCATTTCTTGTAGAAATGGATAAAGCAATCATGAAATTCATATGGAAAAATAAAAGACCCAGAATAGCAAAAGCAATTCTAAGCAGGAAGTGTGAAGTTTTTTATTTCATCATCAAATCTAAAGCTTAGTTTTGCTGGATATAAGATTCTTGGTTGGCATCCATTTTCTTTCAGAGCTTGGTATATATTGTTCCAAGATCTTCTGACTTTGGAGGTCTGGGTTGAAAAATCTGCTGAGATAAGAATTGGTCTCCCCTGATATTTGTCTGATTTCTCTCTCTTGCAGCTTTTAAAATTTTATCCTTATTCTGTATACTAGGCATTTTCACTATAATGTGCCTTGGTGTAGATCTGTTGTAATTTTGTACATTTGGTGTCCTGTAAGGGGGAAAATTGCATCCAGATACAGAAAAGATCAGTAGAGTAGATGAAGGGGACTTAGGGAAAGGAGGGATGGGGAAAGGGAAGAACAGTGGAATGAATCAATCAAACTTTCATATATACACACGTGAATATAGTACAATGAATTCTAGCATCAATTTATCCACAGACACATATTTTAAAAAAACATAAATAAATAAATTGAAGAAAGATTAGTAGAGTAGAGGGAAGGAAGCTGGGAGAGGAAGGGGAACTGGGGAAGTGCTGGGGACTGAATTAGAGCAAATTATAATTCATACTTTTGTGATTATGTCACAATGTATACTAAAGTTTTATATAAGTAAAAAGAATCAGTGAAAGAAAAAAATTACCAATACCACACCTTCTTGATTACTATAGCTTTATGGTAAGTCTTAAAGATAGGTAGGGTCTGTCTTCAGATTTTGCCTCTCTCCTTCAAAACCACGCTGGCTATAGTGGGTCTTTTGCCTTTTCATATAAATATTCGATTCTGTTTGTTAATATCTATAAAATCGCATAATGTTATTCAAATTGAGTCTGTACTAATTATATATATATATATATATATATGTGTGTGTGTGTGTGTGTGTGTGTGTGTGTATATATATATATATATATATATATATATAGAGAGAGAGAGAGAGAGAGAGAGAGAGAGGTGTATTTGGGGGAACACTAACATCCTGATAGTACTGAGGCTTCCTACTCATGTATGGAATTACTCTTCATTTATTTAAATTTTCATTGGTTTCCTTCATCAGAGTATTGCAGTTTTCCCTTATATAAATCTCATATATATTTTGTTAGACTTATACTTGTTTCACCTTTTTGGGTGCTACTATAAATGGTACTATGTTTTTAATTTCAAATCTCAAGAATTCTTTGTTGATATGTAGAAAAGAAATTGACTTTCATATCTTAGCATTCTGTCCTGCAGTCTTGCTCTAATTGCTTAATAGAACCAGTAATTTTTTGATGTTGATTCTTTGGAATTTTCTTCATAGACAATCATTACATCTGTGAACGAAGACTATTTTTTTTAATCTAACCTGCCAAGATTGTATTTCCTTTTCTTGTCATATTGCATTAGCTAGGGTTTCCAGAGTAAAGCTGAATAAGAGTAGTGACAGCCAGCATCATTGCCTTTCTCCTGCTCTTAGAACAACATCATCTGACTTCTCTCCATTAAGTCTGATATTAACTGTAGGTTTTTGTTAGATTTCTTTGTCAAGTTAAGGAAGTTTCCTTCTGTCCTTAATTCATTGAGAGTTTTTATAGATGTTATATTTTATAAAAATGTTTTTCCCCATCTATTAATATGATCATATAATTTTTCATCATTAGACTATTGATGTGATGACTATATTAATTGATTTTTTAAATGTTAATAAAACTTAGCACACAGGGAGGAGGAATCTCACGTGTGTAGATATTGTTATACACAGTTAAATTTGATTTCTTTTTTTTTTAAAGATTTTTGTATCTATTTTGATGGGAAATATTGGTCTTTAGTTTTCTTTTCTGGTAATGCTTGATTTTGGTATTAGGGTAATGCTGGATGCTCAGAATGCATTGGGAAGTATTACATCTGTTTCTATTTTCTGTAAGAGACTGTAAAGTATTGATACCAATGTGTCTTATGTATTTGTTCAAACTCACCGGTAATCCATCTGAACCTGGTGCTTTCTGTTTTGGAAGGTCATCAGTTATTGGTTCAATTTGTTTAGCTGATACAGGTTTATTCAGATCATCTATTTCTTTCTGTGAGTTTCACAGGTTGTGTGATTCGAGGAGTTGTTCTTTTTTATCCAGGTTATCAAATTTTTATACATAACATTGTTCATAATACTGTGTACATTTCTTTGCTGGTTATTGAAACAGTATGGATATTTATCTTGACTGAGCCTATTAAGAATTCATGTTCTTTGGAATTTTCCACTCAATCTGGATTTTGAAATTCATTGACAAGTTTCCACAAGTAAATTCCTTCTTCTTCTAATCTAATTTGTTAACTTTTATAGTTATATCTTCTGTTTTATTCTAAAGGTGTCTATTTCTTCTTGTGTATTTCTCCTAGACTGTCAGGGAAGAGGGCACAATTTTGATGCTCTGAGGAAATTTTTGGTTTATTATTGGACTTTGGTTGTCCAGCTCAACAAGATCAGCATTTTTCATCCCTTTCTCTTACTTTCATTTGGAATGTTTTAGTGTTATCTTTAGTTTCTTAAGTCAAATATTTAATTCATTTCAATTCTTAAAAATCTTTCTTGCTTAATAACTAAAACATCCATAATGATAATACATAGTTTAATAAATGATTTGTAAAGTTGGGTTTGAGTTTCTCCAAGGTCTCCATACTTTACAATTTGTTAAGTCTTTTTTTTTTTAATGACCCTATGATAAGTATTAAAAAATGTTTTGGTCATAAGAAAAGAAATGAGTGTTTTCCACAGACAATAAAGTTTTGTGTTTATTTATTAACTGTGTTAGTAGCTTCTATCTTTTAATTTGATTCCTCTTAATTTTTACTACATTTAAAACCTGATTCTCTTTACTTTTCTAGAATCACCTTTTAGATCCTTCCTTATGAAAGCTAAGCCCAGAGCCTCCAGGTCTGAGACCAATCAGTTCATATTTACAAAGTATCCCCAGCTCCTTCTCAGAAGCAAGAATGTGGGGCTGTTCTGACAGTCACCAGAATTCCCCCTCGAATAAAGGGTTCCCTACATAAATGCATTGCTGGGACACACTGAGTTCTCTGGAGTGGAACCTGATCTCTACACAATATAAACAGCTTTTCTCTGTGTTTCCTAGGAATGAAATCCCCGTAGGTGACAGTGCAACCATCTCACACAAAGATCAATAAACAGCAAACAGCCCACCTGTCATCCAGATTCACTCTTCACCATCCTCGGGGGCATTCCCACCATGCCCTGCTGTCGGCTTCAAGGCCCACTTCATTCAGTCCAGGACCCTTGTAAGTGCCTCGTAACGGATGGTTCTGTTTTCCACCTCTGGCTCTTCCCATCGCTGAATCCCAGCAACCTCTACCCTAAAACCTTACTCTGAGGACAGCACTTCCTTCAACCTCCCTACAGCACGAAGCCAAGACTTCTCAGATGTCAGAGTTTGCTGACAACAGGACCAGCCCTCCTTTTTAGCCTTCCTACCTTCTCTTTTCCATTAACCTTCATATTTTCCCAGACGGACAAACCACAAACTACATATCTTTTTCTTTTTATATAACCTTCCCATCACTACCTATGTTCAAGCTTAAGATCATTTGTTTTCTGTTATGGTTTAGAGATGAGGTGCTCCCCAAAAGCTCGTGTGTGAGACTGCGCAAGAAAGTTTAGAGGTGAGATGATTGGGTTATGGAATTATGGATTATTATTAATCTAATCTCTGCATTAATCCACTGATATGGATTAACTGGGTGGTAACTGTAGACAGGTGGTGACTAGGGGAAAGAGGTCACTGGGGGGTATGCATTGGGGTTCATATTTTGTCCCTGATGAGAGGAGCTCTTTCTTGGCTTCCTGGTTACCATGCCCTGAGCGGCTCTCCTTCACCATGCACATCTGCCCTGATGTTCTGACTCAGCTCCTCTGAAACGGTGAGCTCCAAATAAACTTTTCCTCCTTTAAAATTTTTCTTCTCAAGTCTTTTGGCCACAGCAGCAAGAAAAAAAAAAACCTGTCTAAATATTTTCTAACTGGGAAATTTGGGAATAAAATAATTTTTGCCTTGCCCAAAGCCATTATCCATTGGTAGCTTGGGATATACTAGGCATTGTGGTGAATGCTTACTTTAAAAAAAATCTTCATGACATTTCTATCATACAGATATATTTTCTATCCCTGGCCACAACACACAGGGATACAGCCACTTATAGTAGCTAAGACTGATTCCAAAGCACACTTAATTAAGAGCTGTACTATCTTCTCTGTTAATTACCTTAGGACCAGAAGACTCCTTACAGCCTAGACCAATCAGTCACATAAAGTGGATGCTCATTATGTGAATGAACAGTGGTTGAATGACTGAAGGATTGTGGAAATTTCTCTCTTAAAAAAGCTTTAGAAATAATGAATTACTATGCAAATATTATGTGTCATCCATAAAAATCACCATTAGTAAGTTGCCTTTATCTTGAATGAGACCCTCTTATTCACTTAATTCTATGCCTTGTATTAATATATGAGATGAAAACGTCAATGTACTTTGTTGTCAGTTGTTTTTCTGCAAAGCTAAGCAGAACCTCTCATTCCATCATGTGAACATCTTTGACCCACTGCAAATATTGACAGCAAGTAAACATCATACTGAAATTAACCTTGTATTCAGCATATTATTGAAAAATCACACATTTAAGATCAAAGATTATAAAGGAGGGGTGTGTGTGTGTGTGTGTGTGTGTGTGTATGCGCGTTCAATATTTTCAAACATTTAGTTTTGCTGCATTTCGCAGCCTGGGCTAAACTCAGGAGGCCCTCTCTGACCTGGTACAATCTCCAACCACACATAAGCAGCAGATGTCAGTATTGTGCAACTTTCAGGCTGACCGCTGGAGGAGGCAAGCTCATCTTTGTCACCTAGAGACAGAATCCATAGTCATTTATACATACAAACCTAACACTTGCAGGTGCTAGGTAAACCTTGGAGGCTCACTGCTGCACACACATGCATGCACACGCGTGTACACATACAACTGTAATTTGAGAAAGTAGGCAGCAACTTCTAATGATGCAGCTGTGAATCAAGAGCTGGACTGAACAAGCCCAGGATGCACAATGGAACCCACTGCATTTGCTGATGGCCCAGAAAGAGATGAGGACATCCAGAAAGCCCCAAGTGTTCTAAGTCAGAGCAGAGGAAGGTTGGACTAAATCATTGTCATCTGATGTACTTCATGGTTGCAAGCCACATGGTCAGATGGTCAAGCTCCTAGCATGTTCTCAAGGACCCCACATAATCAGGGCCCTGCCCGCTTGTACATCAGCATCAGTAGTCACCTCTTCTCTTTTGTCTGTACCCCAGCTGTTGAGTTCTTTCTACGTAAACCACGATGCTTCTCTTAGCTCACAGATTCTATTCTTGCTGTGCCTACTTATAGTCCTGTTGGCAAATGCTCCTTCAGATGTCAGTTCACATGCCCCTTTACCATGAGAGAACTGTTATCATAGCTCAGGTCTTTCTTTTATGGTCTCATAGTACCCTTTAATTTCCTTTTCTAGATTTATCACAGATGGCAATTATATATTATCTGATTATTTACCCTGTGTACACTCCAACTGAGGTTCAAATTCCATAAGGGTGGAGAATGTGGCTGTTTTGCCCATTAATATTTCCCTAGGACCTAGCATGGTGATGTCTCAGGGAACATAGTGAATAAATACACGTTCAAGGGATGAATGCATGATTATGAACATGTACAAGAACACTCTTCTTTGTACAAGAACAAAGTAGGGTGGAAGTGGTAGAGAATATCTCCTCTGTAAGTGTAACAAGAACTATGGTTCTAGAATTCTGACAAGAACTCAGCCGGCTGGGAGCATTGCAGAAATGCAATCTGACCTTGGCCTACCTGGTAGCAAGGAGGGCTGAATCCTCCCAGTATCAAGAGACCTCTGTCTAATACTTCTGCATGCAAATAATATGGAATTGTTTCTTATCAGTAAAGAAAGAAGTAGAGACTGAAAATATGAGGAATACCAGCCTTTCTTCAAAATAGCTTATTTAAAATACATTATGAGAAAGAGAAGAAATTATATAGAAAGACAGAGGGAGAGAACTGAGTGGAATTTATTCTTCAGGGGAGTATTATGTATGTCCAAAGCAGGGGGAAATCTAGCATTTTTTCTTTCTTCCACTAGATGGGGCCATCAGAATAAATTCGATGACAAAGGGGTAAGCACCAGTGAATGTATTTTCCATGTTAAGCAGCCTGATTCCATCAGACGAGAAAAATGGAGCCGGTTTTGAACTTGTTTATGCAACTGAATAGCATTTCCTGAAAACATCAGTCCTGCAGCAGACAATAGTTAGTCCAGAAGAGAGAGCCTAGGGCACGGGGAGAAGCTGCGGCGCATGCCCACTCCCCAGTGAGGTCAAAGGGAGGCTGCCCAGCTTCCAGAGCCCTTCGAATTCCAGCCCCGGGGAATTACAAGGGTCTCCAGCTCAGGAACAGCTGCTGCACAATTGAGCAAATTTACCATGCAGAAACACTGCCTCACATTAGGAGGAAATTCTAGATGAGATATAATGATGCCTATTTTGAACCAAATTATTTTAATATGATCAATTACAATGAGTAAATTCTGCCTCCTAATATCTGCTGCTTACAGTCTGCAGTGATTTCATACAGTGGAATATTCCACGAGGCATTAAGTCAGGCCCTACATAAAATAATTATGACACTCGAGTTTTATTATTCTACCTAAGACCTATTTTCACAGAACCCTTCTTGCTTCTATCTGGATATAGATCTGTTAGCAGATCATTATAAATTTATCTCTGGAAAGAACTTGGGTGAAATGGGCTTGACGGCAGTTTCTACATTAAATTAGCACTCTTTAGAAGGATAATTAATATTTGTGTGGTATTTTTATAATCATGATCTCATTTGACTCTCCCAACAGCCTTGTAGGCTAAATATTATTTTGTATCATCAATTGCTCACAAGTATGCAATATGGAATATTTACTTATTCAAGTATGCACAGGAGGATACTGCTGGAGATGGGCATGGATATAGGTCTTCAGGCTGCAGTTCTCAAACTCCGAGGGCAGGAGTGGTGAAAGATAGAAAGGGAAGAAAGGACTTATTCAGGGAGCTTATCCCTGTACTTATACCAGGGCTTATTCATGTACTTGTATCAGGGCCAAATACACACGTAAATGAGCCAGGAAGCCCATTCAAACTAGCTTGAACAATGCAAATAATATATTAGCTCACATAAGAAAAATTCAGAAGTCTAGGTTGCTCAGAGGAGGTCATCATGGACCAAGTCCTTGAAGTCTTGGGTTCATCTACCAGCATCACCCAGTAGCTTCAATGGTTCCAAACTCTCTCCCTGTGGTAACAAAATAAATCTGAGCAGCTCCAGATTTCACATGGTCCCCCTGCACCATATTGTTCATGAGAAAAGGGTGCCTCTCCTGAAAATTTCCTCACCTGTGTCTCAGCCTCTCATCACCTAACACTGGGTCATGGGATCCTTTTAATCTCAGCTGAGAGGATAGGTGTGGTTTATAGGTTTAATCTAATCCCCATCTCAACACTGAAGCCAATCTCATCTAAATCCTTGTTCATAAGAAGAGTGAATGGTGTATATTGTCCATAAGGAAAGTCCAAAGGAAAAAAAAATAGTTTCTGGGAAATCATAAGAGAAATCTGCTTTTTCTAGACTTTAATAAATTATAATGTGTTACCGTTTTTAATTCATAAAAAATTCCAGATCAAACTTGTTCAATGTATAATCAGAAAAAAAAGTAATAAACCACTGGGAAAATATTCTAAAGAAGGTCTTAGGCATTAACTTTAGAAAATTTAAAAGCCAAAAGTACAGGCATTGCATGAGTGATACCTGATGACTAAAAAGCAGGGGATTGCCTAGCACCCCCCGGAGAGCCCAGACTTCTACAGCAGGTAAGTGTTGAGAGGCCACAAGTGGGAAAAAATACCAAGAACTTAAAATACCCATTTGGTTTGGAAACCTGCTAGGTCCTTTGTATAAACATCGATGAGGAAAAGGGTTATCCAATTAAACCTCTGAGCATATTCTGCCTCCCCAACCACTTATTTCTCCAAGCCACAATTTCCTCATTAGTACAAGTGTTTGGGGTGGTAAGACCTACTTTCCTCGAAGGATTTTGTTAAAATGAAAGGCAATAACATGCATAAAAAGCTTTGTTAAAGTAAATATCCACAAATGCAAGAATTACACGGCCTACGTTTTTCTTTGTAGTTTTAAGTTTCTATGTAAGGAAGACACAATAGCCAAAAACCAGATTCTACATTGGTTTTTCCAAAATGGGTGAGTGTCAGTTACATGCACCCCTTTTTCACCCTCTCCCATTATCTCTACTCCACCAATCTCAAATCTCTCAGAAGTTCGACTAATACATTCCACATAGTGCACGCTAAAATTTTTGCAGACCCTAAATTGTATATATGAATCCAAATGCCTGTTTTCAGCATTGGGTAATTGGCTCCATTTGCAGAGGAAACCATTACGAATTTTTCAGTCAAAAATCTAAAATCTAAAATACATATATATATATATATATATATATATATATATATATATATTACTGTAAATAAGTATATTATGAGCTAAAAATTCTGAAATGTAATGCCTATCATTGCCTAATAGTGCTGGATTCAAGAGAAAACACTTACAAACTCATTTCCTTTGTGATGCCATTTGTGACATACACATGGATATTATTAGGAAGCCCTACCTCGAAAACAGTGAGTGTACAGTAGATAGAAACATTTTCTTGGATGTGGCTTGTTGAGTATCAGCCCATAGAGCAAATATTAGTGTTTTTTTCTGAATAAAACATGCAATTTTATAGAAATGGCAGTCACTTACTATTAGAGTTGGATATAAAGGAATTATACAAGGAGCAAACTCAGAAGACATATAATTCTTAGTGCACAAGAATATTTTCTCTCACTTTTAACCTCAATGGTAATCACTTTTCTCTTA
The DNA here is from genome assembly GCF_021218885.2 of Marmota monax. NCBI lineage: Eukaryota > Metazoa > Chordata > Mammalia > Rodentia > Sciuridae > Marmota > Marmota monax. Next base: position 6,130,460 of record NW_026695224.1, read on the forward strand.
TAAAAATAATTGGCTCTGATGATTTTCTTAGTAGCTGAAGTTATACTATAAGATACTCCTTTTGTGTACCTATAATGTTTCTGGACTCTCAGGAAAAAAAAAAATGATGTGAAGATTTCCTCCTTTTCCCTTCCCAGGCATGAAAAATCTTTAGTTAACTACATCAGAGTCAGGCTGTCATTCCTATCATCTCAGTTCCACTAGTGAACTCTGCTACCAGTATCCTGTGGTAGCAAAATATGAAATTCAAAAATGAAAGACGTTTTCATATTTAACATGACATGGAATCAGGCACTTCGCTAAGTGCTGGGGATACAAACAAATGTGAGTCCCTACCTTCAAGTTGTTAACCTTTGCTCTCAAAGGTAGCTCAAACTAAAAAGAATTTTCCAACCTCATAATCACATGCTTAAGTCCTAACTCTTAGAAATATCCTTTTCTTAAGCATGGACGTTTCAGGAACTCCTTGTCTACATCTCTCTTTCTCTAACATTCTTCTGTTTAGTAGCATCATGAATCTTCTTTCCAAAGAATCATTTTAAATTTAAATTTTATCAACTGTTTTTCAGCAACTTTTAACTCCTGAGAAGTGTACGGAAAGGTTCTTCTCTTTAGAGACCCCATTTGTTTCTCTTGACACTTAAAAGTACAACTTGAGAGGATTTGCTTATAATAATTGCAAAATAAAAAGCTGGATAATAATAATAACAATAGCCTATTTTATGTAGAAAGAGTATATCATAAATACTATTTTAAGCACTTTACAAATATTGATTCTTTTACTTTCTCTTGAACCTTAGGAAGTGAGTCTATTATTATCTCGAATTTTACAGATGAATTAGGAGAAGAAATGGCCCTAAAGTTACCCAGAGGGTAAATGTCAGAGCCCAAATTTTTAACCTTTAGTGAACTACATCATATGTCTCTTTGTCTCCATATTCTGGGCCCAAATCAAAAATACTTCTACAGAGTAAGGATTTGTAATCATGATTAGAAAAGCCAAAAAATAAGATCTCATTCAAATCTGTTCAGGAATATAATTATATTCCTTATGTGAAGTTGTAACCCATGATCTTCGTGGTTTTGAATACCACTAATTTGGGTGTGGAGGGTGGAGGGATCACTTATCTATGTATGAGCCAATTTCTACCATGAGACCTTAGGTAGCTATAACCTGCATAGTTAATTAGCAGGTCTTATTCAACTTTCCGAATCGCATACAACCATTTAAATGAATGAATTAAGCAACTACTGAGCAAGGACAGACATGGAAAACAGGACTTTTTTTTTTTACATACACCCAGATGATTTTTAGGGTTACATTGTGTCATTGTATTAATTTAGAAAAATGAGACTGTGTTGGTACACACTTTTGAGACATAAATGACAGGAAACCCCAGCTTGAAGAAACTTAGGGGAGAAGGGACAACACCTGCCATCTTAGGAACTGTAGGAACCATTGATTCCAGTGCCACCAATTCTCCCTGTGTCCCCAGCTCTGATTCTCTGATGTCAGCTCCACTGTTCTCCTGCAAGCCAGCTTGTTCAACACAGGACAAGCCTTGCCTGCCTAAGTTTCCATTACTGGAAAATTCTTGATTCTATCTCCTATTTCCTATTCAAAACATTCTATTTCCTATTCAAAACGTTCAATGGCTGACATTGGTTCAGACGTCCAACCCTGTATCAATCAAGGCTGGTCAGGGCAATAGGGCCTGGTGAGCACATTGCCACAGGAAACCAGTGTTTGTAGTTGAGAGCACAGGAGTAGCCAAAATAAAAAGGGAAGGCTATTTCTAGGGAAAAGAATATGGCAGCAGTTCCGGGCAGGTAGAAGAATGTCCACACAAAAGGACAGAGTCAAGAAAGGCACATGTCTGTCCCTGATCAGCTGTAGGATAAGAGGAGTCCAAAATTCCCTGAGTCTCAGGTTTATTTACTCTATCCTAATAGTCATCCTGCTTATTTCACCCCACAGTTGAAGGAATTGCCTGAAACCTTATGTGCATGTGTGTAGCAACTTGAAAAATATTACAAAATTTCAAGGTATGACTGTTGCTATTACTATCTATATAGGTAACTAAATTTCCCATTTTTCACACTGATGCCTGGAGTCAGACTGACACAGCGAGTCGTTTGAACAAATTGAAGCTCATCTAACACCACAGGCTGTGAGTGTACTTCTTCTCAAGCCATATTGCAGTCCAGCTGTGCACAGATATTATGCCAAGTTCATCAAGAGATAGTTGAGCTTCTCAGGGAGCAGGAGCAGAGGAAGGCAGAATGAGGCTCAGATGGAAGGCAGTAACTCAAGCAAGAAACTCTGGTTAGTCTACTTTGCAGAGTTCTTCCTTCTACCCCCAACCCCCAGCTCTTATTCAGTGTTATATCTTGGAAACCACTATCAATAAATTAGTGTCCATGTGGATAAAGATCACTGTTAATAGATCCATAATGTGTCACTCTAAAGTTAAGATCAGCAAAAAAAAAGAGGGTAAACAATAAAATAAATCAATAGTACGATATCCATCCTAAACCAACTCTAGATATCAGGATTTGGTCACTGTTTGGGTACCAAAGTCAGTACTAATGAGTGATGAGTGACTTGACTCATGGCTGAAGCTTGTCAATCCCACGTTACCTTTCTTTTTATAATACCAGAGTGACAATTGCCAAATAAAGCACAGCATACTATTTATAACACATGCTATATCTCCTGAAGCACCTTTGCATGCACCATTTATCTAAAACGATGCCCATAGGGTCTAATAGAGATACTGCTGAACTTGGGAACCTTAAGTACTCACCACTTAATCAGCGCAGTGGTCCTATGAACATCTTGGACTCCATTTCTTCATCTGTAAATTATAAACAATAATATCTTTCTCAACTGTTGAGCAAGAGGCTTAAATACAATGAGTTATGAGAAATTCTCTGAAATACATAGAACATAAACACAAAGAATTTGTTCCATAAGGCTTTAAGGAGAATCCCAGTAGAAGATGCAAGGAAAATTGAGAATTTCCATGTTTGCATTTAATGAAACTGGAATTCACAAAGCAACTTGAGCAAATTCACCTACAGGAAGCGGAATGGGATAGGTCTTGGGGTTCCAATTCCATGTTACTCTGGTGAGTTAGTAAGGAATTATTATGGGTGGATATCAATAGTTTTTCCTGAAATACATCTTTTGCTCTCCTATCATTTAAGCTAGGACAGGAAAATGTAATTGCCATAGTTTGGATCTTGAATGTGTCCCAAAGGGCTGCACAATGAAAACTTGAACCCCAGCCTGTGGTGCTATTGGGAGGATCTAGTGGAAAGAAGTTTGGTCATTAGGGACAGTGCCCTTAAGGAAGCTCTTGGGAGCCTGGCCCTTTCCTGCTACTCTTGGCTTCCCAGCCAGCAGGAGGTGAGCAGCTGTGCTCTACCACATGCTCCCTGTCATGATGCTCTGCTTCGCCAACGCCTCCCAAAGTCAAAGGAGTCAACAGACGCTGCATGCACTGAAACCTCTGGAACCATGACAAAGGTTTTTTTTTCTTATTAAATTTATTTATCTCAGCTTTTTGTCATAGTGATGGAAATCTGACTCACACAGTAATTGAAGACAAAGAAATGAGCCAACTGAACTATTCTGACCACCTGCCTAATGCCTAGGATGGTACATATAACGATGGTGACATTTCTGAAAGCAGCACATACTCTAAGCAACTTACATACACTAACTAACTTAATCTTGGGAATAACCCTGTGAAGTAGATGTGAATATAGTCTCTGTTTTGCAGAAGACGAATGAGAGGTGCATAGGGGCTAAGCACCCAGCTCAAAATCACTTAGCAAATGGTAGAGTACTCAATACAGGCAAATTAGCTACCAGGTCTCTAATCCCAATCATCCTGCTATGCCACCTCCCCGGGATGCTAAGCTTAGTGCACCATTTGATTGTACCTTTTAAACACTCAACAAGGGAGAGATGCATTTTACCCAAGGTTGTGAGTTGTCTCTCACATATTTCCAGAGATTCTCCCACCAGTTCTTGACCTCCTATTGCTCAGCATTGATCTCAAGTACTCACCTTATCAGCATTGACCTCTGAGGTTTAAAATCATCTTGAAGGTTGCAAAGCTAAGCACTTGCTCTTCTGGGCAGCCTCACTTCCTGTCTGCTTTGTCAGTTTTGGGAATGTGTAGGTACAGTCCGAGGCCCCTGTGGGGACTCACCATGCTCAGCACCATCTTTGTCTCTTCAATGGTAAAGAATACTTCTCCACAAACAAGGATAGTTTTGGAAATTGTCTCTCCCTAAATGACAGAGAAGAAAAAAAAAAGGAAGTCACATTGAAAGTGATTTTAAATTATACAAATATAAAATGAGAAAGAAAAACTACTTAACTCAATGATACTAGACGGTGCTATACATTAGAATCACCTGATAAAACCTGAAAATTAACTACCAATACTTGGCCCACTTCAAATGAGTTAAACCAGAACATGTGAGGACAGGACCTTGATTTAAATACTGCACGCATTTTCCATACTTGGCAAGTGAACTTGAGATGGGAACAGCTCTTTTTTGGTCTCAGTTCCTTGGGAGCTTTCATTGCAAGATGTTGGCTGTGCCGAGTGTAATTTAAAATACATATTTGCTTATCAATTTACAATTGGATTATGTCATGTTAAACCCATCCTAACCTGAAAATATCATAAGTCCAAAATGCACTTACTACACTTAGCGGACTGAACTGGTACCATAGCTTAGCAACATACTACACCATAGAGTATTGGTCATGTCCCCTGGTCACTGGGAGCTGCCACTGACCAGCTTCATGAGAGACCATCAGTCCTGCATCACATGAGCCCAAGAAAAGATCAAAACTCAAATTTCATCAGCACAGTTGTGCTAAACTGTAATCCCAGAGGCTTGGGAGGCTGAGGCAGGAGGATCACAAGTTCAGTAACTTAGCAAAACTCTAAGCAACTTAGCAATACCTGTCTCAAATAAAATATAAAAGGGATGGGGATGTGGCTCAGTGGTTGAGCACCCCTAGGTTCAATCCCTAGTACCAAAAAAAAAAAAAAAAACCCTTCAAATTTCAAAGTATAGTTTCTACTGAATATCTATCACTTTTGCACCATCATAAAGTTGAAAAAGCATAAATCAATAACTGTAAAAGTATACATACAGTATAAAATTATTACATGCTGTAACTATTGTGCGTATTATAAATTTATAAATGCAACTGAGTATTGAGGGATTTTGCACTAGCAGTGCAGTGGATACAAGTTACAGCTCTGGAGACGCACTAGGCTTTACCTCTACCTGGAATTAGCTTAAGGGTAAATAGAGGAAATGCAGCCAGCTCACCTCCTTAAACACAGTGGCAGCATTGCAGCCCTCAGCACACTCAAGGCAGGGATAGCTGCTACAGAAGAGCACCAACCTGTGTCTCATCTGTACATGGAGAACGAGCAGCCTCCATTGGCTGCCAATTTTTTACCTTTCTGTTCCCATATGTTACCTCCCAGCTCATCACTGCCCCTTCCAGGATCAGTGTCACTAGTGGGATTTTCCCAGCATACCAGGTAGAACAGCAGCCCACCTTTACTTTATCTCTCTCTAGTTTGAAGAAGCCAGGGCTGGAAGAAGACCTATTTTCTTGACTCACTGTCCCATATATCCTGCCAAGCAAGAGCATACCTATGGATCTGCCATATTTTGAAGAGTGATGTTGACCATATGAGATCTTCATCTTATGAGCTGATGTTAAACCGAATTCCCAAGGGAGCTGCAATTTTGTCATTAAAATTAGAAATACAGTTTTCCAGGCTTCCACCTGTAGGCGGGTGAAGAGAGGCTCTTGTTGAATTGGACAATAGCAACAAGACCATTCACAGATGCATGAGGCATCTCTACCACTGGTCTGTGGAGCAAATGCAATTGCTTATCTTGTTCCTGATTATACAGAGGCATGGAGAGAAGGCTAGTCAAGAGTTCTGGAAGAAAAGGCGAGACTGGATTAAACAATGCCAGCGCTATGCTGAGTAGGTGATTTGGTAGCACTGTGTTTTGGGAACAAGACCTAAACTGGCCATGCCAAACAGGATTCCTAAGACTCTTTCCCTAGGATGGCAATGTTCTTGCCCCAGGTTCCTCCCTATCAAAGGGCAAGAGAAGGTCCTGGACCCCTCATTCTCTATATTCGCTGCTATTGCAGTGGTGACTTAAAGACAGGCCCCACTGCTTCTCTGCAAGAGGCCCCTCATAAATTTCAGTTGTCAATATGAAATTAATCTCACTATGGGCAAACGGGTATTTCATTGTCCCAATGTTTGCACTTGGCTAAACCATACCCAAGGGCCAGACAACTTCTCTTTATGTACTTATTTATCTTTTCTAAAATGAACACAAGGTATCTACTAAGAGTCTAAGGCAAAATTTTCATAAAAGCTATAAAGTACAAAAGTCCTCTTTTAAGAGAAGGGAGGAGGGCTGAGCCTGTAGAACAAAGCCCCCCTTTGAAGAATAGCGGTTCTAATTTGGAGCCTTCTCCCACTCCCAGTTCCAAATCTGCATCATTAAACCATGAACGAGGGAAAAGTAATAATTGTGAGCAAGCTGAGTATTTCTTAATGATTTTCTGTCTTATACCTAAAGCAAATAAGCCAAATGCTTACTCAAAGCCTGGGAAGGGGGGCGGTAAGGGTGGGATGTGGTTTTGCAATTTTTTTTTTCGTTTTTCTATAGTCTTTCTTCTTCCACTGAAAGTGTCTATAAAATTTTTAAAGGAAAGTAGGTTGCTAAAATGTACTTAATTTGCCATGATAGATTGAGTCCATGCTTCAGTGACTGTAATTGAATCTGTGACCTATTTCTTTAGTAAAGTAGAAATCGTCTCTGGGGTTTTTGTCACCACCATCTTTTAATGAAATTCAAAAAGACTGTCAAAATGTCTACACTTTTTCTACTGGTTGTTAATGTTATTACTTTACAATTTGTTACTTTTTAATTAATCTTAATAAATGTGTACACACTCTACCTGGCCGTTGGAAATGCTAGACATTGATTTTTCACTGTCATAAGGCAAAGCAAAATTAACAGGACAGAAAGGGGACAGCAGCCAAGAAAGGTCTCAATACATTTTGGTTCCACTTAAAAAAAAAAAAAATACTTTAAGGTCTGAGTTTAGAGAATCTGCCCCAGGAAGAGCGGGTCAGGGAGCATCAGCAACAAAAGTCTGAAAGGCTAAAGGGCTGCCCCCACGGTCCTCCCCTGTTTCTGCCACCACTAACTACTCCGAATTTGCTGAAGGGCTGTGAACATGGCAAGCCGACAGCCTGGGGGAGCAATATTTTATTGACAAAATGTAAGAGAAAATATGTTCGGCTGCTTTTAAGCAGTGGTGTAGGAGGGTGTTACAGAACCAGATGGTCTAAGTTAGTCTTTCGTTTGCCAGGATGCCGGGGAAACACTGCCTAATCTGCCACTTACATGGCGTGACCACACTGCTGATGGGCCGTAGGTGTGGTTTCCAAGGGCAGTTGTTCCTCCAGAGCCCAAAGGGCCAGAGTCTGGGGGCAAGTGCCAAGGTCCACCTCCCAACCGTGTTCAGGATGCTGCCAACCGGGAAGTTTCCCAGTGGCTCTAGAACATGGCCTCAATCGCAGCATGGGCACGGCTAGACCCACTGAATCTGAAATCCAGTGTGAGAACTGGAGATGTGGGACTCAGTTATTCTGTGGCTCACCCAAGTCTGTGAACCATTAGGCTAAAGAGAAGAATTGGGATGACTGGAACGTGGAGGTGGGAGTACTGGGTGGCAAAGACTGATTTCAGGATCAGATTGCAAATTGTCACAGGTGCTCTTATTACCTGAATATCCTCAGAGATTTTTTTTTTAATATCTCTTTGCCTATGATATTCCTCTGGACAGAATGTATCATATCTCCTTCCCTCTTTACCTCTCCACAATCTCTAATTTTTTAAATCTTGGCCATATTCCAAGGTTACTTGGAGTGTCTTTTATCCTAACTCGATTGGGAGCATTTGGTCTTTACTTACTAAAACTCAAGCCTACAACTTTTCTTATAGCATGTATATTTATCTTTGTGTGCCTAGAAAGCAAACCCTATGAGGGCAGGCATCCTGCCTGGCCACTGGTCTATCCCCATAATGCCTATTTTGAGGCAAGGAACAGCGAAGATTCTTAAAACACAGGGATTTTTATTCAATGGCAAATGTGGACGACAGCCAGTTAATGTATATTAGTTTGGTAAACACTCCAGTGCTTCCCTTTGGTAATGAAAGTAGATCTCCAATCAGGGGCCACAAATATATTGCACTGTCGGGAGTTTCTAGATACACAATTAATAATTCCTTTCTAGAAACGTAGTGAGAAAGAAGCTAGGTCTTGTGCTAAGTGCTCATGGTTTAGAGATAAAATAGTCTGTGTCCCTGAAATGACATATTTCTGATGGGAAGATGTTGTGGTTTGGATATGAGTTGTTCCCCCAAAAGCTTATGTGTGAGACAGTGAAGGAATGTTCGGAGGTGAAATTCTTAGATTACGAGAGTTGTAACCTAATCTGGATATTAATCCATTCGAGTGGACTAATGGGTAGTAACTGTAGGGGTTAGGGTGTGGATGGATGAAGTAGGTAACTGGGGGGTGCCCTGGGGGATGATATTATCCCCGCCTCCTTGCATTCAAGCTCTCTCTGCTTCCTAGCTGTCAAGAACTGGGTGGCACTCCTCTGCTATACCTTTTTTCCATGATGATCTGTCTCACCTCTGGCCAGAGCAATGGAGTTGGCCGACCAAGGACTGAACCTCTGAAACCATGATCCAGAATGAACTTTTTCTCCTCTACGTGGCTCTTGTCAGGTATTTGGCTCACAGTGACATCAAGCTAACTAATACAGAAGGAGGGCACACAGTCAAACCATTTCGATGTGTCATGGTAAGTAGAGAGAGAGCTGTGCAGAAAGATGAATGTGAGCCCAGAGCACAACCTTCCTTGCAGCTTACTGTGGAGATACAAGGAAAGCATGCTGGAAAAAGCATCTGAGTTAAGTCTTGAAGCATGAAGAGGTATAGCCCCAGGTGAGGAGGGCAGAGAAGGGTGTGTAAGAAAAGAGGTGCCTGGGTAACCACAAGTTAGAGTATAAGTTTCTAGCTAGAGACAGGCAGAAGGTGAGGTTATGTCACTGATCAGGGGACCAGATCTCCAGGAGGGCTTTGTAGTCCAGGCTCAGGAATTTGGATTTATTCCAAAGATCTTGAAAGATAATAGTAGTGGTTAGATTCACATTTTAAATAGATCATTTCAGCTCCAATGGTGAGGAGGATTCAAGGGGGTGGGCCTAGATGGTGATGAGAGATGAGCCCTGAGCATTTGTAGATTTCCCCAGGGGACACAGACTGAGATTCACTCTCCAACCAATTAGACCAGGGAGATCATTCTCATTAGGAGCAAAACTTGAGCAGAGTACAGTTCTCAGTGAGACACAACAAGCCTTGCTCCTGGTAAATGAAGTGGTGGTTTGGATGGAAATAAGTTCATCTTGTCTGAGTGGCCACACTGCCCCCCTCGTTTGATTGATTAGGATTTCCATCCTGGGTACTTAAACCTAATAGGCCATACTGGCTCCAACGGGCAATCATTGATCATTATCAAACTCTCTCCAAACCTCTGGACAGACTAGAAATCATAGCTGTTCTCTCTTTCTTGGTCTGGCCATCTACATTTTTATAATTCCCTAGTACATTTCACTTGATCAACCAAATAATTCCCATTTTTACATTCTTTCCTAGCCCACATGCTGGAAAGAAGGAAGCTTTTTTGACAGCTTGCCCCTCGTGCTGAGCTTTAAACAACATGTGCTAATAATCACAACATTGTTATTATGGCCAAACCACTGAAGGTCTTGAAGGGCAGTTTCTTCCCACAATCAGGACCCCGAGGTCCTAGGTTTGTGAAGAGGAAAAAGAGGAATCCTGAAGAATCTCATCACTCAGTGAAAACCTAATGCTTAGTAACATTTCTAAGATAATGGAGTTCAAAAAATATTCATTGCCTTTATTGTCTCATCAAGATCAGAAGGACTGTGATTTGTGAGTACAGGTGTCATGGCCAAGAGCTCAGGCTCACCTTGATCAAGGTCACTTTATTGATATGGCTGTAGAATTTGAATTGAACTTACAAAGTGGTCCTCCTGCCTTGGTGCACTCCCTGCATCATATTGAAGCAACATGCTTTGACTTAGGATGATCTGAGAAAGGCCCATGTGATTGAAGGATGCTGCAAAAAAATGTTTAAGAGAGAAGGTTTGGCACTGGCACCACGACCCGCCCCTTTTGGAATCCCTACCCCCAAGTGGTCCCTTTCCAGAGATAAGGTGAGGACAAAGGCTCCAAGCAATTAACTTCATATTTACTCAGTGTGAAATCCCATCGTCTACTCCAAATTCTAGTCCAACTTCAAGGCCTTGCACAAATTTGTAAATATTCTCTCACTGTTAGAGCTTTCAATCACTTTCCCTCAGAACTTATCAAAAGTGATGGCGGATGACCCCAAATTTAATGATATCCTGTCACTTGCTATGTACTATGAGTCCTGCTTCATCAATAATGCTAAACCCTTGGCTATCCAAAAAAAAAAATGAATCCAGCAAAGTGCTTGAGTTTTCCAGATACTTAAGGGGTTTCTTCCTTATGCCCAAGTTTTTTTTTTTTTTTTTCAAAGAGTTTAAACAGTTTGGCAAGGAGTACATTTGTGGCATATCACATGTGTCTCTTGTCTTTTTAAGCACAATGTGTTAAGTACATCTCTGTCATCCATGACTGCCTTGGGCCTTGTTACTGGATGTGCCTGTACAAGCCCTCCTGGTCTGGAGACTTTTGTCTTTTATCTGATTTTCAAATCTCTTCTTGCAGAAGCTTTCAGGCATTGGGGTGCCAGCCGTGGAAATCTATCACCATACCACCACTTCCTGCTTTTAAAAAAAGGCTATGAGCTTGGGAACCCAAGAATCATAATTGTTAGACTTGATGTACAAAGTTCCAGTCATAAGATATTCAGTAAGGACTAGCGTTACTACTCTATGTGGGCTGATCCAAGATTTAATTCATGTCTCTTGACTATTTCTTAAAGAGATCTTCTGGATAGCTGAGTCCTAGATAGATAAGAGAAGTGTACCTGGAGTTGATAAAATCTACCAGATAACGCTTTGATGTTTTCACAGGGTCAAGCTCAGTCCTTCATGAAGCCATGGCAAACACTGGACAAATGACTTGTTGATTACACTGTCTCAGCTGCAAAGAATGTCCAGAAGAGTCTATACATTAGCTACTATTTCTATTGCCTTTAGAATTTCATGAGTGGTAAAATGTGAACTCAAAATAATTGAAATATTTCATCTCTTTTTTTTTGTTCGTGTAATTTTTAATCCTTATAAGCAAATTTAAACACTTTTTGAAATATGGTTAGGTGTAAGCCAAGTGGTGTGGTCCAACTCCACTGGTATAAATAATGCCACAACATACAAAAAAATTGATGGGTTGAATAACTTCAGCATTAACTGCTTTCCTAAATGAAAATGATCTTTATTGAACTTAAAAAAAAATCTCTGAAAGAATGTGCACTTACACTTATTATTTCTATTGTTTGCCCCACAGAACTACTGAGAGACAGACTAACATAGAGAAATGAAAATAGCAACCCAAATTTGCTCCAGGTAGACAATATCTGTACCCATTACCTTATTCCAATTCTCAGTAAAGAACATGTTAGGGAATATCAAGAAATAACCATAGAAAAGAAAAATAAGTGGGAGAATTTTTTTTTCTGTGTCCTGTTTTTACTTATCACATTATTTTGTCAAATGTAGAGCATTAGCTAGTTTTGGAAATTCTGAAATCCAGATGATCCACTGTGATGAGGGCAATGGAGATTTCTACCTTGGAAAGATATTGCCCACATTTCTCTCAACCTGTTTTTTTAGCTTTTTAGAATCAATCAGATACCAGGAATCTACAAGATTGACCATCCAAAGGCTATAATCTACAGTCTTAATGACTTCATGGTTAGAAGTCATTAAGTCATATTTTTGCCCCCAATGTACAGAATGAGTCTCAAAGGTGGCATTGAGCATCTTTTCCTACTGAGATCTCATTATACATGTGTAATTTAAGTAAACAATGAGACTATTGAATTAAATTCCTCCTTTTAAATTAGCCTTAGTACAGAAAGGGAGGATACAGTTGCTTATTCTTAAAGAGATCAAGTAATTAATTTTGTAACTTCTATGAAATATGGAAGGAAATCATGCAAATGAATTTGCAAACAGAACAGCAAGCCCTCAGATATGTGTATTTATGGGAAAATGAGATAATAAGCCTGAGTCAGGACAGTAGTTTCATGGGATTTCTCCACCATGATAAGACTGATATATGCTGGTGATTGAGGGGCTGAATAAAATTTCAGTCAAAGGTTGATTAACTGGAACCCAATACTGCTAGATATTGGCTTTTAAAAAATCTCTTAGAAAATACACGTGTTCAATTACCAGTTTAGTCCTCTCTCATGATTAAGAAAAACTGTGTTGATGACCACAGTACTCCTCTTCTAAGTCCATATAGAATTTTGAGGTTTTCAACTTGCTTCATGAGCCAGAGATACTGCAAGAGGCTAAGTCAGAAAATGTCATTGTTTTGAAAAACAACTGTCAAGATGAAAGTATTTGGAGGTGAAGCTTTCATGAATTAGAAAATATAACCCACACAAATAACCCAAGCCCTGAGCATATGCAAATAGTCAAGGCTTAATCAAGGTTTATCATAGTATCTATTATTTAACACAGGGGTTAAATACACTAAGAATATCACACTTATATTTTTTCCTTCAAATTTACATACACATGCTCCCAAATGTTTCCAGCATTAACAATAATATCAGGGAATACTATTTGTGGGAGGAAATATCTACACATTAATTCCAGGGAAGCTCTGGGTTTTTTCCCATAATCATTTGAAATTACAGACATATCAGGATCAAGCTTTACTTTAGGAGAGGGTTTGTCAATGACGACTCTTGATATTTTGGATTTGCTAATTCTTTGTTATGTCAGTGGCTGTTTTGTGTACTATAAAAGATCCCAGACCTCTACCCATGAGGTGCCCCTAACATGTCTATAGATAGATTTTACTAACATGTGCCTAGACTTTGCCAAAGGCTCCATGGAGGCACAGAAATCCCTGACACTAAATGGTGATTTTAAACATGGCATAGTAAAGCAGAGACCCAGGGCACAATAATACAGAGGTCCAATGTATACAGAGACTGATAACTTATGGGGTACAAAAGGAAGACAAGAAAAAGAGGAATGAAAGGACATTTTAGCCAGACCCAGTGGCACGCACCTTAATCCCAGTGGCTCAGCGGCTAAGGCAGGAGGATCTTGAATTCAAAGCCAGCCTCAGCAACTTAGCAAGGCACTAACCAACTCATTGAAACCTGGTCTCTAAATAAAATACAAAATAGGACTGGGGATGTGTGGCTCAGTGGTCAAGTGCCCCTGAGTTTAATCCCAGGTTACCCCCCACCAAAAAAAAAAAAAAAAAAAAAAAAAAACATTTTAAGATTACCAAATTAAAGAAAAGAAATGCCTGATTGAGATTAAAAAGGATTGTCCATATTCTGGAAACACACCAGGACATAGTTTGGTAATGAACTTAAATTAGCCTTAATACAGAGAGGATATAGGATGCTGGTTCTTAAAGAGATCAAGTAAATAATTTTGTAAGTTCTACACACTGTTGGAGGACATCATGCAAATGGATTTGCAAACAAAACAGTAAACTCTCAAATATGTGTATTTGTGGAAAAGGGTTTTGTTGTTGTTGTTGTTGTTGTTGTTTTGTTTTTTTAAAAGTCAAGGCAGGAAAAGGTAAAGAGGTAGGAAAAACAGAAAGGAACAAAAACACAGACTCAGACTGAGCCAAACACACACCAAAAGACTGTACAAAAAGTTCTGTGATTTGGGACGAGTCACTGTGCTTGATCTTGGTCAAAAGGTAGGGCCTGTGACACAGGAGCTTCCATCTTGCTTAGATTTCAGACCAAAAACTCAGGTAGTTCTCTGGCCAATGCTGCTCTTTATTATTCCTAGTGGGTACCCCCCACAAGTGGATTCATTTATTCAAAGTTTTTAAATGTCTATTATTTGCTAGAAGCATGGCAATTACCCAGCTCTCCTGCCAACAATGTTTTTATTTACAGTGAGAAATATCCACCTTCACCTCCAATACATTTTCATCTTTACTGAGCTCTTAATTTCACTAAGATCGACCAGCCTGTGGTGGTTCATCGGGCATTCCTGTTCCTTCTAATGTCTTTGCCTCTTAAATGCTCTTGTCCATTTTCCTACCATTTTGTTCCTTTTCTACGTTGCCCTGTAGTTGCTCTTTGTGAACTGTTGGCTGGGTTGAGAGAATGGGCTTCTCCAGTGTGAATTTTATCTTTGGAATTTGTGTCTGGTGTTTTGCTGAACCAAAGGTTTTCATTTGAACGTGGTCAAATTCGTCAGACTTTTCCTTTAAAGACTCTGGATATCTCATCTTCCTCGGAAAGGTCCTTCTATCACTCTGGGATTATGATATTCTTCTACTTCTGGCACTAGCATGGTTGAACCTCAGCTGATGACAGGAACTCAAATGCTTCTGACCCAGTAATCAGAACCCAGGGAAAAGGTTGACATTTTTTTTTTAAGGGCTAAAGATGTAAAATACAGAGATTCTACAGGCTGAGCAGCAGAAAAATTCATGTGGCCATTTTTGTTCAGCATACCTACAAATTGCAAGGATACAGAAACACACAGAAAGGCCCATCCTTCTTTTTATGGTATGTTATGCATGCTTGTGTTGATGTGTATGCACTCCAAGACACATGTATGCACTCATCCTCTAGTATCTGTGGGGGATTTTTTCTAATACCCCTGAAGATATTCAAAACAGTGGATATTAAAGTCCCTTCTAAAAAATAGCATGATATTTGCATATAACTTACACATCTTCCCATATATCCCAAGTCATCTCTAGATTACTTATAATACCTAATACAATGTAAATACGATGTAAATAATCATTGTACTGCATTGTTTTGGAAATAATAACAGGAAAAAGACTGTAGATGTTCTGTACAGATAGAATTTTTAAAAATATTTTTGATCTATGAGTGGTTGAATCTGATGCAGAATGGATACATAAGGCTAACTGCATTTGCAAAACTTAATGGCTTCAATAGATTTTCTGCATGCCCAGGAAGAGAAGAAACTCTTATGGAACCCAACTTCTTTCCAATTTGGCACACTTTTAAGGTACCAAATACCCACACCCAATTATCTTCGACATCAAACAGATTAGACTTTCTTGATTCTGAAACTCCGTCACCATTCTCTCAGTTCTTTCCTTCCATCCTCATTGGTCTAGACAAAGCCCAGAATGGAAACTTTTCTCAACTTCTCCCATGATATCAAGCCCCTTCTCTCTCTCTCTCAGGTTAAGTTCCTCTCCACAAGAATTCGGTTGTCTGATTTTAGTAAGCTCAGGCCCCCAGTTTGTACTCTGTCCCCCAAGCCTCGCCCACCCCTGAGCGACCAGGAGTTGTGGTGATACGTAGTCTAAGGTGCTCTATCAGCACGTATACAGTGGGAACAGGATTTATGTTGTCCTACTTTAAGGCTCTGTACACTGATGGACCCCTAGTAGATAGTTCATAGCAATTATAACAAAATGGCTAAGATTATGTAGGATGTGTTTATAGGCTTTGCAGTGCTAAGGATTTCTCACCTGTTTCCTCATCCGCTCCTCACAACAAGCTTATAAAGTAGGTAAAATTCTTATAGTGTTGCTCTCCATTTTGCAGAATAAATTAATAAAAGCCCCTAAAAAAATTTCTAAAAAAAAAAAAGGAGGGATCTATTTTATACATCGTAAAGCAATGCCATGATAAACAGTTAATTGTGGTAAAGTTGGCAGCCACAGCAACGGCGCAGTGAGAACACAGACTGTTGTCTGGAATGTTTCAAAATGTAAATGATTAATAATGTTTGTTTCCTGCCAAATACCTTAGAGAAAACAGCCTCCCACCATGAAGGAGATGAGATGCTCAGCGAGAGAAAGGAGCAGGGAATGGAGAGAAACGAAGGACTAACCGCCCAACACTTGGAAATGCAAGAATTTCTAAAAGAGGGTCTGGGGGCTGCCAAATTCCTTCTAACATGGGGCTCACCCTACAGCATCCCTGTGATTTTCTAAGGCAATGACCAGACCTATTCTATCCTTGAACAAGTCGCATCTAACAGAGTGTCCACCCTAGGTACCAGAGTAAAGAAGGGGAGGAGAGCTGATCCTAGTTCTTTAGATTTTTCATATGAACTAGAAATAATTACTGAGGCATAGAAGCCTTTAAAATTTATGTAATTCCCTAGAATTATGCATGTTTTACGGATGTTATTACACAGCCATCTCTATATCCCTGTGGATTAGTTCTAGGACCTTTCTGGGTACCAAGATCTGCAGATGCTCAAGTCCTCTAAAATGGTACAGTATTTACATATAAACTACACGCATTTCCCCACATACTTTAAGCCATCCTTAGTTTACTTATAATACCTAATGCAATGTAAATGAGAGGCAAATAGTTTATGCCATATCATTTGGAGAATAAAAACAAGAGAAAATATCTGTACATGTTCAGCACAGGTGCAATTATTTTTTCCAGTATTTTCAATCCTTATTTGGTTGACTCTGCTGATGCAGAAGCCCCAGACACAGGTTTGACTGTAGTAGACTCACTTTCCTACAAGAAAAGCCGATATGACTCTCTAAACCTGGTTTGTTTGCTGATTTTGAAAGGCAGTAGAAAAGGCCAAGGAGAAGATCATGTATCCTTGTTTACTTCTGGCCTGGGACATTCATTTTATGTAACAGTGTAGCAACTCATCACCAATTTAATAGGTTCACATAGCATAATAGGATTATCTCTCATAGCTTCTGAGGTTCAAGAGCCCAACATGTTTTAGCTGAGTCTCCAAGAGTCTGAAAACAAGGTATTGGTCTTCTGCATCTTCATCTGGAGGCTTAACCAGAGGAATGCCCACCTCCAAATTACTTTAGAATTATGATAAATATTTATTTTCTAATAAGTATAGGTCTCAGGTCCCCATTGTCTTGCTAGGTGCTGGCTGGGGACTGCTCTCAGCAGCTAGAAGGTGTTCTTAACGTCTTGCCTTTCTGGCTCTCTCCATAGGAGTTTACAAAATGACTTTTGGATCTTTTAAGACCAGTAGGAGAATTCATTTCTTCTCTCATCAAGGGCCCGGTCTTTTAAGACTTCCCTGATTAGGCCAGGCCCAGCCATGATAATATTATTTGCGACTGACTCAAAACCAACTAACCTGAGACCTTAATTATCTGCAGAATCCCTTCCCCTTTGCCTTAGCACATGACCCAAGCATAGGAGTAAAAAAGTGCAAACACCAGAGGGCAGGAATCATGTGAGCCCTTTAAGAAGTCTTCCTGCCATACCTGTGGATCATGGCTCGGTCAGGAATTAGAGGATGTGCCCTGACAGGGAACCAAACTCCTGATGAACACCAGGATAAGCATAACCAGAAGAAATGCCCACCTCCAAATTACTTTAGAATTATGGTAAATATTTATTTTCTAATAAGTTAGGTCTCAGGTCTATACTCTATGGAGATAGAAGAAAGGAGGTGGCCTGGAAGGGTAGGCTATTTCGTCTTGTATCGTTGACAGAGTCTGATCCACTGATACAGTCTGCATGTAGTGAAGGATTCTGAGAGTTCTGTGCTTGACTAGCAATGTCTAGTCACATTATGAACTTGGGGCTGATATGAAGTCTATAGAACCAGAAGTGGGCATCCCTGACTTAGACTGTACATCCCCCTAAATCTCAACAAACATTAAACAAAGGCAAAGTGTTTTGGGATATCCAATAAATAGGGAATAGATGAGCTTCATAAGATAGTTTTTTTGTGTGTGTGTATGTGTGCTTCCCGTACCACAAAATGTCTTTTTTCTACTTTAAAAACCTTCCCCAAGGAAGTTGTTCACTGAAGTCCTCAATTTATAAATTAGGGCGTACCAGGTAAATGTACAAATAGGCCTTAAGGAGTCATGGATTCATAAAACAGGAACCCCTCTATGGAAATGGTTTTGTAAAACTAAAGAACCTACCCATTCACCATTATACCCCTCCCGCAACTGATATGTGTCTCATTTCCAAATGCTGCTCAGAATCCACAGAAAGTGTTGTCCCCATTAAAGAAAAGGTGCCTTTCTGAAGAGTCGGCTGAGCCAACATCCCATATAGCAGAGGGCAAAGTTCAGGGTCATGTCTCTCTCTAGGGTCCACCACCCCTGCCCATTTGGATTTGATCAAGGCTTCCAAGCGTTATAATACAGGGAACTTGCACAGGGCCTTGTCAGAGCCATCTCTGCTTTCACATTCCTCTGGGCTTGGCAAGAAGAAGTCACCTCCTTTTCACAACCTCATGGCATTTTTTCACTTCTTGAAAATGCCCTCATGTTTGTCACTTATACAATAAACAAAAGCAAGAAAGCAAATCCATCTGCAGAGCAGTGCTATATGAAGACAAATTAAAATGCTAATGGGTAAGCACAACCCAGAGAAAAACTGCACACTGCTGAGAGTCAGAGGAACACGGATTCCATGCAGAGAAGCTGCATGCACCAGTCTTCACTTCCCTGCCCTGTGTAGGCAGCTTAAGAAGTACAGAAGTGCAGCCCAAGCCCCCATGCCTCCTGGGCCCCAATTCTACCCCTTTCAACTCTTTGGCTTGGCTTTTCTTGGAATGAGGTTTTGAGAAGTCTGAAGAAATGGCCCCTGGCAATGCTTTCTCACAGAAAATATCCCTTTTTCTTTTCTTCCCCCTCCAACCATTTATGTGATGGAACTACTTTGATATAGACAATAAGATGCAATTACCCCCCAGGGCTGAGCAAGGAGAGAACACACCACCAAGATGAACAGTGGAACAAAACTAAGACACCTACTCTGAAAAACACCAGGCAGAACACATGCCTCTGATTTTTCCCATCGCTATTGAGCCAAGTTATTTAGTCTGTAGATGTCAGATGCATTAGGGCAGTTCTTCTAATTGCCATGCTATCCCTTGGGTATAGAACGTAGGAACAATATACTGTGAATCAATTTCAAAGATCTTTGGGAGGAAACTGAATTGGATCCAATGCATTCAAGGATGAATAACATCCCTGAAATTTGGAAACAAAACATGGTTCCATTAAGAAGCTGCTACAGAAATTAAGTCAAATAAGATATGTAAGAAATTCCAAGTATCTCTCTTCACAGAATGACTTGAGAGGTGTGTTCAAGGAAAAGGTATTAATTCTTTACTGCTATTCCAAAAGTCTCTAGAATCGAACAGACAAGCAAACACACAAAATTATACATTGTACCATTGTGCGTTTATTGAGTCCAAGCCAGAAGTGTGCACTGATTCTTCGGTTGCCATGGCAGAGGGAATGGTTTCTGGGTTATGACAGTAGCTGCCATATGTTCAGCTTCAAGTCAACTGATTCCATCACTGACGGAGGAGAGAGCAGAGAGAGCTGTGCAGCTCCATCTATCCCAAAGTTCCAGATGGCACTGAGTTTTCTTCTGGGCCTCTGTTCTGGGCCTGACCCTGAATATGTGTCATCGCCTTGACTATTAAGCTAACACGTTTGCAAGGGACTTACACAGAAGCCACCACCCAGGTGCCTGATGAGCACCTAACCCAAATGCAGCCCTCTGTAAGTTGAGACATGTCTTATGCAGTGATTTTGAAAAGGTGTACTGTCCAACAGGGACACCTTCTTTACGAGGGCAACCAGAGCCACCATTCCTAGACAGCTAGACCTGGAGACATAGAGAGGGAATGTGTGAATCAGAATGACAAAGAAAACCAAGGTGTGTTCAGTTGTAGGAGGGAAATCCTGATGAGTTCTAGAGTTTGATGATGTCTGACCCACTGGGAACAACATCACACGTGATGAGATGGGCAACTTTGTTGAGAACCACAGCCGAAGGGGCCCCAGCAAACTTCCAGCTGCCGGCTGATGATTGGCTCACAGCAGCCCCAGCAACACCTAGCTGATTGGCTCCTCTGCGGTGATGCTCATTGGGCTGTTTCCCTGCCCTTTCAGACCACGGAGCTCCTCATTGGGGGACTTTTTTGGCTCCGCCCACGTGACCCAGCCAATCGGCCTCAAGAGCAGGAGGATTGTGGGAGGTGGAGAGAAGCTTGTGTTGGAGAGAGAGGCTTGTGGGAAGCCGGTGGTGGCAGTTGGGGCTCTGAGGGTTTTTCCTGAGAGGCTGTTTTGTTTGGTGTGTGTAGTTCTAAAAATAAAGTTAGTTTCTTTTGACAAGTGGCTCCTGATTGTGCCCAGCCATACTGCGGCACAACTTCTTGCCCAAATTCTCTCTCACCATAAAGAATTCTGGGCTGTTTAATGGTCTGATTTCATGCGACAATATGTATGTGGTTATGTTGCCAATTAGGACTTTCAGACATAGATAGAAGAGGCATAAGGGATTTATTCAGTGAAATGGAAGTACCCTCCAAAGTGCATGGAGCAGGTCACCCCTGGAGAGGAATAGGCCTACCATGTGGTGGGTTTTTATATTTTGCCTGGGAATCTCCCTTCTCATATGTGAAGTATTTAGAGCAGTAACTGTGATTTCCAGTCACGGCTTAATGCACCTGTGGCAATTTTGCCATGTTGAGAATTTTTCTTGCAGAGACCTTGTCTATTTTCTCCAGATTGTCCAAACACAAGAAGGTGGTCATTGTAATAGCCAACTGAGAGCCAATGTGAGTTTCCTTCCCTATCTCCCTTGCTCTTGCCTATAATAGCTACCTATTTTATCATATAGATGCATGTGTGTGTGTGTGTGTGTTATTCACTTTTTAGTAAATTGTATTTCCCAAGGTAAACAAGTTTAGAGAAAATTGAATATCCAACAGGGGCCTTCAGTAGAAAGACACAGTAGTTTGTTTTTGCGAGGACTTTAGCCAAAAGTGTGCAGTATAACTCCAACAAACCTCAGAAGCCAGCCAGAAATCTATTTTCTGTTCGTCTATTTCAGACCTTCTCAGAGCTCTTGCATTGTCTAGCGAATGACGCTTTGGAGTAATGAGTTTCACCGAGACACAGGTAAAGAGAAATTGTACAGGGACCCAAAGAAAAGTTCAGACAGCTACGGTTGCTTATCGCCTCATTCCTCTGCAAGGGGGCAGGAACTCAGGAGGAGATCCTCATCAAACTGTGTGTTTCCTCTGATGAGCTCTTGTTATGATAATTATTATCACTCCGGAGATGTTGATAATTATATTTAGACAGTTTTTAAAGCAATATTGTATAATATTTTCCCCCATTTAACACCAGCATCAGAGCTGATGAATACTCTGTCAGATGCAATGCAGGCCTGCTAGTTTGTCCACAAAGTGTTCCCATCAACCGTGTAAGTGAGTTTTATAATGTATACATTATATTAGGGGGAAAACACACTCTTTTGGAAAGGGCCGATTCTTGGCGCATAATCAGTTCCCATTGAATTTAAATGACTTTTGGTCCTACACCGATGCTGATAAAATACTTTCAAATGTACAGAATATTAACCAAATGTTTATATTAAACAACTCCTTTCAGGTGAAAATGCGCTCGGCGAAGCGTAGCTCCCTGGAGCAAGTTAGTGAATATTAATGTTCAACAGATCATAAGGAGCTACAAGTCCTGCGATGGAGGAAGCCAAGGGGGAGATAACACAGCAAGGTTGGTGGAGGGGTCCTGCCAGGGGAAGGAACAATCGCATCGGGCGTAATGTCATTGAGATGGAAATGGAGTTTGAAATACATGAATTCTCTGGGCTGCCAGGAACTAGGAGGCAGATCCAGGTTGGGGAGCAGGAACTGGTTCTGGTCTCCATTCCAGCCTCTACCACACTGTGGAGGTGGCTGGCCTCAGACCTGCCTGGGACCCCACCAGTGGGGAGATTTACAGGATACATCTCATAATGAATACCAGCCAATTGCCAGTTAATCATGAGCCACGATTTCGAGTAAGTGAAGGCTGCTTATCACAAGAAGCATTTGGACTTACATTAAGAATTACAGTATTTCAAACCTGCCAAAGCACACTGGCTATTTCCAATTATCATTGTTTATCTGCAGGTTTCAGGAAATATATAAACAGGCAGCTCACAATACACATGCACGTATTTCATGATGAAGACAGCTTTTATTAACCGGACTGGAGGTCAAAGTGAAGATTCTTTGCATATTTGTGGTAGGAACAAAGACCAGACTGGGGAACATGAGGTCCAGGAGCACAGTCCAGCCCCGTGTAGGACATTAAAGGGATATGGGTCAGGTGATCTCCCTCTAGACTTCTGTTTCTCCATCCATAAAATGAAACTTGAACATTTCAGGTAATCAGTATTAAGTGTTTTAAGCCATTTGGAAAGTCATGTTATGTAAGCATCCAACATGATTTTTTTTTAATCCAGTGTTAATGCTTTAGAATTCAGCACATAATCAATTTTTTTGATGTGGTGATTGTCTAATTATAGTTTTAGTAGCTACCTTTTAAATTAGTAAGGCTAAATCTTCTCAGATTCAGTCCAGTCCAGAATGAATAAGGGTGGAGGAAACAGAGGATACTATTCCCATTTTACAGAATGAGGAATTTCAGGCCTGAAACATCTCTCCCTGGAAGGCTTTGCGTTCATCTCCTGGCTTCAGGGACAGATGACTTCTAAATTTTCTTGAGAGTTGACTCTCTAAATTTCAAACACTTTTTCCAAGAAAGTAGAATATAGAATTGTCTCTCATATTTAATACCAATCTCTTTTCTAATGGCATCTTACATTTCTGAAGACTCATAAACTTGCAGACTCAAACCACATAGGGGACTGTCCCCAGTAGCTTGTTGCTGATAAAGTGGTTGCTGGGGCCCTGGAGACAGTAAATGACTGGCTCACAATCAACACAGCTAATGCCTGAGCCAGAATTACAACCACATTCAAGTGTCTTCCCTACCATGTTCAAGTCTCCTTGGGCTTACTGTCAATAGGGGGTTTATCAGTCACCCACCATGCCTTCACTCTCTTCTTGGTCACAAGGCAGACATGGGGCAGCTTTCAATAATACTGATTAAAAATGTGAGAGTTGTGGGCTGGGAATATAGCTCAGTTGGTAGAGTGCTTGCCTCACATGCACAAGGCCCTGAGTTCAAACAAAAAAGTGAGGATTGCAGTAAGTTTCCTCTTTCTTCTCTAGAAGTTTACAGGATGATTGAGAAGAAACATTAACTGCTTCATAATTAAATCACTATATGAGACAATACAAACACTGTTTCCAAGCCAAATTAAAAAAAAAAAAAAAGATTCCCAATGAACATTTTGAAAAACGTTTTGAAAAACAATCTCATAAGAGGGGCCATGCTTAAGCAAGTAAGTAAATAAAGATTTCATGACCAAATAAGTTTGGGGCTTGCTCCACATTATAAAGACAAGAGACACAAATATATTAAGTAATGTGAGCCATCCCACAGTAAAGGAACCGACTGAATTCTTTCCAATAAACCTTTCCAGTCTTATGTCTTGTAGATGCATATGGCCCTTAGATCTTCAAGACTTTCAATGGACTTGGTCTTTTCTCACCTCATCTCTTGAATCCTAAACTCCAGCCACACTTGTAACTATTCCAGGATCACACACTTCACATCCTAGTCACCTTTCAACTCCTGACTCCTAATACAGTGTCTGGTATATGGTTCCATGCATCTGTTTGGTGAATTAATATATATAATCTTGGCACTGTGATGGAGCAAAAGATCACTAAGCCATGTTCTCTGCTCTCTAGGACAGCCTTCTTGAGTTTAATGTTTATGTGAATCCACCTGGAGACATTGTTAAAACGAACTCCTTAGAGAGTAGATCTGGGGCAGGACCTGATATTCTGATTTTCTTACAATCATCCAGGTGAAACCAATGCCACTGGCCCCAGGGTCAGACATTAGAGTCACAAGGAGCTAGACGCTCTCAAGCAAGCAAGAGGCAGAGACCATGAAGGAGATGTGATACTTGTTCATCACAGGTCAAGAGCACGGTGCTTTGGGAAGAGCAGGGAGGACACAATTTATTCTTCCTGAGCAGCCAGGGAGGTGGCGGAGGAGTGTTTTGCTAATGTCCTGGGGAGGGGTTGTTCGGGATGAACTTAGAAAACAGAGTAGCATTTTTGATAGAGGAAGAAAGGACATGTGGGTTGGGCAAAGGATCTAACACACTGTACCACATGTTCAGGGAACCATGAGGCAGGAACAATTAGTGCTTATGGGTACAGGTGGGTGTGGGGAGAATAGAAGAAGTGAAATACAGATGGACATCAGACTGGACTGTGAGGTGTTCTGAAAGTCCAAATGTAAATGGTGGGAATCCAGAATTCACAAGCTGATGAGAGATGATCTGGGTGGGTGGATGAAGGCCTTCATGCTATGCTTTCAATAAGCCATGCAGCCAACATGGACCCTGTCTGTTCCTGGATTCAGCCTTATTTTCTAATTTTAATGGGATGTCAAAGGGGTTTTCCAAACCCCACGATTGATAAGGCATCACCCATTCCTTTCACTGGTTAGAAATGATGATGCTTTAAAAAAAAAAAAAAAAAAAGCACTTAACATTTCCAGGGTTCTTTTATAGGCATCTGCACAAACCTATGAAGTTACAAACTTTATTTAGCAGTTGTAGACAGACTACTCCTGCTTACAGCAGTGTTCTTCCATTCTGTTTCAGATCTCAGTCCAGCTGTTCTGAAGGATTTCATTTTAGAAACTGAAAAATCAGGGCTATTAATAGAGTCAGGCAGCTAATTTAAATCTGATAATGTGCTGACACTTGGCTGCACACTTCAGCACAGATGCCCTTATGTACTATGTGTATTTATTTCTGTACAAATGTGTACATGCATATGTATAAATAACAGCAAATACTATGAAGTTGACACCTAATATTACACAGGTCCACCTGGGAGTTATCCTCTGCCTTATAAATAGGGCACTCTCTGATATGTAAAAATCATTCAAACCTGCAAGCTCTATGGTCAGTGGAATTCAAATATCAGGGGATTACAAATATACATGACCCTTCACCTGGGTGAAAGAGACACTCATCAAAACCCACAAATTCTGGCAAAACTTTTCTTTCTTTTCCTCATATACTTTAGCCAGGCTACCCACTACTGTCTATACGTATCCTACAATTTCTCTCTTCTTGCTCATAGTGTCCCTGTATGGATTAGATAAGACTAGGGGGATTTGAAATTAGCTTTGGGACCCAGTGGCAGATATGACCTTTTCTAACACCTTGATTTGGAGCAAATCACTCACTAAACTAAGCCTGTGCCCCCTATCTTTACAAAAGAGATGGTCACTGTACTTACATCAGGGGACTTCTAGGCAGATCAAATGAGATAATACAAGTGAACACTTAGCACAAAGTGGAAATCTAATCCATGGTGATAAAAGTCAGGTCGGTGGTTGCCTAGAGTAAAAGGTCACTGGGTATTTCTCGGATGGAGGGATAGAGAAATGTCATATAGGAATAAATACGTTGTATGTTGTAAGAGGGGTTTTGGTTACACCAATGTATTTTCCTTACCTAACGAATGGGAATGATTATTACTAATTTCCTCATTAGGAGAGAACTCTTTTACCTTGAAGTCATTCTTTTTCTCTCTCTTTTATTGATTTTATTATTTTTTTAAGTACACGACAGCAGTGGAATGCATTATAATTCTTATTACACATATAGAGCACAATTTTTCATATCTCTGTATATAAAGTATGTTTACACCAATTTATGCCTTTATACATGTACTTTGGGTTTTTTTGCATTACAATTCTTATTACACATATATACAATTTTTCATATCTCTGTATATAAAATATATTGACACCCAATTCAAGTCTTCATACATGTACTTTGTTTAATGATGTCCATCACATTCCACCATCCTTGCTAATCCCCTTCCACCCCTCTTCCCTATTTAGAATTCATCTAATCCTCCCATGCTCCCCCTCCCTACCCCACTATGAGTCAGCCTCCTTATATCAGAGAAAACATTTGGCATTTGTTTTGGGGGACTGGCTAACTTCACTTAGCATTATCTTCTCCAACACCATCCATTTACCTGCAAATGCCATGATTTTGTTCTTTTTTAATGTTGAGTAATATTCCATTGTGTATATATGCCACATTTTTTTTTATCCACTCATCCACTGAAGGACATCTAGGTTGGCTCCACAGTTTAGCTATTGTAAATCGTGCTACTATAAACATTGATGTCGCTGTGACCCTGTAGTATGCTGTTTTTAAGTCCTTTGGGTGTAGTCCAAGGAGAGGAATAGCTGGGTCAAATGGTGGTTCCATTCCCAGATTTCGAAGGAATCTCAAACTGCTTTCCAAATTGGCTGCCCCAATTTGCAGTCCCACCAGCAATATATGAGTGTACCATTTCCCCCACATCATTGACAACACTTGTTGTTGTTTGTTTTCTTAATAGCTGCCATTCTGACTGGAGTGAGATGGTATCTTAGAGTAGTTTTGAATTGCATTTCTCTGATTGCTAGAGATGATGAGCATTTTTTCATATATTTTTTGATTGATAGTATATCCTCTCTGAGAAGTGTCTGTTCAGGTTCTGGCCCATTTGTTGATTGGGTTATTTTTTTTTTTTTTTTTTGGTGTTTAGATTTTCGAGTTCTTGAAGTCATTCTTATTTTATACTTCTAAGATACTTAGTCTTCCTGGCTTGAAGGTCTAGCTCTTTGTATATATCTCTCTCCCATAAATCAGAAGCCCTCTGACAAGGCCTCACTGAATGATCTTGAAATCCTGCAAAGTGTCTAGTAGAGATTCATTCATTCTTCATTTTTTTCCTTAAGTCTTTGTGGAAAGCCTGAATTCAATGTGACCCCACCTGTGGTTCACACAGACTGCCTTGATATTACACCAGAAACTCAGTACATCCAAAGTCCTCTTCAAGATTTTCATAATCACAGTTTCCTCATGGTTTGGGCTATTGCTTCCATGTATGTTGAGTCTGTTACCTTAATTCAATCATAAAATTCTAGGCTACTTTTTGTAACTTACACACGCACACCTGTTTACCGTCCGTGTGGGTTATGTGCGCACGTGTGGGTTATGTGAGCACGTGTGTATGCGCGTTTGCACGTGAAATAGATTGTACTGCAGGTGTGGGGAGCAGGTTACGAAGAGGTAAGACTGATGCCAGGGCATGGCCAAGATCTAAAAATTAATTCATTCTGTTCTTACACATCCTTTAGATGCTCTGTCACCAGAAGACTTACCCTGGCTCCTCTTCATGAGGTCTAGCATCCAGCCTTTCCCAACACCTTGTCTTTTCTCTGGTCTTTCCTGTCTTTACTTCTCCCTCTCAGGAGCAGATGGAAATCTCTTTATTTGTCCCAAGTAGAGAAATTCAGCCATTATCTGTTCCTTCTTAAATCTTAGCCAACTCCCTCCCATCCTTTCAGAGTCTCATCTTGAATCTAAGCTCTTATTAATGCTATTTTTCCTACACCAGCACCTTCCTCCCCTAAGACTAATTCTGGTGATAGTAATGAAGATATTTTCACCTGTTATAGAATACTAAATAAAAGCAAAAAGAGTGAGAAAATTGAGATGAAAGGAAAGACTGAGGACTCCTTTAGCACAGATGGCAATAAGGAAAAGACAGCTGAGGTGTCCGCCCGCTGAACAGTGCACATTACTGGCTACTGTCAGGAACACGTCACCGGAACCACCACCTTGAAGGGAAAACATGGGACGCCTGGAGCCAAAAGAAGTTAGGTTGTTACGTTGACCTTTGAGGTTGTGAGAGTAAAACACCAAAACTAATTACTTTCATCTTGTAATAAAAAGATTCACTCTGAAAACTTTATAAAAATGACTGAGACTTCAGCCATATTCCAGGAAAGAAAAGAGGAAGATTGTGTTTGACAGAAAGGATTTTTCTAGAACAGGTAAGAAGGAAAGTTTAGTCACCTCCAAAGGATTTTTAAATTGGTTATTATGGTTTGGATCTAGAATGTCCACCAAAGTCTTATGTGTTCAGAGGTAGAACATTTTGGAAATGATCAGATCCTGAGGGCTCTGACCTCTTCAGTGGATTAATCCAACTCATTGTTGATTGGACAGCTGGGAGGTGGGTCCTCACTGGAGGAAGTAGGTCTTTGGGGACATCTGTGACATTCCCTGGAAGGGTACATCATCTCTCCAGTTCTTTTTCTGCCCACCCCCTGCTCTCCCTCTCTCTCCCTCTCTCTCACCTGGAGAGTTATGTGCCCTTAATTCCCAAGCCACACCTCAGAGGAATTGATCAGAACCTATGGCTTGGGAATTAAGGGCACATAACTCTCCAGGTGATTCTAATGTGCTGTTCGGGTTGAGAATCATTGGTCTTTGAGTTTATTTCATTTCCTGACAACATTCTACTTTTATGTAGTAGCAAGAACATGGTACATGTTCAATGTTATGTACTGAATTAAAGAGTTAGTAAATTAAATTCAATGGAATGACCCAGGTTAGAGTAGACAGACGTATTTGCTAACCTTTAATACAAGTAAATGCTTTTGCACCCACTCAGTTTTAGGAAGAGAGGAGAGAATTCTCCAATGAATGTTCCTTCATGATCAGTTGTTAGGCAGCTTTTTTTTGCAGGGGGGCGGGGCAGAGAAAGGAGAACTGGAGAGTTGATGTACCCTTCCAGAGCATGTCACAGATGTCCCTGGTATCCCTCTCCAAAAAAAGAATTAGACAACCTTTGAGTGGGCCTGTTAGATAATGCTCCAGCATGACATTAAAAAGCTATGTAGTTATCTTTTAACTTATTTTTTTTTCTCCTTAATCCTGGGTAACATTAAAAAAAAAATCTACTAACAGCTAAGGTTCTGTTTCCCAGGAATTGAACTCAGGGTCACTGAACCACTCAGCATTTTGTATTTTACTTAAAGATAGGGTCTCACTGAGTTGCTTAGCACCTTGCTGTTGCTGGAGCTGGCTTTGAACTCATGATCCTTCTGCCTCAGACTTCCAAGTGGCTGGGATTACAGGCGTGCACCATGGTAACAAGCAGGTTGTCTAATTTACATTGTAAACAACTAATATCAATGAAGTAGATCATTGTCCAATGATTATACAAATACCATTGTTCCCCAGTAGAGATGCTAATAATTTCTGTCCAGTTCCAAGACTGTAGGTCTTTTTTTTTTTTTTTCGCCCCATTAACCAGTTTTGTGTCTGACCGAGCATTTTTATTCTAGCCTTCTTTGAGGACTGATATCTACTTAGTCTTTCTAATTCTCTGCGAAGCAGTTTGAATTCATCCTGCTGGTTCCTTCATTAAACAGATCAAACCAGCCTTTGGCAATACTCACTATATATTTGTATCAGATTCAAGTTTTCAACTTTCGAAAATTATACTTTGACACCAGGTGATACCAATGTGCATCCAAGATTAAGATTCACTGCTACAGAGAGAAGCCAAAATCCTCAGAGCTTTCCAAGGGGAAACCACCGTTTTCTCCATTCCCAAGAAGAAAAATATAGTTATTCTTGTGTGCTTTTATGAGTCACACCTGATAATAATAAAAATTAACATTTATTGAGTACTAGTGCCAAGTACTATTCTAAGAGTTTCACATGCATTATTAACTTCTTTAATCATTGCACAATCCTATAAGATAGATGCTCTCATATTTATCCCAGTTGTGTAGATGAGAGGATCAAAGCACAGGAAGTTCAAGCAATTCATCTATAGTCACACAGTGGGTAAAGGACAGAGCTTTAGAGGAACTGCCTAGGACCTTCATGTCTTGATGTCACTCTTCAGGAATTGGGGACATCCACCTTGAAATATCTTTAAAAAAAATCAAGTCAAGTCAAAATTTCATAGTCTTACAATTGCTTTTTGGCAAGACCATAGCAAATTCTCTTATTGTTTTCCAGCCCCCCTGTTAGGAAACATCATAACTAGCACTGGTAACTAACATCTCATTATGAGAAATTTGTAGGTAAGTCACAGTGTAGACCCAATGGAATCCTTGATTGGCATCCAAAAATAGACACTCAGCATTGTATAGAAATCTGAAACCCTTGTCATGTAGTTCTATGGATTCCCAACATGCAAAAATAAAAACATAAAAATAAAAAGGGACATATTTTACATTTCCTCCTAATTTAAACTCATACTCAAATCGACATTTGGGCAGGTCCATCAAAAAGCACTTGGTGAGAAGTCATCTGTGCACTAAGTGCTTTTTATACCATGAGCAAAGGTCTGAATTGTAAGTAATATTGGCAAGAACAAGCTATAAGTTAAGATGCAAATCCAAATCGAGTGTGCGGTGTTCTGGCTTCAAGCCTGGTAATTGAATTTCCAGTTTATTATCCTTAATGTTTTTTAATGTGAGTTTGCAATTCAAGGCAAAATGGAAAGCTGCTCCTCCAAATCGTTCCCCTGAAGCGCTTCCAGGAACAATTTCTTTTCAGAGTCAAGAAATGGGTTTTGGGTCAGGAGTGCATTTTAACTTTTTCTAACTCTAGAAAAGTCTGTTCCAGGGAGGCCCTTCACAATGGGCCTCTGAAGGACATGAAGCTCAAGACCAGGGGATTCTAGAGTCCAAACCCAACAGTGAAGCTTCTTATAGAAATGGGAAAGCTAAATACTATGAGCTGGCTAAAAAGCCATGTGTCAGATGGGAGTTCCAAGAAATGTGGCCTTGACATTCAGGGCCATAGACAGTAAATGAGGAATGTGTTTCAAATGAAACCGGAAGCTCCAACATATTTGGTTTATACCTCAAGTCTAAGCCTTGGCTGTAATAGCTAGACCATACTAGATACACACTCTCATATTTCTTTTTCCTAAAACTAGCCCGAAACAAAGCTGAGAACTAAATCACTTGAAATAGGTTTCTTAATGAACAAAGGGGTTTAAAGGTGGTAGCTATCTTACTGTGATAATAATGATGATAATAATAATAACAAAAACCATAACTATAAACATACCTTAATGAGGGTTTGCTATGTTACAAGCTGTATGCAACTTTATGCATTATTTATTGTGTATTATTATGCATTATTTATTATATAAGTTAACTCTCATAATTGTCTTAAAAGCTAGGTTATTGCTCCCAATTTCATATAGGGAAACACAGGTTCAGGGAGCACAAGTAATTTTCCCAGGGAGCTACAACTAAAGTAAGGGTGTGGCTAGGATGCAAACCCAAATCTGTTTGCTCCAAAGCATGTGCTCTCTATGACAGGATAAGGGCAGAAGATCCAGCCATATCTTCCTTTCTAATGGACTAATTGTTTTGTAGTTGTACATGGACAGAATGCCTTTATTTGTTTATTTTTATGTGGTGCTAAGGATGGAACCCGGTGCCTCACACATGCTAGGCAAGTGCTTTGCCACTGAGCTCCTGCCTCAGCCATGGACTGAACTTTTTTTTTTTTTTTTCATTCTTTAAACATTTTCTAAATATTGTGTGTTTCATGTATCAAGAAGAGAATGAAGAAGAAACAAAAATGTCTTGTAAGCCCGTTGTCCTGACATGTACCTACCATTAAAATGCAAGTGTAGAGTAGTGTAAGATGAAAAACAAGCTTTCTCCAAGCTTTGTCCTCAACAGCAACCACTTGCATATTTTTGGATATAGCCTACTAAGCAAAAGTACTCTGTATTGATCTGTGATATGGATACTATATTATCGTATACATTATTATGATGTGCATGTGTGTATTTCTCCCCACTTCATGGAACAATCCCAAATGCACTGACCCTTGCTTTTTTTCATGTATTATATCTTGATGTTCTCAATCTATAATTTTCAACAATCACTTAATAATCCATTAATCTTTCTGACTAGCTCCCAAGATGTTCCCTTAGATTATAACATTTTTCTAACCCAATGAATATTTTTATAATGTGTTTTGTTTTCCTCTCAAGAGGCTGCATTCACTCACTGTCCCATGAGCAGACCATGAGGAGAATGCTGTGTACCACTGACTTTCATGTCCATGTCACTGGATTCCCCCACCAGCTTGACAAAGGAGGGAGAGTGTGAATGCCTGACTTTCTTCTACCCATGAGTCAAGGCTAGACCCAGATGTTCTCATTCCAAGTACAGAACCCTTTCTTTGAACAAATTATGCTTTAAAGCTGCAAATATAAATAAAAGGTCAGTACCCTTTGTTGTTCCCTCTGACAGAGGAAGAGAATAAATGCAACTGGGGCTTTGTGGTTCACAGCTCTGGGATAAGGGCTTTAACCAAGTTTGGAACCCACTAAAATACCACTTATTTTGTTTGGGATTGAGCCATGACCTTCTATTGTTCAAAGGCATTTTCCTTTGTAATAATTCCATGGAAAGAAAAACGACTTGAAAGTTATATTTATTAAAAAGCCCAAAGGCATTTGAACATCAATTTACATTTTTCTTTTTTATAGAAAAAAAGTAAAGTGTAAATGAATGTCAAACATGTGGCAAACATTTTTTTTAAAGATGCACGTGGGCTTTAAAAACTAATGAAAATCCTCTAGAAGGAACACATTCTGCAATATAGTAAATTTAAGTAAAGTAGGACATTTAAGCAGGTCAGCATGGCAAGTTGAGGCTTGTGGAATCCTGCAGAGAAAACAGGAGATCTTCTGTCTTTTTACACAAGATTTCAAAGAGAGTATATTAGCTCTCTGGACCCCCAGCATCTACCACTATGTGGATACTTGACTTGAGGGCGTGTGGGATACTTCCAAGTTAAGGAATCCTCTACCATTACTCCTCCTCATTTAATGAACACCTATTCTGCACTGGGAATTAGAGATGTGAGGATAATGAAGAGACCCACCTTGTCCTACAGAAGTTCAATTTCTACTGAGCACATTAGATATGGAAAAAGACAACATCAATGGACAGGGATCACATTGTCAGGGTAGTACAAAGACAGACATTTACCCTCCCTGGGGTGGGGGAAGTTTGAGGGAAGACATCCCAGGGGCGATCTCATCAGAGACACAAGAATAAAAAGAAAAGTAGCTGAACAGAGTTTGTTAAGGACATTGTGGTACAGAGAGCATCATGTGCAAGGGCAGGGGTATGGGAAGCTTGGTTTGCAGGGAAAACTGGTAGTTGCATGTGGCTGGAAGGTAGAAAGGACTGTGGAGGGAACACTAGTGAGTGAGAAAGCTGGAAAGGCAAGCAGGTGCTAGGTCATGTTATGGTGCATGCAGATACTCAGCAACTTGGGAGGCAGAAACAGGAGGATTACAAGTTCAAAGCCAGCCTCATGAACTTAGCAAAGCCCTAAGCAACTTAGTAAGATCCTGTCTCAAAATAAAACATTAAAAAAAAAAAAAAGGCTGGGGATGTAGCTCAGTGGTAAACTACTCCTGGATTCCATCTCTAATACACCCCCTGCAAAAAATTAAATAAAGCATAAAGGATTTTACGAACAGTTTTGTTTTAGAAAGACTATTTTGCATCGTGGGTGAAAAACAAATTTAAGAAGAATAGTACTAGGGACAAGGAAATCAGTTAGGATGTTGTTGAAATTCCATGAGAAGGGCTGGGGATGTGGCTCAAGTGGTAACACGCTCGCCTGGCATGCGCAGGGCGCTGGGTTTGATCCTCAGCACCACATAAAAATAAAATAAAGATGTTGTGTCCAGAGAAAACTAAAAAATAAATATTAAAAAATTCTCTCTCTCTCTCTTAAAAAAAAAAAAGAAATTCCATGAGAAATGATAAAATCCCAGATGAAGAGATTGCAGTGGGGTAAAGAGAAAAGGATGCATTAAAAAGATAAATTTAGTGATTACCTACGTGTGGTCAAAGGTAAAGGAAGAGTCCTGGTGTCCCCAGAGTTTTTGACTCCGGCCTGAAATTTCAACCTCAGGCATGGTGGATGCTTCGATGACAGTTGAATAAGAGGCACTGCAGCTGGTCCAAGAGGGCGCTGGCTCAAATTCATTAAATGTGTTTCCAAACATGAATAGAAGGTAATGGAAATAAGACATAGTATAATGACTGTCCCGTAAAATGTAAAGGAATTTGATAATCTGTTAAGATCAAGTGTTAAGGACTCCCAGACGATTCTACAATGTAAAAGGAATTTCTCACAAAAACTAAATAAGACAATATGACACCCTGGAGAAGACATGAGGAAATGGAAACTCATACTTACAGCTGGTGGAAATGTATATCGGACCTATCCAGAGAGTTGGGTTTTTTATGTAAACCCCAAAGGAACACGGGCATGCACACCCACGTACGAGAATAGTTCACAGAATCATCGCAGCTTTAAAAAAAATCAGATACCATTTAAATGTCTATCAAAAGGTGAGTAAAGAAATTGAATGCTATTCTGCTATTTAAAAGAATCAGGTAGGTATAAATTTATAAAAACAGATAGAACTCAAAAACAAAATTTTAAGTTTAAAATTCAATGAATAATATTGACAGAGGACATTCAAAACACCCACTGTGTTTTCATGGATACATATATTACTAGATAATACATTAAGAGTACCTACATAAAATCATGCCTATGGACACCTACTTCAGAAAGTTGGAGGAAGTGAAAGAGGGATAGAAAATGGCTTCAAAAATAACTGGATCATTAAAAGATTTTCTTAGTTTCTCAGTCTTTGCACTGTTGACATTTGGGTCCGGATGTCTTTTGAGAAGTAGCACTTCCCTATGCATAATAGAATATTTAGCAAATTCCTGGCCTCTACTCATTAGATGCTAGTAGCATCTACTCAAGTCATGACCATCAAAAATTCTCTTGACATTTCCAAAGTGTCCTCTAGGGGACACAATCACCTTGTCTCAGAACCACTGGCTTAGTAGGTTGGCATTCCTCACACTTTTGTAATAGTATTCTTGTTGGAGATATTTTATAATAGAAATATGGAGGGGAGTAGAAAGAACATTTGTGCTATTATGCTGATAAGCCACCAGATGTGCTGCCATTCAGATATTAAGATGAATAAAATAGAATTTTTTCCCCAAGAAATCCATGTCTGGTCAAGCAATGTCCTATGGAAGTGAGGATCCTAGAACAGATAAAGACCTAAAAAAAAAATTAAAAATTAGAAAAAAAAGATGTAGGGCAGGTGTAGGGCCAAATTTAAGAGCAAATCTCATATCAAAGATAAAGGTGTTTCTCTAAAGTAAGGTCTTCCTTCCCAGAACTCCATCTGAAACACAGTAAACATTCAACAAGAAATAGTTAGTTATTTTAGCATCTGTCGTTGTGTCCACTATTGTTTGCAGGTACATAATGAATCAAGTAAGGTAGTGTTGATGGCACCCTCTCTACCCTCTCCATATACCAAGGAACTAATCACCAGTTATGGAGTTGCCAGGATTAGTTACCGATGATGAGGGAATATTTAGAAATCGAGGATGACTAAGGACTCTACAGTGTCATGGTGTCTATGTGTCACTAGTAGGATTTGAAGGTATCATCTGATGTTTAGCTCAGTTCATTTACGTATAAGTTAAACGTTAGCATGGTTTTGTAGCATCTTGAAAAGAACATGACCCCAAATTTACTTTTACTGACCTCCCTTTCTAACACAATTCATGATTTCCCAAGGATTGTCTCTATCTAATAGATTAATTTAATTCACAGAAATTGTTTCCAGAGTTCTTTTCATTTTTAAACACAGAGTATCACAGTGGACTTAAGGAAAAGTCCATTAAAAACAAGCTGTATTGCTGCTAAATAATCACATTCAGTGGGCTTTATCTGGGCTGAGCATGACTTTAATTTGCTTTTAAAAATATGAACATTTGGGCTTGGGATGTGGCTCAAGCGGTAGCGCACTCACCTGGCATGTGTGGGGCACTAGGTTCGATCCTCAGCACCACATAAAAAAATAAAATAAAGATGTTGTGTCCACCAAAAACTAAGAAATAAATATTTTTTAAAAATTCTCTCTCTCTCTTTAAAAAAATATGAACATTCATTTAATATATTTCTAAAAATGAATAAGGCAATAGAGAAGAAACACCTTAATGACTATTTACATAACATTTTAAAAATTCCAATCTGTTTTATTATTTAGTGTACTATAAATCACAATTAATTACAAATATTGGGTACTGATGTTATGTGCATAATTAGTTTTTAATCTTTACTACTTTAACACAGTTGAGGTGCAAGGAAAGACTTCTAAGTGCTACCTGACTATATTAATAGACTGTTGAGAGGTAAATTATTGTAATGCATATGATTTTGTTCCCACAGAGCTCTCAGACAGCTCTCTTGTGATACTTAATAATCCAATACCAACACAGATAGAAATGGTTTAACAAGTACTTACCCAAAATGAAAATTAGTATCCACCAAGAAGTGATATGATTTTTAAAGAAACATAACATCTCAAGTTACTGTATTGGAGCAAATGGTTTTCAAAGGTTAAATTCACTCAAGTATACAAAACCAAATTTCGACTTCTATTAAGTAGGTGGTAACTGTAATTCAGTAACCTGTCAGATAATAATTGCAGAAGCCCAAATCATAGTGCTTTGTGGACAGAGGGGGCTTGCGAGGTTGAGATGAACCCCTTCATTTTGTAGATGAGATAATAGGAGACTTCCAGAGAAGTTGTATCTTATCCAGAAGCCATTCATAGTGAAGTTTGTTAGTCTCAGTCTAGTGTTTGATGCTTTGTCTCATATGGACTCTCCAAATGTCCATCTGAGTCTTCCTACTGTACTTCTTTTTTTTTTTAAAGAGAGAGTGAGAGAGGGAGAGAGAGATAATTTTTTTTTAATATTTATTTTTTAGTTATTGGCAGACACAACATCTTTGTTTTGTATGTGGTGCTGAGGATCAAACCCAGGCCGCACGCATGCCAGGTGAGTGTGCTACTGCTTGAGCCACATCCCCAGCCCCTTCCTACTGTACTTCTGAGAGACAAAATTTAAAATCAAAAAAAGAAAGTCATGTGGTAAGATATACCAACCTACAAATGGATGGACAAGAAAAGGTCTGTCCTTAAATCCTGTCTTTAAAGTCTTTAACAATTTCATTGTTAAAATTACTCTTTGATGTTCTTACAGGGACTTTTATTTACTTCTTTAGATCCCCATTTATAGATCTTATGCTAAAGAGCATATTCCCCTAAAGGGAAGAATTTGAATCATCAGTTACCACCTTAGTAGAAATACTAGCAGAAGAAGAGGAGAATTGTCACAAACCAGTGACCATTGAAGCAGGATGTTTGACTACATGAGGAGGAAAGTGACTTGAGTGATGTCATTTTGCTGGAGGCACAGGGTAGATAAGACCTGCATTTGTTAAAAGTGCTGCATAGATCACTTAAGAATCAGCTAAGGGTTGAGCTGTGACACTTCTAAGTTCCTCTCTAACTCTGAGATTCCATGACTCCTTGAAGGCAAACTGAACAAAGTAGATGTTAGAAGGAAAGTGAAACAATATGGAAGACAAATTCTCCTTATTCTGCATTTTTGTTTAAAGAAAAAATTACCTTAGGAGAGAAGACTTGAGACTTGAGTTCCTACCAGATTCTATCCAGTGGTTTTCAGAAATGAGACCTGTGATATATCCTGATTCCTAAGAGTTTGGAGAGACTTCTAGGCTTTGAACACCTTGCAAAAAGATCCGAGACTAGAAGTTTGCTTTCTACTTCCCTCACCTTTGTAAGGAAGAATTAAAATGAAGGATGTGTTGCATTAACTGATGGTAGAGTGCAGTAGAAGCATTCATAAGAAGACACTGAAAACTAATGCATAATTTTTCTATTTCTTAAACCCTAAGTCCAAAGGGGTATTCTTTTAGTGTTTTAGAATGCTACATAGATATACTATGTGCTCATTAAACATATACCTGTATTAATTAGATAATATATTTATAAATTTTAAACAACAGAACTAAAACTCATGGGTAGAGAAGCTCCATCATCTCTATAATCTAGATACCCCTAGTGGCCATCAAATGAATTGCTGGTATAGTGCTCAGCAATTCCTACCATGAATTTTAAGCAGGAGTGAAAAATCAGTATTGTGGTATCTGAAGCTGATAATATTTGAGGAAGATTTTTTTTCTTTTTGATGCTGGGGATTGAGCCCAGGGGTACTTACCCACTTAGCCATGTTGAGGAAATGAATGAACAACTACAAATGCAAAATGAGACGCAGAAATCACAGATAGAACCCATGAAAGTGAGGGTTTCCCAAAGTACAGGCTTCATCAGCATCTCCATAAAGTCCCCTCTAGGTGGCAGGTGTGTCAGGATGCTGACTCACCTCTCACTGCAACTTGCAGACCTGAAATGGGAGAAGCTCCCAGACTAGCCCCTGTTCATCTGTGGGTCTATTTGCACCAATTTGCTCACACATGGTACTTTCCTAGAGTGGAACACTATGGAAAAAGTGGGGAAAGGACTTTTCCAAGGATCGTGATGCCCATTCTGCTTTTTGTCACTGCAAACACATTATCTTATATTACTTTAAGCTAGAACTAGAGGGGATGTCAGACACACTTTATGTTTTCTAACTCTCCAAGGAACTTTAAATCTTTTACCAAATTTGTACCTCAAAACAACTCTGGAAGGTAAAACAGGTTTTATTATCCTTGTTTGACAGAGAGAGCAAACTGAGAAATATAATTTTTATCATTTTTAAACGAATGGACCTTTCTTTCTCTCTCCCTTTCTGAATCTCCTGCCCCTGATCTCCACCTCCACCGGGAAAAAAAATGAAACGTTCATAGTCCCCCAGTATTATTTTTAATGTGGCAGCCATGCTTGTGTCATGCTAACTATAGGAGCAAGCTCTCGTACACAGAAGGAATCCCTGTACCATTCGGGGTCTTTTTTAGTCAAGATTCTATAAGCACCAGGCATCTAAATACAAATATTTAGTATGTTTAATAGGTTTTATTTTCTGAACACGTCATTTCCAAAATGCTCACTTATCAAGAGTGCTGTATAATTAGCAGGTGTCATGGGAATGCTACAGAAGGATATTTCTAATTTGCTCAATGACAATTCTTGTCCCCCACGAAGCCTATCATGAATGAATGAAAAGATGATGATTATTCTGTGCTGAAAAGTTAAGGGTATCTTTTCATCATGGCACACACCTTAATACCAGTGGCTTAGGAGGCTGATGCAGGAAGATCAAAGGTTCAAAACTACCCTCATTCATTCAGTCAGGCCCTAAGCAACTTAGCAAGACCCTGTATCAAAAGAAAAAAATAAAAAAGGCTGAGGATGTGGCTCAGTAGTTAAGCACCCTTGGGTTCAATCCCTGGTACCAAACAAACAAAAGTTAAATATACCCCATCTGAGCATTAATAGGTACCTGATGGTGTTCTTCCTAGAAAGATCTGTGAGGCAAGTAAGTTTAAGATCCTAACTAATAGGGTTGGCAAGGAGATTTTTTGCCCTATTTATTTAAATTAAATGTCATTTGGTCCAAAGCAGTAGACAACTCGAGATTACAAAATAGTATGAATGATGAACATAGTACAATGAATATATCTTCTCCAACTAGTTTTTAATTCTCCTCAAGAAGCACAGACGTTGGTCTATATTGGTGTGCTCTTGTTGATTCGTCAAATTAATGAATGATTACAATGTGTAGATAAACAACTACAGAGGACATCCCTTGTTATTGGTAGATTCTGGTTCCACAGCTCCCTTTTCTAACTTACCAGAAGCTGTTCTCCTCACGATATCATTCACACAAGCTGGCTCACATGTGAAAATCTCATCAAGCCAC
The DNA here is from genome assembly GCF_021218885.2 of Marmota monax. NCBI lineage: Eukaryota > Metazoa > Chordata > Mammalia > Rodentia > Sciuridae > Marmota > Marmota monax. The sequence goes on from NW_026695224.1 coordinate 6,170,408, forward strand.
GTGGAAGCCAACACCCACCACTTTTGGACTCTCAGCACCTCAAAACTTTCACCTATATTGTTTTGTTATCTCCTTTGAGAGTAAATATTCTTGTTATCATTTTACAGGTAAATAAATAAAGTTTATTTATCTTAGTGAAGTTGAGCGGCCTGCCTACCTGAGAAAATGATAGCATTCAAGTCCAACTGAGAATGTCATCTTCAGCCCAGTGGCGGTGGTGTCATGGTATGTGATGCTCAGAAGAGAAGCTTCCTCCGAAGTCAGAAGAAAGGTGAACCCTGAGAAGTTTGCAATGTCACCACTGACAAGGAAGAAGGAAGTGGCAAGAAGGTGTGTTGCATTTTGCCAATTCTCACGGAGAATGATATTTAAGTTACTCTACTTAAATATCATTCTCAAACTCCCCGGTCTCTTATGGGGAAGGAAAGAACACCTTGATCCTCAGAACTGCACCAAAAGCACACCATAGTCCTCAACATGGAGACATTCATCAAACTGACCGAGTGACATGGCCTTTCCTTTAGCAGATGGCCAAGATCCTGATTCTCTAATGGAAATAGCAGCAACAATAACAAAACTCACAAAATGTTTGGCTTCTGTGATCAAGGGTTGGATCGAAGACATGTAAATTCCCTATCAGGTGCAGCCTTACCTCTCCAGTAGAACCAAAGGAACGTAATGGAATAGCACGCTTCCCCATGGGCGATCTCTCCCCTGACCTTACTTGAAAATCAAATTTGAATGCTGTGTCTTCTCATGCATCTTCAAGATTTATTCATGAGTCACAGCTGAATGCTCTATGTGTTGTATTTATGTGAACAAACACACATAAAAAATAAAAAAGAATCAGTTCCATTATCTAGATAGATGTGTGTTTGTCAGCATCTGAGAGAATCTCCATCCTGGATAGTATAAGTATTCAGCCACTCTTTTAAAAACATCAGTCAGGCATTGTAAGACATATAACCACAGCATAAGCAATGACCTTTAGACGTGTCTCCACTCCTATTATCTACACACTGTGAAAGAGAAACAAGCTGATATTGGAAATCTCTGTAATATTGGTTTAGAAGCTATTTATTTCAGATGTACTGTGCTTGGTACACCAACCATAATTTTATTAACAATAGCAATATATTGAGACATTATTCAAAGGAATCTTAACAGGTATACATTTGATTTTCCTCACTCCCCTACCATCACCAACACACCACACACACACACTCATACACAAACACACATATACACACAGAGAGAGAAACATGAAGTGTTTATTCCCCATCTAACAAAGGGACCCCATGGTCACTTAAAATATTTATAACATTTTTTATTAAATTTCTAAAAGCTTATCAGGTGTGCAGTACGTTTGAGGAGCGTAGCTTTCATAGGAGCTATACTCCACAAGCCATGTCATCTTTCAAATGACTCTACCGCATTGATTAATTTACTCTTCCCTTCCCTAAAGGACAAATGGCTCTTAGAACAAAAATAGGTTTTATTTTGGGCATACATTTTCCCTGGGATTTTTCTTCAGATGTAGGTCACATTACATGGGTATTCCAGCCCCACTTCATTCCTGCTGCTACTCCTGTCAACACTAAATGACTCTCAAGGCTGGAAAAACTGGTAGCAGAAACATTGTGAATGATAGTCATGAAAAAAAAATCGTGATGATTTGAGATATGAACTTTTGAAATTAATCAAGCTTGTGTCCGATGATGTTTCAATATCATTCACCTTGAAAACAAACAAAAAAATCCATCACCCATGAAAGTGCTCTGTCTTCCCCATAGAAATCATGAGATGATTTCCCCACTAACTGCCTGAACATTTTACAATGCACATGTATGAGTCGTCATCCATCCTCCCCAGCGAAAGCCATACTGCAGTCAAAATGAGTTCCATTTCCTGCACCATGCATAAGCCTACAAAATGATGATCTCATTTCATCAACACTTAGGCTCCTGTTGCTGCTGTAACAAATTACCACAGTCTAGTTGTAAGGTCCTTGCTTAGCATCTGGACGGCCATCTTAAGTGACAGACACTAGTTTAAGAAAAATTTTACTTTCCTGCCCAAGGGCATTTCTGAGAAAGGCAAACCATTCTCTCATACCAACCCAACCCTTAACCCGCATTAAGACCTGCCCGGCTCTAATCTCTGAGCCTGCCCCATAAAATTCCCGAACCCCAAGCCTGTTTTGCCTCACTCCATCTATGGAGAGATGTGCCTTTATTTGTCAGTTCTGACAAATAAACTCTCCTGTGTATCTCTGCCTGATCTCTGTCTTTCATTTCTCACTCTCCTGTCTCCCAATTCTTCACTTTCCTTTCACTAATGGTTTTAAAAAATGAAAATGTATTGTTTTATAGTTCTAGAGGTAGTAAGTCTGAAGTGATTGTCACAGGAATAAAACCAAAGTGTTACCAGGGCTGGTGTCTCCTAGAGGCTACAAGGGGAAGATCAGCTTCCTCATCTTTTTCAGCTTCTAGTGGCCACCTGTGCTCCTTGGTTTGTGTCCCTTTCCTCCATCTTAACAACACATTATTCTAGGCCCTGTTTCTGTCATCATATGATGAAGTCAAATTTCCTTCTGCCTCTTTCTTATTATAAATACACAGTGATGACATTTACAACCCACTCAAATAAATTATGTCTCCCCATTTTAAGGTCTTAGGCTCCAGGAATTAGGTCCTAGCTATATTAGAAGACCATTATTTGGCCAACCACATCAACTAATTAAGTTGCTCATCAAAATAAGAGGAAAATAAGCCAGGTGCCATAGCACATGCCTGTAATCCCAGGACTCGGGTGGCTGAGGCAGGAGGATTGTGAGTTCAAAGCCAGCCTCAGCAAAAAGCAAGGCACTAAGCAACTGAGACCCTGTCTCTAAATTAAAAAAAATATATACAAAATTGGGCTGGGGATGGGGCTCATTGGTCAAGTGCCCCTGAGTTCAACCCTCGGTACCAAAAAAAAAAAAAAAAAAGCAGAAAATAGAATTGACTGAATTGACTTTCCTTTTAAAATTAGGCATTGCTCAGAAACAGGGCATACACAACACAAGTTATAACTTGAAAAAATGCAAATCTAACCTGTAACATCAAGTTCAGTACTAAATATGATATTTTAAGCAGCTTCTTGGAAATGAATAAGGATCAATGTTGTAAAATTAAGAACTTGGAATCAGAGCCTAGGTACCAATCAGGATTTGAGTTGTAAGCAAGAGAATCCAACTTTGGCTAATTTAATGAGAAAAATTTACTTATGGAACAATAAATCAAAGGGAAGTCGGACAATTTAGTTTCATTTTTTGAACAGAGGCCAAGAAAGGCTAGACATAGAAGGCAAGGTTCAATTTTCACCATAGGGATACTTTGATTCATGTTTCTAAATATGTGCAAAAGATATTTTAGGTTTTCCTCAAATGGAAAATGAATAGCATAACAGTATTCAATGTGTAAAGTTATCATGAGCATTAAGAGAGATATTATTCTATAGGAAGGACTTAAACAGTGTTGGACACAGACTGTTGAAAATAGATTGGAAAAACATCACACATTATTCATGCAATTCAGTCATGGATTATTTCTCAACTGTCCCCACATCTCTGCCTCTCTTTCCCAAGATTCAAACTCATGACTAGGATCATCTGACTTCATTATTCACTAGTTTTCAGAGAATATAAACAAGGGGAAAAAAAGTCTTCCTTTGCTTCCATAGAGAAAACAATGCTGTTTTCCTAGTCTAGTTTGTGCTGTTGTAACAGAATACCTGAGCTGGGGTGATTTAGAAGAAGCACAGGTTTTTTCGACTCACAGTTCTGGAGGGTGGAATCCAAGAGCCTGGTACCAGCATTTTTCTGTAGTGTCCCCCTAAAGAAAAAGATTATTTGGACATGAAGGTCAAGAGAAGGCAAAGACAAATGTCCCCTGGGGCCAATGATGACATATTCAAGGCAAAATCGACTCTAGAATAAGAGTGGCCGATTAAAAGTAACCCATGACCAGGAGCCACATCCTGTGGAACAATCCAATGGTCACTTGACCATTCTGCCCCCAACACATTCTCCTATTATCTTAGTGGCCTCAGTTATTTTCTTAATTCTTTTTTACTTGGTTTCCCTTGATATAAATCTAATTCCCAATTTTATTTCTTGGTATACATTTTTAAAAACCTAAAACACAAGAAAAGCTATTGATGTGATTTATGAAACTCCATTTGTTATACGTGTACATTGGGTGTTTATAATTTGGATAAATACTATTTTATTGGATGTTTTTCAAATTTAAAGATGGAGCACATGGTGGGGGGGAGTTGGAAAATGATAATGATCAAAGAAAAATCTACCTTCATTTGAAATTAATATTTTACTAAAATTTTTAAATTTGACGTAGAGCAAAGGTAGAGAAAAAAATTAATAGCATTTCCTTCTGATGGCAAAAACACAGGTGTTTATTATACTTTTTCGTCTTAAGATTTTTCATTTCTTAAAAATTATGATACCAAGTTTAAGGCATAATAAAATAGTAAAAATCTTCAAACTGTGTGTTAAATGTCTGAGTAGTTAGTAATATGTATAAATCCATGAAGTGGAGAAGAGAAAGAATTATTTTCCAGTTGTAAGAAACAATTTAATAAAAAGTAAATTTGATTTGTTGTATTTGGTCCAATGAAAAATCATAAAAATATAAGAAAAAGATAATACAGAATGTTAGAAGGAAAAGGTTTGAAGAATAATCACTCCTGTCTGACATCGCAATAGTCCCTCATTCCACTTTAACACAAAGGCCAAGGATTCAAGAGAAACGTGGATTTTTCCTAATACACTAACATTGAAAGCTCCTAGGCCCAAATACAGTGAGAACCAACCCTGGTCAATGAAGACTTTCTATTCAAAGCAGACAAGGGAGAAAAGCAAAGCAAAAAAAAAAAAAAAAAAAAAACGTCCAGAACCATGAATCAAAAAACCTGTGCTTCTTCTAAATCACCCAGGCTCAGGTATTCTGTTACAATAGCACAAACTAGACTAAGAAAACAGCACTGCTTTCTTTCCCTATGGAAGCAAAGGAAGACTTTTTTTCCTTGTTTACATTCTCTGAAAACTAGTGAATAATGAAGTCAGATGATCCTAGTCATGAGTTTGAATCTTGGGAAAGAGAAGCAGAGACTCGGGAACAGTGTAATGCAAAGCACGCATTAAACATTGCCACCAACACAGCTGAGAGCTAGAAGAACTCTCACAGTGACAAATGCTCTTGGGTTACAAGTTAGAAAAGGAAGGCCCAAAGAGAGTGGTGACCTGAATTACATATCTGTACCTGGTAGCATAGACCTGGAGCCTGGGTCCTCTGACCTGCCTGACAAATGAATAGAAATACCATTAACATTGTCATATGAAGGGCTTTCACATCTGGCCCCAACTTCCCATGATACATCCCATGCTCAAGTTTACATCATCTGGAAGGACAATATTTCTCACTCCTTTGTACCTATGCATGAGGTTCCCTGTGTTTTGCAAAGAAGGTTAATAGAACTCTTTCTTGCCTAAAACCTGAGCCCCTTCCTTTGATTCTTACTACCCCCAATCAAGCTGTATGCTCCCATAATATCCAGGACCTCCCTTGTTGTAGCACTCACACATGCTTTGTTTTCTCTCTCTCCACTGGACTATGAATTAAGGATTTGTTGCTCATACAATTGCAGTCTATTGAATTGTGGATCTGACACCTTCTTAGACCTTCGAAGAGTTGGAGAATGGAAAGAGAATAACCTCAGTGATGATCCCTTGGGTGCTCCCAGCTCTGACATTCCACCATTATAAATCTCACCTTTCTTTCCTGCTCTGGCTGAGGTCTTCCCTTGGGAAGACTTTTCCCTCATTAACTCAGTTTCCAACACTTGATTATAACATAAACATTCCAATAATTTGGCATCACTTCCTTTCCTGGGAGCGCCTATCTCTTCAGCTGGATTGTTAGTTCCTGGAGGGCAGGAATCACATTGGCAGGTACTGTGCCTTTCAGCTTATCACACGAAAGTGTTCAAAAACACTTGTAGATAATAATTCTGTTACCAAAACAACTTTCTACAGTAGCCCTGTTATTGCTAATACCAGATTAACAGATAATAAGGAATCCAATGTATGTGTGTGAGAGAGAGAGACAGACATACAGACAGACTGACTGACTCTGGGGGCCAAATGTAGAAGAGGAAAAGAAAATAGTCTACCCCATACTGAATACATCTTACCAAATACCTGGAAAATTAATTGAATCACAGAGGGTAGTCATGCGGTCATAAAACCCAAGATTTAATAACCTAATAGTTTAATATTTTGCTACCTTAAAATGCAGAAATAATAGAATAATCTGCAAATTTTCTTCATACAGTTAAAAGCTTAAGTTCCAGTAACTATATGACATTAGTTTGCCTTTACCCAATACACATTTATTTTTATAACACAGAATTTTGAACATCATAAAATTTCTCTTCAGTGTCATTTCCATATTATTTCTGTTATAATTGCACACCTAAATTATTGAAATTGAAAAATGCAAGGGACTTAATGACTGTCAAACACATCCACACAGGTACACACATACTTCTTACTAGGAAAACTTTACGGAGATAAAGGAGATGTACATGGATAACAAGTTGGCCTTCTTTATACCTGGAAAGAGGGGACAAGGTCAGCCACCAGTCTCACTTTCACCCCCTTTTTTGGACCTTCCTCTCCACCAAACACACGCATGCCCAGGCCCACCCAAAGATGCCCACAGCCCTCACTCTCCTGTGGGCACCACTGGTGGAAGGTCCTGTGGAATTTATTCTGGTCTCTAGGATGTATCCAAAAGGATTCCAAATCACATGAAAATTTCCCTACTTCCTAGAGGGTGGAATGTGATCCTGCAACTTCAGAAACACAATCATTTATTAATTCTAGAAAATAAAATTTTATCTATTCACATTATAAAAATCAATGGGTTTGGGGGGCTGGGGATGTGGCTCAAGCAGTAGCACGCTCGCCTGGCATGCGTGGGGTGTTGGGTTCCATCCTCAGCACCACATAAAAATAAAATAAAGATGTTGTGTACATCGAAAACTAAAAAATAAATATTAAAAAATTCTCTCTCTCTCTCTCTCTCTCTCTCTCTTTAAAAAAAAATCAATGGGTTCTAGGAATTAAATATGTCTCTTTATAACCTAGAACATGTTACATTTTTGGAAAGTATTTTGGTGGTTTCCTCAACACCTTTCTTGCATAGGGCTTCTTTCTTTCAAATCCTACAATCTATTAGTGAAGAGAGGTAGACATAATCGGGGACCCTGGACTGTGTTCTGACCCTGTGGTATTCTCACTTCTCCATCCATACAAGTATCTCCGGTGGGCATGTTTATTACATGAAGTAATAATAGTACAAACAACTTATTTTTTCAGAATTTAATGTGTTCCATAAAATCTGTTGGCATCTCTACCCTTTCCCCCATCTAAATTCTTTGGTTGTTACATATATTTTGTCCTCCAGGAACTAACAGACTAGTTGAAGAAACAGGCACTTATAGGAAAGGAAGTGGCACCATCTTATTAGAATGTTTATGTTATAATCAAGTATTGGAATCTGAGTTATGCATATTATGTATATTTTGTATATACATAAGTATATTTACTTATGTACATTCTGATGTTGCCTTATATCCTGTTTTAGTCAGCCTTTTCACTGCTGTGACCAAAAGATCTGGCAAGAACAATTAGAGGAGGAAAAGTTACTCTGGGGGCTCACAGTTTCAAAGGTCTTAGTCCACAGATGGCTGATTCTGTTGCTCTGGGCCCCAAGCTGAGGCAGAACATCATGGCAGAAGAGTGTGGTGGAGGAAAGCAGCTCAGGATATGGCTCGCCAGAGACAAAGTACAAACCCCAAAGGCACACCCCAGTGACCCACCTCCTACAGCCACACATTACCTACCTACAGCTTCCACCCAGTTAATCCACTAAAGTGGATGGATTCACTGATTAGGTTAAGACTTTTATGACCTAATATTTCACCTCTAAACTTTCATGCATTGTCTCACACATGGGTTTTGAGGGGACACGTCATATTTAAACCACAACATATCCCAAGGAATAAAGAATTAGTACAGATGACACATCCTGATGTTAAATAAAATAGTAAGTCACAGTAGGTGGTAGAGGTCGTGGATTTCTCCATTAGTAGGCTGTTGAAGAATGTGTGAAGACAGACATGAATGGACCAAGTGTTTAGACCTGCTTCCATTCTTGTGGCTGTGTCTACATAATGACAGGGAATAGCTGAGCATAAAGTGTCATTAGCCCCAGTGTGCTCCTCCCCTTTCAGGGGTGGCCCCAAACCTTTCTTTCAAGTCAGCGAGCCCTATTAACAGCAGTCATCTACCAGTCATGGGGATCTACTTAGTGGGGCCTGGATTGGCTGTTTAAATGATAAGAGTCTCAGGACTGACCAAACCACAGTATGGCCACTTGGGTTCCTGTAGAGATGGCCTCAGTGTCCACTTTTCCTCCCAAAGGTTTGCTTCCTGCCTTACTGACAGGCAGTTTCAAGAGCCCTGGCTAGAGGTCACTAAGCTCTCACACTAGCTGGCTGCATAGATGATCAGAAGGGGTGGGGTCCCAGGGGCCGCCCATGCTCTTTGGACACACTTGCCTCTTGTAGATCAGCCTTAATGTTTTCCTGACATCCTAGTTTGAGCAGACCCTGAAAAGCAGATGTCAGAGTTGATACTATGGGAGACAAAACAATGAGAATAGTTTCACCAAAGGTAATGAAACATCACATAATGTCTACATTTTACCTTTGATTTGAGTGCATTCCTAGAAAACTGAGTCTAATGAAAACCCAGGACATTTTTGAAAATTGTATGCTAACAACTTTGTGTGGATTTTTATACAAGCACCGTTTATATAAGTTATGTGAGTTATATAAAATGTTTTAAAAATGGAAAAAGAAACAAAAATATATACGTGTGTGTGGTCAAGCTTAAAAATAAAATGATTAAATATAAGAAAGGTAATTCTTTGCTAGAAGCTTCATGTGGCACCAGGCTAGTGGGCTTTGTAGATCAGCTCATGGAAGGTACGCTTCATGCTGGAGGGGAACAGAGTAAGAAATGTGGTCTCTTGAATTTTATGAATTTGTGAATCTCATATGCAAGAGAATGTCACCTGTACCCATTGCTTGTCCCGTCGCCTCCAGCTGCTTCTCATTGGGTCTGGAGCTGCCTATCCATACGGCCTTGCTTCTTTGGTAACAGCGCTACACAGAAGAAGTCATGGACTGGCAAAAATTAGACTCGTTGGCCTGGTGCCCTGTGTTAACTGCCTTGGCATCAGAGCCCCTGAGGCTGCCTCTTCGCTGCTCCATCGTTCCCATGTCCTAGAGAAGGATAAAGGAAAATACAACCCTAGATGGCATGGAATTGATTCTATGATCAAGGTGGGGAAAATCTAGGACAGTTGAACAAATTTCTTTACTGTAGAACTTCTTAGAAAATAATCCCACTAGGAAGGGGGTAGAATTTGTACTTTCCCACCTTAACTGATTCCACAGCTTTTTTTTTTTATTGGATGATCCTGCAGGTATAGTATTCTGTGAAACATACTTTGAGGAGTGCTGTGTTAATAAAAAAAATTGAATGAATTATAAGTTTATCAGGTTAAGCAAAGGTAACAGAATATAAAAGGGAAGAAAAGAGGCTTTCATCCACCATTCAAGCTGTTTCTTTTCTTATTGATTCTTTTTAGATATACATGAGAGCAGAGTGTATTTTGGCATATTATACATACGTGGAATACCATTCTTGTGATTGTATGTGAATACACTGCTTGTGTATTAATACATGAACATAGGAAAGTTATGTCCAATTCATTCCACTGTCTTTCCTATCCCATCCTCCTTCCCTTCCTGAGATTTACCCCTATCCAATCCGGTGAAGCTCCACTCCCCCCGCCACCCTCCACATTGTGAGTCAGTATCTTACGCACATCACAGAGAATATTTAGCCTTTGGTTTTTGGGAGATTGACTTATTTCACTTAGCATGATATTCTTCAGTTCCATTCATGTACCAGCAAATGCCATAATTTCATTCTATTTTATGGCTGAGTAATATTCCATTGTGTATATATACCACAATTTCTTTATCCATTCATCTATTGAAGGGCACCTAGGTTGGCTCCACAGCTTAACTATTAAGAATTGAGCCACTACATTCAAGCTGTTTCTGAACACACTTGTACTGAGTAATACACCAACTGGACAATACTGCAGTAGACAAGGAAAGAGTACCCCCACAGAATCATTTTATCTGATAACATCTCTGCTGATTTATGGCCCCAGTCTTTCTCCCTTTGAGAGGATCCACAAACTCTGGTCTAATTGAGAATTTGATTGTCAGCCAACTTAGGACGCTGGGGCTCTGCTAGAGTCAGCACCAATGGCTCAGTTCCCTATATGTGATCGGTGGCTCCGTGATTGGATGGATGGTGGAATTGCTTTCCATCTGCACATCCTCATCAGATTTTTATTTTAATAAAAGTCCTGTTCATTGGGTTCATTTAGCTCCTCCCTGCTCCTCATTTAAAAAAAAAAATTACCAGTCTTCTCTTAACACAGTACCTGAGGGAATTATACTGAGAAGAAAACAAAAAGACTCAGAAAATTCAACTTTGATCATTGATGGCACCCCCCAAAACTGTTCACAGTTTCACCTAATGTCCTCCAGAGATCAACAGTACCTTTGTGGGATTCCCAGAGCCCAACTACCCTAAAGCTCTGCCCAATGCCAGTGTGTTAACGGCATCTGTGATGATGGGTGCTCAAACCACACCAGCACCCTATAAAAATCAACAATGCTCAATGCAAAGAAACCGCCTATTGTGAAAATAAATAGCAAAGTGCAAGATATCTCTTCTTAATAAGAAATAGAACCTAAAATAAGTAAATCTTAGGTAGTCTTTGAACTTGGAATTCTCTTTGAAACTGTACTATAGTTTGTGGCCTCTGCCCATAACTTGTGCTTCCTATGGATAACTGAATTCACACCAATTGAGGTTTAATACCCTTCATAGTGTTATTTGAATTTCTTAAACTATACTTACCATGGACATTTCTAGATAAAGCTTAGAATGATTTTCTTATCCGATTAAGGAAGAATCTACAAACACCATAGTGTTTGGCTGCAAATCTTGCAAAATGGAAAAAAACAAACACTGTTCTGAAGGAACAGAGATAAAGAAAAATGGAAAACAAACTTCAAAATGTGTCACAGGGAATAAATTTCTACCAAGAAATATGCTCTCTTCTAAACTTCATATTTATAACTTGGGAAACACATTTTATTTCAAGCAGAAGCAATATAGCAAATACATTTTACAGGGAAACACATAAACTTATACACACCAACTTTTAAACTTGATGGGAGCTGGTCCAGAGTGTGGTGTAAAGAGGGTAACTGGAAAAATACAGGTTTGGGGAGGTATTAACTGGCCTATATGGGTCTTCTGTTTGGGAAAAAGAGAATCTAAAAACGAGATCATTATATGATTTTTCTGATCGTGGGTTTTAGTGGCTCAGTATTATTCTTACATCTTTATACAATGTTTAGGAAGTTTTTCCTATTATCAAGCAAGGCTGCTGATGTCTATCCACATACATCTGCCTCAGTCTGGCTGTCAAGACCCTCTGAAATTCAGTCTCATCCAACTAATCAAACTCAACAGCTCATCACCCCCCCCCCCTTTTCCTCAAATTTGAACCTCCCCTCCACAGAATCAAGACTTTTCCTGCCATCATAGGCCAGCAAACTTCTGTTCATATGATTCAATGCAAGGAACAAGAAAAACACAACCCAGAGAACATTTATTGTATCATGGGACTGACAAATTCAGAATTGAGGCTTCAGGTGTGGTTTGATCCAGAGATCTCTTCCACTCTTTTTCTCTAGTTCCCTTGACTAATGATCTACCCTGTTCATTGGCATCCTTCTCCCATGGCTTCTCCCATGCAGGAGCTTTTGGCCTCACATCTGCTCACTCTCCTGACCACAGAGAGGAGACCTAAGTCCCACCCTTTCAAGTTAAAGTCCTTCCCTAAATTAATCTCCAAAGCCAGGAGAACCCAAGGGAAGCTGGACATGGTTCACAGTGTGCCTTTTATGGGGTAATTCTTTTACCTGGTGGACAGCCTATATCTAGTTGTCTGACCTTGATATGGGAAATGTTCTCATACTGCAGATACTCTTGTGGCTCTCGTCTGACCCTTGTCCAGTGTATGCCTCCCTGACTGATCCTGTTGGTTCTGAAAGCCCCCAACCTTGTGACCCATGGAAAACCCAAACCAGCCCCTGATTCTTCAGATGGAAAGCACGAATTCAACACACCATCACAACAGGCTTCAAGTTCAATGATTTTACTCGTAGACTTGGGGCAGAGAAGAGCCTATGAGTCAGGAGAGCAGTCCTCATCCTGCATCCCTAGGCCATGAGAAACAGGAATGAGAGTCAGCCACAGACAGAGGGGAAAATGGGAGCTAGCAGTATTTATAAGGGAACAGGATATGGGTCGTTTTGAGCTCATGGGCAAATGCAGTTGGTTAATTTGAAGGAAGCAGTGTGGAAGCAAGGAGCCCAGTCTGTTCTTCAGGAGGAAGGTCACTACATTCCCATCCTGGCCACCAGCTTGAGCCAGCCAACTGGGTGTAATGTTCTGCTAATGCCCAGGCAGCAGCCACTGCTGTCTTACTCCTGTTACCACTGGGAACAGGTTGGCAAACAAAAATATGAGCTGACAAACAGAACTTCTCCAACAGATCTTGTTGCTGCATTGACCCAAATTCCCTGGCTACCCATCACCTAATGCATAGAAGATTTGGCAAGATGGCGTAGTTGAAACCTTAACCCTGGATTTTGTTTTTCTCCCACATTTTCAAGTTCCCACCATCGCCCCATGAAGGCAGCAGTAATGTTTCCACACTTATTGCTTCAGGAAGGGGAGGCAGACATTGACCATTTCAGAAGGTACTAGATGACACTGGAAGGGACTGGAGGAAATAGCATTGGAAAGGTTTCATCTGCCATCTCTAACAAAAGAATCATTTCCCTAGGTTGAACGTAGAGATGGGAAACAGGAAAAAGAGATGAAAGAAGAGACATCGGTGGGGTCACAGGGAAAGGATTAACACAGAAGGGCCACAGCAACACAGATCATCTTGCAGAGGAGCCCACAGCTGTGGGACATTCACCTAGGGAGCTGAGTGGGCAGCCCATAAGTTTCCTAGTCTCAGTCCAATGATTTCCCTCCGGGAGCTCTGCCTCTGGGACTCTGCCTGTCCTTCTTTTCCCCAGCTTCCGGGGAAGACTTACTTTGCAAGTAGTCAGTTATTTCTCCCTGAGCACTAGTAGACCTTTACATATGTACATGGCCTCAAGTAGATCATCCTCTGCAAAGTGTCAAGGGTGAAGATGCCAAAGTCTAGGCATCTAAGGACTGATAGTGATGGTAATGGCAAAACTAAAGCCCCATAAACATTGCCCTTGGAGAAGAAGGAGATGGATGTGGGGTGGGGACTGCTTATCAACAGGACCATGGCTAAAACAAACCAGGAAAATCCAATGTGATGCTGTTATTGTTCATTGCATGGTCCTTCACATGGATCTATTTTATTTTCCTCCTTGCCCATCATCCTCTCTGCAGGGAGAGAGCTGAGCCAGACAGAGGGACTATGGATGAGCCTTTTCTCTCCCCAAAGCTTTTCTTATTGAGCCACTTTTTCCTGAGTTGGGGATATGCAAATGAGAATTTTAAAAAAGGTGTCATGTCTTTGACTATATCAGGTGCCACACCCACCCATTCATTCTAGTCTATTCAACACTGTACTAAGTTTGCCCTCTACCAAGTACTTACCATGGTGCTAAGTGCCAACAATAGAAAGATGAGTGACACCTTATCTTTGTCCTGAGAAAATTCCTGAGTGATAGATACATAAACAAATAATTACAGTAAAGAATATTAAGTGCTAAAATAAAGCTCTTTAGGTGCTACTTAAGGAATTGCAACATAGGAAGAGAGTAACTACAGGGGAGATGGTCTGTGCTCCATCAGCCTTCATAATGCACATGGGTAGGCATACAAAGCTCACTAATTAATAGACTAAATCTTGTGGAGCATCACTAGGCACAGGCCTGGAAGATATTGTCAGAGATCACTGACTTCAAATTTCCATAAATCTGGAACATCTAATCTTAGCATCTAGCAACAGGAAAAATGGGAAGCCATTGATCAGTCCAATCCCTTCTCAAAATTCTAGAAAGTAGAGAAGTATAGAGCAAAGTCAATCCCCATGTAAAAAAGTAAGAGGGCTTGGTGTCTTTATGAAATCTTCATGTTATACTGTTATATTTTGGATCTTGAATGTACCTAAATGACTTATATGTTGGAAGCTATTCCCATGTAGTAATATTCACCCTTCTGGAAGGGTGACTGCATCATGAGGGATCTGACCTTATCGGTTGCTTAGTTTATTGATGAATTCATAAGTCAATGAATTATTGGGAGGTGGTGAAGACTGTACAAGGTGGGGTCTAGCAACTTTCCTCCAACACACCCTTCTGCCATGACTTTCTGCCTCAACATGGACCCAAAACAATGGAGCCAGATGACCATGAGGCAATATTAAATATTTCAGAACTTAAGTTGTGTTTTGTTTCCGTGAAGGGAAATTAATGAACACGTGTATGAGACGTTATTTAACTTTGATTCTACCTTCCTTCCTCCTGAGTAATGAGCAGCTAGCCTTACTTTTTAAATCCAAATTATACTGAAGGCAAGATGAACTAACTATAGAATGGCCAGGTACCAGATCGTTCTGACACCAAAGGAGGAACAAAGGCTGTTCACTTTTCATAATGTATTTTTTAAGACAAATTCAACCAAACACAATTTTGTCCTTTCAGATCTCCAAAGAGTCCCCAGGATACATCTCTGATTTAAGGTAATCATAATGGCATGCAACAGTTTTGCACCTTCCAGTTAATGAAATTCTGAAGGAAAAGTCAGATGACTACAATTGGGATGACTACAATTATAGTATCAGCTGAGCTTAAGAAGTAAATCAAAGCCCTTTGGAAGTCACGGTCTTCCTCCTGCTCACTAAGGCGGAATTTACTATGGGAACCTTGGACAGGGAAAATTGCAGAGATGAGGGGGTGGATGGACAGACATGTGCACATGGCCAGGGAAGTTGGATGTTTTGCTCTATTGCATAGAAAGCCAATTCCATAAAAAAAGGTTATAAGGAAACTGAGGCCAAGAAGAACACAGCCAGCCGAGGCAGGTGCTTAATGTAGAACCCTGGCCCCTCTGCCTCTCTCCTCTACACAGCCTTCCTGGTCTAAGACCTGGACTACCTCCATGCCTCTCTGCAGAGACCATTTGTCTCCCTCAAAAGTCTTACAAACAAAGGTGCTTTTAGAAGAAAAAGAAGAAAAAGTCACATTCGCAAGCTGCATTTTTTTAATTATTATTATTCCTTTAACACCATCCATTTTTAGCATTCCTGTGTTTTGCCCTCTGGTAGGTTGGGGGTTGATAGAGAGATCTGTGAGTGAAGATGGCCGATTTACAAACCATCCTACTGGGTGCCTAATAAAATGCAAATTGAGACGTGGGGAGCAGAGAAGTTCTCTGTCCTTCCCTTTACAAATAAAGTGTTACGGTGCCACTTGCGGGGATCAGGAGCTCCATGCTGGGGCTGCATCTGCTCGTTCTGACAGCTCCCCAAAGAACCCTGCTTCTCTTTTTTTTTTGCAAGCCAGCAAGCTGTTCTTGGATAGTACAAAAAGAAACCTGCTGCAAGGAGAGAGGAAAAAAAGTCTCTCTGACAAGTGAGAAGAAATTTAAAATCTCCTGGAAAAAAAAATTAGAAGTTGAAATGTATGATAGCAAAACACAAGTTTATGTTCTCAAAAAAGGACCCCCTTTTTAGTCAAGGAGAGGAAGGGTTGCAATCCACTGGTTAGCAGGCGGAGCGTGTGGATGCTAGGGAATTGACCAGAGGACAGCAGAGAACACATGTGTCCTGCAAAATGGACAGCCAGGGCTTGGACATAGCCAATTGATGGTGCCTGAAGACACACAACTCCAGCACTGGTGGATACTACCGCTTTTAAAGGGATGTTAGAAAAAATTAATAAGGAGATGTTAGAATCATTGATTTTATGTAAAAAAATCCCAATTTTCAAAGTGATTATTTCTTTGCCAACTAAATTGCATAGGGTTCTTAGGCTACTCCTTTCAACTCCACATTGGAAGAATGCTGAAACCACCCAGAACATCTGAGCCTGCTTCGCAAAGAAGGAGTCTTTAAGAAGAAATAGAAGACCCCAAAGGATGATCAAGAAGATAACTGGAGCAGTGGAATCGTGGCAGCCTGAGCTGTGAAATCCTTGAACATGGGGAGGGAGATAAAAAGCTCTTTCTCATTTACTCGATGTCTACCCTGTGCCAGCCCCAGGTGTCTTCAAAATTATTCTCGTATCCCATTTGGGTGAAGGATCGTCACCAACATGCAGATGAGCAATCAAAGGAGCAGAATGACAGCGAGTAAGTGATGAAGAATGGGTCTGAGTATCCTTTCCAACAGGGTCTAGTTGAAACCCATCAGAATTCCAAAAATGTCATTTTAGCTAGGCATGGTGGCGTACACCTATACCTCAGCTTGGGAGGCTGAGGCAGGAGGATCACAAGTTCAAAGCCAACCTCAGCAATTTAGTGAGACCCTGAGCAACTGAGCAAGACTTTGTCTCTAAATAAAATAGATAAAAGTCTGGGGGTGTGACTCAGTGCTTAAGTGCCCCTGGGTTCAATCCCCAGTACCAAAAAAACAAAATAATAATAGTAATAATAATGTCATTTCATAAATGATGAATAAATACTAGGCAGATACCTGTCCTGGAGAGAGGGAGAGAGGAATGGAGGGAGGGAAGAGGAAAACTGTTTTATTTAAATACTTGCATAAGAAATCTCTTGCTAGCATGTTATTTACACCAACGTTTAGGTAATGTCAACCATTTTTGTAAATTCTAAGGGGGAAGACTTATTTGTAAAACCAAAGCTACATTTCATTATGATTGTTCATCTCTCTCTGATTTGCAGTCTTATTATCCACTGGGCAAAACCAGAGAAAAATCTTAAATTAGGACACAACTAACCAACTAATCTAATGCCCTTTTATGCAAAACTAATTTGCCTCCTTCCAGATTCCTCTGTGGGCTTTGTCCATATCAGGCATTTCCTGTGTTCCTGAACTTCATTATAAGCCTTTCAAAAAGCAACTAGGATGAGGCTTTGGAAGAGAGGGCTAAGATAAAGAGGTCTCCAGCCATCCCTTATGTGGGCTGGAGTTCAGGAAACTGGGCATGCTTACCAAGAGACCTCAGTAAGGAGGGCTTGAATTTCAGGGGAAAGACATCTATTGATATTTTCAAATATTTGGGGTTGGTCCAATTGAAAGGGCTTAAAATTTCACTTATTACCATGGTCCAAATGTCACCAAGGACTGCTGTCATTTCAACACATAGAAGTCTTGAGACAGGTTGGGTACATGTGAGCTATAACTGGGTTCCAATGAATGTAGAGTTGGCCACCGTTCCTGTTGCAGGAAGTTTCCAACTAAGACTTGGAAGGTCTACAAAATAGGAGACCCCAGCTCAGTAGGTTAGACAATAAGGCCATAGGCATTTCAAAACTCTTATTATCTGTTCCAGAGAGTTGTTAAATTTTCATTATGAAATGTGAATATGTACATTTAAAGAAAGGTAATAAAAAGAAACATTCATTTACCAACTGTCTTGCTAAAGAAATAAAATGCTACCAGTGCCTTAGAGACTTCCTGTGTGCTCTTTTTTTAAAACATATGCCTTTCTCTCCCAGAAGCAATGAATGTCGTGGATTTCACATCCATCCTTTGTTCTTCTTAAATTTTTTCATATATGTATGGTTCCTAAAAATATATTATTTCATTGTGCCTCACTTTGAACTTCATATAAATAAACTTCATAGAAAACAGCATGTATCCTTCTGTCTTGCTATTTTTTTGAAACAAAATATATCTTAGATATTTGTCATGTTGAAGTATTCGTCCACAGTTCATTCATTTTCATTTTCATTGAATGTTTGCAGCACAATTCATTCATCCTTTCCACTGTTGAGGAATATGTCTCACTTTCAGTGTTTCAATTTTCACTTCCGTTTTTCAATGCTGCTCTGAATTTTCTTGTACATGTGCAAGTGCATCTCTAGGATTCATATTCAGGAGAATGTAAATGGCTGCTGTGATGGTTAATTTTAAGCATCAACTCAACTTAGACTGAAATATCAGCTCTTCCTGTGTCTTAGCCTGCCAGCTTTTGGAAAGAAACTGGCACCATTGATTCTCCTGGTTCAGGATGGTTTCTATAAACATCTGCTAGGTGCTGGGACCATGATAGGTTCTCCAGAGCACAGCAGAGACAAGGAGCTCCCAGCCCTGGTGGAGGCCACTTTGATGTCACCTGCCTCCAGTTTTTCATTCCTTCTGTGGTGCCTTTCCTACCTATCCCTACCATTCATGAGTTGCTCCTTCCTCCTGTTCACAAAACACCCATGCTCTCTTGTCCAGTTACTCTAACCCAAAAAGATTATCCGATGTCAGTCTGTTTCTGCCTATACAAATCTCATTGCTCTGAACAAAGGCAGTCAGTTTTCCTAAGGACAGACACCATTTTTCACATGCTAACTCTCCTCTACCAGTCAGCAAAGAATAGAGAAAAAGAAAGTGGGTATTCAATAGACACCTGCTGATTGACTTGGAGGAGGGGGACATTGAGATAGGCCTGTGGGAAGAATTGAATTTCATATTTCCACTTTAAGGAATGGGGACAGTCCTGACTCATATTGCACTCTAAGAAAAAAAAAATCAATATCCTGTAAAATAGGGCAATTGTCATTGTAACTAAGAATACTGTAGGCATCCATTGATTGTTTGCATGCTTGTTATCCACTTTGTGGATTATCTGTGGCCAAACGGATATCCTCGGATAGTTGCGCCCGCCCGCCCCCCCCCCCCGGGCTGCAACCTTCTGTTTGGCTTAAACACTTGTCGGTACCCAGGGAATTCTGACTTACTTAAACAACAGCTTGAAGAAAAATATAATTAGGAAGATAAATCTATTGTGAAACTACCACATAATGGTTATTCAATACCAAATGACAATGGCATTATCGTCTGTTGTTCTAGCTGAGACATGACTCTGCTGACCTCATGACCAAGAACAGTCAGAATTTTATAAGAAATGTGAGGATATCTAATTTTCTTTAAATAAACATATTATTGCCTTAACATACCCAATGTTTCCACTCATACGCATTTACCCCAGTGAAATGAAAACTCACATTCACATAAACATCCTTACATGATTTTATAGTGATATTCATCATAACAGGCCAAATGTTCTTTGATCGATCAATGGTTAAACAAACTGTGGTATACCTGCCTAATGACATCATCATTAACAATAAAAGGAACCAACTTTGGATACCTTCTTCAACACAGATGAAATTCCAGTGTACTATGTTAAGGCAGAAAGACAGAAAGACTGTACTTTATACAACGTCATCTGCATGACACTCTGACAAAGCAAACTATAGGGACAAAAAACAGATCAGTGGACATCTGGGGCTGGGGGTTGGAGAGAAGTAAAGCAAAAGGAAGTATTTAGGAGCGCTGTAAACCCTCAAATAGGATGTTTAGATTATGGTGGTGATGGATTCACAATTATGAGAATTTCTCTAAATATATCACACTGTCTGTTAAGACGGATGAGTTTGGCTGAGGAGGTAGCTCAGTGGTAAAGCACTTGCCTCAAAGGTGCAAGGTCCTTCGTTCCATCCCCAGCAGAGAAAAATAAAAAAAAGATGATTGTACTGTATGTAAATTATACTTCAATAAACCCTACTCAAAATAAGTTTATCACTTCCTAAATCTCAGTTGTTCCTTCCAAGAACCCCTGAATAACAGCCCAGAAGCACTGATAAATCCTCTTCAGGGTCAGGGTACAACAAACTCCAATTTCCAGCTATGCCCCAAGAGATTTTCAAGTTACTTACTAAGGTTCATTGGCAAGCCTTTAGGAGGAATAATCTAGAAAGAGCTTCATTTTTAATGCACTTTTATTTTAGTAACTTGAAAAAAAAATTAATTCAGGCTTTTCATTTGCATCAGGCATTGAGTTTGATAAAGTAGCTTAAATTAGCAGAAGAATTGCACACCTGTGCCAAATTTTCATATCAACCACCTCAACGAGTCTGAGTCAGGCAGGCAAGAATTCACATCCCAAAATGATCTCTCGTTTCATCATGCACATTGGAGTGAAGGAAACAAACCATGTTAAAGGAAACAAAAAATAAAAATAAAATCAAAGAGGCTGCATTTATGGTTCTCAGCTTACATCTGATTATGCAGCAACTCCCAGAAGACAAATGTGTGTCAAGTTGGCCATGAATATGCATAAAACCAATCCTAATTTTCCTCTCTTGTGTCTAGCCAAGGAAAGGATAGGTCATTCCAGACATTTAGCAACAGGACCCATGTTCTGGTATCAGTACACTTTATGGATGAAGTTCCAACCTAGTTGTGAGCATCCATGAGGTGCCAGGACCTGGAATGGACACAACCGAATGCATAGTATTCTTTTTTAACGAATTAATTGATATTTTAAATTTTTGTTTTATTTTATTTATTTACTTATTTAGGTACCAGGGATTGAACTCAGGAGCACTCGACCACTGAGCCACATTCCCAGCCCTTTTTTGCATTTTATTTAGAGACAGGGTCTCATTGAGTTGCTTAATGCCTCGCTTTTGCCAAGGCTGGCTTTGAACTCGCAATCCTCCTGCCTCAGGCTCCCGAGCCACTGGGACTACAGGCATGTGCCACGGGACCTGGTTTATTTTAATTTTGAAAATGATAAATATCAATAGATATAACCCACATAAACAAGACTCCCCAGGGTCCTCAATGATTTCTAAGAGTGAAAACAAATCCCGAGACCAAAAAATTTGAGAACACCCTCTCGCCTTCTTAATCAGTTAAGGTAATTCGATTTTCCTTAGACATATAATCACCTTCCTGTCTTCCCTAGAAGGTGGGGTGGTGGTTTAATCTAGTTCTGAGAAACTGGCCATCATCTGCTGGGGATGTCCAGAAGGATTGCCCTTCCTGAGAACTGCTTGGTTTTGCCCACCATTGCTTTTGCTCCATGGTGAAAAAGGTAAATAATGTCCCAGTAAATTTTTTTTATGAAAATAGCTTATTTCTTACAGACTCCCCAAGATTTTGTGGACCATACTTTGAGGACAAGAGAACTGCTTTCGGTGCTTCTATACCAAAACATGATGCTTGGGCCTTGTGCAGCCATTCTACCATGAACTGAAGACTCCCTGAATTTGGCAGGAAGAACATATCAAAGGATGTCTTCTGGAACATCATTGAGCTCTGATAATGCCTACTTTAAGATTTCTTATAAACCAAACAGTAAATCGTTTCACTTACTTAAGCCACCTTAGACAGATTTCAAAAGTATTCCCAACTAATACTTTTACTTCTAGGCATATTATGTTAATTCATTAAGACAGGTAAAGGTACTTAAAGTAGTGCTTGATTCCATAGTGAGCACTCAATAAGTATGAATAATTTTTTTTTGTGTGTGGATTGAACCCAGGGCCTTGTGCATTTGAGGCAAGTACTCTACCAACTGAGCTATATCTCCAGCCCAGTATGAATGATTTTTATAGGTTCATTATGAAGATCAAATAAGATAATGTAGGTGCAGTTTCACCACCTTCTAACTTGCATGGAAAACTATTGGTGAGAAATCTTTTTCTCATGATACTCATGAGAAACTGCCTCTCAGCACACACCTGAGCTCAGAGTGTCTTGCTATTCTTTGTTTAGTTGAAATAGTGACTAACAGGAAAATTTAACTGCTATTATTGTAGCAAGAAGGAAATCAATGTTTCTTGATGACAGAGGAGAATCTTTGAAGAATTCACATTACATTTTATTTGTACTTGTCATATTCCAAAAAAGCAAGAAGCTTCCAAAAGAAAATTACCTATAATTTCCATGAACATGCAATTGTTTTCTATCTGTACACTGTTATTTTGAGGTGTCACTTCAATGATTAGACACGCAGCTTACATAGAGAGACAGAATGCTAACCACAGGAAGATCCAGAAAACAAACATTCAGAAATTTGAAATGATTATAAAAGTATTTCCAGATATCCAAAAACAATAAAGAGGGAAAAAAAGGTGAGTGGCAGGTACCCATATAAATATTAGTTCAAGTGAAAAAAAAAAAAAAAGTGCTGACGAATCTCAGTCCCCAGACTCAAAACATGAGTGATGTGGCTGTCTGGTACCCAAGCCACCACCATGTCTAAAGGTTGTCCTAGTAAAAGTAAAGTATCTAGAAGAACAGACTCATAAGTCTTATTTTACACTGGACAGACTATGCCTGAATGATACATTCCAGAAATCTCTTTTTACACAAAATGTTACAAGCTCAAGAGTATTTATAGTATTCATAGTACTTGCTACTTGCATTTTTCTAGGTCACTAGTTTTTTGTTTTTTGGTTTTTTTAATGGTAATATGTTGATACCTTGCCCCATGGGTCTTTTCACCAGAACCAACATGGTAAGGGCACAATGTGTCTGACCAGAATTTAGCCTGATTTGCCTTCAAAAGCTGGTTTTGCCATTCACTAGCATCTTCAGTACACAAATTTGTGTTTAATTTTAGGAGATTAATTTATACTCCCCTCATGCCCCAAGCCAACCCAAAGACCCTCTCTTCTAAGAGCCAGTCCAATTACCCCCATTCAGTGACCAATTGTCCTGGCTTGTCCAGAAATGAGAAATCCCAGGACATGGTTGTTCCAGTGCTAAAACTGGAGAAATCCCATGAAGGCTAAGATCATGTACTCACTGTCCTCCTGAGGAGCATCAAGAAGCATCAGTACCGTGATACTCTTATAGAAATATTTTTCCTTTTCTTTTTATGTTTCCATTGGTATCCCTGTGGCAAACCCTTAAAATGATAAAGAAAAGAATAAGGGGTGGTATACTGGAATCCGTCTGCAGCTAATTTGACAGAAGCCCCCCACAAAGAAAGAGTAAATATTGTTAGTTATCTATATAGGAAGTTAGGTGGTTAGGGCCTTGGGACAACAGTCAGGAAGGAAAAGGTCTAGATGTGATGGCTATCTGGGGCTGGGCCTGCAATGGTCTCTGGTGCTCAAAAATAGAAAATCTTTGGGAGAGTCTACCAGGGCACCCCAGTAGAAGCAAAAGCTTGGGAGTCAGACAGGCTCAGGTTCAAAATTCAACTCTGCCATCTACACACAATATGCCCTGCACACGTCACCAATTCAAACCATAACCCCTTCACTGAAAGTTGTTTTATCTTGGACAAAATTACTTAACATCTCTGATCCTCGATTACCAACTCATTATATTGAAACCAGTATTTGCAGCTACCTTAAAGAAAAGCAGATCCCAATCAGTGGGATAATAAATTTAAAGGAGTTTCATGGTAACTAGCACATACTGAGCACTCAGAAAATATTAGGGGATTTTAAATTAAGAAAAAAATACTGGTTCTTCTTAGTTATACATGACAGTTGAATCCATTTTGATAAAACTATATAAGCATGGGATAGATCTTGTTCTAATTAAGGCCCCATTAATGTGAGGAATTTTTGGATAAACCTGAGCAGTAAAAATTTGAAATATTTTATAAGCATGAATATTTCATTGTTCTTCAACTTTTGAAAATGACTAAAATATTAGCAAATATATTAGTAAATATTATTTGACCAAATATCTAATTTCGTAGTACATGCTGTTACCTGATCATTCTTGGTGAGACAGAGAGAGAGGAGGGAGTGTGGGGGGAGGAGAGAGGTAAAGTGTACTGAATAGCTTCCATCCACAAAGTATTGTCTGTCTTATGCACTGTGTCATTGCTTCCCCAAACATAGTCGCCTATGATGTATACCAATGCACAGTACTTAACAGATCAAGAGATTTGATATGGGCTTTTAGTAATAAATCCATGGCCCAAGAAGGGGGAATTTTCTTACAACCTTTTCTCCCCAAAGAGCTATTAATAAAAAATAACTCAGAGGATATATTTCTACTAAACCAAGATTCCTGGGACGTAAACCCTTACTCGAGTCATGCTGAGCCCTTTATCCCCACTGAAAAAGTCTGGAATGATTGATGAATCCTGCCAAGAGACTGTCACACATTTCGCCTTGTGCCATTATGTACATTTCATCCGTAGTAAACTTTAATGTGGCTATGTTTCAAGCTCTACTTGGAAAGACACAAGTTTAAAGAAGGCCTTTCAACTTAATAGCCCTGCAATTTGAGTCCCCATTCTGTATCCAGTGTAAGGTCACTTAGTGGGAATGAGCAGAGACATGTACCTGTCATCATATCTGATGCACCCACCCACACCCAAGCATCTAGACTCCTCCGGTAAAACTTGGGCTCCAAAGGAGAAAGTCTAGAAATCTAATGTCAACAGAAGTGACCCCTGATTGATGGTTAATTTGGGAGCCATATAAAAAGAGGAAATTCAAAGGAAATGTTGAACTCCCCTGAACCAAAGTTACAGCTAGTAATCATTTCACAGTCTACAGAGAATATAATGAACCAACAAGACTTCATACATCAGACTGGGGCTTGCCTTGCACATAGTATTGCTCTCTTCTTCTGTAGATGGAGAGGGGATTTTGAGTTTATGCCAAAGGACCAATATAGATAGAAGAATTAAAATTTAATAAAAAATTTGCAGTTGGAGCTCCCAGATCTCAGTCAATTCCCAACAACACCTTTCTGGTATTTTAAATTTCTTTTTAATAAAACAAACAAAAGAATTCTTTTTTCCTGGAAAATCTGATCTTAAAAAGGGTGCATGGGCACATATTTAATGTTTATTCAAAGTATCAATAAAACTAAAAGCTCATAACCCACTTGAATCAAATTGTTAAATATGATATATCAAGAACTATGTAATGTTTTGAACAGCCAACAATAAAAAATTAAAAAATAAATAAATAAAATAAAATAAAATAAAAGCATACTTGTGTCAGTTACTGACAAGTCTATCTGATATCTTCACAGAAACCAGAAATAAAGCTCCCCGGCTCTGTCTTCTAGTTCACCTTGCCAACATGTGTAAGAAGTGTCTGAATTACAGCTGCCCCTACTGTTTCAATTGCCAATCTTGCTTAGGACACTGGCAGGCATGGGTGCTGTTAATTGAGTCCACCCTGAATAATGCACTGGTAGCCTGGGGGCAGAGCAGAAGGGGACACATTTATGTTTCCTCTAGTGATTCTGTTGAGATGCAGTTCCAGCCACAAAAGAAAATACTAATAATCTATGTTTCCAGAAGCAAAAGGCGACAGCCAGGGGTGGCCTCACTTTTTCCCAGATTTGAATATACAATTTCCCCTGAGGCAAAAAAAGAAATTGCTCCCTAGCCAGACAGGACACCCTGGCAAATCCATGGGAAATGATTTTTCTCTTTCAGAATCTATATATTACCAAGGGAAATATTTTCTTCCCAAGGCCCAGACCTAGAATGATTTGGAAAAAGAGTGTGTGTCATAGTTGGCCACGTCTTAAAAATTAAATTAAAAAGTTAGCATTTTATTAAAAGTAAATTTTAAAATAAATAAAAATTTGGGAAACTCCAGAAACCAACTGGAGAACTTGCCTGTAGCTAAAATGTATCCTTCTGATGTGCAAAACCTGCGCATGCGCTCTCTCTCTCTCTCTCTCTCTCTCTCTCTCTCTCTCTCTCTCTCTCTTTCTCTCTCTCTATTATCAAGGAGCAACTCAGGTTTTCTCCTTTCCATGAAAAACCATCCTTAAATACAATACAATGCCTGTCTTCTATGAATTCAGGAGAGGTTGGAGTCTTTGAGAAGGAAGGAAGCAGACCTGAAAGTCAGATATGTCATTTGGAGAACATTCCATTTGTTCTGCCCGGTTCAATCATCCATGCAGTTGAAGGGGCAAGGCATGCTTTGCCCCATGATAAAATGTGAATTGAATTCGTGCATTTATAAATAAATGATCTGACTTTAATTGGCATTTCTAAGCCCTCTCTGGGTAGTAGCTTTCTTGTTAACAAGCTATAACATTTGACACCAATGATACAGGAGCCTCACAAGAGAAATTGCTAGTCTGTTTCTAAACTCTTTATTTAGTAATAGAAACTGAAAACTTTCTTCTAATACCTACATCTCTGGACTGACATTCAGAAAAGCTTAAAGTTTTTGAGCACAGGCAAAGCTGAAAATGAAAACCAAAACATTCTCAAGAAAGAAAAAAAGTAGATTTTTAAAGGGTATGTATCTTTGGAGAAATTTCTATTTTCTAAATTTGTGTGTTGGGGGGTAATATTCAGAAAGAGCATAGACATGTTGTAGTAGCAGAAAGTGAGAAAGTGAGAAAAAAATAAACAAAACACCCACATTGATGGAAGCATATTAAAAGGATACAGGGGTCAACTGAAGGAGCTCCCAAGAGCCAAAGCTGGAACAATTTGGAGAGCAAAATAAAGTAGTATTAAATTATAATCCAGAATAGAAAATAAATGCTCATGTATCTATACTGATGTAATTAAATAGTTGAGTAAACAAATTAAAAAAATGTGAAAGAGAAAAAGGTCCTGGACAAAAGATTTCCAAATAGAGAGTAGTACCAATGTGGAATTTCCAATCTTTTAACTTCCTGAATTATTGCTGAAAGTCAATCCAGTGGCCAACCAATCTATTGGGGAAAAAATTACTTTTATTAATAAAGCTCCATTGCGTAGACCCACCCCATTTTAATCCTTGGGCATGAAAGCTATTCAAAGATGAGGGTATTTTGCCGAACATATCTTGGCTCTTTGTGGGTAGCACGGAATGGACCTGCATATTACACTAGAAATCTCTACTACTAAGCAAATCTATTTATTATTTAGTCCCTCAAACATGTATATTCATTCAAAAAGCATTCATGACACCTTTGTGTCCCAATAAATGATTCTAGGCCCTGAAGACAAGGCTGGCTACCCCTCATGGATCTCTCATCTGAGGTGGAAAGCAGGCAAATGAGTAAGTCCATCCATTCCCAGTTCCTCCCATCGGTCACCAACCACCATCCCTCCACTGGCCACCAGGTTCCAAGCTTTCTTGCCTTCAGATTCCTGCACCTGCAGACAATTATGCATGGCCATTGCTTGGATCTCAAGAATGAGATTTTGTGCTTTCTTTATTGAGCCAAAATTTATTCTCACAGCAAACTAAGGCAAGAAAGGACTGTTTAAATTTAAATTCATAATTTAAATTCATTATTTTTACAGAGGAAGAAATTGAAGGTTGGTGACATTAAATGACCAATATAGCCAGAAAATGGCACTCTCACCAATTGTCTCCTATTCCTTCTACCCATTCCTAGAAACTAAAACATCCACTATAATGTTAAATATATGGAAATCCAATGTTTGTATGTGTCAACCTATGCATTCTTGACCTCATTCTGACTTCTCATATACATATTCATAGAATCCACCTCTAAAGAACTCCAGAGAAGCATACTAGCTCATATTCTACCTAAGCATCCAAGTATTGCTCAGTTCATACCCCAAAGAAATGTGACTACTGTCTGCCCATGATCAAAGATGTGAAGATGTAGAAAGTGAACAAAGGATAAGAATAAGAGAAGTTTCAGGCCACAAACAAAGTCTCCTGAATTTTTTTTCCCTTTAAAATATTGTGACACGGTCTCCATGGCAGAAGTTATTTTCCTAAGATCCTAGTAATTCAATTATTTCACCATGTTTTACTACAGCAAGAAAATGTAGCACCTAACAAGAAAAAACATGGTGACATGCTCAGAAAAAATATCACCTTGCAATGCTTTAATCAATTACAGCATTGATGGCTGGCATAGTTGGCAGGGCCCTGGCACCTCCGACCTCCCAGCCTCTGTTAATACTTGATGCTATTTTATCTCAGAATCTAATTTGGGTTTGTCAGTAATTAAAATGCATGAAGCTCAGTCCACTATTAACCTCAGGTCTGCCCTTCTGGATCCTGAATCACTCTTGTGAAAAGCTTTTCACCTTAACAAAATGTCAATGACTACTTTGGATATTTAGCTGTGTATAGACTTGGCAATAGGAAGACGAGATGTCACATTTCATAATCCCATTATACAGATGGAGATGCAGAAAAAGGCATTCACTAATAACTATTTTATGAATGCCCAAACAGCCATTCCCTTCTTCCAGAAAAATGCACACTCTGAAGGAAGTTAATAGTTCACTTAAAGCATATCTAAATAATACAGTCATGTGCACTGAAAGTGATATTTGTAAAGATTCTGATATTGTGAAATGAAATTGAGGAAATAAACTGTAGTTGTCTCTCCTTTATCTCTGGCTTTACTTTCTATAGTTTTCATTATCTGCGATCAACCACAGTCTAAAAATAGTAAATGGAAAATTCCAGAAGTGAACAATTCATGAATTTTAAACTGTGTACCATTCTGAGGAGCATGATGAAATCTTGCACTGTCTCACTTCATTCTGTCCAGGCTGCGAATTATCCTTTTGTGCAGCATATCCAGTGTGTATAAGCTACCTACACTTTAGTCATGTAGCAGCCATCTTTGTCATCAGATTGAATGTCGTGATATCTCAGTATTTGTTTTCTATAAGATTTTATTTTATTTAATAGCCAGGTATAAGAGGAGTGGTGTTGGTGATTTTGTTACACTATATTATTATAACTGTTCTATTTTATTAGTTGTTATTATTGTTAATCTCTTACTATACCTAATTTAAAAATTAGATTCTGTCTTAAGTATATATGTATGTGGGGGAGGAACATAGTATTTAGTAGGGTTTGATATTATCTATGCATTCAGGCACCCACTAAGTGTCTTGGAATTAATCCCCCCATGGATAAGGAAGGAACTACGATGTGTGTGTGTTTGTGTATGTGTGTCTGTCTGTCTCTGTGTGTGTACATACGTATACATACATACACAGAGTAATAATACACCATGTTGAAAAGAAAAGAAAAAAAAGACTAGAAGAAAATATACAAATAGTAAAATCTCAGGATGTTATTTTTTTTCTATTTCTTCAATTACTTTCTAATAGTACTGTTTTGCATCATGAGAAAAAAACAAAACCTGCAAAAGTATTTATTATGTTTTTTAAAAAGGAGATAATAACTAAATCTTTGGAGATGATCCCATCCTCCTGGGTTCATTTCTGGCTAGTGCATGGGAAGAATCCAGCCTCATTGCTACCTCACCTCCTTCAGCTTACTAGTGAAGAGGCGAGTGGCTCATAACTCTGGTAACAGTTCAGATGACCTACTTCTACTCTTTGCATTCCACCTGGGGTCTTGCACAGAAAATACAGCTGTTGCCTGGCTTCCTGTTTGCTACCAGATTGCTGAGAGACTTTGCTCAGCACACTTCTCCTGAGGCACTTATTGCACAAGTGATACCCACGATGGAGCCTATAAATTTATACGACTTATCAAGGAAATGTTTTCGCACAAAGCTTTAAGAGGCAATATTAATTAAATACGTCTTTTCACATGGGATCATATAATATCTATTGCTGAAGTAATTAAGAATGAAGACATACACTCATTAGATGTGTACTGCAAAGATGGAAATGCTCTGAAATTATTGACTGCCCCTCTTTTTACCTCCTCCAGTCACTTAGAGAAAATGCCATCAGCAGAGATATCACGGGGCTGAGGTATGAGAATAAAAGTGAGTCTATGTCCCTTTATTCTATGTGGAATCTCATTGACTAGCCAGCTCAGAAAGTCCTCATTCATGATCATTTGTTTCTTAATTTAGGTGATTATGCTTGGCTTTGCTGCTTCTCATTCAGGTTTCACAGATCTCCCCAACCAGGTGCCCTTCATCAACATTTTTGGTTTGGGGACTAAATTAGCTATCCAGAGATCTGCAGTGTGTAGCTTGGTGCCTGCTCATCACAATCCCCAGAGGTGACTCACTTTGGAAGACAAGCAGAAACAAGATGGGCCCCTGCTGGACCAGCCAACTCAAAAGTTCTCTCTTCCTCCTGTGGGTTTCCCTCTCACACTCTGAGCTGAGGAATGTTCCCCTGTGTTCCTGACACCATGATTACCTTTGACTCTAAGAATGCAGAGAGTGAGTTTCCTCTTCTCTGTCCTAGAAGTCCAAATGTGCATGAGCAGAGAGAAGCATCTCAAGGCTCCAGCACACAATGCTTTTAATTCCCCTTCCCCCAAGATGAAATCACATTGTTCCTTCATTTAGAATGATAGTAATAAAAACTATTGTTAAAAGCGTCTTCACTGTGTCCAAAACAGTGAATTTAAAATACGAGTAGCTATATCAGAAGAGCGTTACTTCTCCTTATAAACTTTGTAAATCTATTTAACTTTGGAAACTGTGTCATTGAATGACTCAGTTAAATAAAAGTTCAAAAAAGGGAAGGGAGGAACTAAAGGAGAGTGGGAGAAATGAGAGAAAGCAAATAAAAGAAAAAGAGAGTTAGATGTTTAAGTATTGTAATATAAATTTAGGTGTGGTCATCTAATACCCTGAGATGCAAATCGAAAATCACCGCTTCCAAACCAGCAGAGGAAACCAGAGAGAAACTAAAAAAGTCTAATCAATCTTACTAAAGATGGGTGAGAGGAGCTCAGAAAATACAAGTCAAACTGAAAACCAGAAAGACAGTAGAAATCATTTTTTAAAATTCAGTAGTATTGATTTAAGGAAACATCAGATTGGACAAACAAAACTCAACTGTTTCCTGCTTAGAGAAACAAACTGAGGGAAAATGATATAAAAAGAGGAGACTATGAAGATGATAAAACAATTATAAACAACATGAAAAGCTGATCAAGTGATAGCTCTACAATAAAACATTAAAGTAAAAGATACCTAATAAAGATGAACATTACATAATGAAAGAAAAATAACCACCAAGAGAACACTAAAATCATATACATCTAACATACATATCTTAAAAACATAAAGCAAAAATGCCTTTATTTCATAAGATGGGAGATATTAACATACTTCCCTTAGAAACTAATAGATCAAATGGCCAAAAACATAAAAATCAAAACAAGAATTATGTAAATTATAAATAACACACCTAATAAACAGATAATAGTTACATAGTTCTTATTTCTTTTTTTATTATGAAAGTTAATTTTATTTACTAAATCATCTTAAAACATTTTCAATTGACAAACACATAGGGAGATAAAGTGATAGTTAATACAAATATTGCATAGTTCCTATTTCAAGTGACTTCATTCAATATTTATTGACAAGTCTATTTATTATAGGAAAAAAAAACAATTCCCAAGAAATAAGATTGAGTTTTATTTTCAAGAATGTTTGATTTATATGCATGTATGTATTAAACATATAAAATACATACCCTAAATAAACCATGGGTTAAGGAAGTTACAATGTAATAATTAAATTTTCAAAACAATAACAATTATAAACATTATATAAGAAAAACTTATAGAATATATAGTAAATATTCCAACAATGGACATTTTATCTATCTATCTATCTGGTATTCTATATCACTTCTATAAATCAAAATAGACAAACAATTAATAGAAAAAGGATAAAAACACTTGAATAAGTTTATAAAATTGGAGTGTAAATGATCAATACTTATGAAAATGTGATCTATTTTCCTAGTAATCAGAGAAATGCAATTAAAACCACAATTACATACATCACACATGCAGAATGCCTAAAACCTAAAAGAAAATTCCCAACTGTTGGTAAGAATGGACTGCAGGTGGGAAAGTTAATTGACACAATAACTTTAGAAAACTACATGGCTTTAGTGACTGGAGTTGAACATTTGCACACTCTGATCAAGTAATCCTCCTCCCATGTCATATGCTACAGAAATGTACACATGTGTTCATAAGACATGCACGAGAGTTTTCATGGCAACTCTTGGTCAAAAACAAAACTAACCCAGTGCCTGTCACTAGACTGGACAAACAACAGGATCCAGGACAGCAAGAAGAACAAATAGTACATCATGAAGCAATGTGGATGCTCTAACAAATTGTTAATAAAATAAGCCAGGAACAAAAGACTACCTGATCTATGATCCCATTTATCTAAAGCTAAAGCTAAAAAAAAAAAATCCCAGTCCAAACTAATCAATGATGTTAGAAGTCAGGGTACTAATTATTCTTGGCTAGGTAACCACCAGGAGAGTGTTCAAGGGGCTTCTAAGGTTCAGAGTAGTTACTACACAGGTACAACGAATCAGAATAAATTCATAGAATTTCACACTTATTATTATGCAGTTTTTCCTTAATTCATATTATACACCTACAAATGTTTAAAAACTTTGAGATGCACTGGAGCAGTGGCACATGACTGTAGTTCCAGCATCTTGGGAAACTGAGTCGGCCTAGCCTAACATAAAAATGGGGGCTGGGGTTAGGCATCCCTGAGTTCAATTTCCAGTACAAGAAAAATAAATATGGGATGCAACTAAAATGCTACTATTTTAAATACATGTACAAAACGAAATAAGAAAAATAAAAGTAAGAGATTGAATTGCTCCCCAGGAGCTACATTGAAGTCGGAAGCCTTAGCTAGCATAAATGTGACCTTACTTGGAGATAGGGTCTTTGCAGATGTCATCAAGTTGAGGTGAGGTTATACTGGAGTGGAGTGGACCCTAAATCCAGTATGTCTGGTGTCCCTGTAAGAAGACAAGAGACACAGACAGAGACATGGAAAACAGGCCACATGAAGAGGAAGGCAGAGATTGGAGGGATGTGGCCACAACGCAGGGAACACCTGGAACTGTCAGAAGACGCACAGAAGGATCCTCCCCTAGAAGTCTCAGAAGTGGTGTAGCCCTACTAAATCCCGAATCTGAACTTCTAAACTCCAGAACTGGGAGAGAATAAATTTTTGGTTTGTTAACCACCCAGTTTGTGGTACTTTATGATGGAAGCCTTAGGAAAAAGACACAGTAATGAATTCACTAAATGAAGTGGAAAAGTAACTACAAAACCCAAAGGAAGTATTAAATTAAAATAATGATGAAATAATAAAAAATCAACAATCAACAAAACATATAACAATGTTCCTAATAAGTAATAAACATGAACTATAATTAATGAGAGGAGAATAATCAGACAAAGTCAGAAACAATGGAAAAAATAAAAGCTGAAGCTATTGGGAAGGGACTTAAATTTTTAAAAATTATAATAAGATATTAAGAGAAAAGCCACTCACAACAATATTGGAAATTTAAAAGGCTACCAATCAAAAGATAAGATAGATTCTTTACATTTTAAAAAGGTTTAAACTTTTTAGTTTTACAATAGCCTCAGATTTATAAAATACTGAAAATTTGTGCAGCCTTCCAGTATAATTTTTACCCAGGTTTCCTCAAATGTTAAACATCTTTCAAATGTCAACAGGGCATTGGGCAAAAACAGAAAATTCAGATAATCTGCAACATCATTAACTAATCTAAAGACCTAATTGGAATTTCACCAATGGCCCTACAAACATCCTTTGGACCGGGATCTAATTCATACTCATCTATTACATTTCCTTGTTAGGTCTCCCTTACTCTGCTCCATTCTGAAAGGTTTTAATCCGGTAGTCTTTGGTTATTGACGATTGATATTTTAGAGGAGTTATTTTGTAAAATATTCCTTAGAGTTTACCTGCTGATTCTTGATGATTAAATTCAAGTTATGCACCTTTGGTAACCATATCACAGCAGTTATATTATAATGTCAACACATCTCATTTCTGGTGATGTTCATTTTCAGCATTTGGTTAAGATGATTAAGATGGTTTCTCCACTGTTGTATTACCAGTACCCCTTTGCAGCCAATGACTATCTTTTAGAGAAACCCATCAAAACATTGCAAATATCTTATGTAGTATCATAATTTCTCCCATGAATGTTAATGTTTGCTGACGATTCTTTTTTTCCCCACATTTTGCCAAACTGTGATTTTCTGTTGCATTATTCACTTTTCATTTTTATTTTATTCATTGAAATGTATTAATTTATTAAGTGAAATCTTCCTTGAAAAAAAGTTAACTTTTAGCCTCCACTTATTTATTTAATAAATCATATAATAATTCATTCATATCAGCATGGTCTTGGATATTGGTTTTATTCTATGCATTATCACCCAGTACCATTGTTATTTAGTTACCCAAATTTTTCCTCATGTGCTATTCAGAGCTCCTTGAAAAGTCTCTGTGTAATTTAAGTATGCTCCATCAGTGTTTTGGTAAATCTTCACTTCCCGGCACCAGGACATGTTCGGGCTCTTCTTATACTTTGCCCAGCTGATCTGAGCAATGGACCATTTGTCCATGAAGCCCTGGATACTTTTATTGAAAAATAGATTTAGTAACCAAGACTTTGAAATAAATAAGTAACACTATCCACTTTATGCCAATATTTTTTAAAGTTACCGGAAATAGATAATCTTTTAGGACAAAAAAAATTAATCAAGGTTAATTCAAGAAGACATCTAAATAAGCTAATCATCATCAAATAAATTTAATCTGGTGGAAAAACCAAATCTCTTCCCTAGAAGGACACCAAGCCCTCTCCAACACCCCACACTTGTTTTCCCATTTACAATGAAAAGATCAGTCCTGCTTTACAGTATCAGAGGGTAGCAGTAAGGATATATTACCCTAATTAACTTTTTTCTTTGCATCTATTTATTTTTATTTGGCAACAACTTCATTAAATAAAAATTCATATGCCACACAATTCACCCACTTGAAGCATACAGTTTAATGATATTTGTTGTACTGAATTGTACATCTATCACCACAGTCAATCTTGGAATATTTTCATCACTCCATGCCCCCCCACAAAAAAAAACCTCCATACCCTTTAACAGTTACTCCCCTCCTGCTCAATCCAGGCAACAACTGATCTACTTTCTGTGTATCAATTTGCCTGTTCCAGACACTTCACATAAATGGAATCATTCAATATGTGGTCATTTGTGACTGGCTTCTTTCACCTAGCATAATGTTTTCAAGATTCATCCAGAGCATTCTTGTGTGTTTGTGTAGACATATGTTTTCATTTAGCTTGCAGATAAACCTATGCATTAGTCAGCCTTTCATTGCTGTGACCAAAATATCTGACAAGAACAACTTAAAGGAGGAAAGATTTATTTTGGCTCATGGTTTCAAAGGCGCCAGTCCATGGTTGGCTAGCTTCAAGGCGGAAACATCATGGTGGAGGGTGTGGTGGAGGAGAGTTGCTCAGCTCATGACAGCCAGAAAGCAGAAAGAGAGAGAGAGAGAGAGAGAGAGAGAGAGAAAGAGGCTGGGAGTCAGATACAGGCCCCAAAGCCAAGTCCCCAGTGACCTACTTCATCCATCCATGTCCTAGTTCTTTCAAATTATTAATCCATTAAATGATGAGGTTACAGTCCTCAAGATACAATCATTTGCCCCATCTCTGAACCCTGCTGCATTGATGACCATGCTTTCAACACATGGACTTTGGAGGGGGACATTTTGGACCGAAACTATAACAACCTAGAAATGTAACCGTGAGATCATGTGTTCTCTGACATTTTGAGGAACTGCCAGATAGCTTTCCAATGTGGCTCTACCATTCCTTTTTCATTCCCACTAATACTGTAGGAGAGTTCCAATTTCCCTACATCCTTGCCAATAATTGTCATGATCTGTCTTTTTTATTATGCCCACCCAGTAGATGTGAGGTGGTACCTCATTGTGGTTTTAATTTGCATTGCCTAATGGCTAATAATGTCAAAGTTGGTTTCCATGTGTTTATTGGTCATTTGTTTATCATTTATTGACAGATTTCTATTCAGATCCTTTGCTCATTTTTAAATTGGGTTATTTGTTTTTCTATTATTAAGTTGGAAAGTTTGTATATGTTCTAGATACAGAGTCTAGGAATGTATATAAGATGTGTATACACTTATTTCCCATTTTCTGGTTTGTCTCCTACCTTTTGACAGCATCCTTTGAACCCAGTGTTTTCTTCCCTTCTTTGTTTTAGGGATATTGATTTTTTGTTGTTGTTGATGTTGACGTTGCTGTTTTGTCTTGTTCTGTTTTGTCATGATGAGGATCAACCCGAGGCCTGAAGCACAATTTTGAGAAAGTTCAATTTATTTCTATTTAATTTTATTGCTTGTGCTATCATTCCTTACCTAAGAAACCATTGCCTAATTCAGAGTAAGATTTACTCTTACATTTTTAAAGTGTTTTAAAGTTCTTGTTCTTACATTTATGTCTTTGATCTACTTTGAGTACCTTTTTGTATGTGATGGGAAGTAGGAAGTGAGGTTTGTTCTTTCTTTTGCATCCTGCTACCCCTGCACCATTTGTTTGAGTGATTATTCTTTCCTCCACTGGCATGATTTGACATTCCTTGAGAATCTCATTTTAGTCTAAACATGAGGATTTGTTTCTGGAGTCTCAATTTTTTCAATTGATCCATATATCTATCTTTATGTAAGTATCATGGTGTCTCTCAGGCAAAAAATAAAGAATGGATTATTAGAACGGAAGAAAAAACAAGATTCTTGTTATAAAGTTGCAAAGATCTTGTTATAAAGTTGTAAAGAACTTGACCTAATTGTGTTTTTTGGAAAACAGAAATTATATATTTGGTGATGGAGATGGCTAAGCAAAAGATTGAAGGCATGGCATGGATACTTCTGTGTGCTTATAGTAAACAATGAGGAGAGAGGTAAATCGAAGAAGCAATTATTAATCAAAAAGGAACCAGAACTTGAGGACTTGGGAAATTTTCAACCTATTCATATTGTGAACAATGAGAAAACACTTGTTTGGAAGAGAACATTACAGGGGTGTCTACACAACTATTTGATGAGTAGATCAGCAGGGATATGAGCCATGAATTTAATCAGTTGCCTCAGTAGAAGCCAAGAACAGAGATGCAATTTTACCAGCAGAAATCCTGCCAGCTGGAACTAACGGAGACATCAAGAACACAATGAGATTAAGGAAGACTGTTTGACTTCTTGGAACCTGCAAGATAGAACCATAGAGCTGTCCAGTTGCAAGAAAAGCTGGTTCAGAGAACATGAGTGCTCCCACTCCCTCCTCAGGTGCAATTTCAAAGTTGCTTCCTCCCTGTTTCAAAGGGTGTGACCCCTGTCCAGAAGAGCCATGGAGGCAAGAGCACTGCCTCAGTGAACCTCAAAGTCAGAGCCATTCTGTAGAGCAGTAGAAGTGATATTGCTATCCCAGAGGGCCTGGAGGGCAGGGCACCAGATCAAAGAAGATCATTCTTGAGCTTTGAGATCCAATGACATTTGCCTTGCTAGATTTTGGACTCAGTACCCATCAGATGCATGTGTTTGTAATTTTTATATTTTCCCGATTTCTTGGCTCTTTTATCATTATTCTCCTTTTCTCTAATAACACTGCTTGAAACTATTTTGCCAAGTAATAGTATAGCCAGCTTTCTTATGGGTGCTATTTGTATGATATATCTTTTTATATCTTTTTCCCATCATTTCTCTTTCAGTGTATTTGTCTCATTGAATCTGAAGTGTGCCTCCTCTCGACTGTGACCCCTGCAGATGAGACAAACTGGGTTTAAACAGGCTGGTGCAACATTAAGCTAAGAAGAAGGCGCGAAAAATCACACAACACAAATAATTTTGCAATCAAGGGCACAACGGCTCCTTGACCTTAAGGGTCACATTTTCACGCTGTAAAGAGAGCACGTGCCCACTTTTTATTTATTTTATAGTGGAGACATCAGAGAGAGATAAGGTTTTAAGGGTGGAGTCTTGCTTTGTGTTGTCTTGTGGGCAGCAGCTTGATTGACATCTTGACAAGTCAAGCCCATCTCAGGTGGTGTGTGGGATCTTAGGCAGAGGGGGAGGCGCACCTGCATCATGTAATCAATCCCTGATAGGGAGCTCACAGTGCCACCCCCTTCCCCTCAGGAGGCTACTATGCACAACACAATCCACACACAGCCCATGGATGGCTGGTGAAGTCTCCAGTATACAGCACATAATTTAACCTTGTTTATCTTTTTTTCCTCCAGTCTGATAATCTGTATCTTCAATAGATAGTTTAATCCGCTCAAATTTAATGTAATTATATAGTCTATCATTTAGTTTTTCCCCTATATTTCTCATGCTTTTTTGAACCCTTTGTCTCTCTTGTACTGCTTTCTTTTATGTTAAGTGAACTTTTTGGTATAACAATTTAATTCTCTTAATCATTTTGTACTACTTTTTAGATATTTCCAGAGTCATTTCTTTAGGACTTATCATATACATTTTTAACATATAAGAACCTACTTCAGATTTATGCAAGTAACTTAATTCTAGTGAGATTAAAAATATTGAAAATGTACAACTATATCAGTATTCCTACTTTCCCTTTTGTACTATGTTACTCTTTACATTACTTCAAATATGTGACTAGTCCAATACTACATTGTTGTAATTATTATTTTGTATAATTTTTATCTTTCAGAGAAACTGAAGGAATAAAGAGATTTTTTTGTTATATTAAACTTCTTGAGGCCCAGCAGCCCGCTGGCGTGGTAGACACATCACCCCAATTGGAGGAGGGGTAGAGCAGAGCTGCTGCCCGCCACCCGCGCCTGCAAGGTAGGCAGACGTGCAACTGACCGGCAGGTCAGGCCCAGAGGCCTGCCGGCGTGGTAGACACATCACCCCAATTGGAGGAGGGGCAGAGCCGCCACCTGCGCCTGCAAGGTAAGCAGACCTGCGACCAACGGGCAGAACAGGCCCAGCGGCCCACCTGCGTGGTAGACACGTCACCCCAATTGGAGAGGGGGCAGAGCAGGGCCACCGCCCGCCGCCCGTGCCTGCAAGGTAGGCAGACCTGAGACCGAACAGCAGAACAGGCCCAGCAGCCCGCCAGCATGGTAGACACATCACCCCAATTGGAGGAAGGGCCCAGCTGCCGCCTGCAAGGTAGGCAGACCGCGCGTCCGGGAGAAGGGGCCCAGTGGCCCGCCGGCCTAGTTGAAAGATCACCCCAATTGGAGGAGGGGCACAGCCGCCTCCCGCGCCTGCAACGTAGGCAGACCTGCAACCTGGAGAACAGGCCCAGCGGCCAGCCAGCATGGTAGATAGATCACCCCTATTGGAGGAGGGGCCCAGCCGTTGCCCGCAAGGTAGGCAGACCACGCAAACTGGAGAAGGGGCCCAGCAGCCCGCTGGCGTGATAGACAGATCACCCCAATTGGAGGAGGAGTACAGCCGCGGCCCACCCCTGCAAGGGAGACTTTGCAACTATACAAGGGCAATATAAATATATAGGGGGAAAATTCAATAACACAACAGTTTCACCAAGCAGAAAGAAACGCAAGTAGTATGAAAAGACAAGGAAAGAAAGGACTACAAGCAATGCAGGTCAACTCAACTTTAGAATAGGTAATAGCTGCAGCAGATGGAATGTCAGATAAAGAATTCAGGATATACATGCTTCAGATGATCTGGAGTCTCAAGGAAGACATTAGACAGCAAAATCAGACAATGAAAGATCACTTTGACAATGAATTACATAAACAAATCCAAGAAGCAAAGGATCAACTATACAGGGAGATAGAGGTTATAAAAAACAAACAAACAGAAATCCTAGAAATGCAGGAAGCAATAAACCAACTTAAAAACTCAAATGAGAATACTACCAGCAGAGTAGAACACTTAGAAGATAGAACATCAGACAATGAAGACAAAGTATTTCAACTTGAAAAAAACATAGACAGCTCAGCGAGACTCTTAAGAAATCATGAGCAGAACATCCAAGACATATGGGATAACATAAAGAGACCAAACTTAAGAGTCATTGGGATACAGGAAGGTATAGAGGTCCAATCCAAAGGAATGAGCAATCTGTTCAACAAAATAATACGAGAAAACTTCCCAGACTTGAAGAATGAGACAGAATCCCAAATCCTAGAAGCCTACAGGACGCAGAACGTGCAAAATCATAAGAGATCCACACCTAGACACATTATAATGAAGATGTCCAACATACAGAATAAGGAGAGAATTTTAAAAGCCTCAAGAGAAAGGAAGCAGATTACATTTAGGGGTAAACCAATCAGGATAACAGCTGATCTTTCAACACAGACTCTGAAAGCTAGAAGATCCTGGAACAACATATTTCAAATGCTGAAAGAAAATGGGTTCCAACCAAGAATTGTGTATCCAGCGAAATTAAGCTTCAGGATGGAAGATGAAATTAAAACCTTCCATGATAAACAAAAGCTAAAAGAATTTGCAGCTAGAAAACCATCTCTTCAAAACATCCTTGGCAAAACATTACAGGAAGAGGAAATGGAAAATAACAATGAAAACCAACAGTGGGAGGTAGTTCAGTAAAGGGAAAAAATAATCAAAGAGGAAAAACAAACCATGTTAAGTAACATAAATAAACAAATATGGCTGGAAGAACAATCCGTATCTCAATAATAACCCTAAATGTTAATGGCTTAAACTCACCAATTAAGAGACACAGGCTAGTAGAGTGGATCAAAAAAAAAAAAAAAGATCCAACAATATGCTGCCTACAGGAGACGCATTTGATAGGAAAAG
Source organism: Marmota monax (assembly GCF_021218885.2). Classification (NCBI taxonomy): domain Eukaryota; kingdom Metazoa; phylum Chordata; class Mammalia; order Rodentia; family Sciuridae; genus Marmota; species Marmota monax. The sequence goes on from NW_026695224.1 coordinate 6,211,230, forward strand.
ACATACATAGACTGAAGGTGAAAGGTTGGGAAAAATCATATCACTCATATGGACTTCGGAAACAAGCAGGAGTGTCCATACTCATATCAAATAAAATAGATTTCAAGCCAAAGTTAATCAAAATGGATAAAGAGGAACACTACATACTGCTCAAGGGAACCATACACCAACAAGACATAATAATCATAAATATATATGCTCCAAACAATGGTGCAGCTATGTTCATCAAACAAACTCTTCTCAAGTTCCAGAGTCTAATAGACCACCATACAATAATCATGGGAGACTTCAACACACCTCTCTCACCACTGGACAGATCTTCCAAACAAAAGTTGAATAAAGAAACTATAGAACTCAATAATACAATTAATAAGCTAGACTTAATTGACATATATAGAATATACCACCCAACATCAAGCAGTTACACTTTTTTCTCAGCAGCACATGGATCCTTCTCAAAAATAGATCATATATTATGTCACAGGGCAACTCTTAGACATTATAAAGGAGTAGAAATAATACCATGCATCTTATCTGATCATAATAGAATGAAACTGAAAATCAACGATAAAAGAAGGAAGGAAAAATCATGCATCACTTGGAGAATGAACAATAGGTTACTGAATGATCAATGGGTTATAGAAGACATCAAGGAGGAAATTAAAAAATTCTTAGAGATAAATGAAAACACAGACACAACATATCGGAATCTATGGGACACAATGAAAGCAGTTCTAAGAGGAAAATTCATTCCCTGGAGTTCATTCCTTAAAAAAAGGAAAAACCAACAAATAAATGATCTCACACTTCATCTCAAAATCCTAGAAAAAGAAGACCAAAACAACAGAAAAAGAAGTAGAAGGCAAGAAATAATTAAAATCAGAGCTGAAATTAATGAAATCGAAACAAAAGAAACAATTGAAAAAATTGACAAAACTAAAAGTTGGTTCTTTGAAAATAAATAAGATTGACAGACCCTTAGCCATGCTAATGAAGAGAAGAAGAGAGAGAACTCAAATTACTAGCATACGGGATGAAAAAGGCAATATCACAACAGACACTTCAGAAATACAGAAGATAATCAAAAATTATTTTGAATCCTTATACTCCAATAAAATAGAAGATAGTGAAGGCATCAATAAATTTCTTAAGTCATATGATCTGCCCAGATTGAGTCAGGAGGATATAGACAACCTAAACAGACCAATATCAATTGAGGAAATAGAAGAAACCATCAAAAGACTACCAACTAAGAAAAGCCAAGGACCGGTTGGGTATACAGCAGAGTTTTACAAAACCTTTAAAGAAGAACTAATACCAATACTTTTCAAGCTATTCCAGGAAATAGAAAAAGAGGGAGAACTTCCAAATTCATTCTACGAGGCCAACATCACCCTAATTCCTAAACCAGACAAAGACACTTCAAAGAAAGAAAACTACAGACCAATATCTCTAATGAATCTAGATGCAAAAATCCTCAATAAAATTCTGGCGAATCGGATACAAAAACATATCAAAAAAATTGTGCACCATGATCAAGTAGGATTCATCCCTGGGATGCAAGGATGGTTCAATATAAGGAAATCCATAAATGTTATTCACCACATCAATAGACTTAAAGATAAGAACCATATGATCATCTCGATAGATGCAGAAAAAGCTTTCGACAAAGTACAGCATCCCTTTATGTTCAAAACTCTAGAAAAACTAGGGATAACAGGAACATACCTCAATATTGTAAAAGCAATCTATGCTAAGCCTCAGGCTAGCATCATTCTGAATGGAGAAAAATTGAAGGCATTCCCTCTAAAATTTGGAACAAGACAGGGATGCCCTCTCTCACCACTTCTGTCCAACATAGTTCTCGAAACACTGGCCAGAGCAATTAGACAGACGAAAGAAATTAAAGGCATAAAAATAGGAAAAGAAGAACTTAAATTATCACTAATTTCAGATGACATGATTCTATACCTAGCCGACCCAAAATGGTCTACAAAGAAACTATTAGAGCTAATAAATGAATTCAGCAAAGTGGCAGGATATAAAATCAACACGCATAAATCAAAGCCATTCCTGTATATCAGCGACAAATCCTCTGAAATGGAAATGAGGACAACCACTCCATTCACAATATCCTCAAAAAAAATAAAATACTTGGGAATCAACCTAATAAAAGAGGTGAAAGACTTATACAATGAAAACTACAGAACCCTAAAGAGAGAAATAAAAGAAGATCTTAGAAGATGGAAAAATATACCCTGTTCATGGATAGGTAGAACTAACATCATCAAAATGGTGATATTACCAAAAGTTCTCTATAGGTTTAATGCAATGACAATCAAAATCCCAATGGCATTTCTTGTAGAAATAGATAAAGAAATCATGAAGTTCATATGGAAAAATAAAAGACCCAGAATAGCAAAAACAATGCTAAGCAGGAAGTATAGCGATATAGCGATACCAGACTTCAAACTATACTACAGAGCAATAGTAACAAAAACAGCATGGTACTGGTACCAAAACAGGTGGGTGGACTAATGGTACAGAATAGAGGACACAGAAACCAATCCACAATATTACAACTATCTTATATTTGATAAAGGGGCTAAAAGCGTGCAATGGAGGAAGGATAGCATCTTCAATAAATGGTGCTGGGAAAACTGGAAATCCATATGCAACAAAATGAAACTGAATCCCTTTCTCTCGCCATGCACAAAAGTTAACTCAAAATGGATCAAGGAGCTTGATATCAAATCAGAGACACGGCGTCTGATAGAAAAAAAAGTTGGCTACGATCTACATACTGTGGGGTCGGGCTCCAAATTCCTCAATAGGACACCCATAGCACAAGAGTTAATAACTAGAATCAACAAATGGGACTTACTTAAACTAAAAAGTTTTTTTCTCAGCAAGAGAAACAATAAGAGAGGTAAATAGGGAGCCTACATCCTGGGAACAAATCTTTACTCCTCACACTTCAGATAGAGCCCTAATATCCAGAGTATACAAAGAACTCAAAAAATTAAACAATAAGATAACAAATAACCCAATCAACAAATGGGCCAAGGACCTGAACAGACACTTCTCAGAGGAGGACATACAATCAATCAACAAGTACATGAAAAAATGCTCACCATCTCTAGTAGTCAGAGAAATGCAAATCAAAACCACCCTAAGATACCATCTCACTCCAGTAAGATTGGCAGCCATTATGAAGTTAAACAACAACAAGTGCTGGCAAGGATGTGGGGAAAAGGGTACACTTGTACATTGCTGGTGGGACTGCAAATTGGTGCGGCCAATTTGGAAAGCAGTATGGAGATTTCTTGGGAAGCTGGGAATGGAACCACCATTTGACCCAGCTATTCCCCTTCTCGGTCTATTCCCTAAAGACCTAAAAAGAGCATACTATAGGGACACTGCTACATCAATGTTCACAGCAGCACAATTCACAATAGCAAGACTGTGGAACCAAACTAGATGCCCTTCAATAGACGAATGGATAAAAAAAATATGGCATTTATACACAATGGAATATTACTCTGCATTAAAAAATGACAAAATCATTGAATTTGCAGGGAAATGGATGGCATTAGAGCAGATTATGCTAAGTGAAGCTAGTCAATCCTTAAAAAACAAATGCCAAATGTCTTCTTTGATATAAGGAGAGTAACTAAGAACAGAGTAGGGAAGAAGAGCATGAGAAGAAGATTAACATTAAACAGGGATGAGAGGTGGGAGGGAAAGGGAGAGAGAAGGGAAATTGCATGGAAATGGAAGGAGACCCTCAGATACAAAATTACATAATACAAAAATACAAAATTACATACAAGAGGAAGTGAGGGGAAAGGGAAAAAAACAAGGGGGAGAAATGAATTACAGTAGATGGGGTAGAGAGAGAAGAAGGGAGGGGAGGGGAGGGGAGGGGGGATAGTAGAGGATAGGAAAGGCAGCAGAATACAACAGACACTAGTATGGCAATATGTAAATCAATGGATGTGTAACCGATGTGATTCTGCAATCTGTATACTGGGTAAAAATGGGAGTTCAATACCTACTTGAATCAAAATGTGAAATATGATATATCAAGAACTATGTAATGTTTTGAATAACCAACAATAAAAATTATAAAAAAAGAAAAACTTACAGAAGTAATATTTCAAAAAATAAAAATAAAAAAAATAAAAATAAAAAAAACTTCTTATTTATAATTTCTGTCTCTTTTCATTTGTTCTTGTGCATTAGAGTTACCATCTGTCATCATTCCCTTACCTCCAACACAGCTTTCCTTCCACCTAACTCCTCTGTGCTATAAATGACAATAGTAAATGTATGTTAAAGGCCAACATATAATTACAGTTATGTATCATATAACAATGAGAATACATTCTGAGAAATGAGTTGTTAGGCAGTTGCATCACTGTGAGAACATCGTAGAGAGTGCCCACACAAATTTAGACTGTGAAGCCTACTATGGACTTAAGTTTTTTGGTATAGCCCATTTGTAACTAGGCTACAAACCTGTATAGCAGGTTACTATGTCAACTACTTTAGGCAGTTGTAACACCATTGTAAATATTTGACTATTTAAAAATATCTAAAAATAGAAAAAGTAGAGTAAAACTTTGGTGGAAAAGTTTTTTTTGTTGTTGTTATTATTGTTTAATGTTACACCTATTTAGGTCATTTATCATAAGTGGAACTTGCAAGACTGAAAGATGCTGTGGGTGAGTGAATGTGAAGTCCTTTGCATGACTGTATACTGCTGTAGTAAATTCATTAAAGTTTTTCTTTAATAATAAATTAACCTTAGCTTCTTGCAATTGTGTTATTTTACAAACTTTAATATTTTTAACTTTTTTACTCTTATACTCCTAAGAAATCATCGTATGTAATCTTATGAAAACATTATCATACATATGGTCCTTCTTTTTATTCATGTGATTATATGTGCATATTGTTCTATATAGTTGCATTTTAAGTCAGTTAAGAGAAAAAAAGATGAAGAAATATATATTTATACTGTCTTTTCTAGCTATAGAATTACCTTTACTAGTGTTGTTTTTTGTTTTCACATGAAATGAAATTACTGTCTGGGGTCACTTGCTTTCATTCTGAAGAAATCCCTTTAATGTTTCTTATAAGGTGATTCTGTTAGTAAAGAAAACTGTCAGGTTCTTCTACTCCTATATAGTTAGATAAGAAATTATCTTTGTATCTTTATTGTATTTTAATAAAGACTAGGGATGTTTCTATTTCATCTTTATTTTTGAAAGATAGTTTTTTTGGGCATAAAATTATTGATGAATAGAGCTTGAAGCCAGATGTTGTGGTTCATACCTGTAATTCCATCAATTCAGGAGGCTGAGGCAAAAGTATTGCAAGATCAATGTCAGCCTTAGCAAATTAAGTGAGGCCCTAATCAACTCAGCAAGACCTGCCTAAAGAAAAAATATTTTTAAAAGTGTTAGGGATGTGGCTTAGTAAATTAACACTGGGTTCAATCTCCAATACTACCCACCCCTGCCAAAACAAAAACAAAAACAAAAAAACAAATAGAATAGAGTCTGTTTTATGTTTTATTTTTTTCTTTGAATAAGTCATCTCATTGTTGTTCTTTCTGATGAGAAGCCAGCTTTAATCTCTCATTGAGTTCCCTTTGAACATGGTAAATCAGTTTTCTCTTGCTACTTTTGTGATTCTCTTGGTCTTTGGATTTTATCTTCACATTATGATATGTCTATGTGGATCTTTTCACATTTATCCTAGTGTATTTTGTTGAGTTTCTTGGATGTGTCAATTAATTTTTTTTCATGGAGAAAATTTCAGCCATTATTTCTCCAAATACTTTTCCACCTGTTTTTTTCTCTTTTCTAATAATCTTATGCATATATTGATATACTCTGATCTCTATTTTTTATTTGTAATTTTCTCTTTATGTGCTTTAGATCACATCATTTCTACTGACCAATGTTCAAACTTACTAATTCTTTCCTTTTGTCAGTTCAAATCTACTGTTGAGCCTCACTTATGATCTTTTTTATTTCATTTATTGTATTTTTCAACTTGAATTTCTACTTGGCTCCTTTAAAAATGTCTACCTCATTATCAATATTCTCTATTTTATGATATGTTAGCATCATACTTCACTCCTTTAATCATGTTTTCTGGTAGTTCTTTGAATATATTTAAAATAACTTCTTTGAAATATTTGTGTTCAATCTGACATCTGGTTCTTTCCACAGGCTTTCCCTTTTATAGTTTATGAACCATATTTCTTTTTTTTTTGAAATGTTACATTTAGATATTCAGTAATAATTCTGGGTACTAGTGCCCTGCCCTCATGGCATGTTTCTATTGTTTGCTTACTGATTCATTTTATTGGTGAATGGCTGGACTACTGTAGTGAAGTCCATTCTTTTTACCCCTCCTGTAGTGGTAAGCCTCTGAAGTTGTTCCTCAGGGAACACAGAACTAATTCCGCCCACCACCCTGGGATGACAGTGACTTCTTCAGGTTTCCATTGCACTCCCCCTTTCCTGATCACACCTGGAAGTAAGGTCCACTAATTGCCAGATGGTTGCTCTATTCTTTGTCATTGCCCTGGGGCATAAATTTTTCTCTGTCTAATCCAATGATTTTGTATCCCTTGCTATGGATGTTTGAGTTTGATATTGGAAGTTTGCTCTGACCCCAGGAGGGCTCTTGTTAGCTGTCTCTTTCCCTAATTCTCTCTGGTAAATTAGTTAGCCTAGTATTTTGCTTGTTGCTTTCACCTCTCAAACCTCCATTGATTTTGAGAGCACATTTAGTCTTGAACTTCTATCAAATGCCATTGCAAATAAAGTTAGCTCTCCTGAGGAGCACTCTGAAGCTTCTGCTACTGGGTAAAATCTCTGAGCCACAAACTCCAGAACAGGAAGCAGGGTTGGGGGCCTGCTTAGGACAGTAGTCTAAGGTTTACTTGGCCTTTCCTGACACGGAAACTCAACCCCAGGGATGAGCTGAGGTGAATGTGACAGGGGCCTCTATTCTCAGAAAGCCTCTGCCCTATGAATAGGGGAGAGAGTCTAAAATTACAACTTATGTACATTCTTCAGCACAATCAGTTTAAAGCTATATTCATTTCTGTTATTGATTTATTTATTCTAATTTGTTATATATGACAGCAGAATGCATTTCAATTCATAGTATACATATAGAGCACAATTTTTCAATATGTCAGTAATTCTTGGCTAAGGAAGAAACGTCTGTATTGGTTACTGTTTCTTTATTCATCATTTATTTATTCACTTATTTACTTATTTATTTTTACCACAGACCATACCTTGGTCTTCTGCTGCAAACCTCTGCTAGACTCACCCAGAATTTGACCTCTGCAGCATGAAGCTGGTGAAGATAAGAAATGCCAGCATTCTGCTCTTTCCAGAAAGACTTAGCTCTAGACTTGCAGCTCTGGGAATAAGGAGTCCTGTGTCCTTGACTGCACCTGTCTTGTATGGAGTTTTGCTCATGAAAGCTGGGAAGGAAGAGGGAAGAAGTGGGTCATGGCTCAAACACTATAGATTCTCACTATTCTTTCCAAGTTTTAATAGGTTTTCTTGAATTTGTTTTTAATTTGCTGTTATTCCCAGGAAATTTTCAAGAAATCTTAAATACCTGATTTTTTTTTTTAAATAAGTAAACAAAGTCGGGTTAGGGCTTATTTTTCAGGAATAAGTGAGAAAAAGTCAGTTATGGACCAATCTTAAAGAAAACTACCAATGAAATTTTAACAAAATGAATTAGGCAGTTTATCTTAAGAATAATAATCAATCCTTCCTAAGCATGGTGAATTACGCTAGGAATTCAAGGATGGTCTAATATCAGACATATTCATTTTAAAAGAAAAAAGTTGCAAAGTAATACACAATATAGGGTACCCTTTATAAACATTTTAAAAGAATAAAAATTCTGTGTTTTTATAAATGTAGTATGTACATGGTAAATGTAGTACAGTAGAGCAAATAGAGTATACTTGTAATATTTCATGATAATGTTTACATATCTGAAGGGAAGGAAGGAGAATGAGATTGTAGAAGTGGCATAGGTGACTTCAATATGCTCTGATGAATGTCTAAAAAATATAAACAACACTTTTCTCTATGTTTATGTTAAAATTATAAATAATAAGAAGATTGTAACAGTGAATGAGTAGATAGATAATACAATGAAAGATGAGTATAAGTAATTCTATATTCCCCTACAATTGCAAAATTTATAGTATTCAAATATGGAGCACACATAATAATAATCCAAGAAGGTTTATTCTGCCATTTTTATTTTATAAACAGCTAAGAAAAATTAGAGTTTAAATCCTTCTTGTAACTGCTTAGCCATATGAGTAAGATGGGTTTTTTTTTCTGAACTTTAATTTCCACATATATAAAATGGGAATAAGAAAATTTAACTTCCAAACTTTTTGTGATAATGAAATTATTTAATATATGCAAATCGCTCATGTAACTTCCTGGTTTATAATAGATGTTCAGCAAATCCAAACCTTGTCTCTACTCTTCCCTTACACATGTGTAAAAAACAAAACAAAACAAAACAAAAAACAATATCATGGAAAAGTCCTACCTGGTGGACAAATTCAGAGCCAAAAATCAGACTTCCACCCTAGTGCTCTATTAGAACTGAAATGTCCCCTCCAGAAGCTCTAATATTCCTGTGGACCCTTGTCTCCTTGAACCACTTGCCTCCTCCACAGGAGTCAGTTTGGAGCCACACGGTCTGGATTTCAATTCCAGCTCTGCTGCTTATCAGCTACATGAACTTGAACAACTCATTTCACCTTTTTGTGCCTCCATTTAAAAAAATGCGCTAATGATCCCTACCTTTATGGGTTATCATTATAAGAAGCAGAAACGGCATAAACAGAGCACTTGGCACATAGAACATAATATAATTTCTAGGAATGAATATTATTATCATGGTTGTTTTTCTGGTTAGTATCGGTGGATAAGAGCATCTTTCTTATACATATCAAAAAATCAATACTGATATATATTCTATTCAGCACTATATCATCTCCATTAAAAGACCATTTATAAAATGTTCCCATAACATTGGTTATAATCACAGAGCTACACAGACTGTGTTTTCAAATAGACATGCAACATTAATCTCTCCTTAATGGATATTTCCTCCTCCTGTTTTAAGTTCTACTCTAGATTAAGGAAGAATTTAATGTCCAGTGGCCAGTGGATCCTAATAAACACATAGCTTTTACTAGAACCAGCTGTCTAAAGTCAACTCCAAAAAAAGGAGCATTACCCAAGTCAGACTTATCGACCTAAGAGAGATTTATTTCAGACTGTTTCACAAAACAGCAACAAGCCTTGGCTCTAAACCTGTCTCAACTTTGCTCCAATTGCCCTCTGAATTATTGACAGACCTAATTAACCCAGCAATTGCTTAGTGATAATTACTATCTTTTCTTAGGCAACAGATCTGCCCCTCAAATCCAGAGTTGCTAAGAAACATAAAGAGGTAACAAAATAATCACATCCAAACCCCAAACTCCAATTTATAGCAAACACCCTGTCAATGAAATCCTTCTATCCCTCAGAAAGCGCCTGTCAATTTTTAATAAGAATTAACTTTTAATTTCAGTTTTCTTTTTTAAAGCTGAAGGTTAGAAATGTACCAGACGCTGATAAATCAGTCACTAAGGAATTATTGCTATGGGGTCATGGAAAGCTTTAAAAAGACCCTCAGAAATGCACAGATAAATCTTTTGATGAAATACATCCAATCTTTAGAGACATTTTTAGCAAACAAAAATGTTTATCCCAAAGCACTTTCAGTGCTGTCAGTACAAGCTTGGCATGTTTATAATGCAGTTTGCATCAAGCTCAAGTCCAAATTCTAGCAGTTTTCAGAGAAGACACCCAGAAACCGTATTGTCTGCATTATTCACAATGCTGGAAGCAAGATCAATAGCTGCAGTTCACCAACGAAGCTCCAAAGCCCAGCAAGGAGTCATTTTTGACACAGTGAATTTAGCGAGAATGATGTGCTCCTTTGCAGAACCCAAAGGGCAGCATTCTCCAGTTAACAAAGACGATAATGAAGTAGCAGAGTTTGGGCCAGAATACCACCTGGGAACCATTCTCACTGGGAAAGAGCTGTGTGGAAATACAGTGTTCAAAAGGAGAAAAATCACAATGGAGTTATTGCATGTACCAGGGTCGCAGTGGAGGAAAAGTGTTCATGACAGAGCATCAAGACTCAGGAGGGGGCACACCCACCCCCTCCCATTCTCTTCTACCAGTGCTTCTGGAGACCACCAAGTCTCACACAATCTGAGGTCCTGAGGACTCCAGTTCTGTCATAAGGAAGGTGCGGCCCACTGAATTCTTCTTGGAGAAAAAGGACTAGATGAGGAGTTATCATGGATAACCAGGCATGACTGGGTGAGTTGTGTACAAGCAGTCACCAGTGGACCCCTGGATGTGGCTCCAGGTGTTGTGGAAATCTCAAACAAAGCTAGTTCCAGAGCAGCCAGATAATGGATTAAATATCTCTGAGTGGTAACAGTGTCTCTTTAACCACATTGGGAAGTGATTCCTCAGGAAATTTGAAAGCGAAGGAGTTAAGTGAAATAACCTAAGCAATATTATGGGTAAACCATCAAAAGTTATTGCTATTGAGTAATGTCCTGCCTTTCAAATTTTACTGCATACATCTATCACCTAGGAATCTTGTTAACATGTAGATTCTGACACCATCGGTCTGAGATATGATTAACTCAACTACTGACTCAAGCATAGACATAATGCAATTATTAGCAACCATAGCAAAAAACAATCATTTCTTGATTACCTGCCACATGGTAAGCATCATACTGCTTTATATCAGTGATCTTACAATGGTCCATGAAAGGTGAGTAACCTTACACCCATCTTATTAATAACTCAAGTCCTTTGAACAATAGTAGCTAAAGTGCTGTCCCAGGACAAGTAGCATTAGTATCACCATCAAACCGAGTGGAAATACAAATCCTCAGGTCCAACTCCAGACCACTGAATTAAAACTCAGCTGGGACCCAGCAATCTATGTTTTAACAAGGCTTTCAGGTGATTCCTTCTATAGGCAAAGTTTGAGAACACTTTCCCTGGGACAAAGGTTTTTGAAACCCTTGACTACACATCAAAACTACATAGATAGCTTTTAAAACTACTAATATATATATATATATATATATATATATATATATATATATATATATATATATATACACACACACACACACACACACACACACACACACCACCCTTACATATTCTGATTTAATTGATTTTGGATGAAACCTTGGTATCTGATTTTTAAATATATCCCAAGTAGATAAAATGTAGAGCAAGAATCGACATCATTGCGCTGGAAGCTAATTTTCCCAAGGTCCCCCAAGAGTAATGAAAAGAAGAGAGCTAAGATTCAAACTCAGATCTGAGCCAAATGTGTGTTCTGCCCATATGCCCTTCTTGTTCAAAGTGTGATCCAGGACCGGCAACATCTGCATCAGCTGGGAGCTTACTGCAAATGCAGAATCTCAGCTCATATCTCAGACCTATGCTGTCAGAATCTACATGTTAACAAGATTCCTAGGTGATAGACGTATGCAGTAAAATTTGAAAGGCAGGACGTTACTCAATAGCAATTACAGCACATAATAATCAGTGTTGATCTACTGTCATTGTCAGTGTGGCAGAGATTATGTTAAGATATTGACCAAGAATCCTTTCTGACCCAATACCTTTCCACCACTTCCTGTACCCATTACTCTTCTCATTCCATTCATCAACAGAAATAGCTGTTAGATGGGTGGAGGTGGAGGTTTACATAACCTAACAAATAAGTGAACTGGATTTCTGAACCTGTTTTCAAGGTATAGTAAAGGCAAAAGAAAGGAAAATGAAACAAACAAACAAACAAAAAATATTGAAACTCATTACTTTTCAGCTACATAAGCCAGAAGACAAAATACCTTTGAACTCCAGGACCAAGTCTGAAGATTCCAGCTAGAAAATTCATGCTATAAATGATAGATAGGGAAGGAATTCATGATGAGGAAACAGCCATTCTCCACTGCAAAGGAGTTAAGAATTTGTCAAGCAGGGGAATGAGAAATAAATTGGATTACAGCCATACAATGCAATACTCTATGGCACTGAAAATGAATAATAGAGCCACGGATAGCCACATGAGTGAATTTCACAACTCTAATGTAGAGGAGAGAGAAAAGCAAATTGCAGGAGACACAGTACAAAAACTTTAAATATGCAAAATAACACAGATATCATATAGGTTTATGGTTAAAGAATAACCCAAATATGTAAAAATGAGAATATTTAATTCTATATAACATTTGCCTCTGAAAAAGAGGGGATGCAATTGAGGGGGGACATACAAGGAGGTTTTAAGTACGACTAATATCCTATTTCTCAAGCTGGGAGGTAGGTGCATGGGTATATCTTACAGTATTCTTAATGTATTTTGTGTGTCCAAAAATGCTCAAGTTTTTGTTTTTTTTTAAGAAGAAAATAATTCTCACTTATTCCACTGTTTAGGGGAGGGGATTGACACTCTCCTGCTTAATATGAAACTACAACAGTTTATTTTCATATTGTTATTGAGAAGAAAAGCCCTCTTCCACATTCCAGATGCCTTATTCATTTATTTCTGTGCAAAGTTATATTAGACAGATCAGATTGCACAGATGTATGTCAACACACACCCACCAGGGGTGTGAAAATTGCAAAGATTGATGGAATGCCTGAAAGAGTAAATTCTAACTCCTATCTTGGAGGTGTTTTTGTGAATTGCTACCTGGTCTATTAATGCCTCAGATTAGGAAATGAAACAGAATGATTGTCAAAATGAGTTTATCAGACTTAAAGCTGCATCAATAACAAAATCCGTGTAAGTGCTTACTCTCTGTCAAGCATTGCTCTAATCTTATTGAATTAGAACATGGATTAATATTATGGACTCATAGTAGTAGTCCTATGAGATAGTCGTTATTATTGTTTCCTTTTATGCACACTGAAAGACTCTACGTTTGTCCAAAGTCATAAAACCGGCAAAAGTTAGAGCCAGGATCCAAACTAGGTCATCTGTTTCCAGAGCTCACATTTTAAAAAGTTACCTTCCAGAATTTACCATCATAGATTTGAACTCAATGAAATGAAGGCCTTTCTAACAAGTGCAACTTCTCTCATATGGTAGGAACTACATTATGTGGCAGAGAACTCCATAATTCTAGAAAAATTATTTTAAAATTATAACTGAAAAGTAACCTCACTGGTTAGAAGGTTCTTCTAATTCCTTGAAAATAGAAGGGTGACCTCTGGATCAGCAATGTCACCTGGACACTTATTAGAAATGCAGGTTCTGAGACTGCACCCAGTCCTGCTAAAGTAGAGTTCACATTTTAGCCAGCTTCCCAGGGGAGATGAGTGTTCTAAAAAAAAGTTTTGAATCATCAGCTTGCAGGTTACTGGACCCCATCCCAAACATGCTAAGTGAGAATCACTAGAGCTGGATATGTCTATAAAATTTTATGTGTCAATTTGAATGGGTTAAGAGATGCTCAGATAACTAATAAAACATTATTTCCTATGTTGGTGAAGGTGTTTCCAGAAGATATTAGCATTAGAATCAGCAGAATGAGTAAAGATCTGCCCTTGCCAATGCTGATGGACATCATCCAGTCCACTGAGAGTCAGAACAGAGCAAAAGGCAAGGGTGAAAGGGTGATATCTCTCTCTCTCTCTCTCTCTCTTTATTTATTTTCTCTTGCACTTGGACATCAGAGTACCTATTTCCCAGTCCTTTGGACTGAGACTGAATTATACCACCAGCACTCAGGTTTCTAATTTATAGATGCTATACAGGAAACTTCTTGGCCTCTGTAATTGTATGAGTCCATTGTCATAATAAATCTTCTTTTACTTATCTCTCTATCCATCCCTTTGTTGGGGTGGATAATAGATACTTAGATGATGAGTAGATAGAGTTAGTATTCTTTCACATGCTTTCAATGAACAAAGTCAGCAGTCAGGTGATGCCTTAGAAGTTTCCCTCTATACCATAGACTGGGTGATTCTGGGTCATCCCCTTTCATTTTCCCTGGAGGTGTAAGTCTGAGCATACCAAAAAATGATTTCCCAGTTACCATCTGCTAATACTACACAGAGAAGAATTCCTGTCAAGAGCCACATATCCCATCACTTGAAGATCTCCCGGATCACACTAGAAACACCACAACTGACAGAGGAACACATCCCTAAGATACTCTTATGAAAAGACAGGAAAATGAAGCCTTGATACAATGGACTTGCTTGCTATGACTTCATCTGGGGTCAAAGGCTGCCTCTTCGACCTGTTGGAGTGACATCAACCACAAATCACAGGCACAATGGACCTACTGCTTCATGTTGGGAGAGCTTTCCTCCTTAGGCAGAAGATACAGCATAAGTTCCCTTTAACCTACTTCTTACTCCCAGACTAGAAGGTCAATAAACACATTTCACTCCACATTATATTAAAAGCTAGTTCTGCAAACTCCATTTCATTTAAAAGACACAGTCACATTCTGAAATATTCCACTCTTATATTTTTTTCTTTTTCTTTTCTTTTATAAAATAAAATTTGAGAAATTACCCAGCATTGTCAATCATTAGACTCTATTCATATTGGCTTCTTTAATATAAGAAACGCACACCACATGTTAGCAACCAGACACCCCTCCTGCCCTAGGCTCTCTTGTCCTGACTTGTAGCCACCTCGTTCTTCCAGCCCAGTTCCTATCCCATTTTTAAACATTCTCTGTGAATCTGTTTGTACTCTTCACTGTTCGAAGTGGTAAATGAGAAGAACTAAAGATTGAATTGATCACCAGTGGCCAATGATGCAATCAGTTATATCTGCATAATAAAGACTCCATAAAAGCTAAAAAAGAGGAAGAATTTAGATGAGCTTTCCAGATTGTTGACACAGAGGTTTCTGGAGTGTGGTGTATACAGGGAGTAAAGAAGTTCCACACCCCTTGAAACATTCTTGCCCTATGCATCACTTCTATTTGACTGTTTTTTTTTTTCATCCTTTGTAATAAATAGGTAAATGTAAAAAAATAAAAAGTGGTAAGAAACAAATACAATGGTACAAATGCATATAGAAATTATAAAATACCAGTTATTTCATAATTTCCTGTTTGCCCCAATAGACTGCATGTTCCTTGAAGGCAGGACCTGTAGCCATTCCATTCACTGTTGGAGTTTAGCATGAATTCTGAACATACTGGGTGCTAGGTTAGTTAGCTTTTCATTGCTGTGACCAAAATACCTGCCAAAATCAACTTAGAGATGAGAAAGTTTACTTTGGTTCATGGTTCCAGAGGTTTAGTTCATGGTGAGTCCACTGTTTTAAGCCCAAGTTGAGGCAGAACATCATGGTGGCAGGGCATGGTGGAAGACCACTGCTCCATTCATGGCAGCCAACAAGCAGAGAGAGGGAAGGGGGAAGGGGCTACAAGGAAGATAAACACTTCCAACACACACCCCCAGTAACCCACCTTCTCCAGCTATACCCCATCTGCCTACAGTTAGGCCGTCCATTCAAATTAGGATGAACTGATTAGGTTACAGATGGCACAATGCAGTCATTTCACCTCTGAACAGTCCTGCATTAACACAGGAACTTTGGAAGGATACTTCATATCCAAACCATAGCTGATGCCAAGTTAAAAAAAAAAAAATTGAATGGATGTATGTGTGAATAATCAAATAAATGAGTAAATAAGTAAAAGGATAACACAAGTCTGGTTAGAAAGAGTAACCCCTTTGAGGAAAAAAACTACAGAATCTTTTCAAGAGCAAGGTAGGAACAATTGAAATACCACAGACTCAGATTCGAAAGCCAGATTGCTGAGGTTTAAATCTGGATGCTTCCCCTTAACCACCAACTAATTTGGAACAAGTTTTTTAAATTGGCTTTGCCTTGGATTCTTTTTATTAAAAATGGGATAATGATAGTACTTTTCTCAAAAGCTGCTATGACAATTACAGGAATTTTTATACCTAAGGATTTATAATAGTGCCTTATACATATGGGGTGTGTGTGTATGTGTGTGTGTGTACTGTGTTCTCTATCATGTCTACACTGATTCTGTTATGCTTTGTGGAAAGAATGAACACTGAGACTGTACCAAACTCTCCCAGATCAGTATTTTATTTGAGGGATCACAGAGTGTGTCAACTGCTAAGCTCAACCTGAGCCCTAAGGCAGACCAGACTTGGTAAGTGTACATAGCTCCTGCACTATAGGAAGCAGTATTAGAGGAAAATGGCAATCCCCATAATCATTATATAAGATAATGTATATGGATGGAAAGGAAACCTGCTCACAAGCAATGACAAGTCAAAGGACCAAAAGTCATATTTTAAAAATTTGTTCTGCATTCAGCTTTGTTAGAATTGTTTTAAAGCCAACTGTGAGTTCCCCAAGAGTTCAGAAATCTCACAAATCCCTGAGCCAAGCCTTTTAAAGGGCAGAGGATAGAGGACAAAGAATTCTAATGCAGGAAGTCTTTCCAGGGGCTGTCTCTAGGGAGCAGAGTTCCTTGGCCATTCTTGGTCACCTCTTCACCTATGACATTCCTTCATCTTTATAGAGAAGGTCAGGCAAGTGGGTCACTGGATCATAATTGCTCTTTCATAGGCCTCAGTTGCTGCCTATGTGCGTCTTTGAGTCTAGACAACATGAAAAATGGAGAAAAAACGTGAATGAGAAGGAGGTGTTTATTAAAAAAACTATAGAGAAAAAAACAGTTGTTGAGAGTCAGCCTTTCCCTAGTTACAATGAACTGGAGTCATTTCTCAAACTGAACTCAAATAAATTAGCAAAAATCTCCATAGACGCAGTGTCTCCCATCAGGAAATCATCTTAAGCAATGAAAAAAAAGATTAATTTTATTGTCAAGGGAAATATCCTCAAATTCCAACATGATGACTCTATTTTCACCAGAGGATATATATATATATATATATATATATATACTTTTTTCCTATTAGTTGAAGCTCTTCCAATACACTATTCTACTGTTGCCTTTGAAGGGAAATTAATATATTCTCAATAAGTTTCTGTTTATTTGGAACATAACATATGGTCAGAGAGAAAGGATTTTCAAACAGGTGTTTGCCATAAGAAAATCTCACTTATTCCCTAGTGGCGATTCCAAGTTTGTGTGGCCAATACTGCCCTTAGTTAAACACATCATCGTTCTTAGAAAATGAGTTTTTGAAACACATTCCCTTGGAGTCAGAGGTTGACCACCTTTCCACCATCCTGAAAACACCATATGGAACCATGTTTGCCTTCTTGAATTGTTCCTTTCTCCCTTCCTTCAATGATATGATATGATACATACTATGTATTCAAATAATATAAAGTTTTATCTGCAAATAAAAATTGGTACTACTGGACGACATAAAAGTCTTAGTGCCACATTAGCCCTGCTGGGGCTAATTTTGTGTTGACTCCACCTTATTTTAGGCATATTTGGTTGTTTTCTTGGCTGGGAGCATCAGAGCCAGCCTCTGTCCCTGTCTTGGAGGACTGGAGTATGATCATACCCAAATGGAAGCATATAAGGAAATTCATTTGATTCTAGTATGGCTACAAAAAAAAAATTGTCCAGTAGAAATTCACCATTTCTGAAGGGAGGGAAGTCATCAAAAAGAATCTTCACTGTGGAAAGTGGAAATGTCAGGCAAACAAAGAAAATAGCAGGAATTCTGCTCATATTCCAGTCCATAAGGAAGATAAAGACTTTTTTAGGGATGCTTCTAAAGAAAAATCCTTATAAGAGGGAAGAAACAAGAGTGTAGAGTGTAGTGTGGCTGAGGGACAGGTTTTAATCCTACCTGGGATCTTAAAGATACTTAGCATAAACTTCCATCACCCCAAGTGAGCAGTGAATTTTTCATTGCAATAACAAAAATACATGAGAAAAACAACTTAAAGGAGGAAGAATTTATTTTAGTTCATAGTTTCAGAGGTTTTAGTCCATGATCTGCTGGTTCCATTGCTTTGGACCTTAGGTGAGGTAAAACATCATGGTGGAAGTATATGACAGAACAAAGGGGTTCGCCTCCTTGTTGCTAGGAAGCATAAACAGAGAAGGGAATTTGCCTGCGACAAGATACACCTTTCCAAGGCATATGCCCAGTGGCCACTTCCTCCAACTAGGCTTTACCTCCTACAGTTTCTATCACTTCCCAATAATAGCATCAAATTATAATGTCATTAATGAATAAGCCACTGATGAAGTTGTGGCCATCATGATCCAATTACTTCCCAAAAGTCCCACCTGTGAACATTACTACATTGGAAACATTCAACACATGAATCTTTGGGAGACATTCCAGATCTGAACTATAACAGTTTGACCCTACATCCCAAAGGCTGATACCCATCTCACAATGCAAAACACATTCAGTCTGTCTCTAAGAATTCAATAGTCTTAACAGTTCCAGTATTGCTCAAAAGTCAAGGTCCAAAGTCTCCTCTAAGACTCAAGGCAACTCTTGGCTGTGAAACACCTGTAAAAATCAAGAAGCAAGTTACATACTTCCAATATTCAATGGTGGGAAAGACATAGGGTAAACATTTCCCTACACATGTGAGGAATAGGGACATAGAAAGAAGAAATGAGACCAAAGCAAGACCCAAACTCAGTTGGGAAATCATTAAGTCCTGAAGCTCCATGTCTGACATCTGAAGAATGTGATGGTGAGGATTGTTCTCCAGAGTTTTTGAGCAGCCCTTTCACTATGGCTTTGCTGGTTGCAGCCCACATATCCTATCTCTTGGACTGGCTTTGTCTCCTGCCTACAGCTTTCTTCAGCAGATATTTCACATTCCTATCATCTCTAACTTTCTAAGATGTCCATTACAGCTTTGGCTTCACTCTCACAGCTTCACATACCACCCTCTCAGGGACTGCCATGGTATTCTGACCCTGTTACATACCACCTATCCCACCAGACTTTCCTTTGAAATCTCCATGACCCCATAACTCTAGAATTCCCCAAGGAAACTGCTTGGCCAAAACCAAAACTACAAACCCAAGGTCTGTCTTCAGTGAAGCAATAGTTGGGTTTGCTTTAATGTAGCTACAATGGCCTCTTAGTGACTAAGTGGCTGAACATGGTAAAAGGATTCCTGGGGAAACAACTTCCTAGGTGATCCTATGGGAGCAGAGCTCTCTTGTGCTCTTTTCTCAAAACAAAGTCTTTTAAATAAGTTTACACATTTATACCATTGGGCCTGCAGTGGATGGGTTCTGCCAATTCCTGAGGTGACCTCAAGGCATATTTCATATTGTCTTCATGCAAACTACTAGGCTTCCCTTTAGTGGTTCTACTCTTTTCAGCAGCCATATCTTCCTTGGCCCTAATTTTACATGCACTTTTCTGGCCAAATTGCAAGTTTCCCATGTTTTTTCTGCTCTGCTTCTTGCTTATTATTCTCACTACAAACCTGACTAAAAGCCTCCAGCAATATCCATGATACTGCCTGAATGATGTGTTGCCTTGAAATTTCCCCTGCCAGATAATTAGTTTATCACCTTTAAACTCAGCCTTACACAAAGTCTCAGGGCAAGGACCAAGTCTTTTTTGTCAGAACATAATACGAATGGCTTCTAGTCCTATTCCTAATCAAATACCCATTCCAATCTGAACTTCATGAGCATAGTCTTTACTGACTGAGGTCTGTCAACAATCTGGTCTTCTAAGCTCAGACCAGAATTGTCTACAAAGTTATGCTTATAAAATCCTAGGGCTTCTCTAGATTGCATCTCCAAACTTTTCCAAACATCTCCCACAAACCAGTTCCAAATGTTTCTGAACCACATGGACAGGAATAGTCACAGCAATGACTCCATATCTCAGCACAGTTTTCTGTTTGTCAGTTTTTCATCACTGTAACAAAACACCTGAAAAAAATCAAGTTTCAAGCTTCCAGTCCATGATAGACTTGCTCCTGTGCTATGTCCTGTAGTGTGAAAGAGAGATGTGGTGGAGAGAGTTAGGGTACAGCTGCTTACCTCATGGGTATAGGGAAGAGAAAAAGGGGCTGGGGACAGATGGATTTTTCCAGAGCATTTCCCCATTGACCCACTTTCTCAAATTAGGCCCTACCTCCTGTGGTTTTTATCACCTCTCAGTGTCATCGAATTATGAACCCATAAATGGGTTAATACACTGATGGGGTTAGAGCTCATGATCCATGATCCAATAATCTTCCTGAAGACCCCCACATCCAACACTGATGCATTAGGGACTAACCCTATATGTAACATTTAAATTATAACACCAACTAATTGTTACAGGTTGTCCCTTATACCTCAAGGGAACTTCTTGGCTAAAGCTATCCAGCTACCCAGAACTCAAGAACTCCCCCAGTAGTGTGCTGGAACATAAACTCAAGAAGACCTCAGGTAATGCATGTGCCAGGCACTGAGGTCCAATGCGTTAGGTATTAGGTATTTCACGAGGATCCCCAGCATAACACTACAATACAGGGAGCAAGATGTCCATTTGACAAGTGAGAAGCCTGAGACCCTTCAAAGCTAAATACTTTGCCTAAAGTCATTGAAAGAGCAAGTGTCAGAGCTGGACCCCAAACCTAGACTTTCTAACTCAAGTTCTAATATATCCCATTATGTGTTTGATTTTATTTAATCCTATAACAATTTATGAGGTGGGTTTGATCCATCACCTCTCTTTTAGATATAAAAAAAAGTTGATACACTTGAATTGGTGGCATTGCTGTGTGAGTTTTAACTGTCATGGGAGCTCAAATGTTTATCAACTATACTTAAAGAATGTAGGAAAGTTTCTCCTAAGAGGTGCATAGCTCAATTCTGTAAAACACAACTTTACCAAGATATTGGTGGTGGAAGGTGATTGTTTGCATATTTTATTTTCAGTAGCACAAAGGAGGTTGCAGCATGTGATTTGGGTATTTCTTCCCCTTATCAGGGGATATTTTCCATGGGATTTCACTTCTATCTTCTGGATTATTTCTCACACATTATCCAGCCAGTCAGAGGGTGCTTCAACTGGCAAAAGCTCAACCCTCCTGGTATTGTAAGGTTGATCTCTTCTTTTATAATTATTTTAGCTAACAATTTGCATTGGCTATTCTTCAGTTAACACCAGTTCAGCTGATGGAGAAAGGCACATAGGAGAAGGGAAGACGTGGCTACAGAATAAGCCATTGTATCTGAAATAAAAATCAATTGCCCACTGTGCAGATTGCAGAAGAAGCTGCAAATAAAATGACTGTAAATTTAATTAAAACATTCCAGCCAAGTCCATACATTTGGTATTGATTACCTGGCCTGCAATTTCAGGGAGTTAATTAACACAGCCTCCTCCTGGACAACAAGCGAAAGCCAGATCAGGCACTGGTTGTCCTAGCAACAGGTAGGCAAAAGCAGCTCACAGATTGAAGTGAAAGGAAATACAGAATCTTATTGAATTAGACTTAAATGCAATGATTTAAGAATATGAAGAGGCGACTTAAAGTTCAAAACACACTTCATGAACATGACATTGTGTGTTTCTAATTGGGCCAGAATGGAGTGTTAGTGCTGAAGGATGAGAAGACAGAACAGGAAGGATGGAGACAGGAGTCACTTCAGATAATCCATTACCACTAGAGCATCCCCCAGCACTGCAGGCTCAGGAACTGATTCCTCAGGAATTCATTCAAAAAAATAAAATAGGCCATTATGAATAGTCTCTTGAATCTATAAGTAGCCTGAGTAAATTTATTTTCCTTTCCCCAAAACATAGACAATGGGGAGAAAGCAAATTCTGGATGACTGGCTGATAAGATGAGCACCATGGAAACTTCCTCTGCACCCTGTGTTAATAGACACTCCCCAACAGGGCTTGATGGCATGTGCCTGCAGTTCTAGCTACTCAGGAGGTTGAGGCAGGAGGGCCCTAAGTTTGAGATTAGTCTCAGCAGCTCAGCAAGACCCTGTCTCAAAATAAAAAATAAAAAGGCTAGGACTTAGCTCATTGGTAAAGCCCCTGGATTCAATTCCTAGTGCACCCCAATATATGTGTGTGTATGGATATATATGTATATATTATGTGTATGTAGATGGATGGAGATAGATAGACACACACACACACACACACACGCACATATGTGCTCCAGGTCACTGCCTGGGTTTATACCTGTGCTTTTCCTGAGATTTTGTAACTCACGAATCTGAGGAACATATTCAAACTACAGTAGGCATTCTAGAATAGTCTGGAATTCTAGCTTAGAGTTTTAACAAAAATAAGCTGAAGAGAGGTGACTTCATGATGATGATGATGATGACAACTATGATGGTGGTGGTGATGGTGACGAACAACAGAAATTCCTTCTGCATCTACTATGGGCCAGAAAGGATGTAGGGTGCTTTCCTGTATGTTATTTCATTTATAACTCACAATAAACCCTAAGAAACACAGAGTTTTAATGTTGAGGAAATTGAGATTCACAAAGGTAAGTCAACTCACACCCAATCTCACTGATGATGTATGGCAAAGCCAGGATCCAAAGTCAGAACCATCTTTCCCCAGTGTCTGTGCTTCTTCTACCATACCAGCCATTTCCCAGCCTTTCCTATCAAACTCCCTTCCTTTTTCTTCCCCCATTAAAGTGGAAACCTATGTGAACTCTGTGTTATGAACTATGTAAAATCAAAGAGGGTGCAGGGTGGGGCAAAGTCCACCTGCCCACACATGCACCTTAGCCTCAGAGGCCCCTGAAATGCCTCTGCTTCAGTTTAGAACTCTGGAAGACAGGTTAGTGATGGCCCTGGCCACCATTTCAAGTCCCTGCTTATCAGAGAGAGCAGAACTTCATTGGTAAATCCATGCCTGCCCCACCCCTTGTGGCTGTGGAATTCCAGCTGATGCTGGGGATTTGGCTTGCTTTTCACTAGGGATCACCCACAAATACAGAACCACAGTAAATGAGAAAGGGATCATCTCTCAATGTGTATTTTAGGCTATCATAGGGAGCACTCTGCAGGGATTTGGTCTAATTTTTGGATCACATTTGACTTAATGCCTGAAGTTGACATTGAATTGATGAGCAAAGTCCTGGGAGAGGAGCCCCAGACCTAACGTTCGTCCTAGCTCAGGACTTGGATGAGGTCATCACCCTCTTAGGCCCAAATTACTTCTTTTGTTAATTAGGAGAATTAAAATGTATCACACATCATAATGTCACACTGTCTTCACAGTGTTTGTGTTTAACTTTTGTGTTATGATTTTTATGGGAATATTTAAAAGGAAATTTTATCTCATTACCATGAATAAAAAACTAAAGTTCTTTTCCAGTGTTTGTTCACATAAATACATCACTAAAATGAAAGAGAGAGTGTATGCCTTTTGCCACTTAAATGAATTCCAAGTATCACCTGTAGTTTGTGAACCAGGCTTTGAGAAATGCTGGGAAATTAGGAATTTTACCTCTTGACTATTCCAAAAGCCTCTTCTGGCTCTTCCCTTCTGTGATCTAAACTTCTACTATAGGATGATAATGGAGATAGATGATAAGGGACCAGCCTGCAAAGGGATAGAAGAACAGGAGGGTGAGGAGGAGAGCAAGTAGTTCCACAGCTACCCACATGGAGATGGCAGGAGGCAGGAAGAAAGTCCAGCTGGTAACAAGGCCACTGTAGGTTCCATCAACCACCTGGACTCACCATCACCTGTGCTTGGGATTTCTCCCACCTCTGAGAGATGAATGACAAGAAAACACATGAGTCATGAGATTCATCCCCACACATGGCCTCTCAGGATAGAAGCAGGATCCATACAAATCCCACACAAGAGCCTCCTGTATGCCACCAACAACTAACTTCTGCACAGAGCTGCTTTTCAGCTCACAAACTATGTTTCACCCATGTGATTTTATCAATAATGTAAGTGGGTACCAGATGCTCATTTTGCAGTTGAAGAAACTGAGGCTTATGGATGGAAATGAGTCAGATTGCATGCATCAACAGAACCTCCAGTTTTGTCCCTCCAAGCCACAGCTGCCTCCAGATGGATCATCCTATATGCATCTCAAAATACTGACCACAGAATGTTCCAACTCCCTTGCACAAACTCTAGAGTGCATGAGTATTCCCCAGAGACCCTATAGAAGTTGTATGATGTTCCCTATGTCTCAAGCAGGGGTTCACAGAATGTGCAACCTCACCAATCACTGGAGCTGGTTTTCAGATGCGTGGTCAAAGGGTTACACTTTGAGTACCACTCCTCATCGGGGTTCAGGAATAGTGAATGAGCACACGGTC
The DNA here is from genome assembly GCF_021218885.2 of Marmota monax. Lineage (NCBI taxonomy): Eukaryota > Metazoa > Chordata > Mammalia > Rodentia > Sciuridae > Marmota > Marmota monax. Next base: position 6,235,657 of record NW_026695224.1, read on the forward strand.
CTCGGAGTTAAGATTCCAGATCTGCCACTTTTCTCTCTCAATCTTGGTTTCTTTTGCAGCAAATTGATCCCATCAGGCCAGCACCTGAGTCTTCTAGCCCTCACCTGGGGTGTACTGTCAAGTGCACTGAGTAGCATGATACAAATGCCTCCTCCCTTCTCATTTACATGCAGATAGGATGCCGGTATGTGGTAGAAGGGGTGAAGGGAGTAGAAGGGGCTCTGAATCAAACTGCCTGTGCTTAAATAGGTCTGACCTTTATTATAGGACTTTAGGCAAGTCCCTTCACTCTACCTTTTCCAAGCCTCAGCTTCTTCAACTCTAAAACAGGAACAGCCACATATTGTGGTGCACACCACAATCCCAGTATCTGGAGGCTGAGGCAGGAAGATTGCCAAGTTTGAGGCCAGACTGGGAAACTTAGGGAGACCCTGTCTCAAAAGGGCTGAGTCTGTAGTTTCGCACCGCTGAGTTCAATATCCAGTACCACAAACAAACAAAATTTAAAAATAAAATAGAAACAATAACACTCAAAATGGCTGATTTAAAGAATGGACAGATTGTATCTGTAAAGTCCCTAATACAATGCCCGACACGTAATGAACGCTCAAAATATACTATTACGAGGATGACAGTTGTACTTTTGTTCTCTGTTTCAACCTTGCTGAATCCTCTCTTTGGTTTAAAAAAGTAGCAGTGAACAGACAGAATGGTCCCTGTGCTGGAGGCAGAGGCCATATGTTTAGACAGCCCCCTCCGTGCAGGTGTTCAGTTCCATCTTTCCTAATAAGACAGCCATTAGAATTGAGAGTATACTGAGTTGAATTTCAGGAGACAGAGAGAGAAGGGAGAAGTCCACAGAGCCTTGGCTCTAATTCTTCAGCCCAAGGTCACTATTTAGCCACCACCCGGCCCTCCTTACCTATATGTGGCATCAGCCTATAAAATGACACGAAGCTTCTTGGGCTGCAATTAGGAGAGTGCATGCAGACCTGCATCTCTGTGTGGAACCTCATTAAGGGGAGTGATAAAGTGGAGGTCGGCTATCTTTATAAGGACAAGGAGTGAAGAATCAAACACCCAGAAAGCCAGGAGTCTAATGAGAAAGAGAACGCACTTTCAGCACTAGAGAATGAGAAGGGAGAACCTTTGCGGGGAGTAGAAACTTGTCAGAAATCACCCCTCCCCAAAATCACTTTAAAAATTGTAAAATGCAAACTCTCATAAGGATATTAAGATGAAAGTTTTCCAAACAAAATGAGACAAAGGCAACAAAATTTTGTATAATGTTAAACCAAAAAAGATACCTTCCCTCTCATGCAAACTTTTGTTGAACACCTGTGATGTGGCAAGACTATAATCAGATGGGAGAAACATATTATTCAATTACACAAAATCCCACATCCTGACATCTTTTATTTTACCCATCCATTACTTACTCAGTGTCTCTAATCTTCTCAATGCTCTGGGGGGTGGCTGTGGAACTGAAGGGAAAGTTGTTTTGACCATGCTCTGCATATTTTCCTTTTGGTAAGAGAATAGGTGCCAAGGCCATGATCTTGGGCAGCAGATCATCCCAGCGTGGCCTACATCTATGCTCGCGGAAATGGCCTGGAGTGGGCTCAAGTTATAGTTTGGATATGAAGTGTCTCACAAAGACTCATGTGTTGAAGGCTTGGTCTCCATGGCAACAATATTCAGAGGTGGAGCTTTTGGGAAATGATCAGATCATGAGAGTGTTAACCTCATCATCAGGTTAATCCATTGACAGCCAACTGGGCTACTGGAAAGTGTGGAAACTGTAGGAGGTAAGAGGAGGAAGGTCATGGAGGCACACCCTGGGAGCGTATCTTTCGTCTTCAGACCCTTTTTCTTTCTTCCTTCCTTTCTTCCTTTCTTCCTCCCTTCCTTCTTTCCTTCCCCTCCCTCCCTCCCTCTCTCTTTCCCCCTCCCTTCTCCCACACCTTCCTCTCTGTCTCTATCTCTACCTCTACCTCTATCTCTCCCAAGCTGCCATGACCTGAGCATCTTTCCTGGGCTGTGCCCTTCTGCCATGATGTTCTGCCTCACCTCAGGCCCAAAGCAATGGAGCCAGAGTTGACTGTGTACTGAAGCAAACACCCAGAATAAATCTTTCCTCCTTCAAGTTGTTTTCCTCAGATATCTGTTACAGTGGATGAAAAGCTCACTAGCACACAGCAAGAACTTGGCCTGACCACCACTCTGCTCTGAGACTGTCTCACTGGCGAACAGGATCAGATTTCTTTTTATTCTATGGTCAGGTGGCTGGAAGACGAGAGCCCTGTGGCTGTCACAGTGTTCTTTCTAACCCCCAGCAGGTAGAGGAGAGTGACTACAGGAAAAGCAAATTAAGTGACAGAAGAGGGGACATATCCACTATGTTCATGCATGCATGTGTGTGTAAGAAGGACAGAGACATGACACTAGAGTGACTTCAGGGTGCTTGAGGTCAGGGATCTGCAATACCTAAAGCCAGCCTCACTCTTGTTCTTTCTTTTTCTCATTATAAAATCCAAAAATTATCTGATTAAAATTGGTTAGCTAGTGAAAAGGGAGAAATAAAGTAGAAATAAAATAGGCCATGATCCCAAAATGCAAGGAGCTTAAAAGTAATATATGTATATAAAACTTTTAAGTAAATACTCAAATTAAATATTATTATATATAAATATTATATATTTATATTATATAGAAATATTATGTTTACATAATTATATATATTTAAATTTTTTAAGTAAATATATATTACATCCCACAAGAATACAAAAGGCCATGAAACAGAAGACTCTTCTTCCTGAAGGGTGTATACTATGACATTAAATACTACCTGTTATTCTGTCTTTCAAATTGCTTCATTTTAGTCTATAAATCTGTTCTTAAGAACAAAAAGATGAAGGAATAAACCCAACAGAAACCTATTATTCCAAGGCAAATACAATGGACTATAGCCACCTTTACCATAAAGCATTCCCTAAAATGCTACTGCTGGGATGTATAGGGATGAGCCTGATCTCAAGGTGGTGCATCCTGTGTCCGTCCATAAGAAAACCCAGTCCAGGCAAGACACCAAATAAATACCTGCGAAATGAGCCAGTGAAGCGGCCATGAAGCTCATCTTACAACAGCAGATCTGCTGTAAGTTTGAGAAATGACACACACTTTATCCTCTTGAAGATCTCTAGCACAGATGAGCAAAAAAACAGTCTCTGGAAAGTTCCTCAAGAAGAAGTGGGCCCCTTGGTTAAGAACAATGTTCCCCAGAACTTTCCTCACTGAGAAGCAGGCTTTGCTGCTTAACACTAACTAGCTCCTCCCACACCATGGGTAGGGTGTGGACCATGTGGAGCCACAAGGGCAAGTTACACAGAGAGGAGCAGACCTTTCCCAAGGCCCAGCCCGAGCACACCTGAAGCATGCTCGTCGGGGAGCCTAGTGTGTCCCAGCAGCACCTGATCCACATTCCCACCCCATTCCCAGTGCAGTGCGTCTCCTTTCCATGGGCCCAGGAGCAAGAGGTCTAACTTCCTCACCTAGCTGGAAGATTAGCTAAGCACTCCACCACACACATACATGCACACAAGCCCAAACACACACCCTGGGGGGTGATCTTAACCAGAGAGCCTTTAAATACCAAGGCAAGGAGAAAAGCTTCAAACCTGAATGTAACAAGCTGGCACAAATTAGGAAAGATTAATGGAGTCAGACGCATGCTCTTCGAGTCATTTTTAGAAAGTCAGCAGGTTCTCACTGGCATTATCCTAATCCAGCACCACAGTGGAAGAAAATTCACTCGATGGCTCTCATGGTCAACGCCACAGGAACCCAATAAGCTATATTAATGTGCAGGAGAGATCAGGGCCAGGGCAAAAGGGGCAGAGAGCTAATTCTAGGTATAAAATGCTGCCAGAACTCAGGAGCGCTGCTTCTTTAGTAAAGTCTGACATTCTCTCAAAGAAAATTAAATAGTTACAATGATTAATTGAATCCACACCAGCTAGTATTTGCAAAGAGGGCCCTAAGAGCTGTGCCCAGGAGTTGATTCTTGGAAGTTCTTAGCCCAAAATATCATTGGATGAGTGGCACAACTGGGAGCTGGGAAAACCCGGCCCTTTTCAGTAATGGCTTTTCTTTTCTTTTTCTTTCTTTTTTTCTTTTTTTTTTTTTTTTTAAGATGCAGACATAGGAACTGGGATGAAGGGAAACTGGAGGGATAATCATGATGGGTTTCTCTAATCAGTCACTTAGAACTTGCTAGAGTCATTTTCAAACCCTTCTCTGACTCTGGTGGTCATGCCAGGAGCAAATCTACCTGTGTGCTTTTTTCTTCATTCTTCTGGAAAGAGAACCTCCACTTTATTTGAATAATTATCCAACCTGTACTCATTGTGGTTCTCATTTACCAGCTGAACATCTTGACCTGGACCCTTGTGGTGTGCCCAGTATTCGCCAATCCTACTACACAATTCCTGTCATCCCAAGGTTGTTCCAAACCAACCAATCAGAATACTTCTCACAATTGGCCTGAAAATTCTGGAAGAAAAAAAAATCATGATTTTTGATGATGCTACTTGAGTTCTTCAATAGAGGTATACCTAAAGCTATTAAATTCACCTTTTAACCGAAGCAGTTTGTGTTAGATTTCTGCACAATCAGGAGAACCCTGACCTGTCTGATGACTCCTCACCCAAACTGGAGTCGTTGATTTTGTTTCTAATAAGCCTATTACTTTACAGTTCTTCAAGTTAGAAATCTAAAAATGAGTTCAACTGAGCTAAATTCAAAAGGTTGTCAGGGCTAGTTCCTTCTGAAGTTTCCAGAGAAAGAATAGGTTTCCATGCCTTTTTCAGCTTCTGGAGACCACCTGCATCCCTTGGCTGATGGCTCCTTCCTCATATCATTCCAACCTGTTGCTTCCGTTGTCACATAAAGCTCCAATCCTTTTGCCACCTTCTTATTAGGACCTGGTGGTTACATTCAAACTATCTGAGGCCCCACCTCATATTTTTTTACATAATTACATTTGCAAAATCCCTTTTACCATGGATGGTAGCATATTCACAAGTTGCAGAAATTAGGTTGTGGGTATCTTTCAGGGGACATTATTCAACCTACCATACTCAGTAAGCAACAGATATTTACAGAAAGAAAATATGTGAAGCATTTATAGTATTTCTGAATTACAATCTCATCACATCTTCAATGTTAGGGAAGACAGAATTACGGTAGAGGACAAAAAGGAAAAAAAGAAAAGAAAAGAATAGAGCCACTAAGTCTTCCTTATGGGACTTGGGCTGTTCATTATTATTCTACCAGCCTAAACTCTTATTGGGGTTTGTTCAATGCACTTTATTCAAATGTAGCTCCCCACAGAAATATGGATTTCTAGTTTTGATAATAAATAAACTTAAGGACTCAAAGGGCCTTCCCAGAGCCCCTTACATCATAGTCTATACCTGTATAGACTAATTACTAATTACAGTGCTTGCCTGTGAGGGCGGACTTCACAAAACTAGATTCCACTTACAAGGGACAAGATTCCTCCCCATTCTATGGGAGGAACCCAGGCTGCTAGTTTTTGTGAGGCTCTGGGGGGCTCACAGTGTTGCTTGTGAACGTCTGACATGAGCCGATGCTGATTCATCCATCAAATTTCATGACTTGGTGAGCAACACATTATGATATATGTCAATCCATCCAGCTCCTATTTCTTCCCTGAGCTGATCTCTAGTTGTCTGTCAGGTTCAGAAAACCAGTTATTAGTATTAATCATACTATCTAACAGCTATTGACACTTACTATGTGCCAAATGTATTGTTATGCACATGTAGTAGTTAGTGTCATGTTGGCTGTTATAATAGATAAATTCTCACATTGCAGTGGCTTAATGTAATAAAAGCTTATTTCTTACAGAAAAAGTCCAGACAGAAGCAGCAGGGTAGAGAAGGTACTTATGGTCCATGAAGTCAAAGACAAGAGCCAACACAGAGAGAAAGATCCTAGAGGCTCACCTAAGGGAAATGTTTATGGATCAAGTCCATTAGCTAGAACCCAGACACGTAAATTCCACTTTACTGCAAGGGAGGCTTGGAAATATAGACTGGCTATGTGTCCAAAGAGAAGATGGACAGGTTTTAGGGAACAAAAACCAAATGCTGGTTTTGTATATTTCCTACGTGACTTCAACCTAATCCTTTCAACAACCATACAAGGTGGGTACCATTATTGCTTCCATTGCATATTAAAGGCTCAAGAAGTCAGTTGCTTCTCCAGGTTCATTCAGCTGCACTATACTCAGAATGAAAGTCTCTCTGACTCCTAATATTACCCCCTTCCCCAGTGTTTCACCCATCCCATTAATCCCCTTGGATCTTTGGCAACTCTAGACATCTCTGCTTGTCACAACTAGGGGGCCAGGACTGGCATTTCGTGGAAGGAAGCCAAGGATGATGCCATATAATGTCCAGAACATTGCAATGTACAGATTTCCCATAACTTAAAATTGACTGGCCCAAAATGTCAATAGTGCCCAGATTGAGAAGCCCTACTCTTAACATTACACATTGCAGGCTGATCCGAGAATGAGGGGCCTGGCCCACAGAGGTTACCTCACTGGAAAAGTTCCTGAGGCTGACATGAAACTGTTCAATTTAAGTAGTACAGGGCTTTTTCCCTTTAATGCAAATGGCAGAGTGCCAAATTATTTAACTTATGATGGAAATTATTGCTGTAATAAAAAATATATTCTTTGGAAATATGACTGCAAATAATCAGAGACACAAGGCAAGCCAAATTGGCCTCAACCAGAGGGCAGTGTGGGGAGGGTGCCAAAGGAAATTTTTTTTTTTTTTTTGTATTACCTGATCTTAGCTCGTGTGCTGGAATGAACACATACCCAATGTAGCTTTGGCAAATGGTTAGTCTTGATCATGCATTTGAACTTGTTTTGTGACAACACAAATGAGAACAGAATGCTTCTTACATTAGGACTCTTTTGCTCTGCCAACTCCCAAAACCTTTTCTCTGCATATGAGGGAAAGACAGAGGTTCTCTATGGCCAGGAGAAAGTCTGCCTTTGAACTGAGGAAGCTGGTTGAGACCTCGGCTCCCTGATTCTCTATCTGATTTTCTCCCTAATTTTCTCACCTGCAAAATGGGTCCAGCCATTGTAGGCACCTCACAGTGTTGTGAAGATCGAATGAGAGAACCATAAAGCAGTTGTCTCAGGATGTGGAGCATTGCCATCTTTTTAATGCCATCCCTGAGTTAATCCTCATCCTTCTGGCTCCCATGTAGTAATGTGTCACACCCTGGGGGGCAGAACATGTCCTTGAGAGGACTTCACTATGGCTCTGAACACGTGCAGAGTTCTACCTGTGCTCCTTGCTGTTACTGGGAGCCTAGCCATATCTGCTAGCAACCTACTAGCAACCCACCGGTGAAATGGAGATAAGGGCCTGCTCTGGCACCCTCCCCCAAGGAAGCCATGAGGAATAGAGGTGGCAGGTGAGTAACCTGCAGGCTCTACAGCCAGACTGTCAGGGTTCAAACACAGGCCATGCCTTCATGGGCTGAAAGACCTTGAGAGGGTGAGTCACCTTTTTCTGGCCTTGGGTTCCCCTCCAGTCCCTAAATGGGAATAATAATTGTTACCCAGGACTTAAGAAACATATGAGCAGGGATCCTTGCCTTCTTTGTTTATGGCTGCAACCCCAGCACCTTGTACTGGGTCCTCTATACAATATGCATTCAACAAGTCTTTGTTGAGTGAATGAATAATGGTTTCTATTGGAGAGGATTGCAGTGTAGCTTAAGTGGGATATTTTTTCTGTGACAGGCATAGAACCGTGTCTGGCCCATACAAGAAATACTGGTTATTAAAACATGGCCAATAAGCATCCACCAAACGAGGAATCATTAACTCTAAATACACAATGTTAGCATCAGGTTTGGGTCACCAGAACCAGAATAAACATACGTGTATAATCAAAGAAGTCCACAGTGCTGCTTCCTCTGAGATTGTTCTGTACCCCATGGTTTGCTGCCAACCCCTGGCTAGGTACTACATAGACTTGATCTTCCTCTCTTATTTCTAGCCTTGGTTTTTGTCTCCATTTAGGTTCTGATGAGTCACTGTCTAGCATACATGTCTCTCCTCCATGAGGCATTATAGCTCTGCCCCAGCTGGACAAGTCTATCTGGGGCAAAGATCAAGCAAGAACTGCTCATGAGGCACCTTGTGGATAATTCAAATCTCAACTGTGGAGGCATGGAGGTATCATAGTTATGGAGACAGCCATTCAACTTCCATTCTATCCTTCTTCTAGTGGCTTCAGACATAGGAAGTTAAATGCTACCCTTCTCTCTTAGGTTGACGATGTCATTCAGGAATAGTGAATTGATACACAAGATCTGGAAGAAGACCAGGAGGCAGAGAGCACTCTTCTACTGCTTTTGCTGCCTGGACTTATCATAATGGTATTTGATTTTTCTATAGCAGGTTTAACATAGACAAAGGGAAGAAACTCACTAGATTTATGGTCACTATTTTACTGCATCCAATGGTTCTGATGGTGGCTTCTTAGTCCCTGGGTGACATGAAGGTGGCATGACCAGGAGCCAATACTTTGCAAGCAGTCTCTCATTTTTCCAGCTTCCTGAATATAACAGAGGCCCCATTCCCTACTTGGGCCAATTCTGTATGACTCTTCTGGAAGTCATTGCTGGAAACTGACCCTAACCTCTAAAACCATCTTCCAAGCATTGAATATCCTCAAGTGCTTTTAGGTTAAATAGCGATTTTTCAACTTAGCATGATCCTTCTTTTCCACTAGTAATTCTGATTTTCAACTGAATCTCCAACCTATCTCATTTCAGGCTTTCTAGACTCTTATGGGTACAGTGCACCACCTGGGCAAAAACAAACTATAATTATTGCTTCTGGGATGAGCTGGTGACCCAATTCACCCAATCCCACTCAATCTCAGGAAGGTTTCTGGGAATGTTAAAAATAAAGACTCAAATACTTTTTTTTGCCAGGATTGAAACTAGTAGGAGGTAACCTTAAGAACCATTTTGTACCCATGAGAATAAATCCATCTGAAAATGAGTCCCACAAAAAGAAAGCTGAGCAAAGGAATGAAAATAAGACATCACATCTGTAGTGGCTTCAGCTTTTGTGTACAGCTTCACCTAAAAGAAAGATTTACCCTTACATAAAAATATGTAAGCCAAGATGCTTTCATATTTCTTTCTTTTCTTCTCCTTTAAGCTAGTTTGGGCTGCATTATCCATCATTTGCGATTAAAAAGTCCTGATTGTCATACTATCCAATATAGTCATTTATTTTGTGGGCCTGTCTCTGCTTCCAGAAGTCAAAGGTTAGTGCAAATGTTTCCTGGGAAAGAACCAATTATGTGCAATAGGATGTGCAGAACCCGCAGCCAGAGGCTACCACTTTGCTTTTCTCTCTACCCTTGGGCTGCCCCAGGCCCTTTTCCTCCTAATGTCTGTGGACATCCATCCTCAGGATGATTCCACCAGCCCAGAAAAGCCCTGGTCTGTGTAACTCACTCCATTAGCTTTGGCTTCTGAGAAAAACGAGAGTTTGTTTGTTTGTCACTTATTATAATTGATTTGTTTCTCCCTAACTGTGTACTCAATCTCGATTCCCTTAGCCGTAGGCAGCAAATCTGAGGCTGAGAGCTCCAGGAAATCTATTATTAACTGCACATCACTTGTCATGTGGAGGAGCCTGAAGTTGGGTGGCCATGGAGATGATGAAGGGTTTGGAAAGAGTGAGGGCGGAAACTGGGCATTTGTGCCCAAAGAAGAGTCTTAAAGGGGTCAAGAAGGAACGTGCACTAGCACGCAGAACTCAGAGGCCCTGTTCAATGCTGGACACAGGGACTTTTCCGTGAGAGTCAGCCACCCAAACTTGGCCACCATGTCATGTTTATAGTTCCTGGTTTCCTTAGGCACAATCTGGGATGTGAAATCTCTCAGCTATTAAGTGAGTCTTCCCCTTTGTAGAACTGGATAAAAGCAAAATTGTGGAAAGGCAATACTGGGCCTTGGTGTGGCCTCCGACCTCCCTAAGACACCCAGGTGATGCTTCTGTTCCATCGGCTGTTCAAGGGTGGGCTTCTCAACTATCCCTGCATCAAACCAATTCATCTCTGTTTCCTGCAATGATCATGCAATCCACCAAGGTGTTAAATACAGGACATCCATATAGCAACATTTGCCAACACACTTTGTATATGAGCTCTTCTCCTTCATATGCCAGGCTCCAAGACCACCTAAGAATGGGTTTTCAGACTACATGGAAGGCTGAAGAAATCTGCAGAAAGTTCCTAAATTACAGCACCCCTCAGTCATTGACTTACACCACAGAGAGGAATCTAGAACCTCCTCTAAGATAATTGAAATGAAAGAAGTCCTCAGAAACAACATCCATCACCACCTTACATTTATCTAGCATTTGACAATCACCTTAAACTCTGGTACATAAACTCCCTCTTTGATCTTTCCAGAATGTCTACAAGGCAAGCCCTTCTGCTAGCACCATTGTGGAGGTGGGACATGTCTAAGGACAGAGATGTCCAGTGACATCTGAAGGACACATAGCTATTAAGATTTTGAGTCAGGACTCAAATTCAGATTGCCCAATATTTGTCCCAGCACACCCTTCATTTTCTGCAGTATAAGGTGACTAAATCCACTACAGGAAATATCACCATATGCAAACTGTCCCCAGGAACTGGGAGGTTCAGCTGATGACTTTCTTGTTTTATAGTACCTAAGAAAACTGAGCTATTTCATATGTCAGAGGCTATCAGGAAATTCAGCTACATTTTCACCCCTTCTTAGCATCCCGTCACCAAGAATTCAGAGATAAGCCAGGCAGAAAACAGATATCTCATGCTTGAGATCATCTGCCATAGCTTCCTCTTGAGCAGAAACAACCAGATGTTCTTATAGCATCTCTGGGAGACAGCAATGACCATCCTTACCATAATGGCATGGTAATTTGGGTGAGGACACCCTGGAATCAGAAGACCCTGAAATATACATACCATCCTCCTAGATCTGCAATCAGAAAGAACTGTGAATGGTGATGAAAGTCACCAGGACCAGCCACAGAGAATCATCCGGGAGGTAAAGTCAGAAAGACTGATTAGCAGATAAGATATCAAAAAGGAAAATCATGAGCATCATCATGTGACTTCATCAACTGCAATATCCTTACCTTCACAGTGGCTTGCATTACACAGGGAAGACTTCAGATGAGCTGAACTTATTTAAAATGCACAGGGACGTCGGAGAGATGTGCTAAATGAGCAGGCGCGACACTACTTTTACTATCCCTCTTCACTCGCTTTCAATATTAAGATTGAGGCATTGACTATTAGGTATTCTTCCTGCAGGATGGAGCGGAATATTACAAAATGCATTTGCAAGCAGGCTAAATCATGATTGACAAAATAAAATTTGTTAATACAATGGTTTGAGGCACTTGACAGAAATTTTTGTCAACAGTGTAGATTAAGGGATTCAAAAAAATGAAATTTGCAGATGAAATGGCTTTGATGTTTCTCATGAAAAGCATTTTGTTGACAGAGTGGATCAGAGTGAAAAAAAATGTGCATTTTCTCAATGCATGAGTTTTAAGTCTTTGACAAAACACGTATTAGTCCTGCTGTTTTTGCTCATTTGTCATATACTCCATTGGCTTTGCCTTTAGCCATAAAAAGGCTCAGGCATGAGTAGGAGCAGAGTAGAAAACCTCCTAAAGTATCAGATTGGTCCCAAGAGTCGTGAGCTTTGGCCATGACATTTTTTTTAAAGTGCTTGTTGACTAGGATAAAATACATTCTTTGATCTTATTCTATTAATTCGTCTAAAAATAAGATTCTTACCCATGTAGAAAATATCTTCTGGTAGTACTCAAGTTTGTCTGGGTTATAAACAGCAAAAAGGGCTTCTAAGTCATTGGCCCTCAAATCATGGTTTCCAGATCAGAGGCATCAGCATCTCTGGGAGCAGAGAATCAGTCATTCAAAATACAAGTTCTCAGGCCCCACTCCCACTTAGAGTCAGGGACCAGTGATGTGCCTTTCAACAAACCCCTCAGATGATTCAACGTGCATCAAACTTCAAGATCCATTGACTTGAGCATGAGCCAAAAAGAAAATGATTCAAATTGGTTCACATAACTAAATTATTCATGGATATATTGTGCTTCAAGTATGGCTGTATCCAGGAGTTCAAACAATGTCACTAAGACCCTGGTGTCAATTTCTCTTCTTTCCTCTAGAGTGACTGCACTCTGGGTAACCTCTCTCTTCATGAGGGTAAGACATCAGCAGCTCCAGACTTACGTCCCCTCTTCTTGATTGTTCCAGAAGAAAGAGAATGCTTCTTCCCTAATAGCTGCAACAGAAATTCCAGGATACAGTCCCATTTGCCCTGACCGAGCCCTGGTTTTGTGCCCTTCCTGAACTTACAACAGTAACCCAAGTATGTTAAACTCCAGGTGGTCAGTCACAGTTTTCATGTCAAAGGAACTGAAAACTCTAGAGCCACAGGGACAGAGGGTGAACAGGGGTGACTGTTCCTAGAAAAATATAATGTGGACGAAAAAAGACTGGGTGGGAGAAGAATAGATATACCAGAAAGAAACAATGTATCCAAGAGGTTTAGCCCTTGGTCTCCTAATAAATTCCAGGTTAAAATCCATTTTGTTCCATCATCTCAGATGTGGAACACCTACAAAACTTCTTATTCTTACTATTACATAATAATAATATATAATTATGTCATAATAATTGCAGCATATTATTAATATAATAGTAGACATAGCTCTAGATTATGATTATTTTAATGCACCTGTGTCAATTTCTTTGAAATATCTACAGAACTGAAAACTTGGGGCGTAATGAGTTTTAAGATGATAGAAACCGCCTAAATCTCCACACTCCTACACACATTAATATTACTCTGCATAATGGAAAAGGAGCCCTATCCCTGGTATGCCACCTTCTTCCTCCGGCCATCTCTACTTGGTTAATGCAAAAAGTAAAGGATTCATTCTTCTAATTGCAATACAAAGACTGCTCACAAAAGAACCGAGAAATAGTCTTCCTTAGCAAAGTCTAAAGTGCCTAAATAAAGAGGGTTCCTAAGGACTGACCATGGGGAGGGGTCTACAAAAGATTCCTTCAGGAGGATCTGGCAGTGCTCTGCACAGATGGGGGCAGGTGGCCATCTTTGACTCTGCCGCCATTCAGTGTGGCAGTCTCCCTCAGTAGAGCCTTTTATTTCCCTGTAGTTCACAGAGGAATTTATTTTGCAGAGGAATAAAGAACTCATGTACACGGTTTGGCTTTCATCTTCAAACCAAGACTGAAACTTTGAGCTGTCATCATTGCGCCATCTCAGCAGCCCAAATTCAGTGTTTTACAAAAGAGAGAGAAGAAAGAAAACGTTATCCATTCCCTGTACCATCATCTCTACCCAGAACAAGGAAATGTCTTCCTATTTTGGAACAAATGAAAACCCTCAGTGAGTCATCTCATTCTGACTTGAGAATTACTATCAAGAACAAACATCTTGTCAAATGCCTCTTATATGGCAATTTGCAATCTAACTTGTTTTGCCCATATCCTGCCTTCTACATGGGGATCTCCTCAAAGGCAGGAGTCATGTTTAATTCCTCCCTGTGTCTCCAACGCTGGGTACAGAATTGGGAACCGTCATTGTTGAACCTATAAGAGTTGCACTGAAATAAGTGGTAAAGGCGTCCTGCTCCCCCCATTTATTCTTTTCTATTGTTAGGTAGCACCATTGCAGCATATGCTTGGCTGTATCCTGAGAGAACATTTGTTCTTTCATCACTAGGCAAGCTATTGACAAGATGGGCAGTGTTAAGGGCTACCAAATAGCAACTTCCCCTCTTGTACAATTTAGCTGTGGAAAAGATGACCTTGAGACATTTCTACACTCAACTCCCCCACATGACCACTAGAGGGAAGCAGAGAACACAATGATGGCACAATGGCCATTTTGCCCAGCCTTTGTCTTCAGCTCGCCAGTTCCCTCAATTTTCCCAGCTTTTATCCTTTTGTTAACTTTGGCTTTATTGGTGCAAGTTTCAGTACAGGACAGCCTTGTTTGTTCCAGAACAAGGGAGGCCATTACTATTTTTCTTTCCATCTTTTTGACATGATGCCTCAGAAAAATAATTGCATTGAAATTTTTAAAATGCACCTGTGCATGTATGTGTGTGTATATATAGGTATATACATATTTACATATGTGTATATATATATATATATGTATGTATATGTACATATATACCCTACATAGGTACATTTTTATGTATGTATATACACAGATGCATATATATGTATGTGTGTATATACAGGTAGATGTACATACACATAAATGTGTGTATAAATGTGTGTGTATAAATGTGTGTGTGTATATATATATATACATATATATGTATATTTGCACATATATATATATATATATATATATATATATATATACATACACTCCTAAGAAAAAAATAAAATAAAATCTTATCTACCTACATTAGTCTAGATCTTTCCCTTTTGAGCCCTTTTTCTATAAGATCTTTAACTGATCTGTTCTATCACTCTTTCCAGCCTCCATTCTTCTTCTGATTCAAAATCCAGTCTGGGAAAAATCTCTCATTGGAAGAATAATTAAAGTAGATGAACAAGTCCTTCAGTCCCAGTTAATCCCAGTGAGCCTAATTCAGCTTCTATAGATTGAGGGATAAAAGTGTTCTCCCATCAGGGTCATTCAGCGCTGAACTGTAGCTTACCCTAGGAAATCACCCACCAGATAAACGCAAGGTCATGGAGACCAAGTTTCTACATAAGTAAGATTTAATTTGGTCTTGGTTTGATCCAATTGCACAGGTCAAGGAATCATTGCCAGAAAAAGAAAAAGAAAAGAAAAAAAGTCTACTCAGACCTAAATGTCAGAATAAACTGACACCTGTCTCCATGGCTTCAAAACAAAATTTCTCTTCAATTTCCCAGAATGTGCTCTCAATCTCACATGTGAATTAAAAGAGCCTTTCAAAATAACAATTTGCCAACAATTATTAAAATGAATTATTCATTTCCTAGAAATCTGCCCTATATACAGCCCTATATACATTAAAACAGATGTGCATGATCATAGAACATTGAAGCATCATTATAACAGATAATTGGAAATAACCTAAATGTCCAACAATATGGGATTATTTTTATATACTCTGATTTATCCACAGTGTGAAATACCACAAGCTAGTAAAAGAAAAGAATGAGCTGGGTTCGTAGATGATGAAAGAGAAGGGTGGCTGAGAAATATTTTTAGCGATATACTAAAAATAGAAAATAGATATTTTTTTCATTTTAAAAATTACATGTGTATTGTTTTAGTCAACTGTTTTGCTGCTGTGACATGAAGATCCGATAAGAACTGTTTAGAGGAGGAAAAGTTTATTTGGGGGCTCACAGTTTCAGAAGGCTCAGTCCACAGACAGCCAGCTCAATCCCTCAGGTCTCAAGGTGAAGCTGAACATCATGGCGGAAGAGTGTGGTGGAAGGAAGCAGCTCATATGATGATCAGAAAGCAAGAAAGAAGAGATTCCACTCCCCAGATACAAAATATATACCCCAAAGCCACGCCCCCACTGAGCCACCTCCTCCAGCCACACCTTACCTGTCTTCAATTATCACTCAGTTTTAATCCCTACCACGGGATCAATTCACTGATTGGGTTAAGGCCCTCATAACCCAATCATTTCTCTTCTAAACCTTCTTGCATTATCCCACACATGAGCTTTTGGGGACACCTCACATCCAAACCATGACATGTATGACTATAAATGAATGCAAATGCAGACTTGTATTTACAAGGTCTGAAAGAATTCACATAAAGCTAGTTTCAGAGAGCCCTTTAGTTCTGAGAGGGGAGTTAAAAGGTGAAAATGTTACATACTGGTATCATTTTGTGCCACTACTTTTTAAAAAAGTCAATGAAGTTGCTTATACAGCTAAGGTCAAATTAGCCAATGTCATGCTTGGTCACTTGTGATTTGTTAGTCACTAAAATTGTATTTATTTCAGACATTATCTAGCATTTTGGTCTTTATATCCAAAGGGGGAAAAAAAAAACAATAATTTGAAGTTTTTACTCTTTAAAGATTTTTTTTTTTTGAAACTAATATAACTCTACGGGCATGAACAACCAAAGAAAACAAACACAATATACATCTTTCCAACACTGACAGAAACAAGATCCTCTCATTTGAGCTGTGCCTAGAAACATGCATAAAGGGAGTCTCATAGCTGGGAAGAGAGTGGAGAGTTTTGCTCACTGTCCCCTCATGCTCAAATGAAGCAAGAGCAGCTCCTTGAGGTCATGTGACATCTGCAGTCATAAAAAGTGCAGCCTAGTTCTCTAGGTTCCCTGGCCACCTCATGGAATGACAATGTCATCTATCATCTAAAACGAGGAAACTTTTCAGTAGAAAGTCAGTACTATTCATAATTGCTCTTGGACAACAGTTGTAAATCAGGCCATTCCTGGGCCCTCTGAGCACATGGTCACTGTCCCATTCCCCCTTAGACCACACTACATTCCAAAGGAGCCCATCCATGCTGTTTGCACCCCCACCATGGCCTCCCAATGTGAGACTTCAGTCAGAGGTTCCCCTGCTAGAAGTCATCTAAGTGACTCCTCATTATCCTCGTTAAACATTCACCAACAATCATGTTTCTGACTCCTCAAAAGAAAGAAACCAGCTAGCAAATAATTTAATCAGTACTGAGAGAACTAAAACCAAAATAGGACCAACATTCTTCTCTAACACTCTCTCAATTAATCTCAGAGCCCTTGCAAGACGACACCAACATCCAGTTCTGGCATTCCTACCTCCCCCCATACGGCAACCAGATTTCACAAGTGAAAATACCCTACCCGATACCCAGCTGAATTTGATTTTTGGATTAACATACAGTATTTGAGACATATTCATATTAAAATCATTGCCTGTTTATCTGAAAGTCAAATGTAACTGGTGTCCTCTGTTTTATCCAATGACCCTGCTATTGAACCCACTTCTGCCATACTCCCCCAAGGTATAAAACACATCAGTGATTCACCTGCTGAGCTTCTAGAAGCTTGGTGTGCCAGGGGAGGAAGCCACAGTGGGGTCATGTAGAATCGCCAGCCTTATTCCAATGAGGCACCTTGGGCCACATTTCCTTTGTCTCCCAAATGCTCATCAGGAAATGGGGGCGGGAGATAAGGGCTGATTTCGGTGGTCAGTCTGTTAGTCAAGGAGGGCTCCCTCACAGATTCTTCACCACCTGACCTTCCAGACCTTCTCAATCCATCTCCCACTGTGTGCCTCCTCCCTTCACTCCCACCTCCAGCCCCACCATGCCCACCACTGTTCATCAGCCACCTCTGATTTTATTCACGCTCTTAGGCCTTTCCAAGTGCTTTTCTCACCTCACTGTGACAAAACCCTGCTTAGAAGAGCAGAAGAGCACTCACTGGAGCACAGCCTCTCAGAGCCCTTTGGCTAACCTGATCTCCTTCACATCACTATTGCAGCACAACATTGCGTGCTGTTGTTTTGGTTTCCCTGCTTGCTGTCTTCTCCCTCTAGAACGATATTCCACGATGTCAAAGTCTATTCTAGCTTTGACCCTCTAGTGCCCAGAAGAACATCCAGTACCCATAACTGGACAATGAATGGATGGAAAGTCTCCTCCACCAGGAAGGCTCTCCGGACCACCCTCAGGAAAACGAAAACTTCCTCCTCCATAATTTCACTGTTCCTCAATAAATAGCTATCAAGCACCAACCACACAGAGAAAATGCAGCACATCATGTAACTCAATTATGTACTTTTTTCTAGCTTCAGTCTAATGAGGAGGATGACACTCACCTATTTAACGGCCCCAATGAATGGAACAGTTTTAGAAGGTACTTATTAAATGAGTGCATTTAAATTAGCAAATAGGTGGAGACATAGAGTCAAAAAAACATAATCTGTTCCCTTTCTTTATTATAACAGAGACCACTTATTCTTAACTTTCTTTTATAATTAATATTGTTTTAAATAATTAGCTCTAATTTGAGTATGTTTGTGGGTACAAGGGGGCCCTTTCCCACTTGGCACACAAATGAAGACTTTTTGGAGACTGGTCTGGCTGGTTATAGAAGAATCTGAAGTGTGGTGCCAGTGGCCATGGCAACCCATACCCTGGGAAGTGGTTCCCAAGGAGAAGAAAGTACTTAGAAGAGGGTCCTTCTCTCCTGTCTGTGATAGTTTATGGGGAGAGATAACATGATCTAATAATATTCAATGTAGATCCATGCAGTTCTGAAAAATCATTTGCTAGAAGATTTAATAATGTCAAAAACATATGAGGTCTAATGTCAGCTGAAAAGAATACTAAAGTGGTATTCTCATTTTGATCTTATTTTGATAAGGAAAAAGAACATACACACACACTTACACACTCACAGATGAATGTTGTACATAACCAAAAGGCTACCAGGAGTTAAATTTGGGAGTAGGATTATGCTGTTCATTTCCTTTGGTTTTTTGATGTTTCAAAGTTTTTAGAATGAAAACATACTATGTCCAACACCAAGAGTGAAAGTTAACCTATGACCTTGTGTGATAATGTACCAATGGAAGTTTCCTGATCATAACAAATGGATCACATTGAGTGCAACATTGACAGGCTGTGTATGTCAGGCAGCCACAGGAAAGGACTATGGGGGACATTCTTCTGTTCAATTTTTCTATGATCTTAAAACTTGCTCTAAAAATAAAGTGATAACCCATGCCTGTAATCCCAGAGACTGGGAAGCTGAGGCTGGAACATCCACAAGTTCAAAGCCCTCAACAACTTAGTGAGGCCCTAAGCAACTTAGCAAGACTCTGTCTCAAAATTTAAAAACTAAATAAATAAAATAAAATACAGGGCTGGGGATGCGGCTCAATGGTTGAATACTCTGGGTTCAATTTTCAGTACCAAAAAAAATAATAATAAATTAAATTAATAAAAATGAGTTGTGCACTTTTTAAAAGTATTACTTTGGTAATAAAAGAGAATAAAAATAAAGAGGAAACAATATCTTGAGCACTGAAGAAGTTCCTGAGAGAAGGGGAGGAGCTTGGAGAGGATTCTGCTGTGCACATGCAGGCTTCAGGCCTCACCCCCAATCCCCTGCCACACGCCCACCTGCTCTGGAAACCTTCCTCCAGATGCCCTGTTAGAAAACCCAGCCCAGGGCATCCAGATCAGGGAATCACTTCAGCGAGTTTCAGCCTCCATTTCCAAGTTCATAACTCGTCTGCCTATTAAACATTGAGATTTTTGAGGTGGGGGATTGTTTTGATTAGACCTGAAAATTATTTTACCACTCACTGAGAATTCACCCCCTTGAGAGTAACCAAGAAAGTTTCAGCTTCTGATTAAAACAAAGTAGTGATGATCAATTCTGGGAGCCCCAGAACAAAGGAGACTTATGAACAGCCATTAGCATAAGCGCTTTTAAAACACACCCACCCCCATCTGTGTCTGTTATCTTCTGGCTCTAAATCATGGACATTTCAACCCTCCAGGTCAGTTTCCCTGTGGAAAGCATTAACAGCCTCCTGGCTCAGCCGCTCACACTCTCATTGGGAAACGTATAGAAATGTCATTAGAGGCACTTGGTTACATAAGGAGGTACTGTGAGGACTGGTTATTCTGGGAAGCAGAGAAGGCATATCTCATCAGTATCCTTAGAAAGATAAAAGAAGAGATGTGCATGAGGCATCCAGAGCAGTACCAAAGAGATGCACAGCAGGTGTACCTGTTGAGGGGTAGTTGCAAACAGAGTCGTTATTGATTATTCTGTTGTCATCATAATTAAAGCATGTGGATGAGTCAGGATGAAAGAGACGGGGGTTGACCAGCTGTGCATCTGCCCTCTGTGGATCCCAGTTCACTGCCTACAAAATCATGGTGTTGAGCTGGAGGCCAGCTGTTCCCAAATCCAGGTGTGCTTCTTATTTGTTTAAATACATATTCTAAAATCAGACTCCACCCTTCTGAATAAGATTGGGCAGGGGGAGTCCTAGGATCTATGTGTTAAAAAAGGATCTTCAGGTGTTTTGACTTGGACGTAATCAACAAAAAAAAAAGAGTGTGGGCACTGCTGGATTATACATCTTTCTGGCCTTTTTCCACTTCTAACAGCTCCTAATTCAAAAGAATCAAAGGGATGCCCAAAGGACCACAGTGTGCAGAGATGTGATCATCCAAAACCTTATGGATCTTAAGTGAGGAAATATTGAATATAGCCTGGGGTGATAGACAAGGTAGATATCGGAGTGCACCATTATGAAGCTTAGATCTAGGTTTCAGAGAAAATAAATCTGTAGCAGGACTAGAATGTTGCCTTTTTTGTGATATTTACCACACACTCCAGCCTTTTTAGTTAGTATATATATATATATATATATATATATATATATATATATATATATATACTTGCACTGGAAGTTTGTTTTTGTGCATTTAAAAATTCAATCACCAGAATCTCAAAATTATCCAGCTCATGTTAATGTCAAATATATGAGAAAAAGGGCTTGCCTGGAATTTACATAAAAATACAAAATTCAGTCTATAATCAACCCCTTTGAACAAAATGATTCAGATCAGCCACTCTCAAAGATGATATCACAAGAAGGATTCAGAGTCTTTGAATGTTACCTTGAATTATTCTATTCAAGGAAGAAGTCTGCATGAATGTAGAAGTTTCCACCATGACTAACTGAAAGCTGAAAGATCACTTAATAGTAACGAACACAAATCATAAAGAAAGATTTCATGGGTCCCATGGGTTGCCCATCATGCAGCCTCTGCTGGGAGCCGAGGTGGGGATCCCTCCCAGAGAGGCCCTGTCTTGGCAGCACTTAATCCCTGGACATCCCCACTCTCAGCCCTTACAACCCTGGTGGCAGAGAGCCTAACCTGCATCATGCACTTCATCTTCCATGGGGAGATGGGGACTCTCTTTCACAAGCCATCACGTGATAGAGGGCCACGCTCTGCTGAAGAGAAAACCAGCAAATTAAGACTGTTACAACTGACCACACCCCAAATGAGGAGGTAGGCTGAGTCCATTTTTATATCTTCAGAAATTTGGGACATTATCTTGAGACCATGGGATTGTACTTCTGGCTTATGTATGAGTGAGACCCACTGATATTACACCTCAACAGACAGACAAACATGAAATGTATGAGTGTGTCTAATTGTGCACCTAGAGAAGGTCATATGTGATACTTGGAATAAAAGAAGAGCTGGAAAATTGGATATTTTTTTCTTTTTTTTTTTCTACTTTAATAGCTATGTTCACTCATTCATTTATTCAAAGTGTTTATTTGGGGGGTGGTACTAGGGATTGAACTCAGGGGCACTCGACCATGGATCCACATCCTCAGTCTTATTTTGTATTTTATTTAGAAATAGGGTCTCACTGAGTTGCTTGATGCCTCACTTTTGCTGAGGGTGGCTTTGAACTCACAATCCTCCTCAGCATCCCAAGCTGCTGGGATTACAGGCCTGTGTCACCTCACCCAGCTTTAAAGGTGTTTCTTGGAGCATGGGAGGAACAGATAGGGCAGAGGGGTAGAAGGGAAAGGGAGGGGGCAGGGAGTGAGAAATGATGGTGGAATGTGATGGACATCATTATCCAAAGTACATGTATGAAGACACAAATTGGTGTGAATATACTTTATATACAGCCAGAGATATGAAAAAATGTGCTCTATAAGTGTAATATGAACTGTAATGCATTCCACTGTCATATATAAAAAAAATCAATAAAAAAGTGTTTCTTGATCACCCCCATGTGCCAGGAAATAGTGTAGATCTCAGAGACAGGAAATGGGTCCTCTTCCCATCAACCTTGCATTCTAGTATAGAGAAAGGAAAATATAGACAAGTATGCAAATAAGACTGAATAGTTTTAAGTCCTGCAGTAGAAATGAATAGGATGATATTGCAGAGGATGATTGAGAAAACGCCACTTTAGATTCGTGGTCAAAAACCCCTCTCTGAAAAGACTGCAGAACCTCAGCTTTCTCATCTAACAAGCACCTATTTGTTGTGGCCAATTCTGAAAATTAGTGTTTCCCTCAAGATTCAGTGTTGACAAAATGCCCAGAATCCACTGATCCCCACCTTTATATACAGACCAGATGCTCTTGCCAAACAAGCAAACAGAACTGTTTAAATTCGGACTTTGGCAGAAATGTGGAAAATATTCACTTGGAGACTGAGAACCAATCAATGATTATGCTCCCAGAATCATCTAACTAGATCCTATATAGAAGATGAAACACAAATCAGAAGAATTAAATATTTTAGATTCTTCCTTTGAGGAATTGATCATAACCTGGGAAGTTCATTGCTTGGAATATTCAGAATGTTTCTATACCACACTTTACCGTGAAATACTCACTGCAACCCTGTGAGTTTGTTGGTCTATCCCCATTTTACACAGACAAAAAATGAGGGTTTAAAGGGGCAATAGTACTTCTCTAAGGCAACATGTCCAAAGACTGTACCAAGAAGCACAGTCTAGACATGGACTCCAATTTTCTGATCTAAGTAATGATACTTCTTTCATTTGTCCATGTGGTACTTCATAGCACAGGGAGAAAGGACAGCTCATCTCTCACATATCTTCCCCAAGGTGTTAACGCATAATAAGAATTCAGAATGGACAGCCTATCTTAGGGTGAGTGCAACTGGTTATGAAAGAGGAGAAGCCCATGGCAGTGTTTTAAGGATTTCATAAAAATGTTACCATCTTAGTCTTGTAATCATCTAGTAAAGTTCTTTAAGAGCCCATTTAAGCTTCTCCTCTAGAGCACTCTAGGCCAACACAGCCTCCAGGGACACAGAGCACCCCAGTCTGAACTGGAGCTGCTCTGCTTTACGCTGCCCTCCCTTTGTTGAAGGAGTCTTGTGCTCTTCCTGGTTAATACTCATCCAGCACATCTCCTCAACAGCAACACACACAACACGGGGCACAACCCAGCTCCCTATCCTGACGCAGACCCCATGACGGGTCTATTTGTTTTCTACTCAATAAACAAGTTATCTAAATCTCTGGACAAGAGTGTGTTCCAAAGAAGGAGGACAAACTGGTATCATCATGGTCTGCTTTTTCACAGATTAAAAAACTGGTCATTAGACATTATATGACTTCCTCAATGACTCAACTAGTTACAGGCAGAATCACGTCTACAAGCTCCAACTCCCGAAGACCAGAGTTATTTTCACTTCTCAAAATGCTCTATTCCCATGAATCCCATCTCCTCTAGCCCACCCCATGGGCACACATGGCACTGAGACCTACCAAAGACATAGAAATCCCAAGATGGGAATCAGGTGGCTTGGATTAAAGATCTGGCTCTGCAGTCGGATAATTTGGGGAACTTATTTTGTTCAATCAACACATTTTTATTCAGTGCCAACCACATGCATTCATAAGCACACACACATACATGTCCACATTGGTTTAGGCCCTTTAAGAAAAAAAATAGCCTACTTAATAAACATGTGCTAGGAAACTGGCACTGTGCTAAGCATTTTATATACATATTATTCATCTTTGTAACAAGTAGATTCTGTAACCTAACATAAAACGGAGTGGCTTGCCCAAGGTCACACAGGTGGCAACTAGCAGAGCCAAGATTGCTTCATTTCTTCAGTGAACATTTGCTCATGCCAGGTACTGGCCCAGCCCTGGGGATACAACAAAGGAAGAAGTGAGCCAGGCTGTCATCCATGCTCTCTCGGAGCTGCTGTTTCAGGGAAGGAAACAAAGAATAAACTGGTAAACTAGTAAGTTAGGAAGACAATTACCATTAGTAATAGCTCAGTAGCATAGTCAGAGACACCTCTCCATACACCCACGTAGGCTTGAGACTGGAACCCCAAGGAGACAGCCATGCCAAGATTTGGAAGAACTTTCTAGACAGAAGGGACTACAAGCATGAAGGCCCTAAGAAGAGAACAAAGTTGGCATATGGAAGAGACAGAGAGGAAATAGACCCATCCAGGGAGAAGTGAATAGGAGGAAACTAAGGAGGGGCGGGCTGTGACCAGATCATGAAAAACATACTGCTATGCTAAGAAATTTGGATTTTATTCCAAGTGTGATAGGAAATCATTGTGAACTTCAGCTTTCTATACAGATGATGGTTTTAAAAACTGCTTTTGTCTTATTTGTTTTCTAGTCAATAAACAAGTTATCTAAATCTTGTCTCAAAAGAGGCAGTATTCAAAAAGCAAAATGGAAGAAACAGATTTCTAAGACACCAAGAAGCTACATGCTACAATTAGGCTAATTTAGTTTAGACTTGCCTTGGAATGAGGCATTTAGTCAAAGGAAAATATGTCTTACCCTTTTAACCTACAATAACCATGCACCCTTAATTACTTCTGGGAACAGAAGTCTAGTGTTACAGTTAAAAATCATACACACAATTAAGACTTCTAGTATTTTTTAGAAAACAAATATTTAGCTTTTCTTTGTACACAGATTATGGATTTGGTAGAAGGGTTTTAAACAGAGGGGTGGTACAAATTGAAAGCCATCTCAGAGTTCCTAGCTGCTTATGGTGAATGGCGGCCACAAGGAGTGCAGGATTGTCACTCTTGAATCCTGAGCTTTCTCCCTTGGAGAGATGTTTCTCCCTACCTCAAAGAAATCTCAGTTCAGTAAGGATAAAGGTTTCATGAATATACACAGGGTGGGAAATGATCAGCAGTGGCAGAGAGGATGCCCTCACCCACTGCTTTTCTATCTCTAAAGATTGGGAATTAGATTGGGTGCCTTCCCACCTTCAAATGCCTGTGTTTCTTTCTAGACAGAGCCCCACTTGGTAGCCAGAGTAAGCAGGGCTCAGCCGGCTGGGCCTCCCATGCCCTCCTGTAAGGAGGTGGCCATGAACCCCCACTGGTGGCCTGGACCCTGAGCAGGACCCTCTCTACCCGCACATGGGAAGGAATGGGGACAAATTAGGTATGGAGTGGTGACAAGTCAATGAGGTGAACCCCACAGGGAGCAGCCCACCTCCCTGCCTGGCCACACAAAACCAAGTTGCCCACACTGCATAGGACCAGGGCAAAGGAAAAGTGAAAGAAAAACCCAAACAACAACAACGACAACAACAAAAAAGTAAGCAAAAAATCTTGCCAGGGACATTTTCAAAAGCTGCAGTGGAAACCCTGGAATTTTCATCTCAAAGAATTTGACCCTCTGATTGCCACTGATACAAAGTGGTGAGCCTGCTGGTAATTGACTATTAGGTTTAACAAGGGACTGTGGGAGCTCCAGATCATTTCCCTCAACTTGACTCAACTGGAGCTATCCAGCCATACAAATGACCCCATGTGACTTCTCCTGGTCACCCAAGTATTATTGTTGCCATGTACAGAAGGGCAAGCTGAGATTAAGTCTTTTAATCAAGAGGTTCACAACCTTCCCAATATGGCAGGGGTCCCGGGGGGACCTGAGATTGGGATCAGATGGATCTGGATGCAAATCCCCCACTGCCATGCACGGTCCCTGTGACATGAGACCTCCCTCTTAGGGTGGCAGCTTGGATGGTGGATGGGCAAGGGTGGGTAAAAGGACAAAATGTAAGTGCAGAGTAAGAATTGTAAATATTTAATGGTGTGGCAACTGTAGAGACCTTGGCACAGATGTGTTCCATGAGTATTAGTCTTTATCTTCCTTTACAGACAGGCCTGACATGGTATGTGAGGTTCCAGCCCACATTCTTCTCTGCAGGATTCAACCTGGTATGTCTACATAGAGAGCCCCAATTCCTCACCTATACCAGTGGAAGAGAAAACAGAATCTCACCGCAGTAAGGTCTAGAAATCATCTGGGACACCCCCTTCCTTCTAGACTTAAGGAAATCAAGGCTCAAAAAAGGAGAACTATGATCAATGCCACACCTGATGGTAAGATAAGAAACTGAATCAGTCCATTTAATTTCACGAAGAGTGACCTATGACAGGTGAAATAATCCACAGCAACAACAGTACAATAATAATGCCTGCAGTTTGCGCATCCCTTACTATATTCTCAATAGGCACCAACTCAACACGCTTTCAAAACGGGCTTGTGAATTGTACTCTAATAATGTCGCCTGTGGATAACCTTCCCCAACATTTAATAATGATCAAATCAGGATTGAACCTATGAATTGGTGGCTTCTAAGCAGAGCTCTCAACCACTACCCTTGGCAACCTTCAGTGATTATTGATTCAGTGAGCACCAGCTATTTGCCAAACATGGACTGGCCTCCAAAGACAATTAAGCCATAGACAACTAACATTTCATTAAGGAAAAATGACACAAATCCATGAAATAATGATTCATTTCAAAAAAGACAATATATAATTAAGTGCAAGATGCTAAGTAACCTAGAGTTGAGAAAACAAAAAATAATGTGGGTTGGATAAATGAAGTTCTTTTCAGACAAGCTGCCACTTGAATATGCCCGAGAACAGGTCTGTCTTGGGCATCTATAATGATTTGCCTTATAAATGTATATGGTGATTTTAAAATATGTCCACTAATTCTTTGATAGTCCATCCTTCAAGAGGTGAAGTTTAGTTCTCTTAAGTATGAGTAAGGACTCAGTGACTCAGTTCTAACAACTAGAATATGGGTTAAGTAACAGTATGTGACTTCTCAGACTAGGTCATAAAAGGTACTGTGGCTTCCTTCCTCTGCCTTGGATAAATCACTCTTGGGGAAATTAGCTGCCATGTTGTGGGAAAACATATGCAGCCTTATGGAGAGCTGCAAAGATGATAACAGAGGCCTTCCTGTGGATCACCTGTGAAGAATGAAGACCTTTTTCCAATACCTATCCTTTAGAAAGAAGATCCTTGAGCCCCATCTTGACATCAAGTCTTTATTTGATGGCAGTCCTGGCTGCCTTCTTGGCTATAACATCTCGAGCAACCTCACATCAGTACAACCCATGTTATTTGCTCCCAAATTCCTGACCCACAAAAATTGTGAAGTACAAAATATATATTGCTCTATGCTACCTAAATTTGTGGTTACGGGTTACACAGCTACAGATAATTAATTCATGTGATAACATTTCTATATATATATATTGAATGGATGTGAAAAATAAAGAGAACAGGGTAAATAAAGTAAATGGCTAATTCCACTTTGCAAACACTACTTCTAGTTCTTTGAGACCTACAAGATGCAGGTTAAGCTGAAGTTAAGTGCAAAAAACCAATTTCTCCAAGTTAATAGCCAGGAGCCAATTTCCTGAAAGCTCAGTTAGTAAATCTACCAAGCAACTATCCAGGGTCACTATGTGCCATCAAGAGTGGCGAATGCTAACTAATCCTTCTCTTGAGGGGAGTCAAGTAGCCCCAGAATAGAAATTTTCTCTCCAGTGTACCCAAGGGCAGTGGAAAAAACCCAGGCCTCTCACATGTGATCTGACTTTCTAATTACAATTTCAGTTAGCAATCATTAAGCATACACCCCACCCCTCGATTTACAGATAAAAAGCTACCTATACACACACACCACCAGCCAACACAACAGACTCTTTGCCAGTGCCATGTCCTTCATCTGGGTCACCTGTCACAGAAACATCCACCACACTATGATCTTAAAGAAATTATTACCATTTGTGGTTCTAAATAGGACCACATTATTTTCTACAAGTGTCAATTTTCCTCTGCAATCTTACATTTTCCAACATTTAGTTTTCTAGCATTTCGCCCTGACTATCTGTGTAGATTAGAAAGGTTCTTAACTGTTATCTGTAATAGATTTTGCCTGTAGCAAAATTCATGCAGGCATAATAGAAGAACAAAGTGTACTCTGATGAAATTGCAACCATAATTTCCAGATGCCTGACATTTATTGCTTATTGCTATTAGAATTCAAGTGCCTATTTGTTTTGTACTTTGCTTTTATTCTTGCATCACAACATATAATGGAAAAAAAGATATTTTAAATGTTGGGTTAAGCATCACAGATCAACACGAGGTACCAACATAATCAATACTACTTAAACATACTCCTAGGCAATTAGTTTTTAAAGAATCAAATTGTTGTACCACATCAAAATTTATAATGATACCGTAAAGGGTGTTACATTCTTTATTGTTTAATTAAAAGCAACATTTAGCACTCAGGCAGCTGTTAAGACATCACAACATAAAAGGTTTTGCTTGTCATTATGGAGAGAGAGGTACGCCTGACTCTTTACAGTACACTTTTGATTACTAGATGTTAATTTTACTTTATTTGCCAGTATGTACTTATCAAATTATCAGAAGTGGGCATATAAAGGCTATGAAGAAACACAAACTAATGCAACCATCCCAGTGACCAGTGCATCGATGATACTAGATAGATAAATATCAGAATCCTAAAAGAAGAAAACAGGTGGATTTTATGGCTACTGTGTTAATAAAATTTAATCTGAAGCATAGCATGGAGCAAAACACACATAGCTTCGGGGAAAGATGCAAGAAAACTCATGCGCAGAACAGAGAGGAGACCTAGGAAATGAAAACAAACATCGAAAATACTGCTGACAGATATAAGCTTTAAAAAAAGAAAAAGAAAGAAAGCATTTTCCAGGCTTCTGGGTTTAGACACAGAGGCCTGAAGACTCAAGATGGGTGGCTGATACTGTTAAACTCAGGTCAGGATTTTTGCCCAACTTGGAGGCCTCACCCAAAGATTAAGACTATGCTTAGACTCCTAAGAGACAAAACAGGTGGAATGAGAGTAATCTGCATGGACTGTCAAATTCAGGGACCAACAAGACCAGATTAAGAATGTCATGAGAACAGAGAATGGACATAGAGACCAACAAAGCTTCACCTTTTATTAGTTCCCTTCCACAAGATCCACTTCTGGGAAAATTTTGTCTAACAGACAACATCATTTACATGGGAATAGCTGCATGGCTGGTGTTCAGACTTTAATCCTTTCATTCCATGGTTGAGAAGATGATGTCTTCCCTAGTATGATAATTGAGATTGACTTCAAAGGTGGTGGTCCCACACAAGAAGTGGTGGAGCATTGACCTAGTCCCTAAAGACAGCTCCACAAGTGTGCACTTTCTATGGGGGAAAGGACCACAATCTCATTAGCTACCAGTAACTCTGTAAATCCCCTTATTGGTCTGGATTCGGAATCTGAATGTCCTGGCACTACTCTCAGAAGTACATATGGTACTAGGGGACTCTGAGGAAATAGGGCTGAGCTCCTCCTCTCAAGGTATCTTGCATGCCTGGGTAACACAATAGTGCATTTGCATACAACTCTGCAGGCAGGAAAAGAAATTGCAACCACTCTGGTTTCTGTAGCTGACTTCCTCTTCTTGATGACATCTCAGCCTTATATAAAAAAAAAGGCGGGGAGAAGGAAAGGATTTAAACAAACCATGTTTTTGGCATTTCAATCTCCTCTGAATCAAATAATCTCTTTGGGTAATTCTTTTGGGTATCTCTTTGTGGAAAGCAAATATTGAGAATGTCTTTCTGGATTCTGTATCTGTGTAAATTTGTATGACACCATTTAGATAACCATTGAAAATAGCTCATCATTAAGTTGGCAAGACCATGAAATTC
Source organism: Marmota monax (assembly GCF_021218885.2). NCBI lineage: Eukaryota > Metazoa > Chordata > Mammalia > Rodentia > Sciuridae > Marmota > Marmota monax. The sequence goes on from NW_026695224.1 coordinate 6,265,434, forward strand.
AGATTGGATCCAATAAGAACAATGTGTGTGTGTGTGTGTGTGTGTGTGTGTATAAGGAGTTCAATTAAAAAAATTCCCTGGGATGAGTTTAAATGAATACAGGTTTAGGAATGTGGGCTCCATCTCATGTCAACCTCTATTGTTACACAAACAGAGGGTCCAGGATAAAATAGAATTTTAAGAAAATTATTCTGGTAGATTTTACAGGATGGATAACAGAAAAAAAATAAAAACTTCTCATCCAGGAATAAGTTAAGACAAGGCCAGGGCATGGTGGTGGAAATGAAACCCAGAAGTAGGGAACAGTGGCATGGAGGTCACGGTGCGGGAAGGAACAGGGCCAGAACAGGACAGCACTGGTGTTAGAGATGGAGAGCCCTGTTGGTGTGTTTCTTCAACATACTACATTTCATGAGTTGATGGCTCATGTAAGCGAAGATCGGCATTTTGTTTTGTTTTTCTGGGTGCCTACATATTTGTGATACAGATTGCAATGAAAACCATGAGAATGAGGCTGATACTAAAACTACTCTATTGGATGTTTCTCTTAAACTCACCGTACATGGAGGACAAAGAGAACAAAAGACGGAGAGAAAAATCTGTTCCCCAAACCTAACTTCCATTTCTGAAATCACTAAATGACTTTACTCAATAAAAGAATAACTTTGGTTTTAAGGAACTGTTTTAGATAATTTGAAAAAGAGATATAGAGACCAATATAGTCAATTCATGTACCAGAGGATCACTTTGGAAGCATACACTTTGAAGATAATTACTTTACAGGGAACAGTGTGCCAAACCACGGAATAGCAAATGTGGCCATCTTCCTCATCAACCCCTCAAAAATATTTGTATTTTCTGAAATTGTTTTAATCTTTTAAAAAGTAATCCAGCAGGCCCCAGGACTGCCATACTTTTTAATTAATTCTTAAGAGAAATAATACATAAATATGATTTAAAATATAAATATACACGTAAATGTATAAAATTTAAAAGTCTAAGGCTCTCTTCTTCCATCGCACTTTGCATTTCAAACATAGCTGTTATTAACCATTTCCCATTTACCTTTCCATAAAAAAGGACATAAAACCACATTTATGTTTTTATTTTTAAGTTTACACAAATGCAATCCTAAGGATTATCTATAATTTTAATATTTGGCTTCACTGTGCATTGAGGGAATGTTTCTACTCTGATACTTCTTTTCAACAACTGGATTAATATTTTTTATATAGCCGGTCCCCTATTAATGAACATGTAGGTTATTAGTAATATTTTAGTATTACATTCAGTGTTCAAATGAGCAACCTCTTACATAAGCCTTCATATTCGTTTGTAAGAATACCCATAATATAAATTCTATGATATGGAATTTCTGGGCCAAAGGAGTTATTCACTTTTAAGTGTAGTATGTATTACCAGATTGTTTTTCAAAATGGCTTTACCAGCTGGTATTTTCACAAAAGTTGTGAATGTATTTATTTCCTTACACTCTTATTAATCTGATAAGTCAAACTTTATGTCATTGTCAATTTGATTTGTTTCTTTAATTGTAGAGTGTGATTAAATATCTTCTGGTCTAAAGAACAGTTCTGTGCATTTCTTTTTGAATAAACTTAAGAAAACTTAGAAACATACTATTGCAAAGCATTTTATTAAATGACTTCCCTAGTTTTACATTAAGAGTCATTCCTTAGGAAGTTTCCCATGGCTTGTGAAATTCCGAAAGAGTCAAGTCTCTGGTTCAGTGAGCTCCATCAAGAACTCACATTTCCAACAAACATGACCAGGGCCAAGGTTGTCTTATAAATACAACAAAATAGAACCAATGACATTTACATCACCCTCAACTTATGAAATGCAATAGTAGGTAGAATCACTTGAAAAGAAAGAAATTTAGTGTGTGGAGGGAGAGGTCTGATCAAAGAGAAATGATTGATGGCTTCACAGGGAGTTAATGTTAGGATGCTGTCAAGAGAAAAACGGAAAAAGAAACATGAAGAACAAGAATATATTTTACCTAAGCTTCCAGATGCTGCCAAGTGTCTTAGATAGTTCTTTTAATATTCATAAGAAAAGAGGAGAATAACTAAATTGTAGTAGTGAGAAGGCACTCCAGCAGGTATAAGGAAACAGATGTGATGAATTCAGGTAATCTTACCTGTAATTAAAGGAATTCAATACATTAATATCTTCAAAGCAGACTGCACATTAGAATCACCTGGAGAGCTTTTCAAATCATTTCAGTGCATGGGCTGTACCACAGGTCCCGAGCATTGACAATGTTTTAAAGTTCCCCTGGAGATTCTAATGGGGAAACAAATTGGAGAATCTCTTTATTAAGAGCATCCTATAGGGTTTAGCTATATTCTCAAAGCCTTCCTAAGGTTGTTAGCTAATCTAAGGGCCCCTTTTCTAAAATCTCCCAGCTATGACTTCTTAAAACAATCTGGAAATCAGAATTTGGCAGGATATCTACCAGAAAGTTATATTTAAAGAAGAGTCAGCCCCATCCGACCCACTGGAAGACAGTGCAGGTGACATTCCTGTAGATTCCTGAAGGAATGAACAACAACAACAACAACAACAAAAAAGCAAATAAAATCGACTTGCTCTACCAAGGGGAATATCCTCTTGAAGTCAAGTTAGCAATTTGAGATCTTTAAAAATGTGCTTTTATCTGTTCACCCATAGATCCCGTTTCTAGAAACCAAGAGCAGAATTAGGAGGCATGGATTAGGATTAGGATGTAGGCATGGATTAAGAGCACTACTAATGTTTTGCCTCTAACACAAAACTGGGGGGAGAGCTAATGAGCATTAATGAATTCAAGTTCAGCCACACATGGATAGTCATTTAAAACAACATGCTTAAAATACAATATGGCTAGCAGATTAATCACTTATTGACATGAAATGGCAGTATGAAAAATGTTCAGGATACTCGTCTAGTGAAAAAGCAAGTTGTACAATTGCATATATAACATGACCTCATTTCTTTATAAATTATATAACAGCACATTTATCAAGGGTCCTTCATCCAAGGGATAGTTCTAAACACTTTATAAATATTAACTCATTTATCCTTACAACTCCAGGGATGTTTATTATTGTTACATCATTTTAAAGATGAAACCACTGGGACACAGAGAGGTTACTAATGTGCCTGAGGTCACCCAGCCAGTAAGTGGCAGAGCTGGGTTTTCAAATCCTTATCTTGGCCCAAAACTTGTGCTCTTAACTGCTACACCATACCGTGCTGCTTGTTTCTGTGCACAAAATATCTGGAAGAATGCAAGGAAAGTTTTGTTTTCTGTTCTGTATTAATAAGTATCTACTTTTTTTCTATAATGGCCATATGTGACTTAGCTTTTAAAAGTTTGTATATTTTTAAAGGAATAGCAAATCCTTTCATGGTGCTAAATAGAAATAAAATTTTAAAAAGGGAAGAAGCAGGAAATGAGCCTGGCATGCTGGCACAAATGATCCAGGCACAATGGCTCACACCTATAATTCCAGCTACTCAGGAGGCTGAAGTAGGAGGATTGCAAGTTCTAGGTCAGTCTAGGCGATTTAGCAAGACTCTGTCTCAAGATTAAAAACAACAACAAAAAAAGGTATGGAAATGTATCTCAGTGGTAAAGGAACCCTGGGGGTTCAATCCCTAGCACCAAAAAAAAAAGTAATAGAAAATTGGAATGTTGGGGAGCAGAACCTTGGTCTTAAGACTGCCTGGGGCCTGGTCTAGGGGTACTTTTTCTATCTGTTCAGATACACAATAAAAGATGCAAGTGTACAAAATGAGGACAATGGGGAAGTGCTAGGGAATGATATGTGTTGTTATGCTGTGTACATGTACAAATATATAAAACAAATCCTGCCATTATGTACAACTACAATGCACCAATAAAAGATGTGAAAAAGTGGGGTGGGGGGGTGGGCATTGACATCATCCAGAAGGTGAAATTGTGAGTTTCCTTGGAGTCAGGAGAAACTGTGCAATTGCGAAATTTGCTGAGAAGGGCAAAGGCCCCAAAGAGGGCTATGGAAAATATACAAGAAGAGAGTCTCGTGAGTAGGTTAGTTAGCCTCGGAGGGAAGGAAGGAAACGCAAGGCACAATTTTGCACAGTGCCCTGTCGTATCTGTGAAATCTGATGAGCAGCTAGGGCGAGGCAAAGGCCAAGCATTCAAGTGTGGAGCAGCTGCCATATGGACAAAGAATGGAGTGTATCAGACATGAGTAAAATTCCAGATATGAGAAACTGGGAATTCTAGAAGCAAGACACCAAAGGTCTAGGTGTTCTGCACAGTTCAGTTATTCTCCTTCCAGGGTCATTGGTAGTACTGGAAAACAATACTCGTGGCCCGAATGTTCCCCCTCCTGGCCCAGCAGCCAGGTCTTCTGTCTTCCTGTGGTCACTAGTGTACAGCAGTCAGTGACACCAGGTTGAAATCCTCACACTTCAACCAAAGTTTCAATGGTAGAGCCGCTTAAGAAAGAAAGCCATGTAGGGCTGGGGTTGTGGCTCAGCAGTAGAGCACTCGCCTAGCATGTGAGAGGCCCTGGGTTCGATTCTCAGCACCACATAAAAACAAATAAAATGAAGGTACTGTGTCCAACTACAACTAAAAAATAAATAAATATTAAAAAAAGAAAGAAAGCTATTTATACTGAGTTAGGGGAAACATCTAGAATACATTGAAAGAAATACAGCTGTCTGTGTACCTTTCAGGAACACACAGTCATTCAAACTATCCTATCAAGTTCAAGCTATTGCCTAATAAAAATACTTTGGCAGTAAGCACATGATTTATGACTGATATGTAAATTTGTGCTTCTAATGTACTTGAGGGTGCTCAAAAGCAGAAATCAAGACATATTCTATTCAGTATTTTACGTACATCACTCCATTGTATTCCCATTTGTAGCTTCTATTTTAACAAAGAGCTTTCCTTTCTTCCTAGAGTCCCCATCCTTATTACTCATAAGACAAGGTTAAATAAATAAGCTTTCACTCTACATTTTGCTTCTCTTAGCAGATGCACTCAGTATCTTCACAAGTTCACAATTAAAATTATAGCACAAGACCCACATTCGAGCCAAGAAATGAGTGTCTTTCACAATGGTCTCTAAGCAGAACTCAGAAATTAATGAGTTTAATAGCAGATTTTTTTTCCTCCTTTGGACACTTACCCCGTTCTGTCTTTAAATGTAACATGATACCTGAGAAGCATATGGAAATTATGCACAGACATGCACCCAGAATGTAAAACCCTCATTGTAGAAATAGCTATCCCTACAGCAAGTACTCATATAACTTTTTCACCTCCTCATTATTGCAGTACATAATTCATTCCTCTGTAAGTTCAAATTGCATATTACAGCACATTAATGTTGGTCTTCCTTTATAGCAACCTATCATATGGTTAGCATTCTCATTTATAACCTAAATTACTTTTATTTCTCCAGCCATTTCACCTAACTACTTTGAATCAAACAGGAAAATGATCCCATGCCCCAAGTTGCTGAAGTAGGCAATTGCTCGGTGTGTATGAAGCGCATTGCCCATCGTCCTGGCACAGCTGCCTCTGAGCCTGGTGGCTCTTCTGGACCTATTAGGCCGACAGCATGCATGTAGAGGCTTCCTGCCTCATTTGAGTAGTCTCAGCAGTGGATACAAGTGAAGGCCAGTCCTTACTAGCATAAATACCCTACCAAAACATATTTCAAAAGGGACGCGGGAAAGACCAAAGTTTGGCACCCTTCAGCAGCTTCCCATTTACCCTGAGATAAGGATGAAAGTGTGTCCTTCCCAAGTCTGGCCCCTGCCTGTCTAGTGGTCTGGTCACGTACCCCTCAGCCTTGCTCACTGCCCAGCATCTCCAGTGGCTTCCTCTCAGTTCTTCAAATGAAGCATGCTCCCTTTTGTCACACGGCCTGCTTCCTGAAGCTTTTCTCCCTCACCCATCCCCACCAGCCTTACCCAGTTAATTCCATCTCTTCTTTCAAAAATCTAATTTAGTCATCAGTTCCTCCAAGAAGCTCTGCCCTGGCCTACTTCACCAAACCATTTGCTGTAGTGTATAATCCTGGGCAGGATCATTTATTAACAAGTTTTTGCTCTACACATCTCTCTCAATCTTGCAGACTTGTAGCAAGACCTTTATGTTCTTCCTTGTCTTACCAAGTTTTGCAGAGCAGATAGCAAAAGCAGCCTGTCTTTGTAAGCAGTTTAAGCCCTTCTAGGAGATATGTTAGGAATCAAAGAGGGTATGGAGAAAGCAATGAAGAGCAAGAGACAGAGAACCCTATAAGCCATGGAGAACTTCTCTGCTCGTAGACAGCCCTCTGAAGAGATGATTAGACCTCCAAAGAGAGGCATGAGGTATGAGGTTTCCAGAGAATATCCTTATGAGACCAACAGCAGCATGTCTATGGCCTTTAAGGATGCTTCTGCATTAAACAAAAATGACGAGGTCAGAGAAGACCATGAGCACCTGAAGCCTAGAGGCCTTCACTGCACTATCCAGGTACCAGAGCAGACTGTCTAGAGCAACCAGGAGGCAGCCCCAAGTAGACGGAAGTGGAATTCCAACCCAAACAGGATGGAATACGATGACTGAAATAAAATAATGGGATACTTTTTGCTCACCTGGGTTCAGGGATTGCTGCTCCAACTTACTGTATCTTCTTTCTGCTCAGACTTCTCACTCATTTTTTTGTTTTCCTGTGAAGGACTCATTTCATGGATGGCTTTCTCCTCCTCTCCTCTCTCAGCTCCATGAGGCCAGGCCTGGGCTGCTCACCCTCCTATCCCCAGGGTCTACAGTGCCTGATCCCTCACCTTCTTACTCATCACATATAGCAAAATGCACAGATCCTAAGTGTGTATTTTCCATGACTTTTGGTAAATGTGATAATCGTTTAAGCAACACCTCATTCAAAGTGTAGAGAAATGCCTTGGCCTAGAAAGCTCCCTTCTATCCATACCCAGTTTTACTCCTCTTCCCCTGAGAGGCAGATACTATTCTGATTTCTAGCCTCATAAATTAGTTCCACCTGTCCTTTAATGCCATATCCATGGAATAATAGAGCATGAAATATGATTGATTTATCATAATGTTTTTGATATTTACCCATATTGTTGTCTGAATGAATAATTTGTTCTTGTTTTTGCTGCAAACTGTTGTACTGCAAGAATTTATCTCAGTTTGTCCATTCTCTTGATGAACATTCAAGTTGTTTTGGATTTTTTACTGCCATGAATAAAACTGAAATGAAAATTCTTATGCAAGTCATTTTTAGAAATACGCTTCAATTTCTTTTGGGTAAATAGATAGAAGTTGAATTGCTGTATCATAAAGGTCAGTGTGTGTTTAACTTCATAAGAAACTTTCAGTTTACCAAAGTGGTTACATAATGTTATACTTCTACCAATAACATATGAACAGCCCAGTTGCTCTGCATTCTCTAAGACTGGGTATTTTTTTAAATTTTGTAGATTTTTAGAGTATGCTTTTGGTATAAATTTGCCATCAGAATTATATTGAGAATCTATTTGTGCACTTACTGATGTTTGATATATACTCTTTTGAGAATTATCTAAACTTTTGTCCATTATGTATTGGATTGTTTCTCATTTTGTTATTTATTTGTAGGAGTACTTCACATATTCTGTATATAAGTGATTATTAATGTAAATGAGGTACTTTGCAAAAATCATGGTGAACTAAAAAGTCAAAATGTCTGAATTGAGATAATTGTACAGGCTGTATCCAAAAGGAATGGAAAATCCTATGGAAACTTTGCTAGTTTATGCTATCAAAACTCTTCTAATAAAATTAAATGAGTGCTACCCGTGAACAACAAATTCCACTTATGAAAATAAAACACACAATAAATGAGAAAAAAAAAAACATGGTGAATCTTTTCCCCACTCTGTGGTTTATCTTTTTATTTCTATAATGGGGACAATTGATGGCAGAGATTTTAAATGTGGATGAAGTCAGGTTTATTCTTTTTTCTTTTATGATTCTGCATTTTGAATTCTGTCCAAAAAAAAAATTCCTCTTCCCATACAGGTCACAAAAATATTTACCCCTCCCCTTTTTTTTAATCTAAGAGTTTTATAGTTTCAGCATTTAAAGTTGATCTGCAATCTATTTCTAGTTAATTTTTGTGTTTGGTGAAGTCTGAGTTGAAGTTTACTTTTTTTTTAACCTATGCAGATATCCAGTTATCCAGAATCATTTGCTGAAAAAATTCTCTTATTCCCATCAAGTTGAATTGGTATTTTCTTCAAAAAACAATTGGCAATATGTGTATGAATCTTTGCTTGACTTTCTTTCTTGTTCCATTGATCTATATGTCTATCCTTACATCAATTGGGGCCACTGTCTAGATTACTGTGGCTTCAGGGTAAGTCATAAAATCAGGTAGAGTAAGGCCTCTTTTTTTGTTCTTTTTTAATATTATTTTGGCAATTTTGAGTCTTTTACATTTGTGTGTAAATTTTTGTAGCACAATCTGATGGGATTGTGATTAGAATTACATTATATCTATCCATTAATTTTAGTGACATTTGACATCTTTATAAAATTGAATTAATCTAAACATGAGCATGATAAAATTCCATTTATTTGGATCCATTGTTTCCTCAACAATAGTTAATAGATTTCAGCATAGAGATCTTTGACACTGTTTGTTAAATTCCTTTCTATGTATTTTTTGGCTTTCATGCTATTATGAATGGTATTTTTAAATTTTCATTTCCAATTGTTGCTAATAAGTAACTGTACAATTGATTTTTGTACATTAAATTTTTATACTGAGAGCTTGCTGAATTCACAAATTAGATTGAGTCATTGTTTTAGACTCGTTTAAATACACAATCGTGTCATCGTGAGTAGCATTGCTTGGTCATTCTTCAATGCTTTATTGCATTGAACTCCAGCACAATGTTATAGAGAAATGGTTTCAAGTAGAAATGTGTGTCTGCCATCAATCTTAGGATGAATGTTTTTCATATTTCACAATTTAAAATGATGGCATCTTTTGCAGAGATCCCCGTAGAAGATTGAGGAAATTCCATTGTATTTCTAATTTATTCCAAGGTTCTTCCTTCTTTTTTATAATCCTAAGTGTGTGTTGAATTTCATCAAATGCTTTCTCTGTACCTCCTGAGATCAACATGTGATTTTCTCTTTTCTATCAATGTGGTGAATGACATTGGTCTTTGAATGTGAAAACAACCTTTATATTCCTGGAATTAAACCCACTTGGTCATGATGTACCATGCTTTTTATTTGTTGCCATATTAATTGCTAATATTACCTTAAGGATTTTCAAGTCTCTTTACTGAAGAATTATGGCCTGCAATTTTCCTTTCTCATAATGCCCTTGTCAGGTTTTGGTGTGTTGCTTTATAAAGTTAGAAAGCCTTTCCTTCTTTCTCTTTAAAATAAGCTTGTGTAAGTACAATTATTCCTCCTTAAACATGTAATAGAATTCACCAGTGAGGTTGTTGGAGGCAAGAGTTTTCTGTGAAAGGGCTTTTAATTATGACTTCAATTTTAAAGGAATAGTTAAAGTTATTTAGGTCATTTATTTCTCTTATTCAGTTTTGGTAAGTTATAGTTCTTAAGAGAGTTGTCTATTACATCTGTGTTGTAGAATTTGGTAGCATAAAGGATCTGTGGATTCAATGCTTTATTTCTTTCTTAATGTGGTTTTTGTGTTTTTTATCTTTCTTGATCAGACTTGTTAGGAGTTAGCCAATTTAGTTAATATCCATTAATCATAAGTAATCAACTTTTAGATGTTTGTTGATATGAAATGATTTTTTTCCATTTTCACTTTGCTCTGTATTTCCTTTTCCTTATTTTTCCCTATTTTCCCTAGTTTATTAAGGTAGAAGTTTGCATCACTTATTTTCTATCTTTCATTTTTCCAAAAGAAGCATTTAAAGATACAACATTCTTTCAGAACAACTTAAGCTGCACCCTACAAATTTTGATATTTATGTTTTCCTTGTCAGTTAAAAATAATTGGGGGGTACTGGGGATTGAAACCAGGGGTACTTTACTCCTGATATGCATCACCACACCTTTTAATTTTTTTTTCTTTTTTATTTTGAGGCAGGTCTCAGTAAGTTGCTGAGACTGGTTTCAAACTTGGAATCCTACTGCCTCAGCCTCCCAAATGGAGGCAAGATTATAGGCACAGACTATAATCTCGCCACAATATGATCTATCTTGGTTTATCTTTTGTGTGTTCTTGATAGGATTGTGTTCGGAGTCCATCAATTATAAGAATTTTTTAAGTGCCTATTGGGTCATGTTGGTTGATACTGTCATTCACATCATCTCTACCCTTTCTGACTAGTATACTTTTCTATCTATTAGTGGAAAAGGAATGTCTAGGTATCCAACTCCAATTGTGGAATTATCTGTTTCTCCCTTTCATTCTGTTAATTTTTCTGATGTATAGTTTGATGCACCATTATTAGATGCCTGTACATTTAAGATTCTTATGTCTTCTTTATAAATTGGCCTTATTATGTGAAATGTCTCTCTTATGTCTGGCTATATTTTCCATTTCGAAGTCTACTTTACCTGATATTAACATATATATATATATACATATATATATATATATATATATAAAATTTATATATACATAAATTACCTGATATATACATATATATGTTAATATCAGGTAATTTCTATATATATATAAATTTTTTTATATAAGTCATGGAGTAGCCAAAGGTCTACAAACCAGGGATGGGAAACACAACATCAGGAAGACTGCTTTTATAAGTCCCAGGGAGTGAAGGCCATAAAGCCAGAAGCTCAGATGTCTGAGGATAGCAGAAGATAAAAATCCTAGCTCAAGAATAGAAAGAAAATTCATCCTTCCTCTTCCTTTTTATTCTATTTGGGCCCTCAACATATTGGATGACACCTTTCCAAGTTAGCAAGAGGGAATCTTTACTCAGTCAACTAATTCAAGTGATGATCTCTCCCTGAAACACCCTTACAGAAACACCCAGAAATAACGCCTTACCAGCTGAGTGTCTCTTTGTCCAAGTAACCTTACACATAAAATTTAACATCACAGGATGTGTTTGTGTTTATGTGTGCACATATACCCATGTTTTCTACATTTGCCCAAGGGAATCACAATTCGTATTTATTAAACAAATAAGTGAGGTGGGAAAACATGTACCCACCCAGAATCCACAATCCAGGTACCAGAGCAGACTGTCTAGAGCAACCTTCACCAAGCAGCATGCCAGTGGAAGAGAAAGTCTTTAGATTCATGTTGACATGACGATAGTAAGGAATCCTTGTCTCAACTCTAATTCAATCATTTCTTGGTCTAGTTGCACGTTTACTCCTTCCTTAATTCATTTATCTTTCCATCTAATGAACATACATTTCCTTCTTCATACATACATTTCTAAAACTCTACAGAATCCTAGGCCCTATCCAAGACCTATTGAATAAAGATCTTCAGAAAGCTTCCAATATACAAAGTGGAAAACCAATAAATTAATGAATGTCCTCTAAATTCTGGACCTTCGCTATCAAAACCAACCCTTCAATGCCTTCCACCTACATGCCACAGAGTGAGTTCTCTAACTTCAATGAATAACATACACAAGTTTCTTCTCTCAACTCATGATTATGTGGAAGACCAGAAATGGGGGGGAAAATCTGAAACTAAAGAGGATCATTAGGTTTCAATAGTTTTTTTGTTTGTTTGTTTGTTTTTCTTTTCTTTCTGGAGACTGCTCCCCTTAAGGGACATCAAAATTCAGAATAACTCTCGTCAGAAAAAATAGAAGAGTTTAAGGATTGCCATGGAAGAACTTAACAGAAGCAAAATAACATGATGAAAAACAACCGAAAAAGAGTGAAAGAAAAGGCCTCATCAGAAGAGGAGCAGCAGCCTGCTGAGGGGCAGAGCCGCCCCCCACCCCCCGCGCCTGCCAGGTAGGCGGAACTGTGACCACCTACAGAAAAGTCCCAGTGGCCCACGGAGGGGCAGAGCTTCCAATCACTCCTGCAAGGTAGGCGGGCCTGCGACCCACCGGCAGAAGAGGAGCAGCGGCCTGCTGAGAGGCAGAGCCACCCCCTCCCCCGCGCCTGCAAGGTAGACGGAACTGTGACCACCAACAGAACAGGCCAGACCTGCAACCGACAGACAGAACAGGCCCAGTGGCCTGAGGAAGGGTAGAGCCGCGCCCCCCGCTGCAAGGTAGGCGGACCTGCGACCCACCGGCAGAACAGCCCCAGAGGCCTGCAGAGGGGCAGTGCCGCTGCCTACGCCTGCAAAGTAGGCAGAACTGCGACCACCGACAGAACAAGCCTAGCGGCCCACAGAGGGACAGAGCCACCCCCGCGCCTGCAAGGTAGGCGGACCTGCTACCGACCGGCAGAGCAGGCCCAGCGGCCTGCCAGCGTGGTAGGCACATTGCCCCAATTGGAGGAGGGGCAGAGCCGCCGCCCGCGCCTGCAAGGGAGACTTTGCAACTATACAAGACCAATATAAATATATAGGGGGAAAATTCAATAGCACAACAGTTTCACCAAGTAGAAAGCAACGCGAACAGTATGAAGAGACAAGGAAAGAAAGGACCACAAGCAATGCAGGTCAACTCAACGTTCGAAGAGGTAATAGCTGCAGCAGATGGAATGTCAGATAAAGAATTCAGGATATACATGCTTCAGATGATCTGGAGTCTCAAGGAAGACATCAAACAGCAAAATCAGACAATGAAAGATCACTTCAACAATGAATTACATAAACAAATCCAAGAAGCAAAAGATCAACTATACAGGGAGATAGAGGTTATAAAAAACAAACAAACAAAAATCCTAGAAATGCAGGAAGCAATAAACCAACTTAAAAACTCAATTGAGAATACTACCAGCAGAGTAGAACACTTAGAAGATAGAACATCAGACAATGAAGATAAAGTATTTCAACTGGAAAAGAACATAGACAGTTCAGCAAGACTGTTAAGAAACCATGAGCAGAACATCCAAGAAATATGGGATAACATCAAGAGACCAAATTTAAGAGTCATTGGGATACAGGAAGGGACAGAGTTTCAAACCAAAGGAATGAGCAATCTATTCAATGAAATAATACGAGAAAACTTCCCAGACTTGAAGAATGAGACAGAATCCCAAATCCTAGAAGCCTACAGGATGCCGAATGTGCAAAATCATAAGAGACCCACACCTAGACACATTATAATGAAGATGCCCAACATACAGAATAAGGAGAGAATTTTAAAAGCTACAAGAGAAAGGAAGCAGATTACATTTAGGGGTAGGCCAATCAGGATAACAGCTGATCTTTCAACACAGACTCTGAAAGCTAGAAGATCCTGGAACAACATATTTCAAACACTGAAAGAAAATGGGTTCCAACCAAGAATTGTGTTTCCAGCGAAATTAAGCTTCAGGATGGAAGATGAAATTAAAACCTTCCATGATAAACAAAAGTTAAAAGAATTTGCAGCTAGAAAACCATCTCTTCAAAACATCCTAGGCAAAACATTACAGGAAGAGGAAATGGAAAATAACAATGAAAACCAACAGTGGGAGGTACGACAGTAAAGGGGGGAAAAATAATCAAAGAGGAAAACAAACCATGTTTAGTAACAGAAATAAACAAATATGGCTGGAAGAACAACCCATATCTCAATAAGAACCCTAAATGTTAATGGCTTAAACTCACCAATTAAGAGACACAGGCTAGTAGAATGGATCACAAAACAAGACCCAACAATATGCTGCCTACAGGAGACGCATTTGATAGGAAAAGACATACATAGGCTGAAGGTGAAAGGTTGGGAAAAATCATATCACTCATATGGACTTTGGAAACAAGCAGGAGTGTCCATACTCATATCAAATAAAATAGATTTCAAGCCAAAGTTAATCAAAAGGGATAAAGAGGGACACTACATACTGCTCAAGGGAACCTTACACCAACAAGACATAACAATCATAAATATATATGCCCCTAACAATGGTGCAGCTATGTTCATCAAACAAACTCTTCTCAAGTTCAAGAGTCTAATAGACCACCATACAATAATCATGGGAGACTTCAACATAAATCTCTCACCACTGGACAGATCTTCCAAACAAAAGTTGAATAAGGAAACTATAGAACTCAATAACACAATTAATAACCTAGACTTAATTGACATATATAGAATACACTACCCAACATCAAGCAGTTACACTTTTTTCTCAGCAGCACATGGATCCTTCTCAAAAATAGATCACATATTATGTCACAGGGCAACTCTTAGACAATATAAAGGAGTAGAGATAATACCATGCATCTTATCTGATCATAATGGAATGAAACTGAAAATCAAGGATAAAAGAAGGAAGGAAAAAGCATACATCACTTGGAGAATGAACAATAGGTTACTGAATGATCAATGGGTTATAGAAGAAATCAAGGAGGAAATTAAAAAATTCTTAGAGATAAATGAAAACACAGACACAACATGTCGGAATCTATGGGACACATTGAAAGCAGTTCTAAGAGGAAAATTTATTGCATGGAGTTCATTCCTTAAAAAAAGAAAAAACCAACAAATAAATGATCTCATACTTCATCTCAAAATCCTAGAAAAAGAAGACCAAAACAACAGAAAAAGAAGTAGAAGGCAAGAAATAATGAAAATCAGAGCTGAAATTAATGAAATCGAAACAAAAGAAACAATTGAAAAAATTGACAAAACTAAAAGTTGGTTCTTTGAAAAAATAAACAAAATCGACAGACCCTTAGCCATGCTAGCAAAGAGAAGAAGAGAGAGAACTCAAATTACTAGCATACGGGATGAAAAAGGCAATATCACAACAGACACTTCAGAAATACAGAAGATAATCAAAAATTATTTTGAATCCTTATACTCCAATAAATTAGAAGATAGTGAAGGCATAGATAAATTTCTTAAGTCATATGATCTGCCCAGATTGAGTCAGGAGGATATAGACAACCTAAACAGACCAATATCAATTGAGGAAATAGAAGAAACCATCAAAAGACTACCAACTAAGAAAAGCCCAGGACCGGATGGGTATACAGCAGAGTTTTACAAAACCTTTAAAGAGGAACTAATACCAATACTTTTCAAGCTACTTCAGGAAATAGAAAAAGAGGGAGAACTTCCAAATTCATTCTACGAGGCCAACATCACCCTGATTCCTAAACCAGACAAAGACACTTCAAAGAAAGAAAACTACAGACCAATATCTCTAATGAACCTAGATGCAAAAATCCTCAATAAAATTCTGGCGAATCGGATACAAAAACATATCAAAAAAATTGTGCACCATGATCGAGTAGGATTCATCCCTGGGATGCAAGGCTGGTTCAATATACGGAAATCAATAAATGTTATTCACCACATCAGTAGACTTAAAAATAAGAACCATATGTTCATCTCGATAGATGTGGAAAAAGCATTCGACAAAGTACAGCATCCCTTTATGTTCAAAACTCTAGAAAAACTAGGGATAACAGGAACATACCTCAATATTGTAAAAGCAATCTATGCTAAGCCTCAGGCTAGCATCATTCTGAATGGAGAAAAATTGAAGGCATTCCCCTAAAATCTGGAACAAGACAGGGATGCCCTCTCTCACCACTTCTGTTCAACATAGTTCTCGAAACACTGGCCAGAGCAATTAGACAGACGAAAGAAATTAAAGGCATCAAAATAGGAAAAGAAGAACTTAAATTATCACTATTTGCAGGTGACATGATTCTATACCTAGCAGACCCAAAAGGGTCTACAAAGAAACTATTAGAGCTAATAAATGAATTCAGCAAAGTGGCAGGATATAAAATCAACACGCATAAATCAAAGGCATTCCTGTATATCAGCGACAAATCCTCTGAAATGGAAATGAGGACAACCACTCCATTCACAATATCTTCAAAAAAAAAATAAAATACTTGGGAATCAACCTAACAAAAGAGGTGAAAGACTTATACAATGAAAACTACAGAACCCTAAAGAGAGAAATAGAAGAAGATCTTAGAAGATGGAAAAATATACCCTGTTCATGGATAGGCAGAACTAACATCATCAAAATGGCGATATTACCAAAAGTTCTCTATAGGTTTAATGCAATGCCAATCAAAATCCCAACGGCATTTCTTGTAGAAATAGAGAAAGCAATCATGAAATTCATATGGAAAAATAAAAGACCCAGAATAGCAAAAACAATGCTAAGCAGGAAGTGTGAATCAGGCGGTATAGCGATACCAGACTTCAAACTATACTACAGAGCAATAGTAACAAAAACAGCATAGTACTGCTACCAAAACAGGCAGGTGGACCAATGGTACAGAATAGAGGACACAGAAACCAATCCACAAAACTACAACTATCTTATATTTGATAAAGGGGCTAAAAGCATGCAATGGAGGAAGGATAGCATCTTCAACAAATGGTGCTGGGAAAACTGGAAATCCATATGCAACAAAATGAAACTGAATCCCTTTCTCTCGCCATGCACAAAAGTTAATTCAAAATGGATCAAGGAGCTTGATATCAAATCAGAGACACGCTCTCTGATAGAAGAAAAAGTTGGCTACGATCTACATACTGTGGGGTCGGGCTCCAAATTCCTCAATAGGATACCCATAGCACAAAAGTTAATAACTAGAATCAACAAATGGGACTTACTCAAACTAAAAAGTTTTTTCTCAGCAAAAGAAACAATAAGAGAGGTAAATAGGGAGCCTACATCCTGGGAACAAATCTTTACTCCTCACACTTCAGATAGAGCCCTAATATCCAGAGTATACAAAGAACTCAAAAAATTAGACAATAAGAGAACAAACAACCCAATCAACAAATGGGCCAAGGACCTGAACAGACACTTCTCAGAGGAGGACATACAATCAATCAACAAGTACATGAAAAAATGCTCACCATCTCTAGCAGTCAGAGAAATGCAAATCAAAACCACCCTAAGATACCATCTCACTCCAGTTAGATTGACAGCCATTATGAAGTCAAACAACAACAAGTGCTGGCGAGGATGTGGGGAAAAGGGTACACTTGTACATTGCTGGTGGGACTGCAGATTGGTGCAGCCAATTTGGAAAGCAGTATGGAGATTTCTTGGAAAGCTGGGAATGGAGCCACCATTTGACCCAGCTATTCCCCTTCTCGGTCTATTCCCTAAAGACCTAAAAAGAGCATGCTACATGGACACTGCTACATCGATGTTCATAGCAGCACAATTCACAATAGCAAGACTGTGGAACCAACCTAGATGCCCTTCAATAGATGAATGGATAAAAAAATGTGGCATTTATACACAATGGAATATTACTCTGCATTAAAAAATGACAAAATCATAGAATTTACAGGGAAATGGATGGCATTAGAGCAGATTATGCTAAGTGAAGCTAGCCAATCCCTAAAAAACAAATGCCAAATGTCTTCTTTGATATAAGGAGAGTAACTAAGATCAGAGTAGGGACGAAGAGCAGGAGAAGAAGATTAACATTTAACAGGGATGAGAGGTGGGAGGGAAAGGGAGAGAGAAGGGAAATTGCATGGAAATGGAAGGAGACCCTCAGAGTTATACAAAAGTACATACAAGAGGAAGTGAGGGGAAAGGGAAAAATAATATAAGGGGGACAAATGAATGTCAGTAGAGGGGGCAGAGAGAGAAGAGGGGAGGGGAGGGGAGGGGAGGGGGGATAGTAGAGGATAGGAAAGGCAGCAGAACACAACAGACACTAGTATGGCAATATGTAAATCAATGGATGTGTAACTGATGTGATTCTGCAATCTGTACATGGGGTAAAAATGGGAGCTCATAACCCACTTGAATCAAAGTGTGAAATATGATATATCAAGAACTATGTAATGTTTTGAACAACCAACAATAAAAAATTAAAAAAAAAAAAAAGAAAAGGCCTCATCAATAATGCACCAGGACAGATTTCTTTAAAATCTCTGTTCTGTTTGCCCTGTGTATACAGCATACTATAGCTTGTGCATTCTTTTAATGCTTGATTTATTTAGCAGGGCCCCCTCTCCTCAGTATGTGCTTTGTTTGGTCCATCATAACCAGCTAGCAGAAGCCACGGAGCCATGAGGCAGATCTACAACTACAATCACACTCTTTAGTGCAGAGGATTCCTTCCTCTTTCCATGGGGCAAAGCATACTTCAGGGTTTAGCATTCACCTGGAAAGCTTGGTTTGATCACCTCTCTCAGAGGCCCTGTAGAGAGAATGCAAGCCTGCTGCCATGCTGAGGAAACCCCAAACACCTTCCCACTCATTTCTGTCCCCCTGAAAGCCATACAATCTAAGAAAAGGAAAGAAAAACAGAAAACTGCATCAAGGAGTGGTTCATGGAATGAATAAGTGGTATGTGAAACCATTTTAGAGAAATATATTAGTGCCCCTAATAATAGCTTAGACACTTGTTTCTCTCCAAATTACTAGTATTATGTGTGCAGTGCAGAGAGTGTTCATAATATGTAATTTTACCCTGCTTTTGTTTTTATTCCATTCTTTGGGTTGACAAGAATTATGTGATTAGATATGCATGGCCTCCTGAAAAATCAGGTAGTGCTGTAGTTCATGAAAACAGGCGCCAGGTAAGTGTGAGCTGTTTAAAAGTGCCAGGTTGCCAGAATTCAAAATGGTGCCCAACACCTTCCTTCCCCTCTACAGGACTGAATGACAGTCATAGGAAACGAAGTCATCACACACAGGGGAGAGGGCAGATTTCCTGGAACTGGATGTGCCTTGGAAGCTGTGCTCATTGGTTTGCAGAAAGAGAGGCCTTCTGAAAACAGAAAAACAAATGATATCCAAGCCAGAGGCTTCAAATCGGAGGCCTACAGGTTAGAAAGGACTTAATCACAGCTTCTATAGTCCTGTGTGCACCTATGCACGGATTAGAAAAAGAAACCCCTTCCTCTGGGTACACCTGCTCTAGAACCCTCAGCTGGAACACAACTTACCTGATTCTACAGTGGTCTGATTGACACCCACTCCAGTTTTGTCTGTTAGTTTTGGGGTGTGTGTGTGCGTGTGTGTGTGTGTGTATGTTTAGTCAGAATACTTCCCCAAAAAATAAAAATTAAAAATAAAACCAGATTTACATTTTTTCCCCTTAAAAAACTGGAATTGTGGAACTCTGAACTCACATTCTCCCAAGGCAGCGGCCCAGATCTGTTGGCCACAGTCTTCTCTACACACCCACTCCTTCCCCTGGCTCACTTCCCTCACTGATCAACCAGTTGTGAACTAACAACCACCTTCAAGGACTTCAAAGCCTTGCTCTATTCATTTGTTCAAGATCAGGTTCCCATCTTGTTTGCCTACAACAGTGAAAGGAGATTAAATGGGGCTGACATTACTGTTAACCTAGAAGTTTAAATGGCAAGATCTGGAGCAAGATAATCCTGAGTTTTAAGACCTCTTCTGCTACCTTCTGCCTAAATGACCTCCACCTAAAATTTGGTTCCCACTCTCTTCTCCCTTCCCTTGAAAGTTCGATCTGAACAGGACCTCTTTCAAGAAGCACTCTCAAATGGCCTCAGGTCAACCCAGACTTTAATAGCAACAGTTCACACTCTGACACGGAGCCTAAATGCCCACCTGGTGAAGCCAAATATCACCTGCCTACTTGACATGGGCCATGTGATCGAGACAGGTCTTCTGGGAATCCGTACACTCAGCTGAAATGGAATGCAAACCACTGCATACATGCAACTTTCTACACTGGGGAGAAGGAAAATTAATGGTGTTCACCAGATTTCCAAATGAATTTGTGAATACAGGTAACTTTAAGAACCACTATTTGTAGCATTTATTTATATTAATAATTTTCCTCATAAAGCATGCTAGTTTATTTTTTACATATTTTATAATTCTTAATTGTTTATTTGTCCATCAGGCAAGATTATAGTCATCCTTTCAGCAACAAACATCTATAAAATCTCAGGAGCTTAAAACAATGTTTAATTCTCACATAAAATCCACTGTAGGACTAGAAGATTCTCCCAGGCTGCTGTCTTCCATGTGATGAGCCAGTTAATTTTATAATTTCTTCCGTCTTACAGATAATAAAATGGCAGGACTGATGCTTCTGTAATTGTCAGAGGAAGAGGGGGCTGGAGAATTCTATAGCAAGCAAGCAATTGCTTCTTCCTAGAAGCAACGCATGTCACCCTCTCTTGATTTCATGGGGCAACACAAGTGTTGGGCTCTTATCTAACCTGGTGAAGGCAAAGAAATGCAAACCTCCCGTGTGCTCTAAAGAAGAGAACTGCAAATAGCAATGGACGGCACTCCCATTGGCCAAAACACGCCTGCTTCCCTGTTTAGTTTATTTGCTCTTTAAAAGAATATAGTGTTGATATCAGTAACTAGGAAAAATGTTGTTTTGATTAGAAACTGTCAGGCTAAAGACAAAAAGAACTATGTATAACTATTACCTTCTAGTTGGTAATGTTTTTCTCTGTATACTTGAGATTAAACAAATTAGTAAATAAATGGTAAATAAGGGGGCCCAGCCTTCTCACTGTCAGAAAGTTTACAAATAAATAAGGAGGTGGGGAGCTAGAATTAAAACTAATGATACTGAATCAACATCACAGACATTAGTAGAAACTCATGAAAATATAATTTGTAGCCTGGCAAATACAGATATAATTATAGCTATGTGTGTGTACATTGGTTAGTATGCTTAGACATGGTTCCTAACTCTATGCCCTATGCAGGGATATGCCAGTTAAGAATGAGCACACCCAGTGTCCGGGTCTTGGTTTCTAACTGCCATTGTTCCTTAGAAAGATATAGGGCTCTTAGAGAAATGGTTGATTCTAGGGAATGGGGCACAGAAAGTACGAGATGAGTTTGATCGTCCTGTGCCAGAAAGCAAGAAAGTGAGCAAAACTCAAAAAGGCTGACAGCACATCAAAGCCACCCAAGAAATAACCCAGGAGGGCTCTCAGTGGCCAAGTAGAGCAACTTGAGCAACACAGTAGTGGCAGACTAGTAGATGTGCTAGTAAAATAAAATAAATATACATGAGTCCATACAGATAGAAACACTTGATAGATAAATGGAGAAAAGGAAAAATCATCTTTACTGAAGATTTCCAAATTAGATATGTCAGTACTCCCCCTGCAGGATATGAAGCATAAGCCCCCCTCTTTAAGTATAGGCTGGACTTAGTGACTGACTTACATACACTAGAAAAATAATAAATAGGGTAAAACAGTGGAGAAGCATAGCAGACACTTTTAAACAAGTGATCAAAATTAATATCACCAGTGGTAAATTGTGTTGGTGTTACATACCAATACCATACAATATGATATGTGACATAAAATATGATATGGTATGTATAATAAGTTATAATGCATAAGAATAGAATTAAGTTTGAGTCCCAGTCCTGCCATTTTATCATCTGTAAGATGGAAGAAATACTAGATCTCTTCTCATAGGATCACTGTGAGTAAATGTGAAAAGTGGACAACTTACAATAAAGCCTGGTGCAAAGTAAGTGCTCAATATGTACTGGAGAGTATGTATTGCTTAACAATAGGGATATGTTCTAAGAAATTCACCTTCAGGCAATTTCACTGTTACACAAATATCATAGAGTGTGCTTATACAAACCTGGAAGGGATAGGCCAAGCACTTGAAGTGGCCTCTTGGTGCAATGTACAGATGCAATAAACACAAGATCTATGAGGTTGCTGGTGGCATAACAGGGCATACTACTTTACAGTGTGGTTTGGTTTGGTTTTGTTGTTTTTTGTTTTGTTTTGTTTAACCACTTTGACTTTCCTTATCAGCAAAGTGGGTACAATCTCAATGATGTATATCTCAATATTATATATACATACATATATATAATACATCACCAAATATCTCAATCATAGCTCAAAACCCACTCTTAAGGAATTGCCAGCACATAGTAAGTACTCAATAAATTTTTGTCATTATTATACAAGACAATAAAAAAGAGAACTCTAGCTGCTTTGAATTTCCTTTGATAAGAAGTGCATGCAAAACTTATCTTCTCCCATCCTAGCTGGGAATTTTCTGGGTGTTCTTATCGGCCCCAGAGGTGCAGAGAGAGAGAAAGCCTCCTTCCTCCTCAGCCCTGCTGTTTGGGAAGGCTGGGGGCTGAGGCCTAATGTCCTACCCTTGGCATCTGGGTTCACTAACTCTCAGAAACAGCTGCTCTCTCATCCCCTGCCACTCACAGGCCAGAAGGGTTAGAGGAGGTGGATCTGAGCAGATGACCCCTGGGACCCAAAGGTCAAACACAGGCTGGGAAAGGGAGGGACCCAAGGAGCAGCAGCTGCTGCTTGCTGGTTCAGGTCCTCCAGGGATTACTTGTTTAAGTTTCAATGAAATGATTTTAATTTAGTGGATCTATATTTTATGTTTAGGTTTTTTTGGGGTTTTTTTGAAAAAAAAAAAAAAGATTTTCAATCTGCAGTTTATTTCAGGGAAGCCCAGACTTCCCTTGAGGTTGCTGATAGTAATTTAAGCACTCAATTATTTGGTCTGATAGGAGAACAGTTGTCAGGGGTAGCAGACCCGACCAGAGCACCTCAACGTTAACCACCAACACACTTCCTTCTGTTTTGGTTAGCATTTCATTCTTTTAAATAAATGGGCTAATTACAGGATTTGAAAATCTGAATCTACTAAAGAATCATCTCCTACTTACCCCGATCTCCTAATTCATCAGTTTCCAGGTTTGCCTTTGGTATCCTTCCAAAGACTTTTACACCCAACCAGGCTAATATTTGAATATACATACTTGTTTGTTTTCTGTTGCTCTTTTTAACAGGAAATATTTCTCAGATCATCTTGATAGCTGCTATTTTTTACTTCCCTATGCTCAAATAAAACGTTAATTTAATGACATTTTGAATGAACTAGTGTTTTACAAATTACATCTACATTCGTTTTAAGAAATTGCACTTGAAGGTATTTAAGAATACCTCTCCTGTGTGGTGTCATGCATCAGTGCTGTATTAGCACTGTTTTTAGATCTTCTAACTATCCCCAAAATGCTCCAAATTCACTGGGTGTCTATGTAAAAGCACACACCACTTTCCAGAAAGTTATATCGAAGGGGAAGGAAACGAAATGGATGGGACTCAGGACTCAGTGGTCAAAGGGGGTCATTTGCAGAATACCCATTGTGCCAGGGCAGACTATTAGGCAGCACTCACTGTCTAAGGCTGGTATCCACCTGATCAGTCAGTGCCCATGCCACATATTTATTGGGTATTTTTTGGGGGGAGGGGGTACCAGGGATTGAACTTGGGGCACTCGACCACTGAGCCTCATCCCCAGCCCCATTTTGTGTATTATTTAGAGACAGGGCCTCACCGAGTTGCTTAGTGCCTCATTTTTGCTAAGGCTGGCTTTGAACTCGTGATCCTCCTGCCTCAGCCTCTGGGAACTCTGGGACTACAGGTGTGCACCACCATGCCCTGCTTTATTGGGTATTTTGAATACTGTCCCTGGCTACTAGCTTTATCTTTACTGTTCAAGTAGTTTTAGCAATAAAATTGATGTATGTATTTCTTTTGAAATTAAAAGGCTATATGCATAAGAAAAGATTATATGTGCAAAGCATATATATTTTATCCACCAAAAAAAATAGAGCTCAAGGCATATGGATATGGCTTCATTATCCAGAGACTGCTATCCACTTATTCATTCCCCAATCCATAATTTCCCAAAGGCTAAGAAAGTCTTCCTAAGTATTTCCAAGTGGACTCCAGTTGCCTCCCGAAATTCTACCTTCAGCCTAAGAAGAACCTCTCAGTGTGCCAAGGTATACTAACTTCCTACTGTTCAAATTCAACTCAGCCTGAGTCACTTGAACACTGAGAAATAGGGAAGGAGGGTTCCTCTAAGGTCATTCTCAATAAACAGGCTGCAAATGCAGGGATTGTTCATCAAAAGTCATTTCTGAGAGCTCACAAGAGTCAGCCATAAAAGGCCAGATAGTAAATATTTTAAGTTTTGTGGGGCCAGATGGTTTCTGTGGAAATCCTACAACTCAGCCATTGGAGCACAATACCAATAATACGGAAATGAATGGGTGTGGCTGTGTTCCAATAAAAATCTTTACAAGAACAGGCTGCAGGCGGGCCACAGTTTACAAATCCCTGAGGCTGACAACCAATACTGCCAATATCTTGTCTCTCTAACTCATCACTGGAATGAGTTACTGAAAACCCAAAGCCGGGTGGAGATTCTGAATCCTCAACAGCACCTCATACTTTAAGAGATCTGTCATGTGTAAAAGGATCCGACATTGCCCACGGACTCCAGAGACCAAGGGCCCTCTCAGAACATATGATGTTCAGCTTCTCATGTTTCTAGAAATCCAGCGATGTGCACAAATTCATCCCAGACCCCCAACTGAGGAATTTGGCACCATGGGAGCTGGATGAAGAAGGGAAGTTTCAATTTTGGTTCTCAAACCTTTATTTCCCTTTATTTCCCTCTTGAACACTTGTCTCCTTAATAAGTAGAAGTATAGAGAACTGAAATGTAGAAGCCAGTCACAAATCCTACCTGGGTTAGGCAGACTTTCCCTGATAAGACCCTATCTATTGTAAAGCTCCTACATCACACAAGAGATCTATCTTTATCTTAAGTAATAAGCATTATGCCAGTCAATCTTCCCGTGGCAGGTTGACACATCATTAAACCAAGGCATGAGGATTAAAAAAAAAAGGCCCCATCAAACCATCACAACCCCCAGATCTTCTGTATGCAACAAAACAATAAAGCCAACTTTTAAAATCGCAGGATGTCCTGCATGCAGCCTGACCAGGTAGAGTTTTTTCAGGTTTTCTCCAAAGTTACCACACCAATTGGAATGCCAATTTCAAAGATGATATTGAGGGAGGAATTCAAGGAACAGAAAAAAAAAAAAAAAAAAGAAGAAGAAAGCATAACAGAAACAATCCTTCTCAAATCCTTCTATAAATTGCTGTTGTTTTTATTTCTTTCTTTTTCCCAGGAAGAGATTAGGGGAGGTGGAGGACGATCTAAAAATTGTGATTAGCGTGTTATTTCTTTTTCTTTCTTGTTCCCAATTAAAGAAGGGTTTATTCTTTCACTAGAGATGCACAGTTATTAAATCATGATGTCTTTCTTTAAAAAACCAATTTAAAGCAGAGGGCTCTGTACTCCTGCCACTTCTGTAAGGTTGCTTATAATTGCTCCATGCAATGCTTTGACTAATTAAATCACACAAGAGATTGTTTCTTAGTAACACACCTGGTCCACGCTTTGTTGTTGGCTCTCATTAAAGCGCCCGTGTCTCATGCTGCCTTGTAGCATGAAAGGATATTAATCAGGTAAATGGCCATTAAAAGTCATATCAATGTTTGCTGTGCGGTGATTGTTTTCTTAAATCTTGAACAAAGAAGGTTTCTTTGAAATTTCAGGGCTGGCCTCTGACCACAGGAGAGAATGGCCACATTGAAATGCTTTGTTTTTCAATCTGACCATGAAGTAGGAAAAAAAGAACAAAACAGAAGGTGTGGCAAGAAGTAAGATTATATTCTCTTTGTTCCTCTGAGCTATTTGGGGCAAAGAGGGACAAGTTGAAAAAACTAAAATCAGTATACAGCCAGTGGGGGACAACTGATAGGAAGTGTTCTCCAATGCCCCCCCCCCCCCATCCCTGGGAGAGGAAAGCTCCAATTTGGAGGCAATGGTACTAATTAGGTCGCAATTCAGAACTGCAATGAGAACAAAAATGCCCAGGGAACCAAATGTTACTTTACATGTTAAAGTTAAAAAGGGAAAATGTTGTTAAATGCTGCCTTCTGTCAACAAAACACCCCTTATGGTTTCAATGATCAGGCACTGTATATGTGCTACTGTATCTGGAACAGTGGTGGCACCAGTTGACATCTGAGTTGCTGTGCTCCTCACCCCCAGGAGCAGTCCCTCCAAATCAATACATATTTATACAGCCAAGCCCAAGTCAAGAAGAGCAAACATTCCATTCAGGAGGTTAAGAGTGACTACAAACATACACACCTGAAAAAGGTAATTGCCAATGGCATCCACTATCACCCAGGATCCCGCAGGCTTTTCTTCTTTCCTACCATATAGGACTATTTGTTCCTGGTTGAGGAAATGGCCTTCTTGAGGCTAGGAGAGACTTGGAATCCCACATCTGCAACTTCATGGCCATGGGACTGTGAGAATTCACTTAAAATCACCCTGATTTTCTCAGGCACAAAATGCACAAAATAATAATAATAACCTCCTATGATTGTTATGAGAATAAAATGAATATATTAAGAATCTGAGACGCGGATCTACACATATCGTGGCTGGCACATAAAAAGTTCTCCACAACTATTAGCTACAACACTCTTGAGAGCCCCCAGAGGCTTGCACAGTATATGCTTTTATTAAAAATGGAGAACAGGAACCAAATACTCTTCTGTGGGTTATTCTTTTTTGACATTGGACCATGAGAGAAGTACAAATTTGAACTGGTTCACTGAGTCCACAAGAAACTAATCAAATGGCCTGTTGTGAGGCACTCCTACAACTTTGCCAGCATTCCCAGCATCAAGCTTCTGCCCACACCCAGGAGGATCCCATCTGGGCTGCCTTCAAGGTGGTTCTTCATGCTATTTGCTACCCAAGAAGATAGACAAGAGGCAGAGGCTGAAATTTTCAATAAAGAAAGAGAGGGAGAGAAAGAGAGTGAAGGAAGGAAGGAAGGGGAGAGAGAAAGGGAGAAAGAGAAAGAAGAAAGTTAGGAAATGAGGGAAGGGGAGGGGAGGGAAGAAAGATTCTGCAGAGCATAATGACATATATTTGGGAAAAGCCCAACATCACAATGGGGCTCTGCTTGCCATAGTAAACTATAGTCTCATTCAAAGGGGCTGAGGCAAGAGGAAATTTTTAAAGGAAAAAATGAGGACTACATCAGATGTTTGGAAATAATCGTCTCTGGCCACAGAGATTAATAACAAGGTGACATTAGTCCCAGGTTTAACTGTACTTGCTGAGCTAATGTCTCGAAAAAGTACTTTTTGCACAAAGTTGCAAGTGCTTTATGTAAGGCCGGGATTGTGGCACTCTGTTTGAATAGTTACTACCTGGCAGTCATGCATAAGGCTTTCTTTATAACCTCCCGGCTTTATTTATTTATTTTTGTTGTTGTTAGGGCTGACTCAAGAAACTCTATTTTTATTTTGGCGACCTTCACACTCTTACACAAATCCAAGTCTGCGCCCCACTCTGGCTGAGCGTCTGCTGGCCTTCCCTGACAGGGCCTTTCAATGGATTCCACTTCTGGGCAGCATCTCCCTTCAGGACATCCATGGCTGCTGCGAGCACAAGATATTTCTTTACATTTCTCAAAGGACAGGAAGAGCCAGTCGGGCAGAATGCTAAACTGTGACAAAAAGGTGGCCGCAAATATTAGCTCAGGCAAGAAAGGAGGCCCAGGGCTTCCATAAAGAGGAAGACTAAGTGTGGCTATTACCTGGAAGCCCCATCTCTCCAGGGCCTGGGCATCTCCCGGGGCCTTCTTATCTCCAGCACGTCCTGGTTGTCCAAGGTTGGCTCCGCCCCCACCAGACAGGATGATGGACAGTGCGCAAAAGCGCCTGGGCTGCGTTCAATGAAAACTTGTCTCTCATTGGCTGGGATCCAGTCACGTGCCTGCTCCTGAACCAATCACTCTGGGTGAGGGCAGTTCCTTTTCTAATTAGCTGGGTGGGGTTCCCAGGGTACTTCAGGGCAATGGGTGGAGCCAGAGCTCTCTGTCATTGAAGGCAAAGAGTTGAACCTTAGAAGGTTGGTTAGACCAGGAAACCTGAGGTACTGCCGCTGTAGGTAGCACAGACGGTGCCGGCCCGGACCAGTGGCAGACGTTCACTAGCTCAAAGAAAAAATTGGGGGAAAGCAAGGAACCAGAGTTCTCGCTTAAGTAGTTTATCCTTTGGTTTCCTGTCCTGTCTAAAGATGGTTGCTGACCCCTGAGCTAACATGGACCCCTCTGTGAGTCCCTACAGCTTCAGAAACCGACCTAAATCTCAAATCTTCTCATGTTGACTGCACATTAAAATCATCTGAGGACTTTTTCAAACATCTTTATGCCCAAACTCCACTTAAGAGATTGATTTAATTGTTGGAGTGGGTACAGGAGGCGACTAGGCCTGTTATTTTATTTTATGTTTTTAAAGAGAGAGAATTTTTTAATATTTATTTTTTAGTTTTCGGTGGACACAATATCTTTATTTTATTTTTTTAATGTGGTGCTGAGGATCGAACCCAGTGCCCCATGCATGCCAGGCAAGCGCACTACCGCTTGAGCCACATCCCCAGCCGAGGTCTGGTTATTTTTAAGAAGAGGCCCAAGTGATCTCTTGGATAGCAGTGATTGAGACCTACTGTCCTGGGACAACGGCCTTCCTTTTGTTAATAAACTTGCTTACAGAAAAGAGAAAAAAAAGAATCACTGAACTCCCACGAACCTTCATCCTGGTTCACCAAGCTAATTTTCCTCACTCCGAGAGCAAATTCTAGGTTAGGGAAATTGAGCATGAGAATAGGCTGGGGGACTGCTCTGTTGGATGAGGAGAGAATAAGTATATTAAAAGACACTGCAGTTTGAGGATCTACTCACTATTTTCCTTTCAGGTCACTCCATCTGATGCCCTTTTATCTAGATTCAATAACCATGATATCATCATATAAGTTTACAAAGCCAATTACTGTAAAGGTGGAACTTCTGGAAAATGTGCTCAGAGAAGGAAGTTATTTTCCCTCCTTCACTCTTCCTACCCACCATTTTCATTTTGTTCCTTTTCTCCAGAGAAAAGACAGTTCTCCTTTTCACTGGTTGCAAAGAGACCCCATTAATGTGTGTCTGAGTTCTACTTACACTAATTATAAGAAGAAAGTTGTCATTTAAGAAGCCAAGATTCTGATGAGGAAGTGAAAATAACTAACCTGCATATTAACCATAAACCACCTCTATTTGACGGATTAAATGCCAAGGGAAAGACATCTGCTGCCGGGTTTCTAATCTGCTTTGATTTACTCGACTTCTTCTGCCTGCTAACCTTCCTGTTTTGTTTTGTTTTGTTTAATGTTATTTTATTTACCATTCAATAGGCTCAAGAAAGGTTTAGGGTTATCACCAGTATGGAAAACTATTATATTCATTCAAAGTAACCATCCCTTGATTTTTTGTGGGGTGGCATGGGGTAGGGGAATATTTACTGTGGATTGAACTCAGGGGCACTGTACCACTGAGCCACACCCCCAGCCCTATTTTGTATTTTATTTAGAGACAGGGTCTCACTGAGTTGCTTAGCACTTCGTTTTTGCTGAGGCTGGCTTTGAACTCATGTTCCCTCCTGCCTCAGCCTCTGTAGCAACTGGGATTACAGGTGTGTGCCACTGCACCCGGCCATCCCTTGATGTTGAAGGCAGTGCTGGAGGCTCCTCGCTCCCCACCAACCTCAGTCTACCTAGTGCACCAATGTTTATATTAGTTATTGCTTAAAATTTAGAGGGCTCCCCAGATGCTGCTCTTTTTCCAAGCTCTTGCATGCTCAGTTATTCCATTGCAAAAGTTTTATTGCATCTATTGCTTTGCTCTTTCCCTCCTCTCTTGTGTTTGTAAACTGCATCCACCCATTATATAAAATCCTCATTTTTTAATCATATTTTCATCTTCACAGTCATTCTGAAGTAAAGTAGCATTAAGAACATGAAGGAAACTACAATTCCCTCTCTCTAAGGTTACATCTAAATCAGTGAATGCACAATTCCATTGCAGAATTTTTTTTTAGAGCTTTGGCATGTGACCACATGTTAATAGTCTTCCCTGATGGATACATAATATTTTGATAAAATCCCAAAGCACAGAATTTCATTACCCAATATGGTATGCTACAGACACCCTCAGCTGGTCTTTGACCCCACCATGCCATTAAATAGGGATTGAGTTGAAATCCTTACAGGGACCAGAAAGGAAGAATAGCATGGCAATGGCTGGCACTTGTTGCCATGAAAAGACAAGGGGCAGGTGGTGCCAGGTTTTCTGCAATCTCAAGAGAAACTGTTAATCCAGATCTATTCACAGTAGCCCTACTTTTAAAATATACCTAATCATCTTTGCTCTCTCTCTTAATTCCATAAGCTAAATTGGTCATTTTTTTTCTGGCTCTATTCAACCTATGAACTTTCACTTGTGACTCCTGCTTATATCTCATTTTCTTCCCCTTTTGATTTGTTCAGGATTGGCAGTGACCACATCACCGACTCAAAACTCAGCACTGTGTCCCAGGAGCAAAAAAAGGATGAGTTATCTTCTCTTGAACCCAACTATCCCCAGTACCAATTTTGATTATTGTCCCCTTCTTTAATGTTGTTTCTCAAATATCATTCTGACACCGTGTACATGTCATTGAATGGCAAATATTTATGTAGCTGTTTCTTTCCTATTACTTAGAGAAAGCTAAACTGCCTCTTTCTCATCTTCCTACCCCAATGTCTAGTCTAAAATGGACACTCAATTATCAGTAATGAAAAGATCTGTACCATAGCTTCCAAAAGGAGGAGGTGCAATGATTTAGAGAAGCAAATAAATGACCATGTCAGTGAGTATATACATGCATGCTTAGGATACACACCACCTCTAACTGGACCATCATTACCACAATAAATACTATGGTTGACCCAGGGAAGGGAAGGCCAAGGTTATTTATAAACAATAATAATGAATGTGGCCTAGGAACAGAAGCAATAAGCAATGATATGGAGCTGGAGGTGCCCTAGGTTCTTGAGCCACATCTCCTCCTCCCTCTGAGCTTCCATAATGGATCCTCATCTCTTTAGGCTGCCCGTACCCGAGTCAGAGTGGTATGAACGGGCCCCACCCTCCATGCCTTTATTTACTTCCTTAAACTGGGCACCTGGTCCCTCCTCATATTCTATTTGTCCTTTGTGGCAGTTCAAACTCCTGCTTACTCAGGGAATTTCCCTGAATGCTTCAGCCCCAGAGGATCTCTTCCTCCTCCAGATTTTTGTGGTGTCTATAATCTAGTCCTTCCACTTTGCCATCTTATTACATTCATTCTTTTTTGCTTTAATGTGTGGTTGCATCCCCAAGAAATTATCATTATGAAAAATACTGTGTGAAAAAATTGTTGTTTTGATGGAGAAAATAGGAATTAGGGGATAGAGAGCTTCGGATTCACAGTAACAAAGTGATACTTTCTGCATTAATTTAAGAACAAATGCTTGTGCTTAGTTATAAAATGTAAATATCACAGAACAAATCCAGTATGGAAGAAGTTTAACTTCTGCTCAAACAAAGGACTTTGTCTCTTTTTAATGTTTTTATTAGTGCATTATAATTTTACATACTCATAAATGCATATAACATAGTTTATGCATTCTCAATCCCCAGTACTTCCCTTTTCCCTCCCCTCCTCTCTTCCCTGATCCTCTTTCTATTTATTTTTTAATTAGTGCATTATAGTAATAAATGAAATTGGAATGAATTTTATATTAATACATGTACATACCACAATTTGGTTACTTTCATTCCCCAGTTCTTTCCCTTTTTACCTACCCTCTTGTCTTCCCTCCCCCTAAACAGATATTTCTCAAATGAAGAAATAGACATGGCCAAGAAATATATGAATGTTCAACATCCCTAGCAATCAGGGAAATGCAAATCAAAACTACACTGATATTTTATGTCACCCAAGATGGAATGACAGTCATCAACTATACAAATAGTAATAAATGCTGGCAAGGATGTGGGTAAAAGGTACACTCATACATTATTGGTGAGGCTGCAAATGAATACAACCACTTTGTAAAGCAATATGGAGATTCCTCAAAATACTAGGAACAGGTACAGTGGCATACACCTGTAATCCCAGAGGCTCAGGAGGCTGAGGCAAGAGAGTCTCAAGTTCAAAGACAGCTTCAGCAACTTAGTGAGGCCCCCAAGCGACTCAGTGAAACCCCTGTCTCTAAATAAAAAATACAAAAAGGGTGGCACAGTGGTTAAGTGCCCCTGGTTTCAATCCCTGGTTAAAAAAAAAAAAAATCAAGGAACAAATCATCATATGACCTAGCTATCTTACTCTCTGATATTTATCCAAAAGAACTAAGATCAGCATGCTATAGTGATAACATGCATACCAACATTTATAGCAGCACAGACCACAGTAGCCAAGTTATAGAACCAGCCTAGGTGCCCCTTCAATAGATGAATGGGTAAAGAAAATGTGATACACATACACGCACAATGGAATTTCACTCAGCCATAAAGAAGAATGAAATTACATTTGCTGGTAAATGCATGTAACTGGAGAACATGCTAAGTAAAATAAGCCAGATTCAGAAGGTCAAGAGTTATTTTCTCTCATATGTGGAAGCTAGAGAGAAAAAAAGAAAAAAATGTTGATCTCATGAAAATAGAAGAGGGATTAGGAAAATAGATTACTTTGTCTCTTTATCATACATACTCTGAATACTTATTCATTTATGTAGCAAATATTTATTGAGCAGCTACTGTGTGCCAGGCATTGACATAGATGCAGGGGATACAGCAATTTAGATCCCTGCTCTCACCGAACTGGCATTACACCAGGATAAGTAAACATATTCAACAGCAGTTTTCCATGAGGAAAAGCCTACGGTCAGGCTAGAAAACGCCTGGACACAGGAGTAAGGAAACAAGCCTGGTGGGAAGGTAATGCCCAGTGCCACTCAAAAAAAGTTTCCATCTCAAGTACAACAGCATTTGGTTTCACTAGTTCCAGACTCTTCTGGTTCTCTAACTTTATTTTACATTTTAACTCAAGTGTAATATACAGGAGAGTGCATGACCACAACTGTACAGACCAATGAATTCCTTCAAGTGAACACACTCATGTATCACCCAGACAAGCCACAGCCGTCCCCAGAAGTCCTCTTGGTGCCCATTTTTTTCTTCTTTTATCAACACAGATTAGTTTTGCATGGGTTTTAAATTTACATAAATGGAATCATAAGCTATTCCTTGGTAGTCCTTGACCAAGTATATTACAATCTATTCCCCCACTACTGTTATTTCCAGTTTTACACTTTTAAAAATACTGTGATTATGAACATTTTTGTACAAGCCTTTGGAGTACATAGTTATATATTTCTGTTTACCATATAGGGGCACTTGTATGATCCCTTTTAGTAGATAAAAGTAGTTGTACTCACTTCATATTTGCCAACCAGTCTTCTCTACTCTTAGACTTTAGGAGATTAAAATCTTTTATTTGCCACCAAGGAGGTCCTTTGGGTTTTCTCTTCACCTTTTCATTGCCAATTGATTACTCTCAGCCTTTTGTCTTTTTCCAAAGAATCAATGGAGCTTTTCAACTATTATCCATGCCTACTGTCCTTTTTATTATTGTGCCGCCATGTTTCCCAAATACCAACTATTTCACTCACTTCTGAATTCCTTCTGACACTATACTATCCTGTTATACAACTAGTAAAAATACTAATAATAGTACCACTAACTTATGACAGTGTTGTGTTCTATCTATCACCAGTGATGCATTATCATTGCCACTTAGGCAGAAAGGAATGTCCAACTTCAAAATCTCATCTTAATATCTACTTTTTCCAACTCTTTCTAGTGTTAATTGTTGAAGGTTTGGTTCTTCAGAAAGCATAACCTGAATGGGAGACCAGTGTACAGGAGGTTTATTAGGCAGCTTTAGGGATCCATACCCATGAAAGAGATGAAGAAGTTGCACAGTGAGGTAGTCTCAACAAAGGCCTCAGTCTTTAGGATATAGAATTCTAAAGTTAGAATGCCCAAATGGACATGAGAAAACAGGATTTTATAACTTATACCCATCAGTCATTGGATAGTAAGGCTCCGAGATAGAATGTGGACTTGAAGATGGCTGTCCTCCCTGAGACAGTTATGAAATGCTGAGAGTGCTGCCTGCAGAGACCTCTCAGCTGTGAGGCCACTTTAGCATGTAATGTAATTTACCATGTAAGCAGAAGAAACTAGAATAAGTTGACATTTTTATTTCTACTTCTCCACGCTAAATACTTTTTTTCTTTGTCTTCGCTTATTGCATTGGACTTCTGATATGATAATAAATCCAAATGGGACAACATGTTTGTCTCATTCCTGTTTTCAAGGAGAAAGATTTCCATATTTTGCCCTTAATAAATACCACATTGCTATAGGTATTTTTTGTACATACACTTGATCAGGTATTAATTTTTCTTCTCCTGCTAGTTTTTAAACAATAAATACTGAATTAAACCAAATGTATATCTGTATCTATTGAGATAATGATAAAATCTATTGAGATAATTATCTTTATTCTATTCACATGTTAAATTATAGTAACTTTAAAATGTTAAATCAAACTTAGATTCCTGGGATAAACCTGACTTACTTTGTACATATCTTTTGATATTATTGTTAAAACTTTCGATTAAGACTTTTTATATCTTTTTTGGAGAAATTGATCTGTAAATTTCCTTTCTTAGAATGCTTTGTCAGATTTTTTGCTTTCAAGTCATGCTGACTTCATAAAACGAGTCAGTAATTATTCTCTCTGTGTTAGTAAACTTTTTATTTCTGTGATCAAAATACCTGAACAACTTAGAAGAGGAAAAAATTTATCTTGGCTCATGGTTTCAGAGGTTTTAGTCCATGGTGAGCAGTTTCCATTGTTCTGGGCCTGAGGCAAGGCAGAACATAATGACACAGGAAAGCTGCTCAGCTCATGGCAGCCAGGAAGCAGACAGAGAAAAAAGAAGGGACCAGGATATGATGTAGTCCTCAAAGGCATGCTCCCAGTGACCTGCTTTCTCCAGCCATGCCCCCCCCCTGCCCACATTTTCCACCATCTCCTAACTTTGCTGCACTGGGGACCAAGGCTTCAACACCTGAGACTTTGGGATATTACTTATTCCTTACTGTTTAGATCCATTTACTAATAAACCCATCTGAAGCTGGGACTTCTTTCTGGGAAGATTTTTATTGAGGACCCTTTACTAGATATGAAAGTATTAAAATCTTCTCCTTCTTAAGTAAATGTTAATAATTTCTCTTCTTATAAATTTGTCCATTTCATCTATGTTGTCAGGAGCTTCTACTACTTTCTCATCCTTTAGGAGCCTCCTTGTGCTCTTACCACTTGGTTGGTTTTCTCCTCTTTGTGTTGAACTACCTTTGAATTGGAAATTGCTTCAAGTGGCTTAGACTCAATTTTTTGCATTTCCTTTCTCTTCAGGGTCATGGCCCCTGAAAAACGTCCACCTTGATATCTCTCTAGTGCCTTCAAAATGATATGTTTGTAAACTTTCTTCAGCTTTTCTAGTCGTTCTTAGCAGGAGAATTGGTCTTCTCATCCATTGGTTTGGATCTTGAATATCCCCAAGGGACCCATGTGTTAAAGGCTTGGTCCTCAGTTTGATGCTATTAGAAGGTGGTAGAAACCTTTAAGAGGTGGGACTAGCAGGAGGTTGTATATCACTGGGACCATACTGGGGAGGAGGTGTATGTGTCTCTGTCTCTCTGTCTCTCTCTCTCTGTCTCTCCCTTCCTCCCCCCACCCTCTCCCTTCCACACCTGGGATTTCTTCTATCACATACTCCCACCTAGATGAAATGCACCACCACCACAGACCCAAAGAAATGGGACCAATCATTCATGGACTGACACCTCCAGAACTGTGAGCCAAAATAAACCTGCTCTCTTTATAAGTTAATTTATTTCAAGTGTTTGCTATAGTAATGGATGTGACTAATATATCCATGATGGCTGAAAATGGACATACTCCCCATATTATTAAACCAGATATCTGACTGATAAATGTAAATTGCATTCTATAACAAATCTATCTCATATTCCAATATCATTAGAAATATTTGCGCTGTAGGAAAACCATCTGCGTATTTTTTATAGCACTCAATATGAAATGTGCATTTTGAGATAGGGTCTCACTAAATTGCCTAGGCCGGCCTCAAACTTTTAATCTGCCTGCCTCAGCTTCCTGAGAAGCTAGTATCACAGGCTTGGGTCACCATGCTCAGCTTCATTACCAATTTCTTTATCTCCTTATTAAGATCAGGAAATATTAAGCTTTAGAACAGACCCACGTAAAACAGTGAGACACAATTATAAAATATGTATACTGGCAAAGGAAGGTTTATATGGAGAGATGAAAAACTGCCTGATAAACAAAATTCAACTAAATCATCCACTCTCTCTGTTTAACTATTTTACAGAAAGGTAAAATTTGAAGGATGTAAACTCTTCCCATTTGTCTGAATATCAGACAACTTCATTGAAGGATTTTAGGGTTTCTGTACTGTTTTGAGGGCCTACAACACAAAGGAACTAGAATTAACCAAAATGGCTCACATCATTCAAAGAGAAATGAAGTCTTCTGGACCAAACTTTTTAGGGGCAACCATACCTTGAGGAATTTAGAAGGATACTGGCTACAGGTAGAAATGGTGGCTATAGCAAAACTTCAACTGCTAGTCTTCTGTTAACCTGATCTCTCTATTTAGAACTCCATTACCCTGTATTTAAAACAAAAGCACCCCATTCAAAGCAGGCTATAATTTCAGTCTTTCAGCAAAACAACATCTACCAAAACATGGCTTTTCAAATGTGGTACAATTTATCACCCCCACGGTGCACGACACACAATGACATTTGTCACAGCTTTAATTGGATATTACATGTCGGTAATGACTCATCAGCCCCAGAAGTTATGAAAGATGAGTTCCTTACTACCATACTTCAGAATTTGCTCCAAAAATAAAATGAAAGAAGAGTTGATTTCTCACTCAGGGTAGAAGCTACATTTGGGAGAAACACTAATCCCCATTTTAGAAAAATAATGATGTATTTCGTTTATTGACAGTGAGATGATTGCCTGCAATGTTTCTCATTACTCCTAGATCACAAATGAGTATATCACTGTCAGACACACCGAGGTTAAAACAGAGTGTGTACATTTTAACAAGGTGTAGCCAAATAAATAAATAAATAGAGGAATAAAATTAAATAAAAACTCCATCACAAGGAGAGAATTGTTAATTCCGAGAATTTTTCAGATTCTGTGATCTGATAAGCTCTGCAACCCAGTCATCGCTGAAATTAAATTAGGTTTCAGAAAATGAATATTTCATTTTTTAAGATTCTGTTGCTTAGAGACCTGGAAAACGAAGGCTGGTTTAGCCCAAGACGGGAGAGATGCTACGAAGGGCAGGGTTTTCTACTCCTGGAAACTGGCGGAGAATGCCTAGGAAAAATTACACAAGGGAAGCCAAACAATGATGGGGGTACAAACGGATTCATTATAAATGCCATGGCACCTGTCATTTCTTCCAATCTAAGGAAGTCTCTCTCCACCTTTCACCCTTGTTACTCAGACTCAAATTGGGCAAAAATATCATGATACCAGAGACCGATCTACCTTTTGTCTTAGCGGACACAAGGAAAATCAAAGGACAGCAAATGTAACGTGGGTGCCAAAGCAAAGGGTGCCTGTACTACCAAAGTAGGAATGTATACATGCATAGCTGCTTATTGGGTGGACCCCCACTCACCTGGCTAAGTGCATTATTTTAATCAGCACCATAAACAATGAATATGCTTACCTTT
This sequence comes from Marmota monax, assembly GCF_021218885.2. Taxonomy (NCBI): domain Eukaryota; kingdom Metazoa; phylum Chordata; class Mammalia; order Rodentia; family Sciuridae; genus Marmota; species Marmota monax. Next base: position 6,303,212 of record NW_026695224.1, read on the forward strand.
CACCACACTGCAGCTACAGTAGTTTAAAGGAGCTTCCTCGTTTGTGGGCATAGTGGATTCTAATTATTTTCCAGTCTCTATCACAACAAAACCCCTTGAGCTTTATCTGGGTATGAGATTACTCACCTAAAGATTGCTTTTTCCCAAGCTGGGGGTATAGCTCAGTTGGTAGAGTGCTTGCCTAGCATGCCTAAGGCCCTAGGTTCAGAACATCCCTAACACCACCAAAAAACAACAAAACAAAAAGATCACTTTTCCCAGCTTTCCTTGTAGGTATGTGTGGCACCTGGCTGTTGTGACTCATGAATAAAGGAGAAGCCATCTGTGTAACCTGAAAAATCAGGGGCACTCAACCACTGAACCACATCCCCAGCCCTATTTTGTATTTTATTTAGAGACAGGATCTCACTGAGTTGCTTAGCTCCTCACCATTGCTGAGGCTGGCTTTGAACTCGCAATCCTCCTGCCTCAGCCTCCTGAGAAGCTGGGATTACAGGTATGCTCCACCACATCCAGCTTCAGATTTTTTTATCAAGAGGGTTTTGACCTCTACCCTCCTTTTCTTTTCCTATGGGCTGGAGTGCAAAGGTAACGGTGTGAACCAGACTTAATTATGTGGATCTGAGCCTAGAGTAAGGCAGAGCAGGAAGACAGAAGTAACCTGGTTCCTTGGAGGAGCTCATGGAACAAAGTGACTCAACCAGTCTGCACCTCTGTCCAATTCTAGACTGTAACAGGAGAGAGACACATGTCTATCTCATTAGTCTGTGTTTAAGGGTCTCTTCTTTTATAGCAATATGGCCTTCATCCCAATCAACACATCAGATTTTACTGGAAATAATCTTAGGAGACTGTTTTTCCTCCTATTATTTGTCCAACATCATCACAATATGAATTTGCCCTCGATTCTCATCCTCCTTTCTCAGTTCAACATAGTAGGTACTAATTGAGGTCATCACCTAACTTTATGAGGGGCCATTGCTGCTAGTCTCTATCTAATCCTCATTCAGATTCCAGAATTCTAATGTTTTCCAAGAGTGAACTGCAACTGCATATACACACACATATATAACATATACATATTATTATAATAATATGTACATATATAAATATGTACATATTATTAATACTTATATAATGTATTATATAATATATAATATGTATTATGTAATTATAACATAATTTTAGAATATATAATTATTATGTATTATTTATACATATATAAATTCATCATATGTGTATATAAAAAAACATATATACATATATGTATTTTAAAAACCCTGCCTCCATAACCACAGTGACTGCCCAAGAAACAGGCATGGGACATAAAGATAGAGTTTTTTTCTAGTATCTTCCTGGAGAATGGGCACTTCCCTGACATGTAAAGACCTTTTGCAATGGGAAAGAATGGGGTCAGTGCAAAGTTAAGAAGAAGACAAAGCCCAGTGCTTGTCTCCAGTTATCCCAGGAACTTAAGTTTTATATGTTCTCCAACCCACCACCCAAAATAAAACATTAAAAATAAGAAAGCAGTTATTTTGGTATAGGTTAGTTTGAACTCGGTTTTGCCATTAGCAAATAAGATTCCTTATTAATACTCTGTAATAATTAATGATTATTGTAATACTATTCCATTTTGCCACAAATGGGCCTTTGGTTGTCCAACTCTCCTCAGGAGCATCAAGAATCAGACAATAAAAGATTAAAAAACCCAAATAGTATCAAATAATAAATATATAAAAATATATCAAATAATATCCAGTAATAGATACAAATCCTACATAGGGCCAAATTTTACTCTTCAGAGCATGATTTTCTTCCTCTAGGTTAAACATAAGTTGTTGGAATCCATAAATGCTGCTCTGAATTTATTCCTGCAGTGCCAAACCAAATGGTTAGTTCAAAGCAGAAACAAGATCATAAGAGAAAAGTATTTTTCTATGATCCTACTCAGTAGATGACATGGAAGTTAACCACCTTGAAAAAGGAAAAAAAAAAACATTATAATGTTAAAGCTAAAAGGATATCCCACCCCATAAGAATGACTGCTATTTTCAGTACATCTGAATGTTAGAAAATGAAAAGTTTGATCTGCTGTTCATAGAATGTCATCTTACAGGGGCAAATTTGATTAAAGAATCAACCTCAGTAATCTAACTGCATCATTTGATAAAGACATTGAAAGAAGAGGTGGCCCTGTCTAACTTCAGAGTGGGGCACTCTAGGAATCATTGGGATGAGAGGAGCTGGTGAGTGGGCTCTTTCCATATTGCCAATACAATATGACCGTGTAACACAGGGACCTCTCTTTGAATAACTGATTAACGTAATTCATCCTGACAGATGGATACTTCATTTAAACCAAATAAAACTATTTGCTGAACAGTGCATAGGAGCCATTTCTAAGGCGTGAGGGTATATGGCATTACACATTTAACCAAGAATTTCTTTCATGTTCTTTGGCACCTCCCAATGATCAGAGTTCTACTCCCAATAATCAAGTAGAGAATAATTCCTATGACAAATAGGGACTGACAAGGGCCACCACATCAAAATGCTCCTCTCTGCAGCTGGCCAGTCATGCCTAATTGACAGAGTAGCCAGTCCCTGTTGGTAGGTTCTCAAAGATGAACTTCTTTTAATTCTAATATCCAGTACAGAAACATTCTATTCTCTCCCTTGATTTCTAGGCTTACAGTAATATTCTGTTTCCAGCAACAACTAAGAGATGCCTATAAGGAAGAAGAGTCACAGTGGGTGAGTTATGTTCTCATTTTTATCACAATTTGTAATTGTTCACAGCATAACTTTTTCTATGGATTATACTTCCATGGGTGTGTGCCAATTTACAAGATTGAATCAAGAAATATATTACTCTCTTCTTCAATCAAGTAATAACTAGGTTTCATGCAAATACATCATAGGACAGTTAGGTTAGGATGTAGAAAGACATTCTTTGCTAAGATGGTAACAGTCCATTTGAGGGGAAAATAGGAAGGAAGCAATTTGTAAACTCAAAAGACAGCAGACCCTTTGAGTGGAGTTCTGCCAAGTGAAACAGACTTATATTTATTTTTAAAAATATTTCTTAGTTGTAGGCAGACACAATACCTTTTTATTTATTTATTTATTTATTTATTTATTTTTAGATATATTATTTAATTGTAGATGGACACAATACATTTATTTTATCTATTTATTTTTATGTGGTGTTGAGGATCAAACCCAGTGCCTCACCTCAGCCTGGATGGGTAAGGTTGTTCAATCCCCCTGGACGAGCACTCTACCACTGAGCCACAGCCCAGGCCCCCACACTTACATTTCTTAAAGTTCAGTCACCTGCTTGATAATCTGATAGTTTGCCCTCTGTCATTTTCACATCTACCGGAATCACTATTATTTATTCAATAGCGTTATATAAATTAATCACTTCTTTTTTTCTTAAATAACCCCATAGTTAATGGAAACTTTAGATCATGACCAAAACCAGAAACACAGCAACATTTTCCAGAAATTAGAAAGTATAAAAGCAAATGCACTAAAAATAAAACGATGTTATAAAATTTAAGCTGGATAATTTGGCTGAGAAGAACATGCATCTGCACAAACTCAGATCATTCTCTTTCACCATAAGTCTTCCTGATATCAAGGGAAGGAGCAATCTGTGATCTGCTGAGGCCTCATGGATACTGTAAGATTTGAGTGGAGTCCAATCCATAGTCAGGGTTATCCAACCACTACACTGTAGAACAGCAATAATAGGGACACTTATAGAAAAGAATTGTAGTATAAGTGCTACTATGCTTCCTTCTTAGATACCACCATATATGACCTAGGACTTCAATAATGGAAGATAATTATTATTTACTAATAGCATCGTCACATGTTTCCTGTTTTGTTCCCAATAACATGAGAAGGCTAATACTGTCCCCATTGTACAGATGAGCAAACCAAGGCACAGAGCTAATTCAAGTTTACATAGCTTTGATCATGGTAGAACTAGGGATTCCAATCCAGTGTCTTCTGTTTCCAAAGCCCATATTTTCTATTTTATACTATGTTTCCAGTGCAACCATGAGACCCCTGCCACGGACTATCTTTGGCATTTCTCATAAGAGGACTCTGTAGTTGGCACTAGGAAAGGAGAGGAAGGGAGTTGAGCTTGTCCCTTGCTAAGTCCCCAAACAACAGAAGCCCATAAGCACCAAAGTAGATGTGTGAGCATGCCAGCCTTTCCTTCCCTTCTGAATTCTCATAATTCGTCCTTCAGCAGTGAAAATGAGAGCTTCAAGGTAGACTTCTCAACCTAAAACTGGAAAATATCAGCTGTGCCTATCAGCTGCATCAGTGACCAAAAGCTGACCTTGCTGAGTTAATCAGTAGAGAAACTAATCAGTTGGAAAAATGCAAATTTGTTTTCTGCACGGAGTTGGAAACTCATTACACTGAACCACTCCTTAAATTAAGTTCAGAGTAGTGACTCAGAATCTGGGTCAGATAAGGAACAATGGAAGGCTATAATAAGCTGGCTTGAGAGCAGCAGCCTTGGTGTTCATTTCTCCATAGGCCCCTTAACTGTGTCTACAGAACAGAAAACGGCCAGCTCCATTTGGACCAGATTGGTTTTTTCCTAGTTGTCACGTATTTATATGGATGAACATTTCCTTGTCACTCATTTTGGTTTAGAATTTGAACAGCTTACCTGTTCTATTTAGACTAACAGTCAAACTTTAAGCTGTTTCATCTTTCTAAATAAACAGGAGACTGTTAGAACTTATTACTGGAGCCATGAGATTCCAGAGGTGAACATATCATGGACTAAACCTGTCCTTTGCTACCTAGAACACCTGAGTCACTAAATCTGAGAAACCAGAACTGTGGGGTTTTCAACTATGTGTCAACTATTGTTTAAAACCAGTGGTTGTCATTCAGCACCTCAGTGGGAACAGTCAATGGTGTTCCACTTTCTTTCATCTCTCTCCCCCAAAGGACAAAGCAACTTTAAGAACATTGGCTCTGTCCCTCTGTATTCTTGCTGACTTCCTTTCCAGCACACTTTAGAAAACTGTGTGATTGATTCTCCCACATCAACTTAGAAGGTACCTTCCAGAAAGTGGCCCTGAAGGAGAAGACACTGAGCAAAAAGCACAGGACTTGTGGGTATAAAGTCACATCTTTCGATTCAGTAATCATCAACAGCACAGAAATGTCTAGAACCTTAAAATAAAATTCCTAAGGATTCAAATCTAAAGGCTCTGTTGACTAATGCATCCATTTCTTAATGCACCTACTATGTTCCTGGCAGTGGGCCAAATTCCTGGAGGTTCAAATGTTCATTGGACATAAAACCTCAAAAAGCTCAGAATCATCTAGACAGTGAGGCAGATAAATTATGACCAAACAGTGAGACAAGTACCATCATAGAAATGTCTACAGGTGCAAGCGAAGAGCTAGTTTTTTTTTCCTTTTTCCTCCAAAGTGTTTAAATTAACAGTAGCATAGGCAGGATCCCTTAACCTGGTGGGGAGATGCTATCATAATGAGATTAAATTTTTAGCTTTTATTCTTATTTCTTTCCTTAGATCAAGTTTCACCTAGCAATAGACCATGAAAAGAAATGGAAAAAAAAATAAGATAATATAAAATATATGGTCAGAGACAAAAGTAAGATCAATATCTCTTTGACAAAATAAGTTGGAGTTGTGAGCCTATAGCAAGCAGTAGCTTAGATTTTGGTTTCCACTGAGTATTTGAGTCTAAATGTAAAGTAACCCACACAAAATGGCAGACCCAATCAGCAGCAAGGGATACCAGAAAGTCCAGAATAACAGATTCAGGCTGAAAAGGAAAAAATTAGCAAACAACATATAATGTTTCTCTTGTCAACCTAGAATGTTATGTTTGCTGAATATTTAAATAGGAGACCAAAATAAATATATTTTCTGACATACAAAGATTTAAAGAGTTTGACAGATTTTTTTTTCCTAAAAGAATTATTAGCAAACATATTTTATTGGGAATTTGAGACTCCAAGTGTATACAGGGGGCCTCCCATCCCCATTAAAATATGTTTATTAATAATGACTTCAGTGTGTATATCTGTAACCAATTACAAATATATATATTATATAAAATAACATATTTAAAATTAAAATTCATTTCTATCTACAATACTTTATGTGTTTATACACATATGTAGGTCTGTGTGTATATATGTGTGTGAATCACACAATTTTATTGTTTATATGAAAAATAGTGGAGATTTGAAGAAAAGATGGCAAAATGTTCATATCTACCTGGATGATGGTGCCACATACGACATTCTGTTTTTCTGTATATTTGAAATATTCCACATTAAATATCTTGAATAATTTCAAAGCAGAAAGTCAATAAACATGGCTGGTACAGGAGCACCCACTCCAGACATCTGAGAATATTGGTAGATGTTCTCTTTGGGGCTCATCTCATCCTTGGTGGTTGGTTTTTGGTTTTTTGGGTTTTTTTTTTTTTTAAATAAGCTCATTACAGCCATGCTATCTACTGTGAATTGTTTTAAAAAAAATAAAGATGATTTCTAAAACAGCCACGCCTCTTTGAAAAATATTTTCCTTCTATTTGAATTTAGCTTTACTTGAGTTGTAAGTCTCTTTATTGCGGGAGAGGAACTAGGTTTGGCAGGAGGATTGTCGCCAGAGAGGGGTGAGAGAAAAGCAAGGGCTGTCTCCCCTGGTGAAGGGGGGACTATCTTTAACAGTCTCTTTCCTTGGATTCATAAATGGATTTCTGCCTCATCTTGCAGTAAATCTGAGACCAAAAGAATTCATAGGGCCTCCTAATGCACGTAATACAGCATGACTGATGAAATGTGGCAGGCACAACCCAATATCTAGTTTTCTGAAAACCACGCTGAAATGAACCATCCTGGCCAGAAAGTTAAAACAATACACAGACTTGAACAACCACCAAAGTTATTTTCCTTGATTCAGTCGTATTCTCGGGCACTTTGCAATTTGGATTACAAAGCACTATCTGTGTATTTTCTGATGGCGGGTGACAGCTACTGTTTATTCCCAGAAACTCAAATTAATGGTTTTGTTAAATCGACTTTCACCACTGCACACATAAGTCATCCCCTGGGGAATCTGTCTAAAGGTCTAAGCCAGTTTCATGTACTTCAAAATGAGTGCTCTTAAGCAAACAGCAAGAAAATTGGTTACCTGAATCTTGAAAGTCAATTTGAGGAGCTTCCTGCAAGGACATAGGAGGGTCAGAAGAAATAGGTATAAAATAAGAGCCAACTTTATTGGCCCTTCCCTAGCATAACAATCAAGTTGGTTAAATGGACCAGTAATTCTAGCACAATGGGAAAGGCTGGGGTTGAAAAGACCTTAGTTCTAGTTTAGTTCTTGGGTTTCTCTCAGCCTCAGTTGACCACATGTAACACATGATTCCAGCTTCCTGCTTGATGATTCCATAGACAAAGATGAAATTAAGTCACAAATGAGGGCTATGGATGTAGCTCAGTGGTAGAACACTTGCCTAGGATGTGTGAGGCCTTGGATTCAATCCCCAGAACCACACACAGAGATTAAAAAATGGCAGATGAGAGTCTATTTTTAGAGGGTAGAACACCATAAACATGTGAGAAATTTGAGATACTTTTAGATTTGTGGTTGATTTTTGTTTTTTGTTTTTCAACCTGGTGGCTTGGACTCAGGTAAGACCACAGTCTAAACCACATCTGACTCCTCACAATCTGTGTCCTATAAAACAAGTGTTGGTAACCATGTTAAAGGGGTGGCACAAATATTAAGTGTGGTTATTTTTGATGAACATTCTGACTACCAAACCAGTAAAACCCACTCTTAACAATGATGCCCAGGAAATGGCTGTAGGTTTCATCATGGTTTATATTTGTCTCAATTATTTGGTTATTTCAAGAAGAAGCTATGAATTTTTTTTTTAGTTTTTTTTTCTATTTTATTTTTTTATTTTATCTGAGTCAGCTGGAAATTGCCACTCTTCTCAATTTCATATCTTATGGAGCATTCTGAAATAAGATGATTAACTGGTACAGAGACTACAGACTCCTTTTGGAAGGATTCTGAAGATAACATAAAAAGGGAGTTATGGAAGGTAGGTGATGGCAAATTTCTTATTTAGAGTGAAAAGAATGTGTTTCCTTTGGCTGTATAAATTGCCCAAATACTGGCCTGTCTAAAGCATCTAAAATCAATATCATCTTCTCAAAGATCATAGGAAAGAACACAAGTGGGTTGTAGCACAAGTTCACTATAGGCCTACTTTAAGTGCTTGTAAACTAAGAAAGAAAAGTCAAGTTGACAAGAATTTGATTTGGATTCAAAGAAAGCCCTTGTCAGAGTAAAGTAGCAGTGGGTTAGGGATCACGGACTCAGGGGCAGACACTTAACTCCCACATTTGTTTATTCTCCTGAAAAGTAAAGATAATACTACAGGACCAGCCTCTGCCATAGTAGATGGAAATATGGTTTCAAAAGCAAAAAGCCCTATGCAATTGCAAGCTCTCTTGATTTCACTGACATAGAACTCTAAGACTTGTTTCTTTCCTTCCATTCTGTGCTGGTCATCAAAGTAATGAGGTCACCATATGCAAAAGTGAAATTTAAAATCTCTCCAAAAAAGAAAAACCCTACACATGGGCAATATTTTGCTTCCTTTAACATAGTCTCCAACTTGGTATCCACAGTCCCTAAAAAGGTCCACAGACCTCCTTCATGGAAGTGTCTATTTCCTCCAAGGTTGTGCTTGTATGTATGTATATACAGTCTGTATGAATATGTGTGCACATGCTCATAATGTCCTATATTTCATTAAATTACCCAAAAGATTCAGAGCCCAACCTTTTCCTCTAAGCAAGAGGTATCACTTCCCTTTAATAGTTCTATATTACCCACATAATCCGTATCTCATTGTAATTGTTCCATTTCTAAAAGAAAGTCCTGCAGTATTTTTAAACAGAACAGTCTGTTCTCAAACAATGTATTCCTGTAATGCATTTATTTCTACAAAGGTGGACGTTTCTTTCGGTTTCTATTCTGTTTCACTTTCATCCTCTGGCAGGCATTCAGATATCGATATTTCGATGAATGTTGGGGGGTGACTCTGAAAGCCAAAGTCCAAAGATGACTGCCAGGAAGATTTATTGTTTTGATACATTCTGAGCTCTTCTTTGATGGAAAAACTATCATGGTATGCTCAGTAGGAAAAGTAGCATGTTACAAATTTGAAAGCTAAAGACTTGATTCAGGCCAACCAATGGACAATTCCTTTCTCTTAACTGACTGATTACCTAGTCGGTTGAGAGTTTCTTGATAATACTCAGAACACAACATACTTAGACCAGCCACAGGGCTGCTGTGTCAACAGGCAGCCACCTCTAATGCCAGCAGAACACGCTTCCCCCATCACAAATCTCACCCCACATCTCATGAAGTACCATGTTTGCCTCATGGCTTCTCGGTTCAATTTCATTAAAGTTCAAATTCTCCCAATGTCACAAAATGATATCTAAGTTTCCTTTGGTTGTTAAATTCTATGATTGCCATGTTTACGACAAGGAAATACATATTTCCTTCTATCGGCCATTTAGTAAATAAAACGTTTTGTAAACCATGGCTGATTGCCATGGAAGCAGCTGAGCCCGAACAATAAGCCCAGGGCTTGAAATTACCTGATACTGCAGATCTAGCCCACATCACAGTGAGTACTTCTTGTTCTTGATCACAGTAATCTAAAATGCCATCATCTGCTGCTGCTTCTTTTTTTAATGGGATTATATGCAAAACCTTCAGCTTTTCTTAAGCTGTATATAAATGCCCTCAAAACTGTGCCCTGTAGCTCCGTGGAACATTTTAATGATTTTACAGTGTTCTCGCACATTCAGTAATATTTACAATAGGTATGCTTCCTTTTTAAAAACAAATTAAGCTTTATTTTTAATTTTTCACCAATTTTGTCACCAAGTTATGACCAGCATTACTTTTAAAAGGAAACAAGAGGGTGCTGGTTAATAATGTGCCTGCACTCTTATGACCAACTTCCCATCAAGTTTCTAAATTGACAATTAATCTACCTTTTTAAAAAGTTCACTGGAAGCATAGTTTTTACATACAGACAATCAATAAAGGAGAAAGAATATAAAATGTGTTTAATCATTTATTTCTTAAATCCCATCATGTGTGTTCATGTTTGGCATGCAAATACAGTGGTTTGTTGTGAAAATATGACCTTACCTGGATTGAAGGCATGACCCAAATAGCAAACAAATGGTTATTTTCACATTTAACCATGTTCATTCTCTTTAAATGTGAATATATATGTTCATGAGTGTGTGGACATATGCAAATACATACAAACATACTTAGGTTATTCACAGACACATAGATCTGGGTATTTTCATCTTGAATCTCCTTTTGTTTCCATTTAAAACCAAAAAGTTTGGTTAACATCTCAAGTCTAAATATCAGAGTTTTACAGTCAGAATGCAAATAGCAAGAGAGTTCAAAAGCAGTTACTTCTTGCAGGCGTTTGCCTCCAAAGCATCTTATCTAGCACTGACCCCATTGGCTCAAACCGTCTTCTCTTGTGCATTGTACTTGATTGGTGTGTCACCTGTCTCTTGTTTGTCTATAGATTAGCACAAAAATGTCATTGCAAACTAAGTGAATAGGGCACAGCCTCAGCACCTGCCACTTTTAAAACTCTTTAGAAGATTCCCTTGTTTATTTTGTAGGCACCCAGGGGGGCACTTAAATAACTGCATTGAAATAAACAATACTGGTGATGATTAAGGAGGCTTTTCACATGAAAATTCACTTCAGAAAAATGTTTTGCAGATGTACTGAAGAAAACTGTATCACTAAGAACCACTCAACATACTTTGGTGGACCAAAACACCTTTATATTTCTTCTGGCAACCTGCCAAGTTCACTGCCAGCTTGAAAAGAATTCTATAGCTGGAGGCTAGAGCACAAACTGCAATGATTTAAAAGAGAATTGGCTACAGTAAGAACGATAATGCCCTATATCGTTAAAATGCAACTGGCATCTTAGCCTCCCTACAGCTCTTTGAAAATGTGCTTACTCTTCAACTATTTACAAGGAAAAATGCGGAGACAATTGAAATCACAGGAAATAAAAATTATTTTAAAGGGCCGAGGCATATTTGTCAAATGATTTATCAGTAGTGCTTATAAAATAATAACATGTTCTCAACTGTTAAATGAGTAAGAAATCCATGCAGAAATCCCACTCATTATGAAACTCACCCATCAAGCACAGACCATTTTCATGATGCTCTCAATTAATCAACATGGACGGTAAACACAAAAACATTTAGCTTAAAATTAAGATGTGAATACAAACAGACAATGTTCTGATGTGATTGGTTTATCTTAGCATTTGACAAAAACATAGCGACCTTGGAGTTACTTATCTTTACCGGGTGATTTTAGGGAATGAAGATTTGGTCTGGCAAGCTAGAGAAAAATCACAGTCTGTGGACCAAATTAAAAGGGATCTCCCGGGTGTTTGGACAAGAACCAAGAACATCTGCCTAGAGGTTTAGATTTATAATAAGCAGCAAAGCCACACCTGTAGGTTTAGCATGTAACACTTTAAATAACAATCACTTATTTCTTCATTATGTAGGAATGAGTAAAATTCTCCTTTTGGTTGGAAACAAACACCTCTACATTTCAATTTGCTCTCATGAATACACAAATGTCAATGGGGAACTCAAGAGGAATTTGCTACAAAACTCAATACCTGAACTACAACTGCAGAGAGGTGATACTCAATTTAGCACACCAATCCTTTACTGCATATCAGAATTTAAATAAATTATGCTGGTACCTGTCCTTAAGGAGCTTAATGCTATGGGTGGGAGGTGGGGGATGGGAAGACAGTTTTCCAAATATATAAAGGCCAAGGTTAAAAAGCACATGCAGGGCTCGTGGGAATAATGATGTGGGAACATTTTCTAAAAATCTAAAAATGTATAAGCAGATAACAATGGAGAGATGGAGACTTTGTGATTCTTATCCAAACTCTGCATTTCTATCCCCAACAGGCTGCACCCATCTTTACTTTGAGAAAAGCATGGGTTCTCAGTCATCCCTGCCACTAATTAAGAACATCTTTCCCCATTGTGTGGGAAGAGAGGAAAAAAAAATTGCCCCTGAAACATGGACAGCTCTTAACTAAACCTCTAAGAATTTTAATTCAACACTTATTTGCTGTTTCATTCTCTCCTGATTCAAGATCTCCAGGCTAGACCTGCTTTTGTGTCCTAGGACCATAAGTTTGACTTCCTTCTTGATTTCTAGAGGATTCGTTCTTGGCACCTCCAACTTACCATATCTCAGCCTGAATTCATGATCTCTAACCTTAGCTAAACCTGAACGTCTCCTGCACAAATTAACCCCTGGGTTACTTAAGGCCAAGCCCTGGCCTTTATTCCTTGCTTTTCCTTCACTTTGCCTCTCTCCTCATATCCAATCAGTTTACTGAATCTAGTCCTGTTCAGTCATCTGCCAATCCTAACCTTCCAAAAGAATCCTTTGCTTCCATCCCCACTCTCCTACCCCAGTTCCAGGTACCACCGTCGTTTGCTACATTGCTACAATGATCTCCTAACTTGATTCCCAGCTACTACCTTGACAGAGCATAAATAAATCTCCAGTAGCCAAAATGACCCCTTTAAATTCGAATTTTGGCTTCTGCACTTCCATGGACTAAAACCTCATAAAGGCTGCCCATTGACCATACAACAAAGTCTAACTTTCTTATTGAGTCTTAAATCGGCACATCATCATCTCATTCCTAAATACCTTTCCAGGTTCAACTCTCCCCAGGATCCAGCTCACATTCCAGAAAAAAATAATTCTTTCAGTCTCCTGAAACAGCACTTCCAGAAAAGTCCATCTCCCACCTCACTGCCAACTAATCCTCTGGTCCTTCAGATTCAGTGTTGCTACTACCTCTCTTAGGAACTCTTGCTGACACCCCAGTGCATGGTCCTCTTCTCTCATGCTTACCCAGATCTTAGCATATACACTACTTTATTTCAATTGCTCACTTACTGGACCATTTCCCCTACTACATTATGATTGCCTCCAAGTCAGGGGCTATATCTTACTTGCATTTGAATCTCTAGTTCCTATAATAGTTCTGAGCACACGGTAGGTGATGAGGATTATTTTGGTGTTGAAGGCATATAGGCAACACATTGTGTAGCAAATAAAGATATTTTTACTCAATGCCTCCTCCATTCAGATTGGATCTTTGTTAGTCAAAACTATAGTTTTAAACATAAATAAATGTATAAATGCATATGTGCCTGTGTGTGTCACTTAAGAGGGGTGCATTCAGAGAAATGCATCATTAGATGATTTCATCAAGCGTAAATTTCATACAGTAGATTTATACAAACTAAGATAGTTATGATATTACTAGGTAATGTAATCTTGTGAAGCCACAGTTTTACGTATGCAGTCTGCCATTCTCTGAAACATCATTATGCAACACATGACTGTATATATATACATATGTGTGTATATTCATGTCTCTTTCTATATATTTATATTTATATCACATGCTCATCCATATAAAAACTCCAGGCAGAATGATAATTATGGAAACAGCTATGGTAAATATGGTGAGCCTGAAAATAAGAAAGGGCTCTAGAAACACAGAAGGAATCATTAAATTCAGCATCTGACAAAGGTGATCTAATAATCTTACAGCAATACTTTTGTCTAGGTACCTTAGAGCTTAAAATTCCATTGCTGAATATGGATAGCATCAGACTAAATATGATTCATACTCAGGAATTCTTTATAAAATGAAAATATTTTTAGGAGACAGGCCTCATTAAGTCTCCAAATACCTTGGTGTCAATTAGTTTATGGAATTTCCTACTTCTGTAAATGGAACTTTATTAGGAAGCTTTTTGTTACCACAATAACACACCTGAGCAGGTTGGGGTTTTTTTAACTAAAAAAAAATAGATTGATTTTATTACATGATTCTGGAGAGGTGAGGTCAAAACAGCATGGCACAGGCTCTTTCAAGGGCACCCCTTTGGCTGTATCATGTCATGAGCACTGTGCATTTCTGTGGGCTGGTCTCTCTCTCCCTCTCTCTTTATAAAGCCACCAGGATTCAGTCATGGAGACTCCACCCTAATGACCTAATTTAATCTAATCACTTCTTAAAGGTTTCACCTCTGAACATCATAGTTCATTTAAGTTTCCACCAAACTCTTAAAACCATTAACATAAGACCTTGGGCTTAAATCACATACAAGCCATAGAAGACATCCTGTGGGTCAGGGTTGAGTCTACAGAAGAACTATGGGCCTCCTTCCTAATGATATCTGGACCTGTTGCTAGCAGGGTCCCAGGCTTCCCTCACTGTGGTGTTCCCCAAATAGATTAAATTGCAAAAAAAAAAAAAAAAATACAGATCTTAGAGCAACAGATATGGCTACCTTGTTTCAATTTTGTTGAGGTATTCAACTGCACATACTATTATACCATCTGATCAGTTTTTAAATATGTACACACCTGCGAAACTACCACCACAATCAAAACATTTTCATCTCCCTCTAAACTTTCCCCATCCCCCTTTATAATTCATCCTTCCCTCCACCTTATCCCCTAGCAACCATTGATCTGGTTGGATTTCTGCCACTCTAGATTAGTTGCATTTTCTAGAATTTTATATAAATGGATCTTGCAGTGTGCACTCTTTTTTTGCAAGATTTCTCTTGCTCCTTGTAACGATTTTGAGGTTCATCCACGTTGTCATGTGTATCAACAAACTTTTTACTCTACCAAGCCATGACATCTTTTAAACCATTCTACTATCATTATCATTTCATGAAAGAGAAGTCGTTGTAACCAATCAAAAAAAGAGAAAGGATATGTTCTCCAAATAAGGGCTGTTGTTCTCCAAAATGAAAAATTGGCAATCTTTTGCTCACAAAGAGTGGGGTCCGTAGGAGGTAAAATTGTATAAGCCCTGTCACCCAAAGCCAGTCGTCCTTCTCTTGGCCATGAAGGGGGAAGCGCTGCCCCTCACAAAGCCCCCTACTCCTCCTCATTCAAGAAGGGAGAAAAGCAGATCCCTCTTGAGACTTGTTTCCATGGCAACCAGCTAGCAATTGACAATGTGGCGGCAGTTGGGCCTCCTGAAGGGGAAAAAATCTTCAGTAGAGACCAGGCCACAGAGAGGTCTGAGAAGGGACAGCTCATACCCAGGCCTCATGAGGAGGCCCCAGGACTCACCGGTATTTTCTTTATTGGGAAAGTCCTGATGGGATCCCAGGAAAATAGATGAAGAGAAGAGGGACCTCTCAGAGTCAGTCTAGTCCATAAACCAGCCACAGACAAGGTAGTGCTAATGCCACAGAAAAATCCTGGACTATGGACAGACCCTGGTCAGTAGGATCTGTGCAACTTTGAGCCAGTTCGTTAATCTCTGTAAGGCTCAGCTTCCTCCAAAACAAGCAATCAAATAGAGCCTCTGTGCTGGACCACTCCATAGGGATCATGAAGGTCACATTTTATGTTTGCCTCCTGTCACTCCCGTGAGCATGCGTGAGCGCTGTATGACGTACTGCAGGATAAAAGAGCAGAGTGTGTGTGGCCTTTGAGACCTGGTAATGGAGGAAGCTTATGAAACCAGAGAAATATCTCAGATGAATAAGGGGCTGAAATTCAGATGCCTCCCCCATCCGTCTCCAAAATACCCATCAGATGGCTGACCTTCCCGGCATCTGTGCCTCTATGTCAGACCAAGAATCTAAGTCAATGCATTGCACACACTGTTCCTGTCTGCTCCCTGGACCATCCATCAAATCTCTAGTTACTGCTGGTTCTGCTCAGGGACGACCTGACAGCAAAGCACACCCAGGTTCAAATCCCAGCTCTGCCACTTGATAACCAGGTAATCTTGGATGGATCACTTAACACTCTTAAGCCTCATTTACCTCACAATAATTTATTTTATAGAGTTGCTGGCAAGAATCAAAGTGAAAATGTACATGAAGTGTTTAGCAAATACAATAGTGCTCGATAAATGTTAGCTTTTATTGTCACTTCAGATTTTTCCCGGGCAAGACAGAATCTTTCTTGGAGATTTCTCTTATTCAGTCTGCCCCAGAAATGTCTGAAACATTGGCTGTGATTCATTCAGTGTGAATTTGACTCTCCACTTAATGTTAGGCACAGCAGAAATGTCAGTAATGAGACCCCTTTTAAAAAGTAGGTCTACAGGGATGGGGATATAGCTCAGTTGGTAGAGTGCTTTCCTCACATGCACAAGGCCCTGGGTTCAACCTCAGCACCACAAAAAAAAAAAAAAGTAGGTCTACCTGCTGGGCATGGGAGGATCACAAGTTTGAGGCCAGGCCAAGCAATTTAGTGAGACCCTATCTCAAAAAAAAAAAAAAAAAATTAAAAGTGCTGGGAATGTAGCTGAGTGGTAAAGCACCCTTGGGTTCCATTCCCCAGTATCAAAAGTGAGGAAAAAACAAAGAAACAAGTCTATATCATATGAAATAGTGGCAAACATTGCAAAAATTTGTAAAAAGTATTTATTTGGTCTTGGTTCTTTTCCTGACACAGAGTTCCTAAAACCCTTGGAATTTCTTAAGCATCAAAAGGCTAAAGGTGAAGGAAGCATCTTTTGTTATTCATAGCCAGCCCTTTCCAAATATACCTGAGCTTATGTTAATGAGGTGCCTGGGGACTGTTAGGGGGCTGGTTCCCAAGGGAGACCATCATTTCACTAAAGGGTTGGAACTTGCAGTTTCACTTCCCTGGCCTGGGAAGGGAGAAGGACTAGAGGCTTGTAGTTGATTGCCAAGGGCCAATTGAAATGGTCCATAAGGTTTTGTTGAACGCGTAGAGGTGCTGGGATGGTGACGTGCCCAGAGAGGGCATGGAAGCTCTGCTCCCCATCCCCACACCTTGCCCCATTTTCCGAGTTGTCTCCTTCATAATAAATCCATAACCAAGTCAGTACATTTTTCCTGAGTTTTATGAGCTGTTCTAGCAAATAATCCCATGCAGAGGATCATGGAAACCTTAATTTATTGGTCAGAAGCACAGGGGCCAGCCTGGGTTTGTGATGAGCATCTGAGGGGCAGTCTTGTGGAACAGAGTCCCTGGTGAGGATCAGATGCGAACCCTGGTAAGAACTGGAATTGAATTGAATGTTAGGACATGGGGCTTGTGGCCACAAAGAATTGGTGTGCACCCCACCGCTAAGTATGCTTTACCCCATTCAAGAACAGAGTTCTCTGCTTGTTTGTGTTGTTCTGTGCTAATGTGTGGCCAAGATTAATTACGGTTGGTCTGGAGCAAACTTTCCCTATGAAGAACAACATAGTAAATACTTTTAGGCTTGCAGGCCCACCTACATTTTCTATTACTTATTCTTTGTTTTATACAAACTCTTAAAATGTGAACATCACCCTTAGGTTGCAGCCTGTATAAACAGGCCTTGGCCACATTTGGCTTGGAGGTCATGGCTTGCTGACCCCTGGTGTGGAGATGTTAATCTTGGAGTTTTCATGATTAAATACATTGCTTGGTTTTGTTACAGAGCTGGGGTTTTCTGGGAAACTGAGGCAGCGTGGAGACCTGTCGCCCCTCAAGCCCTGATTTTTATGATCAAGTAAGGAAGATTTCAGACTGTTGCTCAGAGTAACAGACATGAGTTTATTGATGGGATAGAAAAAGGGGAAAGGGGACACTCTCAAGGGAGAGAATAGGTTCTCTCAAAGAGGAGATGGTCATTGTGCCTCTCCTGCACTCCAGTTTTATTGGGGATCCCAGAGAAGGTTCCAGAGAGTCCCACCCAGGCCCACCTCTTGACTTTTGACTGACAGCAAGATGATATCAGACTTCCAAGTCCCCACTGCCATGACATTCTACAACACCTTGGCCCATGCTGACCAGTTCTAATTGGATTCTTAACCATAATTTCTTAACAGATTTTATGGTTAGGAGGAATTATTCTTATCTCCCTGAGTTTTGGGATCTGGTCTGTGAAAAGGGTCATAAAAGTCTTCTCCTTCAGAGTAACACAGGTCCCTCTTATTGACATTATTTAGGGTCTGCCTTTCTCCTGCAGATAACAGGTAGTTTGCAAAGGAATCCTACCTATCCTGTCCACTTAGGCCAGGCAGGGTTGTGGGTTAATTGCTTCCTGGAAAACAAAGCATGTGGGGTCAGCATCGTGGGCCCATTTTATAGAATTATTCCCTTAACCTCGTGTTCCCACCATTCACATCTGTCTGTCTCCTGTTTCACCTGGAATCTAATGACCACATTGAGCTCACACCCCCTTTAGCCAAAGAGGTGATTCTCCTTCCTGTTTTAAGTGATTCTCCACCTCTTCTTTGCTCACCTCACTCTGCATTCCTAGCTAGGAGCGAGCACCTGGGAAAGCTGCAGGGTGGGAGTGTTGGCAGAGCATTCGGGTTCCCACAGGAAGGGCACCACGCTCTGCTGAAGCAGGGATATATGCATGCCGCTGCTGCCAGAGCGTCATCATTTCCAAGCATTTATTGAGTACCCTTCATCTAATTCATGCTGTGGAAACGAGAAATTGCTACACTTGCACATAATAAATTTTTGGCAGTCAGCCTTCCACGTTGGGGCTCGGCACCATTTCTGAATGGAAAGGCCATTCTGATGGGTGAAGATGGAGCTTCCTGTTAACTGCCTTTATTTTTACAGAACCTACTTCACGGAGCCATCTATGGAGACCCACCGGAGACTCTCTCATGACAATCTTCTACCCTCTTCTCAAGGTGCAGGGAGGATGGACAGAGGTGCCCATCAAAGCCAGAGCACTTGCTCCAGCCTAGGAACTTAGCTCCCCACAGCCTACCAGGGCGCTTTAGATTTCACAGTGAGACTCTGGGGGACCTCTCTGTCCCTGGTCCTCTGAAGCAGGACTCAAGGAAGGCAACCAGTGAGAAGACTTCTTTTGGAAGACAGGGGGCTGAAGATCATCAATTCCTTCATCTTTTCTGTGGGTCACCAGGTTTACAGGTTTCCCCCCATTTCTAGTACATGTGTTTGAGGAAGTGGGGTGTCAAATGCCAGTAAGTGGGACTGGGGATGTAGCTCAGTGGCAGAGCACTTTCCTAGCATGCAAAAGACCTTGGGTTCAATTAAAAAAAAAAGAAAATAATGATAGTGAGTGTACTTGCAGCCCATTCTGAACATGACAGACCCATTTTCCCTGTCGTAGATGGAGATGTTTTTACTTTGCTTGGATTCTTAAGAAGAAGGCTACTGGGAAAGTGCTTTGATGGAAGAGGGCATGAAGTTGGAGGGAGGAGCTGGTGGTGAGGCAAGGGGAAGAATGGAATGGCTTCTCCACCAAGGGAGAAAGGAAAGAGAAAAAGGAAGGGTGGCCCAAACCAGGAAGTCACAAGCTCCCTATGACCGCCCGTGGACTACACCTGTTCTTCACTAAAGTTACTAAATTCATAAAACGCTTGTATGTGAATAAAATTTTGGTGGACACGGTGGAGTGCCTGAGATTCATGCTGAGATGAAGACAGAGTGTGACAAGACGAAGTAAATAAGAAACCAGGGTCATAAAATGTAGAGTTAAATCCTAATATCTTCCCTCAGTGGTGGAGAGGGTTCTAGACTTTCCCAAGATAGCATAAGGAGCTGTTGTTTAAAGTCACCTAAATCCCCGTCTGACTTCACTCTCTTGTTTTTATTATTACTAATTTCGCAAGTGTTTCATGTAATTCTGAGTTACACCTGGTTGCCCTGGCTCACATTTTAATGCAAGAGTAAGTATCCAGTGGTTGATTTATTTTTCTCTTTTAAAAAAAAATCAATAACCAGTTTGCAATGCCTTTGATAGAAATTCAATGACTAACATAAGGTTTTGCTTTATCAAGAAGCTGGGATATTGTCAACAGCTATCCAAGAAAGTAACTGATTCAAAATCCAATTGTCAAAACATTCACTGAGCACTCGTTGCATTCAAAACAGTCAGCGAGGAGCTGCAAGATGAAGAAAAATGAGACGCAGCCTGACTCCTTAGGAGAAATGTCACCAGACGGCATGGTCATGGGATCTGAGGAATGATTGCAATATGTACTACGGAAACAAATGTGGCAAAGCCCCTGTGACTTAATCAAGCTAAAATTGAGCTACCTAGGGTTGTAACAACTACACTGTTGATTCTGGAGAGCCCAAAGAGACAGCCTGCCAAAATCATGACAATTGGGAGCAGAGGGAGGCTTCATCTCCTTGGTGGACAACCCAATGCCTTTGGCCTAAAGTAAAGCTGGTACTATAGTGCAGGTGACAGGAAGAGTTTATGAAAGTACCACATGCCTAGGCTCAAAATCGCCTCTTCAGGAAACACTCCCAGAAGCTCACAATCATCATTAAGAAGATTTTCAGGAAAAACAAAAAGATGTTTTTCCAAGAGCCTAATATTCTAATGACCTAGAAGGCACCCTGGAAATTGCCTCACAAAGGAGTGATTGGTGGTTGCCCAAAATTGAATTTATTTCTCCCCTACTCCTACCAGACAGAAGAATTGGGTATCCACTAGTACACAGTATATGTTCAATAAATATTTGTTAAAAGAACATACACATATGGAAATGAGGCCTAAAAGCATCACTCGAGAGCCAAAAGGATGGCATTTGCTCTTTGGAGGCAAATTATCCTCGTGGCATCATTTAAAAAGCAGTGGCAATCATGCTACCGAGATCATTTCCACTGGGAGAGGAGTCCTCAGGACTCTGGGAACTTGTAGGAAGAGGCAGACAAGACCAGAGATCATGATAAGTAAAGTGATTAACTAGGAGCTGTGTGGGGGGAAAACAATATCTCAACTTAGTCAAGGTTCAGAGATAACAGAAACTTTTCACCAAATGAAAGGTGACTGAGTGGACTGGCTGTCATTGATTTCAGAGAAGGCTATTGGACAGAAAAGGTACATTCAGACAGAACTTTCAGGAGGAGACCTCAAGGGAATCCAGCTCATCTAGTCAGCCCCAAAATCCCAGGGGAATTGGAATCATTTCTGGGAAACCTGAACAAGAAAGAATTCATAGCTTTTGAAACTATGCAGAGAGACAGTTAGCAATAAACACAGGGAAATGTAAAATTTAGGTCTGTGAAAGTGTCAATAAAATGGAAATGTTATTAATATAGGTATTGGTGGTCCTGGAAAAGAGGAAAGAAAACAGGGTAAAAACTGTAACTGCAACTCTCCCTTTTTATATGTGAAGAAACTCATATGAGCCTGTAATCAGAAGCAGGTTGAATCCCAGAAAAATCAAAGGACCCACTCTGCTGCAGTCTGGCTGGGCACAAATCACGAGCCACTGAAGCAGGAACAAACTTTATTTCTGAACTCCACCAGCACACTCCACACACGCTCGCCGGGAATTCTCCCGAACGCCACACGGCTCATCCAGGAACCAGCAGCCAGAAATATCCCTCCTCTGGCACTTCCCCAACCAATGGGAACTCTCCGGGAATCCCCGCGAGAGCTCAACTGGAACTCAACGGGAACTCCGCAAGAACTTGCTGGCGTCACCTCTCAACCACTACTTCTGGCAAAAATGCCATGCGTCATCCCGACTCGGCTGTGGCCCTCAACACCACTCAAGGACCCACGCCTCATTGGGAGCAAGTCTTGTTTCACAGTTGCATAGAATAGATCACCACTTGGCATGTTCTATGTTGCTTTATTTGAATATCATTGTCCTATTTGAAAATTCATTTCAATGAATTCTTTATTTGATCACTCCTGTCTCCCCAGGATGGAGAGCAGTGCCCTACACAAAGTGGGTGCTCTATAAAAACGTGTTAAATGAGACAATGATTTAAATCTCCAGACTCTTTTCCCAGTGCCTTTTAGACTATATAAGCCTATTCTCTAAGCCTAAGGGACCTTGGAACATGCAAAGCAGCAAGTATTTATTGTATACACATCACATGCCTGGCACGGTGCTGGTTGCTTAATGGGAAGAAGGCCTTCGTTAGTGAGCGTGTGTTCAGAAGCAGGATGCAAAAAAACCAACCAAACAAGTTGTAACCTACACAGGTGGAGGGTGAGGTTGTTGGTTCACATAACTAGAAGTTCAAAGTCGTGCTTGCAGGAATGGCTGGACCTAAGGCACAGACAAGGTTTCCTGCATTTTATTACTCTCACCATCACTCAAAGCTCTGCTTTTCTCTGCATTGGCTTCACTCTGGGTCACAATGCCTCAAGATGGGAGCCCTGGTACTTCCACCCTGATATCCTGGTTACTCAGCAGTGGAAAGACTCTTTTTTTTTAATCCTAATAGTTCAAGTAAAACCTGAGGCTCTTTCTGGTCCAGCCTTGATCACGTACCTATTCACAAATGAGTTATTGTGACCCATTAGATATAGCAATTTGCTTAACCTGATGTGGATCAAATGTTCACCTTAAAGCCAGGAATGGGGTTGGCCCTATCCAAACTACATGAGCTGGACCAAACATGATTCTCCAAAAGAAAATTCTGGTATTCCATCCAAAAAAGGAGATGCTGTGGAGGTAAAGAGGGTACATAAACCTCTCCTTCTGAAAAAAAGAACTAGGAATGAAACAATAAGAAAAGTCCCTAAGCCAAGGGGTGGGAGATGGGTAGGAAGGGGGAAACTGCTGAGGAGTGATATTGGCCAAATTATATTGTCATGTTGTATGCATGTACAAAAACATAACAACAAATCCCATCAATATATACAATTATAATGCACTAATTAAAAATGTGCAAATAACTAAATAAATGTCTAAAAAGAAAAAGAAATCTTTCTAACCTACAGGAGGTTAATATTTTATTGGGGGAAAACACAAATCAATTCATAAACAATATAAAACAGCATTCAAATAAGAATAGCCTGAGCTCTATTTATAGCATGAGCATATTACATAAAACCAAACCAAGAGCTTCTTAAGATTCAATTCCAACAGCAAATGTAGTAGAAGACAAGAAATAATTAAAATCAGAGCAGAAATCAATGAAATTGAAACAAAAAAAACCATTGAAAAAATTGATAAAACTAAAAGTTGGTTCTTTGAAAAAATAAATAAGATCGACAGACCCTTAGCCATTCTAATGAAGAGAAGAAGAGAGAGAACTCAAATTACTAACATACGGGATGAAAAAGGCAATATCACAACAGACACTACAGAAATACAGAAGATAATTAAAAAGTATTTAGAAACGCTATATTCCAATAAAATAGAAGATAGTGAAGATATTGATAAATTTCTTAAGTCATATGATCTGCCCAGATTGAGTCAGGAAGACACACACAATTTAAACAGACCAATAACAAAGGAAGAAATAGAAGAAGCCATCAAAAGACTACCAACCAAGAAAAGCCCTGGACCGGATGGGTATACAGCGGAGTTTTACAAAACCTTCAAAGAAGAATTAATATCAATACTTTTCAAGCTATTTCAAGAAATAGAAAAAGAAGGAGCTCTTCCAAATTCATTCTATGAGGCCAACATCACCCTGATCCCAAAACCAGACAAAGACACTTCAAAGAAAGAAAACTACAGACCAATATCTCTAATGAATTTATATGCAAAAATTCTCAATAAATCCTGGCGAATCAAATACAAAAACATATAAAAAAATTGTGCACCATGATCAAGTAGGATTCATCCCTGGGATGCAAGGCTGGTTCAATATACAGAAATCAATAAATGTTATTCACCACATCAATAGACTTAAAGATAAGAACCACATGATCATCTCGATAGATGCAGAAAAAGCATTCGACGAAGTACAGCATCCCTTTATGTTCAAAACACGAGAAAAACTAGGGATAACAGGAACTTACCTCAACATTGTAAAAGCTAAATATGCTAAGCCTCAGGCTAGCATCATTCTAAATGGAGAAAAACTGAAGGCATTCCCTCTAAAATCTGGAACAAGACAGGGATGCCCTCTCTCACCACTTCTATTCAAGTTAATTCTTGAAATACTAGCCAGAGCAATTAGACAGACAAAAGAAACTAAAGGCATAAAAATAGGAAAAGAAGAACTTAAATTATCACTATTTGCGAACGACATGATTCTATACCTAGAAGATCCAAAAGGGTCTACAAAGAAACTACTATAACTAATAAATGAATTCAGCAAAGTGGCAGGATATAAAATCAACACGCATAAATCAAAGGCATTCCTGTATATCAGCAACAAAACTTCTGAAATGGAAATGAGAAAAACCACTCCATTCACAATATCCTCAAAAAAAATAAAATACTTGGGAATCAACCTAACAAAAGAGGTGAAAGATTTATACAATGAAAACTACAGAACCCTAAAGAGAGAAATAGAAGAAGATCTTAGAAGATGGAAAAATATACCCTGTTCATGGATAGGCAGAACTAACATCATCAAAATGGCGATATTACCTAAAGTTCTCTACAGGTTTAATGCAATGCCAATCAAAATCCCATCGGCATTTCTTGTAGAAATAGATAAAGCAATCATGAAATTCATATGGAAAAACAAAAGACCCAGAATAGCAAAAGCAATTCTAAGCAGGAAGTGTGAATCTGGAGGTATAGCGATACCAGATTTCAAACTGTACTGCAGAGCAATAGTAACAAAAACAGCACGGTACTGGTACCAAAACAGGCAGGTGGACCAATGGTACAGAATAGAGGACACAGAGACCAATCCACAAAATTACAACTTTCTTGTATTTGATAAAGGGGCTAAAAGCATGCAATGGAGGAAGGATAGCATCTTCAACAAATGGTGTTGGGAAAACTGGAAATCCATATGCAACAAAATGAAGCTGAACCCCTTTCTCTCGCCATGCACAAAAGTTAACTCAAAATGGATCAAAGAGGTTGATATCAAATCAGAGACTGTGCCTGATAGAAGAAAAAGTTGGCTCCGATCTACATATTGTGGGGTCGGGCTCCAAATTCCTTAATAGGACGCCCATAGCCCAAAGTTAATAACAAGAATAAATAAATGGGACTTACTCAAACTAAAAAGTTTTTTCTCAGCAAGAGAAACAATAAGAGAGGTAAATAGGGAGCCTACATCCTGGGAACAAATTTTTACTCCTCACACTTCAGATAGAGCCCTAATATCCAGAATATACAAAGAACTCAAAAAATTAAACAATAAGATAACAAATAACCCAATCAACAAATGGGCCAAGGACCTGAACAGACACTTCTCAGAGGAGGACAATCAATCAACAAGTACATGAAATACAATACAATCAATCAACAAGTACATGAAAAAATGCTCACCATCTCTAGCAGTCAGAGAAATGCAAATCAAAACCACCCGAAGATACCATCTCACTCCAGTAAGATTGGCAGCCATTATGAAGTCAAACAACAATAAGTGCTGGCGAGGATGTGGGGAAAAGGGTACACTTGTACATTGCTGGTGGGACTGCAAATTGGTACAGCCAATTTGGAAAGCAGTATGGAGATTCCTGGGAAAGCTGGGAATGGAACCACCATTTGACCCAGCTATCGCCCTTCTCGGACTATTCCCTGAGGACCTTAAAAGAGTGTACTATAGGAATACTGCCACATCAATGATCATAGCAGCACAATTCACAATAGCTAGACTGTGGAACCAACCCAGATGCCCTTCAATAGATGAATGGATAAAAAAAATGTGGCATTTATACACAATGGAGTATTATGCCGCACTAAAAAATGACAAAATCATGGAATTTGCAGGGAAATGGATGGCATTAGAGCAGATTATGCTAAGTGAAGCTAGCCAATCCTTAAAAAACAAATGCCAAATGTCTTCTTTGATATAAGGAGAGCAACTAAGAACAGAGCAGGGAGGAAGAGCATGAGGAAAAGATTAATATTAAACAGAGACGAGTGGTGGGAGGGAAAGGGAGAGAGAAGGGAAATTGTATGGAAATGGAAGGAGACCCTCAATGTTACACAAAATTACATATAAGAGGTTGTGAGGGGAAAGGGGGGAAAAAAACAAGGGAGAGAATTGAAAGAATTGAACAACACCAGATGAGGTAGAGAGGGAAAATGGGAGGGGAGGGGAGGAGGGATAGTAAGGGATAGGAAAGGTAGCAGAATACAACAGTCACTAATATGGCATTATGTAAAAATGTGAATGTGTAACCGATGTGATTCTGCAATTTGTATTTGGGGTAAAAATGGGAGTTCATAACCCACTTGAATCAAATGTATGAAAGATGATATGTCATGAGCTTTGTAATGTTTGGAACAACCAATAATAAAAAAAAAGATTCAATTCCTTTTAATACACAATTTTGTGCTCTGTACACTGATACCCCTAAACCACATGCGGCTTGATATTTGCATATCTGCTTTCCCAGGCACCTGCCAAGCTATCAACATAGCAGCACCAGAAAACCAACAGTTAAAATTGGGCCTTCTTGCATCTTTTTGTTGCAGTGTACAGGTCAAAGATGATTATTTTATTGCATGTTGGCTTTTAAAATAAAATAAAGATGGAAATAAAAGCACACCGTGAAATTGCAGTGTGGTTTTCATAACCTTCTTGAAGTTCAAGCATGAACATCGTTAGGTGTGGCAAGATTGGCCAAACCTGCTCCTCCATTGAATGTTCAGTGGGTCACATGTGACTGGGAGTTCAAAGGTAAAAGAAGAGAATTAAAGAAATACATACCTGACTCTGGAAATATAATTTTCTTAGTTCTCATAATTAGTCTGCCTGTTGCACCTATTTCTTTCACACACCTTCAGGGCTCTGTTATATAGAGAAGCAGAGAACTGCTTCTGTGTGCATCATAGTACACATATTCTAACTGTGCTACTGGAACTTTAGTTATTTGTACTGTTCACTGCATTTTATAGCTGCTCTACTAGTGCTTAACATTCCTCACTAGTTCCCTTTTTTATTTAAATGCATTTATTTCTAAAGGAAGATCTCTATCACAAATACAAATGAAACATTGCTGTCCCTGGCCATAAATAGAAAGCATGTGAAAAATAAAACAATATTATGAAATTCTAGCTAGAAATTGTTTGCTACCAAAGCTGTAAGCCCAAGGCCTGCTCTCTCTTTATTTAAAAAACAACAAAAAAAAATGACTAGCAGATATCAAAGAATTGATAAAGATGTCTTAGCACCAAACTTGAATTTTCCTCTTGATTTAAAGATAAGGCCTGAAGAATTTAAAAAACAATAACCCTCCTTGGGAGATATTTTTTAATGTCATGCCCATATACCTACCATTTGTGTTAGTCAATTATTCATTGCTCTGATAAAATACTTGAGCAAAGCATCTTAAAGAAGAAAAGATTTGTTTTGGCTCATGGTTTCAGATGTTTGAGTTCATGGTCACTTGGCTTTGTTGTTTCTTGGCCTGTGATGAAGTGGTAGTCCATCATGGTCCTGCACTGTGGTAGAGCAATGATGCTCAGCTCATTTTGACCAGGAAGCAAAGAGTGGGGATCCCAGTGCATATCCCCAGTGACCTACTTCCCAATCACCCATTCAGCTACAGTCT
Source organism: Marmota monax (assembly GCF_021218885.2). NCBI lineage: Eukaryota > Metazoa > Chordata > Mammalia > Rodentia > Sciuridae > Marmota > Marmota monax. The sequence goes on from NW_026695224.1 coordinate 6,330,809, forward strand.
CATCCATGGATTAACTCATTGATGAAGTCAGCACCTTCAAGATCCAGTCACTTCCTCAAAGCCCCACCTCTGAACATTGCTGCATTGGGGGCCAAGCATTCAACACATGAGTCCTGGGAGAACCTTCCAGATGCAAACCATACTGCCACACACAGTAAGTGACTGATGGGCTCAGGGGGCTGGAGGAATCACAGCGGAAGTTGAACAGAGCAATGGATGTTGGTAGTTTTGCCTGGAAGCAGTGGTACTTGAGGTTGGCCTTGCAGGCTCAGAATGGTTTTGACCTATCTGCTACAGGAAATGCCGCATGGTAAGGCTGTGGGCACAAGGAAGGCATACTGTCAGGTCTGCCTGAAGGAACAATAGCCAGTGCCAGTCCTTGGGGCAGAAGTGTTCCTGCGATGTAGTGGAGAGGAGCAGGAGCCTCCGTTCCACTTACACATCAATCTTTCACCCATCTTTGTTTTTATCAGTTGCTTCTCCTTCTGGTTGGCATTCCTTGCAGAACATTATTTTTTGCTCTGCACACATCTCTGTCACAAATTGTATGGCTCTCACGAAGGACCCAGGGTGGAGCTCACATCCCAGCCTCTTCTGCCAATGACAAAGTACTGGCAAAACCAGTCACATGAGAAGGTCGGTTGCAAAGCACAGTCTGGAATTGGACCTGAGATAGATTCACCAGGAATTCACCACACAGTGACCACTGCACTCTGACCAGACGGGAGGCACTGAGTGCCCTCAGAGCAGGAGCCTGAGATGAATCTCAACATATCTCATCTGGTTCCTCCTGGTGGGCCCAAACTTCTTTTTCCCAGTGATAAAGAAAACACACTTTACGAAAAGACAGTTCATCAATGAACATATTGGCTAGGATAACACATCTTCGAGCAAATGTGTCTCTGTAAATGGCCTCATTTTATATCTCCACATGCTGTATGTGGGTGTTTCCAAAAAGGCTCATGTTCAGAAATGATGGGGACTGAAAGGGGGAATTAGCCCAGAAGATGCATTCATCTGACCTTTTTTCAGTAAATTTTCTTTGCTTACTTTTCTTAATGGGGTTGGGGAGGAGGGAAAAGGAGACAAATTAATAACACATCATTTATTTAGACAGAAATCTAACAAGCATGTTTTCAATTATTTGTCAATACCAGGTTGTCTTGTGATTCAAAAATTTTTGCATAATGATATACAATTGAATGATATATACGATTAGTCATATTATCATAATTTTTAAAGGACCCATCTCCCAATATCTGGTCAATCACCAAGTCCTATTTCTTCCATCATTAAAATATATCTTGGATTTTTATTTACTTCCATCTTTATTGCCAAGTCAGTTCATCCAAGTCAATGGCCTCTCTCGTTTGTGGAAATCTCCTTTATTCATTTCCCTCTTCACATTCTTATTCTTGAATAATCCATTGTCCAAAGAACAGCAAGAGGAATCTTTTAATCCTGTTGTTTCCACTCTTAAATTCCTCAGGGGATCCTCACTGATCTCCAAATGGAGTCCAGTTTCCTTCCGGAAGCCTCCATGGCCGCCTCCAGCTGCATCTCTCACCACATGCTCTCTGGCTTGAACCCTGCTGACCTCCAGCTCTGGCCTGGGGACAGGCCTTCCAGTGTAGTGGTTGGAAGCATGAGCCTCCGCTTCCCACCTACATGGTCTTGGGCAAGTGACTTACCCTCCCTACTTGCCTCATCAGCAGGACAGAGGCCATAATTGTTCCCCACCCCCATGAAGTGTGGTCAGGATTGTACAGGTTAATATAACATGGAGCACGTGTGGGTTGTGGGCTGGCCAGTGGTCATTGAGTATTTTGAGATTTTTATTCTTCCTGGGAAAGGCACCCACTTTTCCATCTCCTTCCCATCTGGCATTCTAGTTACTCATCAGATTTGTCTGGTATGGGTCAAATGTGTACCCCCATCAAATTCATATGTGAAATCCTAGGTCTACCAATACTTCAGAATGTAACTCTGTTTAGAAACAAGGCCTTTAAAGAGATGATTAAATTAAAGTGAAGCCATTAGGGTAGGCCCCAATTCAATCTGGTATTCTTATAAGCAGCAGAAATGTAGACACAAAAAGGGATTCCAAAAATGGGATCTCACAGAGATCATATAAGACCATATAAGGAACCTATAATGACAAACAAACTGGGCTTGATGGCAAATGCCTGTAAACCCAGGTTGTCAGGAGATGGAGGCCAGAGGATTGCCAGTTTAAGGACAGTCTAGGCAAGTTAGAGAGACATTGTCTTGAAATAAAAAAAAATTTAAAAAGGGATGGGGATATAGTTCAGTGGTATAGTGCTTTGTCTATCATGCATGAGGCCCTGGATTCAATCCCCAGGATTCAAACACACACACACACACACTCATCAAACAAAAATTAACAAAACTTATAAACTTGAGAAAGACCTCAGAAGAAACCAAACCTGCCAATACCTTGGGCTTGAACTAATAGCCCCCAAAAGTATGAAAAAATAAACTTCAGTTATTTAAGCCATGTAGTCTATAATTTGTCCTTAAGTGGCAATTCTGTCTATCTATCTATCTATCATCTCTCATCTACCTCTCTATACCATATTGGTTGTTTCTCTGGAGAACTCGAACACACTGCCCTAAGAACTACTTCCTAAGAAGGGTGTTCTTGACCAAACATTCAAGTTGGTCCTCCTGGTGTACATTCTCAAGACACTTTGTGCTTCCTCCTGTTCAATCATAGGATTGAAGGATGTGTCTCTGATCCCATGTCCACCAAGCACCAACCCCTCAAACAATAATATACAAAGTGAAGGGCTAGGTCTATTCATGGCTGTACCCCAAGAACCTATTTTGGTAAATTAGTGCTGGATGAATAAACATGGAAACCCTAAATGAAATCATGAGTTCATAGCATCCTATTGCTCTCATAACTTACAAATCTTTTTGTAGAGATGATTACTATATTCACCAATATGATTAATATATTCATCACCCCTCCGTCTGTTATTTAAGCTAATATTTTACTGGGTTTATATATTCAGTGGGAGAAGAATTTTACTCTAAATCCCCTATTATTATGGATCCTTGTACCTTAAAGTCACACAGGTGCATTCAATATAAATGTGAGTGGGAGAGAGATGGAGCAGCTGTGATTGACAACAGTGACAATAGACTTAGGAGCAAGAAATGAGGGGGGTGTGCTGACTGGATTCTATATTTAATATTTCCAAGCAAATAAATGTCATTACTTCTATGAGACTTAGCTATGCTTTAGGGCGTGACATTTTAGCCATGTTTTTTTTTTTTTCCTCAGTATTTTTGCATCTTGGTAAATTTCTTGTCTTAAATAAAAATAATACCATTTTTTATTTGAAAGGCAAGCTGCATGGCTCAGGAGAAATTGCACCTACATGGCCATCAAGAGAGTTCCGCTGGTGCTCCTTTCTTGAGTACCTTCTTCTTTCCTCAATTTGAAAAATGTCTGCTTCAATGGCGGGGGTGGGGGTGATTTATATATTTCTAAAGATTCCCTCCAACAATGGTAGTTCATGACCGAGCAGGTAAGGCATCCAGGATGAATGCCTTCTGTGACACCTTCTGGGAGTTTTTAGAAAGTCTCCTATATGATTCATTCATTCTCTCTCATTTATTACTGAAAGAAACAAATATTACAGGTTTACACTATTCCCAGTACTGTGACAGATGCTGATAAGCAAGAGACCTCTGTCCCCCTGGAGATGAGAGGTTCAATGGCTTTATATTGTGTGATGAAGTCTCTGACAACAGAAGCCCTGGTTTCGCCTAGTCATGTCCATAGTTCTGTGTGGAGAAAATCAAGGAAAGCTTGGAGAGAGCGAGATCTACACCAAAACCTAGAGGATGAGGAAGAGTTCATCGAGTGAAGGTGTAGCAGTGTGTGATGGGACAGGGTTCAGGCTTGAGGGACACATTCCAGGCAAAAGATTCCAGACACTCTGGGCTCTTTGCTTCTCCAGTTGCCCATCTGGAAACTCTGCCCCTCCTCTCTGTTGATCCATATCTACCTATAATCAGATACTACCCTTCTTAGGAATCCTTCTCTGCTCTCCCAGGTAAGAAGTCAGCTTGCTTGCTCTAATTATTAGAACATCCAAAGCCAACCTGAATATGCCCATCCCTCCATCACAACCTCAGCGAGGGATTACCTTAGGCAAGCCACATGCAACTGATTGAATACTTTCTTCTTTCCTCAATTTGAAAAATGTCTGCTTCAATGGCGGGGGTGGGGGTGATTTATATATTTCTGAAGACTCCCTCCAACAATGTTGGCTCATGACTGAGCAGGTACAAAGGACCCCAAAATGCCTTCAATACAATAACAATAATGGAAAACATGTCTAAAAATAATTTCTATTAGGAAACACATACATATAAGATGAAGGAAACCACACAAGGTACATAGCTATTCTTTCCTCTTAAGATGCTTTTTTGTTTTATTTCTCATGTTTAACACTTCTCATAACAACCAGTTTCTATCCAAAACACATCCAACTTGATTCTGAAACATCTCTCGCTGTTTTTCTCTCTTTAGCAAGAAATTTTCTCTGCTTTTCACCATAATAATGGAGAGAGGGTGGTGAGGAAAGGGGTACTAATGTTCATGAATTTTTCCCTTCACACATAAGTTGAGAGTTTGTACTATTGATATCTTATCTCCCTCACCAGGCCATGATTAATGTTTAAGGCCAAGAAGTTACCAGTCTGAATTTTTAAAACTTTTACCAAGGAAGATCTCCAGGAACATAATAATTTTCTCCCCCTTTTCTAATCTCCAATCTTCCCATTTTTCATTCAATCAATTCTTTTGCATTTATCGAATACGGATGATGGTAAAGTAGAGGGAGAAGACTTCTTACTCTAGTTCAGGGACCCTGTGGCTTCCTTTAAAGATAACAGTGTTTTCAGAGGAGGTTACCTTAGGGAAGAACTTCATCTGGGCTTCTTAACCTTGGGAGTGTGCTATACAATCACTTAGAAAAAGGAGTTAATGAGGCCAAAGTCTATATAAAGTTTAATTAGGTTCACACAAGGGGAAAATCTTTTCTTCAGCATTGGTCTGTGACTATGGATCCTGCCAGCTACCTTACGAATTCAGGCCACTGATCAGAAGAAAAATCAGAAAAGAATTATTAATGCCTTAGAAAAATGAAATTTTTAAAAAATCCCACTTCTGGTAAAGCGGCCCAGCAGGAGGTCCCATGGTAGGCAGGTCAACAGATCATCTTTGTACACAAAGCAGAGCATTTTTCTAATGCAGAATCTTAGAACTCTCCAGAAGGGGCCAAATATCAGACCCATGTATAAAGCTACTACATAAACACAGGAAAAGCTATTGACCCATAGTTTAAAATGGAGCTAAAGGTATTTCCTTGAGAATTAAGCAAGCAATAAATCTTCTCATTCACAAGAATGACCCATGTTCCTTCACCCTTGATATTTATGCAATTTCTCTCATCCTCTATAAAGAAAAATTATCAAAACTTATGCTAGAAATATTATAAAGAGCTGGCATGCCCGTTTCAAAATTGCTCCCCAGAGGAATCTGCACAGCAATTCAGGATAGGCTATGAAAGTGATTGGATTAATTAGAACACATCAGACACATTTCAAGTGGAGAAATATAAAAATTCTAATGGAAATTATTCCCAGGAATGCTCTTAATATATCAGAGTTACCATATGAGCATTGAGATGGTGTGATAATTTAATAATGGCCCGAAAGTGTTCAAGGTAAATTGGCACATAGCTATAAACACTTATGATCTTTCCATTATATCACTTTCAAATACCTATTTAGGGTCCAATAAGAATTGACAGAGTTTAGGTACATGTTAGACCCATGGTGGTGAACAAGCAGATAATGCTCTATCCTCATGAGCATATTATAGGAAGAAAGAGGAATTGCTTTCATCTATAATGCATTGTCAAGATGGCAGTCGGAGACATAAGGATTTAAAAAAAAAAGCAAGATAAGAAGTGAGGGAGTAGGAAGGATTAGGAGGTGAATGGTGAGTTTAGACAGGGCAATCCAAAGGCTTCTCCAGTGATGCTTTGTTTTAACAGATTGAATAACACAGGGGATCTGGGGAAAATACCCCTGAAAGAGACAGAAGAATGGGAATGAGCTTAGCCATCTGGGGTACCATCATGGAAATGGATGGCTAAAACAGGAATGTGGAGAAAAGTTCTTTTGGAAGGGAAAGAAGCAAGAATGTGAGATGTTAAATTTGATAGGCCCTCCTTATTAATTTAGGGTTCCCCTCAAAGGATAAAGATGTGGGAGACATTTGGCTCAGATGTTTACTATGACTCTATCAAAGAGGAACAGTAGCAAGTCATCTAAGAGCATCATCTTGAAGAAACAGGGAGAGAAGGAAAAAAATAGTCTAAAAAAAGCAATGAGAAAAATTAAAAAAAATGTTTTATCTCCAAGACCTAGCCCAAGATTCTAAAAAAAAACTGATTTTTCAATGATCATGAGTCTCATATAACACAGGTAGAAAGGTGGGGATGCAGGAGCATTAGGAAATTGAAACAAATTTGGGGCTTATTATTTTGTGTGAACCATTTGGGGTATGAAAAACACCAGGAACTCTTTGAAGTGGAAGGATCCTTTGGAAGATACTGGATATGTTTATGTTTGTGGTCTTGGTGGTGGGGATGGGTACAGACTCACCCCCAGACTCATCGAGATATATGCATTAAATGTGTGCTCCTTTGTACATGTCAAGAAATGAGTGCCATGGGTTATGTATGTGTGTCATAATCCCATAACCTGCTATCCTGTGATAATGAAAAACATTGAAATAGTAATAAAAAGCCACCAAGATGATATGACAAAAACGCAAAGCATTGCAATTTCTTGCACTTTCTTCTTTCGCTCTTGGCACAGAAGTTAATTGATATCCAGTTTTATTAGCTACTCTAATGTAAATTTTAGCAGTTGATATGTTATCTAAATAGATACTGAGATTCTGGATAGTAAGCTGTACTCCCAATTGATAGAAATTTGGGGAGCTTAAAGATAAAACTGACTTCTCACTTCTAACAGCACTTGTCAACTTAGTCAAGATGCCTTCTACTGCAGTACCAAGGGCACATCACCCAAAAGCACTGACTTTTCTATTTTGGTGAACCGAAGGGGGAAACAGCAGTATCAGATAAGATAGCATGATGGATGTTCCCCAGCGGCACACCTTACTTTTTAAATCCTGGATTTTTAAAAGTTCCCTGACTTAGCTGAAGACTCAGAAATTGACTGGAACTCAAGTTGGGGATGCGATGTGGAATGAGGTCAAGACTTCCCCTCCCTCTGTGCCGCAAATATATTGTTCAAACCAACCAGCTTAAATTGCAGAGTAAGTTGGCTCATTCCAAACTCACCAGGCTCATGCTTCTCTTTTAAACTTCAAAAATAGTTATTGACAGTGTGTGAAGAGCCCGAGTTCTTATTGCCAGATATTTCATTAAGGGATTTCCCTCCATCATACTGGAGTGGGCTAAAAAACTGCTGCCACAGTTAGGAAAATAAAGACCAAGAGTAGAACAAACAGAAGGAAAGGAAGATAGGAAGGTAAAAAGCTCATCAATACCCCATGGAGTGATGAAGAAAGGGGGAGAAAACTTTATTGAGAGGTCTCTTCCAAGACAGCCAGTGCCTCGCTCAGCTCAAATGCCAATTCCCTCCCTTGTGGACATGACCAGATGCATATTGAATTATGAAGCTTTGCTCTCACATACCAAAAGATCTCATTGGTGAAAAACTTCATGCAAACAAAGGCTGGATCAGAGAGGAGGACTTTTTAGCCTTCTCTTTGTGCTTACTGTAATCTATTAACTCACTATCCCAAAGAAAATGTAGAATGACTGATGTAACCCATAGTTAATATAGCAATAGTTCCGTGGTTTAACTAAATTATGATTTACACAGATATGAGCCATGATATCCTCATTTCTGGTTCTCCTGAAACAGTAGAGAAATACATCAGGTCTCATGCCTTCTCAGATGGTAAATGAGGTCTTACTCCTGTTCTGCCCCCATTCACTCGGCCCATCTCAGCATCCTTACCACTACTAGAAGTTCTGCCAAGGCTTTAGCTATGTAATAGAGGCAAGGGACATCTCAGCCATAACCAGTATGGAGAGAAGGCCCCAGCAGCCTTGGTGATAACCTAGTGCCTCATAAGACCCAGGGACCTTAGTACAATCCTGGAGAGTTGAGGAGCTCAATTTGAGGTTGAATCTTCTGACAGTTTGGAAGCACAGAAGGCCAGAGTCAAATAATGTTCTTTTACTTAAAATAAAGTAATCTACACTTTGAGATGATTTTCTGAGTTCCATGCCGAATAAACAGTCTCTCTGGAAATGTCTGTGATAACCGCCACCTCTGTATTTTTGTTATGTTGTAGAAGAGTGTCTTAAGATTATCAACACCAAACTGTTACAAAGGCTACTTCAGGGGATCAAGCTGTTCATGGGGGCAAGAAGAGAAAGGAAGACTTTCATCTTGTTGTATTTCTTATTGCTTGGTTTTTAAAAATTAAACAGGCATTCATGACCATCACAATATTAAAAAGACCCAAAAATATTTCAGATACTCATTTTCATTTATAATCCAGGGGATACTCTTGGCAGCTACTAGGTCAAGGTGCTGGACTACTCCATAAGTGTGGTCCAGACATGGCAACAGTGTAAACAAGCAGGGAATCATTCACAACTCTGCTCCTTAGAGAGCCTGGGACTTTACTTCTCCCTCCTCTCTTCCATTCTTTCTTTCTTTAAAATAATACAGCATAATGACAGTGATCACTCCAGTTAGCTAGTCAGTATATTAACTTAAAACTTAAGTTACATCCAAGGAAATAACATACTTACCTGCTCAATGTTGACTGAGGACTGGGCATCGTGAAAGGCACTGAGAATACAGAGGCAGAGGAGTCCAACTCAGTCACATGTTCCTGCTGTGATGGAGACCATATTCTACTTACAGAGGGGGCTGAAAAATCTGAGTTTGAATTAGGAAACTTCTAGAACAAAGAGCCATGTTTTTCATGATTCGCTGAATTTTGCTTCCATGAATGGGAAACGCAAGTAGGAACAAAGTGTCTGTACCAGATATGTCAATCTATTTGCCACCAGAGCAGATCTTGTCTTTTATTCTCCAACCCGTGTATATGTGACCTCTATTTATGGAGGCAGCAACAGGTTGTTCACATGAGGGAAGCTATGGTTGGAGTGGGGCTGGCTGGTGGCCTAAGAAGTAGCCTGGATGCAAGAAAAGTGCACTGGACATGCACATTCTCTCCACTAGAAATCCAAATCCCAAAAGGACTTTACCAGAAGGTAAGAGGATAGAAAGAAGCAACCCCTGGAGGGAGGCTGAGACACATTAATAGCACAGCACCGGAGTAAAGAGCCTTCAGTCCTTCAGTTAAGAGCTCTGACTTTGGTGCCAAGAAAAAAAAAATAAATGCAATGTCCCAGTTGCCTTGGCCAAAAGATCCTATAAGTTTCATCTGTCTTTATGTAGCATGAAGCACAAATTTAAAGTCAATCAAAAAGAAAGTTGAAAAATGTGTGTATTGTATTCACAGGCAAAACAGGCTACACATCAATCCAGGAAACTCCCATCTTCATTTATCAGAATTTAGGAAAACAAATTCTGAGATAGCTATGCCCAAAGAAAAAATAATCCAAGGGTCTATGCTGGTTCATCGTTCTTCCTTTGGAATTAAAGGAAGCAATGGCTACATGACATAACAAAGGACTCCAGTTCGTTTATGTTATTTATAGGAACCTGAATTAATAGGAATAGTTGTTACTTTCGTTTTACTTTAAGAAAACACATTGCTAGAGTTTAGATCCTGAACATCCTCCAAAGGCTTATGTGCTAAAGGCTTAAGCCCTAGCTTGACACGGTTGGTAGGTGGAACCGTTAAGAGGTGGGGCCTCATGAGAGGGTTTAGGTCACTGGGGGCATGCTCTGTAAGAGGATTGTGGGACCCTGATTTCTTCCTTTTTCTCTTTTGCACTTGAAATGAGGTGAACAGTCTTCCTTCACCACCTATTCCCTCCATGATGTTTTACACCCTACCAGGCCCAAAGCAACAGGGCCAATCAGTCATGGACTGAAACCTCTAAAACTTTCAGTCAAAATAAATATCTCTTCTTTATAAGTTGATTATCTCAGGTATTTTGTTATAGTAACAGAAAACTGACCAACACACACTTACCTAGTACGCATTGCATATACTTAATAAGTATTTGTATTTAATTTTCAAAACCATACCAATCAACAGACCCAGCTATTTTTTTCCATTTTATATACAAGAAAACAAAGGCATAGAGAGGTCACAGCATTAACTCAAGGTCCCATAGCTAATAAGTACCAATATTGTAATTTAAATCTGCATCTGAATACATTTTTTCTTTCTGAACAACATACAACCCCTTTGCTATATGAGGGACATGGTCATATTTTTCCATATTGTCTGAGAGCAAGGATAAAGGATATAAACGTATACCTCAAAATGTTTCTTCCAGAGGAAGTGAGACTCCAAGCAAGGGAATTTATTTTGTGGAAATCTTCCACAGGATCACTGCATTCTTATTTGACGAGGATGCTAACTATACCTCTTGCAGGAGATGAGATGATACCCACAATCCATCTCTGCTCCCATAGCCTGATTTTCTATTCATATTCCAAAGCCAGCATTAGCAGATTTAGGAAGGGTTTCGTTGTTTAGTTTTTAAAAAGATTTCAAAGTTCTACTTAAATCTTTCAGCTTTAAATCATTTTTCTTTTATTCATTCTTCAGAGATTTCTGAGGGATTGCCAATACTTGACTCTGCTTTGACAAAGCTATCCTTGGATATCAGATTAGATAAGATGATGAATTGTACTTAAGACTCCACATAAGTTGAAAGCTCAGGAGTTTTAGTGGAAAACTTTCTCAAGCACGGTTAAACCTCATAGCTTGCAAAGAATGGAGGGGGTTAGGTTTACCTATAAAATAATCCAATTCATTAATGTTGTTGGGATTACTGAAACCCGGCAACAGAGGGATTTTCTACATTTTCCCCCCAAATAAGCCTATACAGCCAGCAGAAATCCCCCCAGGTTCTAGGAAGAGAACATTTTATTCTAAATGGTAGATGATATCTAGATTGTAACCAGGGATAAAATTTCCATATTTTGTAGAATTTAAAATACATTTTTTTTTTATCTTTTTACATCCCTGAACTTGGGATGTATTCCATAATCACTTGGCCACATGACAGTCATGAGACAGTTGTCACTGTCTGAATGTGGGCATCAACAGTAGCAGAGTCGTCATGTCTATGGCTCACAAGAAAATTCTTGAGATAATAGCAGATTCAGCAATGGATCATTACCCAGGAGCTTTGTGGAACAAGTGAGGCCGACCTTGACAGCCCAGAGGAAACATCACTCAAAAATGGAGATATTTTAGGAATATCCTAACAAACTTTTTTCGTTTATAGTTTCTTTTCTAGGTCAAATGGCAGTTTATCTAAATCAGTTTTAAAGAAAACTGTAAATAGGTAAAAATAATTTCTAAGTGATAAGCAATGCATCAGTTTACTGGGCATTTTTTAAAATGTTTTGATCGTATATGAAATCGGGATTTGACTTTAATTAGTGGTGGCTGGAACCCAGAGCCTCTCATATGCTAAGCAAGCTCTCTACCCCTGAGCCACATTCCCAGCCCTGAACTCTGGTTTTGATGGCAGGTAACCAGGACACAAGTTTTAGCTCGGCATTGTGTACCTTCAGTTGATTTCCTCAAATCACTCATTTTCTCGAAGCCTCAGTTACTCATCTAGAAAATGCAGGGACCTACTCATACTGATGATGACAGTGACATGTCCCACACTGAGCCGAGGGCACATGAGGTCTTAATACGTGCACGGCTGGTGATCTCCCATTTGCTTCAGCAGGGCCTTCACATCCTTCTCTTTTTTCTATTTCTCTTGGGAGCAGGAGGCTCTAGAAAAGTTCTGGTTGGTTTCCTTTCCATTTCTCTAATAGATATTTATAGCCTCAAAGGACACAAGAGGTCACCTGGAAGTGGGTGGAGAAAGAGTCAGATCAACATGGCTTGAATGTTAGCTAATGGGAAGCAAGACCCAGGAAGGGGCCAGACAGACAATTCCTCCCTCTCTTCCATCTATGGCTCCTTCATGCCTTTCTAGAACATTCCAGTGTGCCAAGCGAATATACTCACTGGATGGACCTGCTGTGCTCCACTACAGCTCAATGTGAAGTGGCAGCCAGTCTGAGAATTGCAACCTGCAATACTTTGAGTCATTTCCTTTTTCCTCTCTTTCACAACTATGAGGTTTCACCTCCCAGATAACATATGAGCACTTAGAGCCTTAATTTGCCCTGCTTTCTAGAATACTCAGAACATTCCCGTGGCCCAAATGCTGGTTTTGACACAGAGTTCACACAAGAATCTTATAAATCCTGGTCTGAACAAAGCAATGTGGTTTAGTCAATGCAATGAAATTGTGGAGCCAGGTGATCTAGAGTCTGGCTTTTGCTCTACGCATTATTAACTGCTCACCATTTCATGCCTCTCATTGGTCTAATGGAAATAATGTTAGTGACCTCCCTTATCCTGAAATGTCATCATCAGAACGAAGAGAGATAAGGTTTGAGAAAGTAATGTACAAGCCGTATGGTAGTTATAATTATTGCTGCCAAACATGAGTTTGGTCCAATAAACTCTGTTGTCTTTTTATGTCAAAACAACATTAGCATTAAATTTTTATAAAGTTGTGAAAACTTCTGATAGGCTATATTTGTTTCTTTAATTTTTATATAAAAGCTGTATCCTACAAGAATCAAGGTCAAGAAACTTCAGTGCACAGGCAAATTCTGAGGGCAGTCTTTTTTTGTAAATAAAGTTTCCCTGGAACTCAGCCACACTCGTTCCTTTACATAGGATCATGGATGCTCTCGCCTTTCTAGAGCAGGGTTGAGAATTTGCAGTGTGTCTAGCCCACACAGCTGAAAATATTTACCTGCCTGTTCTGGAGGAGATCGGTGCTCTCTCCTTTTCAGTGAATACTATATATCAGAGTTGTGATCTTCAAATTGTACATATGTTAAAGATGGTCTATGGGGTCCAGAAGACAATACTATATTTTGCATTTTTTATCTGATTCATTTTCATTTTAGTAGATATTTTAAAAGTAGAAAATATTAGTGCCAATGAACATATACATAATTTATAAATAGACACAAAGAACAATATTAGGGGTGAATACTTGAAAATATTTAAGAATAAACATGCAATTTTGCCATGTTACTTCATGTGAACCCAGCTCTTTGGCCTGAATTTCTGTATGTTGCTACATGACTTGAATATGCTATAGTATAGGTATCCTGTCCCCTTGGACTAATCCTTCGGTGCTCCTCATTTTCACTGAAAGGCACAATAATGCCGTGAACACATATGATTGGCTTTCTTCCAGACTCATGACTACTTGGTTAAGCCTGCTGATAGGAACTGATTCTGACCTTGTGCAGGTTTGAGAAGTACATAGAGCCAGTGAAATGCAGGCCCAGACACAACTGGGTCATGGCTACATTATTCTTGGCTGACTGCAGATGTGCTCTATCTGCCTTGATGACAAATGGATTACACTGAAATTTTTCATGAGTTTCAGAAAACTCCTGGAAAGGGGGGGAACAAAGGTCTCACAGACTCCACAAACCTAGCACTCTATAGGGAGAAAACACCAACTCCTCAGAGGGGCCTCAGAGTCCCCCTTCTTCTTACTTTCTCTAGTCATTCTCTGATATCCACCAGCACTCTCTCCCTGGCTCTTTGCAGGGTGACCCCACCTTTCCTGCCCCACCCACCCACATTGCCTAGCTTGCGTGCCCTCTAATGAGATTGCACCTTTTCCCTGCTTCATGTATCTTTGAATTGAATGCAGCATTCTGGAAGATCTGAGAACTTGTGCTCTGATTTGAATTATTAAAGTGGGTCAACATTTATGCATCTAGAAACAGGATTGTTTTTTCAACCATGCCCTATGATATGAAAAAGGAAATCTTGCAAACATCAGAACCAACAGTTACCTGCATAAATGAATGTTCCTTTTATCTCCTTTATGGGGGGTGGCTGAATTTCTCTATCTTTTCCTCTCCTCTCCTCTTTGATTTTATTTACTGTGCTAGAAGCCAAGGAGCATTCTATGGCCTGTAGAACTGAACATATCACATCCAGTGCTTCTTTCTCTCGGTCTTTTGTGTGTGTTTTAAACTAAAGTCATTCCCATTGTTGGTAGCAAAAATGAGATGCTGGTTTGACCTCCAGAACCATGCTTTAGGTGCCATGAAACTGTAAGCTTTGTAAGGGCTTGTTTCAATACCCAACAGAGCCCCAGACCTAACATACAGCAGATGTCCCACAATATTGCTAAATGAACAAAAGAAATAATAAATGCCTTAACTATGATATCTGGGCACCAGGGCATAAAGAGATGAGGTCTGTCCCTCACTGCTCAGATGGTACCCTTGATATTACTGAGTAGCTAAAGAAATGAGACAGAGATTACACATAGTGTTTACTCTGGAATTAAATGAAGAATGAGAAAGCCATCTGGGTATTTTGATTCCGAGCCCTCCCCCCGACCCCAGCATGCGAGTTCCTCAGGCACTAGAACATTTTAGACATGATTCTACTGTTTGAGCTTCAATTTGCTCCTCCACAAAACAAACAAAAACATAATGTTTACAGTAAGTTGTGATGATTTAGTGAAACAAGTATGACCTGGAGTAATGATGAGGTACTCAACAAACAGCAAAGGAAATGTGAGTTCCTTTCTTCATTTCTCCTTTTTTCCCTAAGCTGAGATCTTGGTTATTAGAATGATAGAGGACCTTTTTAAAGGATCACCTCATGGCACAGAATTAAACGACTATTATAAAGATGTTGTGATACATTTGGGGCAGAGAAATAGAAATTAAAGTGTGATATTTTAAACATTTAGGAAAAAATTACTAAGACCTAGATAATTTTTCTTATTAATAAAAATTGTACTTATGTTCTTGTTGCTAACTTCATTGATCCATACTATTATAGATATATAGATCTATAATTTTATAGATAATATAAAATTATATATTTAATATTTAATATACATTATATATTTAATATACATAATATTATATATGTCTATATACATACATGAACTATTATATATCTGGCTGGTCCCAGCGGCACATGCCTGAAATCCCAGTGGTTTGGGAGGCTGAGGCAGGAGGATTGTGAGTTCAAAGCCGGTCTCAGCAACTCAGTAAGATCCTATCTCTAAATATACAAATACATTTAAAAAAGGGTTAGAGATATGTCTCAGTGGTTAAGTGCCACTGAGTTCAATCCTCAGTACCAAAAAAATTATATATCCATATATATAATATACATTTTTGTAGACATCATATGACTGGTGTGGGTTTGTGTCCCCAGAAAACATGTGGAAGATTTAATTCAGGTACCCATGGTGAGACCTTACTTCTAAATATGGTCTTTGCAGATATAATGAGATCATACTGGATTAGCATGGACCCTAACTCTAATGATGGGTGTCCTTATAAGGAGAGAGAGAGAGAGAGAGAGAGAGAGAGAGAGAGAGAGAGAGACAGGAAAAGACAGCCATGTTGGAGGCAGAGCTGAATTATGCTCAAGTTATGTTTAATAACACAGTCAAGAAACAGTTGGGCTCACCAGAATCTGGAAAAGGGAGGATTCTAGACTTTTGAGGATGGATGGTCTTTCTGACATCCTGATTTTGGAGTTGTAGCCTAAAGAACTCTAAGAACTCTCAGGAAATAAATTTTGTTATTATAAGCCACTCCATTTTAGTACTTTGTTACAGCATACCTAAATAGCAGATGTAATGAAGTATCTGAAGTTTCCACAACTTTATACATTTTTAACACTGAACTTGAATCAACAGAAAAGAGAAACAGATCACTGGACCAAATTCATGTTTCACAGCAATAATTATCATTTGTGTAATACTTTCTGACTTACACATTACTTTCTCAAATATTTTGTCTTCAGTTGGCTCATCTATAAAACAAATAATAGCATACTGTCTACAGGTTAGTTATGATGATAAAATGAAACAAGTATCACTACCTACAGTAATGATAAAGTCTTTAATAAATGGGAAAGGAAATGTGTCTGTCTTCATCCTGATGATGACATTTCAGGATAAAGGAAGCCACTAACATGATTTCCATTAGACCAATGAGAGTCATAAAAGGGTGAGCAGTTAATAATGTGTAGAGCCAAAGCCAGACTCTAGGTCACCTGGCTTCACAATTTCATCTGCATTAACTAAACCACATTGCTTTGTTCCAGAAACACTAAAGACCAGGATTTATAAGACTCTGTGTGCACTCTGTATCAAAACCAGCATTTGGGTCATAGGAATGTTCTGAGCACTCTAGAAAACAGGACAAGTTGAGGATTTAAGTGCTGCTATATTATTTTGGTAAAGCTGTTATAGTTTGTGTATGAGGTATTGCTAAAAAAGCTCATGTGTGAGACAATGCAAGAATGTTCAGGAAAATAAAAAATCAACGATATAATAAAAATTAGGATCTACTCTAATACATGGAGACTAAATAATATGCTGTTAAATGCCAAATTGATAGCAGAAGAAATCAGGAATAAAGTAAAAAAAAATACTTAAAGGTAAATGAGAATGATACAATATCAGAACATCTCTGGGACACTATGAAGGCAGTGCTAAGAGGAAAGTTTATAGCACTGAATGTATTCATTAAAGGAATAGAAACTCACCAAATAAGTAACCTAACATTACAACTCAAAGCCCTAGAAAAAGAAGAACAAATGAATGCCAAGAGCAGAAGAAGACAGGATATATTTAAAATCAGAGCTGAAATCAATGAAATTGAAACAAAAGAAATAATTCAAAAAATCAACAAAACAAAGAAATTGATTCTTTGAAAAAAATCAATAAAATCGATAAACACTTAGCCAAGCTAACAAAAAGAAAAAGAAAATCAAATTATCAAAATTTGTGATGAAAAGGGGAGTATTACAATTGCATTACTGAAGTACAGATGATAATCAGAACTTATTTTGAAAATTTTATACTCTAAGGAAATAGAAAATCTCGAAGACATCAACAAATTTCTAGAGAAATATGACCTCCCCAATTTGAATCAGGAGGACATACATAATTTGAACAGATCAATTTCAAGCAATGAAATTAAAGATGCCATGAAAAACCTACCTACAAAGAAAAGCCCAGAACCAGATGGATTCTCAGCTGAGTTCTACCAGAACTTCAAAGAAGAGGTAACAACAATCCTCTTCAAACGATTGCATGAAATAAGAAAAAAAGGAACCCTTCCAAACTCATTCTGTGAAGCCAGTATCACCCTGAAACCAAAACCAAAGACACATCAAAGAAAGAAAATTTCTGACAAATACCCATGGTGAACATAGATGAAAAAATTCTTAATAAACTACTGGCAAATCACATACAAAAACATATTTAAAAGATAGTACATCATGAACAAGTGGGTTTCATCCCAGGGATGCAAGGTTGGTTGAACATACGGAAATCAATAAACATAATTTCATTACATCCATATACTCAAAGATAAGAATCACATGATTATCTTAATAGATGCAGAAAAAAGCATTCGATAAAATACAGCATCCATTCATGTTCAAAAAACTAGGGATAGTAGGAACACATCTGGTCCTCAGTGCTCCCTGATGGTCCTGAGCATATCCTGGATATACATGCTAAACCCAAGGCCAACATCATTCTAAATGGAGAAAAATTAAAAGCAGTTCTCTAAAAACTGGAACAAGACAGGGACACCCTTTTCCATCACTCCCATTCAACATAGTCCTGGAAACTCTAGACAGAGAAATTAGAATAAAGAAATTAAAGGGATACAAGTAGGAAAAGAAGAACTCAAATTATCCCTATTTGCTGATGACATAATTCTGTATTTAGAAGACCCCCAAAACTCTACCAGGAAACTTCTAGAACTCACAAACAAATTCAGCAATGTGGCAGGATATAAAACTAACATCTATAAATTAATTTTGTTCCTATACATCAATGAAGAATTAACTAAAAGAGAAATTAGGAAAAGTTTTCCATTCACAATAGCCTCAAAGAAAATAAAATATTTGGGAATCAATTTAACAAAAGAGGTGAAAGACCTCTACAATGAAAACTACAGAATAACTAAAGAAAGAAACTAAAGATGATCTTAGAAGATGGAAAGATCTCCCATGTTCTTAGATAAGCAGAATTAAAATTGTCAAAATTGCCATAGCTATATGGATATAATGCCATTCCTACTGAAATTCCAATGATATTCTATATAGAAATTTAAAAAAAACACAGTTATGAAGTCTATTTGGAAAAATAGAGCTCCAGAATAGCCAAAGCAATTCTTAGTGAGAAAAGTAAAGCAGGAGGCCTCACAATACCAGACCTTAAATTATACTACAGAGCTATAATAGCAAAAATGGCATGGTATTGGCACCAAAACAGACATGAAGACCTATGGTACAGAATAGAACACATGGAGACAAACTCACATAAATACAGTTATCTCATATTAGACAAAGGCATCACAAACATACATTAAAGAAAAGATATCCCAACAAATGGTGCTGGGATAACTGGAAATCCATATGTAACAAAATGAAATTAGACCCCATCTCTCACTCTGCACAAAACTCAATTCAAAGTGGACCAAAGTCCTAGGCATTAGACCAGAGACCCCGTGCCTACTAGAGGAAAAAGTCAGCCCAACTCTCTATCATATCAGCTTAGGAACTAAGTTCTTCAACAAGACTCCTAAAGGACAAGAAGTAAAATCAAGAATCAATAAATGGGATGGTATCAAACTAAATGGCTTCTTCACAGCAAATGAAACAATCAAAAATGTAAACAGAGAGCCTATAGAATAGGAAAAATTATTGCCACACACACCTCAGATAGAACTTTAATCTCAAAGATATATAAAGAACTCAAAAAAATTTTATAAAACTCAAAAAAAACAACAACAAATAACTCAATAAATGGGCAAAGGAACTGAACAGTCATTTCACAGAAGAAGAAATACTATCAGTCAACAAATATATGAAAAAAAAGTTCAACATCAATAGCAATTAGAGAAATGCAAATTAAAACAACACTGAGATTTCATCTCACTCCAGTCAGAATGGCAATAATTAAGAATACAAATAACAATAAATGTCGACAAGGATGTGGGGAGAAGGGTACACTTATACATTGTTGGTGGGACTGCAAATTGGTACAACCACTCTGGAAACCAGTATGGAGATTCTCAGAAAACTTAGAATGGAACCACCCTTTCATCCAGTTATTCCACTCCTCAGCATATACCCAAAGGACTTTAAATCAGCACACTATAGTGATGCAGGCACATCAATATTTATAGCGGCTAAATTCACAATAGCTCAGCTATGGAAACAAACTAGGTTCCCTTCAATAGATGAATGGATAAAGAAAATGTGGAATATTACTCAGCCATAAAGAAGAATGAAATTATGGCATTTGCCAGTAAATAGATGAAACTGGAGGTATCATGCTAAGTGAAATAAGCTAATCCCCCAAAAAACAAAAGCCAAATGTTATCTCTGATATGTGGATTCTGATTTATGATAGGTGAGAGGACAAGAGAAGTGAAGGTTCATTGGACTGGGATAGGAAAGAATGTGGGGAAGGAGGAATGGGAATAGAAAAGTCAGTAGAATGAATCGAACATAATTTTCCTATGTTCATATATGAATACACGACCAGTGTAACTCCATATCATGTACAACCAGAAGAATGGGAAGTTATAATCCATGTGTATATGTATGATATGTCAAAATACATTCTACTGTCATGTATGACTAAAAATAATAAATAAAAATAAATAAATAAAAGTTTAAAAAAATAACCCCTAAGCAATTCAAGGTAATTTTCAACATAGACCATAGATTTGTACAACTTTTTCAAACCACAGATGTGGGGGCATCTTAGTTTTCACAGGTTCAGTCTCTCTCTTTTATCTAGTTCCAACACTAATCTAGGTAGAGACCTAGATTATCAAGTCTGTAACCAAAGGGGAGCATCAGTTTCCTCCTCTGTGATAAGTAAATAATAAACTTTCTAAAGGTGTTAACAGAAAACATGTTCAGGGGTGAAATGATTAGATTATGAGAGTTGTAATTTGCTTGGTGGATTAATCCACTTGAATGGATTAACCAGGTAGCGATTATAAGCAGGTAGGGTATGCCTGCTCCAGGAAGTAGGTCATAGGCAGGGTGGCCTTGGGGATATATCTTAGCCTGTCTGCCTGCTCTCTCTGAGCTGAAGAGCTTCCCTCTGCTGGGCCCTTCCTCCATGATGTTCTGCCTCACCTTGGGACCAGAGCAATGGAGTTGCCTGACCATGGACTAAAATCTCTGAAACCAAGAGCCCAAAACAAACTTTTCCTCCTTTAAGTTGTTCTTGTCACAGGGATGAACAGCTGATGACATAAAGTGATGAAAATGAGAGGGAAACGATGATTCAAAATATTGCAGGTGACAGGTTCCTGGACTGGCTGCCACTTCACAATAAACCACAATGGAGCACCAGCAGGTCCACAGCGAGTAAATTGGCTTGGCACACTGGAATGTTCCAGAAGGGCTGCAGGAACAAGCCACGGAATGAAATGGGGGTGGGGGAGATCGTCTGTCTCACTCATTCCTGGGCCTTGCTTCCCATTGGTCTCATGTAGTAAAATGAGGTAGAAATTTAGGCTCTGCTCACTAATCCTGCGACCAAATCTGGGGAGCCTATCACTGAGGTGTCTGTGGTGATTCCATGGATACTTTTCAAGTGCATGTCTACAGGAATCAGGAATGTCAACCAGCTTTGGGAATGAATATTTTAAAATTAAACCTATAGGATTGAAACCTATAGAGAATTACTAAGGATTATGCCATAACTATCACTATACCTATTTTCTGTATTTTTTAGGGAAAAAAAATTATAGATAAAGATCAAGTCACTTATACTGTCCTCTTCATCCCTTCTTTTGAGCCAACTAGTCTTATGACTTTTAGTGTATCCTGTCCATTTTTATACTTATCCTCCTGTGTGTATGTGCAGATACATATGCCTGTGTAATAAGTATATTGCATCTCTATAATAGTCTGTGTGTGGCATAAATACACTTCACATGGTATGAACATATATGTGTGTCTATGGGTATATATGTCTATTTATATATATGTGTGTGTGTGTTTATAATATAGTTAAATAAGAGGAAAAATTAAATGTTCAATAACACAATATTATTTAAATAATTTAAGTAATATTTAAATACATATTAAGTAATATTTAAATGAATTTGAGCCAATCCACATTATGAAATACTATGTGGTAATTTAAAAACATTGGAACCAGAACGATGAAGTCATGGGAAGGGATATGAGATTTATTATCAAATAAACCAAGCAAGTCGCTTCCCAGTCCATGTTGCCTGATGCCATTTGTCTATCACACCACTTGCCCACCATGGAGTATGTCTGGGAGGATACATTAAAAACCACCGTGGTCTGAGACTGAGAAAGCAGACAAGGGGAGACATTTTATTTCTCTCTTTTTATCTTTCAGCTTTTTTTTAAAAAAAATTAACATGTACTACTTTTATAATTTAAAAATACCAATAAAAAGAATGGTCTATAGCAGATGTTACCCAGGAAGAGCAGCCAAAGACTGACTCCAGGACCCAGGCAAGAGAAGGAGCCTCGTGGTCTGACACAGGAGGTGGTATGTTTCTGGGAACCAAGGGTCTTGATTTGAGTCTTGCTTTTGCCATTGAATGCCAGGCATCCGTGGGCAAGGCCAGCTCCTTCTCCTGGAAGGGGGATTCTGTTACATTTATGGTCTGGATAACTGTCCCCCAAAGGTCCATATCCAAGAGTGTGGCCCCCAAAGGGGTGGTACTGGGAGGTGCTGTGGACCTTTAAGAGGTGGGCCTTCCTGGATGGTGGCACATGCCTGTAGTTTCAGCTGCTTGGGAGGCTGAGGCCGGTTCAAAGCCAGTCTACAGCAATTTAGTGAGGCCCTGAGGAACTTACTGAGACCTTGTCTCAAACAAACAAAAAACGAGCTGGGGATGTGGCTCAGTGGTTAAGCACCCCTGGGCTCAATCCCCTGTATGGGGGGAGGGGGTGGGAGAAGTGAGGCCTTATGGGAGGTCTTTAATGATTAGGGGCAAGGCCTCTAATAAAGGATCCAGAGACCCTGCGCATCCTCCCTCTCTCTCCCTCTCTGCTCTAGTTTGAGATGTGACCGTTCTGCTCCTACAGACATTCCCACCATGGTGTACCACACTTAGAGGGAGTTCAAACCAAAGGGGTTATCTGATCTTGGACTTGAACTCCCCTAACTAAGCTACTTAAATCTTTGCCCTTTTAAAGTTAGTTACTTCAGGTGTTTTGTTGTAGTAACAACATATAGTAGCTAACACACCTACCTCTCCTGATTTCTCCCGTACCTTCTACACTGGCTTCTTGACCTGTGCCCACTCCACAGTGTTTCATACCTTTCTACCTGCACTCAAGCCTATCCTCTGCCTGGATATCTTTTGTCAATTTATCTGTCTGACTAACCACCGGTATCATTGTCCCAAAGAAGCTGGAGGACCATTCTGCAGATTCCCAGAGCCTCTGCTACATGCTACCAATTTATAGGGTTATTGCCTGCTCTCAGCCACCCCCACCGGAACTCTCAACTCTCCTCTCCTAGAGGGTAGTGCTGATGATTGGTTTACCTTTGTGCCTGGCTTGAGGTCCACTTCAATAAAGGAACTTTTTGGCTAACTATTTATACCCTGTTCCAGCCATGCCTCACCTCTAAGATGAGGAAGCTGAATGATTAGTTCAATTCAGCAACTGCATACCAACACTTAAGCTATCCCAGGCACCTTGCCTGGCTCTAGAAAGGACGGAAAGGTGGGTGCTGCTCTTCAGTACAGAGGAGGATCTAAGGTTCATAAAAACCCAGTTTCCTGATTCTCATGACCAATATTTAAAATGTGCATTCAATTTTTGGCTCTTCCCTGATTTGTTGACTAATCCCAGGGATATCATTCTACCTTGATGAGGACAGTTCCATAGAGCACACACAGAATAAGGTACTCGGACCTCTCCAAGACAAGGAGGAGGGGATTGCTACTTTTCCTGAGACACGATATACTGTAACAGGGTTTACTGCTCTCTAATCATGCAATCTACATAATTTATCCCTTTAAAATGAGCCATAATCCCCAAAGAGTGCTTCCCTATTGATATCAAATGGAAGAGGGTATTTTGAAGGCCATGGCAGCATCCCTGCTATACATTAACCTACACAAAATCAATCCATTTCCAAGTGAAGCACAGCCCTAAAAAATCACTAATGGACCTCCATGCAGTTTGTTCATGCAATGTGCAGTCAGGAATCATGCATAATGTAATAGTGCAAATGCTAAAAGCAGCTCCCACAAACTAATTTAATCTTGGTTTAATGGACATAGGCAACTGATCTTCAAAAGAGACTGCCAATGAGATTCCTGGGGCCTCACAGCAGCCCGAGAACAAGCTCCAATATTAGCTTTTTGGTCAGTTACCTCTTTCAACTGGTATGTATTAAAGACAATCCAATGTGGTTATTGAAATTATAAATAACTTGCATCAACTTTCACAGAGTATGGAATATAGATGGCTTCATGTATTTGCATAGATCTCTGGGATTGAAATTTTGCTCTCTGTATCTTTTAGTCCATGTGCTAACTCAGTCTAGGGAATCTTTTATACTTTGGAAGATCAGAAAGCTAAGCAGTACCCGCAGCCCCCAGGCCATGCCAGAGAGACAGTATCTGAACAAAGACCTGGGATATGAAGCCTGTATGCAATCAAAGGGATTAGAATCATACTGCTGGGCTCATCTCCCAGGGACAGCCAAAGCCCTAAACATGCACCTCCCACCTGACATGATCAGAGGAGAAGAGCATTTACCCATGCAAACATGAGCACATGCATGCACACACACTCACGCAAAAGTCTCCCTTTCTGATGTAAGAGAGGTTTATTCCAGAGAGTCTAATGTCAGCCTATCCTCAGTGCAGCACAGCCAAACTTAGGGACATTATAGAGCCTTTAGTTCAAACCATGTACTTTGTTTAAAATGAATGTTACTAATTGCCTTTGGACTTCTACTGCCAATCCATGAAGAAAGCACAGAAAAGGCAGCTTTGGTGGACAGAGAGAAATATAATGTCTGGGTCAAGGTTCAGCAGAGAAGGTGGGGCTTGGGAATGGGAGGAAATGATGGAGGATATTTTGGAGGAGCTGATATCATGATTTTTCAAGTCAAGGAGAAATTGATGAATGAGAAATAGAGGTTAAACAATGTCATTTAGAGCTAGAGAGGCATCTAATAGAATGTAATAATATAAATTTCCTATAAATAGGAAGAGATCTAAAGGGCAGAAGTCAATGTGAGTGAACATAATCCTCATCTTCCCCATTGAGGCGTTAATAGACATTGACTAGTGACAAACCAAGGAATGACCTTGTGGAAGTAGCCACCAAAATAGCTAAAAACAAGCACTAAGTAGATTTTGTCTCCATAGTACAGGAATGGAAGAGGCAAGAGTGCTTTTCTTGGGTTTCTATGTTATTCGATTTGCTATAATTAATAAACGATCATTTGATTTAAAAAGAAAAATCAAGTGGGTACTTCCAGCGAGCTGAGGTGGAAATTGAGAAGGATAGGACAAGATAATGTTGATTTTCCTAAGAAGCAGCTGGACTATTTGTGAAAACCATGAGCATGTATGAAATGATGCTTTCTATTCTGTATGTAATTGAAAAAAAAAAAAACACTGAAATCTACATAGTAAACTGTTAGGAGTGAATCCCTCCAGAACAATGCTACCCAACAGACGTTGTGTGACAACAGAAATGTTCCGTGTCTGCACCGTTCGATACTGTAAGCACTAGCCACAGTGCCTTTTGAGCACTTGAAACGATGAGGGCAACTGAGGCATTTCATTTTCAATTTGAGTTCAGCTTAATCAGTTCTAATTTAAATAGCAGCATGGAGCTAGTGGATACTGTTCTGGGTAACAGCTCCAGAATCGAATGGAAGTGTGAGTTTCTTTTTATAACTGTCTACATTTCCGCATTATTTGAAATTCTTACAATATGAACATGGCAGTTTTATAATTAAGGAAGTCCAGAACGTCTGCATTGGAAAGGAAAACGAAAAAAGTGAAGAAAAAGAAAGCAACCATACAATAACATATTGGAAAGTGAGAATTCTACAAAGTAGACAAAAAATATTCTGAGGTTGATGACCGGATGCATGAATATTCTTTGGAATGCTTTCAATCTCAGAACTTTTACCTGAATCTCTAGAGTAAACATCTTTGTCTCACCTCCTCATACCACAAGCAATTAGATTTCAGCCCTGTCTGCCTTGCTAGGTTAGTCACTAATCTTATTTCTGCTTTCAATCTTTCCAAAACACTCTGCCATCTCTTTTTTGTGGGGTACCTGGGATTGAACTCGGGGGCACCTAACCACTGAGACACATCCCAGCTCTATTCTATATTTTATTTAGAGAGAGGGTCTCATTGAATTGCTTAGGGCCTCGATAAATTGCTGAGGCTGGCTTTGAACTCACAATCCTCCTACCTAGGCCTCTTGAGCTTCTAGGATTACAGGCGTGCACCAGTGCTCCCAGCCTGCCATCTCTTAATTGTGGTTCCTCTTCTGCCATTTTATGTCTTTGTTGCTATAGATCTAAATGTACAGGTATAGGTTTTTATTTTTGTCCTCTCAGGTGAGTGACAGAGTGCAAATACACGCATATGCTCCATTTACCATATTTACTCCACACCAACAGGAAAAGACTTACCAAGAATTAGAGGCAATATAACCTCGACTATCTAAACGCCTGGCTCTTTTTCATTCACCATGTTGACCCACCATTTGCATTCTGATCATTTCTCAATTACCAGGCAAAATAGAGATTCTGTCACTTTTTAGTCATGGACACTCAACAAATTACATACTCAGTTTTCTCATCTATAAAATGGAAAACACAACTGAACTGATCTCAAAGGATAGTGGTAAGGGAAAATGAGAAATTGTCAGAGAATGCTCAGCACAGACCTGTCCAGTAGGAAGCACTTAATAAATGATAGCTACTATTATTTTAAACATAACAAAACAAAGAATTCTCTGCCTTGACTGTACAAGGCAAGAGAGTTCCAGTGTTCTGCTCCTTAAAATGGTCAATTCATCTTTTTGTGTGGCCTGCCAGACCACTTCAGACTTATTGCAAAATTAGAGGCACAATGACTTTTAGAGAAATGACAGCTAATACTCAAAAGATTTTTTTAAATGGTGGTAGGCAATATTCTTCAATCCAATATGACAGATAGAAGCAGAAATGGCCTTTTTGATGGTATAGCTCATCTCCTTACACAAAGAGTACTACAGTCAGGTTATAATAAATTATATCCATTGCATATGGAAGGAGTCTGTTAGAGAAATCCCTAATCCATGTCACAATATGAAGACCATTACCCTCCTTCTTTAATTTTTAAATAGCTTTTTTCATATTATAAAAGTAACACATATACATGGAAAGCAATTCAGAAAATGAGGTAAGAATAAATATCATTAATGATCCCATTTAAAACCACCAAATATGACCATTGTTAAAATTTTGATACATAAAATGATATGCACGTGTATATAGATCTAAATCTAAGTCAAAATAATACATAAAATGGGTGCAAGTGTAATTAAACCTTACATAATTTTATAAATTATATTTATAAATTCTAAAAATGTGAAATAGACAATAGGTAACTTCATAAATATAAACACAAATGTAATCATAAAGTCCATAATGTTTTAAGTATGGATTTTCCCATGTCAGTGGGTTTATAAATGTATCATTTCAATTTAATATTCTCATATATATTATAATTTGTTTTTACCAATCTCCTACTGATGGACATCTAGATTATTTTCTTTTACTATGGGTTCTTTTGTTCATTTTTACTATTTTAATCTTTTTTGGTGATGAATTCATCTTCATATAATTATCTTTGTGAAATCATTATAGACATGAAATCACTGTGTGAAAGATGTGGACATTATTAAGGCCTTTAATATAATTGCCCAAATCTTCAGATGTTTGGCAAGTTATCCTTCTGCTGGAGATCAGTGGTAGTGCCATATCCCTCACCCAGCGCTTGCTCTAGATATTATTATACTTAATTTGGCCAATCTAATGAGTGAAAAATTAATGCCTGATTATTGTTTTAATTTTGATTAAATTTTATTTGGTTACTTTGCTTGTGGGAGTTAATATATTTTCGTATACATATTGGTCATTTCGGGTTCTTTTTGCTAAAAACTCCTGCCTGGCCTCTTCATCTTTGGAAGTGAAGTAGGTGGCGGACAAGGAATGCCCTCCACACCCCTAGATCTATTCGAATATTCCCTGCCCATCAAAGCTAGCTAAAGAGATTCCACAGCCATGAGATTTTTCAAAGCTCTTCATGAGTGGTCCCCTCTTCTAACTTCTTAAAGGCTCTATTGTAAAGCTACCCTATGGCTTTAACAACAATTTGCCTTATCCTACAGTTATCTGCATCTTCATCCTTCTTTCCCTGTGACTCATTAAAAAAAGAAAAGTCTTTGGTTTCTACTCATTTAGAAATATCAATGACATGAATCATCAGAACATTACATGCCATTGAATATATGTGTATTGTGTATCTTTGTGTTGAAAAGTAGACATCTATAATTATAAACACTAACAGTTATTGACTTATTTATTAGCCTTAGCTTTGCTATGTGAATGTACAGGAACGAATTAACATGGAATGTGATCAGCTAAGACCAACTAAGACGTTTTTCTTTCTCATGGAAAGTCCAATGTTGAACCAGTGGCCCTTATTTTTCTCTTAACTATTCTGTCTGGAACATGTCAATTCCAAGATTGCCTTGTCACAGAAGGAGAAATATGGAGGAGGCACGTGGGCAGTTAAACATCTTAGCTGGGAAATGGCATGATTCCTTTCTACTTGTGGTCCAATGGCCAGAACAAGTTCAATAGCACCAACCCAATTGCACAGGAGACCAGAAAACCAATGGAAACACAGTGGGCATTACTGGTCTCTGCCATAATGGGCGCCAGGGATTTCACAAGTGTACACTCAGGTCCACCTACAATTAGGTGGTTATCCTTATTTCAGTTCTGCAGATGAGGAAAATAAGTCCAGGGAAATTATACAACCTGCCTAAGATCCCTCAATCAGTAAGGGACAGAACTGGAACATAAACCCCATCGTTCTGCTTCTGAACTCTACACTTTTAATGAGTAATTATTTTTAAAAATCGATTTAGTAAGTAGATTGAACACACACACATGAATACATATACATATATACAATCTTAGAGCATGGGAATCTAGCCATAGATGGGTGAGTGATCTCTTACTGACCGAAATGCAGTGCTAAACTCCTCTGCACACATGTGGTGCCTACTCATGGATTGAGCGGTGAGGTCCGAACTAATCTGTGCCTTTAAAAATATATATAAATCATGATTCTGATTCTATTAGGTAACTGGGTATTTATCTCCTGATAGCAACTAAAGTGAAAATGGCTGAGAGCAATAAAAATCCATTTTGCTATTTAGTACAGTTTGTCAGAGTAGAGAAATGGGATTGAATTTCAAAGCCACAGGCAAGCTGGCTGCAATCTGCAGCTACACAGTTGATGGGTTTTTTTCTCCTTTATTTACAACTCTTTTGATAAGCCTTCAGCAAGTTCCATAGGTTGTTCTAGTTGTATCTCGTTTGACTGGATTAGAATACTTGATGACAGTTTGGATAAGTTTGAGGCAGATGGTTCTTGACATTTTTCATAGCATCAGTTACAAACCATGCAAGAAACTCTTTCATCCTTTGTTTATCCTTCACTTAGAAGCCACTATAGTAGATCGTTAAACTTTCATTTTTCACAGTGCTGATTAAGGCATACTCTGAGGCAGATGTTACTCCGTACCATTTTTAACAATTTACATTTAGCACCAAAGCTGGCTTTGTACTCGTTCCAGTGTATCAATTCACTTTTTCAAAACTTCAAGGTCAATCTCTGAAACACTGCAACTCCCTTAACAACTTAATGTTTTTTGTAAACTTCTCTTGGTTACAGAAGCCCTACCACTATCCCACATGTGTGCTTGCTAGTCAACACACGACCATTCAGAGGTTGTCTTCCTCCACAGAGTTAGAGTGTTATTGAAGAGACAGTTTATTAAACAAACAGAGGAGTAAAAGAACCTGAATATAACCTGTCAGAGTATCTTAATTTTTACCAAAGCAGTGCTACAATCGGAAGTGATTGACACTCCTGAAATACAAAATTCATGGCACATCACAGCTGAGATGCAGAACAAAGAGTAAGAAATATTTCTCTTTTCCATGTTTTAGTGATTTAGTAAATTACATGCTTCTTAGTTCAACCTAAGACAAATAAGAGTGCATAAAAGCATTTTAGGAACAATGGAATGTTGACAAATGGGCTCATTAAATGCAAATTGTGACAAAATTCTATTGTACCTTGGGAAAGCACACCCTTTCACTTTTCCTCTTCTGGAATAATTTCCAAGTTTGTTCCCTTTACATACAAATGATAACATCCTGTTCAGGAAAACAAGTGTGTGGGAAATCTGGTACACAGTCTCCAAGAGGCATGCTCCTGTATATTCCCACCCCATTCTAATGTAAGGACTGGAGATAGGCTTATGGATCACATGCCCTGGAGTGCTATTTCCTCACCAAAAAAAAAAAAAAAGACCAAAATTGAACCACAGAAACAAGGAATAAGTAAACATCAGAACCTGTGGTTCTGAAGGCTCATTCTACCATTTACAGAACCATCCCACAAACCAGCAAGCAACTCAAAGACCTTAAATGGGACCTTGAAGTATCATTTGGTTGAGTACTTTGAATAAAATAACTGGGAAAACCAACCTGTATGGCTTCTGAGAAGAAGAAATGAGGAGAGGGTGGACAGTAAATCCTCTTATTTTTAAAGGTAGTACTTGCAAACTTCAAACCAGTCTTAGTGAATCTTGGGGTCACCATCATGGGGTAGCCTGTGCTCTAATGAGCCTGGTTTCTTAAATACTGGTGAGCCTAAGGCAGAATCTTCAAGTTGTAATAAACAAAGGGGAACTGATACTGATTTACATATTAATAGACAAGGGAATCCTGCAGATCAAGTGCACGTACAGATGTGTTTCTTTTTCTTATTGCACTTTCAGCTAATATGGGTTTCTGTGAAACAGTACTAGCCTTTGGTTACATGTAGTTACAGCCTTTCATTTAAGTGAGTCATTCAATAAGATATTGAGGGAAGGTAGGGAGGAGAATAAGGCAAGCAGGAGTAAAAAAAAAAAAAAAGTTGTTTTAATATAGATCTTGTGATTATTCCGGGATGACAAGGCCAACAGATCAGGAAATGATTGCCAGGAAAGACAGCTTGCTATACTTGTGGATTTCAGGAGGAGGGGGCACATCATACAGGGAGGGAACCACATGGAGAAGCAGCAGGGTCAGTCTGGGGGCAGCAGGAGAGGAGAAAACTGTGGGTAAGGACCTTTATTGTTGTTTTCTGGGAAAGAAATGAGCAAGGAAGGGTAAAAGGGCATAGAACTGATGAGTGTGAACAATGTCTGAGCACAGGGGGTGTCTTTAGCCGTCTGGTACCAGCCCCTGTGTCAGGTGCTATCAGGCTGGATAGTGATTCTAAGGGTAAGGAGTCCATAAGGTGTTTGGACAGCCTGTGGACCCTGGATTGGCTGGTTTGCATTTGAAAAGCACATGCCTGGAGGCGTTGTGTGCTATCTTGGAGTTGACCCTGGGAGGGGCTGTCCCTTCAGGGTCACATGGCCTAGATGCTAAAGCATCAAAAGACAGAAAATAAAAGACATGGTGAACACCAGAGTATAGCTGTCCCCCAGCCTTCTTTGCTGAGGATAGGCCAAGTACAGTGGGATGAGAACCTTCAAGTTCTAGGAGAGGTACAGTGATGACAGAGAGGTGGCACATGGCCAAACCAGGAACAGGAGGCAGGAGCTCACAGTTCAATAGTTATGACCAAGAGGACAACTCAGGAGTCCTATTAGTTTTCTATTGTCACAGACCAATACCCCAAAACTTCAAAGCTTAAAACAATAAACACTTATTTTCCCACAGTTCCCGAGGGTCATAGATCTGGGCACAAGCTGGCCAGATGCCTGAGACTCAGGGTCTCTCACAAGTCTGAATCCAGAGGATACAGGCTGGAGTTCTTGGCATCTCCAGCGGGACTGAGTGAGGGTCTGCTTCCAAGATCACTCATGCAGCCATCAACAGACCCCAGGTTCTTGCTGATTGTTGAGCAAAGACATCAGCGACTTGCTACATGGACCAGTTCACAGAGTACTCACAACATGGTGGTATCTTTTCACAAAGCAAGGATGCTGAGAAAGAGTGATTGAGAATGAGAGGGTGAGACAGGTTAGGCAAAATGAAGTCAGAGTCTACTGGCGACCTAATCTGGAAAGTGGCCTCTCATCCGTCCCTTCTGCTGTGGTCCCTTCCCTGGAAGCGAGTCACCAGGTTCAGCCACACCTAAGGGGAGATTGCACATAGGTGTGGATACCAGGACCAGGACGTAAGTATCCTTGGGGACCATTTTACAGACTGCCTACCACAGGAGTGGATAGAAACTTTAAAAACAAAGAAAAATCTAAAGCCAGAAGAAACAAACAGAAAACCTCGCCCTTTCCAATGACACAACAGTAAAAAATAGTCCTGGTGCCCTGCTTGATTAATCATTGTTCCCATTTTACAGGGAAAAGTAGTAACTCATCCCTAAGGGATGGAATGTCAGGTCTTCTAACTGTCAGGCTTTTTTTAATATATATAATCTCTTTAAAATACAAAAAAAAGAGTGTGAATACAATAAATACAAGTTCATAGTCTGAAAACTCATAGTGTTCTGTACACAGTGCTAATTAACACGTAAAAAGATGTGCAAACTCAATGATAACCTTGAACAGACAAGTAAGAATGATGAGTATTACTGCTATGGTTGTTTTAGAATTTCAACTTGGCAAAGATTAATTGGATTGATATTGCCCAGTGTTAGGGAGCATATGGAGAAAAGACACCCTCACACCCTGTTGAAGGAAGTATAATGGGTATGAAATTTTGGCAGGCAATTTGGCAATACCTATCAAAAGTTAAACTTGTGCAGACCCGTTGATCCAGCAATTTTACTTCTGTGAATTCAACTCAAAAAAATAATCAAGCACGTGCACAGAGAGTATGTAAGAAGATAGTTGCTGCTATATTTGTGAAAATAAATAGATAGATAATAGATTAGAACAAACACAGTGTCTACAAACAATGGATAAATTAGATAAGTGATAGATTAGATAAAATATAGGCATCCACTAAAATTTTCAAAAAATCTGCATTTATACAAAAAACAATCTCTATAAGATATGGCTGGAAGAAAAGAGCAGAAATTTAAGAAAGGCTATCCAGCCAGTCCTTGCATGACTGGAGGTTTTATTATGCAATGTTAGCTGAGATTGTTTCTTGATTGAAGGATTTTTCATGGTTTCAACTTCTCTCTTGGTCTGGACTTTCTTACATTGTCCATAGTAAGTATGAATAAATTTTGTAGCAAGAATTAAACAACAGAAGTCATTTTTCATGACTTCTCCCTTAGGAACATGGCCCTAAACTATGTATAGCAGATGATTTTATTTTTAACATCTTAAGGAAATGCTTTACACAGTAAACACCCATTCCCAGTTCATCAAACATCATAGAGACATTACTTGTAATGAACAAAGACTTAGGCTGCAATTAAGTTGCATTTTTCCATTTGTTAGGGGTTTTTGTTTTGTTTTGTTTTGGTTTGGTTTTTGGTTTTTGTTTGTTTGAGTTTTTGTTTGTTTTTGTTGTTGTTGTTTTAAAAAAATTGGACAGATCAATAGCGATGCATAAGTGAAAGATCTAAAAAGACTTTATATAGCTCAGTCACCATTGAAAAGATGTCCCACTCAAAACACATTTGAATTAACTAGAAGAATCTGCTCCCAAACAATAACTTGTTGCTTAAATGTTGTAATCATTGTCTTGAAAAATAGTTCATTAAAACCCGTGCACTTGATTTTTTAGCTCTCCATATATCTGGATGCTTCCTATTACAGACTCAGCTACAAAATGGGCTTCTTCTTTCACTCTGAACCCAAGCCAAGAAGACATCTGTGCCCTCAGCCCTTCCAATATATTCCATCTGCTTATTTCTCCATGTCCAGAGCAATATGGAATTTACAATGCTGGCTTTTGTATATACCCTTAAGTCGTGCACTTTTTTTAAAAAATGTGATTTTTTTTCTAGGATTGCAATTTTTATAAGGAAATCCCAGCATTGAATGTTCTCATTTGGGCAATAATAATTGGAAATTAGATTGGAACTATTTCTTTAACAAGAACTGACATCAAAACTTACTTTCTCTGAGAAGGTCTGTGAAATAAGCATAGATGGTCCTCGGGTCCAAGCAATTTCCTGCTAAGTAAGCCAGTGCCATCTTTTGCCTAAATAAAATAGAACAGTGTCTTTGGAATGAAGGAGATGTTTGTTTGGCATTCAGCTTGCCATGCAGAGAAGACACTGGTCAGGCTGTCCTTTTGACAAATTAACCCTAAAGGACAGATCTTAGAAACAATAAATACATCACATGTGTTCCATAATGGACTAGAAAAAAATGTCCCTGCTCACTGATCTTCTGTCTGCTTTGTAAATGGAGGAGAAAAAAAAAAAACCTCTTATTTATATGAAAGAAGGTATTGAACTTATTTTCATGATTAGATAACACTCTTCCCTCCTAATTTTTCAAGTTATCATGAGACAATTTGATATGGATTAATATATGTCTGGCTTTTATCACCTAGATGAAAAAAGAGTAGCAACGCTGAGATGGGTAGGGGAGACATCTCGTGACTTAATTATGCTAAACAATCTTGTTCTTCAGTACACAAAAGATAACAGCTAACATGCTGCTAAACATTTACTGATATATGAGTCAAGAGAAAGATAAAAGATTTCATTCTGGAGGGAAAATGCACTTAAGGAAAAACTGCTGTCATGGGGTTTTGAAGCAGAAATTAAAGAAACAAAAATCAATTGGTTGATGGGATGAAATTATGCAGCAACGTAATTGTGGGGCGTAGGATCTGCGTAGGTTCATCCTCTCCCTTTCCTCAAAATTTAAATTTATGCTTTTCCTGCCCCTGGTTGGATGCCTAAAACAACTAAGTTCCTATACCATACTAATCTTCTTTTTTACTTTTGGAATAGGTTCTGTTTCCATCATTTGATAGACTTTCAGAGAATTGCCCTAAAAACACTTCTCACTACAATGAATATGTACAGAAGCTCATGGTGGCCATAGTACATTTGAGTGCACAGCCTCATTCTCATCCCCTTTGAGATATTTGAGAAATGGAGAAGCAACACTGAGCCTAGTCAAACCACTGTGGCCTCCTTCTCTGAGGGTAGCCAGTGTTAGATGAAATGAAAGAAAAGACCCATAGGTTCCAGATTGTTCTAGCTGTCCCCTGCAAATCTCTTCCTCCTGACCATTTCTCTGGCAGTGATCTGGGTTCACCTTTAGACAGAGGTCATGGCTTTCTAGAAATTTCCATGATCCCACTCTCGCAGCTCACAAGTTCAGACTTGTCCCCCTCTGCTCATCCTTTGGGAGAGCTGGTTAGTGCCCTTTCCTTCCTTCTCCTACTTGTTTAACTCCTCCCCATATTTTGTAAGATCTCATCCCACAATAAATCTCAACGTCCATAACAGTCACAGTGGTTTTGCTCCCTGGTTGAACCATGAGTGATACAGCCATTACCTGGTTCTGGCCATAATTAACCCATCAAGGATCTCAAAGGGGTGGAAAACCATGCAAACCAAGTCATTTTCAAAGCTGCTGATGCCCAGGGGAGTAATAACCCTAGTGATGAGCGAGGGGAGTCATGGAAATTGTCATGGCTCCCAGAGTTAGTTGGCTAATTTGTGAACTCCCCCACCCTCCTTCCTGTTCACCCACATTGCTTCCCAGCCTATACTGCAGGGAGGAATGGGCATTTTACCCAGTCTTGCCAATGAAAACTAAGCAACAGTCTGCAGTGAGGCTTCAGGGAATCCCATTTGGTTCCTGAGAAAAGAGAAGGAGAGTGACAGGAAAGCTTGCAGATGACACTCCTCTCTCTTCCTGTCTTGGATTTGTCCACAGTGCCTGAAACTACGGCCACCCCCTTCCACCATGTTGCAGAAAGCACACAGGGAGAAAAAGCCAGTAATGTTAATGGTGGAGCAGGGATAGAGGCTGGGTTTGTGATGAGGTCAGTGAGTTACCTGACCTGTCCCATTAAAGAAACAATAAACTTCCTTATGATCTAAGCTAATGTTACTTGAATTTTCTGATACTTGCAGCCAAACGCACTCCTTACCTTGAGAGCTGTCCTCAAGCTCTCTAAGCAAGCATGAGAAAAGGAAATGGGACCGTGAAGAAAATATATTGAGCACCTCCTATGTGTTGGACATGTATTAGGCATTTTCACACACATTTTCCTATTTAGTCCTCACAATTGCCCAGCAAGGTAAGTATTCTCCACATTTTAGAGTGGAGGGAATTAAGGCATAGAAATTAAAAACCTGCCCAAGGTCAATTAATTTGTGGAGCCATAATTTAAGCCTTCTGAATTAAGGCCCAATTTAATTTTAATTAGGCCCTACATAAGACATGTTCCTTAACTTTTCAATGAGCATACTGAGGAGTAAAGGAAGATGCTAGAAACATTGGTTCTATTTCACTGAAGTTTGTGGGATGAAACCAGCATGAAGTAATGTCTAATAACCAAAGATAATTAAAAGTAAGGATGATCTTTCTTAGAGGGAACTAAGTTCTTCAACAAGGACAATATTTGTGTTTAAGTGAGATACACATAGGGTCCTTTTTAGGACTATTGTAAACAAATTGCAGCCTCAGGCAGGAGAGCAACCTAAATAATTTCTTTCTTCTTTTTTTTTTTTTTTTTTTTTTTTTTTTGATGCTGGGGATTGAACCCAGGGCCTTGGGCTTGTGAGACAAGCACTCTACCAACTGAGCTATACCTCCAGCCCCCTAAATGATTTCTAAGGCTTCTTCTAACTCCAAGAATCTATGACTTTTCAGATATGCTCAGGTGTTTTCCATTATATTCTGGTAAACTTAGGTTTCTGAAATTAGAGTTGTTCTTTCTAGCATCTCCATCTCAAAGATGCTAGTCCCCAGGGATAGAGCAAAGATCTTTCCTAGTGACTGATTTAGAAAATAAAAACCTTTTCATGCCTCCAGGGCAGACCTTAGAGGAAAATAAACATGACTGACAAGCAGCTCAGTTACTTGGGAAAGTAGCAGCCACTCAATCTGGAAGCATAGTGGTTAGAGGCTGGGAGGATTCTAGATCTTACTATAGACACTTTCTGGTCTACCAAAAATAGTCTCTCTTCCCCAGAAAAGACCAGAGGCCTAAGGGAACATAAATTTTCAAAAAAGAAATTGTCTGATGAATTGACTGATATCTCCTCTTCTCTTCTGCTCTACTCCATTTTCCACCTCTCAGCACCTAAAATAGTTTTTAAAGATAATTGTTACAAGGACTGATTACCCAACCAGAATTGAAAATGTGATGTTGATAATCTTTCTTTCCCCTTCCAGGTAATGGTCTTGTAGAGAGGTAACTTTAAAAAGGAAAACAATTTTGCTGGACATGGTGGTGCATGCCTGTAATCCCAGTGACCTGGGAGGCTGGGATGTGAGAATCGAAAGTTCAAGGCCCACCTCACCAATTTAGTGAGGTCCTAAGCAAAATAGCAAGACCCTGTCCCAAAAACGAGCTGGGGATATAGCTCAGTTGTAGAGTGCCGCTGGGTTCAACCCCCAGTTCCAAAAAAAAAAAAAAAAAACAATTTTAATATTAGATCCTGAAGATCATTTTGGAAATCATCTCTGAATTTTTAGAAACTGTCCAGAGGTAGTATCAATGAGATTTTAAGTTATCTTGGGGACAATATGAGGGTGCTCCTTCTTACTGTGAAGTCTATGGATGCTTGATTTAGTTTATCAGGTATCTAGTCTGTGATAGGCAACTCAAAAAGCTAAAAAAAAAAAAAGAACTTGAAAATCAAACCAGTGAACATAGAAGCAGTGAATACATTGAACACTGTGGTGAGCCAATATAGGAATTCAGAAGCAGAGGAGATCATAGGTATTTTTTTTTCCTTTTCCTTCTGTCTCGCCTTATATATAACATGTTGTTCACGTTTTCCATTCCATGTCAGGACCAGCGCCATCTCCGAGTGTCATTTTACTATTCTTTTCAGGACACTGTGTCTATTTTCATCCTAGCATTCATTACCATTTTGAATTTTATATTCATACGTTTATGTTTGATCGTATACTTTTCTGTCTCTTCTCTTTATAATATTGTCTTCAAGCCAGCAAGAAGGATACCTGTATTACCTAACATTTTACACAGTGTTCAACATTCAGTAGGCACTCACTACATGGTGGACGTGTGGAAGGAATGGATGATGAGCAAAGGGGAGAAAACTTCATGGAGGTGATTTAATCCTGATAGGTCTTAGAAGATGAGCAAAGCTTGGTGACTGAAGACAATTAGGGTTGGTGAAGGATGCAGTCTAGACATAAGGGACAGCATACAATAATGGCACATCTGTAGAGAAGTAAGTCAATGACATTAGACAACAATAATCCCCTCATGGTGTGATGATATTCCCTCCCCAGTCCACTATCGCTGTGGTCATTTAGATGGGTGGAAAATGGAATAGAGCAGAAGAGGAGAGATCAGGCAATTTATTGTCCACTAGTGACTTTATTTTTCAATTACAATTTTTTTGAAAATTGTTTAAAGCTTTTCAAAATGCATGGAGATATTTTGGCAGAAAAAGAGATGAAAACATTTTAGGACTGTATAATCCTTGAACTAAAACCCTACTCCTTTTTCTCCCTTTATTTTCCCCACCCCTATTCTTCTATCTGCAGAGTTAAACAGACATCAGGAGGGTATATGTTCCTAAACTTCTCCCATGCATTTATACACACACTCTACACATACACATTCACACGTGCACACCCATATACACCAACCCATGCATAGAGAGATACATATTCACAGGCATATGTACATAAAGACAAATCTCTAGTAAGACAGAGAGAAGATTAAGGTTAAGAATGAGGAGGTTCCCTTTGTGTTCACCTTGGGAACTCGCCACAGGATTTGGGCTTTACCATTCCCCTCTCAGAAAGAGGGTGCCTTCCTGAACGGCAGAGATCCTCAGCTGTCATAGGCATGGGTGGAAGTGTGATTTAAGACGCAACAGGAGATGCTCTAGAACTTTATTCATAAGTGAACTCATGAGGAGCCTTTTTCTTCCCAATCCCATCAAAGTTCTCTAATTTTCTATTAGCTTTAGGAGTTGATTTTTTCTCAACCCTCATCCTAACCTCATTCAGTGCACTTGCTCCAGTCTGAACTTGAAAGAACTGCTGCCATTCTGTTAAAACAAATTTCCAGGGTCCCTCTGTCCTAAGTACGATATGAGTTTTCTCCTCTTCACATTTTTTTTAAAACAATCTGCAAGCTCATCTTTCTCCCCAATGTATTATACCAATGGAGGAATTGCTGGTCTTGGAAAAGAAATGAGAAGGGCCTCTCAAGATAGACCCCAAATGATAGGGGCAAGTTCCCAGGAGTTTTGTAAACACTCTGCCACTCCACTCTGCTATGGATTAGCTACCCAGAACAGACACAATTTAAAGCCTAGAAACAAACTCAAACTCTTCTAATAAAACAAATATTTCACAGTTCATTTAATCCAAGATATTGAAAAGACCTGCAAAGCCTCAGGGTTACCCTCTCCCCAGGGATGCCGCTGTGTTTGAGTAATACAGATGCTGCCTCCTTCCCAGCTCAGCAGCTGCTATGCCAACACCAGTCTCCCTGCCTGCTCTTCTGTTTGTTTTCTGGAATTACTACTGGATTCAATCCAAAGGAGGCTCAGGTGGGGCTTCTACCCTGAGCTCCTAATCATGGAAAACCATAGAAAAGTATGTCTGTGTAATAACCCCGGGTGTCCAAATGTAAATATATAAACTTCTCAACTCTTTCTCTATTTCTCAAATGCTTGCTATGTCAGGCACTGTTCCAGATGCTAGGGATACAGAAGTATAAAAGACAGAAAAAATCCCTGGCTTTTGGGAACTAATATTGTAGTAAATGAAAGAGACAACAAATAGGAAAGACATAGTATGCCATATGGTAATGAGCATTATGGATAAAATTACTAGGCAGTGCTGGGAGCCCAGGGATGTGAAAATTACAATTTCAAGTAACATGGACAGGGAAAGGGTCACTACATTTGGTAGGGCCATTTATCCAATTTTAAGTACTTTGGTCTTGGAGTACCATGGCACTAAATCAATTTCAAAAGAAAAAAAAATTTCAAGGCAAGTTTCAGCTGTGGAGCATACACCTAAGGAAATACGCACCTGCAACTTTGTTCTCCCTTCTTTAAAGAACTGACATCTGCCTCCCTGGTGGCTATTAGAAGTGACCTTGTTCTTGTATGACATTGACCATGTTAGATCCACACAATAGGAGGCAGCTGATCAATAACAGGCTACTGAGCCTCTTCCCTGAGATTCAGACTCTTCCCTTGAGACCCAAATACCCCTATCATACCTACAGTTGGATTATTTAGCCCTTCCTCAGTATGTTAGTCAGTTTTTTGTTGCTATGATCAAAATACCTGACAAGAACAACTTAGAGGAGGAAAAGTTTATTTTGGGCTTACAGCTTCAGAGGTTCAGTTCATGGCTAGGCCCAAGATGAGCAGAACATGGCGGAAGGGCGTGGTAGAGGAAGGATGGTTAAATCATGGTAACTAGGAAGGAGAGAGGGGGGAGGGGGGAGGGGAAGGAGTCAGAGGGACAAGCTATAATCCCCAAGAGTATGCCCTCAGAGACCTACTTCTTCCGACCACACCCCACTTGCCTACAGTTACAATCCAATACTGCAGTCTTTTCAAATTATTAACCCACCTAATGGATTAATCCACTGATTAGGTTACTGCTTCCATAATCTGATCATTTCACATGCCTGCATTAACACAGGAGCTTTCGGGAGCCACCTCATATCCAAACCATAACACTTGAATACAAGGAGACACGGAATAGAGTGACAAAAACCTGCTGAAGACAGAGGTTAGGTCTCATGGGAGGACAGAAAAGGACAAATCTGGAGGGTAACTGGAAATCCTACACTGTGTTGCAATTCTTGCTTGAAAGATATAAAAACTTTAGCCTGTCATCACATGTCTTTGCCGGGCTGATAAGATAACTGAATCTCACACTAACTGAATGATCTGAATGTTTCATTCCCCTGCAGAGGGATCCATAGATGCTCTTGTCATAGAGATTCTCATATAGTTGATCTCTACAGATCATCCTCTGTCAATCTGACTTATAGGTCATCTAAACTACCTGGGAAACTATCTACAAAGACAGAGACATGAACTTTGCCCCTGATCCACTCACCTAGACTAGCTTGGAAGAGGATTCCAGCACCTGTATTATCTAAAGGCTCCTTTGGATAAGTGGAAATCAGCAGACATATGGAACCATTTATACTATGTCACACTCACACATTAGACCTTCTCCACTGTGCAGAGATAATATGAAAGGCAGCTATAAACAAAAAGCTCATTTCCTCCCACTGCCTTGTTGGCTGTTATTTAAATATGTCACCCCAGGGCCCTACCCTTTGCTTGGGATACTCTTCCACTAAACATGGCTTGCTCTCTTGCCTCCTTCTGTAGCGTATCATCTTACCAGGAGGTCTTCACTGTTTCCCTATCTAATATTTCAAACTTCCTCATCATTTTCTTCCCTCACATACATTTTTCACCTCATTGGTGCTTATCACCCTCTAAAGTGTTGTATATTTTATTTACTATATTATTTATGATCTCCATCTCTCTACTCCATGGGGATAGGAATATTTGTCTGTTTTGCTCTTTGTAATATTTCCAGGATCTGGAACATTCCTTGACGCAGAGAACTGAGGACAATGCAGAGGAGGTGGTCAAATGTTTGTTGAGAGAATGAAATCTGTCTTGGCTGGGTTTCGAGAATGGCTAATGATCTTGTTCTCATAGAGGGGTACACTGGCATTTTGATCCCCACCGTTCGGAACCAGGTTTCCAGCAAGTGAGTTAACCTTCCACACAGCACCCAAACACCTGCTCTCCTGCATCCAAGCAGATTTCCATTGGCTTGAAGAGCACCTGAAGATGTGTATCTGCCTGAGAAGGGAAAGACTCCAGCCAAAGCCTATCCCAGGCCGGCCGGTTGTGAACTTGCAGGAAGATGAAGTGCGAGGGCACATGTGTGTCTGTGAGATCCCCTGGGAAACCAGACCCATGTTAACCCTCAGCCCCCATAAGCCTGCACCTCAGAGAAAAAAGGGGAAGAGCTTCCTCCCTGTCAACCTCCCAGAAAGTTCCCGTCTCTAACAGAATGGAAACCACCGAGGCACCCGTGAGATGAAAGGAAAGCAGGAATCTGTGGGAGAAGACAGTTGCGTATGTGCCTTTAAAGTGCCCCACATCAGTACAAAGACTTAGTTATTATCCTATGTTTTCCAGATACCAAGACAAAAACACAGTCTCAAAGGCCTTCACAAGGGGGAGCTGGGGAAAAAGGTAGTTTATCCGCCTTGGAAAAAGAAATGGTCTCTGCAAGGGCTCAATCCCTAAAATTTTTAAAAATTTTATATATGTATTTATTTTTAATTGACATAATTTGGATATATTAATGATGTATAATGTGATATTGATATAGTCTCAAGATGTGGAATAGCTGCATCAGGCTAATTAGTATATCTATTACCTCACATATTGATGACTTTTTTGTGGGGAGAATTTATTCTTTATCTTATTGGTTCTTTTTAGTTATCTAAGACAATAGAATCTACTTTCACGTAATTATACAAAGCCTGGTATATATATTATTCTAATTCTGACCCCAGTACTTCTCCTTCCCCTTCCCGTTCCCTTGTAGGGAGGATATTTAGAATCTACCCTCTTAACAGTTTTCAAGTGTACAGGATGTTGCTATTAACTCGAGTCATATTGTATGATCCATCCCCTGAACTGATTCCTACTGTCTAACTGAAACTTTGTGTTCTTTGATAAACATCTCCCCAGTCACCCACTCCAGTTCCAGCCCCTGCTAACCATCTACAATGGTT
The DNA here is from genome assembly GCF_021218885.2 of Marmota monax. NCBI lineage: Eukaryota > Metazoa > Chordata > Mammalia > Rodentia > Sciuridae > Marmota > Marmota monax. The sequence goes on from NW_026695224.1 coordinate 6,373,405, forward strand.
CAGTTTGACTTTTTAGATATTGTATATAAGTGAGATCATGTGGTATTTTTCTTTCTGGGCCTGGCTTATTTCACTTAGTACAGTGTCCTCGGGTTTCATCCATGTAGTCACAAAATTACCTTCTTTTCTTAAGACTGAAAGGTATTCCATTGTGCCTATGCTACATTTTCTTTATTCATTCATTCTTTGATGGATAAACACACATAAAAAGAGAGATCTTCCCTTTCTCTAATAAAAACTGAAGATTGGAAGTAAATCCAGAATGGAAATAAGCTCTTAAGAATTCTTCTCTTCTTTCCATCTTCCACAATGTAAATGGGATAAAGAATCCTGAAGGATTTATTCCCAACAGCAAAGTGGTGCACATCTCCAAGCTGGAGAAGCTGCAAGACTTCAAGGTTTATTTCTTTTCCTTCCATCCATCCCACAGGAATCTGGATTATCCAACTGTGTCACCAAGTGACCCAATAGAGAGAACAGGAAAACCTGTCTCTTGTCCATTTCCTGCCACTTCTCCTGTGAATGAAGTTGCTCCTTGAACATGAGATGCTAATCGTTGCCCATGCCTTCGCCTGATCCTCCTCACCCTCTGCCTTTCTTCTGACTGCTTTTCTCTGCTACTTATTACCAGAGACCTATTTCTTTTTCTCACCCCTCTACTATTATCATGACACTAATCCTTCTAAAACTCAGCCTTGATTCTCTCAACTCCCCAAATCTTCCATGACTCTCAAGTGCCTATTAAAAAAAAAAAAAACACTTTATTGTTTCCTTACTTCCTAGTGCGTTCCTATAGACAGTGTCCATATAATATAATGTCCATATCAGAATATCCAGGATCGATGCAAAATGTCAGAATGGTCAGAATGTCCTAGGAAAATTGAGATATAAGAACTTCCCCATAACCCACATGTATGTTTATTCCCAGAAATCTCGAGAGAGCTCATTTGCTAAATTGGACTTGCCTCTGTCTCTACACATTATTTCCCATCTGCAGACCATTCCACCTTTTCCAACTTTACCATCCTTCTAAATCCAGCAAAGGACCTCCTGTTTCAAAAAGTCTTTGTTGACATTTTTCAATACCAGCATGGAAAGTTCTAAGTCCCCTCTCCCTAACTAAGTCATACCTATTCCCCTTTTAAGGCATTTAATTACAATATGCAAACAAAGCCACAAGGTACTTGAGGGAGCTTCCATGACCAGTTCACAGGGGTGGCTAACAATGTAAGGTGAGGGCAGCAAAAGAGAATAAATATTCAAAACTAAGACAAATAGTTCAGAATGAATCAATAAGTAGTAAATAACTTTTTCTCCAGTTTGTGCTTTCTTTTTTTTTCCTTATAATAATTTCTTATTTGTTCTTATTAGTTATACATGATGGTAGAATGCATTTATGCACTTTGACATATCATATATATGGGGTATAATTTCTCATTTTTTTCTGGTTGTACATGTTGTAGAATCACATTGGACGTGCAGTCATGTATGTACATAAGGTAATAATGTCTGTTTCTTTCTACTATCCTTTCTGTCCCTATACGCCTCCCCTCCCTAACTTGTTTTTTTTTTTATTTTATTTTTTTTTAATTGTAGATGGACACAATGCCTTTATTTTGTTTATTTATTTTTATGTGGTGCTGAGGATCAAGATTGAACCCAGTGCTTCAGACATGCTAGGTAAGCACTCTACCACTGAGCTACAGACCCAGCCCTGCTCTACAACTTTTTAAGTGACCATCCAATTAAAAGTCAATGAGGGCTGGGGACATAGCTCAGTCAGTAGAGTGCGTGCTTTGCAGGAATAAGGCCCTGGGTTCAATCCCCAGCAACACAAAAACAAAAAAGCAAAGTCAATGAGAGAATTGTAAAAGGATCCAAATATATAGAGACTCAATGGCTCCATTCCTTCTTCAGTTCCATTTAGTCCTCATCTTTCTTAAATTTTGAAATAAAATTCAAAGCCAATATACAAAGAGGCATGATCTAATGAAAGAAAAGCAATATGAATTCCCAATCAGGGAGACAATACCTGAAGAAAAGCCCTGGCCCTAGAGTGAAAAACAGATAAATGTAATTATGTGTATGTGAAGGGGGAGTATTTAGGTTTCTAGCACCCTTTCCATCTGGTGGCCAAGGGTTAGAATTTATGGGTTTATGTGTTAGGGGTAGGGGATAACAACAGGATATGATGAAATCTTACTAGTACTAGTATTTCCTCTAAATTTCCATTGTAGAACTAGCATTACATAGAGATATTATTTTTGTTTTAATTATTTTTGAAAGCAAGGTATTGGAATTGCAGGTATTAGAATTGGCACATTACACACTTTCGTTTCTTTAATCTTATTGAAACTATAATTCCCGTTTTCCGGACACTCAGATTCAAGCAGCGTGGCTGTTCATTAGTATAGAATTACTTCAAAGAATTTTTGAAATAATAATATTTCAATTATTATAGCTATCCGAAGAGCTACTCCATGATTTATTGGCTTAAAATAACTATTTATTTCATATTTACATATTTTATGAGTCAAAATCCAAATGCAGCACAGAATGAATGGTTTATCTCTGTTCCACAGTTTCTCTCTACAGCCTCAGCTGGGAATTCTTGAAGCCTTAGGATGACTTGATGGTTTGAGCCTGAAATCACCTGATAGTATCCTCACTCATGCCAGACAGTTCCTAAGAGCAGTTGACTGGGTCCTCAGGTGAGCCTGTTGAACACAGACCCTATGCAGTGTGTCCTGGGCTTTCTCACAACATAGAAGTCTCAGGTTGGTTCAGATGAATGGCAGCTCTGACTCCAAACGGGGGTATCTCAGCAAACAAGATAGGAGGCATTATCTTTTGTTTCTTACATTAAAAGTCAGTGTTACTTCTGACATATTCTGTCAGTTCCAAGGCATCCTTAATACTGTCCAGATTCAAAGGGAGGGAGAAAAGAGAAAGGAAGTCGATTTTTTTTTTTTTGAGAGGAATGCCAAAGATTTTGTGCTCATCACTTAAACCAGCACAATCTAGAAGGACAGATGCTTCTTGATTCACAATAGGGTTAGTCCTGAGAAATCTGTCAAACATGGAAAATGTTATAGGTCAAAAATGCATTTATTATACTTATCCTACCAAGTGTCACAGCTTTGTAACACAGTATCCTACCGAGTATCAGTTGTTTACCCTTGTGATCAGGCAATGACGAGAAGCTTCAGTGTACTGCCTCTGCCCAGCATCACAAAAGAATATATATCATTAGCCCCAGAGAAATGCAGAACTCAAAATTTGAAATACAGTTTTGTGTTAGTCAGTTCTCAGTTGCTGTGACAAAATACCTGAGGAAAAAACTCAAAGGATAAAAGATTTACTTCACCTCACATTTTCAGAAGCCTCAGTCCATGGTCAACTGACTCCATTGTTTCTGGGTCCATGGAGGTAGATGGCCCATCAGGATAGAAGGTCATAACAGAATAAAGCTGATCACCTCATGGCAACCAGGAGGCAGAGGGCACAGAGGGACAGAGGGTGTAAGGAACAAAGATTCACCCTTACAGGATACATTCCCAATGACCTACTTCCTCCAACTGGGCTCCACCTCCTACAATTTCTACCACCTCTCAATAGTCCTTTCAAATGTGAAACCCCTCAATGGATTAATCCACAGGTCTCATGACTCAATTGCTTTCCAAAAGCCACCTTCAACACACATACCTATGGGGGACTTTCCAAACCATAACAAGTTTCTACTGAAGACACATCATTTCACATCATGATAATATCAAAAAAAAGTCAGTTTGCCAATTATAAGTTGAGGACTTTCAGTAATAATTTAAAAGGCCTCTTCGAGCCTTTTAAATGTTCCAATAAGGAAACATTTACTACTCACACATTTACTACTCACACTATTCTAGGTATTATCTTTATTAGGAAGATATTTCAATGAAAACAAAATAATTAGGAAGGATGAAGTACTGAGGAAGGGATTGTAAACTGAAAATGTATGCTCAGGCCACAGGGCTATGGTAAATAAATGAAAAGAGTCTGCTCTGCTGAAAAGAAGCTTCCCTTGTCAAAAAAGAACTGGAAATCTAGATTTTTATGTGAACTCATCTGAGTGTTTACAACACTTTGTAACAGGAGGGATACTATACACAAGCCACCAGTTATTCTTGTAACTGATAGATGCTCATTTATTCAATAAATGTCTATTGAAGTAACTACCACTTGTCTAGGGCTTTTCTAGGCCCTCAAAGTTAATGAAAGGCTAACTCCATTCTTTACGAGGAGTGAGTTTTTCTGTATAATAAACAAAATTCCCTGGTTAAATGAAAATGAGTTTACTCTTATCTCAAGCATCGACTTGGTAGAAACAGAAATAACTGTGTCCATCTGTTCTACAACTTTACAGAATCATTATTTGTTCCATTAGCACCATAAATGGTCTGTCAACAGTAATTGTCCTGCGTATTGTGAATACGTTCACAGATAGTGTGCCAAGTTTAACTCTTGGGGTTCTGAAAGATTAGACAGACAGTCAGTATTCACACAGGTAACTGCTTCCCACAAACCTTATAGCTTAAAATCAGAACATTCATATGAGAAAAGTGCTCTATCTTTCATAATGAATATGTAATGAATATGCCCTCATCTACTACTGAATCATACCAAGAGATCTGAATCCAACAGAGACTTCTGAGTATTAGTAACCTTTTCTGGTCTTATAAATCATTCATTAAACATAATCTTCAGGACTTTCATTTTCAGAGTAACAAGGACCTTTACTCCTGAAGGCATGAAAACATAGCAAAATATATCAAAACAATGGTTTTCAAGATTCTGCACATTAGTTAACAAGGACAGTGATCTCTGAGAGTCAGGAAGCAAATGAGAGGAATCCCATAGTTGCCTCAGCATACATCACTGAGTTTCAAGCCCATGGTAGATGAAAGAGGAACCCAAGTAGATTCAATTTTCTTATATAAAAGTGAGGGTCTAAGAAAAGTACAACAGCTACTGTTCATAGGGCAGAATACCAGAGCGGAAAGAGTTACACAGAAACTCCATAGATCTACAGATCTTCCCCCTAGAGTATTCAGTATGTTGCTGAAAAATATCTAGCATCCAATCAAAAATTATCAGGCTTACAAAGAAGTCAGAAAATAGAATCCACAATGAAGAGAAAAATCAATCTATTGATGAGATCCAGAATTGACCCAGACATGGGACATTAAAATTATCATTGTGGTATTATAGATATTCAAAAGGAATAGAATGAAGATTATGCATGTTAAAAGGAAATATTGAATATATAAAAAATTTCAAATCAAACTTGGAAAAAGTAAAAACTACAATGTATAAGAAAAAAAATACACTGGACAGGACGGACAGGACTCACAACAGATGAGACTTTGCAGAGTCCGAGATTTGTAAATCTCAGGACATGAAAAGTGAAACTATCCAAAATTAACAAGAAAAAGGAAAAAGAGGAGGAGAAAAATGAACAGAGCATCTTTGAGCTTTGGGACAAATTCAAGCAATGTGTAATTAGAGCACTTGAAGGAGGACATAGACAAAAAAAAATATTTGAAGAAAAGAATGGTTGAACTTTTTTACCTATTTAATGAAAACTACAAGCCCAGGAATCCAAGACATTCTATGAACTCCAAGCACAAGAAACATGAAAAATTTACACCAAGACACAACATAATCAAATTGCTCAAAACCAGAGAAAGAGAAAACCTGAACAGAACTCAAATTAAGAAGACATAAAATGTACAAAGGAAGAAAGATAAAAGTCGGAGTCGATTTCTCACTAGAAACTACGCCAGAAGACCATAGAACGACACCCTTAAAAATACTGAAAGGCAAAACCATCAACCAGAATATTTTTCAAGCAAAATGCCTTTCAAAAACAAAGGCAACGTAAGATCTTTGTCAGACATAAAAATACTGAGGGAATTCAACACTATACTACCAACATGCTACCAGGTAGAACATGATACCTGATGGAAACGTAGATAGGTCTATACAAAGGAATGACGAATACTGGAAATGAAAACTAAGCTGAGAAATATTTTTTTTGTTATTATTTAAATCTATTTAGAGATGATCAACTTTTTAAACAAAAATTTAAGAAGTCATGGTAGGGTTATAACATCTATAGAAGTAAAGCATCTGGCAAAAATAACACAAAGACTAGAAGGTAAGACATAAAAGTATAATGTAAGATTTTTATAAAATATATGAAGTGATATCACTGACAGGTAGATTCAGATGCATCAAAAAATGCATACTCGGGGCTGCAGCTCTGTGGCAGAGTACTTGCCCGGCATGTGTGAGGCACTGAGTTTGATCCTTAGCTCCACATAAAATAAAATAAGGGCATGCTGTCCATCTACAATTACAAAAACAATTTTTAAAAATGCATACTACCAGTTTTAGAGCAATCACTAAAATAACAAAACAACGAGAGCTAAGAAGATAATAAAAATGAAATCATAAAAAAAATTCAAAACAAAAGTAGGCAAGGGGGAAAAAGAATAGACGAGACAAATCAAAAATAAGTAGTAGAATGATAGATTCAAGTTCAACCATATCAGTAATCATATTAAGTGTAAATAATCTAAACTATTTCCAAAAGAGGCAAACATTGCCAAATCTGATTTTTTAAAAAGTAAGAACTGTGCCATCTATAAGATATCAAATAGAAATAAACAGATGTGAATAAGTTAAGAAGTGAAAGGATGGAAGAATGTTTACCACGTGAATACAAATGAAAAGAATACTGGAGTGGCCAACCAAGTAGATATCAGAGCAAAGAATATTAAAGGGATAAAGAATTTCATTACATAATGGAAAAATTATCAATTCATTATGAAGCTGTAACAGTCTTAAATATTTGTAGACATAATAATTCAGCTTCAAAATACATGGAACAGGGGATAAAAGATGGCGGCGAAGGGAGTGCATTGCCCCCGTGTGCCGCGTCACTGTGTGGGAGTATGATGAGTCAGGACGGCTAAAGGCTATCTTGTTAGGAATTTCCAGCAATAGTGGGGTGCTCCGGAACCTGGAGGAAGGATTTCCATCGCACGAGGATCGGCTACGGTGACTCAAACGCGAGAGATTTGTCGCACGGAGGGTAACACTGCTTATTCAGCAAATCGCCCCGCGGCTAGAGTCTGCAGCGCGCGCTGGGAAACGAGGAGATAGCGACGCAGGGATACAGCGCTGCAGTTTCTGCCAGCCGTGCAAGCACCGTACTCAGTGCTGAATTCTGGGTTCGAGACAGGGGAAGGAAGCGGTCCAATTCGGTTCTCCACACCAGTCAGACCACAGAGGAGGCCAGCGGCCACCATCTTGGAGAGCTGACGTCACCATCCCTGTTTTCGACTGACCGCAGCTCATTCAGCCATAGAACAGGTAATTTCAGGCTGCCATTCACCTGCAGCTTGCAGACAGATTACTCAGGCTCAGTGCTAAATAACCCGCGGAAACTGCTTCTTGGAGCCTGCTCTTATCAGAGCATACACGGAGCACGGAGTGGCTGAGTTCCGGCTCCCGGAACTGCCCTGGCCCAGGGCTAAGGAGCCCGAGGAAACTGCTTCTCGGTCCGGGTCCTGCTGAGTACTGTGGAGGTAAATACCAACTGAGCCTTCGTGGGCAGTGGCAACAGGACTGAGACGGGGCCTGTGAGGGCCGGTCAGGACTCACCCATTGCTTTGGTTACCCGGCAAAGGGAACGAAATGCTGCCATTCGCATAGGATACCAACATGGCAGAGATCTGATGTCATCAGAAAGCAGCGGAGGAGAGAACTTCATCAATACCAGCGGCGACAGAAACAGTTGGTCTCCTGGTAGGGAGGGTGAGTCACAGACACCCGAGTCTCTCTCGCTTTGTCCTCGAGCCAGAGGGGAGGAGCCGGGCCGCTGCCAGCGCCCGGAGCAGGCCCAGCGGATTGCCGGCGTGGGGGTCGCGTGACCCCAATTGGAGAGGGGGCAGAGCGGAGCCGCCACCCGCACCCATAAGGTGGGCAGACCTGCGACCCAGTGGTACACGGGCGTGGTAGAAGGGGCAGGGCAGAGCCGCCGCCCGCGCCTGCAAGGTAGGCAGACCTGCGACAGACTGGCGGGTCAGGCCCAGTGGCCTGCCAGCGTGGTACACACGTCACCCCAACTGGAATTAGGGGCAGAGCAGAGCCTTCGCCTGCGCCTGGATCAGGCCCCTCCGGTGTGGTGGTCACGTGACCCCAATTGGAGTGGGGGCGGAGCAGAACTGCCACCCGTGCCCGCAGGGTGGGCAGACCTGCGACCAACCTGCAGATCAGGCCCAGCGGTCCGCAGGCATGGTAGGAGAGGCAGGGCAGAGCTGCCGCCCGCGCCTGCAAGGTAGGCAGACCTGCGACAGACCGGCGGATCAGGCCCAGCGGCTGGCCGGCGTGGTACGCACGTCACCCCAATTGGAGTAGGAGCAAAACAGAGGCTTCGCCCGCGCCCAGAATAGGCCCAGCGGTCCCTGGGTGTGGTAGACAAGTCACACCAATTGGAGTAGGGGCAGAGCAGAGCTGCCGCCCGCGCCCGGAACAGGCCCAGTGACCTGCCGGCGTGGTAGTCACGACACCCCAATTGGAGTAAGGGCAGAGCAGAGCCACCTCCCGTGCCCGGAATAAGCCCAGCGACCCGCCGGCGTGGTAGACACATCACCCCAATTGGAGTTAGGGCAGAGCAGAGCCACCGCCAGCGCCTGCAAGGTAGGCAGACCTGCGACCGACCCGCAGAACAGGCCCAGGGGTCCGCGGGCGTGGTAGACACCTCACACCAATTGGAGGAGGGGCAGAGCAGAGCCACCGCCAGCGCCTGCAAGGTAGGCAGACCGCCGCCCGACCCTGCAAGGGAGACTTTTCAACTATACAAGAGCAATATAAATATATAGGGGAAAAAAACATTTCAAAAACACAATAGTTTCACCAAGCAGAAAGAAACACAAGCAGTATGAAAAGACAAGGAAAGAAAGGACCACAAGCAATGCAGGTCAACTCAACTTTAGAAGAGGTAACAGCTGCAGCAGATGGAATGTCAGATAAAGAATTCAGGATATACATGCTTCAGATAATCTGGAGTATCAAGGAAGACATTAGACAGCAAAATCAGACAATGAAAGATCACTTCGACAATGAATTACACAAACAAATCCAGGAAGCAAAGGATCAACTATACAGGGAGATAGAGGTTATAAAAAACAAACAAACAGAAATCCTAGAAATGCAGGAAGCAATAAACCAACTTAAAAACTCAATGGAGAATACTACCAGCAGAGTAGAACACTTAGAAGATAGAACATCAGACAATGAAGACAAAGTATTTCAACTTGAAAAAAACATAGACAGCTCAGCGAGACTCTTAAGAAATCATGAGCAGAACATCCAAGACATATGGGATAACATAAAGAGACCATTATGAAGTCAAACAACAACAAGTGCTGGCGAGGATGTGGGGAAAAGGGTACACTTGTACATTGCTGGTGGGACTGCAAATTGGTGCAGCCAATTTGGAAAGCAGTATGGAAATTTCTTGGAAAGCTGGGAATGGAGCCACCATTTGACCCAGCTATTCCCCTTCTCGGTCTATTCCCTAAAGACCTAAAAAGAGCATGCTACAGGGACACTGCTACATCGATGTTCATAGCAGCACAATTCACAATAGCAAGACTGTGGAACCAACCTAGATGCCCTTCAATAGACGAATGGATAAAAAAAATGTGGCATTTATACACAATGGAGTATTACTCTGCATTAAAAAATGACAAAATCATAGAATTTGCAGGGAAATGGATGGCATTAGAGCAGATTATGCTAAGTGAAGCTAGCCAATCCCTAAAAAACAAATGCCAAATGTCTTCTTTGATATAAGGAGAGTAACTAAGAACAGAGTAGGGACAAAGAGCAGGAGAAGAAGATTAACATTAAATAGGGATGAGAGGTGGGAGGGAAAGGGAGAGAGAAGGGAAATTGCATGGAAATGGAAGGAGACCCTCAGGGTTATACAAAAGTACATACAAAAGGAAGTGAGGGGAAAGGGAAAAATAATACAAGGGGGAGAAATGAATGACAGTAGAGGGGGTAGAGAGAGAAGAGGGGAGGGGAGGGGAGGGGAGGGGGGATAGTAGAGGACAGGAAAGGCAGCAGAACACAACAGACACTAGTATGGCAATATGTAAATCAATGGATGTGTAACTGATGTGATTCTGCAATCTGTATATGGGGTAAAAATGGGAGTTCATAACCCACTTGAATCAAAGTGTGAAATATGATATATCAAGAAATTTGTAATGTTTTGAACAACCAACAATAAAAAAATTTAAAAAAATTAAAAATAAAAAATAAACCACGTGTGCGTGCGTGCGCGCGCACACACACACACTACAAATACCCACATACACATAGATGTAATACATCTTTGTAATATTTACTACTTAATACTAATTTTAACAAAAAAGATAAACATATTTATAAAGTTTGCACATACTTAGAAAAATTCTGGTTAGATATACAAGAAATATTAATACTAAAGTTGGTAGTAGAATTTTGTATAAGAACAGGGCAGAAGGTACTATTCCCAATTTGTACTTTAATTTTTTAAACCATGAATGTATATTTTTCTAATAAACCTAGCTAAAAATAAAAAAAAAATACATGGAACAAAAACTAATAGAACTAAAAGGAGAGATAGACAAATCTACAATCATACTCAGAAAATTTAATACTCTTATTGTTAGTTAGAAGAAACAAGCATAAAATCAGTAAGACTAGGGAGGAATATTAATTAACTTAACTCATTAGACAGTAATATCACATTACATCAAAAAACAGGAGAGTACACATTCTTTTCAACTTTACACAGCTTACTAAGACCACAATGTGCCATAAAACACACAAATATTTTCAAAAGGATTTAAGTCATACTATGTAGGTTCTTAGATTCTAAAGGATTTAAGAAAGAAATTAATAATGCAAAGATATGTGGAAACCCTCAAATGTTTAGAAACGAATGTATTTTTAAGTAATCTATGGATCAAGAAAAAATTAAAATGTATATTAGAAATCATTTTGAAATCAATGAAAGTTAAAACACATATATAAAAATTTTAATGAGATACATTAAAACATTACTTAGCGCCACAGTCCAGCTGCAGCAAAATAGTGGGGGGGTGACGAGCAACTTGTGTAGAATGATACAGCAGGAGTGGAAGCCGTTTATTGTAGGACAACAGAGGTATTTATACATTCCACACAGCTTATCTTAATTAACATAAACTAGAAACAGCAGTCAACCAATAAGAAATTTCCACACTTAATGGCTCGCTGGCGCCACCTCACAAACCACTTCCCCTGGCAAAATACCAGGCGCCATCCTGACTTGTTTACAGACTCTAGCAACATAGGAAGAAATACACAGTTTTAAATGGTTATATTAGAATAATAATTTCTTTAAAAGTTTAAAATCAATGAACTTACTTTTTATCTTCATAAACTAGGGAAAGAATTACCAAAAAAAAAAAAAAAGAAAGAAAAGCAATATCAAAGTGGAAATCAATGAAATAGAAAAAATAAAAACAGAAAAATCAATAAAACCAAAAGGTGGTTGTTTAGGAAGAGCAATAAAATCAATAAATCTCTTGCTAGACTGATTAGGAAAAAAGAGAGATATCACAAAAAGTGACGCCACTGCAGTCTAAAGACATTAAAGAATTATAAAGGCATATGATAAATAATTTTATGCCAATAAAGTCAAGAACTTAAATGAGTCAGACTCCGCTACCACAGGCACCGCTGTGGTGCTCAGAAGTCTTTGGGCACTGCCAATACTACCTCCAATGCTACCCCTGAGTCCTTGCCACTGATGCCCAAAGGTCTCTTCTCCAATCAGCTGCCACCTACACTACTACTGCCAACACCGCTGCCTCTGATACTGCTGCTGCCACACCGAAGTCACCTGGAGGTCTTCTTTCTGGGTGCTGCTGCCCATGCAGCTGCAGCCACCACTACCCACGATGAATACTGCTGCTGCCTCTAGGAGATCACCTGAGTGATGCTGCCCCCACAGCCGCAGTTGAAGTCACCACTACAGCTGTTGCAGCAGACACTGTTGTAGACACTGTTGCAGTAATGCCGCTGCTGACCTGTCCCCTATGGCCACCAACCATCACCACTACTGCTGTTACCACAGCCTAGAGGACTGCTGAGGGAGAGACTCCAGGTCTGGCTACATGTGGTTGCACACATCTTGGAGCACCGACCAGGACCTGGGGCCAGGGTGCCAGCAGGTTTACCAACACAATAGCCTCTGTCTGAGGACTCCATCTGGGACCTGAAGGTCCAGTGTGGGGGTAGCTGTGGGTTTGGAGCACCTGGGGTCTTCCTGCTGGGAGTGCTAGTGGCCCCCATCTTGCTGCTGCATCTCAGGGTTACTCCATAGCATGAGTGTCTCCTTGGTGGCCTCTCTGGAAGTAAGAGCAGCATTGAGATCTTGGGACTGCAGCATGGCCAAGCCTGAGGTATCTGAAGCCCAGATTAGTGGGATAGTGGCTGGGTCTGCCCAGATAGATCTGGACCTGGTGATCCCATGAGACGTCAGAGACAGGGCTGAGAAACTTTTGAATGCTGACAGAGACAGTTTGACTTTCCATTGAGATTTATTTTGTTTTGTTTTTCTAATTGCTAACTTCTTTACCATGTTTGGATCAGGGTGTTCTTTTTTGTGCATCAGTGTGTGGAGGACACTGATATATGAATGGTGTTTTATGTTTTTGTTGTATTTTTATATCTGTAATTTTTTCCCTTTGTATTCTTCCTAACACTTGTCTATTTTCTTGGATTCTCTTTCCAACTTTTCTCTAACCAACAGTCAATCTCTGTCAGCTCCTCTTCCACTCTTACTGTGAATCTTTGCTTCTAGGTTCTCTCTTACAAACATCAAGTACTACACTACTTCTGTTCTCTCATCCACCATCTGAACTTGTAAATTGTTTTAGCAAATTTTCTGTTTATACTATAGATCGTTATTGAATTCATAATTTTTGTTTAATGTGAGAAAGCAGTAGACACCTTAGTGGGAGCTATTAGGTTTGAGGCTATATATATTGTTTATACTGGGTGCTGTTGATATTAGTCTTGCCATTAAAGGAGAGGCCCTGGATACCTTCAGACTATAGGTCTACAGGATAGAATGTATGCTGCCTTAAATCCAGACTGCTAGATGGGAAAACACACAAACAAAATGGGGGAAAAAAAAAACAAGGAAATAAAGCACCACAAACAAACCAAGATGCTCCAATGATAAAAGCCACTGATAACACAGTAGAAGGAATGTCCAAGAAGGAGTTCAGAATGTACATTAGTTAAATTGATCTGTGAATTAAAAGATAGTATAAGGAGTGAAATCAAAGAAAAAATACAGGAAGTGAAAGATCACACTTCAATAAAGAGTTAGGGATTGTGAAAAAACAAGCAGAAATCCTCAAAATGAAGGAATCAATAAACAAGATTATAAACTCAATAGAAAGCATCATCAACAGACTAGACCACTTGGAAGACAGAACCTCAGACAATGAAGACAAAAATATATAATCTTGAAAGTAGAGTTGACCATGCACAGAAGATGACAAGAAACCATGAATAGAACATCCAAGAATGATGGGATAACATGAAAAGAACAAATTTAAGAGTTATTGGAATCGATGAAGGACCAGAGATATACACCAAAGGAATGCACAATCTTTTCAATGATACAATAGCAGAAAATTTCCAAAACCTAAAGAATGAAATAGAAAAAAAATTAAATACAAGAGGCTTACAGGACCCCAAATGTACTAAATTACAGCAGACCCAGACCAAGAACATTATAATGAGAATGACTAACACAGAGAATAAAAATAAAATCCTAAAGGCTATGAGAGACAAAAATCAAATTACATATAGGGGGAAACCAATTTGGATTTCAGTGGATTTCTCAACCCAGACCCTCGAAGCTAAAAGGTCCTGGAATAATATATTTCAATCTCTGAAAGAAAATGGATGCCAACTAAGGATTTTATATCCAGCAAAATTAAGTTTCAGATTTGAGGATGAAATTAAAACCTTCCATGATAAACAAAAATATAAAGAATTTACAACTAGAAAGCCTACACTACAGAACATTCTCAACAAAATATTCCATGAGGATGAGGTGGGAAAAAAAAGTAAAAACAGCAAAGGAAGGAATATTATTCAACCAAAGAGAAACTAAGTCAAGTTAAAAACCAGAAATAAATCAAAATGATAGGGAATATAAATCAAATCTCAATAATAACCTGGAATGTTAACAGCCTAAACTATTCAACCAAAAGACATATACTGGCAGATTGGATTAAAAAGCAAGACTCAACAATATGCTGTCTCCAAGAGACTCACCTCATGAGCAAAAACATCCACAGGATGACGGTGAAACAATGGGAAAAAATATCACTCATAGGTATTGTGTAAACAAGCAGAGTTTCCATCCTCATCTCAGATAAAGTAGACCTCAAGCCAAAGTTAATCAGAAGAGACAACAAGGACTTTTCATACTTCTTAAGGGATACATATAACAGCAGGACATCACAATTATCAAATATTGATGCCCCAAACAATGGAGCCTTTATATACATCAAACAAACCTTTCTCAACTTCAAGAATCAAATAGACCACAACACAATAACACTGGGTGACTTTAACACATCTCTCTCACTACTGGACAGATCTTCCAAACAAAAACTAAATAAAGAAACTGTAGAACTAATTCAATCAATACTTTATACTTAGCAGACATATATATATAATATTTCACCCATCAACCAGCAAACATATGTTCTTCTCAGCAGCACATGACTCCTTCTCTAAAATGGACCATTTCTTATGCCACAAAGCAACTCTTAGTTAATATAAAAAAAAAAAAACAGAGATAATACCCTGCATTCCATCAGCTCATGATGGAATAAAATTAGAAATCAACAATAAAGTAAAAATTAGAAGCTACTCTTAACAAGTGGACACTAAATAATACACTATTGATTTATGAATGGATACTAGAAGAAATAACGGATGAAATATAAGAATTCTTAGAGGTAAATGAGAACAATGATATAACATATGAAACTCTCTGGGACACTATGAATTGCACTGAGCACATTCATTAAAAGAATAAAAAGTCAAAAAAATAAATGACCTAACACTACATCTTGAAGCCCTAGAAAAAGAAGAATAAATCAACACCGAAACCAGTAGAAGACGGGAAATAATTAAAATCAGAGCTGAAATCAATGAAACTGAAACAAAAGAAAAAATTGAAAAAATTAACAAAAAGTTCTTTGAAAAAAATAAATAAAATAGTTAAACTTCTGGCTACGCTAATGAAACAAAAAAGAGAAAAAACTCAAATTACTATAATACAAGTTGAAGAAGGAAATATCACAATGGATATGTCTGAAATACAGAAGATAATTAGAAACTATTTTGAAAATTTATACTCCAATAAAATAGAAAATGTAGAAGACATTGACAAGTTTCTAGAGATATAAGACCTACCCAAAGTGAATGAGGAGGTCATACATGATTTAAACAGATCAATTGCAAGTAATAAAATAGAAAACACCATCAAAAGCTTACCAATCAAAAAAAGCCCAGGACCAGATGAATTCTCAACCAAGTTCTATAGGACTTTCAAAGGAGAATTAACACCAATATGCCTCAAAGTATTCCACGAAATAGAAAAGGAGGAAACCCTTCCAAACTCATTCTATGGGGCTAATAGCACCCTGATACCAAAACCAGGCAAAGACACATCAAGGAAAGAAAACTTCAGAACAATATCTCTGGTGCACATAGATGCAAAAATTCTCAATAAAATTCTTACAAATTGCATTCAAAAAACATATTAAAAAGATAGTGCACCACGATCAAGTGGGGTTCATCCCAGGGATACAGGGTTGGTTCAACATATGGAAATCAATAAATGTAATTCATCATATTAATAAGCTTAAAAAAATAATTATATGATCATCTCAATAGATGAGAAAGAGCATTTGACAAAATACAGCACACTTTCATGTTCAAAACACTAGAAAAACCAAGGATAGTAGAAACGTTCCTCACTATTGTAAAAGCTATATATGCTAAACCTAAGGCCAGCATCATTATAAATGGAGAAAAATTAAAAGCATTTCCTCTAAAAACTGGAACAAGGCAAGGATGTCTTCTTTCACCACTTCTATTCAACACCATCCTTGAAACTAGCCAGAGCATTTAGACAGAAGAAAGAAATTAAAGGAATACCAATAGGTAAAGAAGAACTCAAACTATCACTATTTGCTGATGACAAGATTCTATATCTAGGGGATCAACAAAATTCCACCAGAAAATTTCTAGAACTTATAAATGAATTCAGCAAAGTAGCAGGATATAAAATCAACACCCATAAATTAAACACATTCTTATACATCATCAAAGAATCCACTGAAAGAGAAATTAGGAAAACCACCCCATTCACAATAGCCTCAAATAAAATAAAATACTTGGAAATCAATCTAACAAAAGAGGTGAAAAGACCTCTACAATGAAAACTACAGAACACTAAAGAAAGAAATTGAAGAAAACCTCAAAAGATGGAAAGATCTCCCATGCTCCTGGATAGGCAGGATTAATATTTTCAAAATGGCAATATTTCCAAAACCACCATTTGACCCAGTTATCCCACTCCTTTGTTTATATACAAAGGATTTAAAAATCAGCATACTACAGTAATATAGCCACATCAATGTTTATAGCAGCTCAATTCACAATAGCTAAACTATGGAACCAACCTAGGTGTCCTTCAATAGATAAATGGATAAAGAAAATGTGGTATACATATTCACTGGAATATTACTCAGCTTTAAAGAAGAATGAAATTATGGCATTTGCCAGTAAATGGATGGAGTTAGAGAATATCATGCTAAGTGAAATGAGCCAATCCCCAAAAACAAAGACCAAATGTTTTCTCTAATATGCAGATGCTAATTCACAATAAGGAATGTGGGGCACTAGATAAGAATACAGTTACCTTAGATTAGGTAGAAGGAAGTGAAAGGTAGGCAGTGGAGGGACTATGGGGACAGGAAGAATAGTAGAATGAAAATAACATTATTGCTTTATGTATATATGTGACTGCATGACCAATGTGATTCTACATGTACACTCATAAAAATGAGAAATTATATCTCATGTATGATATAACCAAGTGCATAAATGCATTCTACTGTCATGTATAACTAATTAAAACAAATTTTAAAAATTTTTAAAAAGATCTTAAATGATGTGGACACATTTTTATAATGACATAAGCTAACAAAACTCACTCAAGAAGAAATAAATATCCTCAATAGGCCTATATATGTTAAATAAATTGAGACTGTAGCTAAAAAACCTTTACACCAAGGAAACTCCAAGCCCAAATGACTTCACTGGAGATTCTTCTAAAACATTTACTGAAAAAAGAAAGAAAAAATAATTTACACAAAACTTTTACATGAACTCTTCAGAATTTGGAAGAAGAGAGAAATCTTCTCAACTTATTCTTTGCGGCTGTCATTGGTTTAAGAACAACCATTTACAATAGCATAAAACATGTGTGTATAAATCTGATAAAAGACACACAAGACTTGAATACTAAAAATCTATAAAACATTGTTGAGAAAAATTAAAGCAAAACTAAATAAATCGAGAGATACGTTCCACATTCACAGAGTGAAAAATTGAACGTGTCAAGGTATAAATCTCCTCAAATTAAATTTTTAAAAATAATTCAATGTAATTGTATGAATTCAGTGTAATTGAGTGAAAATCCACCAAACTTTCTTGTAGAAATCAACAAACTGATTCTAATTTATATTTTTAAATGAAGATCCAAGTTGAGGAATTAACATTACCTACCTTCAAAACTTTTTTTTAATATTTTTTTAAAGAGAGAGAATTTTAATATTTATTTTTTAGTTCTTGGTGGACACAACATCTTTGTTTGTATGTGGTGCTGAGGATCGAACCCGGGCCGCATGCATGCCAGGCGAGTGTGCTACCACTTGAGCCACATCCCCAGCCCCCTTCAAAACTTTTTATAAAGCTACAAGCATCAGGACAGTGTGGTATAGGCATAAAGATGGACAAATAATCTACAGGACGAAATAGAGGCCAGAAATAAAATTGTACGTATACAGACAACTGATTTTTAAGAAAGGGACAAAGTCATATCAGTGGATTAAAGGTAGCCTTCAAAAATGATTCTTTAACAATCAGATGTTCATATGCAAAACCCAACAATACCTGTTAGAGTCTGTAAACAAGTCAAAATGACACCTGGCATTTTGCCAGGGGAATGTTAGAGTTCATAAACAAGTCTGGATGGTGCCTGGCAAAATGCCAGAGGGAGTGGTTTGAGAAGTAACAAAAGCGAGCCATTAAGTGTGGAGATTCCTTATTGGTTGTCTGATGTATCTAGTTTATGCTAATTAGATAAGCTATGTGGAATGTATAAATACTGCTCCTGTCCTGCAATAAACGGCTTCCACTCCTGCTGTATCAATCTACACAAGTTGTTCGTCACCCCCCCCCCCCGTTATTTTGCCCAGCCAGCCGGGCTGCGGCAAATACCAATCTATATCTTATGCCATATATAAAAATTAACTAAAAACAGATCATAGACTGAAATGTGAAACCTAAAGCTACAGGACTTCTAGTAGAAAACACAGGAAAAGATCTTCACAACCCTGAGTTGGGCAAAGATTTCTTGGCTGTGATATTAAAAGCCTGATTCGCAAGAGAGAATATCTTAGCTTGTATCTCCTCAAAATTAGAAACCTGTTCTTCAAAGGACATTGACAAGAAAATGAAAGAAAAGTCATAAGTATGGAGGAGAAATTATCTGCAATCACATGTGTGACATGACTTTTATCCAAAATAGCGAATCCTTAAAAATCAATAACAATTTTTAATAGTAAAAAAATATGAGTAAGAGATTGCCTAAGTATTTTCTTGTCTGTATTGCCTCTGTTGTTTATCTGAGTGGTCATTATCTTTCACTTGGACAAGTCTAGTAACCTCCTCCTGTGGTCTGAATGTTGGTACTTCACAAAATTAACATGGTGAGACTTCATTTCCAGTGCAACAGTATGAAGAGGTGAGTGGGGTCTTGGGAGGTGATTTGTCATGAGGGCTCTGTTCTCATGATAAGATTAATGTTCTTATTAAAAAAAGATTAATGTTCTTATAAAAAGGGGGTACGAGAGTGCCCTGGCCAAGAGGTGCCATCTTTGAAGCAGAGAGTGCTTAACAGACACTAAATCTGTTGGCCTCCGGATCTTGGACTTAACAGTCTAAATTAATTTTCTTATAACAGCAGAAACAGGACACCTTGTAATGGCCTTCTTGGCTCTGAGATTACCCTACTAACATCTATTCTCCAAACACCAGACAACAAGATGATTTAAAAATTTGAATTGGATTTTGTTAATGACATTGGGTGCCCTATGAGCTATCGTTTTTCCAACTTCTTAAGCCTCCTCCTCATCGGCTCTTTTCTAGTCACACTGGCCTCAGACATGTCAACCTCATCACCTTTGTGAATGATGACTTCCTGCTCTGAAGGGCTCCTCCTTAACCTCAACTTGTTAACTCTTTGTCGACAGGAGGCCTCAGTTCCAATATCCCTGAAGAACCCTGTGGGCATATATGATTACATGACCTGTGTAACTCTACCTCATGTACAACCAGAAGAATGAGAAGTTATACTCCATTTAGGTATGATGTGCCAAAATACATTCTACTGTCATGTGTAACTAATTAGAACAAATTAAACAAACAAATAAATAAATAAATATTTTTTAAAAGCCCAGAATAAATATTCCCAGATGACCTGATCCAGCGAACCTCTTTCTATCTTCTTCCACTGTTTTTCTCTGCATGGTGGTGGCTTGTCACTACCTGAAACTACAACATTTGTTTGTCTCTACCCAGTAGTCTGTTTGTCCTAAAATATAAGCCCCAGGAGGCAAGGACCAGGATGTCATGCTATTTTCTCAGTACCCAGCCACCAACAGGGCCTGTCCATGGTAACTGCTCAGCTGGTAACTGGCTAAAGAGAGCCTTACGAATTCCCTCTACAGTGAAGGATCTCCTAACCTTTAGCTTCTTTCAAAAACCCAAACTCTGGATCTTTCCATAGCTCCCTGTCTCCCATTTCTGCATTGCATTACAAAGCTATGGCTTTCCTGTTCCTTAAAATATTTATGCAGTTTTAGGCATCAGTGGAGGAATCTCTGAGCTTCCAGTGTTGCTTCGGAGATACGTCTCAGGGGCTCTGAATACCTTAAGTCTACTTGGCGTCAGAGTGGCATGAGCTGAGAATACCCAAAAAAGCCTGTTGTGGTAGCTGGAAAACACAAAGACCATCCAAAGAAAAGAAATTCCTTTTGCTTTTCCTTACATAGATACAAATTCTCTCCTTAACAGCCACCAAGGGTCACGACCACTTCCCTAATCATCCATGATGGGCATAGATACAGTGTGCAATTCTGCATACAGAGTACAGAGGTGGTCTGGGTTGAAATGGTGGCTCCATTACAAACTTGCTGGGTTTAAATGACTTAACCACTCTGTCTCTATAAACTGGAGAGAAATATCCAATGGGATTCATGGAATTATTGGAAAGATTCAGGGACACATTTCACATGAAGCACTTTTCAGAGTACCTAGAGCATAATTAAGTGCTCAATAGATAGTAATAGTGTTAACACTAATTTAGTGTGTTAATAATGATAATTATTAAAGATTCACATTGTTAGTGACACCTGGCATCTTTTCACCTTTTATATTGAATCCAACCTCTCTCAGGACTAGGAATTATATGACATGCAAAAATAATGCATAATGTTTGCATCTTATAGTTTTCCTTCTCTTTTCATTTTAAAGAGAAGGAAAGGTGAAGGGGGGTTTACAGTCTTATTCTGTCTCCTACAAGCATTCTTCCTGGCTAGGGTTATTAGAAAAATCCACTCTACCACTGACACTAGAAAGGGCATGTTGCTATGCCACAAAGGGACATCTCATTGTTGTGCCCTCCCTGGATTACCTTCTCCACATCCAAGGTAAAGAGAGTGTGCCCAGGATGTCAGACAATCCGCCCATATTGGTGTCTCCTGGGACAAAGTGCCTGAGTCGGGTGCAGAGGAAGAGCAGGTGGGCCAGCAACTGAGCCATCCTTTATCTCTCAGGCTGACCTGAGCCAAGGCAGTGTCCCTCCTCTCTGCCAGGGTAGAGGTAACATGTCCAAACCCTGAAAAGCTTTCTCATGGCAGGGGAAGAAAGGGAAATGTCAGCTTAAATAACCAAACACAGAAGGCTCAATGAGCAGAGGGCCCCTTCATTCAAGTAACATGAGACCTGGGAGAAAAAGGAAAGAGATGAGCTGGAACCCAGTCAGTTTTTTTTTTTCCTTTTTCTTTTCTTTCTTTTGCCAAAGCTCTTATTGGGCATGGGAGGGGTGGGGAGGAAAGAAAGGGGAAGAGTTGCCGGACACAAAAGAGACTGCTCTGAGCGAATGCCAATTTGGTACCTTAGAATTACTGAGTTGGAGGGGAGAGCACTGGAGTCTCTTCCAGATCCTTAGATGAGTGAAAATGCATCCTTGCAACACCATTTACTTGAGAGCAAAGCATCATGAGAACTAATGCCCGGGTCTCATTTGGCTTCTTTGCTGCATTTGAAGAGAGGGGTAAAAATTAATGATAAAAAGTTGAAGGAGATGCTGAAGAGGTGATTGGCCTGGGCGGGGGGGGGGGGGGTAGAAAACTATCTTTAAACAGCTGGTAGACAGTTTTCCTCATGGAGTGGACTGTATTTGCAAGTGGTTTTTGTCTCTAGGCTGCTCTATATGGAAAGTTCTATTAAGGCAACAGTGGAATCAGAAGAGATTTAAACTTCTCTACATAGGAAGTTAATGGAGATTCAAAACTGGACAGAGCAACAAGGGGTAAGATGAGGCAGAAGCATGTAGCAAAGAATGGCCATGGAGAAATTCTGGCATATTCTAAGAAGAGTTGATGTCTAATATTACTTTCAAAGTTATTGACAATTTCAACATCTCTTGCCACTCAGACTTGGAGCAAGATCAGACCAACATAGCAATGCCTGGTGAGAATGGTTTGGAGTGATGGAGGGAATGGAGCTCTTCCTGATCTGAGAGATAAAGAAGGGAAAAGTGGCCAGATGTGAGAAGTAAATATGGTGGAGAGTGACCTAGGGGCAGAACCGCATGCCACGAGATTGACCCTCTTTTATCCTCCCCTCTCTCTTTTGCCTCACCCCAGACATATGAATCTCCAAAGGAGAAAACAGCCCCTTTCCTCTGTATGTGGGATGGGAGTTTATGCCACATTTTAGTTACATCCAAAGGACAGGATGACCCCAGCTAGTCTTTGAGTTAAATTAATGAGCACACAAAACAAAAGTTGGCGGCTGAGAACTTTCCAAAAGAATGTATTACACAGGACTCTGGGTTGCAAATTGGCTTGCACACAAAAGGAAACTTGTTAGCCCAGGAAAAGGTATATAAACAGGATTGATTAAATCCAGACACTCAAATATCGTGGGGACTCCCATCTCCCACTTATCCCTTTATGGTCTGCTGCATTCTCTCCCATCAGAGAGAGAACTCATCCCTGCAGTTTCCCACATTAGCTTTCAGAGGAAGAGGATTTGCCTACACCAACAAAATACAAAAAGTCAGGGGAAGCATCAGCCAGTGGATGGTACCCCAGCCATATCACTAGATACTGATGCCCAGCTGTGACAGGGGAGTGGTATCCTGTGGAGCCCAGAGTAGGCCATGGAAGGTGTTCAATGTAAGTAAACAAGGCTTGAAGATATGACTGTAGACAGCAATCAAATCCCTGATGGGGGCAGTCACGGGTACCATTTTTCTATGTAAATATGATCATGTCATTGTCCCTTTCCATCTCATCCCCATTTAAAACTTTCCAATTACCTCCCTTGTTCTTGCAATAGAGTCCTGCACAGAGCTTAGAGGCCTGACACCTCCTAATCTTGCATTTTCCCTCTCCTACTTCTGGGCCATCCTCCTCTGAACTCCCCGAGCCAACCACTTTAGTTCCTGTCCTACCACAGGCCCTGCCACCAACCATCTGCCCTCTTCTCTGCCCGACCTGTTTCATTAGTCGGCCAATTTAGTCTTTAATCTGTATTTGAATATCAATTCATATTGGCCACCTCCCTTCTCTGCCTCCTGGGTTTAGATACCTTTGTTATATGTGCATGAAGCACCATAATACCTTTTCTTTATCCATTCACCTGTTGAAGGGCACCGAGGTAGGTTCCATAGCTTAGCTATTTTGAATTGAGCTGTTATAAACATTGATGTGGCCACGTCACTATAGTAGGCTGATTTTAAATCCTTTGGGTTTATGCTGAGGAGTGCAACAACTGAGTCAAATGGTGGTTCCATTCCAAGTTTTCTGAGGAATCTCCATAGTACTTTCCAGAGTGGTTGCACCAATTTGCAGTCCCACCAGGAAAGTATGAGTACATATTTTTCTCCACAACTTCACCACACTTATGGTTACTTGTATTCTTGATAATGACCATTCTGACTGGGGATGAAACCATGTACTCTTTAAATGTACTCATCATATTTGCAACTGTATGTTTAGGTGATTATTTGATGAATGTAAACTCCATGAGATCAGGAATCATGTGTTTTTGCTCTACATTCTTTCCCCAGCACTGGGCACATGGTCTGGCACAAAGTAAATGCTTAATAATGTTTTTAATCAAATAAATGAACATATAAATTAATTAATTAATAAACCAATAAAAGAACAAGTTGATGGAGGGCTGGCGTTGTGGCTCAGTGGTATAGCACTCGTCTAGCACATGCGAGGCCCTGGGTTCTATTCTCAGCACCCCCATAAAAATAAAAGTTAAAAAAATGCAGCCATTGCCTTAAACAAAATTAAAGGGCTGGGGTTGTAGCTCAGTGGTAGAGTGCTCGCCTAGCACGTGTGAAGCCCTGGGTTAGAGCCTCATCACCACATAAAAATAAATAAACAAAATAAAGGCATTGTGCCCAACTACACCTAAAAGATAAATTTTTTAAAAAATTTTAAAAAAGAATAGGTTGATGGATAAATTAATGAGGAAGGAGGACTGGGTAATAATCAAGAATGGTGGACTTCAAACATTGTACATTTTCTCTTAAACTAAGGAGGAAAAATATTTACATTGCTCTACATATGTGACTCATATTGAGACAAATATTCTGTTATATGTGCATGAAGTACCATATAACATTTTCTTTATCCATTTAAATTTTGATTTAAAATCAGATCATCCTGATTCTAAAGTCCATTGTCTTTGTACTCTATTTGGTAGCCTTCTGTAAATGTAATAAGTTAGACACCCAGGCAATTGGGCAATGTAGAAGAACTGCTACTTTCTTCAAAGACATTTGCCACAGTCCGGCTGCAGCAAAATAACGGGGGGGGGGGGGGGTGACAAGCAACTTGTGTAGATTGATACAGCAGGAGTGGAAGCCGTTTATTGTAGGACAACAGAGGTATTTATACATTCCACACAGCTTATCTTAATTAACATAAACTAGAAATAGCAGTCAACCAATAAGAAATCTCCACACTTAATGGCTCGCTGGCATTACTTCACAAACCACTCCCTCTGGCAAAATGCCAGGCGCCATCCAGACTTGTTTACAGACTCTAACATTCCCCTGGCAAAATGCCAGGCACCATCCTGACTTGTTCACAGACTCTAACAGACATTTATAAAGTCTTTGGAGCTGATAGACATGAGTCAATATAACCCAACACTTAGGTATCACTTGCTAGGTGTTTGTCTCAGTTCTGATGCTTTGCCAGTCCGAACTCATGCAATATTAACCCTATGAAGTAGCTTCTATTATTATCAAAGATGTCCCTGTGTCACAGAGATGAAGTAACTTGCCAAAAGCTGTACAACTAGAAAGCTGGAAAATCGAGATTTAAATGCAAGTATAAGGCTCCAGAGCTCATGCACCTTATTAACAAAGGATGTAATGCTCACAATTAAGACAGCCTCAGAGCTTTGAATAAACCTCAGAGGAATTTTTTTCCCTGTCAAAAATAAAGAAGAGTGTTCAAGTTTTGTTCCAAGTGCAATGAAACTAGAAAACAAAACAAAATGCTGAACAAAATGCTACTATTGCTGAAGCACATAGTTGAAGACTGGAAAGTAGGTGATAGCAACAGAGTAGGGGAAATAAGATCCCCATCTTCCCCAACCCTAGCATCTCCTGATCCAGATGCAAAGGCATCCTGCAACCCAGGGACCACAGGCAGTGGGCTCCAAAGGAGCTATGTTTCTGGCCCATGGAGTGGGCAATGGGAGGCTCTCTGGATAAGAGAGAGAGAAAAAAAAAATCCATTTATTTTTCTTATTTTGCTTTTGCATTTTTCTCTCACCCCATTCCCCACAGTGGTGATGGTGGTGATGGCAGCAGATGCTGGGCAGGTGCCTAAAACTCAGACCAGAGAGACTGGACCCCAGAACATGGGGATAATCCTCACTGCTCTTTTACTGTATATACGGATGGTCCCCGACTTACCATGGTTAAATTCATGCTTTCATGATTTTTTTTTAACTTTCCAATGCTAGAAAACAATACACATTCAGCAGGAACTATACTTTGAATTTTGCATTTTAATCTTTTCCTGGGCTAGTAATATGTGGCACGCCACTCTGACAATGCTGGGCAGTGGCATTGAGCAGCAGCTCCAGTCAGTCCTGTGGTCATGAAGTTAAACAACCAACACTCTACAGTCTACAGTGTTGCTAAGCTAGGATGTTTGGTATTCGATATACTACACATCTTTTCCATTTTCAACAGTTTGAACTTACTATGGGTTTAATCAGGACGTAACTCAATCATAAATCAGGAAGCATCTATGCTCTTGTCACTTAACCTTAGAAACAGACATTATAGAAGGGAATGGCAAAAAGAAGAACTTAAAGTCATAGTTTATTAATCAGAAGACCACAAAAGGGGATTTCTGTGAACCAATTAGTATCTGGGAGGGCTCAGAGAGTATTGAGAAAATTTGTATGAATTTCTGGATTTACCCTGAGCTATGCAGACATGGATCTGATCCAAAATAACCTACTTGATACTTTAAGAACTGAACTTTATGTTAGACCACAGCCCTTGTGTCAAACTGGCAACTGAATAGCATTAACAGAAGATAGATCAAAACATCACCTCAAAGACTCTGGAAATGAGATTAACATTGGAGCAATAGCTTAGACGAGGCAGTAGGAACAAAACAAAATTGGCTGCCTACTAGACAAACAAATAAATAACATTCTGCATACAATTTATTAAAAGCAAGAGTGTCCATATTCAAAACGTCTTGGATACACAGAGCAATAAAAATCTCAACATTTGAAAAGGGAAAAGAGTCAACAACCTGAAGATGCCTTAGATGCTGAAATTATATTAGACAGGGGCATTACAACATTTATTTTAACCATAAAGTAAATGTAAATAATCTTTTCAAATAATAAGTAAAAAGATAGAAAGCCTTGTCAGGTAAGTAGAATATATAATATTCTATATATAAAGTAATTTTAAAAGCAAATAGAAAACATTAGAACTGAAAAACACAATAACTGAAATAAAACTTGTACTAGGTGAGCTAAATGACAGAATGGAAGTCACAGAAGTAAAGGTTGGTAAACATAAAGACACATCAATAGGGATAGTAACTAACAGTGAGAAAAAGATTGGAAAGAAATAGATGAACAGATTTACAGAGGCCTCATAAAGGGACACTATTTAAAGGTCTAGGATTCATGTCATCAGAGTCGCACAAGAAGATGGTAAAGAATAAGGAACAAAGGAAAAATATTAAATAAATCATGGCTGAAAATTTTCCAAATTATTGGAAAACATAAATGATCATCAAAGCCCAAACAGAATGAAATTTTTAAAATCCACATTTGGATACATCAGAATCGAAATACTGAAAAATTAATGTTGAAGAAAGCATTCTGAAAGCAGCCAGAGAAAAACAGGCATTGCATCCAGAGGAAAAATTATTTGAATGGCTGCAGATTTCTCATGGAATATGGAAGGCAGTGAAGTCAATTTTTAAAGTGCTAAAAAAAATATTGTCAAGTCAGAATTTGATATATTAAGTGATATTCTTTAAGAAAAATGGTGAAGTAATGACATTCTGGGGTAAAGGAAAACTAAGAGAATTCATCTCCAAAAGAAGGAAGTTCTTGAAAGAAAATAAACACAGAGGGAAACACATGAGTGAAAAGTAATAGAAATAGTGCTTAAATGAAATAGATTTTTCTCATCTTAAATTCATTAAAATAGACATGATAGTTGAAAGCAAAAAATAAAGTGGTTTTGTTTGTTTGTCTTGTACCCGGGATTGAACCTACCCAGGGACACTTAACCACAAAATAAATAAAAGCAAGAATCAACTCTATGCTGTATACATAAAAATCACTTTAAATATAATGATATAGATGAGGTAAAAGTAAAATGATAGAAGCTGGGTGTGACAGTGCATACCTACAATAATAGCTGCTTAGAAAGCAGAGTCAGGAGGATTGCAATTTCAAGGCCAGCCTAGAAAACTCAGCAGGATTCTATGTCAAATAAAAATGAAAAAAGAGCTGGGGATGTAGCTCAGCAGTAGTGCACCCCTGGGTTCTATTTCCAATACTTGTGAAGAAGAAGGAAGAGGAAAAGGAGGGGAAGGGAGAGAGAAGGGGAGGGGAGGATAGGGGAGGGGAGAGGAAGAGAGGGGAGGGGAGAGGAGGAGAAGGGAGGAGGAGGAGAAGAGGAGGAGTCATTGTCATCAATGATTGAAAAAGAAAAGACATGAAAACACTAATCAAAATAAATTTGGATGGGTTTGTTAATATCATGTAAGGAAGACTTCATAGCAACAAAAATGACCAGGGATAAAGAGAGATCTTTCAAAATATAAAAGCATGAAGTCACCAAGAAGATATAATAGTCCTAAATATGTATGCATCAAATAATAGACAAAATAAATAAAGCAAAAGTGTACATAACTGAAAGGGAAAAAAGACAACCTAAAATCAAAATCGGATATTTTCATATTCCATATTAATAGTCAATAAAATAAGGAGAAAGAAGTCAGCTAATATATAGAAGAAACAACAACACTATCAATAAGTTGAAACTAATTGATATTTATAAAAACAAACCTTCACAAATTTAAAAGAATTGAAAATATACAGAGTTTATATTCTCATAGTGGAAATAAATTCAAAGTAACGGAATGATAATTGGAAATGTCCCAACACACGGAAGTTAACACACTTCTAAATAACATATGGGAAAGTATCAAGAGAAATTGGAAAATATTTTGAAGTAAATAAAATAAAAATGTAACATATCAAAATTTGTGAGAAGCAGTTAAGGCAAGCATAAAATGCTTATAGCAGAAAATAAAAAGATCTCAAGTGAGCAGCCTATACTTCCACCAAATGAAATTCAAAAATAGCAAAATCAGCCCAAAGCAAGCAGATATATAGAAATAAAAAAGAGCAGAAATCAATGAATTAAAATCATATACCAATAGAAAATGTAATGATCTTTAAAGTTGGTAAATCTTGAATAAGATCATCAAAAAAGAGAGAAGAAATAAATTTCCATTATCAGGAACAGAAAATGGACTATCACTATAGAACCGTAGGCATTTACAAGGTATTAAATACAGCAAACAGCTCTATGCACATAAAGTTGACAATTTCAACAAAATGAACAAATTTCTTTGAAACCACAAACTATCAAACTCACCCAAGGAAAAGCAGAGAACCTGATTAGTACTATATCTATTAGGGAAATTAAATCCTGAATTTGGAATCTTTGTAGAAAGCAAACTCCAAGTCCAGAGTCCTGGTAAATTCAATAGCATTTAAATAAGAAATACTTGCAATTCTACACAATCTTTTCCAGAAAACAGAAAAGGAAAGGACACTTCAGACTCACTTAGGAGGGTAGCATAACCCTCATACCAAAGCCAGGCAAAGAGTAAAAGAAAAAAAGAAACTACAGACAAATGCACTTCATAAACATGGGGAAGAAGATCCTTAAAAAATATATTAGCAAAGCAAATCCAGTAATGCATAAAAAGAATAACACATTATGATCAAATGGGGTTCATTCCAGGAATGTAAGGCTAGTTTAACATAGAAAAAATAATTGCCATGGTTAAAATATGAGGTGTTGCCCAAAAGCTCACATGAAATGACTGGGTTGTGAGATCCTTAACCTAATCAGTGCATTAATCCTCTGATAAGGATTAACTGGTAATAACTGCAGGCAGGTGGGGTATTGCTAGAGGAGGTGGGTCACTGAGGCCTGCCTTTGTTGTTTATGTTTTGTCCATGGTGGGGGGAGCTGTCTCTCTGCTTCCTAGTGGCCACATCCTGAGCTGCTTTCCTCCTCCACACCCTTCCGCCATGATGTTCTGCCACGTCTCAGGCCCAGAGCAATGGAACTTTGTCTATGGACAAAGACATCTGAAACCAAGACACCTAAATAAACTTTTCTTGTTTAAAATTGTTTTTATCAGGTCTTTTGGTCACAGTGGCAAAAAAAACTGACTATTAAAAAAAACAATTTAATGAAATCCTGCATATTAATAGACAAAATCCAGTAATGCATAAAAAGAAATTTAAAGTGAAAAATGTCATTTGAAATGAAAACTCTCATCAAACTGGGAATAGAAACAAACTCCCTGAACCTCATAAAAGGAATCCAGAAAAACACACCACTGAGAACACAGTGAAGAAAGACCGAATGTTTTTATCCCTAACCCACACAATAAGTCAAGATCAGTAAATAAAATGCATATGAACTGGAAGGGAAGAAAATAAACTGTCCTCTTCACAGATAACATGTGTATCTATGGGGGAAAATACAATGAAGCTAAGACATGGGGTATTAAAATAATAAAAGAGGTTAGTAGGATAAAATATTAGTACTAAAAAATACTAAATTTCTAAATATTATTAATGAAATTTGAGAAATAATGACATTAAAAATAGTTCCAAAATATGAAATATTTTTATGTACCTAACAAAGCATATAGAGATTCTGAATGCTGAGAAATAACAAACTTTTTATAAGTAAATTAAAGAAATTCTAAGTAAATGCAAACAGTTAATGCATTAGGGCATTCGATACTATTAAGAAATGAATTGTTGCCAAACTCATCTATGGATTTAATGACATTCCAATTAAAATCTTGACAGGATTTTTTTGAAAAATATGCATAAACTGGTTTTAAAAAGGTATATAGAAAAAATAAGATAAACAAAAAAATGTATGTGGAAAGGCAAAATGGTCAGAATAATCAAAGTTTTAAAAATAAATAAATAATGTAAGAAGACTCATTATCCAATTTTAATACCATTATAAAGCTACATTAATCAACATATTATGGTATTGATAAAGGGATTACATATAGGTAAACAGTAAGGAATACAGAGTGTTAAGTCAACCCACATAAATATGGCCAATTAATTTTAAACAAAAGTGGAAAGGCAGTTTAATGGACAAAGTATAGAATTTTCAATAGTTTTGAAACAATTGGATATCTAAGTACCAAAATAAGTAAATAAATAAATATCAACCTAAACTTCATACATTATTGAAAAAATAAACATGGATCTAGATTTAGATGTAAAATACATAACTACAAAACTTTTAGGAGAAAACATTTATAGCTAAACTTTGGTAAAAAAGTTCTTAGATGTGATACCAAAATGGATGGTCTATAAAAGAATATATTGACATATTGGATTTCTTCAACAAAAGTTAATAACTAGAATCAACAAATGGGACTTACTCAAACTAAAAAGTTTTTTCTCAGCAAAAGAAACAATAAGAGAGGTAAATAGGGAGCCTACACCCTGGGAACAAATCTTTACTCCTCACACTTCAGATAGAGCCCTAATATCCAGAGTATACAAAGAACTCAAAAAATTAGACAATAAGAGAACAAACAACCCAATCAACAAATGGGCTAAGGACCTGAACAGACACTTCTCAGAGGAGGACATACAGTCAATCAACAAGTACATGAAAAAATGCTCAACATCTCTAGCTGTCAGAGAAATGCAAATCAAAACCACCCTAAGATACCATCTCACTCCAGTAAGATTGGCAGCCATTATGAAGTCAAACAACAACAAATGCTGGCGAGGATGTGGGGAAAAGGGTACACTTGTACATTGCTGGTGGGACTGCAGATTGGTGCAGCCAATTTGGAAAGCAGTATGGAGATTTCTTGGAAAGCTGGGAATGGAGCCACCATTTGACCCAGCTATTCCCCTTCTCGGTCTATTCCCTAAAGACCTAAAAAGAGCATGCTACAGGGACACTGCTACATCGATGTTCATAGCAGCACAGTTCACAATATCAAGACTGTGGAACCAACCTAGATGCCCTTCAATAGACGAATGGATAAAAATAATGTGGCATTTATACACAATGGAGTATTACTCTGCATTAAAAAATGACAAAATCATAGAATTTACAGGGAAATGGATGGCATTAGAGCAGATTATGCTAAGTGAAGCTAGCCAATCCCTAAAAAACAAATGCCAAATGTCTTCTTTGATATAAGGAGAGTAACTAAGATCAGAGTAGGGACGAAGAGCAGGAGAAGAAGATTAACATTTAACAGGGATGAGAGGTGGGAGGGAAAGGGAGAGAGAAGGGAAATTGCATGGTAATGGAAGGAGACCCTCAGGGTTATACAGTGGAGGGGGTAGAGAGAGAGGAGGGGAGGGGAGGGGAGCGGTGGGGAGGGGGGAGGGTGGAGGATGGGAAAGGCAGCGGAGCACAACAGACACTAGTATGGCAATATGTAAATCAATGGATGTGTAACTGATGTGATTCTGCAATCTGTGTATGGGGTGAAGGTGGGAGTTCATAACCCACTTGAATCAAAGTGTGGAATATGATATGTCAAGAAATTTGTAATGTTTTGAACAACCCACAATAAAAAATTAAAAAAAAAAAAAGAAAAAGAATTTTTTCTCAGGGCTGGGTTGTGGCTCAGTGGTAGAGTGTTCACTTAGCATGCATGAGGCACTGGGTTCGATCCTCAGAACCACATAAATGTAAAATAAAGATATTGTGTCCACCTAAAACTAAAAAATAAACATTAAAACAAATTTTTTTTCTCTGCAAAAGACAACATTGAGTGATATCATAGAAATGGAAGAGGAAAACAAAAAGTCAGTTTTCCCACGAAGCAATCATTAAGTTGACATGAGCTAACAGAATCAGCTCTTTCTGAATTTTGAAATTAAAAAAAAAAAAAAACTTATAGGAGAGGGCTTCATGAAGAAAGCATTAACTAAATTTTGGTAAGAAAGCATTACCAAATTTTGGTAAGCATTTTGCTTACCAAGTCTCCTACCCTTTCATATTAAATGGAAGGAAACTTTTCTGACATGATGAAGGACATCTATTTAAAAAAAAACTTAACAGTTAACATACTTCATAGTGAAAAATGAAAGCTATTTTCTAAGATCAAAGACAAGGTAATTTTCTAAGATCAAGGTCAAGGTAGGGATGTCCATTCTTATCACTTCTATTTAATATTTGTGTTAGTTAGCTTTTCGTCATGGTAAATAAAACACCTGACAAGAACAACTAAGAGGAGGGAATTTTATTTTAGCTCAAGGTTTCAGAGATTTAATCCATGATCTGCCAACTCCATTGCTTTGGGCCCACCCAAGGTGAGGCAAAACATTGTGGCAAAATGGTGTGGTGGCAAAAAACCGCTCTGTTAATGTTGGCTAGGAAGTTGAGGAGTGGGGAACATGA
Source organism: Marmota monax (assembly GCF_021218885.2). NCBI lineage: Eukaryota > Metazoa > Chordata > Mammalia > Rodentia > Sciuridae > Marmota > Marmota monax. The sequence goes on from NW_026695224.1 coordinate 6,406,397, forward strand.
ACCCTTCCAGGGCACATTTCCCAGTGACCTACCTCCTCCAGCCAGACCCCATCTGCCTGCACTTACCACCCAGTTGGTCCATTCTACCTAGGATGGACTGATAAGGTTATGTCTCATAATTTGATCATTTCAGGCCCAAATATTTCTGCATTAACACAGGAGCTTTGGGGGATGCTTATACCAAGAGTTAATTTAACAAAGGAAGTACAATGCTTATATACTGAAAATTATAAAATATCATTGAAAGAAAATGAAGACCTAAAAAAACTGGAAAGTTATACTGTGATCATGATTGGAAGATTTAACATTGTTCAGATGTCAACACTTCCTAAACTGATCTATACATCAGTACAATTCCTATCAAAATCTTAGACGGTTCCTTTTTCAGAATTTAACAAGCTAATCCTATAATTAATAGGGAAATACAAGAGACTTAAAGAGTCAAAATAATATTGAAAAGGAAGGACAAAGTTAGAAGACTCGCCCTTCTCGATTTCAAAACTCATTACTAAGCTACATTGTGGTACTGGCATAGGATGGATTACAGACTAATGGAATAGACTTGAGAGTCCAGAAGTAAATCCATAATTTCATGGACAATTATCATTGACAAGGATGTCAAGAAAGCTTAATAGGGAAAGAATAGTCTTTTCAACAAATGATACTGGGATGACTGGCTAATCAGATGCACAAGAATAAAGTTGAAGCCATTCTTCACACCAAATGCAAAAATTAACTCAGAATGGATCATAGACATAAATGTGAGGATAAAAAATTTAAAAACTAGAAAACACTTAGAAGAAAATATAGGCATAAGTCTATAAGACAGTAAGGCAATTATTTCTTAGATATGACAATAAAGCACAAGCAATATATATATATATATTTATATATATAAATATAAATTGGACATTGTCAAAATGAAAATTTTAAAGCTTCAAGGGACACCATCAAGAAAGTGAAATGACAACCCACAGAACATGGAGAGATTTTTGCAAATCCTATAGCCAGTAAAGGATTAGCATTCAGAATACATAGAGAACTCTTATAACTGAACAATAAAACCCAATTTTAAAAAAATGGGCTCAAATGTGAAGAAATTGGAACCTGTATATATTCTTGCTGGAAATGTAACATGATTCAGCCACTATGAGAAACAGTCACGTCCTCAAAAATTCCAGCATAGGGCTGGGGATGTGGCTCAAGCGGTAGCGCGCTCGCCTGGCATGCGTGCGGCCCGGGTTCGATGCTCAGCACCACATACAAACAAAGATGTTGTGTCCGCCGAAAAACTAAAAAATAAATATTAAAAAAAAAAAAATTCCAGCATAAAGTTTTTATATAATCTAGCAGTTTCGCTTCTGGAGAATTCTAAGATGGTTGAAAAGATGCATCAACACAAAGACTTGTACATGAGTGTTCATAGCAGTATTGTTCATAATAGTCAAATAACCAAAAAGTATAAATAGCCTAAGTGTCTACCAGCTGGTGAATGAACGAAAAATCGGTTGCAGTCAGACAATGGAGCATTATCCAGCTGAGTAAAGAAATTAAATACTGATTCCTTTACTGTGCTATGACCATGATAAGCCTTGAAAGTTTAAAACTAAATTTAATAAGCTAGCCACAAAAGACCACAGGTTCACACCATTCATGTCTTCATACATGTACTTAGGGTAATGATATGCATCTCATTCCACCATCTTTTTTACCCCCATGCCCTCTCCCTTTCCCTCCCACCCCTTTGCCCTCTCTAGAGTTCAAAATTGTACTCTATATGTGCAATATGAATTTTAATGCATTCTGCTGTCATATATAACAAATTAGAATAAAAAATGAATTTTTTAAAAATGGGGGCTTCCATAATCCACAAGCAGATTGTTGGAAAGAAGATGCATGGTGTGGAAGAGAGATTATGGAGTCTGCAGCCCAATTCCAGTGGTCTGTGAGCCCAAATTTCAGTAAGAAGAAGACCTCTGAGCTTTCTTTGCTTCCTAAAACAGGGTAATAACTACAGGTTTATTTGGCAGATGTAAAGCACTGAACTGATGCATAGTAAAGGTCAAGATTATGTTGTAGTCTCTCTTCTCTGTCTTTAAATAATGTGTAGTAATGACTTGTAGTAATAGCACTTTTAAATGGTTTCAGAACTTACAAGGAAATAAAATGTTCTAAATTTGGTTCTTAAAAAAAAAAAGACCACAGGTTATATGATTCCATTTATATGAAGGGTCAAGACCAGGCAAACAGACACAAAAATTAAGTTAATGGTCCCCAAGGGATGCAGGGAAGGGAAGGAGGTATAGCACCTAGGCAATGATTTGAAGTTTCTTTATGAATGATGAACATGTTCTGAAATCAGTGGTGATGGCTGCACAACTTTATGAAAATATTAAGAAACACTAAATTGTATACCTTAAAGGATGAATTTTATGGCATGTGATTCTTTCTTAATCTTTAAAAAAGTGGTCCAATTGTGTAAAAGCATGCAAAAAGGTGTTCCATGTCTTTACCCATTAAGGAGATGTAAGTTCGACCCATAATGAGATGCCACTACACACATTCGAATGGCTAAAACTGAAATATAGGTGACAATACCAAGTATGAATGAAGATATGATCATCTAGGACTCTCATATGTTACTGGTAGAGATGCACTATGATACAGTCATTCTGGAAAACATTTTGACAGTTCCTTAAAACATTAAACATACACTTAAATGATCGAGTCATTCTACTCCAAGTACTTACCTCCTGCAAAATGCAAGCATGTGTCCATGTATAGGCCAATTTTGCAAATGTTCATAGAGTATTTGTTTGCATTAGCTGAAAGCTGAAAAACAGCAAAAATATCCTTCAATGGGCAGATGGATAAACTTTGATACACCCATACAATGGCATACTACTCAGCCTTCTTTAGAAGGAATGCTTTATTGATAAATACAGCAAAATGGGTGTCGCAAAACCATTAATGCTGAATGAAAAGTCTCAGGACATTATATGTTTGCATTTATATTACATTCTGAAAAAGTAAAAGCATAAAGATGTAGATCAGATGAGGGGTTGCCAAGAATGGATGGAGGACTTGACTGCAAAAGAACATCCTGCTGGGTTTGAGGGACACGGAATTTTGATTGTGAGAGTGCTTATGAGAAATTATGCATGTGATACAACTCATCACACTGCATACAGAGAAAAAGAAGAAATAAATGGTTCAGGATAAATAATCCAGGACTTCAGAAGGTACTAATATGTCATTATCTCTTCTTAAGAAGATTTGTGAGCTTGGTCAAGAGAGCAGAGAAGTTTACTTCCCAAACTCCTCCATTGTGCGTGATCAGGAAGGAGAACAAACAGCTTCTCTTTGAGGTCAATAAAAAAAAAAGAAAGAAAGAAAGCCTACTGAGATTTAATACTGGACTCTCAGAACAGCCTAGGGACACAGAAACTTAGATAGAATAAAATTTTAAAAAAATAAAAGAAACTTTAAAAACCCACCTCCGGCACTGGCAGACCCACGGCAGGCAGGTTGGAGAGAGAGACTCCAAGAGAGCCTGCATTCTTGCTGGCACAGAGGGGTATGTTGAAGCAGACAGGATGAGGACAGCGAGGAAAGTGACTGGGGACATTGTTGAGCTGACCCAGGGGGTGAGCTGCGCTTCGCTTTCACGTGAGAGGAACGCTGGGCCTCTCCCTGTGATCTGGGAGAGCAGAGGCAGCTGCCATATTTTTTCCGCTGAGCTACGGTGGCCGGCAGGTGTGGGTCCAAACCCAGGCACCCAGACAGGTGTCATTCCAGCTGGGTCTGAAAACCCAACCTGGCAGAGGCCTGTCACGTGACCCAGAGTGTGCCTAGAAAACCAGGAGAAATTCAGCCGTGGAAAGTGTTATACCCAGGGGAATTCCAGACACTCAGACCTGAGAGATCCCGGGTATCTCTCACTCTTTGAATCTCTTGGTTGGAAGGACCAGCTGGGGACTGGACTACTTGGGACTTGATTGGGTGGGGGTAGGGGGGTTGCGAATTGCTGAGAGCCATGGCTGAGTCTGTATGGCCCCTGGCATTTTGCCAACAGTATTGATTGACAGGCGAGGCATTACTATCCGCCTTGGCTGCTACTTTTGAGTTCTCCCGCTACTTTGGAGTTCTCTTGGGATTCCCGGGAGTTCCCATTGGTTGGAGAAGTGGCAGGAGGAGGGATTTTCCGGGGGAGATATTTCCGGTGGCTGGTTCCTGGAGGAGCCTCTGGCGTTAGGGAGGAGTTGCTGGTGGAGTTCAAAAATAAAGTTTGTTCCTGCTTCAGTGGCTCGTGATTTGTGCCCAGCCAGACTGCGGCAGCGAATATGTGCTTTTGTTTACTTGTTGCTGTTCTTTTTAGTTATACGTGACACTAGAGTGTACTTTGATATATCATATATCCATGGAGTATAATTCCCCATTCTGGTGGTTGTACATGATGTGGAGTTACACTGGTTGGCTATTCATATATGATATAGGAAAGTTATGTGCGATTCATTCTACTGTCTTTCCCAGTCCCATCCCCCACTTCTCCCCATTCCCCGCTGTCCAATCCGGTGAACCTCCACTCCCCACCACCACCCCTTCTCCTATTGGAATATGTGCTTTTGGATGAACCCAGGAGACTGAGATACAGCATCCACAGGAGGTGGAGCCGGTCGGAGGACTGGTTCCTCCCCATCTCCAACAGAACCCAGGGAAATTCAAATGATTACAGACACTCAGTGCAGACCAGAAACAGCTGGGCTCTGGAGGTGTGCTGATTTAAAAGCTTCACCAAACATCATTCCACAAAACACCTGGGTCTAGCTAGACAGAAACCTCCTGTCTAGGAGTTCAGCCACTGGGAACCCTTTTCACAGACCTCTTCAGTGACCCTTGCTCTGAGTAGAGAAGACAAGACCCTCCACCCAACCCACCTCATACGACCAAGAAAGGAAGCTAAAAAATGGACAACAATGACAAGCTCCACAAAAAGAAGGAATTCACAGCTCCCTCAGATTACTATTGCACGTAATACAAATCTCAAGGGAAAAAAAAATGGAAAGAAAGAAAATTGGGAAGTGACAACCAACATATGACAATTTTTAGACCATCACAATGGAAATAATCCCTTAATCTTCCACCAAGAACTTTTTTTTTTTAACTTTTGTGTGCTTAATAGTCCATGGACATTTGAACATAAACATATTTGTCTCACTTTTCTTATTTTAAGCATTTCTTGAAGATAGTTATTTTCTTAACTGTCTTTTGAGGATTAGAGTTTTTGATTAGTATACTTTGGTTTTGCTTTATATTTTTTTTATTTTATATTGTTTTTCCTCCTATTTCCCTTGATTGTCTTCCTCTCTGTTCTTTCCCTAACAGCTAAATTCTATTGTTCTCTCTTTTACTCTTCCTTTAACTCTTTACTATTACTCTCTCTTATCCTCCCTCTCAGTTATTGCATCCTACATTTCCTCTGCATTCTCCTTCTTCACCTTTTTGAAATAGAAAACCCTTTTGCAAACATACTGTTTCTACTGTTGACAGTTGCTTACCATACCATGTGTGTTTATAGTGCCAACATTGTAGATGAAAAAAAAATAGGAACGAAGTATTTGGTTTAATGATGAATATTGATTGCATTGGTGGTTGATATTATGTGTCTCCCCCTAAAACGAGAAATACTAGGAATCTTTAGAAATGCTACACATTCATAGGGTAGAAGCTCTGCCACCTACAATTCTTACTGATAAATGGGTAGACATAAAAACAACATTAAAAAGCAAGGGAACAAACCATCTCAAACAAATCAAAATACCTCATTGACAGAATCCAATGATATTACAATGGAGGAAATGTCAGGGAAGGAATTTAGAAAGTTTATAGGTAAAAGATGATGTAGGTATAAAGTCAGAGAGAAAATCCAAGAAGTAAAAGATCACTTCAATAAGGAAATCCTGAAAGAAGAATCAACCAGAAATTTTCAAAATGAAGGAATCAATCAATCAAATAAAAACTCAATGGAAAGCATCAGCAGCAGACTAGACCTAGATTCTAACCAAAGGAATGCATGTTCTTTTCAATATAATAATGTCAGAAAATTTTCCAAACCTTACAAATGAAATGGAAAATCAAATACAGGAGGCTTATAGGACCCCAAATACACAAAATTACAACAGACCTCACCAAGGCACATTATTATAAAAATGTCCAACTTACAGAATAAAGATAAAATTTTAAAGGCTGCTAGAGAAGAACAACAAATCACATTTAGAGGGAAAACAATTTGGATATCAGTTGATTTTTTTGAACTTAAGAGTTAGGAGGTCTTCGGAAAAAGCATTCGACAAAGTACAGCATCCCTTTATGTTCAAAACTCTAGAAAAACTAGGGATAACAGGAACATACCTCAATATTGTAAAAGCAATCTATGCTAAGCCTCAGGCTAGCATCATTCTGAATGGAGAAAAACTGAAGGCATTCCCTCTAAAATCTGGAACAAGACAGGGATGCCCTCTCTCTCCACTTCTGTTCAACATAGTTCTCGAAACACTGGCCAGAGCAATTAGACAGATGAAAGAAATTAAAGGCATCAAAATAGGAAAAGAAGAACTTAAATTATCACTATTTGCAGATGATATGATTCTATACCTAGCAGACCCAAAAGGCTCTACAAAGAAACTATTAGAGCTAATAAATGAATTCAGCAACGTGGCAGGATATAAAATCAACATGCATAAATCAAAGGCATTCCTGTATATCAGCGACAAATTCTCTGAAATGGAAATGAGGACAACCACTCCATTCACAATATCTTCAAAAAAAATAAAATACTTGGGAATCAACCTAACAAAAGAGGTGAAAGATTTATACAATGAAAACTACAGAACCCTAAAGAGAGAAATAGAAGAAGATCTTAGAAGATGGAAAAATATACCCTGTTCATGGATAGGCAGAACTAACATCATCAAAATGGCGATATTACCAAAAGTTCTCTATAGGTTTAATGCAATGCCAATCAAAATCCCAACGGCATTTCTTGTAGAAATAGAGAAAGCAATCATGAAATTCATATGGAAAAATAAAAGACCCAGAATAGCAAAAACAATGCTAAGCAAGAAGTGTGAATCAGGCGGTATAGCGATACCAGACTTCAAACTATACTACAGAGCAATAGTAACAAAAACAGCATGGCACTGGTACCAAAACAGGCGGGTGGACCAATGGTACAGAATAGAGGACACAGAAACCAATCCACAAAACTACAACTATCTTATATTTGATAAAGGGGCTAAAAGCATGCAATGGAGGAAGGATAGCATCTTCAACAAATGGTGCTGGGAAAACTGGAAATCCATATGCAACAAAATGAAACTGAATCCCTTTCTCTCGCCATGCACAAAAGTGAATTCAAAATGGATCAAGGAGCTTGATATCAAATCAGAGACGCGTCGTCTGATAGAAGAAAAAGTTGGCTACGATCTACATTCGGTGGGGTCGGGCTCCAAATTCCTCAATAGGACACCCATAGCACAAAAGTTAATAACCAGAATCAACAAATGGGACTTACTCAAACTAAAAAGTTTTTTCTCAGCAAAAGAAACAATAAGAGAGGTAAATAGGGAGCCTACACCCTGGGAACAAATCTTTACTCCTCACACTTCAGATAGAGCCCTAATATCCAGAGTATACAAAGAACTCAAAAAATTAGACAATAAGAGAACAAACAACCCAATCAACAAATGGGCCAAGGACCTGAACAGACACTTCTCAGAGGAGGACATACAGTCAATCAACAAGTACATGAAAAAATGCTCACCATCTCTAGCTGTCAGAGAAATGCAAATCAAAACCACCCTAAGATACCATCTCACTCCAGTAAGATTGGCAGCCATTATGAAGTCAAACAACAACAAGTGCTGGCGAGGATGTGGGGAAAAGGGTACACTTGTACATTGCTGGTGGGACTGCAGATTGGTGCAGCCAATTTGGAAAGCAGTATGGAGATTTCTTGGAAAGCTGGGAATGGAGCCACCATTTGACCCAGCTATTCCCCTTCTTGGTCTATTCCCTAAAGACCTAAAAAGAGCATGCTACAGGGACACTGCTACATCGATGTTCATAGCAGCACAGTTCACAATAGCAAGACTGTGGAACCAACCTAGATGCCCTTCAATAGATGAATGGATAAAAAAAATGTGGCATTTATACACAATGGAGTATTACTCTGCATTAAAAAATGACAAAATCAGAATTTACAGGGAAATGGATGGCATTAGAGCAGATTATGCTAAGTGAAGCTAGCCAATCCCTAAAAAACAAATGCCAAATGTCTTCTTTGATATAAGGAAAGTAACTAAGAACAGAGTAGGGACGAAGAGCAGGAGAAGAAGATTAACATTTAACAGGGATGAGAGGTGGGAGGGAAAGGGAGAGAGAAGGGAAATTGCACGGTAATGGAAGGAGACCCTCAGGGTTATACAGTGGAGGGGGTAGAGAGAGAGGAGGGGAGGGGAGGGGAGAGGTGGGGAGGGGGGAGGGTGGAGGATGGGAAAGGCAGCGGAGCACAACAGACACTAGTATGGCAATTTGTAAATCAATGGATGTGTAACTGATGTGATTCTGCAATCTGTGTATGGGGTGAAGGTGGGAGTTCATAACCCACTTGAATCAAAGTGTGGAATATGATATGTCAAGAAATTTGTAATGTTTTGAACAACCCACAATAAAAAATTAAAAAAAAAAAGAGTTAGGAGGTCTTGGAATAATATATACCAAGCCCTGAAAGAAAATGGATGACAACCAAAAATAATCTTCCAAGATTAAGCTTCGGATTTGAAGATGAAATAAAAACCTCCCATGATAAACAAAAGTTAAAAGAATTCACAACTAAAAAGTCTATACAACAAAACATACTTAAAGAAATATTTCATGAAGTAGAAATAAAAAATTAAATTGAAAACCAGCAAAGGGAGCAAGCACATTAAAAGAATAGCTAATCCAAGGAGAAACTAACTCAAATTAAAAACTAGAATTAAACCAAAATGACAGGGAATAAAAATTATTTCTTAACAATAACACTGAATGTAAATGGCCTAAACTCATCAATCAAAAGACAGAGACTGTCATATTGAATTAAAAAATAATACCCAACAATATGCTGTCTTCAAGAGACTCACCTCATAGGCAAAGACATTTACAGAGTGAAGGTAAAATGATGGAAAAAATCATATCATTTACATGGATCTCATAAACAAGCAGGGGTTTTTAATCCTCATAGCAGATAAAGTGAACTTCAAACCAGAGTTAATCAGAAGGAACCAAGAAGGTTATTTTATACTGCTTAAGGGAATTATACATCAACAAGATATAACAATCATAAGAATTTATGCCCCAAACAATGAAGTACCTATGTACATCAAGAAAACCTTCTCAATTTCAAGAACCAAATAGACTACAACACAATAATACTGGGTGACTTTAACATGCCTCTTTCATCACTGAATAGATCCTCCAAACACAAACTAAGTAAAGAAGCTATAGAATTAAAAAATACAATAAATAATTTAGACTTAATAGACATATAGAATATTTCATCCATCAATGACTGTATAAGCTTTCTTCTCAACAACACATGGATCATTTTATAAAATATTCCACATCTTAGGCCGGAAAGCAATGCTTAGCAAATACAAAAAATATAGATAATATCTTCATTCTATGAGATCATAATGGAATGAAATTAGAAATCAACAATATAATAAAAATAGAAGCTACTATAATACTAAATGATATGCTACTAAATTATCAATGGATAGCAAAAGAAATCAGAGATGATATTAAAAAAATACTTAGAGGTAAATGAGAATAGCAACACAACATATCAAAATCTCTGGGACACTGTGAAGGCCATTCTAAGAGAAAAGTCCATAGCACTGAGCTCATTCATTAAAAGAATAGAAAGTCAACACATAAAGGGAGAGAAAAGGGAAATTGCATGGAAATGGAAGGAGACCCTCAGGGTTATACAAAAGAACATACAAGAGGAAATGAGGGGAAAGGGAAAAATAATACAAGGGGGAGAAATGAAGGTCAGTAGAGGGGGTAGAGAGAGAAGAGGGGAGGGGAGGGGAGGGGAGGGGGGATAGTAGAGGATAGGAAAGGTAGCAGAACATGACAGTCACTAGTATGGCAATATGTAAATCAATGGATGTGTAATTGATGTGATTCTGCAATCTGTATATGGGCTAAAAATGGGAGTTCATAACCCACTTGAAGCAAAGTGTGAAAGATGATATATCAAGAACTATGTAATGGTTCGAACAACCAACAATAAAAAAAATAAATAAATAAATAAAAAATAACCTAATATGACATCTGAAGGCCTTAGATAAAGAAGAACAAATCAATAACAAAAGTAGCAGAAGACAGGAAATAATTAAAATCGGAGAAAAAAATCAATGAAATTGAAACAACAAAAAATTCCAAAAAATCAATAAATAAAAAGTCAGTTCTTTGAAAGAAATCTATAAATTTGATAAACCCTTAGCCATGCTAACCAAGAGAAATAGGGGAAAAAATAAAAATCTCTAAAATTCATGAGGAAAAAGGAAATATCACCATGGACACCACTGAAATACAGAGGATAATCAGAAAATATTTTGAAAACTTATACTTCAATAAAATAGAAAAATCTTAAAGACATTGACAAATTTTTAGGAAACAGTGACCTACCCATATTGAATAAAGAAGATAGAAAATTTAAACAGATCAATTTCAATCCATTAAATTGAAGATGCCATTAAAAACCTACAAATAAAGAAAAGCCCAAGACCAGATAGATTCTCAGCTGAGTTCTACAAACCTACAGACCTTCAAAAAAGAGCTAACCCCAATCCTCCTAAAACTATTGCATGAAATAAAAAAGGAGGGAACTCTTCCAAACTTATTTTATGAAGTTAGTATCACTCTGACACCAAAACCAGACAAAGACACATCAAGAAAAGAAAACGTCCAACCAATATCCCTGATGAACATAGATGCAATAATTCTTAAGATACTGGCAAATCACATACAAAAACACATTAAACAGATAATGCACCATGATCAAGTGGGGTTCATCCTAGGGATACAAGATTGGTTCAACATACAGAAATCAATAAATATAATTCACCACAATAGACTTAAAGACAAGAATCACATGATTATCTCAATATATGGAGAAAAAGAATTTGACAAAATACAGCATCCATTCATATTCAAAACACTAGAAAAACTAGGGATAGTGGGAACATACCTCAACATTTTAAAGGATGTATATGTTAAACCCAAGGCCAACATCAATCTAATGTAGAGGAAAACTGAAAGCATTCTCTCTAAAAGCTAGATCAAGACAGGGATGCCCTCTTTCACCACTTCTATTCAACATGGTTCTGAAAACTCTAGCCAGAGCAATTAGACAGATGAAAGAAATTAAAGGGATATGAATAGGGAAAAAACAGCTCAAATTATCTCTATTTGACAACAACATAATCCTATATTTAGAAGACCCAAAAAACTCCACCAGAAAACCTCTAGAACTCATAAATGAATTTAGCAAAGTAACAGGATATAAAATCAACACCCATAAATCAATTGCATTCCTATACATCAGTGATGAATCAACTGAGAGAAATTATGAAAACCAACTCATTCACAATAGCCTCAAAGAAAATAAAATATTTGGGAATCAATCTAACAAAAGAGGTGAAAGCCCTCTATAATGATAACTGCAGAACATTAAAGAAGGAAATTGAAAAAGACCTTAGAAGATTGGAAAGATCTCCCATGTCTTGAATAGGCAGAGTTAATATTACCAAAATGGCCTTAGCTATACAGATGTAATGCAATTCCTACTGAAATTCCAATGACATGACATTCTTCATAGACAGAGAAAAAGCAGTCATGAAATTTATCTGGAAAAAATAGAGACCCAGGATAGCCAAAACAATTCTTAGTGAGAAAAGTAAAGCAGGAGGCATCACAACACCAGACCTTAAATTATACTACAGAGCTATAGTAACAAAAACAACATGAGGTTGGCATCAAAACAGACATGAAGACCAATGGAACAGAGTATTTATCTCTTACTGGACAAAGGCACCATAAACATACATTGGAGAAAAGATAGCCTCTTCAACAAATGGTGCTGGAAAAACTGGAAATGCATAATGTAGTAGAATTAAATTGAACTCCTATCTCTCACCCTGTGCAAAACTCAACTCAAAGTGGATTAAAGACCCAGACCTTAGCACCTACTAGAAAAAAATATAGGCCCAACACTCGATCTGTCAGCTTAGAACTGACTTCCTCAACAATACTTCTAAAGTGCAAAAAGTAAAATCAAGAATCAATAAATGGGATGGTATCAAACTAAATAGCTTCTTCACAACAAAGGAAATAATCAGGAGCATAAAGAGACAACCTACAGAATGGGAGAAAATCTTTGCCATCTGCACCTCTGAGAGAGCATTAATCTCCAGGATATACAAAGAACTCAAAAAACTTAATGCCAAATATATAACCCAATCAAAAATAGGCAAAAGAATTGAACAGACACTTCACAGAAGAAATACAACTGCAACAAGTATATGAAAAGAATGTTCAACATCTCTAGTAATTAGAGAAATCCAAGTTAAAACTGTTCTAACATTTTATCTCACTTCAGTCAGAATGGCAACAATCAAGAATACAAGTAACAATAAGTGTTGGTGAGGATGTGGGGAGAAAAGTACACTCATACATTGCTGGTGGGATTGCAAATTGGTAAAACCACTCGGGAAATCAGTATGGAGATTCCTCAGAAAACTTGGGATAGAATCACCAATTGACCTAGTTATCCCACTCCTTGGTATATACCCAAAGGACTTAAAAACAGCATACTAAAATGACACGACCACATCAATGTTTATAGCAATATTTATACTATTCGCAATAGCTAAACTATGGATCCAATCTAGGTGCCCTTTAACAGATGAATGGATAAAGAAAATGTGATATATATATATATATATATATATATATATATATATATATACACATATATATATATATATATCACATATATATATATATATATATATAATATAACTCAGCCATAATAAAGAATAACTGTATGACATTTGCTGGAAAATGGATGGATCTGGAGACTATTATGCTAAACAAAATCCCCCAAAACCAAAGGTTGAATGTTCTCTTCAATATGTGGATGCTAACACACAACAAGGACAGGGCAGGGTCAGGGGGGATAGAATTTCAGTGGATTAGACAAAGCAGGGAAAGCAGAGGAACAGAAAAGACAGTGAAATGATTCTGACATAACAACTTCCTATGTATATATGTAAATATAACACAGTGAATATCTACATCATGTATAACCACAAGACTGGGGTCCTAATTAGAATAAGATGTACTCCATGTTTGTATGAGTAAGTAAAATGAAACTCTACTGTCATATATAAAAAAACAAAAATAAAATTTTTAAAAATGAAAAAGAAGATTTATAATTTAGCAAAAAAGACAAAATAAATTCTAAAGACCTACACTAAAAACAATATTAATTTCTATGATTTACCCTGGCCCTTTACTGATACCTTTTGTGATCTAATCCTCCCAACATTACTGGGAGGTAGATAGAACAGAGTGTCAAAACCAAGACTCACTCCAGCATCCAGGCTACTAAGCACATGAAAGCAAGAACAGTGGAAGTGTTTCCTTCTCTTGAGGGTCTTTGTCATAAATCACAGTTCCAAAAATACAGTGACACGGCATCTGTAATGACTGATTTGATGCTTATGAAGATGTATGGGTGTTTTTTAGTGTGTTTTCTCCATCATGACTACAGAACCATCTCACTAAGAACTTAAGGGATGATTCCTATGAGCTCATCACTTCTTGCTGCCATGTGGTACCTGACACCAAATGGCTCCTGATCTAAAGAGAAATCATTGGCAACTGTTCCCAATGAGTAAATGAGAGGTAATTGTCTAGCCTGAAAAACTGAATTGGAGCCATCAGAAAGGTAGTAAAGACATAGCCTGGACTTCAGAAGCTTCCCTATAAAGAAAAGGTATTGTCGACCCGCTAGAAGCTAGAGACAGCTAATGTTATTCAACCCCAACTACAAACTTTAGGCAGCATCTTCAGTCAGTGCTGACTTAGAGCATCATTAAAAAGCAGGTATTTTCTTGGAAAAAGAGTCCTCGGGGCTGAAGGAGGACAGCAAATCCTCTCCAAACCTCTGATATTCATATCTCATGCCTCTGCTCTGAAACTCCCAGGAATGCCCCTTTGTTTACCAAGGGAGGAACGAACAAAAGAGCTTTCTCGATCTTGCCTTCTCTGGACCACATGGTGGGAAAAATCACCTACCATCTTCTCCAGGTTTTAATTGTTACAATCTGAACCACCAGGGGGATGATAGGATGACTTCCTCAGTGCTACATTTCTTGGGGAAGAACTCAGGTTGGCTTTCCCATGGACAGATGATCCAGCTGACACCAATCAACTGTGATGAATGGGGCCGACACTCCTGCCCAACGGGGTAAGAGCGGAGCAGAAAAAAAAACCAAACAGCCCCTCCAATCCAAAGAGAGACTTCCTTGTCCAGCCCTGCAGTCCTCTCTCCTCAGAACTAATCGTCATATTGGCCAGCCTTTACTGGAGACATACATACTAAGCACTTTAGGCCATTTTCATTTAATGCTCAATGAGATCAATACTATTATGTCCACTTTTAACTGATAGAATGTAGGCACATAGGGCACATAGTGGTTATATAACTTGCAACATCACAGAGATAGCAAGTAACAGAACCAGAACCTGCACTATACTATGGTATATTAGTGTTAATTTTTGGAATATGTACCCTCCAATCAGTTCTTTTCATGCTAGCATGCCTCTTAAGGTTATGTGTCATTACATACCTTTTTCCATCTCCCCAGCTATACTGGGAGTGGAAGTCAGGTCTTCTCACTTTCCCTCTCCCCCACATCTTAGCCTTGGACATGCCCTGCAATCCAGGCCAGATAAAGCCAGGGCCCCAGGTGAGATGTGATCTGAGTGCCTGCCAAGGAAGGAACAGATGGGTCTGCTAAATGGCGAAATCAAGTCCCTGCCACAGTAATGGCAATAAGCATCCCACATAAAATAATTACTTCCAGTTTGCTTGGCAGGTTGGATGAAGTCCGAGGGAAGGTTAATTTATCTTTCACAGCTTTGAGCCTTCAAGCTGTGGTTTCCCAAGTGAAAAGGATCTCTTTTCAATGATTCTTTGCAAGATCCATTTAGTCATGACAGAACCACCTCCTCATCACCGAGTGGCAAAGTCTATTTGGAGTTCCTCCACTGGACAGGGACCAGGGTGGAGGAAGATATTAAGTCACATGAAGAGTCAATCTATAGCAAAGGTGTAAGGTAAGTGGGAAGGATGTGACAGTCGCTCAGAGTTCTCTATGCCAGTCAGCTGTAGCATGTAAAATCTGTAATGATTTACTCCTCTGTGGCATGTGTACAATCATACATGGTTCATCTGCTTAAGAAATATGAGGAATATTAAATGAGACAAAGGTCACTAAATAAAGATGAGAGTGGTTAAAGTTGCTTATGAACTTCCAGGAATAGAATTCAGGCCCTGATAGAACCTTTGACCTCTGTTCAAATGCAAATCTTCCTGACTGTTAATGTGTTGACCCTTCATCACTTTCATTTCCCAAGACCCTGCCTTCCTTGCATTAGGTCCCAACTTTTAATTTTCTTAAATTGTGGGGATTAAAAAAACAACAACAACAAAAAAAAATTTGTGTATATCTTCAATAACCAAATACCCACTCCCATTAAGTGGTAGTTGCCTAAACTTCAATTCGAATACAGGGTCATCTTGATGCATATCTAACCCAACAAATAGCCCAATCTTTTTTCAGAGAAGCTGGGTTCACTAAGGCAATCAATCCCTGGTGGCTAAACAAGGACAGTTCAAGGATTTCATCCCCCAAATGCCTTACATGGTGCCCCCCAAAAGACACATGCATTTCTAATTCCTGCTTACTCATCCTGGGTCAGAAATGATCCCCTAATAGTAGCAAAGGACATAATTTAACACACTGGGAAGAGAAACACATAATGGTAAGTGTTTTGAGATTTGTCAGTGATGGAAGACATCCAAATTTCCTTCTAAAAAAATACAGAAACAGTCATAATCACAAAAGGGAAAGAAGCAAAAATATTTTAGTAGATGTGGAAAATAGCTTTACCCCTCATATTCTGAGATGACATGTGTTGTTTCAGTCTCCAAGTTGCTGTACTCCCTTCTGTGAACAGCATTTTTAACTTCCCTTCCTCCCTCCCAATCCATGTAGTTTGCTGCATATAGAATTCATAGCTGACAGTTATTTTATTTCCATGTTTGAAAAATGTTATATCACTTCATTCTGGACGCCATGATTTCAAATGAGAAATCCACTGTTACTCAAATTGCTTTTCCCCTCTAAGCAATGTCATGCTTCCTTGTGGCTGTTTTCATTATTTTTTTTCTTTGTATTTACTTTTAGGAAGTTTCATTATATTATGACTTGATATGAACTTCTTTGTATGTATCTTATTTGGCATGAGCGTAGCTTCTTGAATAGGTAGGTGCATGATCTTTGCAATATTTAGAAAGTTTTCTTGTTTCAAACAATTTGAAACAATTGTTCAAATTATTTCTTTGAATACTTCTTTACTACTACTGTTCCCTTCTGATAGGCCAATGATATAAATGTTAGTTCTTTTGTTATTGTCCCACAGGTCCTGTTTTAGTCAGTTTTATCATTTCTGTGACTAAGAGACCTGACAAGAACAATTTTAAGGGAGGAGAAGTTTACTAGGGGGCTCACAGTTTCCTTCTAGGGGATTAATTCACTGATTGTGTTAAGGCTCTCATAACCCAATCACTTCTTCTCTAAACCCCCTTGCAGCATCTCACATGTGACCTTTTGGGGGACACCTCACATCTAAACTATAACAGGTCCCTAAGACTCTGTTCACTTTTTCTTTCAGTCTATTTTATCTCTGTTGTTCAGACTTAGGTAAATTTTTGCCCAAAATTTACTGATTCTATTCTATGGTATCTCTGCTCTACTACTGAGCTCATTCAGTGAGTTTATCATATTTTTTCATTCTATAATTTCCATTTTATTCTTTTCTTATAACTTCTAGTTTTTTTTCATGAAATTTTCTACCTTTTCATTTGTTTCAAGAGAATTCACAATTACCTGTCGAAGCATTTTTTAAGATGGCTGCTCTAAAATCCTTGTGAGAAGATTCCAACATTCTGATTCATCTTGGGGTTGACATTTATTGATGGTCTTTTCTCCTTCAAGTTGTAACTTACCTGATGATGAGTGATTTGGATTTTGTTTTGTTGTGTAGATTGGACATTTTTTATATTATGAGGCTCTAGATTCTATTTAATCACCCTTTTTTTTTAAAAAAAAAAAAGCAGGAAGCTCTCTTGCTGTGGTGTAGCACAAGGGCCTTGTGAGTAGGTATGTTCTGGGTATCTCTGATACACACCCCAGAAAGTGGACCAATGACTCATGCCACCTCACTGCAGATGGATGGAGGACTACAAGTTCCATTTCCTCTTCAGTTCACTGATGTATTCCTGGCAAAACCAGGGTTCCCAACTCAGACCAACTTACTGTCTTTCAGTTGAGGTGCAAGCCCCAGTGAAGCAGGGAAGAAGGTAGAGACCAAGGGCTCACAAGTCACACTAATGCTGCAGAGTAAGAATAAAAACTCAACTACCTGCTGGTCCCTACTAAGGACAGGTGGAGAGTGAAATGTCAACCAGCGCACCTTTTGCCACCTTGTTCATCTAGTTGATGCGGGGGTAGAGACTTAAAAGAATAGGGTAGAAACCAGAATGCTGACTAGCCCTGCTTCACACACCTTGTTCAGCCTTGCTGTCAGTGGTCAAGGAGGTTTATCTCTCCAGGGAACCCCACTAACATCAGCAATTGGAGAAAGTAAAGGGAAATGCTGCCCAGCTCCAACTCCCACTCACGCTACCTTCTTCAGTCTCGCTGGGTTGAGGGGTTGTTTAAATAAGATGGAAATAATAAGGGTATGTCCCTTACAAGGTTATTTTAAGGATTTAATGGAGTGATGTATGTAAAGCAGTTCTAACCAATGTGTGGCATCACCAGAGGCCGTGATGAACGGTTGGCATTGGTTGTTAATGGCAGGCCCATATCTTCTGCTTTCTTTTTTCTCTCATAGGACTAAGCTCATGTTAAATGCTTAATAAATATACCAGCCCCAACCAATGCATTAGAAAGGACCAGGTTAAACCCTGCTAACTCAATTTCCTGTCCTACCACAATGCTTGTTTTAATATAAAGATTAGAACTGGATGACCAATTGCATTCTCATCATCTGCTGTCACACAATATAACATCACTCTTCCACATCTGTCTCTCTAGGGATTCCTGCATCAAAAGCAATTTCCCACGGGGCTGACATCCTTCTCAATACACAGAATAAAAACTCAGAATGATGTTCCGTCTTCCCTCCCTCCTTTGGTTCATCAGTTTCCTATTGCCACTTTATAAAAGGACCCCCAGCAGAACTTATATGTGAGGAATCAGTTATGAGGAATGGACGGTGGAAATTGTTGACACCAATATCCATATGGCATCTATGCATTCACATAGGGGTTTTCAATAGAGCGGCACGCAGAGAAACGCAGACAGGTTCATGGCACTCCATATACACATGTACAGTAAAAAACATCCCTGCTAAGTTGACAGGGCCTCAAGCAAGGAGAGGGCTCCGAAGTGAGTTTATGTGAGGGCAACCGTGTTGAAAAAGCTTCTTTTATTCTAAACTCTAATTGCCAACATTATTGAAAAAAAAAATTGCTTGGCATTCACCTCTATCTCATTCACCTCTATTTAGTTAGACCTTTTCATTTCACAATGACAACAAGAATTAGAACATCTAAATGACATTTTTTTGTTTCTGTCAATGATCTTTCAGCTATCAAGGCATTTCTTTTTCTCTTACACTAATTTTGTATATACCTGTTTCCTGGAGGGTGGTAACTTATTTAGTCCCATTCCTATTCCACCCTAAAGTCATACTTCTCCAATCAAGGCACTTTTTGCCTCCCCAGGGGAATATTTGGCAATAACTGGAAACATTTTTTGATCATAACAACCTGGGAGGGGACTGGTGTTCTTCACATCTAGTAGTAGAGAGCAGGGATGCAGCTAGACAGCACAATGAACAAGATCTCCGTGGTCTCTAATGTCAGCAGTGTTGAGGTTGTGAGCCACGTCCTAGACTGGAGAACAAAATACTTCCAAGATGACCTTGTAGCTGGAATTGCATTTGCAGTCAACTGGAAAACAGAAGGGATATCCTCAAGGCCACCATTTTGAATTCTTCTTCACAGGTGCATTGGCAGAAGGGGTTCAGTTAGTCTGTCAAAGCTGTGATTCTGATTCCACTGTTTGCTTCCCAGCTTCTGTGTGTCAAGTGCTAAAAAGCAACATGGAGGGTTCTACTGAAGGTACCCCGCTCCACGTGTTATTGGTTGTTTCTCTTGGTTCCTTTGCTCCCAGCTGTGTGCCTTCAATCTTGTTTCTCTGGCCCTCTTAGAAATTCTTGTGAGTGAGTTATTGACCTATAACAGACCCCTTTCTGCTTAAACTACTTAGTGTGTATTGTCTACAATTAAGGACCCTAAGTGACAGTAAATTATTAGAGGCGATCAATCTTGAAGAAAATGGGAATATGGGATTGATTATAGAAACTGGTTGACTTTAAAGTCAATACAAATCCAGTTAGCTTTAAGAGATGAAACTCTTGTAATGTTTTGGAGGACTGAGTGGCTATTTCTACACTATTACAAAGTACAATAAATGAAAAAATATATGCAGTGGTTTATGTGATGAATTAAAGTTGGTCACGTATTCTCTGGTATATATCCATCTATAACCCCCTTCACTCGAACCTGGATGTCCCTTTTGCTTGATTCAATGAATAAAAACATAACAGAATTAATCCTATGGAACTTTAGAGACTGGGCCTTAAGAGATCTATAGGATTCACTTTTCCCTCTTGGCTTTAAGTACCCAGCTACCATATTGTGAAGAAGTCCAAGAGGGCACAGGGAGTAGAATTGAGGTATTTTAAAACAAACAAACAAAAATAACCCCACTGAACATTTAACCAATACCCCAAATCAGCAACTAGATCTTTATGTTGAATATCCTAGCCACTGTTAACCTTTAAATAACCGTAGTCCCAGCTATCACCATTAAATCTTGTCAATCTACATATTTGTAGGATAACTGGTTATTGTTTTAATTTGCTAAGTTTGGGGGAAGTTTGTTACACAGCAATAGACAAAACAACTGACTACTTATAAGTATATTGGCAAGAGCTTAAAAACATAAAATGGCAAGTTCAGTTTAAAACTCTCTATTCAAAGCATAGTCAGAAAATCATAGAGTTTTTATGACTAACCTAAAAGAATGTAGTTACCAAGTAAGATGCCAAGTTTGGTCTGTGATTTGCACAAAATTCAACAAAGAATGAATATGTAATCTTTGGACCATTCAGGTACCAGTTTGACAACTGCTTCAGAAAGAATAGGATATTGACAATCAGTATCATGGCATTTGAAAGGATCTGAGTAATTCTGAGGACCTTCAGCCTTGCAAATCTGGTCTTTTTTTATGAACAAAAGCAGTCCCTCTTTCCCTGTTTAATAAAATTTACCCTGCATCTTAGAATAACTAATACAGATGTCACCTAATGGGGTTATCCCCACAGGGACATCAATTATTCTCTTGCCTCTTCTAGGATCCAGGTCTAAAACTGAGATAGATATCAACATGACTTGTGGCATAGGTATAGAGGGAAATCAAAAAAGAAGAGACTCTCTAAAAGTAATATAAAATTTTACTAAATTAGGTCAACAGAATTTGGAAGACATACACGAGAAGATCATAGATCAGAGAAGAAGTAACATAATTTTGAATGAGGGTGAATTTAGTGCTGTTTACCCAAGATCCAAAATTCAGTGGGCTCCCTTGAGCAGCTGGAAGTGGTTCCAAGTGGCTAATATAAATCTTGACTCTGTGGTGGCCTATTGAAAATAAAGTCAATGTTTATGTAATTCCTTGGTACAATGTAGAAAGAAAACACCAAAGATATAAGGGTAAAGAAATGTTTGGATACATTTATTATATTCCATGGACCAGTCACCTTGGAGAGGGTTAATGTTGAGAAATGTGTTGATGACAATAGTGGTAAAATCCTCGACAAGCACTTTAGGGACAGCATTCTGTGAGCCATGTATGATAATGCTATCATGGGAATGGGCTTTCTAATTTCAATAGAGAAGATAGGGTGACAGAATAATTAGAGGCAAAGTGGGCACAAATACCATAATTGGTCCTGTGACAGGTCTTTTCCCTAGGGATCTCTAGCAGTGACTAATTGATCATGGGGACTTGAAAATAGCTCACTATAGTCCCACTTGATCGACACCATCAAAAATCTCCAGATCTAGGAAGCAAAGCTTAACTTGTGTCAACATGACAAATCATGGCTCTGACGGAATTCTGAGACCTGAGTCAGCTTCCAGAACCAGGATCCCTTATATGAGAGAGAAATCAGTTCACTTGAACAGGGAGCCTGCAATTGTATCACAAAGTATGTGTTGCAAATCTTTCTTCTAGTCTTCCCCAAATGGCCCCTTGCCATTTTAAACATACAGTGTGAAAAAGAAGGTACACAGGTCTTTGCAGTATCATGGGACTGAATTACTCTGAATTTTCACTAATTCCTGAGGACTAATGACACAATTGTGTACCAAAAGTTGGAATGTGGTTGATAAATAGAGTCTAAGCCTGAGCCACCTAATAGTGGGTTCAGTGGATACAAGAATCCTCCTTAGTAATTTTCCTAGTACTTCAGTCATGGTAGCAATAATATTCTCCAAATGCCTATGAAGTGTGAGGTTTCTGGAAGAAGGAACAAAGGAAAAATTCCAATGCTCTCTTCCATTAAAAAATAGCAAGGCAAACATGGTTCTAGTCTCTAGAGAAATGCAGAAATTACTACCACACACTAAATTTTAGAAGATCAATTTTGCAGTCCCATCTAATTTGCCTGTTTAAACTGTACAGAAGATGGATAGATCATGCAATATTGCAGTGTATCATTCTAAGCTTGATTGGGTGTTAACTGTCAATGAAAGTATTATTCCAGATGTAGTCTGCATTAGTCAAGATTCTCTAGAAAAACAATACCAATAGGATATATTATAAATTTTACATCATTGTATTTAAGTTACAAGATATCAAGAAGAGCAAACCTTACTCAAGGACTTTATCTCATCTTTTGGAAAAGGAACTTGTGTGTTTTCAGTTGCACACAGGACAGTTGCAGAATGTTAGGTGGAATTGTGATCTTTTTTATTAGTTTTATTTGGAGATTAAGTATGATTTAAAGAAATGAATAGGAGTGCTAAGTTGATAAGCAGTGGGTTTGTGATAGTTAATTTTAGGTGTTAGCTTGACTGGGCTACAGGATGCCCAGATATAGATTTAAACATTATTTCTGGGTGTGTCTATGAAGGTGTTTCCAATACTGATCAGCACTTGAACAGGAAGACTGGGTAAAGCAAATTTACCTCCCCAGCAAGGGTATCACCCTGTCCATCCAGGGTGTAGGTAAGCAGAACAGAAAGGGGGAAGAAGTAAAGTTTTGTTCTCCTGGCTGCTTCACTCTCTTGACTGACTGCTTGAGCTGAGTCTTCAATTATTCCCCGGTGCTCCTGGTTCTCAGGTCTTCGGACTCAGGCTGGAATCTATACCATTTAGTCTTAGGCTTATAGGCATTTAAAGTGCATCCCTGAACTTCCTGGGTCACCTCTGCAGAGGGCAGATTGTGGTACTTCTCAGTCATAATCTGTAATCACTAAAGATAAAGGTAAGCAAATATCTCATTATATACATATATATACATGCATATGTAATACAATACATTATTCATACATAATACTATCTCCTTCTCTCTCTCTCTCTCTCTCTCTCTCTCTCTCTCTCTCTCTCTTTCTCTGTGTGTGTGTGTGTGTGTGTGCGCGCACGCACGTGTGTGATTTCTTACTGGTTCTGTTTCTCTGAAGCACTAACACAAATATTGGTACCAAGAAGCAGGGTGCTGCTGTAACAAATACCTCAAAATCTAAACATGTCTTTGGAACCTGGAAATACATAGAGACTGAAAGGGTTTCAAGGTGCATGCTAGGAAAAAGCTGATATTATCATGAAGGGCTTTTAAAGGTGATTCTGATGAGAACCCACAAAGCAAAGAGGAGATCTATAGAGATAAAGATCTGATTTCATCTTCTTAGAGAATATGAAACCTATACAATGTTAGTAGTAAGGTGGGAAGTAAAGGCCATTTTATTGATGTCTCAGATGGAAGGAGAAGCATTTTATTGGACAATGGAGAAAAGATGATCCTTATTATAACATGGCAAAGAACTTGGGAGAACTTGCGTCTTTGTGTTTGTGTTCTAGTGTGGTGGAAGGTAGGGCTTGTAAGAGATGAAACTGGATATTTAGCTGAAAAGATTTCCAAGCAAGTGTTCAAGGAACAGCTTGGTTTCTCCTATTTACAATAAAATGCAAGAGGAGAGAAAGACATAAAATTTAGAGTTGTTAATCACAAAGAAACTATAACTTAAACATTTATAAAATTCTGAACCTACCCATATTGGAAAGAATGAGAAAGTTGTATTCAGAAGAGAACACGAAGGCAGTGGCTGATGGGACTTTGGATTGGGAGACGGGTGTGGGTATGAACCAGGGGCCTAATCAGCAACTCAACAGAGAGTGGGAATAAAGATAGAATTATACTAGCAGAAATGTTGTCTATTTGACCTAAAGGGAATAGAGAAAGAGCAACAAAATGAAAGAAAACCATTGAGTTTCTTAAGTCCTAAAGAACTGGACCATGGATCTACTTGGCTACAAACATAATGTTCTTCAAGACAAAAGATGACTAACCCTTAAGGCAATTCAGAGATTATCAGGGCTACCAGTTCCACCATAAGTACAGTTTATGGACCTGCCAGGCAGGGCTACTCTACCTCACTTTCAAAGGGCAGGACCAATGTCCAGCAGAGCTGTGTGGGTGGGGCCTTCATCTCCATTCCAATGGGCCACACGGTGACCACTGGGAGCCATGGAGGCAGAGCTACCTGGAGCCATTCTGAATGCAGGGCCACCCTGAGCCTTGGGGACAAAATCCCCCACCCCCAGCAAAACAACAGATGTGTTACCCCTTCTAGAAGAATCTCAGAGGTAGGACCACTCTTTTAGTGTGTCCAAAAGGCAGAGCATCAATCAAAGAGGGTTGTTCTCATTCCTTAAGATATAATGGGATTTGTCTTGTCACACAAGACCCATCTCCTCTTCCTTCTTTCTTATTTCTTAACTTTGGAATATGAATGTCTATTCTATCATTGTCCAACCACTGAATTTTGAAAACACTTTTTTTTTTTTTGGTGTTATAGGTTCATAGGTAGAGAGGAATTTTGCCTGAGGATAAATTGTACCTCAAAGTCTTACCCATATCTGACTTAAAGGATATTCAGATGAAACTTTGGACTTTGAAATTCAGGCTTGGTGCCAGACTGAGTTAGGATTTGGGGAGCCATTGAGATAAAATAAATATATTCTGCATTGTAAGGTGGATGTGAATTTTGGTAGGCCAAGGATAGAATATTACAGACTATACCTTTGGGCCATCACACATTCCTATCACACTCCCTATAGGATGGCATTAGGATGTGAAATTTGGGGGAAGTAATTGAGTTTAGAAGAGGTCCTGAACTATGAGAAATAAATATTTGTTGTTTAAGACACCCATTCTATAGTATTTTTGTTGTAGCAGGCAAAACTAAGACCAATAGAATGAATCAATAAAGACCCTGGTGCACACACACACACACACACACATACACACACTCTTTCTCTCCCTCCCTGCTATATATATATATATATATTTCCCTATTAGCAAAAACACAAGGAGAAATTATTGAAAAAAAAACCATAAAACTGCCAATTTAGAAGAATATCTAGAGCAAGAGAGGACTTCCCCATGGTTCCAGCTCATCTAGATGGACCTTTATGATTCTATCAATCCAAAGATATTTGATTTGTGGTTGATCAACATGCTATATGAGATGTGAGGCAAGACATGTTAGGGGAATCAGTTCCCGCCCTGGAACTGGAATCAGACAGGCCCTGCAATAGTCCATCATCAGACAAATCTAGATATAGATCCTGAGGTCTTTAAGACATATGTGATTGGCAGGAGCTTCACACTCCCAGCATATATTTCTGGCACATTGTAGTCCCAGGATTTATGAGGACTCTATGGTCAGTCAACTAGGAAGGATGCACTTGGGTGTTGGTGCCAGTAAGAAATGAATTACTGTACCATTTAAACCCCACTAAAGGGTGGCCTGTAAGGATAAATGTACTGGGAGAGTTTCCCAGGACATAGAATTTTAAGCTGCCAGTCTCATTAATGCAAGGTCCAGGCATTTGGAAAATTAAGATTAGAAGATTGGTTAAAAAAAAAAGACATTTGAATGAAGGAAAGCATTTCAAAATGGGTCCAGTATATAAAAGTACTGTGCCCCATAAGAATGCTTAGCCAGGGGCCTCTTTGAATAATTCTCAAACATCATGTGGCAATTCAAGTCCCTGTGAATATCCATTGTTTCTTTCCACTCTGTTGAATGGGTTCATGGACAATGTGATAATGGTGACAAAGACAGAAGTGATATACGGGTTCAATAGCACAAAGCTGGTCCCAGATATCACTATTGCTGAGTACACCAAAATCCTGAATACTGCATCACTTTCTGAGGACCAGCATGCTGCCCAGAGACAACTGGTTACATTGGACCCCTTCCTTCATGAGGGGACAGACATTAGTACACACTTAGGAGGACACTTATTATCTGTGGTTTTATATTCATTGTTCTTGATATTTTCTAGTCTTGTGAGGCATAGGATTCCTGAAAGCCTTATTCATGATCAGAGTATCACACACAAAACTGCCTTTTTATGGTATAGCAAAAGAAGTAACACAGTAGCTAATATTCATTGGGGTTTACTTATCTTTCCATGTACCCCATCACTTAGAAGTTATTCAGTCTTACAGAACAATTAAGTGGCCAAAGACAGTGTCAGTTATTAGATACAACATCTTGAGAGATTGGAAAATTGTCCTCTGTGACATGTGCTTTTTGAAACTGGGCATAATGTCACATGCAAATTTGAAGCCAGCTTGTGCAACTTAGTGAGTAAGACCCTGCCTCAAAATAAAAGCTCAAAAAGGACTGGAGATATAGCTCAATGGTAGAGTGCTTGCCCACGATTGTCTAGTATTTGTGAGGCCCTGAGTTCTAACCCAGCACTAGAAAGAAAAGAAATATTTTGAACAAACCAGAGACTGATGTTATGGTGCTATTTCTGTCAGAATACAAGGGAGTAGGAAACAATGAAAGGGAGGGTGAGCGAGGCCCCTCTCGCTAACACAAGTAACAACCTCCATGGCTTCAGCATCTTGATACCCAAGAGAGAAATGCTTTCTTCCACAAAAAGCACAATTGTTCCCTTGAATTCAAAGTGAGACTTCCTACTGGCCACTTCATGTCCCTCAAAGGAAAAAGTATTGGTTGGCTAAGGAGAAAGAAGGCCATTTCTACAAAAGTAAGAGTGGAACTAAAAGTTTCCTAGTGCTATCCTTTCTAGTGCCCAAAATAAATCAGAAATGGCAGAAACACTAAACTGGTAAGAGTACCAAAACTCAAAACCTTACAAATGAATGACCCACCAGATGAACCCCAACCAGCCAGATGCTGATGCAAGCAATGAGGAATATCAACTGCAACGTGGAGGAGGAAAGTTTAAGTGACAACTATACCTCAAGACCACTACACAAGCAAAGACTAAAGAAACTATCCATATTTTTTCCTTGCTCTGATATACACGTATTTATTTATATTAACTAATTTTATTTTTCCCCATTTCATATGGTGTATGTTCATGGTCATTACCTTTACAAATACTGTACTGTAAGGAGTTGAAGATGTAGTTCAATGATACAGCATTTGCCTAGCATGTGTGAAGCCCTGGGTTCAATCACCAGCACTATAAAAGACTTTCAGGTATCAAAGATAAGATAAACTTTGCAGGTATCAAAGATAAGATAAAGACCAAAGAAAAATATAATATCACTTAAAGATGGATATAATGACTTTAAGAATCTGGGTTTTCCCCTTTGGAAGTGAAAGAAAGATATTTTAGCTTTTCCAAGAGCAGTAAGCAAGAATATGTTACTGATGCTATTCTTACTTTCTGGGTTTAAGTGGAATAGGAAGAGTATGCATGGTGTTGAGTGACCAGCATGGTAGAATGTGACAGGAAATGCAGACCGCCACTCCAATGCCTTCTAGCATTTCTTCTTCACTGTAGAACTACAAAGCTAAGGATGGCATTTCAAGACTCTCTTGCAGCTATGGTTCTGCAAGTAGCCTTGCTTCATTAAGTAGACCCATCTGCATAAAATTAAAAATTAGAAATTAGCAAATATTGCAAGTTTGAGGTCATATGGCTCTTCTGGAAAAAAATAAATGATATAGGCAGATCTTTCTTCTGTGGTAGCTGTATCAACATTTCTCATGTTCACTCCTTAGTTTCATGGGTGCTGAGCCTACCAGTGGCAGAAGCAGGTTTCCAACTAGAAAAAGCATTTGATATCACAGAACATTTCTCCCTTTACACAGCTTGGTTTTCTAGCTCTCCTGGACCTTCAGTAAATTTTATATCATCCTTTATATGAGAGCAGACCTGTTGTCTGCAACTAAATCTCTGATCAATTTATGGAGAAAGGCAAGCATTCAATAGAAATTTCACTGTCTCTTTCTCTAGAAAGGCTTTATCTCCAGTCCCTTTTTCTCAACTCCTACTGACTTCTTTCATAGTTGATCATTTTCTTCACCATAGAATTTTATGTTGTTGTTTAAGTCTCTCCTTCTCCCCCTCTAGAATGGACATGCTATGACAGCCCCCTGTAATTCATCCGTATTCTATTAAGAGCTCATTGGCTTTCTTTTGAGAACTGCCCTCCTTCACACAGTCTAGGTGACAGGAGCACTTGATCCAAACCTGACCAGTCAGCAAAATCTAGAACAGCAATTGGTTCAGAAGCGGATTGTTGAACCAATAAGAATATCTTTAGGATTATTATAAACACTGTGCTCCCTAAAGTGACAGAGTATAAAAGTCTGGGCTACCTTGCCATTGAGAATGAATTCAACAGAAAGCAAAATTCAGAGATGGAGGAAGATTGACTGACTCTGATGACATTATTTTAACACATCATGAAAGAAAAATGAAGTACAGATATCATATGAAATCCCACCATTGACAGATAATTCATTAAACCCTTGTGATCTTGCTTTTCTAAATGATCTTCTCTAAGTAAAAGCATACATTTTCATAAGTGGGATCATATTATATATGCTATTTTGATGATATTATTTAAAGCCACAAACTCATCATCATTTTCAATTCACATTTTCTATTATTTGCTCCTTTTTAACATAGTTGGCTTATTCTCTATACGCAATATTTCTCCTTTCCCTCTTCTCTCTCTCCTGACCCCCTTCCTCTATTTTACTGGTTTTCCATTTAGTTATTTATTGCTTTTTAAATTGATACATTATAGATACACATAAAAGTGCAATTCATTGTGATGAATTCATACACATATATAGCATTTGTTGGTCAATTTCCCTTCTCCTCAATCCCTTTCCTTGACCCTAGCACTCCCCTTTTTCTTTTCTTTTGGTTTCTTTTCTTTCTTTATTATTATTAATTCTCTCCAGCTTCCACAAGTGAGAAAACATTTGACCCTGGACTTTCTGAGTTGGGTTTATTTCAGTGAGCATAATGTTCTCCAGGTCCATCCATTTACCAGCAAATGACATAATTTCATTCATCTTTATGGCTGAGTAGAACTCCATTGTGTACATATACCATATTTTATTTATCCATTCATCTATTGATGGACACCTAGGCTGGTTCCATAACTTGGCTATTATGAGTTGCACTGCTATAGACATTCATATACCTGTTACTATATTATGCTGATTTTAGTTCTTATGGATAAATACCAAGAAGTAGCATAGCAGAGTCATGGTGGTTCCATTCCTAGCCTGTACAGAAATCTCCATACTGCTTTCCAATGGGTTCATACGCATTTGTAGCTCTACCAAAAATGCAGAAACTATACCTTTTCCCCACACCCTCACTAACAATTACTATTTGTGTCCTTGACAATTGCCTTTCTAACTGGAGTGAAATGAAATCTCAATATAGCTTTGATTTGCATTTCCCTGGTTACTAAAGTTGTTCAACATTTTTTTTTCATATATTTGTGGGTCATTTCTTCTTTTGAGAAATATCTGTTTAGATCATTTGTCCATTGATTGGTGGGGTTGTCTTTTTGGTTTTTGTTTTGTTGGTTGAGTGGTTGGTAAGCATTTTGAGTTCTTTATCTATTATGGGTATTAACTCCCTATGGGAAGAGTAACTGACAAAGGTTTTCTCCCATTCTGAAGGCTTTCTCTTCATGCTCCTAATTATTTCCTTTATTGTGCAGAAGCTTTTTTAATTTGATGGCATCACCCTTATTGATTCTCAGTTCTATTTCTCAAGCTTCAGAAGCACTAAGAAAGTTGGCGCCCATGCCAATATGTTGGAATGTAGACCCTATGTTTTATTCCAGCAGTTGCAGTGTTTCTGGGTTAATTGCTAGATTTTTGATCCTCTTTGGGATGATTTTTATGCAGAGATATAATTTCATTCATCTGTATATGGATATCCAGTTTTAAATAAAGATCACCATTTGTTAAAATGACTATCTTCTTTGCCAGCATGTTTTTGGCAACTTTGCCAAGGATCAGGTGATTAGGTGATGTTGTCTCTGCGTCTTCTATCCTATTCCACTGGTCTTCATGTTTGTTTCTATGCCAATACCATTCTGTTTTTGTTACTGTAGCTCCGTGGTATAATTTGAGCTTAGATATTGTGATGCCTCCAGCCTTATTCTCCTTGATTGGTGCTGCTTTGGTTATTCTGGGTCTTTAATTTCCTTTTATAATTTAATTGTGTTTATATCCCTCTTTCCTTTGTTTTTAACTTTCCCCACCCTTTATTTCTCCACCCCCCTCCCAATAACAAATATAAAGAACCCAGGTTATTATCTCTACACATTTCTTCATGACCAAATACTTATAACAATCAACATATTATTTAAAATTATATTGTTATTGTTGTTTCTTATAGTTATAAAAACAGTTTATAACTATAAACTGCAGGTAGCTTTTCACATTTGGCAATACATTACAGAAACCCTTTTAAGTTAAATGATACAAATTTAACTTATTGTCTTTATTGATTACAAAACACGATGGACTGTGTACGTACCACATTTGTATAGAATAAAGATATCATACTATACTGGTGTCTTTTTTTTGTATTTTACTAGTCACATTCCTAAGAATGGGATTGCAGGATCAAAATATGTATACGTTTCACTCTCAATGGATATTGCCAGACTGCTTTCTAAAAAACAGATATAATTTCCTTCTCCATCAGTGAAGTGTGAGAGCCTCTTCCTTGACACACCACCAGGACCGGATGATAAAGCACTTTAAATGTTTGCACTAAGTATTTAATTGGAAATGATTTGCATGAGATTAAGCACCTTTTTATATGCTTATGGTCATTTGGATTCCCTCTTCTTTAAATAAGCTATTCATATTCTTTTCCTTTGCATTATTACATTTTTATTATTAACTTGATGATGCATAAGATGTAGTCCAAATCACAAGATAGATACTATTTTAGGAACAACTGCAATGTCTATGGTGAATATCTACAATACTAAGATCTTTATGACTTCAAACTTTTACCCACAGACAATGAAACTTGGCATGAAGAAGAATGAAAAAAAAACTCCTCAATTTGCTCAGAAATCTATTAACTCCACCCACAACATACCTGAGAAGAATCTAACCACCACCACCATCCTGCAAAAAGAAAGACAAGACAAAAAACACAGAAGAGAAGGTAAAGTTTTGTTCCTCCCAAAAAAAGGAGAACGTAATAGAAAATGTGAACTGAAAATGATAGAGAAGAATCTGCATCTTTAAATAATAATGAGTCAAGTCTGGGCTGCTCAGGCTCAGAGTCAAGGGCAGGATGAGTCAGCCTGATAAAGGTCACCTCCACCCCCTTCTCGTGCGCCTCCCAAGCTGTTCACCACTTTTAGCCAGGGTGGGAGCATCTCTTCACCCACACCATGAGAGACCTGATCTTCACTCCTTGGGTCTTCTGTGGCAGATCTAAAAGGTAGTGAGCCTCTCTGGTCCACACAGCTGGCAATGAGGCCAGAGACTGAGACAAAGAAGGTTTGCAATGACTCTGGGAGCCTGGCCCACTCTCTCCTACAGCTTTCAAGCCTTGGCCATTGCCAGTCAGGTGCCCCCAGCAACACACTAGGCTTCAATAT
Source organism: Marmota monax (assembly GCF_021218885.2). NCBI lineage: Eukaryota > Metazoa > Chordata > Mammalia > Rodentia > Sciuridae > Marmota > Marmota monax. The sequence goes on from NW_026695224.1 coordinate 6,438,098, forward strand.
AAAGATAACCTTACTGATTCACTCCCCAAAGGACAGGTCTTGATGGGTTTCCTGCATATATTATGAGTTGTTGAGACATAATCAAAAAACATTAGATATGGCAGAAACTTAGCAACCAACCTGGTCAATACACAATGTGGGTACACAATCATTTCTACATCCATGGAAGACACCATCATCAATCCCTTTGAGCCTGGACAGAGCTCCAAAATTCTCCTTCATTACATGCTCTTTAAAGGTGTATCCAAGTTGATAGGTGAGGTATGTATCTTTATCTAGAGATGATAACAGTGGGATCAGAGGGGAAATGAATTATTTATTTGCACAAAAGAAATAGAAGCAGCAAAGCCAAGAAGCAAGATATACAAAGAGGTTTGGGAAAAAGGAAAGAAATTCAATTTATTGAGTGCATTTGTACCATGTTAATTGAGGTATTTTGCTTGGTGCTTTGCAGGTGTTATCTCAGAACAGAATCCAGGTCTTCTGAGTGTGCTACATTAGTCACTCTTTTGATCAGTGCCCTTTATGGACGAGAGCATAGGTATACAAGACAAAGTGCCAAGATCATGGCTCCAACAGTCACCGGGGGCTGACTGATACCGACTAGCCCATGAGTGCAGTGTGATGAAAGCCACGGCTTTGCTCTCCTTACCTCTGTACTCTAATCAGCCACGTCTACTTAAAAGTTATGACTTTGAACCCATGCCCAGAAACAATGGCACCTTTAAGTGCAGCTGCCAGACCTTATCAGGTGATGATCTCAGCCATGTGCTTAATATGTATAAGAACCAGGGAGCCTGGCACAGAGAGCCACTTGCTCCAGGACTGGGTGCTGGGGTAGAGATACTACTCGACTAGTCGTGCTCCGACAACTTTCAATGTTGCAAAGAGCAACATGCCTTCAGTGGAAACCATACTTCACATTTTGATCTTTTCCCAAGCTGGTGGTACTTTCTCATAATGCTGGTCAGCACACACCGTCAACAAGACTTCAGTCGGCCACCTGATCACAAGGAAGAAACAACCAATACTCTACAGTGCGCTGTGTTCTTGCATATTTTGCTTACAATATGCAAAGGGAGAAGGAATGTTCTTGTGCATTTTGCTTACAATGTGTTCAACTTGCAATGAGTTTACCAAGATGTGACTTTAAGGGAGGTGACCTGCCCAACCCAAGCTGCCTCCCAGGAAACATCTCCTCCTGACTTTCTGAAAAGGAGGACTTCACTCGCAAGGATCTTGAAGCTCCACACGCACCCCTCTTCAGCCTCAAGCACCAGGGTCTCCGGATTCTTTTCCAGAACTCTGAAAGGGGGAGGTCCCTTTTGCCTCTTCTCAGCAGGAAGAAGTCGGACTTGATACTGACGCCCCCAACTCACCCCAATTCATTATACCCCCTTTCAGAGTCTGGAATGAAGGATATAGAAAGTAAGTCCAAAGACATTTTCCCTAAACTTTTGTCATTTAAGATCCCAGGTCTCAGCCAGAGCAGAAGGAACACAAAAGGAACTTGCACCTGACCCCCCTAATGGGTCACCTGATCCCAATACAATACGTCCTGGGAAATTCTCTATTCACATTCCTGTCCCACCCTAATGAATCAGTGGGACCCCAATACAATGAACCCCAGGAATTGCCTTCCTGTCCCACCCTAAACAGAAGCCTATATGACTCAAATCCTTGCTTCAGCCCACAGCCATTTTCTGCCCTGAAAATGAGCCCCTTCAGAGTTCCACCAAGGGTTCCACCAATTGACTGCACCACTAAATAATGGATAAAGAAAAAAAGCTTGCTGGGAAAAAAAAGTTGTAACTTCATTGTAAGTCGAGTTGCACCTGGGCAGTGTTTCCCACCCTGGCCAAGCACTACCATTTATCACAAAAAGGGCCAATGAAGAAAGTGAGCAGCATAGTACAACCTATTTCCTGCACCAAACACCTTCTAATCCTCTCCATTCCCCCATCACCTCCACAGATATTCAGCAAGCCTATGGCAGAGATGTGAGATAGCCTGGTCACTGATGAGGTCATTAAAATTAATTAAGATAGGCACTGTGCTCCTTCACTGTTCCATGGAATTTAATCACCATTTGTCATGTGCTCTGGGTTCTCAGAAAAGATTTGGGAAAGCAAATCCAACAGCACATATTCAATAAATAGATTGTCATGTAATACACAATGGACTTTGAGGTCACGCAAACATGAGTTTATGCCTTTGCCCTGCTACTTAATTATGTGACTTTGGAGTTGGGCTCAGTGGCACATGCCTGAAATTCCAGAGACTTGGGAAGCTGAGGCAGGAGGATTGCAAGTTGGAGGACAGTCTCAGCAACTTTGGGAGACCTTGTCTCAAGAAAAAGAAACAAATAAAAAGTGCTGGGGATGTAGCTTAGTGGTAGAATGCCCTCAGGTTCAATTCCCAGTACAGAATAATACTAATACTAATTTGTATTGTTATTATTATTATTGTGTGATCTTGGACAAGTTATTTAACTTCTTTGAGTCTCAGTTCCTTCAGTCATAGAAGAAAATGTAGACAATAATGAGATAATTAAAGGTAAAATATTTAGTCCTTGATACTTAGCAAATTTTTAGTGAATGTTTAGAATAATTAAATATTTTAATATCACAAGCAATAAGTAATGAGTAATAATTCTTCCTATCATGAAGAAGAAGAATAGGCATCTACTTACCTCCCCGTCCTCACCCTGGCCCTCCTTCCAATGCTTTCTTCTCAAGCACTCCCACAGCAGCCCTCTTCACAGAAAGGCTTTAGCTCATTTAACTTCCAAGGAAAGGCATCCCCCATCCCTCTGCACAGAGGTTGTCTTTGGGATCACCTTAAACACCTTCATTCGGGAAGTTCACTTATCATCTGCAGACATCCTTTTTCCAACCCTTCCAGGACATGCTCTTCAGGACTTCTTTCAGCCCACACATGCACGTTGCATGCCCACATCATGCTTCAATTTTTAACCCCACTTTCCTAACATGTGAGATTCCCTTGGAGACCCGGTATAGGCTGGTACCTCCAGCTGCCACATTCTCCTGCCTTCCTGTAAGTGTGCATGTTCAAATCTTCTCCATTTTGCAGGGGTCAATTCAAGCCTTGCTTCTGCAGAGGAGCCTTCCTTCTCATCGTCTTCCAGAAGCACCCACCTCCTTCCTACCTCCTCTCAGTTACTCCTCAATCTGCTTTCTTTCCTTCATTATGCATTTTTTCCATATTCTTCTCCTATTGGGAGATAAACTCTTCTAGAACAAGAATCTTGTCCATCTTGTTCAGTGTCAGGCCTCCATCATGGACAACATTACATAGCACATAGTACGTACTCAATAAATATTTACTGGATAAATAAATAATGCTTCTATTCTCTTCCAAGAACTTGAGGAAGCTTCAGGGCAACATTTCCTAGAGCAGATATTCCTTTTATAGTAACTTCATTGTGACGGAGACAGTATTACTAAAGAGTTGAATAAAACAGCTGGCAGTACATAAATTCAATGGGAAATAATATTAGAGTGTGTGTCCTTGCCATCTCCTCACTAGATTATAAGCTCCTTGGGGGTAAAAGTCACCTCTTTTACACTGCTGTGCTTCCTGAAGTGCCCATCAAGCACCATGAAATGCACATACATAATAAGAGCTTAGCTCTGTCAAATGGAGTTGAATAGAATAGCACCAACGTCTGCAGAAATGTTCAAACACCAGCGAGAGAGGTAACAATAAAACTGCAAGCTCATCCCCAGTTCCTCTGCAGCTCTGGCTCGGATCTTAGAAAAGCACTATCTATAATTAGTCATTTTGTTCTTTTTATATCGGAAGGATGAGAAAGGAGCTCTTACTTTCTTGGTGGCTGGAGAAGCAACAAATAAACCACTGTCTGGAACAGAGAAGAACATGCTTCGATTCTTTTCATGTTGTCCCAAGAATCCTGATTAAATGTGCCAGTGTACCTGTCTTCATCCTCTGGCAGACTCTGGTTCTGGTCTAAGTCCTGTCACACCACAACAAATACATCTCATCTCTTCCCACTGGAAGTCTGGCTGATAACCAAAGTGAGCTGGGTTTAGAGTCTAGGAAGCTTGGGGCAGCTCCTGTGGCTAGTGACTTCCTTCTCATTAACTCATATACTGAGGACAGTGGGGGCTCCTTGTTGAATGAATGTTATGTAGTCATTGCCATTAAGATGGGTTGGGTCTATTATGCCATGGAGTCCCTACGAAAACTCTGGGGCTAGGTACAATGATTAATATCACTGGTAATAACAAGCCAAACCTGAGACTGGTGAAATCTAAATATGGCCCATAGTTTGGTTGACAGCATTGTACTAGTGTCAATTTCTGGCCCTGATGACGTCCTAATTGCCCACACAATGTTATTATTGGGGGAAGCTGAGTTCTGATAACTTCTTATTGGTCTTACATTATTTCAAAACAAAGTTTAAAAAAAATAAAATGAATCCTGTGATACAAGGAGGTTGAGTAGCTTCTCCAGACCCCAAACTTTATTGTGAAGAAGGGAATTTGAATTCAGGAATTTGAAGCACTGCTTACAAGCCACCACCCTGGCTTTTCACTATTGCTCTCCTCAGCTTGAACTCTTTGGCTTCATGTTTTCACCTCGGCTACTGGGAAGCTCAAAGCTAAGGGAAGCCGAATTGGAGCATCTATTGACTATTAGTATTGGAATATCTGTTTCATTCCTCTTGGATCAGTTTCCTTTGAACTTCCATTCACCCTGGACTTCCTTATATTCATTTTATCTTTTTTTTATTAATTGATTTTTTTTCTTCATCTTTTGGTAACTCACTTAAATCCTTTTAGAAAGGTTTCGGGCTGCAAGTAAGAACTGTTCCTCCCAAACCTAAGGCTACTTTTACTCTCAGGTTTGTGAACCAAGGGATCTGTTGATATCCCAGTCCAGTTCCTAAGCTAGGGAGACATGGAGGTCAGAGACTAGGTATCAAATAGTCCCTCTAAGGTTGCCAAAGGTGACAGGCCTTTCCTGTCTTCGTTTCATTTTCTGAAAATTAAATACTTGGCAAGATTTTTCTTGAGCTAATTAGCATCTCTTCTTAACATTTTAAGTAACTGCTCATTTAGAGCAGTGAATGATTGCTCTGAGATTAGAGTGTAGGGAAAATCTTTCTGTGGGGAATAATCTACTTATGCGGCTGTTTGTTTGAAGCAGAGATAAACAGAGATTTTTTTTTTCCTTTTCGACATGCCAGGCATAAGAGAGAACAGGGTGATTAATGAAACTCTGCTTTTTTGCCAATAAATTTCTGACTTCAGATACAAGCTCATAGTTGTTGAGTTTGGGGGGTTTTAAATTTTTTTTTATTTAAACCCAGAAGTAAAAGAAGAGGGGAAAAAAAAAAGAAAGCAGTACCATCCACATTCTAGAACTCATTTAAATCTGTTACATTGTGATCTATTTTTGGTTATGAAAATGGTTTAGGTAATTTTTCATTGGTTCTCCTGGGAATGCCACTTTGTGCTGTTATTTATAATCTGCAGAAATTAATTATGCTGCTAATTAACAGCTTGCAAACAAATTATTGCTCAAGGAGTTATTTATTCAGTTATGAAAGCACAACTTTAGAGTTCTGTGTAGATTCTTCCTGACAGCTCTTTTATTTCTTGCTCTTGTTGCTGAATTTTTCTGCTTCTAAGGTTCAGTGAAATTCCACTTGGAGGGCTAGTGATTAGTCAGGATCTCAGAGACCAGGAAGTATGTCAGCTGCTCTACTCCAGGGAGCAGAAAGACAAGAAAGTCACCCAACCTGCCTACAGATGCTCTGGACTTGGTAAACAATTCCCTTATGTTGAAGGGTAGTTCCTGCAATAACTTCCAGGGGGCTTCTTATGCATCTTCAAATCACATGGGCGTGTCCTGGTGACAGCACTGACATCCAGGAAGAAGGAAAGCAGGAATGTAAGTACATGCCACGTGCACCACCCCTCCCCACGCCCATGCTCATGGCAGACAGCAGTAGTGGATCACAGATCCTAGGAACTGGGATCCACTCTAGGAACCCTTCTCAGCATAGTCCCCCAGGCAGGCATCACCAACTATCACTATCTCTAGTAGGAAGAAAGGGCTGGCCAGAGAGGGTGGTTAGATATTCCAGTCTACAAAGCAACTCCCCGTTCCTAACCAAGCTGTGAGATCAGCCAGTGGGATGGGGAAAGCTATAGTTAAAAGACCTCTTTCTCTTTTGGCAAAACCTTTCAGAGGGCACTCAGGACACTGATTCTAATGGATTCCACCCTGCCCAGAGAGACACCAAAGTATTAAGTACTGGTAAAACAAATAAATAGCCAGCTTCTGGTAAGGGCTATGCTAGGCATAGCCCTTGCAGGGACATGGAGTCCACCTTAAAAAGTGAAAAGAGCACTTGGCAGCGTGTAGTCTCTCTGGTTCTGGGGGTTTGAGGGCCATTCAGTGGCTATGAGACAGCTGAAGGGGCCCCAGCAAACTTCCAGCTGCCAGCTGATGATTGGCTCACAGCGGCCCCAGCAAACTTTAGCTGCCAGCTGATTGGCTCCTCTGCGGTGATGCTCATTGGGCTGTTTCCCTGCCCTTTCAGACCACGGAGCTGCTCATGGGGGGACTCTTTTGGCTCCGCCCACACGACCCAGCCAATCGGCCTCAAGAGCAGGAGGAGTGGGTGGTTGAGAGGTTTGTGGGAAGCGGGTGGTGGTAGTTGGGCTCTGAGGGAATTCCCTCAGTAAGTTGCTTTCCCTCTCTGGTCCTTAGTCTTACATGTTCCAAATCAGGGGAGTAGACTCAGGACCTCTGACAGCCTTCCTATTCTGACTGTCCAGGTCCCCATGCTGCTGCAGATGTTGGGTGCACAGGGAGCCACCCAAGGCCGATCATTCCAACAAGTAAAATACAGATGCTTAGTAACTTGCTAAGCCATCCCTGCCCTTGGCTAAGGAGGCACAGAGATGAGCTTCCAGATCACACTGAAGAACGTTGAAGATAATAAGAAGAGAAATACGAGTGTAAATTAGGGTCACCATGTTGGCATCTGACCATTGGCACACACCATGCAGTATGTCCCCTAAGTTCCATGGAACCAAATCCACCTTGTGAAATTGGGGACCCTCAAGCTTTCAGGTCGCCCTCACTTCAACATTTCTAGAGGCAAAACATGTTCCTCTACCCACTTCACCAACCCACCTCTCACACACTCCAGAATCTAACAGCTCACCCATTTTAAGTAAGTGAATCCACTGACTTTAAATATCTCTTTTCCACCTGAGACACAAGGACCCACATTTGCCGCATGCGAAAAGTGCAGACCCTAAGACCCTCCTCCGCCCAGTTAGACTCCCATGCTGGCTGGACTGGAATTCTGCAACAGACCAGAGCAGACACCCCTGCAGCTAGAGCTTCCCCCTTTGCACCTCACAGAACTCAAACTGCCTGTCCCTGGAGACAGCACCTGCTTCCTGCTCTCAGAAATAGCTCTGCATCCTGAAGGCAACCAGAACACGGCTGGCTTCAAACTGAACTTTCCCTCTCCAGCTTAGAAGTGAGGAATTGTGGAGTCAAAAAAATAAGTGATATTTTCTAAATTTCCATTAACAGACTGAACCAGTCACAGTGTCCAGGATGTTAGCCCATTTCAGTCACAAAGTTCTTTCCTTCATATGATCCTTCTTGAGCTCACAATCAGCCTCTGAGGCATGAATGTTATAATCCCCTTTTTAGAGAGGACAACCCAGAAAGTTGAAGCAACAGTAGGTCCTAATGTCCCTAGTTGGGGGCAATTTGACCTTCAACCTTGACCTCAAGACTAGGATTGTTGATCCTATAAGAGGCTCCACACACAGTGGAGCCAAACTACAGTGACCCAACATGTCACAGTGATCCACCCCAGGACACTTGGAAGTGAATCTCAGGTTAATCTGATGAGAGGTCAAGGAAGCTCCCTTTCTCAGATCCCTCTCCTAGTATACCCCCGTCCAGAGGGCTTTTTCACCATTCAGGAAGCTAAACAGAGTAAAGGAAAGAACATGGGCTGGACTTGAATTCTTGTCCTAGCCTGATAGCTGGCTGCTCTTAGAAGGGTGCCTTGACCCACGGTTTCCTTATCTTGAAAACAGCAATAATAAACTCTTCCCACACAGAGAGATGTCCATCTCAGCCTGTTCACCATAGTGAAGTAGGTACCAGTGAACAAATAACTGGATATTTGCTCTTAAAGTGGCATACTCAATAAGAGTTAAAATGAGCAAAACTTATGTGTGCATGTGTATACATACATGTACACACACATATCCATGCACATATCTAGTTTATATATGGGTAAATCTCAAAGACTAAGAGTTGAATAAATTAAAAGAGTAAATAGGAGTTATGAAATACAGTGTATGGTGTGTATTTCATATTTTAATGCTTTATGTGCCTATCTACTAAAAGAATAACCTCTTTGTGGTGACATCAACCACCTCAGGGTATTATTTCCTCTATAAAGGGGTAAGAGGGAAAGCCATTGTTAGTGGTGTTTGGGTGTTTCTGATGAGTACTTACTGATTGTTTTTAGATCCAGCTTGTGTTTCTAATAAAATTTCAGAAAGTTGGGGTTTCTCTTGTTGAATCTTGTCTTGGAATAAACATTTATTCCACAGTTTAGAGGACATTGATAACCTCTCCTTTGTCAAAGAGCCTTCTATTATATCACTAGTCAACCCTGTCTGTATGCTAGACTTGTATTTTGAAATACTTTCCTAAGGATGCATTCATTCAAAATATATTTAGAGAAGTCAAACTGTGCTGATCCCTATGCTAGGAAGAAAACTGGGCATCGTGCTGTACAGAGGTCAATGGAAAAAATATGGACGCTGCTCTGAAGAGCTTACCATAGGCAGAAAGCTAAACAAGTAAACAAACCGTACTAACTTCTATAAAAGGAATTAACAGTGTATTGTAATTTGGGGGAAAAGAAGAAGAGACAGAGCATTTCAGTTATCTCTTATGAATAATAAACCATCTCAACATTCATAGTCTTAAAATATCTTGAAAATTCCAAACACAAAGAAAATAATCAAATTTTAAGATGATGGACAGACCAATGGCACTGATCTAATCACTACACTTTATACACACAGATTGAAATTTTATGCTGTACCCCCAAAATGCTGTCAATTAAAATTGCTCAAAAATGTTTTTAAAAAATGCAACTCAGTGTTTTTTTTTTTTTTTTTTTAATTCCATAGGTTGTCTGGAAGTTTCTGCATCTGGTGGTGTTGGCTAGGTGTTGTGATGGCTAGAATGTCCAAGGTGGCTTCACCCACTTGCCTGGCATTTGGGGCTGGGAGTTTACCCCAGGGCCATCGGTCAGGGCCTGGGTTCTTATGCACCTAGGCCTTTCTGTGAGGCTGCCTGAGGTTTTTCATCAGTATGGTGGGCTGGGTTTTGAGAAGGAATATTCCAAGAGGAAAAGACAGGAGCTTCTTATCTGTTAAAGCCCAGCCCTACCATTATACAGGGTCCCTTTTGCCACATTCTAGTGGTCCAAACAAGTCAAGAAGCCAACCCAGATTCAGAGGTAGGAACTTTGACCCCTGCTGGAAGGATAAAGAATTGACAACCATCTTTTGTCCACCACACAGAGGTGACTACAGTTAACAGTGGCTGTGTGCAAGTCTTTCTCTTGGATACTAGCCATGTTCATCACCAAAGTAAAGTCTCTAGGAGAACGTTGTTTCCCTTCCCATTTTAAAAATGTTTCATCTGTTTCTGCCTGTACACATTTTTTTTATGTTTATTAACTCAGGGTTTTTCAAAGTTTACAAGATTGCAAGTATTCTTTTTATTTCCAGAATGCTTGGAACTAGTATTTTTGCATTCAGTTTGAGAAATGATTGTTCTAAATGAAATTGATTTTTATAGATTAGAGTTACTTAAAGCAGAGTCCAAATGGCAGGTATCTTGCGTTCCTGGGAGAAAAAGTTCTTCTGCATAAATCAGAAAAATTAATAAACACCATGACATGGTTTGCATGACAGAGCCCAGACCTGATTCAGGGAGGGGGCTCAAGCAGAGGGAGGAGGAGAGAGATCTGGGTTCTGTCACCTGCTCAGGCCTCCCCAGACCTTCCACATTTTCCTGTTAATTCCTCTAGCTTAAGAATGACAGAACTCTAGGACTTAATTTGCATCCGAAACAAAAATCTACAAGTAAAATGCCATCAGCCTGTAACAGTACAACCACCTGGACAATTATTAAGAGAGGAGCTATTGTGAATCACATGTTAGACCCAAGTACCCCTCTTGAACACAATCCAGCATCCAGCAGACAGCCTGTGATGTTCAGCAGCCTCAGCGGCCGTGTTACAATTGAATTACAAGAGGGAAAACAGCTCTGTGCTGATTTCATAATTATCATGATCTACTATTATGATCCATCACCGACAGAGCAGTCGGTGGAACCACAATAAATCACCGTTATTTATATTGCAACAAATCACAAAGAAGTATCATTGAGAATCATAATTCACACTCACTTCAGATCGTAATTACCTATATATGACTGTCTAGGTATGTCATGAACATAGCACAGGAGGAAAAAAAAATGTAAGCTGCATTGTCTTGAAGATTGGCTTCTCCAAACAAGCTTTTAAATTTTGCAAAAAGAGGATAAGGAAAGTCTTGCTATTTCGTCCCCTCAATATCCGATCTGGGCCTCCTCAGGCCACACCAAAAGTAGGTTGAGTTCTAGGGTTTGCCTTTAGAGTGGACACTGGCCAACTGTACAGCCTCTTAACCTTGATGCCACTCCTGGATTAAAACAGCTCAACAAAGGGGCTGCTTATCCTGGACCAAATGAGACTAACAAGAATTAAGTACTTGGAAGATTATCCCCAAATTGTGCTACTGTGAAAGGGGTCAAGCCCTGTCCCCACAGTGTACAAGCAGGACAGTCACATGCTGTAGACAGAATTGAGCTCCCAGATAGAAGGTAAATTTTCATAAGCCATTTTCAAATATTTTTCAGTCACTAAATTCTTAGAATCAGTCACCATGCTTTGTTGGGCATATTGGAGGCTGAATAAAAGGGAAAAAACAGTATAACTGATCTTGTCTTTATTTTAAATGGCCATATTTTGTTCATCATGGATTTTGCATTAATTTTAGTTTTCTAAAATATTGCATTAAAATACCAATTTGAACGACTGACTTTTTGTGTCCTCTCTTAAATTTTGCACACATGGAGGAGAGTATCTCAGAGCAACACATTCTAGACCCACCCTATTTAATTTTCTCAACAATTCTATGAGGTAGATACAACTGTTTTCCCCACTTTAGGGATGAGAATGCTGAGGCTCAGGTAGGTTAAGTAACTTCCCAAGTCATGTTCTCAACAGCTCTGAAAGCCTGCTGAGAGTAAGAACAAGTCATATACTTCTTTTGTCTTCTCCTTTAACTCATTTGCAACACTGTTGTAGTCAGCTTTTTTGCTGCTGTGACTAAAGGACCTGAGCAGAACAACTATAAAGGAGAAAGGTTTATTTAGGAGCTCACGATTTCAGAGATCTCCACCCATAAACAACAGGCTGCATTCCTGGGGCTCAAGGTAAGGCAGAACATCATGGCAGAAGAGAATGGCAGCAGAATCAGCTCACAAGAATACCAGAAAGCAGAAGAGACTCCACTCTCCAGATACAGATATATACCCCAAAGCCACGCCCCCAATTCCCACCTCCTCCAGCCACAACCCTACCGCCTCAGTTACAGGGGATTAATTCACTGATCAGGTTAAGACTCTCACAACCCGATCATTTCTCCTCTGAGTCTTCTTGCATTGTCTCACATGTGAGCTTTTGGGGGACAACTCACATCCAAACCATAATATACATTTTAACTTTGAGTAAAGAAGCTGAATTACACTGGGTTCCAGTCCAAAAGCAAAGACCCAAAGTAACAATGTGCTATAACAGAAACCGCAACGATGGCCTTAGGCTCCAGCCTACGTCATTATTCACTATAGAGCAGGAATTCTCAAGAAAGGGCTTACAAGGGTTCTATTGCACTTACACGGGCCAACCATGCCCTCAAAGTTATAAAAGGTGTATGGGTTTGTGGTGTCTAGGTGTTTGAGGGTCTCTAGGCATTATCAAATTCTTAAAGGAATCTTGATCCCCAAAAGTTGAGAACTATAGTTGTGAGAGTTTGGGTAACTTTCTCTGCAGAGCCTTACAGTAAATGATCTACAATCTTCGACATGTATCTTTATCACAAACAAAGAGACTCCATAAAAACAATGTGCAGTTTTGGGAATCAAAAATCCAATAGAAGCCTTGCACCATGTTGTTCCTCTCTAAAAGCCTGGTTGGGCATTATTTTCTAATAGACCCCAATAAAGGAATTTTAGAGATTAATTTGGACCAAATCTCAAATTGACCCCATTTTATTTGTATACTGTATGTACTATATATAACAACAAGGCTCAGAGAAATTGTGTGAACTTGTGCCTTGTCCCACAACTGGTCCCCCACAGGGCTGGAGTTAAAGTGGGCCCTTTTTCTGTTTGAGCAGCTGGCTTCTGTTAGATAAGCACAGACAGGACCTGACTGACTCAGGTGTGACTGACAGCCAACACCTGCATGCTCTGGTAAGGTATGAGCCCAGGTACACACACTAATGCTTTGGGCCCCTTAGCCCCTACTCATCTGGATACTAACCCAAAGCTCCTACTTCCTGGCATCTTCTTTTAAACATGAACCAAAGTGAAGACCTTCTGCACTAAATCAGAGACTCCCTCTAGTTTGGGGTTTGGATGAACTACCCTAACTGGCACTGCTCCCCAGTATCATATGACCTCTCTCCCGGGGACTAATTTCTAAAGAATTTCTCTTTGAAGTCAAACATTTGTAGTGGTGATGATTCTTTAAAAATAAAGAGAAGCTGGCTTCAGAGAGTACATGTGAAGGTTGGTGTAGGAAATGATGAATGGTCTCATTTGGAAATAAAATGGCTTTCTAGCATGGTTTCCCAATAATTAAATTACGGAAAGCAAAGAAAAATGGAGCTAAGGACCTCAGGACTGGACAGGTAAGCTTTCACAGGGTCTCGGGCCCTGAAGAAAGAAAAGAGATTTAACAAGATGGGAAAACAGGCATCAAACTAAATTACTAATAAATGTCCTCAACAAATTTTTAATTTTTAAGTGACGTAGCCTGCTGTGTGGTTCAAGTTCACTTGGCACCAGAAACTGCTGTATACCCTGTGGAGGAGAGAGAGAGAGAGAGAGAGAGAGAGAGAGAGAGAGAGAGAGAGAGAGAAGACAGAACCATAGTCCTCAAGAAGTTTACAATCTACTTGAGGAACAAGTATCCAACAAAGTCATCAATCAATGAATCATGAAAGACCTTAGATAAAGGAGATGCCATTATCTTGGAGGAAAGAGCTACCTGCATGAGTTGGAACAGCAGTGTGAAGGTAAGGCCTCCAATTAGTTGAGCACTAACTACCAGCTGGCTGGAAGGAATTTACCACCTGCCCTCTAGCACAGGTGTTTCTGCCTTTGATTGCAGTCTGAAGGTGTCTTCTAACATCAGCTAATTGTAAGTGACCTTGTATCTATCCTAAGGTCAGAAACAGGATATCCCCTAGAGTGGGGATATTTATGTGCACATAAATCGGGCATTAGGCAGTCAGAAGTACGTTGAATTTCTCTCATGGATTCTTCAAGAGGAAGAAGGAAGAGAGTCAGCAGCATATCTAGACTGGAGCATAGCCCACATCTTTCCTGAGAATGGCCTGTATGTACACCTAGAAAGAGAAACAAGAGCCTGGGAGTTACGGACCCCAGAGGAAGGTTGGTGTTTACAGCATCTGGGAGATAGCAGGTAAACCAAGAACAAGGAGAATTCTAAAGGAGAGGCAGTTAAAAGGACAGAGAAACTAAGAAGAGAGGTGACAGGTAATAAGAGGAATCCAAATGAGGATGTGCAGGGCTGGAGGCTAGGTGCTGAGTCACGGTGGCCTCTGGGAGTGAAAACCAGGGCCATCACAACTCTCTCACCCCAGTCCTGTCCCCTCCACCATGCCACCTGGATATATGATTTGGATATTTATCACTAGAAATATCAACAAGTGAGGAGTACCTACCTGAGCTTCTGTGGGTTTTTGGTGTCTTTGAGGTATATGCAATAAAAATCATAGCAGAGTAGCTATGATTTTTATTAAATAGAATAAGTGCTTTGGATGAAATAACTCACTTAATCCTCACAGGGATCAACAAAGGAAGGGAGCAAATCACTCTCTCTTCCCTTATCAGTGACAGGGAAATGAGACCACTTTATTGGGAAATTTGGGGGAAATGTGCCCGTTCGTATGGGAACCTCATACAGAAATGAAAACAGAGTAAGGTAAGGGCCTTGTCTTCCTTCCTTGTTCCTATGGTCCAAATAAAAGGAGCCTTGTACCAAGTTGGACCCACAACTCAATCCCCTGCTTATTCTGAGAGAGTAATTGTACTTCTGTCCGAAGAACCAATAAATATCTCCTTGATCAGAATGAACAAACTTTGAAAAAAAAATTCCCTTGATGTGTATTCAAGTTTTCCTCCCACACGAGTTGAAGCACCATTTGTGCTTGTGTACATGAGTTTAGGCCCTGAAAAATTTCTTCCACTACAGCTCATCTTGTCTAATATGAACTCTCCCAGAACACTCCTTATAGAGTAACCTTGCAGATAATATCAAGGCTTTACCAGCCCACTCAAAAGTAGCATTCCGGGCGCCCCGTCTCTCTTCCCCCATCCCAAGACTCCCAGTCAATCCAGGGAACCACAAAGTCAAAAATGAGTACAGTTCATGTTCCTGACCATTGATCTGCCATCAATTTTTTCCAAGCCCGAGGCATGCGATTATCTGCAAAGCTGACTTACAAGATAAAATCCCCAGGCCTCTCCCCTCCCCCTCCTCCTCCAACAAGCAGACATTGATTTTACACAGAATGTGCATGGCTTTGATGGTGTTATTGCAATCAACATGAAAAATACCACCACAGTGCTTATCCGGATGTCTCAGTTGTTTTGCCTCATAGCACAAGTGATTGTTTAAAGAGGCTTGACACTGTTGGAGTCTTTTGTTTTATAGATTTTGCAAAGCATTGCTCTTTGTCTCCTGGGCTGGCAGAGGAGAAAGCTCTTTTTTCAAGGCAACAGGGCAGTGCTTTTAGAAAAGCAGATCCAAAGTGTGGGCTGTTTGGGGGAGTCTCTTAGGCGGTCCCATTTGTGTGATGTCGGTTCCAAAGGAGAAGCTGCACCTAACTGCTCAGTGTCCTTCACATCCCTCCTCTGGCCAGGTGGCCCTGAACTCGACTCCCCGACTTTCTTCCACGGGCTTCTGGCATCCTTAGTTTATGCTGCTCCTGAGTAACTCTGTGGGTTCTCTTCTCTCCACCTCAGTTTTACCTCCCTGCCTCTCCCTTTCCTCAATCACAGCTGAGCAATTATTTGACTCATCTCATCCCTAGAAAAAGTCAACAAAACTCTTGGTACCCACACCCTTCACGTGCTCCCCCTCCCAACAGGCAAGAAACCAGAAGTCCAACCTTACCCCCCATCTCTTCCCCCTCTGCCTGCAGCAACAGTCACTACCAGCTCACTCACCTCACCCACCAGAATGGGACTCCAAAGGCCACAACTCTTCAACATGCCTGCCTTACCTGCCTTGGCTTGTTGCCCAATTAGTGCTGAGTGTCAACCACTTTGAGAAAGAGGCTTTCTCAAAGTAAGAATGCAATGGGATAACTGGAAGACCATGTATTTGACAGCCATGACTAAATTCTCAAGGAAGGTATTTCCATGTGGGGACTGACATTATCTGACATCTGGGGGCCAGGTAATTCTTTGTCAGAGGAGGATGTGCTGTGCATTGTAGGACATTTGATAGCATCCAAAAATGTCTTCAGATATTGCCAAATATCTGCCTGTGGAGCAAAATCACCCCCATTGAGACCTACTGCTCTAGAGCATCCTAGGGTTATGAGACTATTGTACCCATACACAGAGCAGCCTTGGGTGAAGGCGAGCTGAAGAGAGCCAAGTGTGGGCTCATTTGTCACCCTGCATTTCCTATCCCTAGTCCCCACAGCAGCCCCTACCAAACCCACCTCCTGATTCCCACCCTCCCTGTCTGGGTCCAGACTTCTGAGGGTCAACATGAAACTACATTCTTACACACCTGTCAAAACTCTGGGTTCTAATTAGGCATTTTTGATAGAGTTCTGTTAAATTTCTGTTGCTATTTATAGACCTCTACTGTCTCATAAACTTTGTTTTCCATTACAACAAACAAACAAAAACTCCTGGTTCTAAATTGGGGTGTCTGAATTTATCAGTTGACATGTAGGCCCAATTTGGGGTTCTCAGTTTCCTAGAGTAGATATGGACAGCAGAACTGGAAATTCCTGGGTGATGACATTCAAGAAGGGCATCTGACCTTGGAGTTGGGACAAGAGTGGTTTGGGGGCCCAGATCTGTCACTGAGTACTTCCCCTCCCCTCCTTGGGAAAGAGTTCTTTGTTTGACTTTCATTCTATGGAAAAAAGCAGAAAGACCAGGGGCTGCATCAGATCAGGGTTCTTCTAATGGTCGGGCATATCTCAGGAACCACCTTGAAAGAAAACGTGAGATGAGGAATTTCAGACCATCCTTGAAATGCTAAACTAAATCAGCTTTCCTCTTCCCTCTTCTACCTACTGGGCTTCTGGGTTCAATTTCCTCCCCACCCAAAAGACTGTTTTAAAATTAGACACATAAAAGTTTGTGTGATTATTTATCTATGTACACATGCACATATGTACATATATAATCTATGTTCACATGTCTGTATCTGTATGTGCATAAATATATGTACATATGTATTGCATGGATATACACACACATATCATTGTTATTGCTATTGAAGCTTTAAAACCACTAGACTAAGTAACCTAAACTAACTCTTCTATTTCTAATAATCTAGAGAAACTCCTAATATCAAAATAATGTTATGTACCAAAAATTCTTCAATGACTTCTGGAAGCCAGACGTGAGGAGAACAAAAATTTGACCCACTCCTTCATGTCACCCATAGCCACCTAATCCCTGAATACACTTATGGAAAAGGATCAAAGCTAGGGTGCACTGGTGGAAGGATCGGTAAGAGGGCAACAAGGGGAAGAAGAGAGGGTTAGGGTTTTCTCAGTTTTCCCCATCTCTACCAGAGCCTCCTCTTCCCCAACCTGGAAGAAGGTTGTTCAGAGCCTGTGCCCTGCATCGACCTGTGCAGGCAACCTTTTCCCAGAGGCTCTGAGGAGGGCTGGAACCTCAGACTTGTTTCTGAAGGCTGCACCTTGACAGCAGGCCCGTCTAGCAGCCCCAGTTCTGCGAAGTCCTACCTCTGCCCGGCAGTCCTCCCGTTGTATTAATATTGCACATAACAAGAAGACGCAGCCTGAGTGACAGCGACAAAGACACTCGTCTCCTAAAAATGCGATATTTGATCACAGGAGAATTTTGCAGTGGGGTAGCATATAATCCTAAATATAAATTCCTCCCGAATTTCAGAAGTTCCAGTATTAAAATCCTTTTAGGATTCTTCAAAGTGTGTAATCTGTTTAGAATTTAAAAAAAAAAAATTCTCCAGCCCATTCTTTCTCCAAAAATAGGCCTGTTATATTTTAACTTCCTTTTACAAAGAAAGAAAGAAATGTCTTTAAAAAAAAAAAAAGTATTTTTGCTGTTTATTTGACTTAAGGGGCAACCGTTTCTAAGACATCAGTGAAATAGTCTCACTAAAATAAAGTGAAACTTTTTTCAGGGACTGCAAATAAACCCAGAAGAAACATTTATTTTAAAAGGGATTAAGGAGAGAGAGAGAGAGAAACAAGAAGTGTGCTAAGAAAAAGCAACCCGAAGTACAAAGGAAAGATCTACAGGACTTTCTTCCTCTTCCCTCGGAACCTTACCACAGTCTGGTTGCTTATTATAATTTAAATTGGAGGGTGGAGAACAAATGTCCCCTTGAGTCCAGGAGGTGGTAGACGACAGCTAGGGAGGAGGAAGTGGGCAGAGTAGAAGAATGGAGGCCAGGGAGGAGGAACCCAGAGAAGGCTGGGAAGCTGTCTAGGAGGCTCAGCCATCTGAACCAACTCTACATTCTGGATAGACCCCCCACCTTTTTAAAGACATGAGAAAAAAAGGTCCCTGAAGAGAGTCCACAGGTAGAAATTTCCCCCAGAATGGCTGAACTTCATGGACAAATTTTTCCATGTGATTTTCATTCCATTTTCATCATCTGTTATAACATAAAATTTCATCAACTGTAAATGTCAGTTCTTCCCTTTATTATTTGCTAATGTCATAAAAATCTGAATTGTTTGCTTTGTTAAAGGGCTTGCTGGGCATTGACTTTTCCTTATTTGTACTTTACTACCCCAAATGTGTGGGGTTTATTTATTTAAAAAAAATAAAATAACATCCCTTTTGAAATGGGATTTAAATAACAGAGCAAGGTTTGCCATTATCATAAATGTATAAAGTGCTTTGTGAGTAATAAAATGGATCATGGATTCAGGATAATTCAAACTGAAATGTTATGTTCAGTATCAAGATTAGATTACGTTAATGCAGTTCATTTTAAATGGTTTAAAGGCCATCAGACGCATGTGAAAAGAATCTGTATCATAACTTAGAATAAATAGACTGAGACATTTGTTTATAATGTCAGTGCTAAACAAATCTATTACTACATTTCTGCATGTAGCGTTATATTACCACTGCTATTAAACAAACAGAGCATGAAGATAAATTATAGCTTTAATTATAAACATTACCTTTGCGTATTTATTAATTTAAAATGGAACAATGTTCAATAACCTTAGGTTATTTATATCAGCTAACATTTTAATTAACTTTGTTGTATTTATGCAACTTGGTAATTGTTGCTACCAGGCACATGTAGCTCCTTGAATAATGGAGGCAATCTAACCTATCCCTGTGCGTATTACCCGTTAAATGAGATGGTAACATTTTAACTCTTGCCAGAAAGACAAACTCTGCAGCACAGACTTCCTGGGTGAGGAGACTAAGACTCCCAAATCGCTTTTCTCCCTAGGAACCACCAATGGGGAGCACCTTGAATTCCTGCACAGAGTCAGAAGGGGCCAGGAATTATCTTCTTCATTAAGAAATAGTTAAGTGCCATTCAAGAGTCTGAGCTGGAGAATCATCATCATGGGCCACTCTCAACGGTGGTCCCATTAAATACAGATGGTCCCTGACTTGCAATGATTCAACTTGGAATTTTTGACTTTACAGTAATGTGAGAAATGCTTATATGAATGTAGTGTGTTTGCGTTTGAAGACAATATTCAGTGAATTACATGAGGTAGTCAATACTTTATTATAAAAAAAGTTTTGCGTTAGACAATTTTGTCCAACTGAGTGTTGTAAGCATGCTGAAGGTGCTAGGCTAAGCTGATGTTTGGTAGGTTAGGTGTATTTTAAATGCTTTTTTGACTTGGAAGTTTTCAACTTAAAAATGGAGAGATCATAACCCCGTTGCAAAGTGGAGATCCTCCCTCTGTATACTCATCGCAGGCATGAAGCTCAGTCAAAAAACTCATCCAGGCAATGATTATCATGATTCTGTATTTTTTAATCACCAGCTTAATTTTTTCTTTAAGCCCCTATTGCAAGAGGCTGGTGGGACGTCTGTTCTGGGTTTTTGCTGGAGTTCTAGCACAATTCAAAATGCAGAACTAAAGAAGGGGACAAGCTCCAGCCTCCAGCCTACCGCTGACCTTCTGTCTGTTGTTCCACGGGTTTCTCAGAGTCTGGACCCTATCCACTGTCACACCATGAGAGGCCTGGGAAAGTTCTGGCTGCTTTTCCCCTCCTCACTAGGAAGACCATGTGTGCGCCCTCTGAGGCCCGGCCACCCCTTGAGGAAGCTGCCTGGAGCTGCCCTTGGGATAGCCTTCTCAGTATACCCACCGGCCTTTCCTCTGTGCCCAGCTAGGGGAATCCTCACTTCCTTCCTTCCCACAGCTTTGTCCCTCAAACGCCAAGAAATTAGAGGGAAGAAGAATTTATGGTTATGAGAGAATGGAGAAAGAGTCCTGAAGACAGAAGTTGCTCTGAATCTCTGTCCCTAGCGTTGGAACACCCACCATGTCCTTCACTCTCCTGAACTCGGGAGTCACCACTTCTACCTGAAGGGCCTCTAAATGGTGAGCATACTGAAAAGGGGAGCTCTTTCTTTTCAAGAATCTATCTCTAGAGCTCTGCACACAGCAAGCACATGGAGAATAAATTTGTGTGCATGCATGGGTGTATTTGTGTTGAAAATTTCAAATATATATAAAAAAATAATAACTTTTCAACAATTAACAGAGATGACTTGATTCAAAAATGGGCAAAGGAGTTAAGTGGATATTTCTCCAAAGAAAAGATGCAAATGGCCTAGAAGCACACAAAAAGATGGTCAGCATGACTAATCATTTAAGAAATGCAAATTCTAGTACAATGATTACAACCTCACACCCCTTAGAATTGCTGCTATTAAAACAAAAGGAGGGGCTGGGGATATAGCTCAGTTGGCAGAGTGCTTGCCTTGCATGCACAAGGCCCTGAGTTCAATCCCCAGCACTAAAAAAAAAAAAAGTATTGGCCAGGATGTTAAGAAACTAGAATTCTGTGGGCCGACAATGGAAATTTGACAATGGAAACAGCCACAGTGGAAAACAGTATGTGGGTTCCTCAAAAAATTTAAAAAAATACAGTTACCAAGTGATACTGCCATTCTGGGTAGATACCCAAAAGAAGTGAAGGCAGGGTCTCAAAGGAATCTTGTACACTCATGTTCATAGTAGCATTATTCACAACTGCGTTTATTGACAGACAAATGGATGAGCAAAATATGGTACAATAGGATATAACTCTTCCTTCCAAAGGAAGGAAATTCTAACATATACTACAACATGGATGAATCTGAGGGACATTACACCAAGTGAAATCAGCCCATCGCAAAAAGACAAGCATGTGATTCCACTTACAGGAGGTAGTAACAGCAATCAAATCATAGAGACAGACAGCAGAATGGTGGCAAGCCTGGGACTAGGGGGAGAGGTGAATGGGGAATTAATTCTTACAGTTTTAGTTTTACAAGATGAAAAGAATTCTAGAAATGGATGGTGGCCATAGTTCCACATAATGAATATATTCAGTATAAATGAAATAAACACTTAAAAATGATTGAGAAAAATCTAAATATTTCTCTATGTATCTGAATACATCTGTAAAAATATCCTTAAGGTATCTGGAAAGACTCAAGTTCAACTTTGTAGGGGACTAACCCTTGGGAAGGGAGAGAAGGGATTGGATTTGGAATGAAGAGCATAGGGGGCTGTAGCTTTAACTATGTATTTTGTAATTTTTAACAAAATTAAGAGTAATTTTAAAAATTAAAAATAAATAAAAATGGTTGAGATGGGAAATTGTATGTTATATATATTGGGCCACACTTTTTATATACCTAAAGTAATGACCTCCATGTGACAGGTATCAACCAACCCTGATAGTGTAATCTGAAACTCGGACATTGTTTCCACCTTGAGAAAACAGGAGGGTCACTCCTGCACTTGAGCATTTTATATCCAAGTGGCCTGCACTGGTTCCCACTCTACTCCTAATATTTTGCAATCAGGCCTAAAATATCTAAATGTCCAGGATGAGATTGTGAAAGGGTCAAAGTGAGAACTTCTTTGCAAGACACACATACCAATTCCTTTAAATAGACATTCTTCTTTACTTATTGCTGAGAGCCGTTGCCAAGTAGGAATGACGCATGGCAATTTCTTTGTCAGCCTACACCATGTTGCTTAGAGGAAGGACTCTCCATTGTGGACTCAGGTCATTTGCAGTGACTTTGCATGAAAGGTGACCTTGCTCAAGGACCAGGGTGGATCCGGGTTTAGGGTGGATCAGGGTTTAGGGTGGATCGGGGTTTAGGGCAATCAGGGTTTAGAGCGGTTCCAGGTTTAAGGTGATTCCTGCTGGGAATAGGGCGTATCCTGCTGCCTCAGGTGCCTTGAGTTCCCATTGAGTTCTTGCGGGATTCAGAGAGTGTTTGGGATTCAGAGCCCGGTGGAGAGTGTGGATTTTGCCCAGAACGTGCTTGTAGAGTGCCGGTGTGAGTTCGGGAATAAAGAATTGCTGTTTGAATCTACAAGGCTCTGAGTGTCTCGTGATTTTGTGCCCAGCCAGACTGTGGCAACTTATTACTTTTTCTCCCATCCTTATCCAAAAATTTAAGTCAGATGATAGAGATGACACACACACAAACACATCCCAGTCCTCCCCGCACCAACTGCAGTCTCCCCATCAGCCTCTTTACCATCACCTCCTGTAGAAAATTTGAATTCCATTTTTAGCCTCCCCATGATCAGCTGGGTAAGTAAGCCTTGAACATCTTCATATGATCAAGATTCTGCTAATTCATCTAAGTGGGGCTAATGATGTCATCATCTTTACTCACTTTACCAGAGTGATTGGTATAGCCAATAACATGGTGGATATGAAGGATTCTGGGAAGAAATAATGCACATCTGAATGAAAGAAGTTGAAGAAAGAAAGAAAGGAAGGAAGGAAGGAAGGGAAAGAGAGAGAGAGAGAAAGAGAGGGAAGGAGGGAGGGAGGGAGGGAGGGAAAGAAAGAAAGAAATTAGAAGGGTTCTTAAACAAAACAAGGAAGTTGAAGATTCTATGCTAGGTTGAAAATTTTTATCAGGATTGAGAAGTTCTGGGGAGATGTGGAGTAGATTATTCATGTTGAGACATTAATTAAGGATTTATTACTTTTCCAGAAGGAATACAGCATCTGAATCTGCCAGGGCCCCTCCCCTTAAGCTCAGGGACTTAGGAGCAGAAGCATTGACTGCTCTCAGGTCTGTCTCCTGACCTCCCCCTGGGTGTTATGATCACTCACTTTTGCCTGCTTTCACCCAGTGAAGCTCCTGGAGGAGACAGGAGGGCAGGAAAGGGAAAGTCAGGTAGTCCCTGCCTCTGCCCCGGTTTTCAGGAACATGCCCCACAGCTACTGCATCTTTGTGGCTCCAGCTCCCTGTGGTGCAGCCTCTGCCATGGCTTGAGTTTCCATGGGCAGCCTGCCTCAGAGGCTCTGGCATGGCCATCTGCCTCCCACCATTCTGAGTGGAGCTTGAGTATCAACCTCTCCCTACCAAGAAGAATTAAGAATGCAAATCTGGGTGCCCCAATATTCAAGAGCTGGGGAAAAAAAAGGAGCCATCATCGACGAGGCAGGAAGATTAACAGTAAACTCCTTTCGGTGTTCCTGTGAGTCTTCCTCTCTCCCTCCTAACAAATTTATATTTTAATCATTGCTTCCAAGAAATATTATGTTTGGAAGCCAAAGGAATACACAGCAGGGTGGCAGGGAGAAATTTGAGGGATGCCTCTCAAACCCTTCCCAAGAATGTGGCGGTCTGCCAACACCCAGCGAACTGCTCTGCCTTAGAAATGGGGGACCCTCAGCCAGACATAACGTCTTACTCATGGCTGGACCAGGCTGTGTTTATAATCTTAATAACACACCAGCTTAATCAAGTCAGCCCTACTACCTTAGCTATCATTTAATTGCCTGTGGTTTATATCTTGCATATTCAGTGCTTATGTGATTGAAAACTTAACGATGGGAGCACTTAAGCAAGAAAAAATGAAGACAAATATTAACACACATTGCATGAGAAATTCAGATTAAATAGAGTAATTTTACATTTTATCATATTTTTTTTCCAAACTACTGAATAATGCTTGGGCACACACACACGCTGGGGAGAATTTTCTCCATTCTGAGCTTAACAGCACCTTTTTTTTTCCTCCCATCGATAAATCTGCATAGCAGTGCTTATAAAAATCATCTAACTAAGTGCGCCTCATTAACCTATATTTATCTGTGTTGAGTACCTGGTGATCACTGATGTTTCTGGAATTGATTATCTCTCTCCAGGTGAGTCTCAAAGAACCCTGGGCTGAGAAAGACTTTAATGGATCTGTTGACATTTCCAAAGGATTTTAAATTCCAATCCCTCTTCCCTGACCACCAGTTCCCATCCATTTTACTTGTTCCTGAGGGAGTTTCAAATCACTTTATCTTTGCCCCCAAGCAGAAGCTATGACCTAACAGGGACCTTTGACCTCCCCAGAGCTTCTGCAGCCCATCAAAGTAGTGTGGCGGTCCCAATGACAGATGACACTTCCTACCATCAGGAAGTGAGTAAAAATTAATTGTGCTTTCAGGAAATGTGCAGCATGGTTACTGAAGGATGAGGAGGGCACGTGGAAGACACAGGCTGTACACTGGTATGCACTGGCTTAGAGTTCACGGCCTCCTTGTACAATATGCACTGGTTTAGGGTTCAAGCCTCCTGGGCAGGATCCACCGATTACCTAACAGGTGGATGTTCCATGAGGTCACCACAGGGCTCAAAACTTACTCATGAATGACTGAATTATTGAAGCATAAGTATCACTAATTTAACATATGGAAATATGAACATATACAGCACTCTGTGTGGAAATATTAAACACAGACAACCAACTAACAAATCCAAAGAGACACAAAAATCAGTCTGGTTCTTGCCTTCCATTTGGAGGCAATTTATGACATCAAAATCAGCCTCTGAAATCAGACAATCCGCTCCATGTCTAAAAAGCATGACTCTGGGTGAGAGACTTAACTTCTCTAAGACTCAGTATCCTCATCTGTAGAACAGGGACCAGAATGTGAGATATATTATGGAGTTATGCCAAGAATTAAGTGATATAATACATGTTAAGTACTCAAAAGAGCAGTCAACCTTCAATCTATGTTAATTATAGTTACCAAGGTCAGGAAATTTATTCAGTTTAGTTTATATTTTTTTTAAATATGAAAACTGGGGCTGGGGCTATAGCTCAGTGGCAGAGCTCTTGCCTAACATGTGTGAGGCACTGGCTTCGATCCTTAGCACCACATAAAAATAAATAAAATAAAGGCATTCTGTCCAAAATTTAAAAAGTGTGTGTGTGTGTGTATGTGTGTGTGTATATTATTGGGGATTGAACCCAGGAATGCTAACTCTGAGCTACATTCCTAGCCCTTTCTATTTTTCATTTTGAGACAATGCCTCACTAAATTGCTCAGGACCTTGCTAAATTACTGAGGCTGACATCAAAATTGAGATCCTCCTGCCTCAGCCTCCTGAGTCACTGGGATTATAGGCATAGGCCAAGGCAGTCAGCCAAAAAAAAAAAAAAAAACCCATCCACCTATAAAATCCTGGTAGAAACCTTATAATAATGCAGATTAAAGCAGAATTACCCCAGTAGACACCAGTGAATATTAAGAGGTATAGAATTTTAGTCTCTTATTTCTTCAGGTGGCCCCAGAATCACCCACAGGGGGAAAAAAAAAACAACTAAGTCTCTAGAGAAAAATATCATACTGCTTTTACCAAGATCACTCTGCTCATTTTGTAGACGAAGACACTGATGCTCAGAGAGAAGTTACCAGCTTAGAATCTCACAGCAAGTTTCTGGCCCACATTTCCTAGATCTTTCTATCCACTCTCCATTCTCTCCAGAATCACAGCTCTCTCAGAGTCCTTGAGAATGAGAGCTCTCAGGCCTCTCCCTCTATAATATCCCTTATTGGTGTTGGACAGACTCACTTGGACTTTCTCCATGACTGGGAATTCTAGTTCTGGGGAATTCTGATGAAAATCTGCCCGACTGCAGCTTCAAGCCATATTCAATTATTATTTCAATTTATTATTATAGGTAACATCCTGAGATCTATAAAAATAAGTTGATGCCAGTCGTTGAGCAGTGAAGACCCATCCAGGTCCAATGTGAGGAACTGTCTTTTTTGGATCTTTGTATTTATAAAAATAAACCAAAATGAAAGAGTCACAACCGAATGTGCATAGATCGCTGAATGGATGAACAAGACAAGCTTTCTACTCCTACAGAGGCAGGTTAGCAATGGAGGCAGATAAAATCAATTCCTAAACAAGAGATTTTAAAACTGAGTCAGGAGACTAGGAAAAAGGAGCAACCCACAGCTCTGCCTCCAAGAGGAGGAGTGGCAGGACACCATACTCCTGTCACATTGCCTAGAGCTGATCACAAAGTAGAACCTGAGCCACCACTTGCTGATAAGTTCTGCCACCATTCTTAACGTAGGTTAAGAATAGGTCCCTCCCCTTCACTGGGTTACCTTTTCAAAAATATAAATGACTGTTTTTCTAGGTTTATTCTTCCCAATAATATTTAATACTATCTTGAGTCCTCCCACACAGACACACACAAAAAAAGTTATCCCGAAAAAGAGGTCTGATGGCTGCTTTCATTGAAATTGTATGCAATATATGGATTAATGTGGAATAAATTGAACACCATCATTTTTTTCTCATTAAGAAGTCAAATATGGCTGGGTGAGGTGGCATATGCCTGTAATCCCAGTGGCTCTGGAGGCTGAGGCAGGAAGATTGTAAGTTCAAAGCCAGCCTCAGCAAAAGCGAGGGGCTAAGCAACTCAGTGAGACCCTGTCTCTAAATAAAATACAAAATAGGGCTGAGGATGTGGCTCAGTGGTTGAGTACCCCCAGTTCAATTCCCAGCAACCCCCCCCCCAAAAAAAAGAGTCAAGTATGATGTCCCATTTATTCAGAATTTCTTTAACTACAGAGATGCTACAGTATTAAATTTTATGCTTTCCTTAGAAAGATTTTGCATATTTATTATCTTTATTTCTTAGTGTTTATTATTCCTGTTAATGTGTGTTATTATTTTTTATAGTGAATATTTCTGGAATTTAGGAAATAACATG